>NC_133648.1:246043457-247495388 GCF_009905375.1 Apium graveolens | reverse complement strand
CTATTGTTGAATCTGTGGATATTGATTTTAAATTTTGGTGCATAGATTCTTCATAGTTTGAGAAGAATGGGCAACCGAGCTAAAAAATCATCAAAGAGACGATGCTCAGTTGTAACTAGATTTGGTTCCTCCAGAATGTAAGAGACGAGAATCAGGTTCTGATGTGTATCTCATGTCCACATCAAGAGATATATTGGAGAGTTTTGTGTATGAGGTTTTCGATAATTAGAGATTTTGGCTATGACTCCACATTTGTTCGAGACTCAATCTGAATTTGAGATGGTGTGTAACTGAGTCTTTGACATCAGTTGGCACTGTATGCACACCCTGGGACTCCCCCATTGGTTTAGATTTCTTTTTTCTGATATAAGTTTTTTGTTTTTGTATGTGTCCCATCTTCCCTTTTGGTCGGTGCTTTTGGTTGAGAGCTTATTTCAATAGTCACATCCTTTTGGGATGATGCACCTAACATGAGCTGATTTCCTTATTAAGCACTATAGTCTGTTCGGAGATTGTAGTGTGGCTGGTTTGGGTCACCATACCTCACCCTCCTTATCCTTGGGGCTTCTTTGATGTTTACCCTTTCCCTTACCCATTTGACTACCCTGAGCACCCCTTTCAAGTAAAGTAGTAGTTGTTACAACGCTATCTTTTAAGAGCAACAGAGGTTGGCTTCTTAGACTTGAATTTAGATTTAGGTTTTGTGCTTGGGTAGGCATCTATTTGCTTACTGTCACAGATGTCATTGCACAGTTGAAGTCAAAGAAGTAATGGGTTGAGAAGATTGGAGCAGAAGTAGTTACCTCATATACCTATTGTGCCTCAAAGATTGGAAGATAGTTGAGGGACACTCCATTATTGAGGTTGTTCCTGCTCAAATCTGCAAGTACTCTCTTTTCTTGGACCCAACAGTCAAGCTTGTTGTTTGGGTTCTCAATTTCAAGGGTCTCACAAACAAAGTTAGCCAGCATCATAAGAATCTAGCATAATATATGTTCTTTGACCTTTTCTTAATATCTCATAATTTATACCCTAATTCCATCATGACAGAGTTACTAAAGTTAAAGTACTTGTTATTCAAAATCATGTAAGAATGTTAACCATGGAATAAGTGACTACATCAAATTTTCTAATTTTGCCAGAAAATACTTTGATAAAATAATCAAAGAGAAAGCTCCATTCTTTTCTAAGGCCCTGTTCGCACAAAAACACGCAAGCGTACGTGGTCACACATATTATAAGATTAAGTTTAGGTCGTTCCCACAGAGACTGGTTTAATTCAGAATGTGCACTTACGCAAAAATGTATGATTATTATTCACTGCTAAGACAAGTATCAAATTGAGTTTTGATTATCTAAAAGTAATTATGCTTGAATGAATTAAATAAGAGATTAAAATCAAGTTACTTATGTGACAATAAAACATGGGATTCCAACTTTATTAAAGATTTCATTCAGAGTTTATGCCTTTAATCACAGTATGTGACGGTTATGATAACTAATCAGACAACATGAAATTAGTATATGCTATCTTTCAATATACGTATACCCTGCCACTCAGCATCCACAATTAGATAGAAGCTGGCAGACACCAATTATGTTTAGACACTGTATGTCTATAAGATTGAAAACATAACGGTTTAAGAACAAGTTATCCATTAAGATCACATAGGGCAGTGTAAGATGGTTAAAATTACAACTACGAATCATGCATGTTTAAATATCCATAAACCTATGCTAGCATGGCAAGTTCTAAACCCCTATATCCACTTCGTATTCAATAGAGATTAATAATACAACTTAGATGTTAGCTACGCATCCAAGAAGATTAAGCACAACCATTACTAGGAAATCAATAATTCATCACACACTAAAAACTTTAAGGCAATCAACTACTAAAACTCCATAAATAAATCCGTTAGAAATCCCATGATAACGATTAGTTCATAATCGAACGGCTCGTCATCATGGGTTCCAATGAAAACATGATAGTAAAAAGGTTCTGAATACTACAAGAGGATATTAAATTATTAAGGTTTAGAAAACAAATTCGAAACGAGCATCCAAAGTATCGCATAATTAGGAGAATACAAAAAATAAGATATAGAATTAGATCTTCTTCTTCTTAGCCGTCTTGTTCTCATCCACTTTTTGTTTTTTCCCTTCAGTTCTATCCTTCTGATTGATATCTTTTGGTATTTATACTTCTAGATGTACTTTGACCGCACAAAACTTCCAATCAGAATTAAAACAGGATTTTTTCTGCACGACCTAGAGCGACGCGCCAAGGTAGAAGGCGGCCGCGCTTGCCTTCTGCCGAAGAATTTCTGTTTTCTTTGTTTCTCGCTCTACTCCATCTGGAAATCTTTCGCCCTTCATTCCTGATCTCATTCCACCATAGAAGAAATAGAAAAGTCCAATCCTGCCTCTAGTTATAGCTCTGTAAAGACTCAACAAAAATGCATCAAAAACATCTTATACTTGAGGTCAAGTCATCAACTTAAGCCGATCTGAAGCATTCTAAATGGATATAAAAATCCACTTATCACAACCCCAAACTTAAATCGATGCTTTTTCTCAAGAATAAACAGACTCGACATACATGAATAAATGCAACTAAATAACAATACAAAGATCCCCTTGGAATAATCATAACCAGATCAATAAGCCATATCTCTAAGAATGCAATACTTTAAATAGAGCTCAACTAAATCTCATATACTAACTTACAACCACAGAAATGTGAGTGTGTGCTTTGCTTATCAGATATACTCCCAACACTAGATCAAAACCATATGTTATTCTTTGCCAAAACAATCACAAGCTTATAAGTAGAATAAACGCTAAACACATCATGACTCCAAAACACCTCCATCATCACTGGAGTTAGACAAGGATTCATGCTACAACACTGAACACATCAACACAAATGCTTATTTGACCGTGCAATGGATGAGGCCCCGAAAGACTTATGCAATAATACCCATGTAGCGAGCGTTAGGTTAGTGAATCCCAGATTGAATAAGCCTTAGGTCACTAGGCACAAAGTCCCCTAGAACTTAATTGCTCGAGTATTAAAGAGCTCACCCCTGATCAATTCTGCATAATCAGATACTAACACAATTTTTTTTCTTTTTTTTCTTTTCTTTTTTCTTTCTCTATTTTTTGTCTTTTCTGAAATGAGTGTGTTTCGCTCCATCTCATCCATCCCTAGACTACTCATAATATGAGCGGCTACTAGCCTTTTGACGCTTAACTTTTATTAACAAATAGCAATGAAATCCATGGTTTCCCCCAATTATATTTAGTGTTCCTTCGTCATCAAGGGAATAGAAAACATTCTAAATGTAAACAAGTGATTAAATTTCAACAAAACCAGTATGGCCCTGATCTAGTCCAAAAGCTACCGATAAGACTAGTAAATAGGCTTTGCTTCTAGACATGCAAGTCAATTCATAAGAACTTAATCATCCCTCTATTCATCATCACCACACCCAAATCAACACCGACCTACCAACCGGAAATAGCTCATCCTACCGGATCATGCTATATGTTATGCAAATGCAACTAAATGGACTCACATGATATACATAAACAATTATGCAAACAATTATGGTCTATATGAATAGTAATGCAAGACTATGAATGAACTACCACTACACATGTAATATAATTCTTATATGAACATGACTCTACTACTACTAATCCTTAAATTACCACCCCCAAACTTAAATTTTCAATCACCCCATTAAAGGAAATAATAAGGATAGCAAGAGCATACCTAACTGTTGGAAGGATCACCCTCTTCGGGAGGAGAATCAGGCGGAGGATACACTGTGCTAGCTCCAAAAGCTGGCCAATCAACCTCTACACCAGTGGCTCGAAAAGCACTACCTAGTGCTTGTGTCAAGTCCTCTGCAAAATGGCGGTGGATGTCATGCATGGCATCAATATGCCGAGTAAACCGTCTATACACAGAGTTTGTTTTGTTTTTTTTTCTTTTTTTAAACAGTGGACAAGCGCGGGCGCGCTGAAAGAGAGCGCAGGCGTGCTGAGCTTTTGCCAAAAAAATTTCTTCACTTTTTTTATAAGCGACAATACTCCAGAAACGCGTGGGTTGCCTCCCACGAAGCGCTTTTTTCCGTCTTTAGCTTGACGTGAAACTTCTAAAATCAAGTCGTAGTAAGAACGGCGACCCCTGCCTCACGGTTCACCGTATATTTCCTGTCTTTGATTTTTAACTTGAATTCCTGAAGCAAGAGAATTCATCGAATCAATCGAGGTTTTGAATCTTTCTTTGAGACCAAATATTTAATAGATGCATGATCAGTGTAAACCGTCACTTTGTCCCAAGCAAGTAAGATCTGAATTTCTCGAACCCGTAAATAACTGCAAAAAGCTCCTTCTCCGTAGTAGTGTAATTCAACTGAGCATCATTAAGGGTTTTACTAGCGTACTAAAGTACATGGAAAATATTCTTCTTTCTCTAACCGAGAATAGCTCCAACTGCAAAGTCGCTAGCATCACACATCATCTCAAAAGGCTCACCCCAATTAGGTGCGGTAATAACAGGTGCTCTAGTCAACTTATTTTTCAAAATTTCGCAAAAAGCTAAACATTCTTCATCAAATTTGAAGGTAACATCCTTCTCCAACAAATTGCACTCAAGGTTTAGAAATTTTGGAGAAGTCTTTAATGAATCGCAGATAAAAACCCGCATGACCAAGAAAATTACGGATTCCTTTAATTGAGATTAGTGGAGGAAGATTTTCAATAGTCTCCATTTTTTCCTTATCCACTTCCAGCCCTTTTCTAGATACCTTGTGCCCAAGAATGATACCTTCTTGCACCATAAAATGACATTTATCCCAATTAAGCACCAGATTGGTCTCAACACACCTTTTCAGCACCAAGCCCAGATTATGTAAACACTCATCATACGTAGATCCGAAAATGGAAAAATCATCCATGAACACCTCCACATTTATACCAATCATGTCAGAGAATATGGCCATCATGCATCTCTGAAAAGTAGCAGGTGCACCACATAGCCCGAAAGAAACTCGGCTGAAAGTGAAAGTGCCAGAAGGACAAGTAAAAGTGGTCTTCTCCTGATCTTCTGGGGCAATACAAATCTGATTATAACCTAAGTACCCATCCAGAAGGCAATAATACTCATGACCAGCCAACCTATCAAGCATTTGATCGATGAATGGAAGCGGAAAATGATCTTATCTGGTGGCTTTATTCAACTTCCGATAATCCATGCATAATCTCCACCCTGTGACTGTCCGAGTAGGGATGAGCTCGTTCTTTTCATTAGCTACAACTGTAATGCCTTATTTCTTAGGCACACACTGCACCGGGCTCACCCATGAACTATCTGAAATATGATAAATGATCCCTGCATCTATCCATTTTAGAATTTTTTCTCTACACCACCTCTTTCATGATAGGACTGAGTCTTCTCTGATGTTCAACGGTAGGTTTACTTCCTTCCTCAAGAAAATTTTTATGCATACAATAAGAAGGGCCGATTCCCTTGATATCTGCTATAGTCTATCCGATTGATGAATTAAACTCTCTCAAAATTCGCAAAAGCTTGTCTTCATCACTACCTGACAGGTTAGACGCAATAATAACAGGTAATGTAGATGCATCACCTAAAAATGCATACCTCAAGTGATCCGGCAGTGGTTTGAGCTCAAGTATGGGAGCTTCTTCAATAGATGGTTTAAGACGCTCCTGAGAATTTTTTAGCTCTACTATACCAAAAGACTCGAATGGAATATCCAACTTCTTCTTCCACGGAGATGCATTCAACAACTGAAGTTGCTCTGCTCCTTTGATAGATATATTTGATAATGTCATGGCTAATATGATTTATGTTTAGTTTTCAGATCATACTTTAACAGGATAAATCAGTACTTACTGGAAGTCAGGACTTAAAGATATCAGTACTTATATTATCAGGAGATAATCATCAGAAGATGGATATCAGAACTTAAGTGCTGAAGGACGTTCAGATAAGGACAGTAGCTGATTAAAGGAAAGAAGATCGAGATAAACATAAGAAGAGATATGCATGAAGAAGGAATTCTATGAAGAATAGAATACTTGGAAGAAAAGATATCTGATTGATATATTTTAGGAAGCAGAATTATATTCCATATCAATTAGCGATTATCTTGTAACTGTGTAGTATATAAACACAGACATAGGGTTTACACTAAAAGTGTTATCATATTCGAAGAGATTATTCATTGTAACCCTAGCAGCTCTCGTGATATTTGTTCATCACTGAGAGGTAACAGTTCCATATTATAATAGAGTTTATTGTTTCAATAAAGTTTGTTTTCTGTTACTTGAAATATTAAAAGTTCGATTTGATTGTATTTTACACTGTATTCACCCCCTCTACAGTGTGTGTGACCTAACAAGTGGTATCAGAGCCTATCTGTTAACGCACATACAGTTAAAGATCCAAACACAATCATATCTGACACAGAAACTCCAACTAAGCCTACCAAAACTGAAGAACCTCCAAAGACACAAATTCAAAGTCGGTATGAAACCATCAGAGTTCCCATACTGAGACCATCTGAATATGCCATATGGAAGGTGAGGATGACCATGTTTCTGGAAGCTACAGATCCAGAATATCTTGATAGAATCAAGGAAGGACCTCACAAACCAACCAAGCTCGCTGTTGCAGTTGCAGATGAAGCAGCAAAAACCGTACCAAAGGAGAAGAGTGATTATACTGCTGAAGATATCGCATCAATTGCTAAGGATGCTAAGGTACGACACTTATTGCATAGTGCCATTGATAATGTAATGTCAAACAGGGTAATTAACTGCAAGACTGCTAAGGAAATATGGGATGCTCTAGAAACAAGGTGTCAGGGAACTGATACAATTAAGAAGAACAGGAAGACAATACTCACTCAAGAGTATGAACACTTTGACTCAAAGGCTAATGAATCATTGACTGATTTATATGATAGATTTGTCAAACTCTTGAATGATCTGTCACTGGTTAATAAGGAGTATGATCTTGAAGATTCAAACCTTAAATTCCTGTTAGCTCTTCCTGAATGTTGGGATTTGAAGGCAACAATAATAAGAGACAACTACAGTCTTGATGAAACAACTCTTGATGAAATTTATGGAATGCTCAAGACTCATGAACTTGAGATGGAACAAAGAAGCAAGAGGAAAGGAGGAAAGTCAAGGACAGTTGCTCTTAAGGCTGAAGAAGAATCCCCCAAGGCAGCTACCTCAAGAAAAGACAAGGGTAAAGCTCTCTTCACAAAGTCTGATACTGAGTCATCAAGTTCTGACAGTGATGATGACTCAGATTCTGAAAGCTTGCCTGAGACTGATGCTGATGAGGAGACGATGAAGTTGTGTGCTCTTATGGTGAAAGGGATCACAAAGATTGCATACAAGAAGTTCAGGAAGGGAAAGAAGTTTTCCAGGAAAGGCACAAGTTCTGATAAAAAGAATTTCAGAAGATCTGAGGGCAGAGGAGGAAAGTCTGATAGAGGAGATTATACCAATGTCAAATGCTATAACTGTGGTGAGAAAGGCCACATATCTCCTGATTGCAAGAAAGTGAAGGGTGACAAAGGCAAGGCTCTGGTCATAAAGAAGAAAAGCTGGACAGACACCTCAGACTCTGAAAGTGAGGAGAACTATGCTTTGATGGCAAATGCTGATAAAGAAAGTGCTGAGAGCAGTTCTGAAGCTGCTGAAACAAAGGTACCTTAGACTACTTATGCTTTTCATACTGATGACATTAATGAGTTGAGAAGATATCTTAAAACCATGTTTGTTAGTTATAGAGATCAAACTTTAACATGTGAAAGATTAACTTCTGAAAATCTTGCTTTTAACAAAAGAAATGACTTCTTAGAAAAAGAGTTAGTTATGTTCCATCAAACTCAGAAGGATAGAGATGATGCCTTTTATGTTAGGGATGAAGTGCTAAAAATGAATGAATCTCTAAAAACTGAGTTAGAAAAGGAAAGAGAGATAATTAGGACTTGGACTAACTCTGGCAGAACAACTCAAAATTTGCTAAGTAGTGAAAATTGGAAAGAGGGTTTAGGTTATGGAGAGGATAAGAATGATAAAGGAACTGAAGAAATTAAGCCTGTTGTTAAGCAAAAGCCAAAGTTAAAACCTGTTAAGTTTGTAACTGTAAAGTCTGATAATGATAAATCAAAAGTTAAAGAGGGATTAACTTCTGACAAACTAAAACAGGAAAAGAAATCTGAAGTAAACATAGGCTTAATGACAAAGAAGTAGCTTAAGCATAAGCTGAAAGATGTTAAGAATCCAAACAAGGTAAAATCACCTAGGAAAAATAGGAATGGAAAGGAAGGTGTGAATAAAAGCAATGATTATAAACATGTTCCTGATGCTCCTAGGAAAACATGTCATAACTGTGGAAGTTCTAACCATCTGGCTTCTTTTTGCAGGAAGAATAAGAACATAAACTCCTTACCTTCAAAATCAGGAGTTAAGAGTCAGTCTGTTAGATATAAACCATAAAATCCTTGTTTTCATTGTGGTAGTTTATGGCATTCCATTTATACTTGTAAGGAATATCATAGTTTGTACTATGATTATTATCAATTAAAACCTTCTTTAAAGTAAGTGTCCATTGTTCCTTCTAGTGTAAATTCTGATTCAAAGTCTGATAGTGTAAGTTCTGACAAGAAAAATGTTAACATAAACTCTGATGCTAAATCCGCTGCAAATGTTAACAAACTTGATAAGGCCAAAGGATCCAAGCAAGTCTGGGTCCTTAAAACTAATCATTAGTGGTCTTTGTGATTGCAGGGCAACAGGAAAAATATTCTAGTTCTGGACAGTGGATATTTAGGACATATGAATGGAAATAAAGCCCTGCTATCAGACTTTGTGGAGAAAGCTGGCCCAAGTGTTTCTTATGGAGATGGCAATATTGGAAAAACATTGGGATATGGCAATATCAATCTTGGGAATGTCATCATTAAAGAAGTAGCTCTGGTCTCAGGACTTAAACACAATCTGCTAAGTATAAGTCAAATCTGTGAAAGAGGTTATCATGTTGATTTCTTTGAAGAACACTGGGAAGTTGTGAGTAAATCCAAAGGCAAAGTTGTTCTAAAAGGATACAGGCGTGGTAACATTTATGAAGCTAAGCTTTCAACAAGTACTGATGGTTCTGTACTCTGTCTGATGAGTAGAGCATCAATTGAAGAAAGCTGGAATTTGAACAAGAAACTCTCTCATTTAAATTTTAACAATATAAATGAACTAGTCAAGAAAGATCTTGTGAGAGGACTGCCAAAGTCAGTATTTGCTCCTGATGGCCTTTGTGATTCTTGTCAGAAGGCCAAACAAAGAAAATCTTCATTCAAGAGCAAGACTGAATCATCAATTCTTAAGCCTTATCATCTACTACATGTTGATCTATTTGGTCCAGTGAATGTCATGTCTATTGCAAAGAAGAAATATGCGTTGGTCATAGTGGATGAGTTCACCAGATACACATGGGTGTATTTCTTGTACACAAAAAGTGAAACTGCATCTATCTTGATTGATCATGTCAAACATCTGGATAAATTGGTCAAAGATTCTGTGAAAACCATAAGGAGTGATAATGGCACTGAGTTCAAGAATTTGATAATGGAAGAGTTCTGCAAAAATCATGGAATTAAGCAGGAATTTTCTGCTCCTGGAACTCCACAACAAAATGGAGTTGTTGAAAAGAAGAATAGAACTCTCATTGAAGCTGCACGTACAATGCTTGAAGAAGCAAAGCTTCCAACCTACTTCTGGGCTGAAGCTGTGCAGACTGCTTGTTTTACTGAAAATGCAACACTCATTAACAAGCAAGGAAAAACACCATATGAGATGGTGATGAAAAAGAAGCCAAATCTAAAGTACTTCCATGTATTTGGATGTAAGTGTTTTTTTCTCAAGACTCATCCTGAACAGCTATCCAAATTTGATCTAAAAGCTGATGAAGGAATCTTTGTTGGATATCAACTTTCCACAAAAGCCTTCAGAGTCTATAATTTGAGAACAAGAGTGGTCATGGAATCTATCAATGTCTCTTTTGATGACAAGAAGATTACTGGTCTTGAAGATTTTATTGATCATGATCAGCTGAGATTTGAAAATGAAGACTCAAATTCTGATACTGAAAATCCTGACAGTCTAAGTCCTGATACTGTAAACTCTGATGGATTAAACTCTGATGTTATTGAAACTGTGGTAACTATGCCAAAGGAAGATGCACCTATACAGGGGGAGCATACTCAAGATCTTACCACATCTCAAGAAGCATCAGAACATACATCTGGCTCTTCAAGTTCTGATTCGTCAAGTTCTGATAAGCCAACATCTGATAGTGCTGAAAATCTAAATTCTGAAGAATCCAACTCAGAGAGCATAGTTTCAGGGGGAGCATCAGAAAATGAAATTGAAGACAGCATGGATCATGGGGGAGCATCCAGTTCTAGAGAAAACCTTCCATCTGCAAGGAAGTGGACTAAATCACATACACCTGATTTCATAATTGGAAATCCTGATGCAGGTGTCAGAACTAGAACAGGTACTTCAAACGAATGTCTTTACAATTCTTTTCTCTCTCAGACTGAGCCATAGAAAGTGGAAGAAACTCTTCAAGATGCTGATTGGGTGCAAGCAATGCAGGAAGAGTTAAATGAATTTGAAAGAAACAAAGTATGGACCCTAGTGCCAAGACCAAAGAATAGATCTGTTGTTGGTACAAAGTGGGTATTCAGAAACAAAACTGACAGTGATGGCATAATTACAAGGAATAAGGCAAGGCTGGTTGCAAAAGGATATTCTCAACAGGAGGGAATTGATTATGATGAAACATTTGCACCAGTTGCTAGGTTAGAAGCCATAAGAATATTTTTGGCTTATGCTGCTCACAAAAAGTTTACTGTCTTTCAAATGGATGTCAAAAGTGCTTTTGTCAATGGAGAATTAGAGGAGGAAGTATATGTTGAACAACCTCCAGGCTTTGTAGATTCCAAACATCCAGATTATGTCTACAGGCTTGATAAAGCACTTTATGGACTTAAGCAAGCTCCTAGAGCATGGTATGAGACCTTAGCTCAGTTTCTTCTGGAAAGTGGATTTAACAGAGGGACTATAGACAAAACACTGTTCTATCCCAACCATGGAAATGACTCACTTCTGGTCCATATTTATGTTGATGATATCATTTTTGGGTCTACAAATGACAGACTTTGCAAGAAGTTTGCCAAACTGATGCAGTCAAGGTATCAGATGAGTATGATGGGGGAACTTAGCTATTTTCTGGGCCTTCAAGTCAAGCAGAGTGAAGAAGGCACTTTTATTTGTCAAACTAAGTACACCAGAAACTTGTTGAAGAAATTTGGAATGCAAGATTGTTCAAGTGCATCCACTCC
This sequence comes from Apium graveolens, assembly GCF_009905375.1. Classification (NCBI taxonomy): domain Eukaryota; kingdom Viridiplantae; phylum Streptophyta; class Magnoliopsida; order Apiales; family Apiaceae; genus Apium; species Apium graveolens. The sequence continues at coordinate 247,483,926 of NC_133648.1, read as the reverse complement.
CATGGCCACTGCAACAAAACTGGATAAGGATACTGGTAAATCAGTAGATATTACTGATTACAGAGGTATGATTGGCTCTCTACTCTATCTAACTGCTAGTAGACCTGATATCATGTATGCTACCTGTCTTTGTGCAAGATTTCAAGCAGATCCAAGAGAACCTCACTTAACAGCTATGAAAAGAATTTTCAAGTATTTTAAAGGAACAACTGATCTGGGATTGTGGTACCCTAGAGAATCAGATTTTAAACTAATAGGTTACTCAGATGCAGATTTTGCAGGTTGCAAAATTGACAGGAAAAGCACAAGTAGAAGCTGCCAATTTCTTGGAGGCAGATTGGTTTCTTGGTTTAGCAAGAAACAAAAGTCAATCTCCACATCAACTGCAGAAGCAGAGTATATTGCTGCAGGAAGCTGTTGTGCACAGATTTTTTGGATGAAGAATCAGTTACTGGATTATGGGTTAACATATTTCAAAATTCCTATTTACTGTGATAATCAAAGTGCTATTGCTATGACAGGTAATCCAGTTCAACACTCTATGACAAAGCACATCAGCATCAGGTTCCACTTCATCAGGGAACATGTAGATGAAGGTACAGTGGAGTTGCACTTTGTTCCAACAGATCAACAACTAGCAGATATCTTCACAAAACCATTGTGTGAAGCTACCTTTACAAGATTGGTAAATGAACTTTGAATGGTTTCAGGTTCTTTTTCTAAATCTGCTTAGTTTTGTTCTGTTGCATCAGACTATATGATCAGTATTTACAGAATTTAATCTCTTTGTGTATTCTGTGCTTAATTGAAAAATGTGTTTAAGTACTGACTATTGTCTGATATATGTTTCTAAACTCTGATAAGTGATATGTCTGTTTAAGTAACTATTCAATCCTATGAGGATAACTGTGCTAGATGCTGAACTAGTAGTCTTCAATAAACAAGGGATCCCATGTAAGAAGTAATTATTTATGTGGAAATCTATTGACACAAGCAAATTCTGATAATTGAGCTTAGCTGAGTTTACTTTGTCTATCTTATTACTAAGTCACAAACTAGAATAACGCTACTCATCTGTTAAGTTCTGATGCTAGTAAATCTGTTTAATGTACTAAGTGCTGATAAACCTCACTCATCAAAAGAAAAAGCAAAAGAATCAAGGAATAAAAATCAGGTACTCATTTGAGATCTAGAATAAAAATGTGGAAGGGAAGACCCAAGTGCATTGCTGGTATTAAGTAATATGCATCAGAAAAGCAAATAAAATATTTTCTTGGTGACTTTTCACACTCTATGATTACTGGAGAAATACTCTGATAATAGCATAAATTCTGATAAGCAGTCGTGACTCACTTACACTGAGAAGCCACTGTAAAATGGAATTTAAAAAGATGCATAAAATTAGCACAAAATAGTTGAGGTGGACTCAAGCATGAACTCATTCAACAGTAGGTTTCAGAATAATGACAACTCTTTAGCAAAGTTTTAGTTATGCCTTATTTCTAAGATGTACTGAAGTGAATCAGACTTTACTCTTTGTATGATATTTAGCTTAATGCACACACTAATCACTCCATATAAATGATGAAAATCACTGTGGTGATCTATGTTGTTTTAGATAAACAGTCATTGTGTCACATTGTAAAAATTCTGAGGACAAGTTCTGATTGCATGTTCTGATGATTAAGTTCTGAAGAATATAAATCAGAATTTGTGAGAGGACTTACTAAGATAGGCATTTTTTTTTCGAGTTAAGAAATTATGTTCTGATGACTGTTAAGTTCTGATATAAGTCTAAGTTATGATATTAAAGTCTGATTCTTTACTTGACTTATTTGTGGATAAAATATGACAACAGTCTCAGTTTAAACCAGAATATATTGAAGTGGAAGATTAATAGTCACTATGGTTAGGGTTAGTGGTACTCGTACTTGAACAGTCAACTTTTACTTGCTTCTTGTGCGCATTAAACCATGTTTTCTCTTTCCAATGAATGTTTTTCTTTTTCCAAGTCTGGGGAGACGAGGTAGAATTAATTCCACCTGTCAGCATTAAATTTCTTTGCGTCTCCTGGCATTCTCTTGCCTATATAAGCAACCACTTCACATCAGCCTTCCCGTCAAATCTTTTATCACAAACTCATCTTCATACTTTTTCTATCAAAAACACCATGGTTAGATACAATATGTTTTTGAACTACGAAACCTTCAACATGGAGCTGAGCTGTGCCGATTGGCAGCAGGAATGGCACGTCACTGCCATTCCTGATGAGATATGGGACTCTGTTCCCCAGGAGGTACTCACTCACCTCCTGTTCTTCTATATGGATTACCATCACCATCTGGAGCGATTGGAGGAGGAAAGGCTGGAAGCTCTCTGCCAGCAAGAGCGAACCATTCGACTCGCCATTCTGTTTGTCGAGAGTAGGAAGAAGAAATGATTTATTTTCTTCTTCCTATTTTTCTTCATCATCAGCCTTGCCCTGCTTCTTGAGCTAGGACAAAGGCTGTTGACGTTAGGTTTAGAAGCTTAGGGAAATCTTGTACAAGTTCTGATGTAATTTAAATTTCATGAATGTATTCTCTTGATATATTAATGAAATTTGTTTGTATTTCAAGATCTTGTCTCTGAGATATTTTAATGCATTGTTAAATCCTGATACATATTCATATTCTGATGACCATATAAATTCTGTTTTAATTTAAGTTCTGATTTTCCTTTATCAGTACTTACTCATCTGATTTATCTTGGTCATTTTCACTCGATTTATTTTCAGAATATTGATGTTGCAGTGAACAATAATTAAATAAGTGGGAACGGTTTCAATTCTGAATTAAAACTGTTTCACCTTGATTAATGGAATATGTAATAACCCCAAAATTTTTCAACTTTTTGTAACCCTTGTGAATAGTGTTTTAGCTGAATGAAGAAACTTTTCACGCCACACTATGTAGGGGTTCTGTTATGGATATTCTGGGATATTATTAGTACTCTATGAAGTATATAAGTGTATGTAAAGATCGTCAGAATCCAATTCCGAACACTTTGGTTTTTCCCGGAAATCCACAAGATACGGAGAGAATTGAGTATAAGGTAACAGGATAAAAAGGATTTAAATTAAAGGATTATAATAGAGGATCATAAAAAGGAATATAATGTATTGAGAAAGGTTAAGGGAACCTAAGTAATAAGATCCCGGGTATGATCCTTCAAACGATAAACGAGAACGAAAGTTAAGCGAACCGTATAACAGATCAGCGGTCATTAGGCAAACGATTAGGAAGTTAATCAAAGGGATTAGTGGGAATGATGTCATCCAACCAATAGAAAGAGGACAAGGAAGGGAGGATGACATCATGAGGATGACATAAGCATGACATGGGAAGGAAGGAGGTGTGGTAGCTTTGTAACCACACAATTTCAAGGGCAAGAAAGTAATTGACTAAATCAAATACAAAACAAGTCAACCAAGCCAAGTAAAAATCATTCTCATCAAAAATCAAAAGCAACCAAGGCATTAGTTCTTCATTTGCTCTCGGCTTTTAGCATTTTTAAAGGCATAGAATTTCAAAACTCAAGATCCAAGCCTCCTAAATTGGTAAGATAATTCCCTAATCATCTTCATGCTTAGTTAGGACTATATCATGAGTTTAAGCCATTAATTCTTTCTCAATCTTCTTCATTTAATCAAAGAAGAAGACAATGAATAGTATTTTCAAGTTTTTAACTTGAACTTTTTCTTGTTTTTCTTGAAGATCCAAGCATTCTTAAGACTTCTCAAAGCTTCTTAAGGCTTCCTAGCTCCACCCACCACTTCAAGGAAGGTATACCATCTCCAAACCCTAGATTCTTATATATTATAAGATGATTTTGATTAGTGGGTTGATATTGTAGTTTGTTGTTATGATTTAGAGTTTGGGATTTGGAATGGTAGTGAAATGGAATGGTAATTGTTGTGGTTTTGATTTAAAGGAACTTAAGTATGATTAAAGTTAAGTTTAAGCATAAGTATGAATGATTAAATTGAATTGGTTGGGGTTGTTATGATGTGATAAGGATGGATGTTGGTTTTATGTTGGATTTGAGGATGGTTTGTGGTTGGTTTTGTATGGTTTAAAATTTGGAAATCGCGTAAATATAGCCGTCGTAACGTCCGATTTTCTTTGGACTGTTTTTGTGCATAGCATTAGGACCCGAGAACCCCCTGCTAGATTATGACCACTGCCATGTTTAGATAGCTCATGTTACGAGCTTCGTTTTGATATGTAGTTCGTTCGATTCCGATGCACGGTTTAGGAGAAACGACCGTTTCAAGTAACGGCGTTTCGCGAACGAAACTTTTTCCTCGCCTTACTTTGAAATGTAGGTTAAAGACCAAAAAGGGTTAATTAATGTATGAAACATTTATGGTAAGTGTGTTAGGCAGTTGGTAAGACATTCGCGAAGGAATCGCTTTAAAACTCGTAAAGGTTAAATTATTAAAAATGGTGGAGCCGAGGGCACCCGAGTGACTTAAGCAAATCAGTGAGCGCAAAACAAGCATTAGAGTCTAAGTTAGTTAAAGTATAGATTTACAAGTGATTTTGGTTTAATTACAACTTACCTGTTGTTTATAGGTTATCAGACTCGTCCCGAGCCTTTCTCACCCCCAAGTCGCTCAGGCAAGTATTCTATCCGTTATACTGTTGTTATGATGTATACACTTGTATATGCATTATCTTGCGATAGATGCATGTTGGTTATTTAGCAAATTCTTGCGATATATTGTAGCATGTGATATGGTATATATGCATGCCTGTTTCATATTCTTGAAATATATATCTGTTGGTTCAGTTGATAATACCTATGCTAGAGGATAGCGGTATCTTGCATATACCCTTAGTATAGGGACCCAAAGGTGAAAATATTTTCTAAAACCGGGAGTCGAGGATCCCGAGTAGATTTTGTATATATATGGATATGGATATATATATATATATATATACATATATATATATGGTCATAGTTTTCAAAACTATTAATCGAATAAGGTTTATTCGATAACTTTAACTTTATTTTATTATTGAATATTATTTTGAATATTATTCGAAGGCGTATGACTCCTTTTATTATTTATTGAATATTATTTGAATATTCATTCGAGGGCTTATGACTCTTTTATTTATTTATCTGAATATTATTTTGAATATTATTCGAAGGCGTATGACTCCTTTTATTTATTTATCTGAATATTATTTTGAATATTCATTCGAGGGCTTATGACTCAGTTTATATTATTTAATGAATATTATTTGAATATTCATTTGAGGATCTATGACTCCGATTATTTGCTGAGATATATTCTTTATTTTATTAAAGAATAAGGTGTAAATAATCAAACTTATTTTCGATTATTCAAATAAAGATAATACTTTCATATAAGTATATCTTTGGTTATTTAATACTCGTTTCAAGTATAAGTTTTAATACTTCTACTTCAATTATTTTTATAAAGATTATTCTTTATGGGAATATTATTTAAATAATAATATTCAATCATTTTCTAAATATTCTGGGGACTGATTTACTTCATTAAATCAGCTTTACTCCAAACACTCTTTAAAGTGTTTTCGAGTCTTCAAAATGATTTTTAAAAGTCAGAGTGGATCCCAAAACTCTTTTTTTATATTTAAGATCTTCCTTTTAAGGGGATTTAAATACTCGCTCAAAACCTGGGGAATCCGGCTCTGTGGTGTATTTTATATTCGCAACGAGGTTGCAGTTTTGGTAAATGAATTGATTACTTGCCCAACGTTCGGGAAGTAAGCCCATCTAATTGAGTCGGCATAAGCGACAGGCCGGGGTACAGTCTATTATTGTGTAAGTGGCTGGGTGGCAGTCCATCAACGCGTGAGGGGCCGGGTAACGGTCTAGCGCGAGGTCCTAATGCGGCCAGGGTGATGACCAGTGAGGAATTCATCCATCTACAGTAGAAAAGGTTACTTATTGGTATCTTTGCCTGATCAGCAAGATATCTGGTTTATGCCAAAATTCTTTTCCTTTCCAAAATTCATTGGATGTTTCAAACTCTGTTCATACTTTACATAACAGAGGTTCCAGGAAATGTTTTAGAGATATATATATGTGGATATATATATATCGGGACTAAATAAAGTATCTCATAACTTTTTCATTCAACAATATTTCAAAGATTGAATCTATTCAAGTCTCAACTTGTGGTCTCATCTATGGGATGTTTTTCTTAAAACTTATAATACTTTGAACGGTGGTAGTTCAAGTAGCTTTATAATGATATAAGCGTGGTGAAGTATTGGTGACTTCATTCCTTGTTTTTACTTATATCTAGTAAGTAATTATCTTACGCATGATAGAGATTCTATTAAGTATCCATTTAGATACTTATATTATTGCTATCACTATATATATTATCTTGCGAGCTGTAAGGCTCACTCTTGCTTTATTTCTTCATCACACAACAACAGTTAGGAGAGATGGCCAGACTCCAGCAGACCCAGCGCAAGCGCGTGGGAAGCGTCTCGCGTCTTCCCGATGATGTTGTAGCTGCTATAGCTGCAGAGGTAGATCCATTGTAGTTCAGGCATTCTACTTTTGAGAATCAAATTATGTATAATTATAACTTATGGCAGATAATGGCAATTAACTGTAAATTATCAAGTAATCATTTTGGGTTGTAATAATTTTAAATTGTGGATTCAAAGACTTGTACTTATTTCAATTTCATCTCTGAGACTATAACGGGTTGTGGTGTGTGTTAGTATGGGGTCACAGCATGAGGTTATTTATTATTAATTAAGTGAAGTGATATTGTGGAAAGAAAGACCGTGACAACCCGGATCCCCGACCCCGGATCTGGGGGTGTTACAGAAATATCTGGGTAAGTGGAACGGTTTTTCCTTGAAAAACTGCAAGTGGGTAAGTAATGATTACTGTTTTCTCGTGCCCAGTAACTATCCGTTATTACTGCATGTCTGATAGGTGTCCAACGGTTACATTTTTTTAAAAAAAAATATAAGTAAGACAGAGAGAGGATTTTTTTTTAATCTTTTATTTCCTTTCATACTTTTTCTCTCTACTTGCTTTTACTCTCTTTCTTCTTCTCACGTTGGTTTTTCATACAGACATTTTATCAAACACCTAACAGGCACTCTTAAATCTCAATTTTTCTCATGGCACCAAAGGATTTAATCATTGATGGAGCTAAATTTGTTCCAAACAACTATGCTTTAATTCTTGATCATGCTGAAGCTCCATCTGAATTGCATTTTGTGCAAGATCTTCTTGCATACAGTGAGATTGGGTATGCATTGACCCAGCCTTCAGTCTTTTCAAGCCAACAAGTTCTGACATTTTGGCGGACTGGGCACTTTGATAATGGTGGTACACATGGCACTCCCAGTATTGTTTTCGAAGTGGGTGATTCTTCATATGCAGTCACTCCTGGTACAATACGCAAGGCTCTATATCTCCCAGAAGGATGTACCTTTTCAATTCCAGAGGAATCAGCTCTTCAGGAGTTAATGGCCAGTTTGGGGTATGAACAAAGTTTGGCAAAGCTTGGGCAGTTGAAACGGGCTCATATCAGAAGGGAATGGAGCTTCTTCTTCGACTGCATCACTAAAGCTTTTGGGAACAAGTGTTCGAATTTTGATGCTATTCCTATAATGAGTCAGCACATCGGGTATGCTATTATAAAATAAACTCATTTTGATTTTGCAACTGCTATAATTGGTTTTATTGGGGATAGGATGATAGAGGATAGGAATGTTGTTTACTTTGCTAGATTCTGTCAACTTATATATACTTTTTGTACTGATGAACCTCAATTAGTTAGTTCCTCAACTCCACCTTTTAAGGTTGCAAAACGTTACTTTAATGACCTGATAAATGCTGACACTAAGAAATCAGTGGTTAGACCTTTACAGATTCCTCAGTCTGTAAAACAGATCTTAGTAAATGTTGATCCTGATACTTATAGATCTATTTATTCAGATGTCCAACCAACAACAACCTCCCAAATACCACAACAACCATCAGCACCTACCACTCATTCTACTCAACCAACCCTCAGGCAATATATCAAATCCTATCTCTCCACTTCACAGATAGTTCAATCCTCATCCTCAGCACCTACTGTGAAGCCTTCATCTTCCAAACCTAAGAGGACAAAGACTGTTCCTCAAACACCTCAAAAGAGAAGGAGGATTGCTTTGAGAGATGAATCTGATACTGAGGAACAGGTTCTTTCTTCAGAACCTGTTGTTAAAGAAGCTGAGAAAGTGACTTCTCATAAGGATTCTGGAATTGGAGGATCTAGGCTTCTCAAGAGGCTTAGAAGAATGACTATTCCTGAAACTCCCAAGGAATCCATACCTACAAAGTGATATAAGAAATAGAGGGCAAAAAAGCCAGTTTCAGAAGATGAAGAAGCAGCAGCTAAGCAAGGGGATCAGGAATCTCTGATCTCACAAGAAAAGGAATTTGCTAAAGTCACTTCTTCTTCATCAACTCCACCTCAGGAAGCTGTTTCTGAAAAAGTCAACACACCATCTGTATCTCCTGTTGATCCAGGCACAAGTGCTGATATTGATGTTCAAAACTTGGTTGTGCCTGAAGTAATTTTCTTAGAAGCTCCAACAGCCACTAATCCATCAACAACACCTGTTACTGATGCTGTTCAAACTCCAGAGTTATCTACTACACCTTCTCTGCATCTAGATGCTGATGATCAGAATATAGGTGAGCATCAGGATATGGCTGTTGATCAGAACTTAGAACCAGATCAGCAATTAGAGGATGCTAAAGCCTCCATTGCTACTCACACTGTTGTTCTATTAGAAGATTCTGATTCTGTAAGTTCTGATGCTGCAAATGCTGGAGATACTGGTGATGCTGCTCCAACTGTAGATACTAATGAAGCAGGTCCTTCAGGACATGCTCCTCAACAAACTATTTTTAAGTCTGAACTTGTTAAGAAGTTTGTTACCGGAGAAGCACCAGTGCCTTGGAGTGAAACTCCTGCAGGACAGGAATGGACTAAGGAATGGAACTCAGTTTCCTGTGTTCCAACTGCAAAGCATCTTGCTGAGCACTTGACTAAAGCTGATGAGATGTTAATTACTGATGATTTCAAAACACAGCTTAGAGTCACTGCATTGAGTACTAAACATCTACAAGGTCTTCATTCAACTACTCATGCAGAGCTACACAAGATTCGGGAAGAATTTATCAAACAAGATCAAGTTCACAAGATTGATAAGAAACAATTCTTCAAACCTACCTTTGACAGGATTACTTTTATTGAGAAGACTCAAGAGAAACAACAAGCTCAGATTGATGATATTCTGAAAAATCAAGCTTCTCAGCAATCTCAACTTACTGAAATCCAAGCCTCAGTGGAATTGCTTGTCTCTCTTCTATTACCTGCTGATGCCAAAAAGAGGGAGAAAGTAATTAAGTCCAAATGCAAGACTGATAAGACACTGAAAGGAAAGGATGATGAAAAGGATGACCAAGGAAACTCTGGAATGGGTAGAGGTCATAGTCAAGGTAGAGGTTTCTCATCAAGAAAAGCTGAAATCATAAGTCACAGGACAAGTTCTGATACTGGAAAAAGAATTAGTTCTGCTACTGGTAAAAGGATAAGTTCTGATGAACTTTTAGATCTTGATGAAGAAATGTCAAGACAGTTATTTCTTCAGGAAAATCCAGGAATGGACTTGGAGATTTTAATGGAAGAAGAAGCCAGACTTAAATCAGAAAAAGTCACATCTAAAATTGAAGCTTCTGGTAAAAAGACACTTCCAAAACTCAAAGGCATTGTGATAAAAGAAAGGACAAATACTGAAGCAACATTGGCTAAATCACAACCGCAGATAGATCCAAGATCCAAGGGTAAAGAAAAGGTTGGTGAACCTATCAAGGTTTATGTGCCTCCTGAGAATGAAGAAATCACTGATGAAAAGGATGATCTTGCTCTGACTTCAAGAAAAGTTCTTAAAACAACCTCTGACATGGCTCAAGTTGTTCAGAGTCAAGAGATAGTAAGTTCTGATATTCCAAAGAAGCAAGTAACCTCTGACATAGCTCAAGTTAACTTGATATCAGAAGACAGACCAAAGACACTCCTACCAGGATTCACTAAAGCAAAACAGACTCAACCTTTGAAGACTGCTGCAAGTGGTTTTAAAGCAAGAGTAGTTACAGGAAAGGAAGCAAGAGATAAAACTGGATTGGGAAGTGCTGATGAAAGAAGAATACAGAACACTACCAATGATCCAACTTCCTTGAGTGAACCAGGTATTGGAGCAACTCCTGAAAGATTGAATCAACTAGAATCTGTACAAATGGTTTACCAAGCCTACTTGAAAGAATACATCTTGTTGTACTTCATGACAGATGGTAGGGTTAATCATATAAGGCAAAATGCCATTCCATTGAAGTATTTTGAAGAATTGGAGCATGTACTATTCTTACTTCAAGTGGATGACAGATTGACAGGAAGTACTGTAAACTATTTGAAGGATCAGATTCAGAGACAGAAAAGACTTTATTCTGTTAAGTCTGACAACACATATATTCCAAAGTACAGAGATCACAAGGGTGATATAGTTGAAATGAAGCCCAACACTGTTAAAATTATAACTACCTTTCTGGGTTACAGGGCTGTGGAATTCAATCTTGAGTCTGATAAAGCTTATTTGATTAGACTGGATCAGGATATAAGAAAAGCAAAGATTAATGATCTCAGGGCTGCAATCTTTCAAATTGGTGAAGATAATGCAGAGCTTAAAGATGCTAAAAGGAGGATGATTGATGAACTTAGAATATGCTGAGAGATGTTTGTTGAAGAACTATCTCAGAACAACTCCTGACATCAGAGAGATCAGAAGATGAAGCCAAGTCAAGATTTACAACTGATTAAATTCTGATATTTGTACAGACTGAAGCTGTTATCAGAAGTTAAATATTGGTAAAGCTTTAAGGACTGTAAGTTGTAGTTACCTAGTCTAATTCTCATGCATTTATACTTAATGTTTTTGACATCAAATATCTGTTAAACTTGTATATTATGCTAATTTACAAGTTGGGGGAGATTGTTAGATATATTTGATAATGTCATGGCTAATATGATTTATGTTTAGTTTTCAGATCTTACTTTAACAGGATAAATCAGTACTTACTGGAAGTCAGGACTTAATATATCAGTATTTATATTATCAGGAGATAATCATCAGAAAATGGATATCAGAACTTAAGTGCTGAAGGAAGTTCAGATAAGGACAGTAGCTGATTAAAGAAAAGAAGATCGAGATAAACATAAGAAGAGATATGCATGAAGAAGGAATTCTATGAAGAATAGAATACTTGGAAGAAAAGATATCTGATTGATATATTTTAGGAAGCAGAATTATATTCCATATCAATTAGCGATTATCTTGTAACTGTGTAGTATATAAACACAGACATAAGGTTTATACTAAAAGTGTTATCATATTCGAAGAGATTATTCATTGTAACCCTAGTAGCTCTCGTGATATTTGTTCATCACTGAGAGGTAACAGTTCCATACTATAACAGAGTTTATTGTTTCAATAAAGTTTATTTTCTGTTACTTGAAATATTAAAAGTTCGATTTGATTGTATTTTACACTGTATTCACCCCCTCTACAGTGTGTGTGACCTAACATCCTTCGTCTTCAATGTCAGATTCCCCTATTAAGGCTCTCTCTAAGGTATCTGACCCTAAAATTTCTCAATCTCTGAATCCACTACAAAGTCGACCAACTCTACTTTATAGCACTCCTCTTCATCTGTTGGGAATTTCATTGCATTGAACACATTAAAAGTGACATCCTGATCTTGAACCCTCATTGTAAGATCTCCTTTTTGCACATCGATCAAAGTTCAGCCTGTAGCTAGGAATGGTCTTCCCAAGATAATAGGAATCTTCTTATCCTCCTCAAAGTCTAGAATGATAAAATCAGCAGAGAAGATGAGTTTATCCACCTTAACCAAGACATCTTCCACTCTACCTCCCAGATAAGTGATGGACCGATCAGCCAGTTGTAAGGAAATGTTTGTATGTTTTGGATCAGGAAGACCAAGTTTCATGAAGACGGATAATGGCATCAGATTGATACTAGCTCCCAAGTTGCACAAGCACTTGTCGAAAGATTACTTTCCAATAAAGTATGGTATCATGAAACTTCCCAGATTTTTAAGTTTAGGAGGCAATTTTTGTTGCAACACTGCACTGCACTCTTCCGTTAGAGCAACGGTTTCCAACTCCTCAAGTTTCAACTTCCAAGATAGAGTACCCTTCATGAAATTTGAATAGCTCGGCATCTGTTCTAGAGCTTCCACAAAAGGTATGTTAATATGTAATTTCTTGAAAACTGTAACACCCCCAAATCCGGGGTCGGGGATCCGGGTTGTCACGCATTCCATTTCCCATAATAACACTTAATATTAATAAACAACCAACTATTGCGTACTGTGACCCCACAATATACACACCACAAGTTATAGTCTCAAAGATGAATACCAAAAATAACACAAGTCATTTTATTCCACAATTATAAGTCATTACACCTCAAAAGGGGTTTCTGAATAAATTTACATATTCTTTGCCATTATTACAATTCATAAATATACATAAGTCTGGTACATTAAAAGTTGAAAGCCTAGCCTATTGGTAGTTCCTACATCAGCTACAACAGCATCAACCCCTACAGGAAACTGCGAAACATTTCTTATCCGCTCGCGAATTGGGAGCTTAGTCCTGTTCATCTTGTCTAGTTGTTATTGTGTGATGAAAGAATAAAGTAAGGGTGAGCAACAAGCCCACCGAAATAACATGTATAATAATTAAGAATATATGAGCATTCTCACAGTACTCACAAAAGTCTTGGTCAAGAAGAAATGAACCAAGTTTGATATCTTATCGCGACCAAGTCGCAAAATAATCAGTATATATGTATATATACTTTTTAAAATCTTGGAAATCCTCTTCCATGTATAATATACACAGAGTTCCAGTCTATAACTGTATAAAAATATCGTTGCAAGGTGATCTCATATATCTAACCTTGTCTCAACATTTTTCTGAAATTCTTTATCATGCATAATATAATCATTAACTAGATATAAATTGAAAAGATGAAGTTACAAGATACTCTAATATACTTATATCTATTATGAAGATTACGACATGATCTAGCTAAACATGGCAAGGTTACAGTTTGGTCCGTGAGATTTCTGCTACGAATACTAAGCACAACAGTCTATATGCAAACGGGCGTTACGACGGTTATGTTTACACGATTTTCAATTTAATTGCCACTCTAAATCCTCATCAATTCACTCACAACCACCAACACAACAATATTCAACCATCATACTAAAAACTCTTTCCCCAACTCCAAGTTTTACCAATTTATCCAACCAATCAAAGACCCAATATTCAAAACTAATACATATCCACCAAAACTACTTATAATCAAAGATCAAGCCTTAATACTAACAATGCTTTAATAAAACTTAATAGAATCATAAAATCAATGCCAGGGTTTAAAGTTTATACCTTACTTAAATCTTTAAACCACTAATAAGAGATCGTACTCCTTAAGAGAGCCTTGATCTATGTTTATCATGTTCAAACTTGTAAAGGAGTTCAAGAAATGAGTTTGAATTTTTGGAGTTACAATTAGTCTGATTGAAAGACTGTAAAAATGAGGGTCTTACCATGATTATTTTGACGAGACTTGTGAACAAGAGTTGTAGGCCATCTCCATACCTTTCCAACGAGCTATAGAACATAATATTTGAGTGACTATTGAAGGAGATATGGCAATTTGAAGTTGCTGGTATTATTTTGGCCGAGAGCAAAATGATGAAATGGAGAAATGGAAAAGCTTCTTTGATTGCCTTGGAGTTTGTGTGGTGTTTTTGGCCTTGGTTACCTTAACCTAGGTTTAACCAAGGTTAAAATACTTGGCTATAATTGATCCTTTCATAAATATCTTCTCCCTTGATGACATCCATCATGCATCACTTTCTTGCCATGTGTCAATCCCTTGTGGTTTGATGATGTCATAATCCTTGGCTTCTTGTACAAGCTTGTCTCTTGGTCGCTTATTTTTTTTACGGTTCGCTTAACTCTCGTTCTCGTTAATAGTTTGAGGGATCATATCCGGGATCTTATTACTTGGGTTTCCCTAAACATTTATTAATTTCTTATATTCCTTTAATGATCCTTTGCTATAATCCTTATATAAAAATCTTTTTAATTATGTTACCTTATACTTAATCCTTTCGGTATCTGGTGGATTTTCAGGAAAAACCAAAGTGTTCGAATCCGAATTCTGACGACCTTTACATACACTCGTTTACTTTATGAAATACTAATACGATCTCAGAATTCCATAACAGTACTCCTATATAGTGTGGTTTGATAATTTTCCTTAATCAGCATCATCAGCAAAAAGTTACTATTCATCAGGGTTTCAAATATTTTCAAAAACTGGGACTATTACAAAAACCTTCAGAAACTTGGAAAACTGCTTGTCGATCTTCTGCTTCTGAAGTCTTTTTGGATATGGAGGCGGCAAATAGACCTTTTTGTTTCCTGTATTCTGCTCAGGAGTAGATTGATCAGCAGAATTTTTATTCATTTCCGATTCGCCATCCTTTTGATAATCTTTATCAAAACTTCCATTTTCTGGTTGAGGGGAGAGCGCGGCCGCGCTGAGAGGTAGCGCGGGTGCGCTGACCTTTTGCCCATGCACTTCTTTGTTTTGCTCAGGTGCTGATTTTTGATGGTTAGAGACTTTTCCAGATCTCAAAGTGATTGCTTTCAAGTGTTCTTTGACTTCCCTCTTGCCTGGGTTAGCCACTGTATCACTAGGAAGAGTCATTTATGGTCTCTTCAGCAACGCATTAGCAATTTGTCCTATTTGATTCCCAAAGTTTTGATCAAAACCACTTGGCTTTTACACATTATCCCCAATTCTTCCAATTCAGATTTTTCATTAGCAAACTGACCAGCACTTCCATGAGATTGTTGTTGCATTCCATGTGGTTAAAATTGTTGCCTTGGTGCATACTATTGTTAAAAACCAGGAGGGTTGAATGGCTTGGCTCCAAACTGCTGGTAAGGTTGTTGTGGATGTTGCATATCACTCTAATTATTGCTCTAGATGAAATTAGGATGGGTTCGGTTATTAAGATGATAAGTGGTAGGAACTGGTTGTTGTGGTCTCTAAAAATTTCCCACAAGCTGTGTTGACTCACTAGATATAGCAAATTGATTCGTCGCATGTGCACATGCACAAATCTTACAAACACTTGCTATTTGATGAAATCCATAGTTGGCTAGAGAATCCACTTTCATAGTCAACGCCTTTAGCTGAGCCGCTATAGCCGTAGCTGTGGACTCTAGAATTCCTGCTACCTTGCCTCGTGGTAGTCTCTGAGTTGGATTCTTATATTCATTAGCAGCCATCATTTCAGTTAGCAAATAAGCTTCCTCATAGCTCTTAGCCCATAAGGCCCCACCTGATGTTACATCTAGCATGGCTCTTGATTGTGCTCCCAACCATTATATAAGCAATTGATTACCATCCAATCAGGCATTCCATGATGAGGACAATTCCTAATCATCTCCTTGTAGCGCTCCCAAGCTTCACATAAAGATTATCCCGACTGCTGTGCAAATTGAGTAAGAGCATTCCTGATTGCAGCTATTTTTGCCATTGGGAATAATTTAGTAAAAAATTTCTGAGCAAGATCCTCCCATGTCACAATAGAACCTGCTGGTAGAGAGTGCAACCAGCTTTAGCTTTATCCCTTAGAGAGAATGGGAAAAGTCTCAGTTTCAAAGCATCTTCTGAAACATCGTTGAACTTGAAGGTGTCGCAAATCTTGATGAAATCCCTAATGTGCATATTGGGATCTTATGTTGGAGCAACCCCAAATTGGACTGAATTATGTACTATTTGAATCGTGCCAGGCTTGATTTAAAAGGTATTAGCTGCAATGGTTGGTCTAACAATGATAGACTGAATGTCATTGATTTTCGGTTGAGAATAATCCTTCAATGCTTTTGTTTCTGCCGCTGGTTCTCCCATTGCAA
Organism: Apium graveolens; assembly: GCF_009905375.1. Classification (NCBI taxonomy): domain Eukaryota; kingdom Viridiplantae; phylum Streptophyta; class Magnoliopsida; order Apiales; family Apiaceae; genus Apium; species Apium graveolens. The sequence continues at coordinate 247,467,773 of NC_133648.1, read as the reverse complement.
TGATCACTTCTGTTTCTACTTCTTCTAGTGGGTCCTTACGAGATTAGAAACGTGTTCGCATACATGCTCGCTCGAATACCTGAAACACACAATCAAAGTAAAATTGGTAAGAGAAATAATTCGAGTCAGTGAACTTTAACGACCACTGATGACAAGCACATAAACTAACTTTAACACCGATCCCCGGCAGCGGGGCCAAAAACTTGTTCACACAAAAACACGCAAGCGTACGCGGTCACAAGTAGTATAATATTAAGTTTAGTTTGTTCCCACAGAGACTGTTTTAATTCAGAATGTGCACTTATGCAACAATGTATGATTATTATTCACAGCTAAGACAAGTATCAAATTGAGTTTGATTATCTAAAAGTAATTATGCTAGAAGTTTGTTTGCACCCTATGACTCCCCCATTGGTTTCGGTTTCTTCTTTCTGATATAAACTTGTTTTTTGTCTGTGTCCCTTCCCCTTTTGGCCGGTGCTCTTGGTTGAGAGCTTGTTTCAATAGTCACATCCTTTTGGGAGGATGCACCTAGCAATGAGCTGATTTCCTTGTTAAGCACTACAGTCTATTCAGAGATTGTAGTGTGGCTGGTTTGGGTGACACATACCTCACCATCCTTATCCTTGGGGCTTATTTGATGTTTACCCCTTCCCTCACCATTCTGACTACCCTGAACACCCCTTTCAAGTGAAGTAGTAGTTGTTACAACTGCTATCTTTTGAGAGACAACAGACGTTGGCTTCTTAGACTTGGATTTAGATTTAGGTTTTGTGGCTTGGGTAGGCATCTGTTTGGTTACTATCACAGATGTCATTGCCACAGTTGAAGTTAAAGAAGTAATGGGTTGAGAATAGATTGGAGCAGAAGTAGTTACCTCATTTACCTATTATACCTCAAAGATTGGAAGATAGTTGAGGGACACTCCATTGTTGAGGTTGTTCCTGCTCAGATCTGTAAGTACTCTCTTTTCTTGGACCCAACAGTCAAGTTTGTTGTTTGGGTTCTCAATTTCAAGGTTCTCAGAAACAAAGTTAGCCAGCATCATAAAGAATCTAACATAATATATGTTCTTTGACCTTTTCTAATTATCTCCTAATTTATACCCTAATTCCATCATGACAAAGTTACTAAAGTTAAAGTACTTGTCATTCAAAAGCATGTAAAGCATGTTAACCATGGAATAAGTGACTGCATCAAAATTTCTAATTTTTCCAAAAAATACTTTGATAAAAGAATCAAAGAGAAAGCTCCATTCTTTTTTAAGGCCCTGTTCACAAGCGTACACGGTCACAAGTAGTATAAGATTAAGTTTAGTTCATTCCGACAGAGACTGGTTTATTCAGAATGTGCACTTACGCAACAATGTATGATTATTATTCACTGTTAAGACAAGTATCAAATTGAGTTTGATTATCTAAAAGTAATTATGCTAGAATGAATTAACTAAGAGATTAAAATTAAGTTATTTATGTGAAATAAAACATGGGATTCCAACTTCATTAAATGCTTCATTCATAGTTTATGCCTTTAATCATAGTATGTGACGGTTATGATAACTAATTAGACAACACGAAATTAGTACACGCTATCTTTCAATATACGTATACCCTACCACTCAGCATCCACAAATTAGATAGAAGCTGGCAGACACCAATTATGTTTAGACCCTATATGTCTATAAGATTTCAAAACATAACGGTTTAAGAGCAAGTTATCCATTGAGATCACATAAGGCAGCGTAAGATGGTTAAAATTACACTACGAATCATGCATGTTAAAACATCCATAAACCTATGCTAGCATGGCAAGTTCTAAACCCCTATATCCACTTTCGCATTCAATAGAGATTAACAATACAACTTAGATGTTAGCTACGCATCCAAGAAGATTAGGCACAACCATACTAGGAAATTAATAATTCACCACACACTGAAAATTATAAGGCAATCAACTACTAAACTCCATAAATAAATCTGTTAGAATCCCATGATAACGATTACTTCATAATCGAATGGCTCGTCATCATTGGTTCCAATGAAAATATGGTAGTAAAAAGGTTCTGAATACTACAAGAGAATATTAAAGTAATAAGGTTTAGAAAACAAATCTGAAACGAGCATCCAAAGTATCTCCTAATTAGAAGAATATAAAAATAAGATGTAGAATTAGATCTTCTTCTTCTTAGTCATCTTGTGCTCTCCATTTTTTATTTTTCCCTTCAGTTATATCCTTCTAATTGATATCTTTTGGTTTTTATACTTCCAGATTACTCTGACCGCATGAAACTTCCAATCAGAATCAAAACAGGATTTTTTTTGCACGACCTAGCGCGGGCACGCCAAGGTAGAGGGCGGTCGTGCTTGCCTTCTGCCGAAAAATTTATGCTTTCTTTGTTTCTCGCTCTGTTCCTCTAGAAAGCTTTCGCCATTCATTTCCTGATCTCATTCCATGATAGAAGCATAGAAAAGTCCATTACTGCCTCTAGTTATAGCTCTGCAATGACTCAACAAAAATACATCAAAAATACCATATACTTGAGGTCAAGTCATTAACTTAAGCCCATATGAAGCGTTCTAAATGGATATAAAATCCACTTATCATGCCCATTCTCCTAACCTCGCCTAACTTGGTGGGAATGAGACAATAACCCCTAGCCTAAGCATGGTGCTCACATATGTGTCTGTGTGTGGTACAGTAGTGTTATTTTCAGGCAAGTGAAAGCATGCTTGTATTTCATCTCAATTAATACAGTAATCATTACTTTTTAAATAGAAAGCAGTGGTTTTGTCTTTGGAGTTGTACACCGTTGTGGTCCAGATTTGTTCCACACTTCATAATAGATTACTGGAGACTCGAGCATAGCATAGCTTAGTTTACAGTTGTAAATGAAGTCCATCATCTTGTGATAGTCCTCTGAAGCAGCAATCTTCTTGTCCACTAGTGCTACGAAGTTGTTCTTTTCATAGACAAACCCAGACTGAGACATAATCTTGACTACGGGTGCCATTATTGTGATTGGGGAGCAGTTACAAAGAAAGGGGTTTTTGGAGATGAAGAGAGTAAAAGTTGCTTAAGAAATTCAGAGAGAGATAAAAGTGAAATATAGAAATGAATTGGGTTTTTATACGGACTCTGAAAAGGGTAAATAAAAATAAAATAAATAAAATAAAGTATCCAATGAGATTTGCCAAAAATAACCTTCAAAAAATAAAGCAGACTGTTGGAATTCCAAAATTGATCCATCGACATATACATACACGTTGTAAGTAAAGTCGACGGCTAGGGTTTGGAATTAACGATTAAGATTGAGCCAACTTAACTGAAACAATATGTACTATTATTCGTTGGATAATAAAGTGCCAAGAAATATTTTGACTTTCAACGGATAATCCTTATTCGTTGAATGCTATCAGTATTTACCTTTAGAAATTCCTGATTTTGGTGTCAGGATCTGACGGCTGGCAAATCCTGATGTTTAATTTCGGGATCTGACCACTTGCAAATTCTAATTCCAATGTCAGGATCTGATAACTTGCAAATCCTGATTTGTGTCTTTAATAAAGTCAAACTTATTTATGGATGCGCTTCAAGTTGATCATATATCAAAATAATTTAAGAATAATTAAGCATACCTCACTCACTTACCAGCCTAGTGAAAGTTAACTCATCAAGTGGCTTGGTAAAGACGTCTGCAAGTTGCTGCTCACTTGGAACAAAATGAAGTTCCACGGTACCATTCATGACATGCTCTCGAATGAAGTAGTACTTGATGTCTATGTCCTTTATCCTTGAGTACTGCACAGGATTTTCAGTGATGGCAATGACACTTGTGTGTTAGTACCTTAACAATATGATAAGAATTACAGAAGGGGGGGTTGAATGGAATTCTTGAAACTTTTTCTTGAAAAAAATGTTCAAGCTCGAATATAAATATAAGTGTATTGATTAGCACAATGCGGAATGAAAACTTAAGTAAATCAAAACACAAGTAATTAAAAACCAGAGTCTTTAAAAACTTTCTGGTGGATTTGAATGATTCCACCAGAGATATATAATATATATCGAGAGAACTCTGTGTGCAAGAATGCTCACAGCTGCTTACAAATATGAACTACTGAGAATACAGAGAAATGCTAATAATTCTGCTTACAAATGTTTCTTAATTTTTGTATCTCAGATCTATGTTTCTATTTGCTACTTCTTGGTTTATATATTATCAAGATTACAAAGTCAAAAGACAGGATCATTATAAAAACTATCGGGTCTAATACTTTGCTACTTTGTTCTCTATCACCCAGTTAATAGGCTTCCTCATTCCATTTGCATACACTTCGACGCATGTGACTATGCTGTCACTGTCAACTGATATTTGAATTCTTTATTCGTTGAGTACATGATCATCCGTCGAGTTTATTATCATCCGTTGATGGATTTATTGATCATCCGTCGACTGTTATATTGAACATCCGTTGATAGCCATTTGATCATCCGTCGATGGCATTGTTAATCATCCGTCGGTAGCTATTTTGGCACTTGACTTCAATTCATTTATGCAGAATTACAAGACATCATCTATGTACATTTAATCAACCTATTCTGCATATCTAGTTAAAGTCAACATGACTTATATGCTACTACAGAATCTATACAAAGGTGTATGCAGAAATGTGCTACAGACTCATTATTGCATAAGCTACTCACTCGATGGATAATAAATCATCATCAGTCGGGACTATATTGAGTTATCCGCCGGGACTATAATTCTTATCTGTCGAGTGCTACATTATTTTACTAAGTAAAATCTACTTAGGTGTTTTGTTTATGTAATCATCAAGTACACAACATATGCACAACAATCTCCCCCAATTTATGTCTACTGGAATTGTAGCCATAAATTAAGAGATACTTGATGATAACAAAACACCCTAAACATACAGCTTTAAAGAAAAGTAGATAATACTGAAAAGTGCTTCAATTAATCAAAATGTACAAAGTTTAGCTCAAAGTCATTTTTCAAGATGTTCCTCTAGCCTGAGCAGATTTATCTAGTTCCTTGAAGGTCTGGATCTTCTTCCAAGCTTTCTGTTGTTTTCATCAATCTGATTTTGGAGATGCATGTGGAATTCCAATTCATCAGATTCTGAGAGATTTAGCTTTCTATTTCCAAGAGAGTCTCATTGCTAGAGATGCTCAATTGGTCTTCTAATCTGAAGAATCTTCTCACACCTTTGTCATCCATGAACTCCATCAGCCAGTAGGGCCTTAGATGCACTCTTCTCCCTGTATATGGGATGATTAGAGTCTTTGGGAGTGCATCTTTAGCTCTAACACTCCTTAGTTCTTCAATCTTCTTCAATACTAGTCTTCTTGCAGTGACATTGAACCCAAAGTTCTTCTTGAAGGATGAATAAACTTTAATCAGTACAGCTTGGCTCTATTGAAGAATCCTGTGAAGTGGCCACTGAGTCTCCCTTCCTCCTTTGTACTTGAACACTAACCTTTCAGGTAGGTTTCTGTATGCATCAATTCCCCTTACTTCATCTACTTCATCCAGATAGAGGTTTAGATCAGAAAATTCTTTGATGTCACACAAATACAAGTAGTCTCCCTTATTGACTTTGGGCTGAGCTTTAACTACAGATTTGGATTTGAGAGGTGACAGCTTTACTTTCTTGACTACTTTTGACTTTGTCCCTTTTGGCTTGCTAAGGATTGGTAGATTGAAGTCTGGAATTGGTATGTTCTCCCATTCTATTGGCTCATCCTTGGGCACAATGGGTTCACCATGAATATTCATGTAGGGATCCACCACCCTTATATCTTCAAATACCACAGAGGGTTTTGATGCTTGAGTTGTAAATGGTGTGGATTCCTTAGGAAATTGATCTTCCAATTCCTTGTCAACAATATCCAGTTTCCTTTTAGTTCTTTTAGCCAATTCTTTATTTCTTGGAGATTTCTTCTGTTCTTCAACTTGCTTCCTTGATTCAGTAGCTTCAGATGGTTAAGAGGGAATTTGCTGTGATGAATTTACAGCATGTAGCTTGGCCAAGATAGCAATCTTCTCTCTCTTCTGTTTAGCCTTTTTAGCATCTAGAGTAGCCAGCTTCTTTTCCTGCTTCAATCTAGCTTTTTCTTCTCTCTTTGCCTGAGCAAATTGAGGGTGTCCAGCCACCACACAGATTTCTTTCCCATTTCTGAAAATCTTAGCCATCCTCCTTTTAGAAGCTGAATCAGCTGGATCTTTATAGAAGATAATTGATCTTGACAGAAGCTTCTTCTCATCAGGCTTGGGTGTCTCATACACAGTGTCCAAGGGGTTCTTCAAAGATGATTTTGAGTAGTTTGCCCTTGGTTTAAGAATCATTTCAGCATTTGGAGACTTGATGCAGGAAGACTGTTCTCTTTCCAGATAGTTCATGCTCATCTCATTCACACTAATTTGCTTGACTTGAAAGTGATGAATGGATGACTTAACTGGCTCCTTGACAAGTTCAAACTTTTTCTGTATCTCCTCATCAATCTTCTCCCAGTTAACGAAACTCAACTTTTCCTTCTCAGCAACTTTCAAGTTGGTTGCTGCTGCTTGAATCAGATCTATACCATCTGTGACTGGTGGCTTTGAGATAATAATTGAAGGCACAATTACTTTACTGATTTATATCTGAAGCTTGTCCCCCTCACTTGGTCCTTTCTCCCCCTTTTTGTTATCATCAAGTTGAGTTGAGGAGGGGAGTTGAGCTGCCACCAGTTTTTGAAGTAGATCAGTTTGTTGGGCTTGATGGAGATGAATGGCAGTCAAAGATGCTTCCATGGCTGACATTCTTGTGTCCAAGGCATCTATCTTGGTTGACAGATCAAAATTTTTCCTTAATTGCCTCTTGATGTCAAGCATTGTAGCCTATGGAAGTTTAGAATCTATCCTGTCTGAAATAGCCTTCTTCATCTCCTCAATATCACCCTTCATAGAATTCATATCTCTAGCATGCTGGAAGCCTTGTATTTGCTGAAGTTGCAGGGAGGCTAGATGTGCCTGAAGGAGCTTCTTGGTGCTGGAATTGGAAGTGGTTTGTAGAGCAGTATGTCTCTGGTTGATTAATTGGATCAGGGTTGTCTTGAAGTAATGCTCATCACAGTTCTTTGAGAATGCCCATGATGGCAAACCTGACCTTGAGCTTGAGCCCACTTCTCCCCCTATGTCCATTGCTTCATCTTCACTAGCCCCACTCCCATCTCCAAAGAAATCAGCTAACCCCCCAGTCTCATAGTCCACATCACCAGCTGTAGAAGGCTAAGCTGTGATGGCATCCTTAGCCCTTTGCATAGACTGGGTGGTATGCACCAGATTGAGCATCCTTTCTGCATTGTCATTGCCCTGTTCAGCTAGAATTTGATAAGCTGGAACAGGGTGAGTAAATGCCTCAGCATCAAGGGAAGTAGAATCTATAACAGCTTTAGGATGCTGAGATAGTCCTTCCCTGTCTACATCCTGGACATTCATTAACTCACTAGAAATAACATCCATCCTTATTGCTCCAGTACCTGCATTTCTCTCATGTTCTCTCTTTTATTGCATCAGGGTCTCACCCTGGCTCCCCACCCTCACACCCTCACCTTTACTACTAAGGTGGGACTCCTTTCACTCCTGTAACACTCCCAAATCCGGGGTCGAGGATCCGAGTTGTCACGAGTTCCATTTCCCTTAATAACACCCAATCTTAATAAATAATCAACTACTCCGTACTTTAACCCCGCAATAACACACACACCAAAAGTTATAGTCTCAGAGATGAATATCCAAAAATAACACGAGTCATTTTATTCCACAATTATATGCCATTACACATTAAAAGGGTTTCTGAATAAATTTACATTTCTTTGCCATTATTACAATTCATAAAGATACATAAGTCTGGTACATCAAAAGTTGAAAGCCTAGCCTATTGGTAGTTCCTACCTCAGCTACAGCGACATCAACGCCTATAGGAAACTGCAGAACGCTTTCTATCCGCTCGCGAATTGGGAGCTTGGTCATGTTCATCTTGTCTATCTGATGTTATGTGATGAAAGAAGAAAGCAAGAGTGAGAAACAAGTCCACCGAAATAGTATGTATAATAATTTACAATATATGAGCATTCTCATAGTACTCAAGAAAGTCTTGGTTAAGAAGAAATGAACCAAGTTGATATCTTAACGCGACCAAGTCGCAAAATATTCAGTATATATACACATATATACTTTTCACAATCTTTGAAATCCTCTAACATGTATAATATACACAGAGTTCCAGTTTATAACTGTATAAAAATATTGTTGCAAGGTGATCTCATATATCTAACCTTGTCTCAACGTTTTTCGGAAAATCTTTGACATGCATAAGATAATCATTTACTAGATATAAGTTCAAAAGATGAAGTTACAAGATACTCCAATATACTTATATCTTTTCCGAATACTACTTGAACTACCACCGTTCAAGTTATAATTAGTTTCAAAACTTCATCACACTGATGAGACTACAAGATAAGACTTGAATAGATTCAATCTTTAAAATATCATTTGAAAGAAATGAAGTTACGAGATACTTCATTAAGTCCCGATATATATACACACCTATATATATATACATTTCATACACTCCTTGAAAATCTCTGTTATGAAAATTATAAACAGAGTTGCAATATCCAATGAATTTTGGAAAGGAGAAAACCTTGGCATAAACCTGATATTTTGCTGATCAGGCAAAGATACCAATAAGTAACCTTTTCTACTAGTAGATGGACGAATTCCCCACTGGTCATCACCCTGGCCGCAATAGGACCTTATGCTGGACTGCCACTCAGCCACTTACGCATTTGATGGACTCCCACTGAGCCACTTACACTTCCATGGACGCCCACTGAGCCCATGTTGCTTATGTCGACTCAAATAGATGAACTTACTTCCCGAACGATGGGCAAGTAATCAAGATTTTTTCTCAAAATAGCAACCTCGTTGCGAATATAAAATACACAACTGAGCCGAATCCCTCAGGTTTTGAGCGAGTATTTAAATCCCCTTCGAAAGGAAGATCTTAAATATCAAAATGAGTTTTGGGATCCGCTCTAACTTTTAAAAATCATTTTGAAGACTCGAAAACATTTTTAAGAATGTTTGGAGTAATACTGATTTAATGAAATAAATCAGTCCCAATATATTAGAAAATATATGAATATTATTATTAAATAATATTCCCATAAAGGATAATCTTTATAAAAATAATTGAAGTAGAAGTTTTAAAAAAACTCATACTTGAAATGAATAATAAATAACGAAAGATATACTTATACGAAAGCACGATCTTTATTTGAATAATCGAAAATAAGTTTGATTATCGAAACATTATTCTTTAATAAAATAAAGAATATTATTTAATAAAATAAGCGGAGTCGTAAGTCCTCGAATGAATATTCAAAATAATATTCATTAAATAAACTAAGCGGAGTCATAAGTCCTCGAATGAATATTCAAAATAATATTCATTAAATAAAATAAAGTTATCGAATAAACCTTATTCGATTAATAGTTTTGAAAACTATATCTATATATATCTATAAATATATATATATATTATACTCGGGAACATCGACTCCCGGTTTAGAAAATGTTCACCTTTGGGTCCCCTATACTAAGGGTATTACGTAACCACTGTTTATCTCTAGCATATGTATTATGCAACTTATAAGCATTTGAATCAACAATTAGATATCAAGATTACGAAACAGACATGCATATATACCATATCAGCATGCTTCGATATATCGCAAAATTTGCTAATAACAATCATGCACTTATCACAAGATAATGCATATACATATATTTACATCACAATAACAGTATAACGGGTAGAAAACTTGCCTGAGTGCTCCGGGGTAGACTTAAGCTTAGAGTGGGTCCGGTAACCTATGAACAACAACATAAGCCGGAATTAAACCACGGTCGCTTAAGAAACTAGACTTTAACCAATTGAACCCTAACGTTTGCTTATGGTCATTTCTACGCTTAACAAATCACATAAGTCGTTCGAGTACCCTCGGCTCCACCATTTTTAATAAATTAACCGTTATGAATTTTAAGGCGACGCTTTCGCGAATACCCTACCAACTGCCTATTCCACTTTACATAATTGTTTCATACTCCAATTAGTCATTTAAGGGCCTTAACCAAGGTTTCAAAGTAAGGCGAGGGATAATGGTTCGTTCGCAAAACGCCGTTACTTAAAACGGTCGTTTCTCCTAAACCGTACATCGGATTCAAGCGAAACATATCAAAACGAAGCTCGTAACATGAACTATCTAAACATGGCAAAGGTTAGAATCTTTCAGTGAGTTAACGGGTCCTAAAGTTAAGAACAGAACAGTTAAGGAAAATCAGGCTTTATGACGTTTATGTTTACTCGATTTCCAATTTAATTAACACTTTAAATTATCATCAATTCACTCACAACCACCAATACAACAATATTTAACCATCATACTACAACTCAGTCCCCAACTCCAAGTTTTACCAATTTATCCAACCAATCAAAGACCCAATATTCAAAACCAATACAAATCCACCAAAACTACTTATAATCAAAGATCAAGCCTTAATACTAACAATGCTTCAATAAAACTTAATGGAATCATAAAATCAAAGCTAGGGTTTGAAGTTGATACCTTCCTTGGTAGGTGTTAAGTTTCTAGGAAGCCTTAGGGAGCCTTAATCTAACCTCCTACAAGCTTGATCTTTCCAAAGAAATCAAGAACACAAAGTTAGGTTTTGAAGTTTCTAAAAGTCCGATTTAAAGAACTGTAAAAATGAGGGTCTTAACATGCTTATTTGGACGAGACTTGTGAACCAGAGTTGTAGGCCATCTCACTACCTTTCCAACTATCTATAGAACACAATATTTGAGTGAGTATTGAAGGAGATATGGTAGTTTTAAGTTGCTGCTCTGGTTTTGGCCGAGAGCAAGGAAAGAAAAAGTGAAGTAAAAATGTTTCTACTTTGATTAAATGATTTGTGTGGTGTTTAGCTTGGTTACTTTCTTTTGTTGTTAATTAGATTGTTACCATGGTAAAAATTGTGTGGCTCACAATCAACCAACCAATCCCTCCATTTGTCATGCTTATGTCATCATGCCTATGTCATCTTTCTCATGCATCCTCTTACACTTGTTTTCTTCTTGTTGGTGTGATGACATCATCGTCCACTAACCTCTTTGATTAATCCCTAATTACTTCAGTCAGGTTTTTCCAATTGGATTTCCTTTTGCTAATGACCGCTTATCTGTTATACGGTTCGCTTAACTTTCGTTCCCGTTTATCATTTGAGGGATCATACCTGGGATCTTATTACTTAGGTTCCCCTAAACCTTTCTCAATATTTTATATTCCTTTTATGATTCTCTCTAAAAATCCTTGAATTTAAATCCTTTTTATCATGTTACCTTATACTCAATTCTTTCGGTATCTGGTGGATTTTCGGGAAAAATCAAAGTGTTCGGATTTGGATTCTGACGATCTTTACATACACTTATATACCATATAGAGTACTAATAAGACCTCCGAATATCAATAAAAGAACTGCTACATTGTGTGGCATTAAAAGTTTTCTTATTCAGCATAATCAGCAAAATCACTATTCATAAGGTTTACAAAAAGTCCAAAATTTTTGGGGTTATTACAGTCTCCCCTCCTTAAAAGGATTCTGTCCCGGAATCAGATAGAAAATGAATAGGGATACTTTCTTAGCATTGCACTTTCTAACTCTCAAGTCAATTTTCCCACATTGTGGTTCTGCCACAAACCTTGACTAGCATGATAACCCTTCTTCTAAATACTTGTCCATTTTTGATCTATAACCCTTCCTGGTTGCTCCATATAGGTTACGTCTGGTTGCATGTCTATGCGCTCATATGCCCATATTTTTCTGGCATCCGGATTACACTTCCTTAACATTGATACATGGAACACGTTATGAACTTGCTAAGGTTCGGGGTAAGGCTAGCTCATATGTTAACTTTCCAATACGACTTAATATATCCAAGGGTCCAACAATTCGTGGGCTTAGCTTTCCTTTCTTTCCGAACCACATCCATCCTTTCCAAGGGAATACCTATAACAACACTAGGTCCCCTACTTCCTATTCTTTGTCCTTTCGTGTCAAATCAACATACTTCTTATGTCCATCTTGGGCTACTACCAGCCATCCTCTGATTAGATCTATTATATCCTTGGTCCTTTGAACTACTGCGGGTCCGAGCATCTTGCGCTCTACAACTTCATCCTAACATAAGGGAGATCGACATTGTCTTCCCTCAAGGATCTCATAAGGCGATACCTCGATACTGACATACGATCAATTATCGTAAGAAAACTCAATCCGCGTTAAGTGATCATTCCAAATTTCTTTCAAGTCTATTGTACAGACTCTCATGATCTTATCTAGATCTACAGCTTTTGCTTCTCAATACCCACTCTTTTCCAGTTCGTAATCGTTACTATCTTCCGAACCAAATTTTATACTGATTACACTTTTGCTCGTTAGCATTCTATAACCTTTTAATAATCGCGTCATCCTTAGTATCACGAACACGTTAGAATCGGAATACCACCATACTTGGTACCACTTCATCTCTAGCTGCCTCCATCTTCGAAAGCTTGGTCCTTCATATAGAAGTAAAAGAATTTATTGAGAGATCACTATGATCATGAACACTTGTTATATTGCATAGTTAGTACAGAAGGTGGCCAGCCTTTAGTACTTGACAAGCAATTAAACAATAGATGGTATCCTACTAGGCTTCTATCACACAGATAGATAGTCATTCGGCAATACCTCCCCTTCTGGAAGGGTTGTTCTTCTCAGCTTATATGAAATGAAAAGGAGAGAAAAGAACGAATTAAAGATAATTGTATATATATAAACTATACTGCCATAAAATAGCTGGCTTGGAATCTACCTCTGAACTATAGAGGTTTGTCATAGGAGAACAAAACATATATGTATATATATCAACATCAAGTATTATAGCACCGTATTTCACGTGTCTGAATATTTACTATTCCGTCCATCATTCTATGGACCCATGCTCTTGCTCGAGCTTATAAACAATCACCTTTGAAACTCCCTCGACATCGAAAATCGAATCTGGGATTTCATTCTAGACGTCATCGTTATTAGAATTCTATGCTTGCATCGTAACCTTCCTCGTATAGTAATACGACTCTCTATTGATAAGAAGGAATAAGTATTCAATAGGTAGATAATCGACTTAATTAGCCTATCAATGATAACTTATACACCACCACGACCCGATTAGTTGTACTCACTCTCAACATCCATTCCAATACAACTCTCACGGTTGTAAGTAATCGGCTCATTACTCGTAGAATCATTCCTGCATTACTATAGCCCACCGTTGACCTATTGTAGTCATTCATTTTCCATGAAGTTTTAATAGCTAACCATACGGAGTCCATTCATATCATATCGAATCCTTCTAAGGAGGTAACATAATCACCATTCATGATTCGTGAAGAACATTCCTGATCCTGACGTACATACATGACATGAAGCAGATAAAATTGCAGAAGAGTTTCAATAAAAGCAACGATAGCAGGCTAATACCATTATTAACCATATTTCTTTACTGGGAGACATGAAGCTCAAAGGTTCATTTAGTCCTTTCGTAACATGCTCCTGGCTTATCTCAAGATAGGACCTTCTAAGATAGAAAGCCCGCTCACAGCGATTACATGAATTAAATCTTTACCAAACTACTATTACGGTTGAGTACCGCACAGTCATCAGAGGGAATGTCAATCTTTCACACCATAATATAACCTTCACGGAATTAACCATTATCACTGTATTCCTCTGGCACGAGCGCCGATAATTGTCCTCTTACACTTAAAGTGTTGGCCACCTCTTTGGCCTTTCCTGATAGTAAAATCTCCTTACAATCAATGTCATTTTAACCACCTCCAACTAAATTTTCTACCTCATTTCAATCACTGCTTATGTGAAAATGCTTCTCTTAAGTCCTGGTGAGAAAAAAAATCACCATTTTTCCATAAGTCATTGCCTTAGTCTTTAGATGTGAACATTGCCACGACTGACTCTCGATCATACTTAGGACGTCTCTTATCTTGGGTCCTTCTTGTTTTCACCAATCTCGACCCTCATTGGATCGATCTATACTTTCTTATGGTTCAACACGTGCCCCACCTGGCATTATTATAATTACGTCATATTTCCTTCATCAAAATTTCTATTCTTGAGAACTTTGAATATTACCTTTCTCCTTGTAAAACCTCTAAGGTTATCCTTAAATCCTTCATCAGGTACACCCTAGGCACAGGGCATATCAAGATACCATTTATTAATACCAGAATCATTGTCTATATACTTCTAAAAAATTTCTCCACTGATCCTTAAAGGTTGTTGTTACCTTAATCCTTTCCAATTCATACTGTCAAAACTCATGTTGTCCCTATTAAGGGTGAAATGCCAACCTTTGTGCATTCCCCTAGGATTCATTTCAAGTTATCGGGGTTTTATCCTTAATTCCACCTTTAAAAGACACTTACACTCTTCCATGGATAAATCAAGTCATATATACTTGATAGATTACCTTATTCAATCATTCTCACTTCGATAGTCTATACTTAATTTCACAATAGCATCCTTATTCAAACTGAGATCAATCCATATGGCCTCCAAAAGTTTTCGCTTTCATTGCCTAATTTGGTAATGACAACAGGGATGTTCTGGAAGATATTGGTCGTGTTCAACGTGAACTTCTTCTTAATAATTCCTTATTTACTTTTGTTGTTTATCTCAACAGTCATCTCAATGTTGGGATATCTTTCATACATGGTGTCTCCCTTTTTGGGTATCAAGCCACCGGTCTTACACTTTACATTCTTGAAGGTCACTTCCTTCATCCAATTTTCATAATTTCTTACTTCCTTGTCTCCTCGGTCTATTCGCGTCTCATTATTTATCCTTCGAACTATCTCAAGGTTTCCTCGAATCCTCCCAACTTACAGGGGATAAAATATATGTATCTCTTATGCCTTCAACCATCAATTTTAACTCATGGTGAATCACCCTCATCCTGACGATTAAATACTTTTCTATTTCTATTGCTACGAGTCTTTAGGGTTTCCTCATACCCAACTCCCTTATCATTCCTCAAACTATATTGCCTTTATATTCCTTTCCACTTCAGTTTCTTTTTATTTTCCTTTCTCTTATCATTATTTCATGAACCAACACAACATAAACATTGATTTCAAACATCCCGTCATTCTGGATTCGTGTCCTCAGAACGAATCTTGACAACTTTTACAACTTAGATTCATAATTCATCATACTCGTCTGCCTTTGTTCTGGCTCTAAAGCTTTTACACTATCTCCATAACCTTGGGAAGTACTTTCCTGAAAACAATTGACTGAACTTAAATCAGTTTATTATAATCTCTTGCTTCGTGCCTTCCTTGGCCTTTCACCAGCGGGTGGCCTCTCCCTTAGGAGGGTAAGTGACAAAAACAGTCTTTTGTGATTCGTCAATCATTTAGAATCTCAAATGATTCCTATATTTCCTTTAGCCCGGCTCTTGCTTCGACTGGGTCAGCTTGTTCCTTGGAACTCTGAGAGCTTAGTGACTTAAAGGTCCTGAAAGAATTTCTCACCGCATTGTTTCCTCAGGGTGGTGGTTGGGGATAATAGTCTAAGTTCTGTCTAGAAAGATCCATAAATTGTCGTATAGGAGTACCATATCGGGTCTCCTTTCCTTACTCGACTTCTGTTTCCTTAGTCTGAACGTTCCCTCCTCCTCCCCATAATCGGGGTCATCCTACATATTTTAAATCCTCATTTTCCACTTCATTATGTTATGGGTTCCTTCTATCTTGATGGCGACCTCCCTGACTATCACATTCAGGGTTTGCTCTAAATTTTATTCCTCAAACTAGCTTTCATCTAAGATCTCATCTTTAAGCTCTTGAACATTTAGAACCCAAATTCTGTAGGAATACCTCATTATTCCCTTATCATCTTTCTCGGTATTAATCTCTTATCTATTTGTTGGCTCTCTGCCTTCATTCATCACTTTTTCTGGCATAATATGTTCTTTTCCAATCATTCGGGTTGTATTGCAATCTCAAACAGCTTTTCGGTACCGGCCCCGGTTACCTTCACTTCTATTTCCATTTTCTCAAAATCTCTTATAAACTCTCCCAAAGATATTATCATCTTGAGTCTCTCCTTTTTACTAAGGGCATCAGCCACCACATTGGCTTTCCCTGAATGATAAAGAATCTCCCAATCATAATTCTTGATTAGCTCTAACCGCCTCCTCTGGCGTATGTTGAGCTCTTTCTACGTAAAAATGTACTAGAGCTCCTATGGTTTGTGGAAATCTTGCACTTCTCTCCATACAAGTAGTGCCTCCAATCTTTAGGGAAAAACTATTGCCACGAGCCCAAGCTCATGGGTGGGGATATCGAATTTTATATTCCCTTAATTGTCTTGACGCGTACGCGATTACCTTGTTGTGCTATATAAGAAGCACCCTAATTCCTTATGCGAAGCGTCACTACACATCACAAAATCTCCTTTTCCATCCGGCAACGCCATCATAGGGGTCATCACCAATCTTTGCTTCAGTTCTTGAAAGTTGTTCTCGTATTTCTCTGTCCATTCGAACTTCTCAGTCTTACGAGTAAGTGCGTTAAAGGGGCTACTATCTTTACGAACTTGAACGAACCTCCGGTAGTAACCGGCCAATCCTACCTCTGGTAGTCGCCCTAACCATAGTCATCAATTCATTAGTGGTCCTTTATTCATTCTTGTCAGGATCCTCCACAGGATTCTTCTCAGCAATAATCCCTTCTAGGACAACATCCTCAACCGCTACATCCTTAATATGAACATCATCCGGTCCCGCGTTAGGATTCTCTATCGGATCCATAATATGATCTCCAATAACTTATAAAACATCATCGCGTTGTTGCTCCTCAACCTCAGGGTTCGGAGTCCCGCTACCATATACGATAACGAACTACGCTTCTATGATGATATTTATAAGGGTTCCCATAAGTGTTTTAACTGTCAGTACTACGTTAGATAGTCCGACTATGAACTTGGCAAGAGTTCTTATTATCTTAGTGAACTTATTATTTTAACGTCATATCATCTCTGAGGTTTATAACGCTTAGCTCTGATACCATTTCTGTAACACCCCCAAATTCGGGATCGGGGATCCGGGTTGTCACGAGTTCCATTTCCCTTAATAACACCCAATCTTAATAAACAATCAACTACTCCGTACTGTGACCCCACAATAAACACACACACCACAAGTTATAGTCTCAGAGATGAATATCCAAAAATAACACGAGTCATTTTATTCCACAATTATATGCCATTACACCTTAAAAGGGTTTCTGAATAAATTTACATTTCTTTTCCATTATTACAATTCATAAAGATACATAAGTCTGGTACATCAAAAGTTGAAAGCCTAGCCTATTGGTAGTTCCTACCTCAGCTACAGCGACATCAACGCCTATAGGAAACTGCGGAACGTTTCCTATCCGCTCGCGAATTCGGAGCTTGGTCATGTTCATCTTGTCTATCTGATGTTATGTGATGAAAGAAGAAAGCAAGAGTGAGAAACAAGCCCACCGAAATAGTATGTGTAATAATTTACAATATATGAGCATTCTCATAGTACTCAAGAAAGTCTTGGTTAAAAAGAAATGAACCAAGTTGATATCTTAAAGCGACCAAGTCGCAAAATATTCAGTATATATATACATATATACTTTTCACAATCTTTGAAATCCTCTGACATGTATAATATACACAGAGTTCCAGTTTATAACTGTATAAAAATATCGTTGCAAGGTGATCTCATATATCTAACCTTGTCTCAACATTTTTCTGAAAAATCTTTGACATGCATAAGATAATTATTTACTAGATATAAGTTCAAAAGATAAAGTTACAAGATACTCCAATATACTTATATCTTTTCCGAATACTACTTGAACTACCACCGTTCAAGTTATAATTAGTTTTAAAACTTCATCACACTGACGAGACTACAAGATAAGACTTGAATAGATTCAATCTTTGAAATATCATTTGAAAGAAATGAAGTTACGAGATACTTCATTAAGTCCCGATATATATATACACCTATATATATATATATATTTCATACACTCCTTGAAAACCTCTGTTATGAAAATTATAAACAGAGTTGCAATATCCAATGAATTTTGGAAAGGAGAAAACCTTGGCATAAACCTGATATTTTGCTGATCAGGCAAAGATACCAATAAGTAACATTTTCTACTAGTAGATGGACGAATTCCCCACTGGTCATCACCCTGGCCGTAATATGACCTTATGCTGGACTGCCACTCAACCACTTACGCATTTGATGGACTCCCACTGAGCCACTTACACTTTCATGGACGCCCACTGAGCCCATGTTGCTTATGCCGACTCAAATAGATGAACTTACTTCCCGAACGATGGGCAAGTAATCAAGATTTTTTCTCAAAACAGCAACCTCGTTACGAATGTAAAATACACCACTGACCCGGATCCCTCAGGTTTTGAGCGAGTATTTAAATCCCCTTCAAAAGGAAGATCTTAAATATCAAAATGAGTTTCGGGATCCGCTCTAACTTTTAAAAATCATTTTGAAGACTCGAAAATATTTTTAAGAATGTTTGGAGTAATACTGATTTAATGAAATAAATCAGTCCCGATATATTAGAAAATATATGAATATTATTATTAAATAATATTTCCATAAAGGATAATCTTTATAAAAATAATTGAAGTAGAAGTTTTAAAAAAACTCACTTGAAATGAATAATAAATAACCAAAGATATACTTATACAAAAGCACGATCTTTATTTGAATAATCGAAAATAAGTTTGATTATCGAAACATTATTCTTTAATAAAATAAAGAATATTATTTAATAAAATATGCGGAGTCATAAGTCCTCGAATGAATATTCAAAATAATATTCATTAAATAAACTAAGCGGAGTCATAAGTCCTCGAATGAATATTCAAAATAATATTCATTAAATAAAATAAAGTTATCGAATAAACCTTATTCGATTAATAGTTTTAAAAACTATATTTATATATATATATCAATATATATATATATTATACTCGGGAACATCGACTCCCGGTTTAGAAAATGTTCACCTTTGGGTCCCCTATACTAAGGGTATACGCAACCACTGCTTATCTTTAGCACATGTATTATGCAACTTATAAGCATTTGAATCAACAATTAGATATCAAGATTACGAAACAGACATGCATATATACCATATCAGCATGCTCCAATATATCGCAAAATTTGCTAATAACAATCATGCACTTATCACAAGATAATGCATATACATATATTTATATCACAACAACAATATAACGGGTAGAAAACTTGCCTGAGTGCTCCGGGGTAGACTTAAGCTTAGAGTGGGTCCGGTAACACATGAACAACAACATAAGCCAGAATTAAACCACGGTCGCTTAAGAAACTAGACTTTAACCAATTGAACCCTAACGTTCAATTTCTACGCTTAACAAATCACATAAGTCGTTCGAGTATCCTCGGCTCCACCATTTTTAATAAATTAACCGTTACGAATTTTAAGGCGACGCTTTCGCGAATACCCTACCAACTGCCTAGTCCACTTTACATAATTGTTTTATACTCCAATTAGTCATTTAAGGGCCTTAACCAAGGTTTCAAAGTAAGGCGAGGGGTAATGGTTCGTTCGCAAAACGCCGTTACTTAAAACGGTCGTTTCTCCTAAACCGTACATCGGATTCAAGCTAAACATATTAAAACGAAGCTCGTAACATGAACTATCTGAACATGGCAAAGGTTAGAATCTTTCAGTGAGTTAACGGTCCTAAAGTTAAGAACAGAACAGTTAAGGAAAA
Organism: Apium graveolens; assembly: GCF_009905375.1. NCBI lineage: Eukaryota > Viridiplantae > Streptophyta > Magnoliopsida > Apiales > Apiaceae > Apium > Apium graveolens. The sequence goes on along the minus strand of NC_133648.1, from coordinate 247,447,750 downwards.
TCAGGCATTATGAGTTTTATGTTTACGCGATTTCCAATTTAATTAACACTTTAAATTATCATTAATTCACTCACAACCACCAATACAACAATATTCAACCATCATACTACAAACTCAGTCCCCAACTCCAAGTTTTACCAATTTATCCAACCAATCAAAGACCCAATATTCAAAACCAATACAAATCCACCAAAACTACTTATAATCAAAGATTAAGCCTTAATACTAACAATGCTTCAATAAAACTTAATGGAATCATAAAATCAAAGCTAGGGTTTGAAGTTGATACCTTCCTTGGTAGGTGTTAAGTTTCTAGGAAGCCTTAGGGAGCCTTAATCTAACCTCCTACAAGCTTGATCTTTCCAAAGAAATCAAGAACACAAAGTTAGGTTTTGAAGTTTCTAAAAGTCCGATTTAAATAACTATAAACATGAGGGTCTTAACATTCTTATTTGGACGAGACTTGTGAACAAGAGTTGTAGGCCATCTCAATACCTTTCCAACGAGCTATAGACCACAACATTTGAGTGAGTATTGAAGGAGATATGGTAGTTTTAAATTGCTGCTCTGGTTTTGGCCGAGAGCAAGGGAAGAAAAAGTGAAGTAAAAATGTTTCTACTTTGATTAAATGATTTGTGTGGTGTTTAGCTTGGTTACTTCCTTTTGTTGTTAATTAGATTGTTACCATGGTAAAAATTGTGTGGCTCACAATCAATCAACCAATCCCTCCATTTGTCATGCTTATGTCACCATGCCTATGTCATCTTTCTCATGCATCCTCTTACACTTGTCTTCTTCTTATTGGTATGATGACATCATCATCCACTAACCTCTTTGATTAACCCCTAATTATTTCAGTCACGTTTTTCCAATTGGATTTCCTTTTGCTAATGACCGCTTATCTGTTATACGGTTCGCTTAACTTTCGTTCTCGTTTATCATTTGAGGGATCATACCTGGGATCTTATTACTTAGGTTCCCCTAAACCTTTCTCAATATTTTATATTCATTTTATGATCCTCTCTAAAAATCCTTGAATTTAAATCCTTTTTATCATGTTACCTTATACTCAATTCTTTCGGTATCTGGTGGATTTTCGGGAAAAATCAAAGTGTTCGGATTTGGATTCTGACGATCTTTACATACACTTATATACCATATAGAGTACTAATAAGACCTCAGAATATCAATAAAAGAACTGCTACATTGTGTGGCATGAAAAGTTTTCTTATTCAGCATAATCAGCAAAATTACTATTCATAAGGTTTACAAAAAGTCCAAAATTTTTGGGGTTATTACAACTCCCTTTTGCCAATCCTGAAGAAATGGATTGCAGATTTTTACTCATTTCCTCTCCTTTTTCCTGGGAGCAACCCAGACTCTCACTCAAAACACTCTGCTCTCTCAATCCTAAGAGTGACTGTACAACCACTAGATCTTCTGCACTTGAGATAATTGAAGTTTGAAGCTGTGTAGAGATACCCGACGGATGAGTGATATCCATCGAGTGAGTGGTTTTGCTATCCGACGGATAACTGCTGTTAGGCTTATCCGTCGGGATACAATCACTACTCGACGGATGAGCAATATCCGTCGAGAGAGTAGAAATGAATGAGCTGGGAATAAAAACTATTGTTGACTCTGTGCTGATTGAAGATATTTTAGGCACAGATGTCATAACAGTTCCTGAAAGAATTGGCAAGTGAATCAACAAATCATCTAAAAGATGATGCTCACTTGCACTGAATTTTGGCTTCCCCAACAGAGTTAAAGAAGGGGAATTAGGAATTGATGTGTTTATCATATCCACCTCCAGAGAATTTGTTGGTGAGTTTGGTGTTTGAGGTGCTTCTATAACTATAGATTTTGGCTGTGACTCCACATTTATTGGAGCCACATCAAGCTGAATTTGTGAAGGTGCAGTGACTGTGTCTGTTGCACCAATTTGCACTGTGTGTGTACCCTGTGCATCCCCAAATGTTTTAGATTTCTTCTTTCTGACATAAGTTTGGGGTGAGCTTGTGTCCCTAACCCTCTTGGCCTATGCTCTTGGTTGAGAGCTTTGTTCAATAACTACATCCTTTTGGGAGGATGCAGTTAGAAATGAGCTTTTGTCTTTTTTAAGCACTGCAGTTTATTGGGAAACTGCAGTGTGGCTGGGCTGGGATTCACTCAACTCTCCAACCTTATTCTTGGGGTTTCTTTTATGTTCACCCCTTCCCTCACCTAACTTACCCTCCTTCACACTCCCCTCTTTGGCTTTAGTAGATTTTTCAACTGGCATCTTTTGGGAGATACCAGAGGGGGTTTTCTTTGATTTGGATTTGGAAATAATAGTATGTTTGGCAGCTTTTGTAGGCAACTATCTGGTCATTGGCACAGTTGCCATAGCTACTCCTGAACTCAAAGAAATTATGGAGGTTGGAATAGTTGTAGGGATGGACGAACTTACCTCACTTACCTGAGATGCTTGCATTACAGGAAAGTAAACATTGGCACATCCTTGTGATGATTAGCCCTGTTCAAATCTGCAATGAGCCTTCTCTCTGGAACCCAACAATCCAGTTTGTTGTTTGGGTTCTCAAGCACAATCTCTTCACAGAGGTGGTAGGCTAATAACATAAGAAATCTAGCATAATACACATTTTTACCTCTTTTATTTAACTCCCCTAATTTGAAACCTAACTCAAACAAGACAAGATCACTGAAATTATAAAATTTATCTGTAACTAGCATGTATAGCATGTTAAGCATGGAAATATTCACTGAATGAAAATTACTGATCTTTCCTGAGAAAACCTTTGTAACTACATCACACAAGAAACTTCACTCCTTCCTAAGACCCATTCTTCTAATATCACTCAGTTTAGAAGTAGGAAGTGCATAGTGCATGGAATTAAGAATATTAATAATATCAGTGTCATTGTGTGGTGAAGTCACATTATCATCAGGAATTTTGAAACATGCTTTTATCACATCACTATTGATACAGAATTCTTTACCTTTAATGGTGAGAGTGATGGTCTTATCTGTAGAGTTGTAGGTAGTAGTGGTCCACATCTGTAATAACCCCCAAAATTTTGAACTTTTTGTAACCCTTGTGAATAGTGTTTTAGCTGAATGAGAAAACTTTTCATGTCACACTATGTAGGGGTTCTGTTATGGATATTCTGAGATTTTATTAGTACTCTACATGGTATATAAGTGTATGTAAAGATCACCAGAATCCAATTCCGAACACTTTGATTTTTCTCGGAAATCCACTAGATACGGAAAGATTTGAGTATAAGGTAACAGGATAAAAAGGATTTAAATTAAAGGATTATAAGAGAGGATCATAAAAGGAATATGATATATTGAGAAAGGTTAAGGGAACCTAAGTAATAAGATCCCGGGTATGATCCCTCAAACGATAAACGAAAACGAAAGTTAAGTGAACCGTATAACAGATCAGCGGTCATTAGGCAAACAATTAGGAAGTTAATCAAAGAGATTAGTGGGGATGATGTCACCCAACCAATGAGAAGAGGACAAGGAGGGAAAGATGACATCATAGCATGACACAAGCATGACATGGGAAGGAAGGAGGTGTGGTTGAATGAGAACCACACAAATCCAAGGTTAAATAGGTAATTAACTAAAACAAAAACAAAACCAACCAACCAAGCCAAATAATTCATTCTTCATCAAAACAAAAAGGAACCAAGGCATTATTTCTTCATTTGCTCTCGGCTTTTTCACTTTTTAAAGGCAAGAATTTTCAAAATCCAAGATCCAAGCTTCCTAAATTGGTGAGTTAATTCCCTAATCATCCTTATGCATAGTTATGGCTATATCATGAGTTTAAGCCTTCAATTTTTTCTCAATCTTCTTCAATAAATCAATGAAGAAGACAATGAATAGTGTTTTCAAGGTTTTAACTTGAATTTTTTCTTGTTTTCCTTTAAGATCCAAGCATCCATAAGACTTCTCAAAGCTTCTTAAGGCTTCCTAGCTACTCCCACAACTTCAAGGAAGGTATATCATCTCCAAACCCTAGATTCCTATGTATAATAAGATGATTTTGATTATTATGGTGATATAGTAGCTTAATGCTTGTGGTTTAGAGTGTGGGTTGGAGTGGTAGTGAAATGGAATGGTGAATCTTGTTGTTTTGGTTAAAAGAACTTAAGTATAGTTAAATTCAAGCTTAGGCATAAGTATAAATGTTAGTATTGAATTGATTGGGGCTGTTATGATGTGATAAGGATGGACTTTGGTTGTATGAATGTGTTGAGGTAGAATTGTGATGGTTTTTGAATGGTTTAAATTTAGGAAAATCGCGTAAATATAGCCGTCGTAATGTCCGATTTACTTTAGACTGCTTTTGTTCATAACATTAGGACCCGAGAACCCCCTGCTAGATTTTGACAATTGCCATGTTTAGATAGCTCATGTTACGAGCTTCGTTTTGATATGTAGTTCGTTCGATTCTGATGCACGGTTTAGGAGAAACGACCGTTTCAAGTAACGGCGTTTCGCGAACGAAACTTTTCCCCTCGCCTTACTTTGAAACATAGGTTAAAGACCAAAAAGGGTTAATTAATGTATGAAACAATTATGGTAAGTGTGTTAGGCAGTTGGTAAGCCACTCGTGAAAGAATCGCCTTAAAACTCGTAATGGTTAATTTATTAAAAATGGTGGAGCCGAGGGTACTCGAGTGACTTAAGAGAACCAGTAAGCGCAAAGCGAGCGTTAGAGTCTAATTTGGTTAGAGTATAGAATTACAAGTGACTTTGGTTTAATTCCAACTTACTTGCTGTTTATAGGTTACCAGACTCGTCCCGAGCCTTTTATCACCCCCAGTCACTCAGGCAAGTTTTCTACCCGTTATACTGTTGTTGTGATGTATATTTGTATATGCATTATCTTGCGATAGATGCATGTTGGTTAATTAGCAAATGTTGCGATATATTGAAGCATGCTGATATGGTATATATATGCATGCCTGTTTCGTATTCTTGCCATATATATCTGTTGGTTCAGTTGATAATACCTATGCTAGAGGATAGCGGTAATTTGCATATACCCTTAGTATAGGGACCCAAAGGTGAAAACGTTTTCTAAAACCGGGAGTCGTGGATCCCGAATAGATTTTATATATATATATATTTATATATATATGGTTATAGTTTTCACAACTATTAATCGAATAAAGTTTATTCGATAACTTTATATTATTTAATGAATATTACTTGAATATTCATCCGAGGACTTATGACTCCTTTTATTTTATTAATTGAAGATTATTTCGAATATTCATTCGAGGGCTTATGACTCAGTTATATTATTTAATGAATATTATTTGAATATTCATTTGAGGATGTATGACTCCTTTGTTTTATTTTATGAATATTATTTATAATATTCATACGAGGACTTATGACTCCGTTTATTATTTAATAATATTCATTATTTTATTAAAGAATAATATTTCGATAATCAAACTTATTTTTGATTATTCAAATAAGATATTACTTTCGTATAAGTATATCTTTGATTATTTGCTATTCATTCAAGTATAAGTTTTCCAACTTCTACCTCAATTATTCTTATGGGAATATTATTTAAATAATAATATTCAGATATTTTCTAAATATATTGGGACTGATTTACTTCATTAAATCAGCATTACTCCAAACACTCTTTAAAGTGTTTTCGAGTCTTCAAAATGATTTTTAAAAGTTAGAGCGGATCCCAAAACTCATTTTTATATTCAAGATCTTCCATTTTAAGGGGACTTGAATATTCGCTCAAAAATCTAAGGGATCCGGCTCTGTGGTGTATTTTATATTCGTAACAAGGTTGCTGTTTTGATGAATGAATTGATTACTTGCCCAATGTTCGGGAAGTAAGCCCATCTAATTGAGTCGGCATAAGCGACAGGCCGGGGTACGGTCTATCAAAGTGTAAGTGGCTGGGTGGCAGTCCATCAACGCGTAAGAGGCCGGGTGGCGGTCCAGCACAAGGTCCTTATGTGGCCAGGGTGATGACCGGTGGGGGATTAATCCATCTACTAGTAGAAAAGGTTACTTATTGGTATCTTTGCCTGATCAGCAAGATATCGGGTTTATGCCAAAATTCTTTTCCTTTCCAAAATTCATTGGATGTTACAAACTCTGTTCATACTTTACATAACAGAGGTTCCAGGAAATGTTTAAGAGATATATATGTGGATATATATCGGGACTAAATAAAGTATCTCGTAACTTTATTTCATTCAATAATATTTCAAAGATTGAATCTATTCAAGTCTTAACTTGTGGTCTCATCTATGGGATGACTTTTTTTTAAAACCTATAATACTTTGAACAGTGGTAGTTCAAGTAGCCTTATAAATGATATAAGTATAGTGAAGTATTTGGTAACTTCATCTTCCTTTAAGCTTATATCCAGTAAGTAATTATCTTACTTTTGATAAAGGTTTTCAGTAAGTTATCTATTAGATACTTGCATTATTGATTACACTATATATTATCTTGCGAGCTGTAAGGCTCACTCTTGCTTTATTTCTTCATCACACAACAACAGTTAGGAAGGATGGCCAGACTCCAGCAGACCCAGCGCAAGCGCGTGGGAAGCGTCCCGCGTCTTCCCGTTGATGGCATAGCTGCTATAGCTGCAGAGGTAGATCTATTATAGATTAGACCATCTACTTTTGAGAATTAATTATGTATAATTATAACTTGTGTCAGATAATGGCAATTAATTGTAAACTTATTAAGTAATCATTTTGGGTTGTAATAACTTTTAAATTGTGGATTCAAAGACTTGTACTTATTTCAATTTCATCTATGAGACTATAACGGGTTGTGGTGTGTGTTAACGTGGGGTCACAGTATGAGGTTAATTATTATTAATTAAGTGAAGTGATATTGTGGAAAGAAAGACCGTGATGACCCGGATCCCTGACCCCGGATCTGGGGGTGTTACAGAAATGGTATCAGAGCTAAGCGTTATAAACCTCAGAGATGATGCGACGATATAATAACAAACTCACAAAGATAATAAGAAATATTGCCAAGTTCATGGTCGGACTACTTAAAGTAGTGCTTACAGTTAAAACCCTTACGGGAACCCTTATAAGTATCATGATAGTAACTTAGCTCGTTTAATGTGTAGGCGCCTGAGATAGAGGACCCTGAGATGTTCGAGCGTGAGCATGATGAGGCACTGCTAGATGTTGAGGATCAGGAGGAGCCTGAGATGGAGGAGGATGAGGAGGACCCCTCAAAGGAGTCAGAGACGGAGGTCATTGCTATTTCAGATGAGGAGGACCCCTCAGAGGAGTCAGAGACAGAGGTCATTGCTATTCCAGATGAGGAGGACTCGGATGAGGTCCCAGTAGCTGAGGAGCGTGTCGGATCTATGGTAGTGTATGCTGGTACCCCTTTACCCACACTTCCGGTGGTCAGAGCTCCTACCCATCCACCACTATCTTGGATCCCTTATGATGACAGCTCAGAGACACATACTTCCGAGCCTAGGCAGACCGAGGAGGCACCCCCAGCGGCTCCGGATTCACCACCTCTTGACCCTGCCCACAGGCAGTCTTCGTTAGCCCATGGCTATGTGCAGGATATACTGAGGACCCGATTGACTGTTGCTGAGGCCCGACTGGATGAGGCCAGGAGGGAGTTGGATGCGGAGAGGGCGGATAGGCGTACCCGAGCTTATGAGACTAGGGCTTCTATACCCCGATCCTTGCGGAGGGAGCTTACGGGGATAGAGCTCACGTCCCGAGCGAGACTCAGATCTCTCCAGGGGGACAGGCATGGTAGGATCTCCAGGTGGCAGGCCGACTATATCTTCCGTCGTGCGATGGAAAGGGTATGGGAGCTGACCCGCTCCGGTGTGTGATTCAGGACTGACGATGGAATAGTCTAGTTGTCTAGTTAGCCGAGGCCTTAGTAAGAGCCAATTTTCTGGGATAGTTGACTTGTATATAGCATCCCTTTTTCTGACTAGACAGATAGACTCTTGTGTATCACTTTTGGGAAAGATGGCTGTAGCACTGTTGTACTTTTGACCAGATCAAACTATGTATTTCTCGCATTATGTATATATTTGTTTCCTTCGGTTCAGTTCCTTAGTGACGAGATCACTGTTTTTATCATTATTATTACTGCACTTCGTATTAGAACTTTCATAAAATAATAGAATTACGATATACGTTCTCCCCATTATAAGAGTTGTGCAAGGCACAATGTTGTATATGATTGTGACCTAACGTTGGATTTCCCAATAATTTTTTTTATTATCAGAATCATGCCGCCAAGAAAGATTGGAACTAGGGCGAACCCTGGATCTGAGGACCAGGGAAGCCATAACCAGGATGATAGGAACCAGGAACACAGTGAAGAGGAAGATGAGGATTATGTGGAACAGGATGACTCCCTGTATGAAGAGGAAGAGGAAACATATGATGTTGAGGGATTTGAGATAGAGGCTAAAGAAGGAGAAACTGAGGTTGAGCAACCAGTACCAAACCCAGGCATGGATCCCATGGGCCAGTTCATGCAACTCCTAAGGCAGAACTTTGAACGTCAACCCAACCCACCCCCTCAAGGAAATAACAATACTGTGGCAAACTCTTTCAGGGCTTTTAAGTCCCTTAAGCCCCCTGAGTTTCAAGGATCAGCCGACCCAGTTGAGGCAAGGGCATGGTTAAAGGAAATGGAGAAATCCTTTGAGATTCTGAGTACCGATGAAGCACAGAAGACTGTATTTGCTACCTACCTTCTGAAAGGAGAGGCTAACTACTGGTGGGAGGCCAAGAAAAACATGGAGACAGATGCTATTATAACCTGGGAGAGATTCAGTCAGTTGTTTCTGGGAAAGTATTTCCCGAGGTTTATGGAAAACCAGATGGAGCTCAAGTTCTTGGAGCTAAAGCAGAATAACTTGTCTGTAGCAGAGTACGAAGCGAAATTTACTGAGTTATCAAGGTTTGTGCCGGAGTTTGTGAGCACCGAGGAAAAGAAAGCTAGGAGGTTTCAGCAGGGACTGAAACCGTGGATTCAGAATAGGGTGGCAATCCTTGAGCTTACGTATTATGCCACTCTGGTGCAAAAGGCAACAATTGTAGAAGCTGGAAGTGAACAGATGCAGAAGGAAAGAGAAAAGAAGGGAATAAAAAGGAAAAGTATGAGCATGGGTGGAGGTTCCGCAGGAAGGAGCTTCCCAACTAGATTTAATCGAGGAGCAGTGTCCCTACCGGGAAGGAACACTGGGTTTAAGCGGCCCATGAGCGTGAATGTGAGCCAGAGTGGCCAGAAGTTAAGAATGTCCTATTCCAACCAGTCTCGACCCCCATTGCCAGCCTGTAACACTTGTGGAAGGATGCATTCTGGGGAATGTAAAGGAAAGTCGGTAATCTGTTTCAAGTGTGGCCGAGAGGGTCACTATTCGGACAAGTGCACTTCACCAACCCCCATTACCCGCCCAACCACCACTTGTCATCAGTGTGGACGCCCGGGTCATTGGAAGAGAGAATGCCCAATAAACAAACCAGCAGCTTCGGGAGCAAGCAGGGCTGCTTCTAATAAGCCACCTACTGCAAGGACTTTCAACATGACAGTCCAGGATGCTATGAAAGATTCAGATGTGATAGCAGGTACCCTTTCTCTAAATTTAGTCAGTGCAAACGTTTTATTTGATTCGGGAGCAACTAAATCTTTTATATCAAGGGACTTTGCGCGTAAATTAAGACTTAAAGCTGAACCCTTGATAGAACCCTTACAAGTAGAAATAGCCAATCATGAAATTATTCCTGTTAACCAGATTCACCCCGCCTGTGAGATAGGCATAGGGGAGCAATCTTTTAGTGTTGATCTGATTCCTTTTAAATTAGGGGAGTTTGATGTAATTTTGTGAATGGACTGGCTATCTAGCAATGATGCTCAGATAGACTGTAAAGGGAAGAAAGTTAAGCTAAATATCCCAGGGAAGAAAGAAGTTATATTTAGAGGAAAGAGGCAGACGCAGAAATTTTTGACTATGGCCCAGGCCAGAAGGATGCTACGAAAAGGAAGTGAGGCCTACCTAGCCTATGTGGTGGACACGCAGAAGGAGGTGCCCAACTTACAAGATATTCCAGTAGTCAACAAATTTGAAGATGTATTCCCACAAGACCTTCCGGGATTACCACCCGATAGAGTGATTGAATTTGCTATTGAGTTGGCCCCAGGGACGGCGCCAGTTTCAAAAGCACCTTACCGGTTATCCCCGTTAGAAATGAAGGAATTAGCTATCCAATTGCAGGAACTCTTGGATAAGGGTATGATAAGACCCAGTGTGTCTCCGTGGGGAGCACCAGTTTTATTTGTTAAGAAGAAAGATGGGAGCATGAGGCTGTGCATCAACTATCGAGAGTTGAACAAGCTAACCATAAAGAACAGGTACCCATTACCTAGAATAGACGATCTGTTCGACCAGCTAAAGGATGCTATTTATTTTTCCAAGATCGACCTGAGAACTGGATATCACCAACTAAAGATTAAACCTGAAGATATTTCCAAGACAGCATTCCGTACCAGATATGGGCATTATGAGTTCTTGGTAATGTCCTTTGGATTAACCAACGCCCCAGCGGCTTTCATGGATTTAATGAATAGAGTATTTAAGAAGTACTTGGACAAATGTGTGATAGTTTTTATCGATGATATTTTGATCTACTCAAGGACTGAGACAGAACATGCAGAGCATTTGAGGATAGCTCTAGGAATACTCAGAGAGGAGCAGTTGTATGCCAAATTCTCGAAGTGTGAATTCTGGCGGAATGAAGTACAGTTTTTAGGACATGTGATCAATAAAGAAGGAGTATTGGTCGACCCCTCCAAGATAGAGGCGGTCTCAAATTGGGAAAGGCCAAAAACACCCACAGAGGTAAGGAGTTTCGTAGGATTGGTCGGCTACTATCGTAAGTTTGTGCAGGACTTTGCGAAGATCGCAGCCCCTTTGACACGACTTACTCATAAGACAGAGAAGTTTGAATGGACGGAGAAATGCGAGAACAGTTTTCAAGAATTAAAGAAAAGGTTGGTAACGGCCCCGGTGTTGGCATTGCCGGACGGAAAAGGAGATTTTGTGATATATAGTGACGCGTCGCACAAAGGATTAGGGTGTGTGCTTATGCAACACGGTAAAGTGATTGCGTATGCATCGAGACAACTGAAGGAATACGAGATTAGATATCCTACTCATGACCTTGAGCCCGCGGCAATAGTATTTGCCTTAAAAATTTGGAGGCACTACTTGTATGGAGAGGAGTGTGAGATTTTCACAGACCATAAGAGCCTCAAGTACATATTTACGCAGAAAGAGCTCAACATGCGCCAGAGGAGATGGTTAGAACTAATCAAGGACTATGATTGTGAGATTCTCTATCATCCAGGGAAAGCCAATGTGGTGGCTGATGCCCTTAGTAGAAAGGAAAGACTCAGAATGATAACGACTTCGGAAGAATTGATGATGGATTTTGAGAGAATGGAAATAGAAGTAAAGGTAACCGGAACCGGAACTGAAAAGCTTTTTGAGATCTCAATGCAGCCAGAGTTATTGGAAAAGATCAGATTGTGCCAATAGAAAATAATGAATGAAGGCAGAGAGTCAATGACTGGAGAGGAGATCCATACTGAGAAAGATGATAAAGGGATAATGAGGTACTCCTACCGAATTTGGGTTCCGAATGTTCAAGAGCTTAAAGATGAGATTTTGGATGAAAGCCATAGTTCAAGGTATTCCATTCACCCGGGAAGTACCAAGATGTATAGGGATTTGAAGGAATATTACTGGTGGCCCAACATGAAGAGGGACGTAGCAGAATGGGTAAACAAATGTTTGACTTGCCAAAGGGTAAAGGCAGAGCACCAGAGACCCAGTGGACTTTTACGACCCCTGGAGATTCCTGAATGGAAATGGGAACAGATAGCGATGGATTTTGTTGTAGGCTTACCAAGGACGAAAGCCAATCATGACGCCATATGGGTAATTATAGATCGACTGACAAAGTCAGCTCATTTCATTCCTATCAATGAGAGATACACAGTCGATAGACTGGTGGACATTTACCTTAAGGAAATAGTGACGCGACATGGAGTCCCAGCGTCCATTGTCTCAGACCGAGACCCCAGGTTCAACTCCAAATTTTGGAGGAGCTTTCAGGAATATGCGGGGACCAAGTTAAATATGAGTACCGCGTACCATCCCCAGACGGATGGGCAGAGTGAAAGGACCATCCAGACACTAGAGGATATGTTGAGAGTCTGTGCAATAGACCTTAAAGGAAGTTGGGATGACCACTTGCCGTTGATCGAGTTTTCTTATAACAATAGCTTTCATGCTAGCATCGGAATGCCGCCTTATGAGGCCCTGTACGGAAGAAGGTGTCGATCTCCCTTATACTGGGATGAAGTGGGGGAGCGGAAGATGCTCGGACCCGAAGTGGTCCAAAGGACCAAAGATATAGTGGATCTTATCAGAGGGCGACTTGTAGCAGCCCAAGACAGACAGAAGAAATATGCAGACCTAGCCCGAAAGGATAAGGAATATGAAGTAGGGGACTTAGTACTGCTGAAAGTATCCCCTTGGAAGGGATTAATGAGGTTCGGAAAGAAAGGAAAACTAAGCCCAAGATACATTGGACCTTTTGAGATATTAAAACGGATTGGAAAGTTAGCTTACGAGCTAGCCTTACCCCCTAACTTGCAACAAGTTCATAATGTGTTCCATGTGTCAATGCTAAGGAAGTATCATCGGGATGCCAGACACATAGTGAAGTACGAGCAGGTGGATATGCAACCAGATCTGACTTACGTGGAGAAGCCAGTAAGGATTATAGATAAGAAGGAGCAGGTGCTTCGGAACAAAGTGATCAAGCTAGTCAGAGTACTATGGCAGAATCATAATATGGAAGAATCAACTTGGGAACTAGAAAGCGCAATGCTAGAAAAGTACCCCCATTTGTTTTCAATTTGATTCCGGGACGGAATCCTTTTAAGGAGGGGAGACTGTAATAACCCCCAAAATTTTGAACTTTTTGTAACCCTTGTGAATAGTGTTTTAGCTGAATGAGAAAACTTTTCATGCCACACTATGTAGGGGTTCTGTTATGGATATTCTGAGATTTTATTAGTGCTCTACATGGTATATAAGTGTATGTAAAGATCACCAGAATCCAATTCCGAACACTTTGATTTTTCCCGAAAATCCACTAGATACGGAAAGATTTGAGTATAAGGTAACAGGATAAAAAGGATTTAAATTAAAGGATTATAAGAGAGGATCATAAAAGGAATATGATATATTGAGAAAGGTTAAGGGAACCTAAGTAATAAGATCCCGGGTATGATCCCTCAAATGATAAACGAAAACGAAAGTTAAGCGAACCGTATAATAGATCAGCGGTCATTAGGCAAACAATTAGGAAGTTAATCAAAGAGATTAGTGGGGATGATGTCACCCAACCAATGAGAAGAGGACAAGGAGGGAAAGATGACATCATAGCATGACACAAGCATGACATGGGAAGGAAGGAGGTGTGGTTGAATGAGAACCACACAAAGTCCAAGGTTAAATAGGTAATTAACTAACACAAAAACAAAACCAACCAACCAATCCAAATAATTCATTCTTCATCAAAACAAAAAGGAACCAAGGCATTATTTCTTCATTTGCTCTCGGCTTTTTCACTTTTTAAAGGCAAGAATTTTCAAAATCCAAGATCCAAGCTTCCTAAATTGGTGAGTTAATTCCCTAATCATCCTTATGCATAGTTATGGCTATATCATGAGTTTAAGCCTTCAATTCTTTCTCAATATTCTTCAATAAATCAATGAATAAGACAATGAATAGTGTTTTCAAGGTTTTAACTTGAATTTTTTCTTGTTTTCCTTTAAGATCCAAGCATCCATAAGACTTCTCAAAGCTTCTTAAGGCTTCCTAGCTACTCCCACCACTTCAAGGAAGGTATATCATCTCCAAACCCTAGATTCCTATGTATAATAAGATGATTTTGATTATTATGGTGATATAGTAGCTTAATGTTTGTGGTTTAGAGTGTGGGTTGGAGTGGTAGTGAAATGGAATGGTGAATCTTGTTGTTATGGTTAAAAGAACTTAAGTATAGTTAAATTCAAGATTAGGCATAAGTATAAATGTTAATATTGAATTGATTGGGGCTGTTATGATGTGATAAGGATGGACTTTGGTTGTATGAATGGGTTGAGGTTGAATTGTGATGGTTTTTGAATGGTTTAAATTTGGGAAAATCGCGTAAACATAGCCGTCATAATGTCTGATTTACTTTAGACTGCTTTTGTTCATAACATTAGGACCCGATAACCCCCTGCTAGATTTTTACCATTGCCATGTTTAGATATCTCATGTTACGAGCTTCGTTTTGATATGTAGTTCGTTCGATTCCGATGCACGGTTTAGGAGAAATGACCGTTTCAAGTAACGGCATTTTGCGAACGAAACTTTTCCCCTCGCCTTACTTTGAAACATAGGTTAAAGACCAAAAAGGGTTAATTAATGTATGAAACAATTATGGTAAGTGTGTTAGGCAGTTGGTAAGCCACTCGCGAAAGAATCGCCTTAAAACTCGTAATGGTTAATTTATTAAAAATGGTAGAGCCGAGGGTACTCGAGTGACTTAAGAGAACCAGTAAGCGCAAAGCGAGCGTTAGAGTCTAATTTGGTTAGAGTATAGAATTACAAGTGACTTTGGTTTAATTCCAACTTACTTGTTGTTTATAGGTTACCAGACTCGTCCCGAGCCTTTTATCACCCCCAGTCGCTCAGGCAAGTTTTCTACCCGTTATACTGTTGTTATGATGTATATTTGTATATGCATTATCTTACGATAGATGCATGTTGGTTAATTAGCAAATGTTGCGATATATTGAAGCATGCTGATATGGTATATATATACATGCCGGTTTCGTATTCTTGCCATATATATCTGTTGGTTCAGTTGATAATACCTATGCTAGAGGATAGCGGTAATTTGCATATACCCTTAGTATAGGGACCCAAAGGTGAAAACGTTTTCTAAAACCGGGAGTCGAGGATCCCGAGTAGATTTTATATATTTATATATTTATATATATATGGTTATAGTTTTCACAACTATTAATCGAATAAAGTTTATTCGATAACTTTATATTATTTAATGAATATTACTTGAATATTCATCCGAGGACTTATGACTCCTTTTATTTTATTAATTGAAGATTATTTCGAATATTCATTTGAGGGCTTATGACTCAGTTATATTATTTAATGAATATTATTTGAATATTCATTTGAGGATGTATGACTCCTTTGTTTTATTTTATGAATATTATTTATAATATTCATTCGAGGACTTATGACTCCGTTTATTATTTAATAATATTCTTTATTTTATTAAAGAATAATATTTCGATAATCAAACTTATTTTTGATTATTCAAATAAGATATTACTTTCGTATAAGTATATCTTTGATTATTTGCTATTCATTCAAGTATAAGTTTTCCAACTTCTACCTCAATTATTCTTATGGGAATATTATTTAAATAATAATATTCAGATATTTTCTAAATATATTGGGACTGATTTACTTCATTAAATCAGCATTACTCCAAACACTCTTTAAAGTGTTTTCGAGTCTTTAAAATGATTTTTAAAAGTTAGAGCGGATCCCAAAACTCATTTTTATATTCAAGATCTTCCATTTTAAGGGGACTTGAATACTCGCTCAAAAATTTAAGGGATCCGGCTCTGTGGTGTATTTTATATTCGCAATAAGGTTGCTGTTTTGATGAATGAATTGATTACTTGCCCAATGTTCGGGAAGTAAGCCCATCTAATTGAGTCGGCATAAGCGACAGGCCGGGGTACGGTCTATCAAAGTGTAAGTGGCTGGGTGGCAGTCCATCAACGCGTAAGAGGCCGGGTGGCGGTCCAGCACAAGGTCCTTATGTGGCCAGGGTGATGACTGGTGGGGGATTCATCCATCTACTAGTAGAAAAGGTTACTTATTGGTATCTTTGCCTGATCAGCAAGATATCGGGTTTATGCCAAAATTCTTTTCCTTTCCAAAATTCATTGGATGTTACAAACTCTGTTCATACTTTACATAACAGAGGTTCCAGGAAATGTTTAAGAGATATATATGTGGATATATATCGGGACTAAATAAAGTATCTCGTAACTTTATTTCATTCAATAATATTTCAAAGATTGAATCTATTCAAGTCTTAACTTGTGGTCTCATCTATGGGATGACTTTTTTTTAAAACCTATAATACTTTGAACAGTAGTAGTTCAAGTAGCCTTATAAATGATATAAGTATAGTGAAGTATTTGGTAACTTCATCTTCCTTTAAGCTTATATCCAGTAAGTAATTATCTTACTTTTGATAAAGGTTTTCAGTAAGTTATCTATTAGATACTTGCATTATTGATTACACTATATATTATCTTGCGAGCTGTAAGGCTCACTCTTGCTTTATTTCTTCATCACACAACAACAGTTAGGAAGGATGGCCAGACTCCAGCAGACCCAGTGCAAGCGCGTGGGAAGCCTCCCGCGTCTTCCCGTTGATGGCATAGCTGCTATAGCTGCAGAGGTAGATCTATTGTAGATCAGACCATCTACTTTTGAGAATCAATTATGTATAATTATAACTTGTGGCAGATAATGGAAATTAATTGTAAACTTATTAAGTAATCATTTTGGGTTGTAATAACTTTTAAATTATGGATTCAAAGACTTGTACTTATTTCAATTTCATCTCTGAGACTATAACGGGTTGTGGTGTGTGTTAGTGTGGGGTCACAACATGAGGTTAATTATTATTAATTAAGTGAAGTGATATTGTGGAAAGAAAGACCGTGATGACCCGGATCCCTGACCCCGCATCTGGGGGTGTTACAACATCTCTTCAACAACTTCACAGAAGATTGTGGGTGATTCCAGCATGGCATAATTAACTTGCAATTCTTCAAGAAATCCATCATCTTGTGATAGTCATCCGATTGTTGAATACCCTTGTTAACTAATGCAGTGAAATTGTTCTTCTCATAAATGAACCCAGTTTGAGACATAATCTTTACTACAGGTGCCATTGTTAGAGAATAAGAACTTGAAGAGAAGGAGAGTAGGTGCTTGAGAGAGAATGAAATTAGAGCAGTTGAATTTGAGAATGATAAAAGAAAAACAATTGTAAAGAAATAAGCTTTTATACTATCTCAAAGAATAACTGATAAAAATAATAAAGTAAAATAAAGTAACCAATAGAAATTGCCTAAAATAGCCGTTTAAAAAATAAACTGTAAAAATTCCACCCATTATCCGTCGTGTAATGCTTACAAACTGTAAGTATACTCGATGGATAATGTACAGGGAATTAACGGCTGAGATTAAGACAATTCGACGGATGAGGATAAACTGTTATCCGTCGAGACATAAAATATTCCAGAAAAGTAATTAATTTTTATTAGTAAAATGTATTTCGACGGATGACCAAACTCGATGGATAAGGGTCATCCGTCGAGATGTAAATTTTGACTTAGCAAAAATTTCATCCAAGACTGAAAAATCAATTAAATTTCTGGCTGCATTTCAACTTGCAAATTAACTCAGATAGATTCAAGAATAATTAAGCATACCTAACTCACTTACCAACCTTGAAAAGGTGGATTCATCCAGTGGCTTGGTAAAGATATCTGCAAGTTGCTTCTCACTTGGAACAAAATGTAGTTCCACAGTACCATTCATTACATGTTCCCTTATGAAATGGTACTTGATATCTATGTGCTTTGTCCTTGAATGTTGTACTGGATTTTCAGTGATGGCAATTGCACTTGTGTTATCACAGAAAATAGGAATCCTTTCAACTTGCAAACCATAGTCTAGCAATTGATTTTTCATCCATAAAATCTGTGCACAGCAACTCCCAGCAGCAATATATTCAGCTTCAGCTATAGAAGTAGAGACTGAATTTTGCTTTTTACTGAACTAGGACACAAGCTTGTTTCCTAGAAATTGACAGGTTCCTGTTGTACTCTTTCTATCAATTCTACAACCTGCATAATCTGCATCTGAATAACCAGTTAGATTAAAACCAGAATCTCTAGGGTGCCAAATGCCAAGGTTTGGTGTTCCCTTGAGATATCTGAAAATTCTCTTAATAGCTATTAAGTGAGATTCTCTAGGATCAGCCTGAAATCTAGCACATAAACATGTAGCAAACATTATATCTGGCCTACTAGCTGTTAAGTACAGAAGTGAGCCAACCATGCCTCTACAGCTTGAAATATCCACAGACTTTTCAGTAGTGTTTAATTCAAGCTTAGTTGCAGTGGCCATGGGAGTTTTTGCAGATGTGCAATCCATTAGATCAAACTTCTTTAAAAGATCAAAATATATTTAGTTTGACTAATGAATATTCCATCACTAACTTGCTTAACTTGTAGACCAAGAAAGTAAGTTAGTTCTCCCATCATACTCATTTCATACTTACTTTGCATCAATTTGGCAAAGTTTCTCATCTGTAGAGCCAAAGATAATATCATCTACATAAATTTGAACAAGTATACTAGAGCCATTAACATTTCTGAAAAATAAAGTTTTATCTACAATACCTCTTGTGAAGTGATTTTCCAAAAGGAACTTTGATAAAGTGTCATACCAGGCTCTAGGTGCTTGCTTCAGTCCATAAAGTGCTTTCAAAAGATAATAGACATGTTCTGGAAAATTTGGATCTTCAAAACCAGGAGGTTGACTGACATAGACTTCTTCCTCCAAATCTCCATTCAAAAAGGCACTTTTGACATCCATTTGATAGACCTTGAAATTGGCATGGGCTGCATAGGCTAAGAAGATTCTGATGGCTTCAAGTCTTGCAACAGGAGCAAATGTTTCATCAAAATATATTCCTACATGCTGACAATAGCCCTTAGCAACCAATCTAGCTTTGTTCCTGAGCACTATGCCATTTTCATCCATCTTGTTTCTGAATACCCACTTGGTGTCTATTGGATTCTTTCCTTTAGGCTTGGGCATCAGCTTCCATACATTATTTCTTTCAAATTGGTTTAGCTCCTCCTGCATAGCTAAAATCCAATCAGGATCCAACAAATTTTCTTCTACCTTCTTTGGTTCTTCCTTGGAGAGAAAGCTGTTGTATAGATATTCTTCTGGAGTTGCTCTTCTTGTTTGAACTCTAGAAGAAACATCACCAATGATAAGCTCAAAGGGGTGATCTAACTTACTTAACTTGTAAACCAAAAAAGTAAGTTAGTTCTCCCATCATGCTCAATTCATAATTACTTTGCATCAGTTTGGAAAACTTTTTACAAAGTTTCTCATCTGTAGAGCCAAATATTATGTCATCTACATAAATCTGAACAAGTATACTAGAGCCATTAACATTTCTAAATAAAAGAGTTTTGTCAACAGTACCTCTTGTGAAATGGTTTTCCAAAAGGAATTTTGACAGAGTATCATACCAGGCTGTAGGTGCTTGCTTCATTCCATAAAGTGCTTTCAAAATATAGTAGACATAATTTGGAAAGTTTGGGTCTTCAAAACCAGGAGGCTGACTGACATAGACTTCCTCCTCCAAATCTTTATTCAGAAATGCCCTTTAAAATCCATTTGATAGACCTTGAAATTTGTATGGGCTGCATAGGCTAGAAAGATTATGATGTCTTCAATTGTAGCAACAGGAGCAAAGGTTTCATCAAAATCTATTTCTTCTTGTTGATAATAGCCCTTAGCAACCAGTCTAGCTTTGTTCCTAACTACTATGCCATTTTCATCCATCTTATTTTTTAATACCCATTTGGTGTCAATAGGATTTTTGCCTTTAGGTTTGGGTACTAGCTTCCAAACTTTACTCCTTTCAAATTGGTTTAGCTCTTCTTGCATAGCTAAAACCCAATCAGGATCCAAAAAAGCTTCTTCGCTCTTTCTGAGACAGAAAGCTGCTATATAGACATTCTTCTTGAGTTGCTTTCCTTGTTTGCACTCTTAAAGATGCATCATCAATGATCAATTCAAATGGGTGATCTCTAGTCCATATTCTTTATTGTGGTAGATTAGCTCTAGATGAAGATGCCTCGTTGTTGTTTTGATGAGTGAATGAGTTTTGATTTGAAGAAACTCCCCCTGAGTTTATGGATCTTTGACTTGAAGTTGGGGTTGTTTCACTGTGTGATCTAAAATCACTTTCAACTCTTATTGATGGCTCAACAGATGTTGAATTTTGCCTTTTGACGGATGATGCAGTTTGTCTCTCAACGGATGATTCACCTTGTCTTTCGACGGATGAGGAATTATGTGCTTCATTTGTTGCTGAATTTTCTGCATTATCCTTAGAAATTATTTCTTGATCACTTTCATCATCACTATCATCACAGTTCATCTCAACATTGTCAAATTTGAGGCTTTCATGGAAACCTTCATCTTTAAGTCCTTCAACCTTCTTATCATCAAACACAACATGTACAGATTCCATAACAATGTTGGTTCTGAGATTGTAGACTCTGTATGCTTTTCCAACTGCATACCCAATAAAAATACCTTCATCTGCTTTGGCATCAAACTTTCCATGCTGCTCAGTTTGATTCCTTAAAATATATTATTTGCAGCCAAAGACATGAAGAAAGTTTAGTGTTGGCTTCCTGTTCTTGAACAATTGATAAGGAGTCATGCATTTTGTTTGATTGACCAAAGAAATATTCTGAGTGTAGCATGCATTGTTTACAGCTTCTGCCCAAAAGTAAGTTACTAACTTTGATTCTTCTAGAATTGTCCTTGCAGCTTCAATAAGAGATCTGTTCTTTCTTTCCACCACTCCATTTTGTTGTGGAGTCCTTGTTGCTGAAAATTCATGCATGATTCCATTTTCTTCACAAAACAACCTCGTAACAGAATTCTTGAACTCAGTTCCATTGTCACTCCTGATTCTTCTAACTTTTAGATCAGGATGATTGTTGACTTGCCTTATATGATTGATAATGATTTCACTAGCTTCATCTTTAGATTTGAGGAAATATGTCCAAGTGAACTTTGAGAAATCATCCACAATCACTAGGCAATATCTCTTCTTTGAGATTGACAACACATTGACTGATCTAAACAAATCCATGTGTAATAGTTGTAGTGGTTCTTCAATTGTAGATTAAAGCTTCTTTTTGAATGATGCCTTGATTTGCAATAGCATGTACTAAACCCTACTTTAAGTTAACTGAAACTTTCTATTTATGGCTTAGTGTATCTTTGAAAATCGTGCATGTTTGTGACTTTACTTTGTCAGTTAATCTTGGCCTTTGATCTTATACTCTTCAAGCTGCTTTTTATAGACTTTTCAAATTAGTGATTGATTTGTTTATTGATTGAAAATCTTGGATCTTTAACTGGTCTACATTCTATACTTGAGGTTTATATCGAGATCTCCAGTTTGAACTATAGAGAACTGACATCTCGATAAGTATAATGACTTATCGAGATCTCTTAGTTCTCTACAAGTGTTTTGACTTATCGACGTCTCTGAGTTCTCGAAAGTGTTTCGAACTCTTTCTCTTAAATTTCTCTTACCTACTAAAAATCAAACTCTAATCAATGGCATCAAACACTATTGTACCCTTTATCCCAAAGGAAACCAACTTTCTTGCATTCTTAGATGCAAACCAGGCTCCTAAAGCTTTCAAAAGCTTTGTGAAGTTTCTGTCAGAGACATACCTTGTGGGAGCTCTTACTGCAAATCTCATAATCTACTTGGATGTTCTAAGGGAAATCTGGACTACAGTTATGACTAGGACAGTGGTGCATGATAATCAGGCTGCTTCAATTTTTGTAAACTGTTCAATCAAGGGTCAACAAGTGGAGATTTCTGAGGGTGATGTCAACATGGCTTTAGGCATTCCCACTGACAAGCTGGTGGAGGTTCCAACTCAGGAGGAGCTTTATGAATTCATAGACTTCATCAATTATTCTGAAAATATTAACTTAGCAAGCCTGAACAAAAAGAACCTGAGAAGGGAATGGTCATTTCTATTTGATTCAGTTATAAGGGCATTAACATGCAGAAAGTCAGGGTTTGACAATATTTCAAGTGTTGTCCAGAAGTTGGTCTACTCAATGGCTCACAACAAACAGATCAATGTAGGTCACTACATCTTGGAGGAATTGAGCACTAGGCTAACAATGCCTGTAGCATCAAGAGGTAAGGAAATTTTCTTCCTAGATTTATTATACCTGCTTTAAATTATAAAGTTAATGACATACATATGTTAGAAGGTATAGATATATCACTAATAGAAAACTGTAAACAAGTATCCAAAATTCTATTTGGATCACTATTACAAAGAATAAGGTATAGGTAGGGCTTAGATTAACTCCATTCATGTTGGAGAGATTTAGGACCTATCCTTACCCCATGCCTGATATGAGGACAAACATTGCACAATCTAGTACAATGGTCCTTGAACCTGTGGAAGTACCAACATAGGCACACCAACAGGGACCTTCCCATGCTAAGACCATCTCTTCTGTACCATTAGCTATTAGGAAGCAAACCACTTCATCTCCTATAAAGGATGGAGTGAGTAAAAAGAAGAGAAAGCAGGAAACCTTGTCAATTATAAATGAGAGTGGTGAGGAACAAACAAAACCTGAGTCACCATTGGTCAAAAAGACAAAGAAGGTAAAACAAAATGAGCTGACCACTCAAGCCACCTATGCATCCTCCCAAAAGTATGTAGTTGTAAAATAGAGACAAGAATAGACTATAGGGGCATCCTCTCAACAGGGTGTCTATATTGAAAGGAGCACTCTCCCTAGTGCACCATGTAAAGAGTTTGCACAAACACTTGAAGTAATTTAAGTGTATAAAAGGAGGAATAAGGATGGCACGCACAAGGAGAGCACATCTCTTGAAGCTCCCTCATTTACTCGGGGGAGCTGCCAACACTCAATGCTAACATTCCAAATCTTATATCTCAAATTTCTTCTTCCTGTAAAGAAACTCTTGATTCTGGTTCTCAAGAGTTTCCAACTTCAAGTGACATGGTTCTAGAAACTGTGTTCACCACCCAGGAACCACAATTACTTGGTGAGAGACTACATGCTGGGGTAGACCTTGATAACACCAACACAAACACAGGGGTTTCATCAATTTTTACTGAAGACCCTGTGGTGGACACAAATGCACCTTCATGTGCAAATCAACCTTCACATGTTGTTAGGTTTGAGGGTAGTACTCCAAAGGGGGAGCTATCTAAATCCTCTCCAATTCTATTGGAGGTTCCTCTTGTGGGAACAACTCCCCTCACAACCCTAACTGAGATCGCTCTCACAATTCAAGCTAGGAGTTCAATTGCCAATGATCCTGCTATAGGGGAGGCAAGTTTAGCACATTCAAGTGCAAGCTCACTGCAAAATAAGCAAGGGTTTGAAGCTAGAGTACATGACAGTAACCTAACTAACTCCCCTCCAATTCAAATGGAGGTTCCCACTACAAGTATGGAACAATAAACTGTCATAATCACAGCTCAGGCTGTGAGTCAAACTGTGACATCTGTCACAGGTGGTTCTCATGATGCACTACTATCAACTTTAATTTCTTCACAACACACATCTCACCCCATCCAACAGTGGTTGTAGAATACTCAAGCTCAATCAAGAACTGTGGATGATCTCCTTATTGATCAAATTTCTGGTCTAGCCAACATCTCACAACACCTTCTTACCTCAAATATGAGCAATCAAGATTATCAGGCTATTCTGCTCATCTATAATGAAGAAGTTAAGAAACAGAAGTAGAAAATAGTCAATGAAGCTGAGAAATATGGGAATGTAGATTCCTGGTTATCTAAGGACTTTTCTCTGGAGATGGATCAGGTCTTGGGTAGTTTTAGAGATGAATATGTAACCATACTGGGAAGCAATGCCAAGGTCCTGACTCCACAAGATTTCTATGATGCAATCAATGAAGTTTACAAAGCTCAACTCAAAGCTTTTCACCTATTTGGTAAATCTCTAGAATTAAAATTGATTGGTCATGAAGACAAGATAAGGAAGCTGGTGAGAGAGAAGATGGATGAGATTATTCCTTCTTAAGTCAAGATCACTTTAAAATTTCAACATTTTATTGACCAAATGGAAATATTTGATCTGACTTCTGTGGAAAAAGATGTCAAAAATCTCAGACAATCTTTTATAGCTTTACATGAGGTGGTTCAACAACATATTATCAATTTAAATGATACAAAACTCAAATTGAACCAGCTTCATCAAATTAGGTATGAGCCTCCTGCATTACTCATGAAAGGTATCAAGCAAGCTGTGCAAGACACCTTTGGTACCTTTCTTCTTTCAAACTCTCAACAACCAATCTCCACTTCATTAAATCTCCAACTACAAGCTCTTCAACAACAAGTTTCAACTCTGCAGTCTTCAAATGATTCACTCACAGCTCAAGTGCAAGCTCTCACTACTCTGGTGTAGAGTAAACAGTCAGATATACAGACCTTGGTGGACTCCCACAAGCATTTATAAATGCAAAACTCTATAGCTTTGGGAGCCATCATGGGAAAACTCAACATTCCATTGCCGGCACTTCCTGAGACTGTGAGGCCAGAAATACCAACTCCCCTACTCATTCCTGTCAACAAGACTAAGGGGGAGATAGAAGCTAGGATTCAACAATCTAAGAATTCTGGTAAATCAAAGTAGACTGGAAAATTGATATCAACTACTCAAAATGGTCAAAGCTCTTCAAAAGCTTAATTATCTAAAGATGTTAGAAAGGACGGACTTCTAAAAGCTGCAGAAGGACCCTGTCAAGATCAAGAATTCAATGAACTTCTATCAGTTTTAAGGGTGTCTCTCCACAACAACTACATCACATACAAAAGAGCATTGGTCAACAACATCAACTTTGTTAGAGTGGTGATTGTCAAAGTTGACAACTTTCTGGAGAAAAGGATTGTAGCAAATGTGAATGATTGTGGACTGGACAGATGTCTACAGGTGTCTCTCTCCAATATTCAAAAATTGAGAGCATCTGAGCTGGACGTAGTGATTGACAAATTACATAAAGTAATTCTAGTGGATGCCCAATTGCTACACGAACTCAAGAAGGTTCAGATAGATGCTTTTCCTGAAGCCTATCTCTATCCAACTAAGGGGGTGGCCTACATATGTCCTTAGTCTAAAAAAAAGCAAACTTTTCACTGTTCCTAAGAATTGTGTAAGAGGAAACATGAGGCTGATAATGACTCTTCAATCTGATCTGAAACACAAAAAGAACAAGAAAATTGAAGATGAAGAGATGATCAGATTTTTTGACAGATACCTTGTGAATGTTGATACCATGTTGCCAAACTTACAATTCAACTTAAAAGAGGACAAGGATGATGATGAGCAGAAGCAAGATGATCAACCAACTTCTGGCTCAAATTCAAGTCAAACCTCTATAAATGCAACTGGTAGCAAAGAAAAGAAGCAGGATGAGAAAAAACAAGAAGAGAAGGAGAAAGGAGATGACAAGAAGAAGAGTGATGAAAGAGAAGAAGAAAGGAGATGACAAGAAGAAGAAAGAAGAAGGAAGACAGCTCAGAACCACAAAAACAAACCCTACAAATCCAAATCAATCAATTTCAATCCTCTAAGAAAACAAACTTAAACACTTTACCAACTCAAACCTCCAAGCCCAAATTCCTGTACAAACAAACTGCTAACACCTTACTGAAAATACCAATCACCTCAAGCCAAACATCTCTAAAGAAAATCTCAAACCAACCTTATGCTAAGACACCAACCAAAATTCATTATAAATCTGTTGGGAGAAAACCAAAGAAAATGCAAGTTACTAAGAGGGCCATCTGGAACTATTTCAATCAAAGTGATTTTCTACATCTAAACTGGTGCATCTCAGATGAAGACTACTTTCAATAATTAGCTGAAGAAATGGTCAGAGTTTGGGTTGTAACATTAGGGGAAGTAAGAATCTACTATCAGGATGGAAACTTCACATTTCTTGGCAGTAAATTAATGGACATTTTCTCCCACGGAGATCAAAAGGGTGATAAGCTTACTGAAGAACAAGGATACTGCAACTAAGGCATGGAGATCTGTTCTGGCTGAATGGTTGGTAGAAAGGGAAGAAAGAAGAGCAAGAGAAAAGGATGAAAGTGAGGAGAGGAAAAGAAAGTATATAGAGGAGATAGAAATGTATATACAAAGATCTGAGGAACTCAAGGCAAAGGGGATGAGCAGAATTACCAAGGATGGACAATTTCTAAACATCAAGGATGGCATATTCTCAAGAATAAGGGTTGGTTTCTTGAACAGTTATCCATTAGCAGATAAACTCAAACTTGTAAAAGCTCTAAAAGGAACAAAACAACCATCCGAGAAGTCCAAAATTGACTTATCGAGAACTCATTCGAAGAAGTCACAAAATGACTAGTCGAGAAGTCATTTATGTTTATCGAGAACTCAGTTCTCTATATACTTTTGCTACATATTAATTCTGTCTTTTATCATTTACATATATTGACCATATGAAATAACAAAGTGACAGTTTACTTAGAATTTGAGAAATTCCAAGTTAATAAAAATAAAATGAAAAATAAGTATGCAGAGAAATATGAAATATTTATAGTTCATATTTCAATTAATTTCCAATTAATCAAATGAATTTTGATTTATTAGAAATTAATTTGCTGCAAAATATTAGTTGAGTTCTTGCCTTCAGGATGAAGAATTAAGCATTCCAATTTCACCGATAAGTCTAGTGAAAGTAGCTTCATCCAAAGATTTATTAAAAATGTCAGCTAATTGTTTTTCAGTTGGAACAAAAATGAGCTCAATGGTACCATTAGCAACATATTCTCTAATAAAATGGTACCTTACATCAATGTGCTTTGTTCTAGAAAGATTAACAGAATTAGCCACAATATGTAAAGCACTAGTATTGTCACACATAATTGGAAATTTGTGTAACACTAGGCTATAATCCATTAGCTGATTTCTAATCCAAAGCACTTAAGCACAACAACTTCCAGAAGCTATGTATCCAGCTTCAGCTGTGGAAGTTGACACAGATTGTCGTTTCTTGCTATACCAGGATAAAAGTCTTTGTCCAAGAAAATGACAGCTTCCACTAGTACTCTTTTGGTCAACCCTACATCCAGAAAAATCTACAAATGTGTATCCAACAGCTTCAAAACCTGTTCCCTTAGGATACCATAATCCCAAGTTTGGAGTCCCCTTCAAATATCTGAAATTTCTCTTCACAGCCATCAAATGTGATTCTTTTGGATTGGCTTGAAATCTTGCACACAGAAATATAGCAAATATGATGTCTGGTCTACTTGTAGTTAAGTATAGCAAAGATCCAATCATTCCTCTATGACTTGAGATATCTACACTTTTGCCCTTTTTGTCTTCATCCAACTTTGTAGCTGTAGACATAGGTGTAGATGCAGGTGAACAATCAACCATACAAAATTTTTTTAATAAATCCTTAACATACTTAGTTTAGCTGATTAAGATTCCATCACTTCTTTGACTGACTTGAAGTCCAAGAAAGTTACTCAATTCCCCCATCATACTCATTTCATATTCACTCTGCATAAGCTTAGAGAATCTTTGGCAAAGCTTTTCATTTGTAGTACGAAAGATAATATCATCCACATAGATCTGAACTAGGATCATATCATCACCATACTTTTTATAGATGAGAGTCTTGTCAATAGTACCTCTAGTGAATCCATGCTTAATCAAAAATTCTGACAGTGTGTCATACCAAGCTCTAGGTGCTTATTTTAGTCCATAGAGAGTCTTTAGTAACTTGTATACAAAATTTGGAAATTATGGATCTTCAAAGCCAGGTGGCTGTTGCACATAAACTTCTTCTTCCAACTCACCATTAAGGAATGCACTCTTCACATCCATTTGGTACACCTTGAAATTGGAGTGTGCGGAAAATGCAAGAAAGATCCTTATAGCTTCAAGTCTTGCAACTGGAGAAAAGGTCTCATCATAATCAATTCCTTCCTCCTGTGAATAGCCTTTTGCAACCAACCTTCCTTTATTTCCGGTAACAATTCCATTTTCATCCATTTTGTTCCTGAACACCCACTTTATTCCAATTATACTCCTGTTCTTTGGTGTAGAATCAGTTTTCTTAGTCTCAACTTGAGACAGAAAACATGCATGAAGACATTCATTTGTAGTTGCACTTCTAGTCCTCACTCCAGCATTGGGATCACCAATAATTGCATCTGCATTATGACTCTTATCCCATTTCCTTGTGTGAGTTTATTGACTTGTGTTCTCTGCTTCTTCTTCATCATTGGCATGAATTCTAGAATTTTCTTCTTCTCCTCATGGGTTTGTGCTATCAAATTTAGGTGTTTGAGATGAGCTTCCATTCTCATGATTCACTTGATCAGTTGACTCTTCATCTATTCTGTGATTTGTTTTGACTTCAGCTTCATCCTCAGATTCACTATCAATTTTAAGATTTTCTAATTGTAGGGATTCAGCTTTATTTTCTTCAAGGCATTCAAAGCCTGGGCACTTGTCATCATCAAAAGTAACATTTGTGCTTTCCATAATTTTCTTTTGTTCAAGCATATAGACCTTGTAAGTAGTTCTCTCCAATGAATATCCAAAAAAAATTATCTCAAAAACTTTAGAGTCAAATTATCCGACATATTCAGAGTTGTCCTTCAAAACATAGCACTTGCTTCCAAACATATGAAGATGCTTCACGGTAGGCTTCCTTTTAGACAAGATTGAGTAGGGTGATTTTCCAAGATTCTTGTTGATGAGATATCTGTTTTGAGTATAGCATGCAATGTTCACGGCTTCTTCCCAAAAACTTGTTGGCAATTTTGTATCTTGCAATATTGTTCTAGCAACCTCTACTAATGTTCTGTTCTTTCTCTCAACTACCCCCATTTTGCTGAGGTGTTCAAGCAGTTGTGAATTCTTGAATAATGCCCTTGTCTTTGCATAATTCAGTTAAGGTCGCATTCCTGAATTCTGTTCCATTATCACTCCTCAATATTTTCACACAATTATGATCTTCAGCCTGCTTCTCAATCTTCTTGATATGTTCAATTATGATGTGTAAGGTTTCATCTTTATAGTGCATAAATTCTACCCATTGATATCTTGAATAGTCATCCACCATCACAAGTGCATATCTCTTTCTTGAAATTGACAGGACATTAACTGGTCCAAATAAGTCCATGTGAATAAGTTGCAAAGGTGCACTTATAGAATTCACAATTTTACTTTTGTGGCTTAATTTCTTCATTTTTCCCTTTTGACAAGCTTCACAAACTTCATTCTGAGCAAACTCCGGATTAGGCATGTCTCTCACTAACTCCTTTTTGACTAGAGTGTTGATTGCCTTGAAATTCAAGTGAGACTGTTTCTTATGCCATAACTTGCTTTTATCTATGGATGCCTTGGTGTAGAAGCAATAAATTCCATCCTCATTTAGTAAGTCCAAGTCTACAACAAATAAGTTTCCCTTCCTTGCTCCTTTAAGAGCAACTTCACCAGTCTTTTTGCTGATAAAAGTGCATTCTCCTTTGTCAAATGAAACCTTGAATCCTTTGTCTGCAAATTGACTGACACTAAGAAAATTCACTTCATGACCAGCTACTAGTGCTACATCTTCAATGACAAGATTTCCATAAAGCAATTTGCCATATCCCATTGCGAAACCTTTGTTGTTGTCTCCAAAAGTCACTAATGGGCCAGCCTTCTCCTCAAATTGTGATAGCAAGGCCATATCACCTGTCATATGTCTTGAGCATCCACTATCTATGATCCATATGAATTTCTTCGTTTTGTTCTGCACATAATGAGGATTAAGTGTGTTTAGCAACCCAAGCAGTATTGGGTACTTTCTTCTTGTTAACAGAATGAGCAGAATTAGAATGGGTTATTTCAGAAAGAATATTGTTCATGGACTATTGTGCATTCTCCCTTTTTGATGCAGACCCGACATTTACTTCTTTGAGGTCTACTCTCAGCTTATGGTAACTTTTCATCACTTTCAAGTTACAAGGGATGCAATCAAACTTGTCACGGAATGAGTAGGGATAATTTGCATTTGCTTCATTGTACTTGAATGCTCCTTCTACTGGCTTGCTAACAACCTTTTTACAAAGGTGAGTTAGATTATTCACTGAGCCACATTTTTGACATTGTTTCCTTAGAGCATCTGCAACAAATGTAAAGTTGTTGCTTTTTTTATCCCAATCTTCCCATTTCTATTCTTCTTCTTCTTTCTTGCATCTTCAGTCTTTAGTTCCTTGACAGGTGTCTTGGAATCTTGGTTGACCAAGGGCTTCTTTTCAACTTTGGAAATTGGAGTTGTTTTTGCATTTTTTCTTTTCATTGTTTTTATCAGAAATTTCTTGCTTTATGATCAACTCTTCTTCACAAAAATCTACTTCACATGCTTTGAACATAGGTGAACTAACCTTTCTCAGCATAGCCGGGACATCTTCATTTCCAGTTACATTTCATTTACCACCTACAGCTTTCTTGTTGCTATTCAAAACATCATAGTCAAGACCAATAGCTATGTTAGTACATGGCTTGTTCTTCTCATGGTATTGACCAACCAACTCAGGTGCATTCTTGAAAGACTTCAACTTTACTTCATTCTTTTCCAGCTTCGCCCTCAACATAGCTTCAATTTCAGCAGCACACTTCAGCTTATTTTTCAGATATTCATTTTCTTGCTTGACTGACTTAAGCTCCACAAGCAGCAGATGCATCTTTTGCTTCTCACTCTCAAGCTTCTCATTAGCTTTTTTTAGCCTACTGACTTCCTCAGTAGCTGCTACCAAGCTAGTGTGTATATGAAACATCTCCACACTCATATTTTCCACAATGTCCTTATATTGACTAGCATTTAAATCAATAGTGGTTATAGTTGGTACCTTTGATTTTGAAGTGGATGCTTCTTCATGCTCAAAAGCCATAAGTGCATAGTTTCCAACTTCTTCATCCCCATCATCAACATCAGTATCATTCCAACTCTTTTCTTCTGCAATATAGGCTTTTCCAGACTTTTTCTTCAAGAGAGCTTCATACTTTGCTTCCAGTTCCAAGTAAGCTTTATCCTTCTTCACCTTTTTGGGCTTTCTACATTCAGTATCAAAGTGAACCAACTCATCTGTGATATCCCGTATTTTTCAGAATTATTATTATTTTTATATGAATATGTGATTTTCTAATTTGGAAGGAGTAAAATGGTGGATATTTTATTCATGTTTGACGAGTTTGTGTTATTAAATGGTAATATGCCAATTGTTAAGTGTTGTATTGATCCTTGTTAATTTTTGAAAATGTTTACTTAAATGTATTATTTTCAAAAGTTATTTGAAAGCCGATCTTCTTGATATCGGTAAATTGAGTTATTTTGTAATATCCGAGATATATCGTGTAATAATTTTTTTTATTAATAAATAATTATTATGTGAATTTTGGTGAATTATCTGGTAATTAAAATTGATGTTTGGATGTTTATATGGGGTTAAATTTGAGTATTTTAATTTTTATATGTCCAAAATAAAGTATAGATAAATTGTAATATTTTTTTTGGTAATTTATAGGTTGTTATATAATTTTATAAAGGATTTATAGATTTTAGAAATTATTTTCTGAGTAATTATAAATTATTTTATAAAACTGGGAATCGTCCAACTTCAACCGTTTTTGCGTTTTTACAACCCGAAACTCTTCGGAAAACTCCTTACTAACCTAATTTGATTCCCGGTTTTGATAAATATCTTAAACTGGTACGTGTTAAATGAATTATTATGTGTTTAATATTATTTAAAAATGTGTTTTGCCATGATTTAACATGCAATAGATTTATGTGCGGTCCCGTAAGGACCAGAGTATTTTCGGATACTCGTTACGTATTTAAAATGCATTTATATGAAAGAATCCGCGTCTTGATCGAGGTACTTGTTTTATCTCGTTTTATGCGCGTTTGCATGCATTTTATGTGTTTTCGTGGTTTTCTGTTAATTTAGGTAACGTTTCGGTTTTCTGTTAATTTATGCATATTTCTATTTTTATAAAATCATGCATTGTTCAAATATCTATTATTTTTGCATTTTTGGTTTATTCATAATTTTTGGAGAATTTTGATATAAATTTTATATTTATTTGATTTAAAAATTATTCTCCATAATTAATATTTTCGGGCCTAATTACTTTAATTAAGGGATAAAAACACCCTTAATGGATTTTGGGTATTTATTTTTCCAACATTATAAATATCTAAAATCATTTATTTATTTTATTTTTATTTTTATTATTTTTCATAATTATCCAGAAACTCAGATATTCTTTCTCTGAAATTAGGGTTTTGTTCTTGAGTCATTCTTGGAAACGATCTATGATTTGGAAATGATCTGAGATGCAAAGCCTATCATGTTTATAGTCGTTGTGAACCTCTTGAAGAGTCCTACATGTTCATATCATCAAATCAATCGAATGATTGCTAAATTTTAAATTCGATTTCTAGAGTTTATACCCTGAATTGGATGTTTGATTTCGGGGTTATTTTGAGTGATTTTAATGTTAGTAATAGTTTTAAAATGATTAGGAGAGTCGAATAATGCATAATTTTGTAGTGTTCATGTACTGGGGGTGTTGAGTCGAATATTTGGGTTTTAAAGCTTTTAATTTTTGTTTTCTGAATTGATTAAGTGTGTTAATTTTGTAATGTTACTTTTGATCACATGGATAGATTTTACATCTCTCAAGCTTTATTTTGATATGTATTTCATGAATTTTGGCTGAGAAATGGGTGAAATTCAATTTTGGCCGGAAAACTTGATCTTTGAATTTCTTTTGCGTCGGATATTCTGTTCCTGATATTATTTGTTGATGTTATGATTGTTTTTCAGTTGCTGACAATGCGTAGAACAGATTAGAAGCCAAAAAGGAGCCTGAATGATGTAGTTTTGGCCTTGTTTGGTGTTGTCGGACGGTAGCCGGACGTCGACCGGTTTCTGGAGGTTCCCACATTTCGGTGACGTTCTTGCCACGCTGGTCACCTTCCCCAGTTCCCCGCCGAACTTTCCCCCTTCTATAACCATCGTTCGATCCCCCTGATCCTGTTCAACTAACCCCAAATCTGTTCATTTCATTTTGTTTTATAAATTAAATCTAAAATTATTTTTATTTTAGAAATATTCAATTTTAATTCCAAAATTGATTTTAAAATTCAAAAATTAATTTGGTTAATTTTTTTAATAATTAACTAAATTATTTAATTCCTAAAAATTATTTTCTTTATTATTTTCTAAAAAAATCTAAATTTGATTTAATTATTTATAATTTATTTTTAATTAATTATTTATGGATTTAATTAATTGATTAATTTATTTAATTAATTAATTTTATTTATAAATAGTTAAATAAAATATAATTATTTATAATTAAGCAAAATAATACCTAAAAAATTATTTTGAGCTTTTAAAAATATATTTGAGTATTTAGAAATCAATTAATATTATTATTAATTGATTTATTCTTATTTTATTCATAATAAATAGACCGTTCGTCTGTTTAATACGAAACAAACGCGTCTAGACTCAGAAAAATATTCCGCTTTTAATAAAAATATTTTCAAGACCCGAATTCTTTTGTTTCGAAAGGTCTCTTGTTTTACGAGTCATTCTGAGTCAATTATTGATCGATAAATCATATTTTTGACCTGATTTCAGTTTTAAACGTACCGAGTCGAACCTTTTGATGAACCGAGGCATGTTTGATATGAATTATATGATACGTGAATTATGTATTTATATGCTATATGAATTACGTGTGTACGTGGTTCAAGGGTCTTGCGTTTGATTGTTTCCTTTATGTGTGGGCTATCGTATGGGTAGACGTTAGGGTTTTGACGCGCAGTTCGTCGAATAATTATTGTTTAGATGATTAAAGTTGTATCTTTTAATTATAGTTGCGGTTCATTCGAGTTGATCAGGACAAGACATTGGATAAAGAGGGAAATGGAATGGTATTGGATATCTGGCTTCTAGCAATCGCAGGAGCAGCATATCAGTGAATTGTTGGAATGAAAGACAGTGATGTCTTGAGATGCCAGACTGAGATAATTGCGTTACTACGAGTGTGACTAACTGCTAAATACCAAAGGCAAGTTCTCTATACTATTCTAATTCCTATATAGTTCAATGTTTTACATATCAAACTGCTTATTTATGATTATGCAAGTACTCTTATATTATTCTAAGTTCAGAATAGTCTAGTATTTTTACTTATCCAAATGTTGGATTTATAAATGCTTTATATTTTAAAAAAATGGTTTTGTTTTGAGTGTTCCTGCCTAAGTGCATGGGGGAATAAAAATTTATAAGGGTGTCGATTATTATGACCCATTTCGATAAAAGGTTTTAAGATTCGATGGTTACTGGTTGCGCAAGAGGCCGAGACGGCGGTCCAATGTGAGACATGTATTATACAGGATATAATAACTCGCTAGGCCAATATGTGCCTTGGGTGCCCCATTTGTTTAGTTGGATATGCTTCGGCATACCATTGTTGCTCCGCGGCTGATCACCGATGGCAACATACCGTCGTTCGAGGATTCCAATCTAAATTATTATATTGCTTTTGATAATAATATAATGAGTGATTTATCAAGTGTTTCGGTTTTGGATAAAAAGATGAAATACAGTTTTGATTCAGTTTCTGCTTGATGTTGATATTTAGTTTGTTGTTAAATATCAAAGGTGGTAATAATATAGATGATTGATGTTGAATTCAGTATGGGATGTTGTGAGCATCAAAGTTCGTATTGATATCTAATTTGATATGAAAATAAAATGAGTATTAATATCCAGAGTTCGGTTTTGAATAAAGTCTATGATTCAGTCCATAATCATTGTTTCATGTTGTTGTTGTTTACGATATTTCCGTAAACACTGTTTTGCGGGTTTTATTCTCGTCAAGATTCAAAGTATTGCTGAAGCATTTCACTCAAAAAATATAAAAAGGGTTTTGAATACATTTAAGGAACCTTCTTTATCAAATTTTCTGATTCAGCAATTATGTTTTTAAATGTTCAGCTCAAGTGCAGATGTCGGTTTTATATCAAAAAGACCACATATATGATATAATGAACTTGCTGAGCATTTCTTTCGCTCATACTTGCATGTTTTTAAATTTAACCTTCTAGTGAGGAATAACTTGCGTTGTTTATCTGCGTAATTCGAGAAAGCGAAGAAAGAAGCTTTTGAAGGGTGGTTGGTCCAGGGATTGCGGAAATAAAGTACGTTCTACTGTATAAAGTTGTTGATATTATATTATAGTTGTATATTATATAGTTGGGACTAGTATACTTCTTTTCGAAGTTATACTAACGAGTTTAGTTAAGTGAGTTGAAATTGTTGAAAAGAGTTTTAAAAGAAAGTGAAAAATTTATTTTTGGAATTTGGATATCTTGTTTCTAGAACTATAACCTTAAAAGATCTTGGATTAGGCTGGGGTTATAGATGTAACGACCGAGAAATTCCGCTTGTATAATATCATAATAAAGATAAATTATGTGTATTATTATGTGATTGAATGTGTTAAGTCGTTAAACCCTACTGCTATGTGTTACGTGTTGTCTGTTTTGATCCAAACGTGTTTTGGATATTTATTGAGTATTTTATCGTAAGTTATATATCTTATGTCAAAACCCGTACATCTCAAACCATGTTTTAAAAGCCCGTATTTCAAACAGAATCATTGGCCCTATTTTGCCAAAAACAACCTATACCATATCGCTATTCTGAACCCCTAGACGTTTTCAAATTTACCTTTTTCGCGAAAAACGACTTTTCCGGACCCCTTCGGGTACTAAAAACCCACAAAAATCACATTTTTATTTTTATTGGATCATAAAATTATTATACATTATTTTTCTTTGTATTTTTGTAATATTCACAATTTTTTGGTAATTTTTGGCATTAATTTTGTATTTATTGGATATTTAAAAATTCATTATTAATACCCAAAAATTATAAAAATTGGGGCCAAATATTTTTATTAGGAGTGTAATTAGCCCCTTAATTTTATTTAGGGGTATTAATTTCCATAGTATAAATAGCTGGATTATTATTAATTTTTGGTTAATTAATTATTAAAAATCATATTATTAAAAATTAGAAAGTATTGGTGACTTTTGTGTTCTTGGAAGAGGGAGAAGATCAATCCATGTTTTGGGAGATTCACTAATCAACTGAAAAAGCTCTAGTAACCGATACAATCCTTGTGAAGAGACGAATCTATTGATACTAATATCAACAACTAAGGTTTGTTAAATCTTAAAATCAATTTTTATGTTCTTGGCATGAATTTCGGTTTTTGATTTTGAAGAATCGTTTGATTGTTTGGTTGCTTCAGTTAGTTTTGTTGTATTCTCAGGAGTAATAGGGTATTTTTACTTTGATTTTATAACCCCTGAATCGATATGTCGAGTTCTTGAGTTTAACTATTTTTGATTTCGTTTTTTTAAGATTTATAGATGTTCTTGCTCGTGATTGATGTTAGGAAGTAATTGTAGAACTCTGTAGCTTTAATTTGGCATAGAAATCAGGTTGTTTGGTTTTGGATTTCGCGAAAACGAGCTCGCCGGCCATGGAGTTGAAGGTCACCGGTTGTGGGTCGATTTTCGCCGGGGAAGATGAGACAGGCGACGGGGGAGGAGAAGAACGGCAGGGATGAATTGCTGGGATGGTGAGGAATTCATTTGCAGCAGGAACGAGTCGAACCACACGGTTTTTGGTCAGGAATTGGTATCGCCGGACTTGGTCTCTGGTGGCCGGCACTTCGCCGGGTTCTGAAAATGTGAAGAACACCGGCGGGTGTTCTTGCCAACCCGGACCCGACCCGGTTGGGTTTTTATTCAACCCGGTTTTGATCTTAAATCCTCCTGAATTGATTTCTAAAACTGTTTTCGATTATTTAATTACTAGTTTTAATTTTTCAAATTTAGAAAAAACAGTTTTAAAATTCTAAAAATTAATTAAAAATTCGTTTTAAATTCTAAAAAATATTATAATTAATTTCTAAATTATTTTATTAATTTAGAAATTCGAATTTAATTATTTAATAAATTATTTAATTATTTATTTAATTATTTATTAGCTATCTAATTAATTAATAATTAGGTAATTAATTAATAATTAGGTAATTAATTAATAAATAAGTATTAAATAATATAAGTAATAACTCGATAATTAGTTGAATATTACGAGTAACTCGTATCTATGCGAGTAGTGATTCAATAATTAAAATTATTATTCGAGCGATAATTATTCGAAGAATGTCGTACTAATTATTCATATCGAATAATTAAATACGGATAATTAATTGATTAATTAATCGTATAGGTATAGTAATAATAATAAAGGTTCGATAGTTATTCGAGAATCGCGAGTAGCTCGTATTTATATGAGTGGTTGCTCGTTGAGTTAGATTATAATTCGAGTAATTAGTATTTATTCGATAAATAGCGTACCAGTTAATTGTATCAATTGTTTATAAATAATCGATCTAATCGAATAAGTAATAATAATTTGTAAATAATTGTAATGAGTTGTAATTAATCCTAATAATTAGGGATTAATTATTTTTAACAATAATTATTAATTAATTATTTAAAAATATAATTAAGGATTATTTAATTATAATTAATTATTAATTAATTAAATCTTGTTTAATTCATAATAATTAAACCGTAAGTCCGATTTGAGCGAAACGAAGACCCCTAGACTCAGAAAAATGAAACGAATCCACTAAAAATAATTGTAAGTCATAATATCTTCCGAAAGAGAGTGGTCTTGTGATAATTAATTGTTTATAGGCCCTATTAGGGGTAGAATCGAGTAAATCCTAAAAAAAAATATAATAAAATCAGATAGGGTTAGTTATTATAGGTATGAGTTTAGTATCGATTCTAAAAATATTTATATGTCCAAAAATCAATTATGTGCTCTATGTGCTATGTGCTTTACGTGAGTATGTGAACCCTATTTGTTATATAATTTTATATGTGTATATGCGAGTTAGGTAGAGACGCATGGGTAGATTGATAGGATTTCGTAGTATCAATTCGAGATACGCGTATGTAGTAAGTTATCTAAACGATTATCTTTCTATGATTGGTTCAGTGTCAACAAGGCAGATCAAGCTCGAGACCGAAGACGGTGAGTTGAACCAGGTTATGTACGTGCAAGGCAAGTTTTTCCCCTATTCTAAATTCAGAATAGTGAATTATACCTCATTTTCCATATCAGTTACACTTTGATAATTCTTGTTCATATACACTATAAACAATTATTGAATCTTGTTTCTATTTCATTTTGATTCTTGATTTCTCCCAATTTATTAAATCCCTATTCGTATTTCTATACTTTTACCCTTGTTACATATACTTTGATATATCCTGGTGTTGGGATACATCAAAAGCATTCCGCTTATTCCGGATGCTACGCTTTGGACTGGATGGTTACTATACGGGCTGGGTTTTACCCAGATCATTAATTAATAGGCCATGGTTGCCTGAGTACTCTTTATATTGGTCGGGTCTATGCAGTTGGGTATAGATCCGCACTGTATCCTGACTGATCAGCAGGTTATAGTGCATAGTTAGTTCTTGTTTCCAGTCTTATTCTTTTGGCACTCGCCAGCAATGGCAAATTATTATTCTATACAGATACAGATGGTTGTTTAAACCACTAGATTATCGGTTCATTTATTCTTCTCTCTTTACACTATATATGTTGTTGCAGGCTTGTTGAGCAATTTTGGCTCATCCCCTGTCATTGTTATTCCTATTGTTTTATAGTTAAGGTAGAAAATGAAACCCATCAGGACCCGCGTAGTCAAGAAGCGAGTCAAGCAGCTGGACCCTCTTATACCAAGGGTGTTCCTTCCTATCCCCGAAGAGAGCTTTGAATTACCGGATCAGGTTTAACAGGATAAATAGTATTATGGTTTGAATAAAGGTTTTGTGTGGTTTGAATAAAAGTTGTGTGGTGAGATTGTAGATAGAATAAAGCTTTGTAACAAAGAGAGTTCTTGAGACAGATTTTTTTATTTGGGTTTGTAATAAAATTAGTGTAAGGTTCTTGTTTTCAACTTTTAAGCTTAAAAGATCCTGAGTAGTAGTAGTTCGGGGTAATTATTATATTTATATTCCGCTTGTGCAGGTTTAGTTTGTAGTTGTTGTTAATAATGCCCCAAATCTATACCCCGGATTTGGAGGGTGTTATAATAGACGTTAAATATGTTCTGCTGGCATTTGTTATTGATTAAACAGGTTATTTTGGATGGAGGTTTTATAGTGACGACCAAATCCTCTGACCCCGGATTTGGGGGCGTTATGGGTGGGTATCAGAGTTGGGGTTATAGTAAATTAGAAACGAGAGTGTGTAGGAGTGTGTATAGTTATGTAAGGACACTTGAGCTCATATCGAGTTCCTATTGTACTATTGGATACAGTGCCAACAAATAATCTAAGATAGACGTATTCGTTTGAGATCGTTAGGTTGAGCTGGAGAAAAATCCTGGCAGTTGCGAACGTCTATTGTGGAATCTTCTGAGGCTACTATGTTTCGATGACGACGAAGATTATCAATATCCTTGAAACATGAAGAAGTGTCTAGAAGTGGATGATGACTCAACAGAAGAGTTCAAATAGAAGATAAGTCTTAAGACTTTGGCAATACCTTCTCTTCTATAACGTCTTTTGACATCTCTCAAAAAGAGGTATCTGTTAGAGGATTTATTCCCTAACATCCGTTTTCAACAACTTAATGTGCTAGAGGCTGTCATGAAGCCTATTTTCACGTCTTGATAGCTCTGTCAAGATGCGATATTGAAATTTCCATTATCTTATATGGTAGATAGTTTATTGGTGATATGACACCACTTGGCTATTTTATGCCAGAATCTTATTTTATGGATTTCATTTTCTCCAGAAATATCAGCTTTGGAACCTTTTCAGTTTTGATCCAAGGATTTCCCTAACAAGTCATTTATTAGAAACCTTTGATTATTCATTTGATTTTGAATTCCTTTTATATTTCATTATTATGACTGAGATGAACAACCCTAACTATAGGGGACACAATGTATACCTATATGTGTGATAGGCGTTGGATGGGATGCCATCACTTGTTTGTGTTGTGACTAAAAGAAGGTTAACAACCTTTAGTAGTGTCTTAATTTGGGCATGCAATACCAAGTTTGTTTGATCATATTGATTTCTCAGTTATTCTTTCATTTCAGCAATACTTTCTCAAAATTCAGATTTGGTAACCACAATGGTGGGACACCCGTTATGATATGAAATTCTTTTCTCTTTGAAATTTCATGATTTTATTATTGCAAATATTTGAAGGTATGCCAATCAAGTTATTATATATTGAATTCTCAATAATCAGAAGAAGCTCAGGATATGGCTATTCGGATGTCATCAGGATCTGATGTACCGTCAGGACTTGGCATGTCATCAGTATTTGAATGTTATCAGTATTTGAAGACAGTCAGTATTAGAGGATTTTTTCTGTTCCTTATAATGTGGAGTAGATATCTGTTATGTCTGAGTTAAAGGACTTTATCTGTTTAGTTTAAGATATGTATCAGTTACAGTTAGTTTTTGATAAGGCATATCTTAGATTAATTTTTTGTAGCTGTGTAGTATATAAACACAGTTTAGGTCATCACTTAGTGAATAACACTCGAGGATCATTCGACCTAGCAGCTCTCAAGAACATCAGTATTTCTTGAGAGGATTTTGTAACAGTTTTTATCAGAAATATAAAAAGCTGTTATATTTAATTACTTGTTCGAAACATTTATACAATTGTATCCAACCCCCCGTAAACAATTGTATCTTTACTGGGCAACAATTGGTATCAGAGCTCACTGATAAATTTACAATCGAAAATGATCTAAACATGTCTCTGAACAAGTATGAAAGCATTAAAATTCCCATTCTGAAAAAGACTGAATATCCAACATGGAAGGTGAAGATGCTCATGTACCTGGAAGCTACAGATCCAGATTATCTAGACATAATCAATGATGGACCCTTCATGCCAATAAAACTGGTGCCTGCAACTCCTACTGTTGCTGAACATTATCAACTAAAGGAGAAGACAGAATGGACATTAGAAGAGAAAGTAGTTGTGCTGAAAGATGCAAAGGTAAGAAACATTTTGCATAATAGTCTTGATTCTGTGATGTCAAACAGGGCTATAACCTACAAGACTGCCAAAGAGATCTGGGATGCTCTTGAAACTCAATGTCAAGGAACCATGGCCATCAAGAAGAACAGAAGGGCAATTCTGATTCAAGAATATAGACACTTTGAGGCCACACCTGATGAAAGTCTCACTGACATATATGACAGATTTCTGACCCTGCTAAACAATCTATCTTTGGTGGGAAAGGTGTATGATCGAGAGGATTCAAACACTAAGTTTCTGAGAGCCTTGAGTGAAGAATGGGAGACTCAGACTTCAATCATACGACATCAGTATGATCTGGAAGTAATTACTCTGGATGAAGTCTATGGCATGCTGAAAACACATGATTTGGAAGTTCAGCAAAGGGGAGAGAGAGAGAGAGAGAGAGAGAGAGAGAGAGAGAGAGAGAGAAGAAAAGCAATAAAGGGAAATTTGTTACTTTGAAAGTGAATGATAAAGCTTCAAGAGAAAAGTCTGCTGCAGCTGTAAGAAAGAAGAACAATTTGCCAGAATCAGATACTGATGATTCATCATTAAATCCTGATGATGATACTGATTCTGAAACTGATGAGAATATGACAGATTTTGATGTCATGCAAATGGTCGCATTGCTGGTTAAGGGCTTCAGGTTGATGCAATTCAGGAAGTCTAAGAATAACAGAAGCTTCAGAAAGAAGTTTACTGGAAGTGAAGGGAAGTTAACTGGGAGAAAAGATAGAAAGGACTCTAGAGATGGAAAGGTAGACAGGACAAAGATCAAATGCTACAATTGTGATGAATCTGGTCAATTTGCCACAGAGTGCAAGAAAATAAAGCATGACAAAGGGAAGAGCAAAGCCCTGATCACATCAAGTAAGAATTGGGTGGACTCCTTTGATTCTGAAGATGAAGACACATGTTATGCACTGATGGCCAGTCTTGATGATCTTGCTGCTTCTGAGCCTAAGGTACAAATTCATTTCTTCTCTTTTGATACTGAAAATATATTTGAATTGAAATATATTCTTAAATCTTTGCATGGTAATTTTAAGAATAAGAATATAGAAAATGATAGACTTATAACTGAAATTGAGATCCCAAAGTCTAGGAATGAACATTTAGAGTCTGACTTAATAAATCAGATAGATTTGAAGAAAGAATGTGAGAGAGCTAAACTTTCAGTTAAGATTCTTGAGGCTAGATAGAGTATGTTAGAAAAGGATCTAGAAAATGAGAGAAAAACTCTTAAAGCCTGGACTATTTTAGGCAAAAAGGTTCATGAGATAATCTCAAAGAAAAACTGGAAAGAATGCTTAGGCTATAAAGATGGAGTTAAGGATGTTGACACTGAAAATAAAATTACTCTTAAAACTCCTGTTAAGTTTATCTCTTCAGAAGCTGATGAACCCAAATCCACTTTTGAAAAGGGTTCAACATTATTATCACAAGAAAAACTGGTAAGTGATAAAACTCTAAGAAAGGAAAGCAAGTGTTAGGTCCCAATGTGTTTGTAGAAGGGGGGTTGAATACAAACAGTACCAAATAATCGAATAAATGCGGAATAAAAAATGTGAAACAAAATTCAAGTTAAATAAAAATATTATTAAACTTGAAAGGTGTTACAACAACTGTATCGATTACAAGGTATTAATCTCAAATCAATTATCACAAATCTAGAATAAATTCGACATGAACTTTTTCTATTTTTGCAATAATTAGAATCAAATGCTAAACGCGATTTGAGATTAAGTTCTAGGGATTTTGATCCGCTAGATTGTTACACAAGAACAAGATAAAGATTTCTAGTTGATTGGATTTAACTTTGCAATCTAGAAATTGATCTTTGAATTTCAGCAGAGAACAATGAAATATTTCTTAGGCGGCTGCTGTGTTCTTGTATTTTTTCAATTAGTGAATGTCTTCTGCTTCTTTTTCTTTTTGTATGCAATCCAACAAAATTACTTGAACTGCAATGACAATCGGTAGGACAATCTCTTTGGCTCAGCAAGACTTTCAGTAGGACTTTCAATTGTACTAGCAAGACAATCTGATTGAACTACAATGACTATCGGTATGACAATCAGTTGAACTAGCAAGACAATCTCCTTCCTAGTGTAACTTTTGGTATGACAATTGAAATGACTTGGCATGACAATCGGTATGACAATCCAGATTGTCATGCTAGTTCATTTTCAATTGTCTTGCTGATTTAAGACTGTTTTTAAACCAATTAAACTTCTGAAAATTCCTAAAATTAATTCAGAATTAATTAATCAATTAATTCAATTAATAAATAAATTATTCTTCGTAGATGTAATTTATTTTCTTAATTAAATTAGATGACTTAATTAATTAATAGAGAATTAATTCTAGTCTTGAGCATCAACCATTCTTCTGCAAATCTTCTGAAAATCACTGAAAATTATGAATCAATTCCACCACTTCAACGTTGACACTCGATGTACTGTCTGGTTCATGAGTGACTAACTTCTGTGACGTTTCTTCATGTCTTGACTTTGACACTTTGATTTTCTTCAGATTAAATCCTTGTAATTAATGATACTCTGACGAGATCTCTGTCACTTGATTAAATCCACGATCTTGATTTATATCACTGAGGCATGATCAACTTCTTGAACTTCTTCCAGTGAATTACCTCCTCAAGTCTGTAGATGAACCTTGTTT
This sequence comes from Apium graveolens, assembly GCF_009905375.1. Taxonomy (NCBI): domain Eukaryota; kingdom Viridiplantae; phylum Streptophyta; class Magnoliopsida; order Apiales; family Apiaceae; genus Apium; species Apium graveolens. The sequence continues at coordinate 247,403,725 of NC_133648.1, read as the reverse complement.
CTGAATCCTTTGACAGATATTACTTTGCGAGATCTCTCTGACGGTCGATCCACTATTTACTTATTACATTCTTATTTGAGTTGAGTTGAATCCTCGAATATACAAATAGGCTATGACATATGACTTACAATCTCCCCCTATTTGTTTGTTAGACAATAACACACAAATACCTAGAGGATAACTCAACTAACAAATAAGAAAAAGATATAAACATACATGCAAAGTAAATAGCAGAAAAGTTCTGGATGAGATTTAACATTTTCCAGATTCCAAGTAGATGTTCCTCTAGACTGAACATATCTTCAAGTAGTTCCATCTTCATTTGTATAACCACATTTCCTGTTGAGAAGCCCATATCTCTTGCTTCTCCCCCTATGAGAATCAACTGATTAAAGAAGATCACCTTCGTTTTACCACCTCTCCCGTACAATAGGATCCGCAGATAAAAACCAATGGTACTCCCCTAACTGCTTCTTCCCTTACTAGGAAATCACCTTGTGTTTACCACCTCTCCCGTACAATAGGATCCGTAGTTAGAAACAACAATGGTGTGGTATAGTGTACATGTTTGATCTTTTTCTTCCTCCCTGCTATTTCTCCCCCTTAGTTGAGGAATCCTCCAAACTATTTCTTAAGCTTTTATCTCCCCCTTAAAGAAGGAATGTATGCCGTCGTCTGAAGGAGTTCTCATATTTCACTTGGTTGGAAAAAAATAACAAATAGTTTCTCTTTCTACCTCACTGTGAGTGTGTGATTCTGTTTAGTGTACCTCACATGTGTTTCACTCTTCTCTCCACTCGTGTTTACACTCATTCTCACAAGTGTATCACTCTTCTCTCATAGCTCCATAATCCAGCTGTACCTGCAAGGAAAATCACATGAGCCATCCTTAAGGAGGTCACAGGTGGTGCAATGGGAGTTCGCAAATCCCCATCCTTGTTAAACTCGTCAGATAAATCTGAGTCATAATCTACAAGTTGCTAGTTTCCCTTTTAGGGTTCCAGATTTGAATTCTGGGAAGGTAAACAATGATCCAACGAATTTAGCATAAAGATCAAAGTTCCCTTCTAATGTCTGTGAAGACATTTCCTTGTGACTTATCAGGTAATATCTGAATCATTGTCAACAAGTTGCCGATCTGCACCTATGTCAGATCCACTATCCGCAGATGCATCCAGGGGATTTAAGCCTGGGGAGGTAGACACTGACCACTGACATATGGCTTTTGGATCAGTATCCTCTCCTAACACCTGTAAAGGCAATTGGTCCACTAACGAACCTTGAACAATCGAATCTGACCTTAAAATGGTCGAAACTCTTGTTTCCGTCAACTCATCCTTTGTGTGTGTAACCTCTCCTTGTGCATCAAGAATTGATTATGTTTGAAGTGGTGACACTACATCGGATACCTTGGCCGACAGGTAAAATTCAATAGATGCACCCTGTTGAGAGAATGAATCTAGTAACTGTTTTTGTGCCTTTTCAACCATTACATCTTTTTGAGAAGATGTATGGGGGCTAGCAGTTGTCTCGGTTTAAATACTACTCATCTATGTAGGAGACAGAGCTACTGGGTTGACTACAGAACCTTTCTTATATGGTGCACTAGGCACTATCTCCCTCACACTCATTCATACTACTTTTAGTGGTAAAAGAGTGTTGGTTGGTTCTATTTTTGTGTTTGTCTTTACAGTCTGGGATAGACATTGTGGGTTTTCAACCTCATGACTGTCAATGAAAGAAAGTCATTGGAGACTGAACCTGTAACATGGAACATATGGTAATAGAGAGAAAATGATTTACAATAGTGATTTCAAAGGATTTTACATGAAATAAGAAATCACTAATGTAGAAAGAAGTTTGATTTTGTTTTTCAATATGAATGAGTTTTTGATAAAACATTGATCACTTAGGGTAAAGTCTAAGTAATTCTCATTCATGTCAAAAGCTTACAAATATCTGCAACATAATGTTAACAACATATCATTGACCGATACTTGTCAAGTACTTTAAATACTAATTGTTATGTTGCATAATCAATATACCACTGCACATATAAAGCAATATAATTGTGCTTAGTGATAAGATAGTTATTAATATGATGACTCTACTTATTCATATAAAATTATAACTTCTGTTAGAGTGCCATACCATGTCCTTGACGATTGCTTGAGCAGTATACTAGTTCATACCAACCTGAAGTGAGATTGTGAAGAAGAAATTGCATAGTCCAATAGATCTGCAGCTGCAAAGTCCATGAACTGTGGTGCATTGACTTCCTCTTTTGACTTACCAACCAGGAGTACACTTGTACACATCTTACTAGAGTCCAATTCCAAGTGTAATATGCAGCAGGTGCTTGATATGTCGTAATATTCCCAAGTCTCGTCACTGGTGCTATATGTTGGATACTGCTTCCTGATAATAACCTAGCACAATATACAAAATTACAATGATAACATTCCCAGCTTGCAAACAGCCATATCCCTCAGATAAACCTTTGCTGTTATCTCCAAAGGTAATCAGGGGGCCAGCTTTCTCAATCCACATTTGATAGCAGGGCTCTATCTCCGGTCATAAGTCTTGATGATCCACTTGTCAAGAATCCACACTACCGGTTACACCTGTATACTGCCCTGCACTTCAAATGGATTAGACCTTCTTCGGAATCCAAACTTGGTTGGGCCCGGCATACTTGTAGAACTGTCCTTTGTCAGACAAAACAACATTTTTAATTTTAATTGTCTCAACTTTCTCAATGACTGAACATTTGACCTTGTAAACAGCCTTAACAAATTTCTGTTTAAGCTTAGGCACAAATGTCTCCTTTCTAGCCTTAGAAGGACTAGCAGTCTTAGACCTATCATGCTTCTTGTAATTCACATGCTGACGAGGAGTAGTCTTATCATTAGACACATGCTTACCATTAAAATAAGCATACATCATATTAAAAGCACAAGACATACAATTAGCAACACCACATGCTTTATGAGAGTGATTAACAGCAGGTAATTTATGCATGGTAGACATGGCATTATTGTTATCCAACTCATGTGTGTCTGAGTTAGTCTCAGTTGCTTTCACAACTTTGACTGGAACTTTCGACTCACTTGACTTGGAAACAATCTTCTCATTAGCATGATCCTCAGCACGTATTTCTTCTTGAATAACAGAAGAGGTCGCATCAAATGGTTCAGCAATTGATGCTTTATAGAGGGGTTCATCAACACCCTTAAGCACATGTGGTACTTCCCTCCCTTTAGCACATACATGAGGAGGGGAGTTTATGCCTAATTCTCCAATAGCAGCATTGTAATCATAACCTATTCCAGATGTTTGATTAACAGCTTGCTTACTGTAGAACTCTTTAGCCTTCGAACAAGAATTGAAGTAGGCTCTAACCTTAGTCTCAAGACCGGTGATCATGTCTTTGAGAATAGTTTCGAGTTTTCTATAACAGTCAACTCTATTCTCTAGAAAAGATACCTGTTCTTTTAATTTGTCTTGATTAATGTGCACAAGTCTTAATTCATTAACCTCTTTCTCAAGGTCTGTGATCTGTAAACTTAACAGTTCATTATCACGACGTGCACAATCTAAGTTACCTCTTAGATGATAAACCATTTCAGCATCAGAAAGTTTTACCTCTTTTCTTGACGATGAAGCTTTTCCATCAATAGCCATAAGAGCAAGATTTCCTTCTTCTTCATCTTCACTATCAGTATCATCCCAGCTTCTTCCCTTTGCCAGATAAGCCCTTTCAGAGTTCTTTCTTACTTGCTTTGGCTTCCTACATTCTGTGGCAAAGTGTCCCAACTCATTGCAGTTATAGCATCTAATGGTGCTCCGATCAACCATCCCTGTTTTATACCCACCACTGCTGGTGTTAGAGGATGAAGATCCACCTTTCTGGAATTTGTTGTAGTTGGACTTGTACTTAAGCTTGGGATTCCTCCTGAATCTGACATGGGAGAATCTCTTGACAATTTGGGCCATTGATTCATCTTCCAATTGCTCCAGCTCTTCCAAGGAATAAAAATCATCACTTGATTGATTTGTAGTAGGAGGATCATATTCTGCTACTACCTCATTTTCCTCACCCTTGGAAAACCGTACCATTCTTTCTAACTGTTGAGAGTGTTGTTGTTGTTGACCTTCAGCTACAAGTGCATTAGATGTGCTGACCATTCTATCCTTCCCATAGACTTCCTTCTGTTGAATCTGCTCCAACTCATAGGTTTTTAACACTCCATAGAGCCTGTCCAAAGAAATCTCACTCAGATCTCTAGCTTCTCTAATGGCAGTGATTCTATGTTCAAGATGAGCTGGCAGTGTTAAAAGGAACTTTTTGTTGACCTCCCTGATTGAATAATACTTTCCATTGATGTTCAGGTTGTTGATCAACGCATTGTACCTCTCAAACACTTCAGTAATTCCTTCTCCTGGATTTGATTTGAAATGTTCATATTCAGAGGTTAGGATTTCCAACTTGTTCTCCCTAACTTCCTCTGTGCCTTCATTAATTACCTCAATAGTTTCCCACATGTGTTTAGAATTTTTACAGTTCATCACATGTCTGTTCATCAAGGGATCAAGGGAATCAATTAATATTAATTGAAGGCTGGCATCCAAGGAGGCTTCTTCCTTCTCAGCAGGAGTAAAATCTTCGGGCTCTTTTGGATAGGTTCTAGCTTTAGTAGTCATCACACCATCTATTATTACCTCCGGTTCAATAACCATCGGAGTTTTTATACCCTTCTTTAACAAGTTTGAATATTTGGGATTTGCAACTTGTAAAAATAATAGCATCTTCTTCTTCCACATGATATAATTCTCTTTATCAAATTGTGGAATTTTAACGGTTCCAACTTTATGTGAAGTCATTATGAATTTTTGAATAAATAAAAATTCAAGGAGTTGAAAAATCACAAAAGTCTAGGATCTTGATTTGTTCGTTAATCAGAAGGCTCTGATACCAATTGTTAGGTCCCAATGTGTTTGTAGAAGGGGGGTTGAATACAAACAGTACCAAATAATCGAATAAATGCGGAATAAAAAATGTGAAACAAAATTCAAGTTAAATAAAAATATTATTAAACTTGAAAGGTGTTACAACAACTGTATCGATTACAAGGTATTAATCTCAAATCAATTATCACAAATCTAGAATAAATTCGACATGAACTTTTTCTATTTTTGCAATAATTAGAATCAAATGCTAAACGCGATTTGAGATTAAGTTCTAGGGATTTTGATCCGCTAGATTGTTACACAAGAACAAGATAAAGATTTCTAGTTGATTGGATTTAACTTTGCAATCTAGAAATTGATCTTTGAATTTCAGCAGAGAACAATGAAATATTTCTTAGGCGGCTGCTGTGTTCTTGTATTTTTTCAATGAGTGAATGTCTTCTGCTTCTTTTTCTTTTTGTATGCAATCCAACAAAATTACTTGAACTGCAATGACAATCGGTAGGACAATCTCTTTGGCTCAGCAAGACTTTCAGTAGGACTTTCAATTGTACTAGCAAGACAATCTGATTGAACTACAATGACTATCGGTATGACAATCAGTTGAACTAGCAAGACAATCTCCTTCCTAGTGTAACTTTCGGTATGACAATTGAAATGACTTGGCATGACAATCGGTATGACAATCCAGATTGTCATGCTAGTTCATTTTCAATTGTCTTGCTGATTTAAGACTGTTTTTAAACCAATTAAACTTCTGAAAATTCCTAAAATTAATTCAGAATTAATTAATCAATTAATTCAATTAATAAATAAATTATTCTTCGCAGATATAATTTATTTTCTTAATTAAATTAGATGACTTAATTAATTAATAGAGAATTAATTCTAGTCTTGAGCAGCAACCATTCTTCTGCAAATCTTCTGAAAATCACTGAAAATTATGAATCAATTCCACCACTTCAATGTTGACACTCGATGTACTGTCTGGTTCATGAGTGACTAACTTCCGTGACGTTTCTTCATGTCTTGACTTTGACACTTTGATTTTCTTCAGATTAAATCCTTGTAATTAATGATACTCTGACGAGATCTCTGTCACTTGATTAAATCCACGATCTTGATTTATATCACTGAGGCATGATCAACTTCTTGAACTTCTTCCAGTGAATTACCTCCTCAAGTCTGTAGATGAACCTTGTTTCTGAATCCTTTGACAGATATTACTTTGCGAGATCTCTCTGACGGTCGATCCACTATTTACTTATTACATTCTTATTTGAGTTGAGTTGAATCCTCGAATATACAAATAGGCTATGACATATGACTTACAGCAAGGAAACCATTATATCTGTTAAGAAAGAAAAGAGCATAGGACTTTTGTCAGCAAGATAATTGAAAAAGAAAATATATGAGGCTACTGATAAACCTCAATCAAAAAGTCCTAAAAGAAACAGGAATGGTAAGCAAGGTATTTCTAAGGATTCAAATTACAAGGTTGTTCCCAATGCTCCTAGGAAAACTTGTTTTAACTGTGGAAATACTAATCATCTTGTTATTGATTGCAAGAGGAATAAGAAAAAGAAAACTGCTATTCCTGAGTCTGATGTTAGGGGTAGATCAGTATTTTATAAACCACAAAATCCTTGTTTTTATTGTGGTAGTAGTTGGCATTCGATTAATACTTGTAGTTCTTATCACAAGTTGTATCACAATTACTATGAACCTTTGCCTAAGTTTAATAAAGTTGTTTGTGTGCTTAATTCTGTTGGTTTTACTAAATTTGCTTCTGACAAGACAAATCCTGACAAAGGAAAAACTGTCAAAAGTACTCAAGACACAAAAAGGCTTAAGTTGTCCAAAAAGAGGGCCCAACAAGTGTGGGTCCTTAAAAATTCTTTTAATTAATTATTCTTATGATTGCAGGGTAATAAGAAAAATACACTTATCCTGGATAGTGGATGTTCAGGACACTTGACTGGAAATAAATCCCTGCTGTCAGAATTTAAGAAGAAGGCTGGCCCAGATGTGTCTTATGGAGATGGAAATGTAGGACATACTCTGGAATATGGCAACTTGATAATTGGAAAGGTAGCAATAGAGAATGTAGCTCTGGTGGATGGACTGAAGCATAATCTTCTGAGCATCAGTCAAATCACTGACAGGGGTTATCATGTGGTATTCTATGACTCACACTATGAAGTTATTCATAACAAGTCAAAGAAAATTGTCTTGATAGGATACAGACATGGTAACATTTATGAAGCAAGGCTACATGAAAGTCTTGAAAAGGAAGCTACTTGCCTTATCTCTAAGGCGACAGTAGATGAGAGCTGGAACTGGCATAAGAAGCTCTCACATCTCAACTTCAATTCAATCAATGAACTTGCCAAGAAGGATCTTGTAAGAGGATTTCCAAACATGCTATACTCAAGTGATGGACTTTGTGATGCTTGACAAAAGTCTAAACAAAGAAGAGTATCTTTCAAAAGCAAAATAGAATTCTCTATCTCTGAGCCATATTACATGCTGCACCTGGACCTTTTTGGACCAGTGAACATAATGTCCATCAACAAGAAAAGATACACACTTTTAATTATTGATGATTTCACTAGGTATACATGGGTCTATTTTCTACACAGAAAGGATGAAACTCCAGAAATTTTTCTGGACCACATAAAGCAAATTGAAAATGGATCTACTCACAAAGTGAGAATCCTGAGAAATGATAATGGCACTGAATTCAAGAACTCAAAGATGGAGGAATTATGCAAGTACAAAGGCATAGAGCAACAATTATCAGCTCCTGGTACACCTCAGCAAAATGGTGTTGTTGAGAGGAAGAACAAAACCTTGATTGAAGCTGGCAGAACTCTGCTAGAAGAAGCAAAACTACCCACTTACTTTTGGGCTGAAGCAGTAAACACAGCATGTTATACTCAAAATATCACTCTGATAAACAAACATGGTGTTACTCCTTATCAAATTCTAAAAGAAAAGAAGCTCAATCTCAAACATCTTCATGTATTTGGATGTAAGTGCTTTGTTTTGAGAACTCATACTGATCAGCTTGGAAAGTTTGAATCAAAGGCTGATGTAGGAATCTTTGTTGGATACTCACCATCAAAAGCTTACAGAGTGTTCAATCTAAGAACACACATTATAGTAATCTCCATAAATATATCCTTCGATGATAAGAAGATTCCTGGTTTTGAAGAAGACGCTCATGAAAGCTTAATATTTGCAAATGAAAATGCATTGTCGGAATCTGGATCAAACTTTAATGAACTGTCAAATCCTGATGATCCAAATCCTGACACTCCTTCAGATTCTGAAGATAATCACTGTACTAATGAACCTGCACATGTTGAGGGGGAGAAACAACAAGGGTCAACTGATGGTACCAACACTGAAGAATCATCTCAAGATTCTTCTCAATCTAATCTTTCAGAATCCAATGCTGATTCAACATCAGATGAACATGAGTCAAGTCCCAATATCTCATCAGGAGATAACACAACAGATTCAGGGGGAGCCTCAAATGCATTTGAAGAGGCATACAATTCAGGGGGAGCATCTAGCTCCAGAAGGACAATTCCCAGTGCCAGAAAATGGACTAAAGATCATACTCCTGATCTGATCATTGGAAATCCTGATGATGGTGTAAAGACAAGAAGTGCAACTCGGAATGAATGTTTATATCACAATCTACTTTCAAAAGAAAAGCCAAAGAAGGTAGAAGATGCACTCAAGGATGCAGATTAGGTCATGGCTATGCAAGAAGAATTGAATGAATTGGAAAGAAATGAAGTGTGGAAGCTGGTGCCTAGACCTAAGAACAGGTCAATTGTGGGCACAAAGTGGGTCTTTAGAAATAAGACTGATTCTGATGGAACTATCATCAGAAACAAGGCAAGATTGGTGGAAAAAGGTTATTCCTAACAGGAAGGTATTGACTATGATGAGACATTTGCTCCTGTTGCTAGGTTGGAACCAATCAGAATCTTCTTGGCATATGCTGCTCACAAGAAGTTCAAGGTCTTCCAGATGGATGTCAAGAGTGCATTTCTCAATGGAGAACTTGAAGAAGAATTCTATGTTGAACAACCACCAGGATTTGTGTATCCTAAACATCCTGACTATGTTTACAGACTTGATAAAACACTCTATGGACTGAAGCAAGCACCTAAAGCATGGTATGAAACCCTTGCTCAATTTCTACTTGAAAGTGGATTCAAAAGAGGTACAATAGATAAAACCCTATTTTATCTGAATAAAGGTAAAGATTTGCGTTTAGTCCAAATTTATGTGGATGATATCATTTTTGGATCAACTAATCAAACACTGTGTGATAAGTTTACAAAGTTGATGCAATCAAGATATCAAATGAGTATGATGGGAGAGATGGGCTACTTCTTAGGCTTGCAAATTAAACAGACTGATAATGGCATTTATATCAATCAGTGCAAGTACACAAGAAATCTACTAAAGAGGTTTAATATGCAAGAAAGTGCAACTGCAAGTACTCCTATGGCAACTGCTACAAAACTTGATCCAAATGAAGGTATAGCAGTTGATGTCACATCTTACAGAGGTATGATTGGTTCTCTGTTATACTTACTGCTAGCAGGCCAGACATTATGTTTGCCACTTGTTTGTGTGCAAGATTTCAGGAAAATCCAAGGGAGCCACATCTTATTGCAGTAAAGAGAATTTTCAGATACCTCAAGGGTAATGTTTCACTTGGACTTTGGTATGCAAGGGAAGCTGATTTTGCATTATGTGGATATTCAGATGCAGATTTTGCTGGATGCAAAATAGACAGGAAGAGTACATCAGGGAGCTGTCAGTTCTTGGGAGGCAGATTAGTCTCATGGTTCAGCAAGAAGCAGAAATCTATTTCTACTTCAACTGCAAAAGTTGAATATATTGCAGCAGGAAGTTGTTGTGCTCAGTTGTTATGGATGAGAAATCAGCTCATGGACTATGGATTATCATTCTCAAAAATTCCTATTTATTGTGATAATCAAAGTGCTATTTTTATGACAGGAAATCCGGTGCAACACTCTATTACAAAGCACATCAGTATCAGATATCACTTCATAAGAGAGCATGTCATGGAAGGAACCATTACCTGAAACAACATTTACAAAGCTTGTGAATGAACTTGGTATGGTTAATTGGGACAAGTAAATTTTTATTTCAATTTATATTTGATCAAATCCTGAAGTATATTGATCAAATCCTGATATGTCCTAAATGTTGTGTTTTTAGATATTAAGCCAGAAATATTTGATGTATTCTATTTTATATGCATGATAAATTAAGTGAATTTATTTGCTAATTGTGCATGTCCGAATAAATATATTACTGTCATCATTACACATCGGTCTAGGAAGATGCGCCTTTTAAAAAGAAATCTTTTTGTTAATTCATTAAGTTAACTCTTCAGTTAATAATTAGTCAGTCTCTTAGTCCCTTGATATTCTCTTGGTTATTTAAATGGATGCTCATCCTTCAGTATAATCACATATTTTCCTACTCAAACACATCTTTTCATTTCTCTCAAACAATGGCAAACCCCAGCTGGTTTTACTGCTATGACACAAGTATTGTGACTATTTTTTGAAATGGAATCCAGACTTCATATCCCATCAACGACATTCCATACGACATCTGGATTCAACTTCCAGACAACATCAAAAATGATCTTATATTTTTCCAAAGAGAATTTTATCTCCACAATCTTAAACAGCAGTAGAAAATCATTCATCTTGTTGTTCTCTTTGCTGAAAGTAGGAAGAAGAAGAATTAAACATCCTCCATCTGTTTCTCTTCACCATCAGCTTTGTCAGGCTTCTTAGACCAAGGCTGTAGATGTTCAACTTCTTAGACTAGGATTATCTTGTAATCTTTTGCATGTAATCTACAAATTTCATGAAATGTACTATTTTGATATATTAATGAAATTTCCTTTTGCAAGATTTAGTCTATGTTTATCTTGAATTATATGCATGTGAATGTTCTTTTTGAATCCTGTTAATCTTTACTTCATCTACTTAAATTATATTTCTTGATGAATATTTTGATTAAAATTGTGGTTGCTCATAATTTGTGATGCTTTGACAAACAAATGTTGAATTTGAATCGACATATTCTGAGTGATTCAAATCCTGACAAAAGAAAGGTCTCAAATCCTGACGACAGGTCAGCATTTTTTAATTCAGATTATTAGTGTTAATCAATATTTGAGTAAGTTTTACTATTACAATTAAGTGTCTCACTTAATTAATGATTTGTTAGATATATTTGAGATGTCATGTCTAATATGATTCATGTTTAGTTTTCAGATCTTAACAAACAGGACATATCAGGACTTACTGAAATTAGGACTTACTGGAAGTCAGAACTTAATATCAGAACTTAAGGTCATATCAGAACTTAAGTGCGGGAAGACTTTCATATAAGGAAGGAAGATGATTTACAGTAGAAGATCGAGACTAATATAAAAGAAGATATGCGTGGAAAGAGTTAGAAGACTGGAAGACTTGTAGAAGATATCTGATTGATATATTTCAGGAGACGGAATTGTATTCCATATCAATTAGAAGTTATCACTACTAGAAATATGGGATCAGACATCGGTTCAGAACCGATGTTAAAAAAAACTGAACCGATGTCTTCGCATGTGATGTTAAATATCATCAGCCTTTGACATCGGTTCACAGCCGATGTCTATTACAGTGCTATACATCGGTTTTAAGAATAATTCTGATGTCTTTGCAACAAATTTCAGCTTATATTACTAGGTGAATATGAGTATATTATGGGGTAATTATCCATTAAAACATGAAACCTACAAGCTCTAAAAGACATTTTTTTAAAAATCTTTCAAACAAACCGATGTGAAAGTCTAGATCAGGCATCGGTTATGTTGTCTGACCGATATGAAATGCTCCATCAGACATCGGGAACTTTTATCAACTGATGTAAAATACTGGGTTAGACATCGGTTTCGTTTATTTGGTGATGTTAAATCCTTTTGTTTAACATTAGTGTTTTATTCTAACCGATGTTTAATCTTTAATATTGTAAAATTTAAGACATCAGCTATTGAAAATTCGATGTTATTTGGCTTAAAATACATTGATTATTTGACATTGGTTTTTGTAGTTCTTTTTCTTTTAATATTATTTCACCTGATGTCTTTTGTTCATTTTTACATCGATTTTAAATTACCATTCTGATGTTAATGTACTGTAAATTGCATATGCCATCCTGGTACTATTAATAGCCCAGGGAACAATTGCATTTTCAACCAGAAAAATACCAACAATATGCAATACATCCAACCAAATTTGTAAAAACATAGAGGTATACATTGATACCAAATTTAATAACATTCAATCCAACAAGAGCTCAATTCGGACATTACATTACAAGTCTAAAATAAACATCCCAACTAAAAATAATAAAACCCAAATTCGCTAGTTATTACACCCCACATTCTAAACATATTTGACTAGTTAATATGTACCACTTGTCAAATTTCGACAATTCCAAACATAAATCAGAATGATGGATGTAATTGTCACCAAACATCCGTTACTTAACCACCAACCACCAACAAACACAACATCAATTCATATAGTTCAGAGGAAAGCTATATATATAGATACTTAGCATTTTTACATCTTGTCTTGGATAAATTCAAGCACCTCCATCCGCACCTCATCCAGCTCCTGTCTTGTGTAGGACTTTCGAGTTTTGGCTGCCCACTAAATAACACAAGTAAAAATTAGCAACCAGAATATTATTAACCAGAATTGCCATATGTATAATTAAATATAAACAAAACCAACTATTCATAATTTAACCAGAAGAGGACCTTTTCTATATTTAACCGTAATTTTCTTCGTCAATCCAAAACTATACCAGATAGTTCCTTATCACTAATAGTTATCTATCATTACTAATAATAAAAACAAGATCCATCTGGAAATTACTAATAATAAAAACTGATAATAAAAATGGCACTCATATTTCATCTGTTCTGAAAAACTACACAAAAAAATTCTACATGCCATCTATCGGAAATGATTTGCATATATATCTTGGTAGTAAAAGATAACTCCTTATCAGCAATGATTTCTTTCATGTATCGCATTATAACATAGCCACATTCAACCCCTCCTGGTTGTTTGGGAGATCCCTGTTACAATATAAAATCTGAATTAGCTCCATAAATTAATAAAAATTACAAAGTGATAAAAAAAAATACGAAAAACTTACAAGAAGATTCTTTATCTGAGGAGCTTTATTTCCCCTTCCAGTTTGAGCATTGTAGGATTTCATCGCTCTACATTGCAGAACAACAATAATATACATGATTATTTTTCAAAAGGGAGAATATTTACTATATATATATTTATATATAGTAAACAGAAATATATTACTCTGTTAATGATTTTTCCAACTCGTCAAAATGTGTTGGATGTGGCAGAGAGTTCAAAATATAAATGTCGCCATCCCAAATTAAAACCAAAATCCAGTGGCAACTATGTTTATAAAAAAAGAAAAAAGAAAAAGACAAGTCAGATATTTTAAAAAAACTACCTAAATATATTAATTTGTAAAAGCATGTCTAAATTAAAAATACTTACTTATGATTATGTGGCATGAAGTACATACGATAGGGACTACTCTCTTTCAACCGATTAACAAAATAAGAATGAAAAGATTTGTTCAACGTAAATGTAGCTCCTGGATCGAAAAATCCATATAAGACCACATCATCATTCTTCCTCTCAATCTTAATTAGTCTTTGCAAGAGCCTACCAGGGAGTGAATTACATTACTTATAATATCCGTATAAAACATGAATATTAAATATGTAACGATAAAAAAATTAACTTACGCCATATAAGCAGATATTGCAGCTTGGCCAATTATATCGAACTCCAACAATGCTTTCACATTTTCATGCAATATATAAATTGTTCTCTCAGTCCCAAACACGTCTGAATCACACGAAATCGGTATTGACTCCCCAGTGGCTTTCATGAAGACTGCAGCATGTTTGTATAACACCTTGTACTGCTTTGGCACATTCTTGTTTAGCTTCATTTTGCTATAATCATCTTGAAGTTTCTACAACTCATCTTTCCGCTTAGACTGCCCATGCAACACTTCCTTTTTCTTTTTCTACACAGAATTAAATAAAACAAGAATAATCGGTTATTATTGACATAACTACTATAGAATACAACAATCAATTCAGAGTATATTGACATAATTTTTATATAACATACCACCATAGTTGGGTAGATGATCAATTCACGAGGCCATGCTACGTGAGAGCCAACTGCTTGGCGTACAACCTCAATTTTACCAGGTATGGGCACTGGAACCGACGCCTCTGGCTGGATGTGTCCGTCAACCGACACACGAACATGTCCGGGCTTTAGAGGCACTCCGTGTACTGAAACATTCATCTCTTCGTGATCATCAAAAACTGTTCCAAAAGCAACCTTGTTCTCTATGCAATCCAGTGCAAGCTCACATGACTGTGGACCCTACATTATAGTGGGGGATCAATTTAATTTTATTACATAAATCCCAATTCTGTAGGCATATATCTAGTAGATCTTAATAATATTTTACCTTCTTTCCGCTCGGAGGAGAGGGGTCAAAAGCAACAAAGTCTTCATCATTTACCAACAATTGTTTGGCACTCAGCGGTTTAACAGCAACTCCAACATTCCACTTATCAGGAGCTCCCTCTTTATTAACAGGTACTTGACAACTTGATTTATCAGAGAACATAGGAGAGTGACCATTCGAAGCATTAACCAAGGCCTTAAGTTCAGCCAACTCCCGCTGATTTCTTTCCAACTGATCCAACAACTTTGCCTTAGTAATTTTAGTCTTTTTCGCTTTCGGCAAATTGAAGAATGTTGTTGGAGTGACAAAGCCACCAACCCCTCGAACCCTTCCTGCGTGCTCAGGAGTCTGAAGTGTCGTAGTCAACACATCTTCTGTTCCATGTGGAACAAATTCACCCTTCTCCTTCATTTCAAGTAACTCAGCCTGTAAAATTAATGCAAACAATTAGTGCATTATTTATGACGCAATTATCTTTGAAGGGAATGCAGTATTAAAAATATCACTTACAATTCTCGCATTTATTTCCGCTTGCTCTTCAGTAAGCTCATCAGGATTCTTTGGCATCCTAGCCTTCCACCAAAAAATTGCACGATCAGGTTTCTCTTTCCGCTTTAAGTTCTCTTTCTTTATTTGTTAAAAAAAAGAAAATGTTTAAATTCCCTTAAAACTTAGAATTGCAAAGCCAAATAGATATAGGTTCTTACTTCTTCTTCTCGCAAACCAATATACCCCTTCCTTGACAAGCGGTGATGATATTTCCGTTTACCCGCTCTATTGCTCTGTAACTTACGTTGTTCCTGCAGCAAAATAAATTAGTTAAAATTAATAAATATTATTTAACCAAAATTTATTTAATCATTTAGCAAGTAAAATGGCAATCCTGTATATTTTATTAGTAGAATATATTCATACCAACCATTTGGGGCTCGTCCTCTCTGCAACAAATTTCTTCCAAGGTTCTTTACCAACAAACGCATACTTCTTCGGAGGCTTCATCAATTTCTTCTTTTTTCCAATAAATGGCATCACATATTTTGCAGTTAAATCAGCTTTAAACTGCCTCCATTTTTCACCTGCCGATTGTAGCACAAGCTTCTCACTTTCTGGGGCAATTTTGAATGTGTCCTAAAGAGCTACATAATATAAATTAGCCACATAATTTACAGTCACAATTTAAATAAAATGAAGAAGTCAACAAGGGATATAATTTACCTGGACATCATCCCATAATTTTGCTTTTAGATCACAATCCACTTTTGGCCAGTTTTCAGTGTCGATTGGAATCATTGTCCTTGCGAGCATTCCTATGTAAGACTGTAAAGTAGGCCTGGTATTTCCGATGGGAACTCCAAATTCATTGTATCTAACTTCAAATTTCTTTCCCCGAGCTTTCTTCACCACTACTTTGTCAAGAGCTGAAACACCACGCGCACCTCCTAGCCTTTTTTTGCAGATTCAGAAGTGGTCATCGTTTCTTCACCACTACTTTGAGTTTGATATTATGGAGGGACTTGAACCAACTTATCATTACAAGTCTCTGAAGTTTTGACATCAGGAACCATCTCATCCTTAACCTTTTCAGAGTTATTCTTCCTGTCACTTTCTTCGAAAATTACTTTCTTGGCTTTTTGCTTCTTTACCATTTTGCTCCCTTAGTCTGCATAAAATTGAATATAAGGCCATCAGTCGAACAATGTATTTTCAGTCCGTCATTAATTACAGTCAAGAATAAATAATAAATTGTAAAATCAACAAGTACGAATACAACTATACAAGAGCAATAATTTACCTAAACTGCAATCAGTAATTAATCACATCCGAAATAACTCTAAAGCATTTTATAGAAGTACAATTAAACAATGCAAAATAATTAAAGAAAAAAATAATGCCATCAATCAGTAATTACGGATGAATTACTTATATGATTATAACAATGCAAAACAAAAGAAAAAAATAAAAATTTAACAATATATTTTACTCATTATAACACAATTAAAGGCAAATATATATGGTTCATTCAGTCATCCAAATTCCCATTAAGATATATATTTTACATAAAGCTACATCATCAGTCAGTAACGACATTAGGTGCAGGGGTTTTAGTAGCAGTATTTTTAATCCAAATTCCCTCAATATTAGGTCTAGCAGTATGAGCGACATCATCATTAGTGACATCAGTTGCGGGGATTTCAGTGCAGAATGGGGGATGTTCCATGGTCGTGTATCCTAAGTCATCTTCATTATACAATTCATGGTAGTCTCGAGTTGTGGAGGACAGTACAACAGACCAGGTAGCATCAACGGGATCTTCAAGGTAAAACACTTGCTTGACTTGGTCAACAGAAATATATTTATCTTTTTTGTGACCTTGTCGACTAAAATCCACAAGTGTGAACCCAAGATCATCAACCCTTACTCATTTATCATTACTTGCCCATTTACACAGGAACAAGGGAGCTTTGAATGCATGGTAGTCTAATTCCCATATCTCTTGTATGATACCGTAAAATGTCAAATTACTTTCTACGGGGTTCAAGTCCTTGGCACTAGACACCTGGACCGCTTTAGCAATGACAGACACCCCGATGTTTTGAACAACGCGTATGTCATCTCGTTCCTTTGTAAAATATCGCACTCCGTTCACTAGATAACCTTGATAAGTTAGTACTGAAAATAATGGCTTAGCAGCGAGCCATCTTATCGTATCTGAAACACCTTTGTTGTTCTCCCTTAGTTCATCATTCACCTACAAATATGATAAGAAATTTTAAATCCTAAATAGCTAATAGTCGTCATTACACTACAGATCAAAGAACCTAATACAACACTGACTTTGTTTTGAAACCAATCAGCAAATAGCCGATTGTGCTCTCTCATGAGCCAATGTAAGCTTTTCCTTTTCCCTTGGTGAATTTCTTCAAGATATTCCTTATGCATTCTGAAAAATGCATATGGAATGATATATTAAAGACACATTACAAAACTAATTACTGGATAATGAGGAATTGAAAACAACAAAGTGCATAAACTCATAGAATATATGGAAACACTTCAGCGTTGTTTAGAAGGACATGTAGATGTGCTTCGTCTCGCTCCTTCTCTTCCACTGATTTTATTATCACAACGGATAATGGACCTGATATCTTATTATTTCGGCAGACCGGCAGTGGAGTAATTCTGACTAAGAAACTCGGTGCAGAATTCTACGGACTCTTCTCCAAGGTAACTCTCTGCCATATAACCTTCGGGATAATAACGGTTTCGAACATAACTCTTTAGTACTTTATTAAACCATTCAAACGCATACATCCACCTATAAAATACTGGTCCACATAAGCGTAGTTCCTGAACCAAGTGGACTACTATATGTACCATTACATCAAAAAATGACGCATGGAAAACCTTTTCTAGATCGCACAAGGTCAGTATGACATCTAACTGCAGCTTATCCAGTTTTGACACATCTACTACTTTGTTGCACAAAGCATTAAAAAAGAAACACAATCTAATAATTGTGACCCTAACATGCTTCGGAAGAATGGAGCATATTGCAACCGGGTGTAATTATTGGAGAAGGATGTGGCAATCATGTGACTTCAGCCCGTAAATATTCAAATCAGGCATGGAAACACAATTTTTTATGTTCGATGCATGTTCGTATGGAAGTTTCATCGACATTAATGATGACAAGAAAGTCCTTTTTTTGCCTTTGACAAAGTAAAGGGAGAAGGAGGCAAATAGGTTTTCTTTACTCCTACTTGGGGAGCCAAATCAGATCTAATGTCCATTTCCATCATATCACGATGGGCTGCCGCACTATCCTTTGTCTTATGGCGCATATTTAGTAATGTGCCAATCAGACTATCACATACATTCTTCTCGACATGCATTACATCAATACAGTGCCTAACATGGTGAAATTTCCAGTATTTTAACTTGAAAAATACTGACTTTTTCTTCTATGGACTTTCAACCTTCTTTGCCTTCTTCATTTTCTTCCTAAATTCAAATTTGATTTGTTCTTGCTCTGCTAACACTTCTTCTCCGGATAGGTTCGACGCGGCTGCCCAAACTCTTGTTGTCCATTAAAAGCAGCCTTTTGCCTTCTATAAGGATGATGTAGAGGCAAATATCGGTGATGCCCTTGGTAGCACATTTTCCTACTATGAGTCAAATATTTAGTTACGGTGTCATCTCCATAAACTGGACAACACTTATAACCCTTATTGACGCAGCCGGATAAATTTCCGTAAGCAGGGAAGTCATTTATCGTCCACATTAAAACTACTTTTAAAGTGAAAAATGATTTGTTACACGCGTCATACACATTTGGTTCCCCTTCCTCCCAAAGTTTTTTTAAATCATCAATTATCGGTTGTAAGTAGATGTCGATGTTATTACCAGGCTCATGCGGGTCAGGGACCAATATCGATAACATCATAAATTTTCTTTTCATATATAACCAGGGAGGAAGATTGTAAGTCACCAATATGACTGGCCAGCAACTATATCTATTAGATAGGCCATTATTGTGCGGGTTTACACCATCCGCCGATAAAGCCAAGCGAAGGTTTCTCGGTTCACTACCAAAGGAGGGCCACCTATAATCTATATTTTTCCAAGATGGAGAGTCGGCTGGATGTCGCATTTTACCATCTTGTGTCCGCTATTGCGCATGCCAACACATTAGTTCAGCGGTGGAAGGAGATTTAAAGATACGTTTAAATCTTGGAATCATTGGAAAATAGCATGACTTTGGCTGGAAGATTAACCCTCTCTTCACCTTTCTTTGTCAACTTCCACCGAGAAAGTCGACACTTAGGACACTTGGTTGCATCAGCATGTACACCCCTGTACAGTACACAGTTATTCGGACATGAATGGAACTTTATATACTCTAGACCTAAATTGGAGAGGGTTTTTTTGCTTCATATGCATTACTAGGTAACACATTATCTTTGGGAAGTAGAGACCCAACAGAAGAAAGGAGGTCAGTGAAGGCACTATCGGTAATACCAAACCTAGATTTCCAGTTATGCAACTTCAACATCGACTCTAACTTAGTACAGTCACTACCCTCATATAGAGGTTGCTCAGCATCGACTAAGAACCTCCTAAACTGATATGAATCATTATCATATTGACTCGAGTTATATGCCGCTTCACAAACATCAACAGTTTCTGAAGCAGTGACATGCTCCTGATCTTGCTCTGACGCTTCATCAGAGGCTTGCTCAGGAGGTGGGTATGGAGCTTGCTCTTCAGGTGGACAACTAGCACTTGAAGATTTAGGACCCGTAGAAGTAGTCTCCCCGTTCCAAACCCAATGCACATAACCTAGACAAAAGCCATTGTTATAGATATGGCCCCTGATTGTTTTTATAGAGAATTTTCTAAAATTGGCGCATCGTCCACAAGGGCAAGGAATTTTGTTACGATCTTCAGAATTTTCTTCATCGTATATCAAGAAGTTTTTCACCCCCATTTCAAATGCTAAAGAATTCCTATCTTTCAAAATCTATATCTTATCCATCAAATTTCCCTACCTGATAGCCACTATAAATATTAAAAATCCAACACATACCTATTTATAATTATTTAATAAAAGGTATATCAAATTTCTGTTGGTCACTGTAGGGATTAATTATATAAACTTAGAAAGGAGTAAATACCTTGATATCCTAATAATTTATAGTACTAATTCATTACTCTAAGATCCTACACATATACTCAATTAATTACAAAACTAGACTAAATTTATAAACTAGACTAAATTAAACCAAGATATTTAAAACAAATTAAACCAAGATATTTGAAAATATCACATAATTAAAAACCAATAATTCCAACATTCACAGCCCAGACAATTGTTAAATTTCCTTCACATAAATAAAACTCAGTGAGAACTTGAGTATTGAAAGAAATTCAGCCCATAAATAAATAAATTAAAATTATCTGTTACTTGTTGTATCTGTGAGAAGGATAATTATACAAAAAAATTATTATTATACAATACAAGTAACAGATAGTTCATATCAGGAATTCAGAGACTTGTTCATATCAGAGAAATGACTATTATACAAAACAAGAAATGCAGAGACTTGTTCATATCTGAGACTTGTTCAAATGCAGCCCCCAAAACCCCCCCAAAACACACTAATATGTATGAACAACCCACAGAAAACACATAATTAAAAACAGAATAGAAATATTTACATTTACATCAATGTACCTAAAACATTGATTTACATCAGTGTACCTAAAATATTTAACGGGACATAAAATTCCAAAAAACAGGACATAAAACCCCCCAAAAAGAAACAAACATAAAACCCCCCAAAAACATAAAACATTTGCATGCACAAAAAAGATAAACCGTAAAGAAGAATATACCTCCAGATGCTCTTCAATGTTCCAAAACCTCAATGTTCCAAAACCTCAATGCTCCAACCTCCAGATGCTCCAAAGCGTCTACCTCCGGATGCTCCAACCTCCAGATGCTCAATTTCAAGTTTAATTTGCTCTAATTTGAAGCTCCAAATCTTGAACTGGAATTGGGGCTAAAATTAGGGTTTCGGCGAAAAAAGAGAAGAAATGGTGAGAAGATGAGAGATGAGATGAGAGGTAAGAAGACTAAGAGAGAAGTAGGGGAGAGATGAGAGAGATATGAGAGGTGAGAGAGACGAAAGAGACGAGAGAGATGAGGGCCGGGGGAGAGATGAGGTCGCGGGAGTTATTTTGGAAAAGGGGGCAATAAGAGGTTTGTGAAATTTTTGTTAAAATTAAATGGAGGAAAGTGTACTGAAATCGGGGGAAAAAGACAAGTAATTTTTATTTTTTTTAAAAAGGCCTTAGACAACGGTTAACAAAATCAACCGATGTCAAAGTTAAAAGCATATTTGTGGCCTTTTTAATTTCTGAACATAGACAATGGCTACTAAGTAAAACCAATGTCAGTATTTGTATTTAACATCGCTTTTTACAAAACCGATGTTAAACTGCATTTTAACATCGGGTACATTACATGCTGATGTCTAAGCACCGATGTCGTATCTACTATTTTTAGTAGTGTATCTTGTAACTGTGTACTATGTAAACACAGACTTAGGGTTTACACTATATGTGTTATCATTATCGAGAAGATTATATATTGTAACCTAGCAGCTCTTAGTGATATATGTTCATCACTGAGAGAGAACAACAGTTCTTATTGTAACAGAGTTTATTCAATATACTTGATATTTGTTACATACTTGTGTTAAATCGATTTAATTATGAAAATACTGTATTCAACCCCCTTCTACAGTGTTGTGTGACCTAACAATTGGTATCAGAGCTTATATGTTAACACACATACAGTAAAGATCCAAACAATCATATCTGAAGAAGCACAAACTCTAACCAAGCCCACCAAAACTGAAGAAACTCAAAAGACTTATGAGAATATTAGGTTCCCATACTTAGACCTTCTGAGTAACCCATATGGAAAGTGAAGATGGCTATGTTTCTGGAAGCTACAGATCCAGAATACCTTGACAGAATTAATGAAGGACCACATAAGCCTACCAAGCTCTCTGTTGTAGTTGCTGATCAACCAGCAAAGACCATACCAAAGGAGAAAGGTGAGTACACAGCAGAAGACATCTCATATATTTCCAAGGATGCAAGGGTAAGGCATCTGCTGTATAGTGCCATTGATAATGTCATGTCAAATAGGGTAATTAATTACAAAACTGTAAAGGAGATATGGGATGTTTTGGAGACAAGATGCTAGGGAACTGATGCAATCAAGAAGAACAGGAGGACTATACTCACTCAAGAGTATGAGCACTTTGACTCAAAAGCTGATAAGTCTTTAACTGACTTATATGACAGGTTTTTCAAACTCTTGAATGATCTGTCACTGGTGGACAAGGAATATGATCTTGAAGATTCAAATCTAAAATTCATTTTAGCTCTTCCTGAAAATTGGGATTTGAAGTCTACTACCACAAGAGACAACTATGACCTTACTGAAATTACTCTTGATGAAATTTATGGTATGCTCAAGACTTATGAACTTGAGATAGATCAAAGGAGCAAGAGGTATGGAAGAAAGTCAAGGACAGTTGCTCTTAAAGCTGAGCAGGAATCTCCTAAAATTGTTGCCTCAAAGAGGGACAAAGGAAAGGCTCTCATCATAAAGTCTGATTCAGAGTCATCATATTATGATGATGATGATTCAGAAACTGAAAGTTTACCTGAGATGGATGATGATGAAGAGATGATGAAATTGTGTGCTCTTATGGTGAAGGGTATCACAAAGATAGCCTACAGGAAATTCAGAAAAAGGCAAGAAGTTTTCCAGGAAAAGTGGAAGTTCTGATAAGAAAGGGTTCAGAAAGTCTGAAGGTAAAGGAAAGTCTGACAGAGGAAACAACTCAAATGTCAAATGCTAAAATTATGATGAAAGAGGCCACATATACCCTGACTGCAAGAAAGGAAAAAGTGACAAAGGCAAGGCACTTATCACAAAGAAGAAAAGCTGGACAGACACTTCAGATTCTGAATATGAGGTGAACTATGCCCTGATGGCAAATGCTGACAGCAGTCCTGAAACTGCTGAATTGAAGGTACCTCAAACAACTTATGCCTTCCATACTGATGATATTACTGAGTTGAGATTATATCTTAAAACCATGTTTATTATTTATAGAGATCAGACTTTAACATGTGAAAGTTTAACATCTGAATCTAGCTTATAAAAAGAGAAATGATTATTTAGAAAAGAAGTTAGTTTTTCTTCATCAAACTAAGAAAGAAAAAGATTATGCTTTATATGTTAGAGATGAAGTGTTAAAATTGAATGAATCTCTAAAAGCTGACTTGGAAAAGGAAAGAGAGATTATCAGAACTTGGACTAACTCTGGCAGAACAACTCGGAATTTATTAAGTAGTGGAAACTGGAAAGAGGGCTAAGGTTATGGAGATGATAAAAGTGAAAAAGGAACTGAACAAATTGATCCAATTGTTGTTAAACAAACTAGTAAGCCAAAGGTAAATCCTGTTAAGTTTGTAGCAAAAACTGTAAAGTCTGACTCTGAAAAGATGAAAGAGTCTGTGACAGAAGTCAAAGATAAGTCAACTTCTGATAAATTATAACAGGATAAACCAGCTGAAGTCAATATAGGCTTAATGACAAAGAAGCAGCTTAAGCATAAGATGAAAGAGATTAGGAATGTCAATAAGGTAAAGGAAGCTAGGAAAAATAGTAATGGAAAGGAAGGTGTGAACAAAAGCAATAATTATATGCATGTTCCTAATGCTCCTAGAACAAAATGTTATAACTGTGGAAACTCTAAACATCTTGCTTCTTTTTGCAGGAAGAATAAAGATATAAACTCTTTACCTCCTAGTTCAGGAGTTAAGAGTCAGTCTGTTAGGTTTAAACCACAAAATCCTTGTTTTCATTGTGGTAGTTTATGGCATTCTATTTACACTTATAAGGAGTATCATAGTCTGTACTATGATTATTATCAAATAAAACCTTCTTTGAAGAAAGTTACTTTAATTCCTTCTAGGGTAAAGTCTGATGCAAAGTCTGATATAAACTCTGATAAAAAGCATGTTAGCATAAACTCTGAAATTAAATCCGCTGCAAATGCTAACAAAATTAAAAAGCCCAAAGGATCCAAGCAAGTCTGGGTCCTTAAAACTAACCAATAGTGTTCTTTGTGATTGCAGGGCAACAGGAAAGATATCCTAGTGTTGGACAGTGGATGTTCAGGACATATGACTAGAAATAAATCCCTACTATCAGACTTTATGGAGAAAGTTGGCCCAGGAGTTTCTTATGAAGATGGCAACATGGGAAAAACTCTGGGATATGGCAATATCAATTTTGGGAACGTCATCATTGAAACAGTAGCTCTTATCTCAGTACTTAAACACAATCTGCTAAGTGTGAGTCAAATCTGTGATAGAGGTTATCATGTGGATTTCTTTTAAGAATGTTGTGAAGTTGTACGCAATTCTACAGGAAAAGTGGTTATGAAAGGTTACAGGCATGGTAACATTTATGAAGCCAGACTTTCAACAAGTTCTGATGGTTTTGCAATCTGTCTGTTGAGTAGAGCATCAATTGAAGAAAGCTGGAATTGGCACAAAAGACTCTCTCATTTAAATTTCAACAACATAAATGAGCTTGTAAAGAAAGATCTTGTGAGAGGACTGCCAAAATCAGTATTTGCTCCTGATGGCCTTTGTGATTCTTGTCAAAAGGCAAAACAAAGAAAATCTTCTTTCAAGAGCAAAATTGAATCTTCAATTCTTGAGCCTTATCACCTACTGCATGTTGATCTATTTGATCCAGTCAATGTCATGTCTATTGCAAAGAAGAAATATGCTATGGTTATAGTGGATGAGTTCACAAGGTACACTTGGGTGTATTTCTTGCATGAGAAGAATGAAACTGCATCTACTCTAACTGATCATATCAGACAGCTAGATAAGTTGGTCAAAGATTCTGTTAAATTATAAGAAGTGATAATGGTACTGAGTTCAAGAATTCAATTATTGAAGATTTCTGCAAAGAGCATGGAATCAAACAGGAATTTTCTGTACTGGAACTCCACAGCAAAATGGAGTTGTAGAAAGAAAGAACAGGACTCTCATTGAAGCTACACGAACAATCCTTGATGAAGCAAAGCTACCAACCTACTTTCGGGCTGAAGCTGTGCAGACTGCTTATTTTACACAGAATGCTACACTTATAAACAAGCATGGAAAAACACCATATGAGATGGTGAAGAAAAAGAAGCCAAATCTGAAATACTTTCATGTATTTGGATGTAAGTGTTTTGTTCTTAAGACTCATCCTGAACAGCTGTCAAAATTTGATCTAAAAGCTAATGAAGGAATTTTTGTTGGATATCCACTTTCCACAAAAGCCTTCAGAGTCTATAATTTAAGAACAAGGGTTGTCATAGAATCTATCAATGTATCTTTTGATGATAAGAAGATTACTGGACTTGAAGATTTCAATGATCATGATCAACTGAGATTTGAAAATGAAGATTTAAATTCTGATTCTGTAAATTCTGATGACTTAAACTCTGATCCTGTAAGTTCTGACGGGTTAAGTTCTGATGTAATTGAAACTGTGGTAACAACTTCAAAGGAAAATGCACATGTCCAGGGGGAGCAAGCTGAAGATCCTACCACAACTCAAGACTCTCAAGAAGTATCAGAATCTGTCACTGGCTCTTCAAGTTCTGATTCATCAAGTTCTGATGAGCCAAATTCTGATAATTCTGGAAACTCTGATTCTTCAAATCCTGAAGAATCAAACTCAAATTCTGAAGTCTCAGAGAGCATAACTACAGGGGGAGCATCAGAAAATGCTGATGGAGACAGCATGGATCATGGGGGAGGATCCAGTTCTAGAAATCAACTTCCATCTGCAAGGAAGTGGACCAAATCACATACACCTGACTTAATAATTGGAGATCCTGAAGCAGGTGTCAAGACTAGAACTGCAACATCAAATGAATGTCTTTATCATTCTTTTCTATCTCAGACTAAACCAAAGAAAGTGGAAGAAGCTCTTCAAGATACTGATTGGGTGCAAGCAATGCAGGAAGAGTTAAATGAATTTGAAAGAAATAAAGTCTGGACCCTAGTGCCAAGACCAAAGAACATATCAGTTATTGGCACAAAATGGGTGTTCAGAAACAAAACTGACAGTGATGGCATAATTACAAGGAACAAAGCAAGGCTGGTTTCTAAAGGCTACTCTCAACAGGAGGGTATTGATTATGATGAAATATTTGCACCAGTTGCTAGATTGGAAGCCATAAAAATCTTTTTGGCTTATGCTGCTCACAAAAAGTTTAAAGTCTTTCAAATGGATGTAAAAAGTGCTTTTCTAAATGGAGAATTGGGAGAAGAGGTGTATGTTGAACAACCTCCAGGCTTTGTAGATTCAAAATTTCCAAATCATGTCTACAGGCTTGACAAAGCACTTTATGGCCTTAAGCAAGCTCCTAGAGCATGGTATGAGACTTTAGCTCAATTCCTTCTGGAAAGTGGATTTCACAGAGGTACAATTGATAAAACATTGTTTTACCTCAACCATGGAAAGGACTTACTTTTGGTATAGATATATGTTGATGATATCATATTTGGTTCTACAAATGCCAAACTCTGTGAAAGATTTACAAAGCTAATGCAGTCAAGATATCAAATGAGTATGATGGGAGAACTTAGCTATTTTCCAGGGACTTCAAGTCAAGCAAAATGAAAAAGGTACTTTTATCAATCAATCCAAGTATACCAGAAATTTACTGAAGAAATTTGGAATACAAGACTGTTCAACTGCATCCACTCACATGGCCACTGCAACCAAGTTAGATAAAGATACTGGTTCATCAGTAGATATTACTAACTACAGAGGTATGATTGGCTCTTTACTCTATTTAACTGCAAGTAGACCTGATATCATGTATGCTACCTGTCTTTGTGCAAGATTTTAGGCTGATCCAAGAGACTCATCTAATAGCTATGAAAAGAATTTTTCAAGTACCTCAAGGGTACAGCTGATCTAGGATTGTGGTATCCTAGAGAATTAGATTTTAAGCTAATAGGTTACTCAGATGCAGATTTTGCAGGATGCAAAATAGATAGGAAAAGCACTAGTGGAAGCTGCCAATTTCTTGGAGGCAGATTAGTTTCTTGGTTTAGCAAGAAACAAAAATCAATTTCCACATCAACTGTAGAAGCAGAATATATTGCTGCAGGAAGCTGTTGTGCACAGATTCTTTGGATGAAGAATCAGTTACTGGATTATAGGTTAGAATTTTCTAAAATACCTATTTACTGTGATAATCAAAGTGTTATTGCTATGACAGGTAATCCAGTTCAACACTCAATGACAAAGCACATCAGCATTAGGTACCATTTCATAAGGGAACGTGTGATGGAAGGTACAATGGAATTGCATTTTATTCCAACAGCTCAACAACTAGCAGATATCTTCACAAAACCACTATGTGAAGCTACTTTTACAAGACTGGTAAATGAACTTGGAATGGTTTCAGGTTCTTTCTCTAAATCTGGTTAGTTTTTGTTCTCATGCATCAGACTTTATGATCAGTGTTTACACATTGTCTTATCTTCATGTAATCTGTGTTTAAATTGAAATACATTAAATGCTAATTGTTATCTGATGTGGATCTATATACTCTGATAGTGATTTGAATGTTCTGTGACTATTCAACCCAATGAGGATTACTGTGATAGATGCTGACCTAGTAGTCTTTAACATACTAGAAATCCCATGTCTGAATTAGTTGTTTATTTGGAAATTCATTAACATAAGCAAATTCTGATTTTGAGCTGAGTCAAATTTACTTTGTGTATCTTATTACTAAGTCATAAACTAGAGTCTTGCTTCTTATCTGTCAAATTCTGATGTCAGTAAATCTTAAGGATGAACCACATGCTTGATAAGCCTCACTTATCAAAAGAAAAGAAAAGAAAAGAAAATTCAGGTACTCCTTTGAGATCTAGAGTAAATATGTGGAAGGGAAGACCCAAGTACATTGTTGGTATTAAGTAATATGCATTAGAAAATCAAATAAATTTTTCTTGGTGACTTTTCACATTATCTGATTACTGGAGAAATACTCTGATAATAGCATAAATTCTTATAGCATTTGTGACTCATTTACACTGAGAAGCCACTGTGAAAAAGAATTCTAAAAAATGCATAAAATGAGCACAAACAGTTGAGGTAGACTCATGCACAAATTTATCCTATAGTAAACTTCATTATTAATGACAGATTTTAAGCACTTTTCTTAGTTATGCCTTATTTCTAAGATGTACTGAAGTTTATTAGACTTTAATCTTTATCTGATATTTTTCTAATGCAGACACTATCACTCCATATGAATAATGAAAATTACAGTGGTGATCAAGTTGTTTCAGATAAACAGTTAAGTGTCATATGCATAATCTCTGAGGACAAGTTCTGATGGAAGTTCTGATGATTAAACTCTGAAGAAACAAGTCAGTATTTGTATGAAGAATCACAGAAACAGACATTCACTTTTTGAGTATAGAAGCCATATTCTGATGACTGTTAAAATTGGATAATAGTCATGTTCTGATATTAAATCCTGATGGAAACTCTGATGCTTACGTGGCATTATACTTTACTTGACTTATTTGTGGTAAATACTGAAATGGTCATATTTAATCAGAATATAATTAGGTGAGATAAAAACAGTCATAATCATTTGGGTTAGTGGTAAACGTGTTTGTCTTGAAAAACTGCATGTGCACAGTAATTATTACTTATTTCCCGTGCCCATTAACTCCTGCTTTAACTATTGACTGTTCACATATTGCCTAAATCATTACACATCGGTCTAGGGAGACGTTCATTAAGTTAACTCTACACTTAATCATTAATCAGTCCTCTAGTCCCTTGATATTTCATTGGCTATTTAACCGACATTTCATCTCAGACATATCATCTTCTATTCTCACACAAAATCATTCTCTCTCTTTTAATTCTCACTATTTTCCTTCTTCATAAAAATGGTTCTTGTAAACATGTTTATGAACTATGAAAACTTTAACGTCGAGTTCAGTTGTGGTGACTGGGAACAGGAATGGCACGTCACTGCCCTTCCTGATGAGATATGGAACTTGGTTCCACAAGAGGTTCGGACAAATATCTGGTTCTTTGAAATGGACTATCAACTCCATCTTGATCGCTTGGAAGAAGAATGGAGAGAGGCTCTTCTTAAGCAAGAATGGATCATCCGTCTTGCAGTGCTAGTTGTCAGCAGCAGGAGGAACTAATCGATAACTTTCCTTCTTAGACCAAGGCTATTAATGTTCACCATCTTAGACTAGGATTATCTTATAATCTTTTGCATGTAATCTACAAATTTCATAAAATGTATTCTTTTGAAATTTTAATGAAATTTCTTTTGATTACAAGATTTAGTCTTTGTTTATCTCACATTATGTGCATGTGAATGTTCTCATTAAAGCCTGTTAATCTTTACTTCATCTACTTGAACTCTATTTCTTGATGAATGTTTTGATTAAAATTATGGTTACTAATAATTTGTGATGATTGTACAAACAAATGTTGAATTTGAATCGACATATCCTGAGTTACACTTCAGAAGGTAGAAGCAATTGAGAAAGCTCAAGAGAAGAAACATGCCTGAATCTCTGAGGTTTCGGCAAATCAAGCTTCTCAACAGGCTCAATTGAATGATATTCAATCTTCAGTAGAACTTCTTCTCTCAGTCCTACTATCAGATGATGCCAAAAAGGGGGAGAAAATAGTTAAGTCCAAATGCTCAAATGATCAAATTCTGAAGAAGAAAGATGATGAAGCTGATGACCATGGAAACCCGAGCAAGGGTAGAGGTCAAGTTTAAAGTAAAGGGCAGAGCAGCAAGGTTTCTTCAAGGAAACTAATTACTGATGCAAGCAAATCTTCTATTTAAAAGAAGACAAGTTCTGAAGCTGCTCAAACTTAAAATCTGATAGCAAGTACTGAAACTCAAAATCTGATATAAAGTTCTGATGAGCAAAGTCTGATGACAAAGCCTGATGTTCTGATACAAGGTGGAAGTCAAGATTCTCAAAGGTTTATGCAAACTCTGAAGCTCAAGGGAAAGCAGACTAGTGTCTATTACAAGGATCCCAAGATTCAGACACTTGATGAGGAAATTGCTAGAAGATTATTTCTGAAGCATAATCCAGGAATGGATTTAGAAAATCTCAAGGAGGAAGAAGCTATATTTAAAGCTAAAAAGACAAATCTACAGCCAAAAGCTTCTGTTGCAAAGAAACCTCCAAGGCCTAAGGTAAAAGGCATTGTGATCAAGGAGAAGTCACATACTGAGGCATCAAAGCCCAAAACAAGATCACATATTGAGATTGATCCCAAAGACAAAGACAAAGAGAAAGGAAAAGTTGATGAACCAATCAAGCCACTAGAGATGAAAAATCCTCAAATTCTGATAAAGCCAATGTGCGGAATGGTTCAAGTTACTGATGATACTCTTGCTGAAGATAAAGATGTTTAAACTCTGAAGAAAAGGAAGATTTCTGAAGAATCCAAGACAACCTCTAACAAGGATCAAGTTGTTCAGAGTGAAGAACTGCAAGCTATAACTGAAACAGCAAGTTCTGATAAAGTCATCAAGTCAACCTCTGACAGTGCTCAAGTTGATTTAGACAAAATGGAAGTAGCTGATAAAAAGAAACTTTTGTGGAAAAATGTCAAACCATCATATCCAAAGAAAAGCCAATTGATGTCTAATTTCATGACTATTGGGTTAAATGCTAGAGAACCAAGAGACGGGGCTAGACTAGATTCTGATGAAGCTAAGATCAAGATAGGAGTTGAAGTTGCTACTAGAGATCCATTTCTATTGACTGACAGACCGCTTGCAGATGTTACACAGAAACACCTTGATAAGGTTATCTCTGTTCAAGTGGTACTGGATGCTCATGATAAGCACAATGTCAAGGAAAATCTGATTCTATTTCTTGAAGATGGAAGGACATATCAGATGTCGATATCAGATGTGCTGAACAAATCACTGAAAGAACTTCAATTCTTTCATTACCTTTTAGAGGTAAAGTCTGATATTACCAGGAGATGGTCAAATTTCATATTGAAGACCATCAGAGATAAAGCAAGAATTTCTGGTTCAAGAGTTACAGAATTCATTCCTAGTATTGTTGAAAATGATGGAAGTGAAATTTCAATGAAGAAGAATTCTGCTAAGCTTGAAGAGATACTGAAAGAGAAATGTCTATGCTACAATGAAGATTCTTCTCATCCTAGGGTAATAAGACTGAATGATGGTTTAGAAAGAAACCATATCTCTACTTTAAGGACTGCAATCTACCAGATTGGAAGTAAGAATGAAGAGATGAAGCAAGTCAAGACTACAATGTCTCAAGTCCTGAGGAATAAAGAAGAAAAGCTGATATCAAGCTTTTTCAAGAATCATTATGGATTCAGATTGACTCAGTGAGATTGTTAAAAGCTACAAGGACTGTAAATTCTAGTTAGTTATCTAGTTAAACTCTTATTTGTATTTGTACTTAAATGTTTTTGACATCATCAAATCTATTAACTTGTATATTTTGCTTAATTTACAAGTTGGGGGAGACTGTTAGATATATTTGAGATGTCATGTCTAATATGATTCATGTTTAGTTTTCAGATCTTAACAAACAGGACATATCAGGACTTACTGGAAGTCAGAACTTAATATCAGAACTTAAGGTCATATCAAAACTTAAGTGCGGGAAGACTTTCATATAAGGAAGGAAGTTGATTTACAGTAGAAGATCGAGACTAAAATAAAAGAAGATATGCGTGGAAAGAGTTAGAAGACTGGAAGACTTGTAGAAGATATCTGATTGATATATTTTAGGAGATAGAATTGTATTCTATATCAATTAGAAGTTATCTTGTAACTGTGTACTATATAAACACGGACTTAGGGTTTACATTATATGTGTTATGATTATCGAGAAGATTATACATTGTAACCTAGCAGCTCTTAGTGATATTTGTTCATCACTGAGAGAGAACAACAGTTCTTATTGTAACAGAGTTTATTCGATATACTTGATCTTTGTTACATACTTGTGTTAAATCGATTTGATTGTGAAAACACTGTATTCAACCCCCTTCTACAGTGTTGTGTGACCTAACATGATTAATGGTGGATTATCAGATAACCAAATTTCTACGGTTGTGTCTTGATATAACTGTATGAATTTTGTATTTACTTCCGCAATTTACTCCACCGTCATACTCAATTACTCAGTAATTGTTTCCTGTTCAAAGTCAAATTCGCTAAGTTACCTCCTTCATACGAGTGTGTTATACTTATTCCTGAATAGTGAAGCTATAAAACCAGAAGAAATTATGTGACACGATTCATCATACACAAAGTTTCATTGTGCACATCTCACACTTACTCTCTCTCACAAGCTATTCACATCATGACAATGTCTGAAGTTTCACCACTCTTCAGTCAAACCACAATCATTCATGGAAATATATTTGGCACTAACAATTACTTAGCTCTACTTACACATCAGCAGCTACCATCATCTTTTCATGATATTCAGGATTTTCTTCATCTATGTCCAATTGGGTATGTTCTCACAAATCCTATTAAGGTGTCATACAGGGCTGTCATGTAGGTCTGAAATACAGCTGTGGTAAATTCAACACATACTGGCTTTTCCTTTGAGTATAAGGACCAAAGATATGAAGTTGATGTTGACATTCTGCTTCAAGCCTTGAGATTTCCTGCTCTTGATGGTGCTCCTGATACTCATACCAATGAGCTGTTGTTTGATATGCTAAGGACTTTAGGCTATCAAGGAGAAATCACAATAATTGGAAAACTGGCCAGGACCAAACTGAAAAGAGAGTGGAACTTTTTCTTTGACTGCATCAGTAGATGTTTCTTGAATAAGACAACAAACTTTGATGCTCTTCCATCCACTTCTCTGAGAATTGGGTACTCTCTTCTTTACTCTGGTAATTTTGATTATGGTAATACTATATTACAGTTCATAATTTCGAGGAGAGCAGATGCTTCAGGAGTAATAGGGTATACTAGGTTTTTGTAACTAATTTTCAATTATCTATGCCCTAATGTTATTTTTGATATGATGAATTACTCCCTGTTTTTCAAATTACTGAGAAAGCAATCATTGATCATATTAAAAGGGATGAAAAGAACAAATTTTTAGGACCCTTCTTTCTTCCTAGAGAGGTCAGACAATTTCTGTTAAGAAATAGACCTACACCTACACAAGTGCCTGCAAATCCTGATGCTGGCACTTCTGTCACAGTTCCTGATGCTAAGACTCAAGAAATCACCCATCTTGTTTCTAACCCAAGCATTCTTCTTCCAAACGGCAAACACAACAAGCCTCTAAATTAGCCTCCTCTGCTGTCTCTTAAAAGACATCAGTTGTAACAAAGAAAAGGCTGTTTAAGAAATCTGTTACATCTGGAAAGAAAGCTAAACAAGTCTCACTGAGTGAGAGTGAGAAGAAAGAAGACTCCTTACAAATTAGGAAAAGAAGACTGATTATACAAGAAGATTCTGAATCAGATGATTAGATGTCAATAGGGTCCCTGTCAAAAATCAAGAAGTCCATTGATCAAAATCCTGATGACTTGATTGACACTACTGGAACCGAGGAGCCAACTACTGATGCTAGTGCTCTGCTTCACAAGCTTTCAGTAATTGAAGCAACTGCTGTACACAAGAAAACTGCAAAGAGCCAGTTGAAATGAAAAAGTGAAGAAGTAGTTGGATACATCATAAAGAAGAAGAAGACTCAGCCTCTTGACAAGGATGTTAGTACACAAGAACCTAGGTCTAAAAGGGATTTAACAACTGCAACACATCCAGTCACACAAGAACCATCTTCTCTAAGGGAAGATGCAGACACTGAGGCTGCACAGATCATTGTTAATATTGCTCAGAGTGATCTTCTTGCTGACTCTGCTCAACTACTCCAGGAAAAGCAAACTCATCAGGAGATACTGTCACAGGTGGATGCAATCATTGATGATCCTATTTTTGAGAAGAGCACACAAGAACCTTCACCAAGCATTGCTGAAGCAGCTCACATGTCTCAGACTCCACAAGAACCATCAGTTCAAAGTACTGATTATGGTCTTTCACATTCTCCTGACAGATCAAATCCTGATATTGTAACAGCTTCTACTGAGAATCATCCTTCAACTACACTAGCTACAATTGATGATTCATTACTGGTTTCTAGTTTGAAAAAGCATCCTGATGTGTTGTTTGTTCCTCCACTTTCATCACTTCCACTTGAGGAATCACCTTCAGGTATTGCTAATTTCTCATATATTCTCATGTTTGTATAATTATAAATAGTCTCTTATTTAAGGTTACCTCTATTTATATGATAAGCATACAACTCTTCTCAGTCATCTCTTATTTCTTTGCTAAATGTGTGATTGAGCCTTTCGTGAGACTGTGTGAAAATATCAGATTAAATATTTTGAGTGGCAGTCTCCTGTACTGGCAAAAGGAGAGGTAGTTTTGTAACAAGAATCTTAAAAGTTTTTCTTTACTTATAAAGTGTCTTCTATGAGAATAATGTTACTCTTAAAAGTAATATGTTGTGTGAGAAGTGATGAGATCACTTGAAAAGAATAGAGAGATTTAGGTGTTACCATATTTCTGTTTCAGGATCACATCAGCCACAGGCATCTCTTGCAAAGAATCTAGATAAAGGCAAGGCAATTCTGCCTGGTTCTGCAAATTCTTTTAACGGTTTGTCTGATTCTGATAATGAAAGTGATGCAGATGATTCTGATATAGCTCAGCTTAAAACTGCGATTGATGCATCTAAAAAGTCCAATATTGGTTCTTCTTCGCACTTCACTGAAAATCCTTCTTATTACAATCCTGATGCTGAGTATTTTAGTCGGACAGAATGGGATTATAAATGGAGACTTGCAAATACTTCTATCTCGTCTGTTGTTGGCCTGCAACAGATTCATCGTGCCTATGATGAAATTCAAACTCCTGATCTGAAGTTGCATCTTAAGGCCTCAACCATTTCTGTTAAAGGAATTCACTCTGAACTTTATGAAATGAAGAAGTCTCATGCTGGTGTCAGAGAGAAAATTGATGGATTTTTGCTTCATATACCTAACTCAGATGAAATCAAAAGTGTGAAAAATACCATCAAAGATGTTGTTAAATCTCAAGACAGCACCCATTCGGGATATTTTATGGCCTCTAGACTTTCCTCCTTAGAAGACAAGGTTTCTTCTATAGGTGATAAACTGGATGCTCTGTTTTCTCTTCTTTCAAATACTGATGCCAAAAAGGGGGAGAAGATAGTTGCTACAAAATGTACACCAGATTCTATCCAGACAAAAGATAAAGATATTGATGATGATGGTGATAAGAATAATCCAGTTACAGATGTTTAAATTGCTTCTACTGCTCAACAACTTCAACATTCCAAGAAGAATGATCCTTCAGGACAAAGGAAGTCTACTGGTGCTTATAAAGCCAAGCACAAGACTACTGCTGGTGCTCCTGAGGATGATGATATTACAATCTCAAATTTAGTAAATGCTAAAGGGATGTTCTTTCCTTACAGGCATAAGGAAACAAGTGAAGAGATTGTCTTGTACTACAAAGACAAGAAGTTTGAGAAAAAGAATGTTAGGAGTGCTCTTGGGTATATAACTGAAGAATTTCCTGATCTAACACCTGAAGAAGCAGTTATGCAACAAAAGGAGCTTTTGGCTCAAATTGAAGTTGA
This sequence comes from Apium graveolens, assembly GCF_009905375.1. Lineage (NCBI taxonomy): Eukaryota > Viridiplantae > Streptophyta > Magnoliopsida > Apiales > Apiaceae > Apium > Apium graveolens. The sequence continues at coordinate 247,367,713 of NC_133648.1, read as the reverse complement.
AGCTAACACTTCTAAAGAAAGAGGAAAAAGAGGTGGTAGATCTGCAAGAGCAAGAGGAAGAGGAAGAGGAGGAGGAGGAAGAACTTTTAAATCAAGTCAAGTGACTGCATTCAACTCTACTTTTCTGAATTTTCTATCCAGAGAAGGGTATGTTCCTGTACAAGGACATGAAGGTCATGAAGAAAATGAAGAAGTTCAGAAGGCAAAAGAGTTAATTATATCAAGAAAGAAAAGATCAGCCATTGACATTGATCAAGCTGATACAACAAATCAGAATGTAACTCCTGATGCATACACAAATCCTGAAGTAAAAGCAGATCCTGATGCTATGAACCTGATAACTGATTTTGACTCTGATGAAAAGGTGATCGAAGCATTAAATGATTCAGTCCTTACTCCAGTAGTCAATCCTCATACTTTAGAGGTTGATAAAAAATAAAAGGTTGATAGGAGGATAGCTGATCAAGCATGGAAAGAATATTTGCAGAGAGTCTTAAAATCAAAGAGAGAGCTATGGCATAAAACAAAAGAGAAGATTAAAGATCTGTCTACAAGTTATGTTCCTCTCAGCAAGAAGGATAGAAGATGGAAAATGTTGGATATTTTATTCCTGTTTGACGAGTTTGAGTTATTAAAAGGTAATGTGCTAATTGTTAATTGTTGTATTGATCCTTGTTAATTTTTGAAAATGTTTACTTAAATGTATTATTTTCAAAAGTTATTTGAAAGCCGATCTTCTTGATATTTGTAAATTGAGTTGTTTTGTAATATTTGGGATATATCGTGTAATTATTTTTTTTATTAATAAATAATTATTATGTGATTATTATGTGAATTTTAGTGAATTATCTGGTAATTGGAATTGATGTTTGGATGTTTATATGGGGTAAAATTTGAGTATTTTAATTTTTATATGTTCAAAATAAAATATAGATAAATTATAATATTTTTCTGGTAATTTACAAGTTGTTATATGGTTTTATAAAGGATTTATAGATTTAATAAATTATTTTCTGAGTAATTATAAATTATTTTATAAAATTGAAAATCGTTCAACTTCAACCATTTTTGCATTTTTACAACCCGAAACTCTTCGGAAAACTCCTTCCTAACCTAATTTGATTATTCTAAACATTTTCCATGTTTTGACTTTTTTGATTCGGAGTACGGTTTGACCCGTGCGAGTCCCAGTGCAAATTGTTTGATACAATATTGGTTTCAGTGAATCGATAAAACCCGTATCCTTGAGAGACGAGATATTTTGATTAGACTATTACATTATCTTCTTATAGGGTGTATAATAAGAAGCCCGGTTTTGTTAAATATCTTAAACTGGTACGTGTTAAATGAATTATTATGTGTTTAATATTATTTAAAAATGTGTCTTGTCATGATTTAACATGTAATAGATTTATGTGCGGTCCCATAAAGACCAGAGTATTTTTCGGATACTCGTTACGTGTTTAAAATGCATTTATATGAAAAAATCCATGATCTGGACGCGTGTTTATTGGCGTCTTGATCGAGGTACTTGTTTTATCTCATTTTATACGTGTTTGCATGCATTTTATGTGTTTTCGGGGTTTTCTGTTAATTTAGGTAACGTTTCGGTTTCTCAAAAATCAACGAACCGGGACCCCACCGAGACGTCAAAGCCCACAAAATTCATATTTCTATTTTTGTAAAATCATGCATAGTTCAAATTTCTATTATTTTTGCATTTTTCGATTATTCATAATTTTTGGGGAATTTTGATATAAATTTTATATTTATTTGATTTAAAAATTATTCCCCATAGTTATTATTTTTGGGCCTAATTACTTTAATTAAGGGATAAAAACACCCTTAATTGATTTTGGGTATTTATTTTTCCAAAATTATAAATAGCTAAAATCATTTATTATTTTATTTTTATTTTTATTATTTTTCATAATTATCTAGAAAATCAGATATACTCTCTCTGAAATTAGGGTTTTGTTCTTGAGTCATTCTTGGAGTCGATCTATGATTTGGAGATGATCTGAGATGCAAAGCTTATCATGTTTATAGTCGTTGTGAAGCTCTTGAAGAGTTCTACATGTTCATATCATCAAATCAATCGAATGATTGGTAAATTTTAAATTTGATTTCTAGGGTTTATACCCCGAATTGGGTGTTTGATTTCTGGGTTATTTTGAGTGATTTTGATGCTAGTAATAGTTTTAAAAAGATTAGGAGAGTCGAATTATGCATAATTTTGTAGTGTTCAGGTACTGGGGGTGTTAAGTCGAATATTTGGGTTTTATACTTTTAATTTTTGTTTTTTCAAATTGATTGAGTGTGTAATGTTACTTTTGATCACATGGATAGATATTACGTCTCTCAAGCTTTGTTTTGATATGTATTTCATGAATTTTGGCTGGAAAATGGGTGAAATTCAATTTTGGCCGGAAAACTTGAACTTTGGATTTCTTTTGGGCCGGATTTTCTGTCCGTATGCTATTTGTTGATGTTATGATTGTTTTTGAGTTGTTGACAATGCGTAGAACATATTAGAAGCCAAAAACGAGCCTGAATGGTGTAGTTTTGGCCTTGTTTGGTGTTGCCGGACATTGGCCGGTTTCTGGACGTTCCCATATTCCGACGACGTTCTTGCCACACCGGTCACCTTCTCCAGTTCCCCGACGAACTTTTCCCTCTTCTGTAACCACCGTTCGATCCCCCCCTGATCTTGTTCCACTAACCCCAAATCTGTTCATTTCATTTTGTTTTAAAAATTAAATCTAAATTCATTTTTATTTTAGAAATATTCAATTTTAATTCCAAAATTGATTTTAAAATTCAAAAATTAATTTGGTTAATTATTTTAATAATTAAGTAAATTATTTAATTCCCTAAAATTATTTTCTTTATTATTTTCAAAAAAATCTAAATTTGATTTAATCATATATAATTTAGTTTAATCAATTATTTATGGATTTAATTAATTGATTAATTCATTTATTCAATTAATTTTATATATAAATAGTTAAATAAAATATAATTATTTATAATTAAGCCAAATAATTCCTTAAAAAAAATTTGAGCTTTTAAAAATATATCTGAGTATTTAAAAATCAATTAATATTATTATTAATTGATTTATTCTTATTTTATTCATAATAAATAGACCGTTCGTCCGTTTAATACGAAACGAACGCGTCTAGACTTAAAAAATATTCCGCTTTCATTAAAAATTCTTTTGAGACCCAAATTCTTTTGTTTTGAAAGGTCGCTTATTTTACGAGTCATTCTGAGTCGATTATTGATCGATAAATTATATTTTTGACCCGATTTCAGTTTTAAACGTACTGAGTCGAACCTTTTGACGAACAGAGGCATGTGTGATATGAATTATGTGATACATGAATTATATATTTACATGCTATATGAATTACGTGTGTATGTGGTTCAAGGGTCTTGCATTTGATTATTTCCTTTATGTGTGCGCTATCGTATTGGTAGATGATAGGGTTTTGACGTGCAGTTTGTCGAGTAATTATCGTTTAGACGATTAAAGTTGTATCTTTTAATTATAGATGCGGATTATTCGAGTTGATCAGGACAAGACAGTGGATAAAGAGTAAAATGGATTGGTATTGGATATATGGCTTCTAGCAATCGCAGGAGCAGCATATCAGTGAATTGTTGGAATGAAAGACAGTGATGTCTTGAGATGCCAGACTGAGATAATTGTGTTACTACGAGTGTGACTAACTGCTAAACACCAAAGGCAAGTTCTCTATACTATTCTAATTCCATAATAGTTCAATGTTTTACATATCAAACTGCTTATTTATGATTATGCAAATACTCTTATGTTATTCTAAGTTCAGAATAGTCTAGTGTTTTTACTTATCGAAATGTTGGATTTATAAATGCTTTATATTTTAAGAAAAATGGTTTTGTTTTGAGTGTTCCTGCCCAAGTGCATGGGGGAATAAAAATTTATAAGGGTGTCGATTATTATGACCCCTTTCAATAAAAGGTTCTAAGATTGGATGATTACTAGTTGCGTAAGAGGATGAGGTTGCGGTCCAGTGTGAGCCATGTATTATACAGGATATAATAACTCGCTAGGCCAATATGTGCTTTGGGTGCCCCGTTTTTTTAGTTGGATATGTTTCGGCATACCGGTGTTGCTCCGCGGCTGATCACCGGCGGCAACACACCGTCGTTCGAGGATTCTAATCTAAATTATTATATTGCTTTTGATAATCATATAATGAGTGATTTATCAAGTGTTTCGATTTTGGATAAAAAGATTAAATGTAGTTTTGATTCAGTTTCTGCTTGATGTTGATATCTAGTTTGTTGTTAAATATCAAATGTGGTAATAATAAAGATGATTGATATTGACTTCAGTATGGGATGTTGTGAGCATCAAAGTTTGTATTGATATCTAATTTGATATGATAATAAAATGAGTATTAATATCAAGAGTTCCGTTTTGAATAAAGTTTATGATTCAGTCCATAATCATTGTTTCATGTTATTATTTTTATGATATTTCCGTAAACACTGTTTTGCGAGTTTTATTCTCGTCAAGATTCAAAGTATTGATGAAGCATTTCGCTCAAAAAATATAAAAAGGGTTTTGAATACATTTAAGGAACCTTCTTTATCAAATTTTCTGATTCATAAATTATGATTTTAAATGTTCTGCTCAAGTGCAGATGTCTGTTTTATATCCAAAAAACCATATATATGCTATAATGAACTTGTTGAGCATTTCTTTTGCTCATACTTGCATGTTTTTAAATCTAACCTTCCAGTGAGGAATGACTTGCGTTGTTTAGCTGCGTAATTCGAGAAAGCGAAGAAAGAAGCCTTTGAAGGGTGGTTGGTCCAGGGTTTGCAGAACTAGAGTAAGTTCTATTGTGTAAAGTTGTAAAGTTGTTGATATTATATTATAGTTGTGTAGTACATAGTTGGGAGTAGTATACTTTTTTTTGAAGTTATACTAGCGGGTTTAGTTAAGTGATTTAAAATTATTGAAAAGAGTTTTAGAAGAAAGTGAAAATTTTATTTGTGGAATTTGGATATCTTGTTTCTAGGACTGTAACATTAAAAGATCTCGGATTAGGTTGGGTCATAGATGTTAAATATCTTCTGCTAGCATTTGTTATTGATTAAACAGGTTATTTTGGATTGAGTTTTTATAGTGATGACTAAATCCTCTGACCCCGGATTTGGGGGCGTTACATCATCACAGTTGAAACACCTTATCTTTGATCAGTCCATAGATCCTGTTTTGTAGCCATATTTGCTAGTTGAATTATACTGAGCTTTTGGTTTCCAATTGTTATTGTTGGAAGATTTTCCCTTGCCTTTGAAAAACATTGGCTTCTTGACTCTTATGTTGGAAAATTTCCTAGCCAAATAAGCCATGGATTGGTCCATTTCATCTAGCTCATCCAAAGTTTAGTATTCATCTTTCTCCACCTCCAACACAACTTGCTTCTAAGGTCCTTTGTTCTTTTGTTCCATAGCTTGAATAACTGGAACTTGATCATCTTGCTCATCTTCACTTTCTTCTTTGTCATGTACAATCAAAACACTGGAACCATAGACAACATGTACATGGTGTGCTTTCAATGACTTTCTTTGCAGCATCTCTAATTTATAAGTTTTCTAGATTCCATATAAAACTTCCAAATTCATTCTGCTTAGATCTCTTCCTTCTCTAATAGGTGATATTTTCTGTTCAAGATGATCAGGAAGAGCTAGCAGGAACTTTAGGTTAACCTCCTCAGCCTCATAATATTTATCATGTAGCTGCAAGTCATTTATCAACTTATTAAACCTCTCAAAAACTTCAGTAATTCCTTCTTTTGGTTTAGCCATAAAACCCTCATACTGAGATACCAGAATCCTCCTTTAGTTTGACCTAACTTCCTCTGTTCCTTCACACAGAATCTCTATCATCTCCCAGATCTGTTTGGTTGTGTCACAGTTGACAATGTTATTGTACATTACATTGTCAAGTGACTCTATTAAAATAAACTGCAAGCCACTGTCTAGAGATACTTTTTCTTTTTCAGGTTTAGTAGATTATGTAGGATCTTTAGGAGCATAATGTGCTGGAATGACCATGTCTCCATCTGTAGATTCCTTAACTCTTACCATGGGGGTGAAAGACCCATTCTTGAGGATCTGAATATATAATGGGTTGGCCATTCTTATGAATAACATCATCTTCTTTTTCCATAATGTGTAGTTAGATCTGTCAAAGGTAGGGATTTTGATACTGTTAAGCTTATGTGTATTCATTCTTCCAAGATCTTTAATCTGTTTGCTTTCAGATTTTGCTCTGATACCACTTGTTAGGTAATGAATACAACACAGAGGGGGGTGAATGTGTTTTAGATTATTTTTAAGCTTTTTGAACTGTTAAGGATATGGTGAATAAAGCAATCTGATTTATAGAGATAAAGTATTTTAACATAAATGATAAAACATGCACATAAACACATTATCTTCAAAACTCACTTAATTTTATATTTAATGAGTATGTCTTGCTACAAATTTCAGGGTTCCTTTTTTTGATAAAGAAGTCAGCTTCTTTCTTGAGAGAGTTACAAGAATTTTAGATCTATTTGTTACAACATAAAATAAAGCATCCGGTGTTTACTTTATAGGACAGTAAACACAGGTTTTACACAGCATGAAATAGCATGTACTAAAACATACTTTAAGTTAATTGGAATTTTTTATTTCTGGATTAGTATATCTTTGCAAATCTGCATGTCTGTGACTTTACTTTGTCAGTTAATCTTGGCCTTTGATCTTATACTCTTCAAGCTGCTTTTTGTAGACTTTTCAAATCAGTGATTGATTTGTTTGTTGATTGACAATCTTGGATCTTTAACTGGTCTACATTCTGTACTTGAGATTTATATCGAGATCTCCAGTTTGAACTATAGAGAACTGACATCTCGATAAGTATAATGACTTGTTGAGATCTCTTAGTTCTCTACAAGTGTTTTGACTTATCGAGGTCTCTGAGTTCTCGAATGTGAACTTGACTTGTCGAGATCTCTGAGTTCTAGAATATGAACTTGACAGGTCGAGATCTCTAAGTTCTCGAATAAGCTTGGCTTGTCGAGTTCTTCAAGTCTTTGCATATAGAATTAACTTGTCGATATCTCTAATTTTCATATCTTCATTTTGGCTTATCGATATCTCTGAGTTCTCTAATGCAGAAATGACTCGTCGATATCTCCAATCTTCATATCTTCATTTTGGCTTGTCGATATCTCTGAGACTTCTCTATAAGCTATTTTTGACTTGTCGATAAGTCATTCTAGAATTCTCGAATTACTTCCCTATATGACTTGTCGATAAGTCATTCTGGAGTTCTCGAATGACTTCCCTAAATGACTTGATCTGTGACTTGTAGATTTCTTGACTTAGAATGTTTTTCTCAAAACAGATTTATTCAACTCTAAGCTTCTTCATACTTTCTCTAAGGCATGATCTTCATGATCTTCTTTCAGAGTTTATTCTTAAGTTTGAGACTATTTACAGAAAAATACTCCAGTCTAATCTATTAACACTTTTACAGACTCAAGTAATACAATATAATACAAATTGCAAACTTAGATTATCATAAAACTTACTTAGGGCTGTCAATTTGACTTAGTCTTGTTATAGTACAGGCATTTCTTGCACAACAACTTGCTTTGATGAAAAGACAAGTAATAGAATTTGCACTTGATCAGTTGAAGTCAGCTAGATACACATTTCCTTTTCTCACTCCAGTGAGAGCCACTTTGTTGTTCTTGTTGGGTCCCAATGTGTTTGTAGAAGGGGGGTTGAATACAAACAGTACCAAATAATCGAATAAAATGCGGAATAAAAAATGTGAAACAAAATTCAAGTTAAATAAAAATATTATTAAACTTGAAATGTGTTACAACAACTGTATCGATTACAAGGTATTAATCTCAAATCAATTATTACAAATCTAGAATAAATTCGACATGAACTTTTTCTATTTTTGCAATAATTAGAATCAAATGCTAAATGCGATTTGAGATTAAGTTCTAGGGATTTTGATCCGCTAGATTGTTACACAAGAACAAGATAAATAATTCTAGTGGTTTGGATTTAACATTAACAAACTAGAAATTGATCTTGAATTTCTGCAGAGAAGATGATTTTATATTTCAAGGCGGCTGCTCTTTTGTTCTTGACTTGTGTGTATGATAAGTTGCTGCTTCTCTGCTTCTTTTTAAATCAACAAACGAATAGAATTGACTTGGCATGACAATCCTATAGCTGGCAAGACTTTCGGTGAGACAATTGAATGAACTAGCAAGACAATCTGAATGAACTAGCATGACAATCAGAATGAACTAGCAAGACAATCATCCTCCTAGAGTAACTTTCGGTGTGACAATTGAATATGGCCTAGCATGACAATCGGTATGACAATCCTGATTGTCATGCTAGTTCATTTTCAATTGTCTTGCTGATTTAATGCTTGAATTTAATCCAATTAAACTTCTGAAAATTCCTAGAATTAATTCAGAATTAATTAATCAATTAATTCAATTAATAAATAAATTATTCTTCGCAGATATAATTTATTTTCTTAATTAAATTAGATGACTTAATTAATTAATAGAGAATTAATTCTAGTCTTGAGCAGCAACCATTCTTCTGCAAATCTTCTGAAAATCACTGAAAATTATGAATCAATTCCACCACTTCAACGTTGACACTCGATGTACTGTCTGGTTCATGAGTGACTAACTTCCGTGACGTTTCTTCATATCTTGACTTTGACACTTTGATTTTCTTCAGATTAAATCCTTGTAATTTATTGATACCCTGACGAGATCTCTGTCACTTGATTAAATCCACGATCTTGATTTATATCACTGAGGCATGATCAACTTCTTGAACTTCTTCCAGTGAATTAACTCCTCAAGTCTGTAGATGAACCTTGTCTCTGAATCCTTTGACAGATATTACTTTGCGAGATCTCTCTGACGGTAGATCCACTATTTACTTATTACATTCTTATTTGAGTTGAGTTGAATCCTCGTATATACAAATAGGCTATGACATATGACTTACAATCTCCCCCTATTTGTTTGTTAGACAATAACACACAAATACCTAGAGGATAACTCAACTAACAAATAAGAAAAAGATATAAACATACATGCAAAGTAAATAGCAGAACTGGATGAGATTTAACATTTTCCAGATTCCAAGTAGATGTTCCTCTAGACTGAACATATCTTCAAGTAGTTCCAGCTTCATTTGTACAACCACATTTCCTGTTGAGAAGCCCATATTTCTTGCTTCTCCCCCTATGAGAATCAACTGATTAAAGAAGATCACCTTCATTTTACCACCTCTCCCGTACAATAGGATCCGCAGATAAAAACCAATGGTACTCCCCTAACTGCTTCTTCCCTTACTAGGAAATCACCTTGTGTTTACCACCTCTCCCGTACAATAGGATCCGTAGTTACAAACAACAATGGTGTGGTGTAGTGTACATTTAGGATCTTTTTCTTCCTCCCTGCTATTTCTCCCCCTTAGTTGAGGAATCCTCCAAACTATTACTTAAGCTTTTATCTCCCCCTTAAAGAAGTAATGTATGCCGTCGTCTGAAGGAGTTCTCATATTTCACTTGGTTGGAAAAGAAATAACAAGTGTTTCTCTTTCTTCCTCACTGTGAGTGTGTGATTGTGTTTTAGTGTACCTCACATGTGTTTCACTCTTCTCTCCACTCGTGTTTACACTCATTCTCACAAGTGTATCACTCTTCTCTCATAGCTCCATAATCCAGCTGTACCTGCAAGGAAAATCACCTTAGCCATCCTTTAAGGAGGTCACAGGTGGTGCAATGGGAGTTCACAAATCCCCATCCTTGTTAAACTCGTCAGATAAATCTGAGTCATAATCTACAAGTTGCTAGTTTCCCTTTTAGGGTTCCAGATTTGAATTCTGGGAAGGTAAACAATGATCCAACGATTTTAGCATAAAGATCAAAGTTCCCTTCTAATGTCTGTGAAGACACTTCCTTGTGACTCATCAGGTTATATCTGAATCATTGTCAATAAGTTGCCGATCTGCGCCTATGTCAGATCCACTATCCGCAGATGCATCCAGGGGATTTAAGCCTGGGGAGGTAGACACTGACCACTGACATATGGCTTTTGGATCAGTATCCTCTCCTAACACCTGTAAAGGCAATTGGTCCACTAACGAACCTTGAACAATCGAATCTGACCTTAAAATGGTCGAAACTCTTGTTTCCGTCAACTCATCCTTTTGTGTGTAACCTCTCCTTGTGCATCAAGAATTGATTATGTTTGAAGTGGTGACACTACATCGGATACCTTGGCCGACAGGCAAAATTCAATAGACTCACCCTGTTGAGAGAATGAATCTAGTAACTGTTTTTGAGCCTTTTCAGCCATTACATCTTTTTGAGAAGATGTATGGGGGCTAGCAGTTGTCTCGGTTTAAATACTACTCATCTATGTAGGAGACAGAGCTACTGGGTTGACTACAGAACCTTCCTTATATGGTGCACTAGGCACTATCTCCCTCACGCTCATTCATACTATATTTAGTGGTAAGAGAGTGTTGGTTGGTTCTGTTTTTGTGTTTGTCTTTACAGTCTGGGATAGACGTTGTGGGTTTTCAACCTCATGACTGTCAATGAAAGAAAGTCATTGGAGACTGAACCTGTAACACAGAATATATGGTAATAGAGAGAAAATGATTTACAATAGTGATTTTAAAAGATTTTACATGAAATAAGAAATCACTAATGTAGAAAGAAGTTTGATTTTGTTTTTCAATATGAATGAGTTTTTGATAAAATATTGATCACTTAGGGTAAAGTCTAAGTAATTCTCATTCATGTCAAAAGCTTACAAATATCTGCAACATAATGTTAACAAGATATCATTGACCGATACTTGTCAAGTACTTTAGATACTAATTGTTATGTTGCATAATCAATATACCACTGCACATATAAAACAATATGATTGTGCTTAGTGATAAGATAGTTATTAATATGACGACTCTACTTATTCATATAAAATTATAACTTCTGTTAGAGTGCCATACCATGTCCTTGACGATTGCTTGAGCAGTATACTAGTTCATACCAACCTGAAGTGAGATTGTGAAGAAGAAATTGCATAGTCCAATAGATCTGCAGCTGCAAAGTCCATGAACTGTGGTGCACTAACTTCCTCTTTTAACTCACAAATCAGGAGTACACTTGTACACATCTTACTAGAGTACAATTCCAAGTGTAATGTGAAGCAGGTGCCTGATATGTCGTAATATTCTCAAGTCTCGTCACTGGTGCTATATGTTAGATACTGCTTCCTGATAATAACCTAGCACAATATACAAAATTACAATGATAACATTCCCAGCTTGTAAACAGCCATATCCCTCGGATAAACCTTTGCTGTTATCTCCAAAGGTAACCAGGGGGCCAGCTTTCTCAATCCACATTTGATAGCAGGGCTCTATCTCCGGTCATATGTCTTGATGATCCACTGTCAAGAATCCACACTACCGGTTACATTTGTTTAATGCCCTGTACTTCAAATGGATTAGACCTTCTTCGGAACCCAAACTTGGTTGGGCCCGGCATACTTGTAGAACTGTCCTTTATCAGGCAAAACAACATTTTTAATTTTAATTGTCTCAACTTTCTCAATGACTGAACATTTGACCTTGTAAACAGCCTTAACAAATTTCTGTTTAAGCTTAGGCACAAATGTCTCCTTTCTAGCCTTAGAAGGACTAGCAGTCTTAGACCTATCATGCTTCTTGTTATTCACATGCTGACGAGGAGTAGTCTTATCATTAGACACATGCTTACCATTAAAATAAGCATACATCATATTAAAAGCACAAGACATACAATTAGCAACACCACATGCTTTATGAGAGTGATTAACAGCAGGCAATTTATGCATGGTAGACATGGCATTATTGTTATCCAACTCATGTGTGTCTGAGTTAGTCTCAGTTGCTTTCACAACTTTGACTGGAACTTTCGACTCACTTGACTTGGAAACAATCTTCTCATTAGCATGATCTTCAGCACGTATTTCTTCTTGAATAACAGAAGAGGTCGCATCAAATGGTTCAGCAATTGATGCTTTATAGAGGGGTTCATCAACACCCTTAAGCACATGTGGTACTTCCCTCCCTTTAGCACAGACATGAGGAGGGGAGTTTATGCCTAATTCTCAAATAGCAGCATTGTAATCATATCCTATTCCAGATGTTTGATTAACAGCTTGCTTACTGTAGAACTCTTTAGCCTTCGAACAAGAATTGAAGTAGGCTCTAACCTTAGTCTCAAGACCGGTGATCTTGTCTTTGAGAATAGTTTCGAGTTTTCTATAACAGTCAACTCTATTCTCTAGAAAAGATACCTGTTCTTTTAATTTGTCTTGATTAATGTGCACAAGTCTTAATTCATTGACCTCTTTCTCAAGGTCTGTGATCTGTAAACTTAACAGTTCATTATCACGACGTGCACAATCTAAGTTACCTCTTAGATGATAAACCATTTCAGCATCAGAAAGTTTTACCTCTATTCTTGACGATGAAGCTTTTCCATCAATAGCCATAAGAGCAAGATTTCCTTCATCTTCATCTTCACTGTCAGTATCATCCCAGCTTCTTCCCTTTGCCAGATAAGCCCTTTCAGAGTTCTTTCTTACTTGCTTTGGCTTACTACATTCTGTGGCAAAGTGTCCCAACTCATTGCAGTTATAGCATCTAATGGTGCTTCGATCAACCATCCCTGTTTTGTATCCACCACTGCTGGTGTTAGAGGATGAAGATCCACCTTTCTGGAATTTGTTGTAGTTGGACTTGTACTTAAGCTTGGGATTCCTCTTGAATCTGACATGGGAGAATCTCTTGACAATTTGGGCCATTGACTCGTCTTCCAATTGCTCCAGCTCTTCCAAGGAATAAAAATCATCACTTGATTGATTTGTAGTAGGAGGATCATATTCTGCTACTAACTCATTTTCCTCACCCTTGGAAAACTGTACCATTCTTTCTAACTGTTGAGATTGTTGTTGTTGTTGACCTTCAGCTACAAGTGCATTAGATGTGCTGACCATTCTATCCTTCCCGTAGACTTCCTTCTGTTGAATCTGCTCCAACTCATAAGTTTTTAACACTCCATAGAGCCTGTCCAAAGAAATCTCACTCAGATCTCTAGCTTCTCTAATGGCAGTGATTCTATGTTCAAGATGAGCTGGCAGTGTTAAAAGGAACTTTTTGTTGACCTCCCTGATTGAATAATACTTTCCATTGATGTTCAGGTTGTTGATCAACGCATTGTACCTCTCAAACACTTCAGTAATTCCTTCTCCTGGATTTGATTTGAAATGTTCATATTCAGAGGTTAGGATTTCCAACTTGTTCTCCCTAACTTCCTCTGTGCCTTCATTAATCACCTCAATAGTTTCCCACATGTGTTTGGAATTTTTACAGTTCATCACATGTCTGTTCATCAAGGGATCAAGGGAATCAATTAATATTAATTGAAGGCTGGCATCCAAGGAGGCTTCTTCCTTCTCAGCAGGAGTAAAATCTTCAGGCTCTTTTGGATAGGTTCTAGCTTCAGTAGTCACCACACCATCTATTATTACCTCCGGTTCAATAACCATCGGAGTTTTTATACCCTTCTTTAACAAGTTTGAATATTTGGGATTTGCAACTTGTAAGAATAATAGCATCTTCTTCTTCCACATGATATAATTCTCTTTATCAAATTGTGGAATTTTAACGGTTCCAACTTTATGTGAAGTCATTATGAATTTTTGAATAAATAAAAATTCAAGGAGTTGAAAAATCACAAAAGTCTAGGATCTTGATTTGTTCGTTAATAAGAAGGCTCTGATACCAATTGTTGGGTCCCAATGTGTTTGTAGAAGGGGGGTTGAATACAAACAGTACCAAATAATCGAATAAAATGCGGAATAAAAAATGTGAAACAAAATTCAAGTTAAATAAAAATATTATTAAACTTGAAATGTGTTACAACAACTGTATCGATTACAAGGTATTAATCTCAAATCAATTATTACAAATCTAGAATAAATTCGACATGAACTTTTTCTATTTTTGCAATAATTAGAATCAAATGCTAAATGCGATTTGAGATTAAGTTCTAGGGATTTTGATCCGCTAGATTGTTACACAAGAACAAGATAAATAATTCTAGTGGTTTGGATTTAACATTAACAAACTAGAAATTGATCTTGAATTTCTGCAGAGAAGATGATTTTATATTTCAAGGCGGCTGCTCTTTTGTTCTTGACTTGTGTGTATGATAAGTTGCTGCTTCTCTGCTTCTTTTTAAATCAACAAACGAATAGAATTGACTTGGCATGACAATCCTATAGCTGGCAAGACTTTCGGTGAGACAATTGAATGAACTAGCAAGACAATCTGAATGAACTAGCATGACAATCAGAATGAACTAGCAAGACAATCATCCTCCTAGAGTAACTTTCGGTGTGACAATTGAATATGGCCTAGCATGACAATCGGTATGACAATCCTGATTGTCATGCTAGTTCATTTTCAATTGTCTTGCTGATTTAATGCTTGAATTTAATCCAATTAAACTTCTGAAAATTCCTAGAATTAATTCAGAATTAATTAATCAATTAATTCAATTAATAAATAAATTATTCTTCGCAGATATAATTTATTTTCTTAATTAAATTAGATGACTTAATTAATTAATAGAGAATTAATTCTAGTCTTGAGCAGCAACCATTCTTCTGCAAATCTTCTGAAAATCACTGAAAATTATGAATCAATTCCACCACTTCAACGTTGACACTCGATGTACTGTCTGGTTCATGAGTGACTAACTTCCGTGACGTTTCTTCATATCTTGACTTTGACACTTTGATTTTCTTCAGATTAAATCCTTGTAATTTATTGATACCCTGACGAGATCTCTGTCACTTGATTAAATCCACGATCTTGATTTATATCACTGAGGCATGATCAACTTCTTGAACTTCTTCCAGTGAATTAACTCCTCAAGTCTGTAGATGAACCTTGTCTCTGAATCCTTTGACAGATATTACTTTGCGAGATCTCTCTGACGGTAGATCCACTATTTACTTATTACATTCTTATTTGAGTTGAGTTGAATCCTCGTATATACAAATAGGCTATGACATATGACTTACAGTTCTTTTTGTATGTAACAATACAGGCTTCTGAGTTGAATGTTACTGAGTTGCCCTTATCACAAAGCTGGATGACACTCAAAAGATTATGTTTGAGTCCATCCACTAGAGCAACTTCTTCAATGATGACATTGTCTTTTGAAATCAAGCCATATACCACAGTATATCCTTTGCTGTCATCTCCAAAAGTATTACTTGGGCCAGCTCTTTCCTTGAACTCAGTGAGCAGGGTAGAATCCCCAGTCATGTTCCTTGAGCAACCACTATCCAGATACCAAAGATTCTTTCTATTTTCTTGCACACATCAAAATTAAATCAAGTTAATTTTGGTACCCAAGTTCCCTTGGGTCATGCCTTCTTAGCCTTTTTCATAGGTTTCTTATGCTTTCCACCATCAGACTTAGGTGACTGAGAATCAACCTTATTCCTAGGGGATTGACTAAGAATTGCATGATCAATAACATAATTATTATGCACATTTTGATCAACATGATATGGCATAGAATGTGCAAACATGTTATTCCAGTAAGGCATGCTAAAAGAAATTTAAGGCATATTGAATGCAACATAATAAGGATTTTGTGCAAATGGCATATTAGCAAATTATGCATTTAAATTATATGCAGGCATAATAGGCATGGCATTCATTTGTAATGTGGACATGTTGGAAAATGAGGGAGGTGTAGACATGGGTGCACGCATAGCAGATTTGTAATTAACAGACAAATGATTAACACTACCACACTTAAAACAGATTTTTCTTGGTGTATATTTGTCAGGTGTGTAGTTGTTATACTTGTTATTCCTGCTTTCCTATTCCTGTTGTTCTTCCTTTTAAATTCTGCCTTGACCTCAATTTTCTTTAGTCTGTCACTCAACTGCTTCATTGACAGATGCCCTACATTTACTCTTTTATTCTGCATGGCTTGACTTCATTTTCCTGTAACAAAGTTGTTGGAAACTGATCCATATTTCTCATTCAGTTTAGCTAGCTTGGCTTTGCTAACTGGCTTTTTCTCATTCGACGGATGTGGTTCTTTGTCTTTCGAGGGATAATTCCTTTTATCTTTCGACGGATAATCTTCATTATCCGTTGAATCCACATCCGTTGAAAGTCCTTTTACCAATCCTGAATCCAGTTTCGCCTTGTTCTTTTTCCAGGCTTCTTCACCTAAAGATTATATGCCTTGAACTTTGGCAATTTAGGTATGCACATCTCTTGATGACTTCCAGGCTTTGATTACCTCTTGCTCTCGTTCAAGCTGCTTTCTTAAAATATCCTCTTTCTTCAAAGATTCTGTTAGTTCTTCTTTAGAAATTCTACACTCTATTTTCAGTTTCTCAAACTCAACAAATTGAGTTTCTAACACATTATTTCTTTTACTTAAAAATAAATTATTTTCCTTAATTTTATGTTTTCTTTAGTGAGATATTTAAGTGCAACACGCAAGTGATATAATTCTGTTGACATGTTATTTATGGCATCATTACACTCATCTTTAGAAAGGTATGATAGATTGGTAGTGATTACCTGATTGCTTGAAGAACTGACCTTTGCTTCATCTGATTTGGCCATTAGAGCTTAATTGACATAGCTTGTTTCTTCATCTGCATTTATCCCATCAGCTGCCCAGTCATTATCTTGAGTCAAGAAAGCCCTTTCCTTTTATTTGGGCAATTTAAAGCATTTCTTTTTGTAATCCACAGGATCAAACTTCTTTCTTTCAGAATCAGGCGTTCTGCATTTACTTGCAAAATGACCACTCAAGCCACATTTGAAATATTTGAATTTGGATTTATCCACCATGTTTCTATTTGGCTTGGTTGCTCCAAAATTCTTTTTGGATTTAAGATTGGCAAACCTTCTTGATAGGAAAGCTAGATGTTCAGCTATGTCCTCTATTTCATCCTGACTGAGATAATCTTCATGCTCAGCTACCAGCCCTTTTCCTTTGCATTCACGAACCCTAGAGTTTGGTGCAGATTCCACAGCTTCAACCTTCATCTCTTTCACTCTCTCTTGTTCAGCCACCAAAGCTATAGATCCTCCTTTCTTCCTTCCTTTCTCTATCTGCTCATCGTGTTCTAATTCAAGCTTATAAGTCTTTAGAATACCATACAGTCTCTCCAAAGTAAATTCCTTGTAATCTTGAGAATTTTTTAGAGAGACAGTCATAGGCTTCCATTCTTTTGGTAGAGATCTAAGGAATTTCAGGTTTGAATCTTTTGTCTGATAGACTCTTCCATACAGCTTCAGTATATTTAGTAGTTTTTGAAATATGCTAAAGATGTCACTTAAAGATTCACTGTCTTCACAATGTAAGTGCTCATACTGCTGGATTAAAAGTTGCATCTTATTTTCCCTCACTTGTTCAGTTCCATCACATATGATTTGAATTGTATCCCAAATTTCTTTAGCAGTTTTATAATTAATGACATTGTCAAACATATCTTCATCAAGACCATTAAACAGAATGTTCAAAGCCTTTTTGTCTATATGCACTTGCTCAATCTCTTCATCTTTCCATTCTGATTATGGCTTTGGAATACTTTGCTCATTGCCTACAGCTCCTTCAGTATCTGTAGTAGCCCTTCGAGGAACATGAGGGCCTTTCTCAATACAATCAACATATCTTTCATCTTGAGAGAGAAGATGCAGGTATATTTTCACCTTCCAATGGTGATAGTTGTCTTTGTCCAAGAACGGGATCTTCACTTCAACATCCTTCCTGCTCATGTTGTTAGTTGCTTTGATCTTTAAACTCTTAGTGCGTCAAGAGCTTGCTCTGATACCAATTGTTATTCCCAAACAATCTAACAACTAGATTTACAGAAGGGGGGTTGAATGTAATTTTTGGTTTCTTTTCGATTTTAAGAACTTCTTACAAATATAAATATAACTGTGTATGAATATGCTAAGTGCGGATAAGAAATATTCAAGTATTCAAACACAAAGTAAATAAACAAGGATGTTTAAAAAAACTTTATGGTGGATTGTTGTTTCCACAAAAGATATATATAAATGTAGAAGATCTCTATGATGCAAAATGCACACAGTTGCTTACAAGAGTTTTATAAACTTGAACTTGAGAGTGCTAAAAGATTCAGCTTACAAATGCTCTCTAGTTCTTGCTTGCTTTTTCTGTTAATCAATTTTTAATAACTCTTGCTACTCTTGGTTTATATATCACCAAGTTACATACATGTATCTAGGTCTTATCACGGGTTACTTCATTCATCTGTCCCATGCAATCTAGATAGATATAGCATCTTTGAACGTCCCTGTTTTGCATGAAATTGGAAATGCTTCTTTATCTACATAATCCTGATTACAGGCTGCCACATTCCATTTGTATACAATCAACCCATGTGACTGTCAATTCGCTTTCAACTGCTATTCATATCTGATTGTTCTTTTAGACTTCAATATTATCCATTGAGTCTGTTATGAATTATCTATTGAAGATGGCTAGAGTCATCCATTGAGGGCTTTGCAGATTATCCGTAGATGGTGTTTCCTTAGCACTTGATACTCTTTCACTTATGCAGAATTACAATTTATCATCTATTTACAATTTGCAAGATTATTCTACATATCTTGCTAGTAGTCAACATGACTTGGAATTTCTAACAACTTCCAAACTTCTAAGATATTGTAGTGTACATGAATGTGCTACAAGCTTTTTTAAACATAAGCTATTCTATCACTTTGATGGTTACAAAATCATTTAGCTTATATACTTAGAGTTTTTTTTAGAGTTATCATCAAGCCTACAACATATTTCTAGCTTTATAAGATTGACTTGGATTTGAGTCAGAAGGTTTTTGCTTATCATTCTTATGTTCATCATCATTCTTGTCATCTTTTGTGTTGAATTGAGTAGTTGGCAACATGGTTTCAGCATTTTGAAGGTATCTCCCCAATATTATGATCATCTCCTCATCTTCATCTTTCTTATTCTTCTTTGACTTGAGATCAGTTTCCAGAGTCATTATCAATCTGAGATTTCCTCTTACACAATTCTTTGGAACTGTGAAGTACTTGCACCTTTTGGTTTGTGAATAGATGTAGGCCATCCCTTTGCTTGGATGTAGATAGGCTTCAGGAAAAGCAGTTATATAAGCTTTCTTGAGTTCATTTAACAACTGGGTGTCCTATGGAATTACTGGATTCACTCTGTCAATTACTACATCCAGCTCAGATGCTCTCATGGTTTGGAGATTTGAGAGAGACACCTAAAGACATCTGTACAATCCACAGTCATTGACATTTGCAACTATCCTTTTCTCCAGGAAGTTGTCAACCTTTACTATCACCACCCATAGAAAATTGATATTTTTGGCCAAAGCTCTTTGTAAGTGATGTACTTGTTGGCCAGAGAGACTCTCAGTACAACCATTAGCTCATTGAACTCCTTATCTGTTAGTGTAGGTGCCCTAGAGGCAATACATTATTCTTTTAAATCTTTATGTCAGTTGATCATTCAATAAATGTATTTATTATGACCTTAATTACTGCAATATTTTGTTAGCATAATAAATGTCCTTAGAATCATGATACACATTGTATAGTTTAAGTACATGACTTGAACTTGAGATTATATAATATATCATATTCTTAAAGGTCCCTAGTCGAGTATTATTATATAGGACAATAATAATACATAGATAGACTAGTATATTGTTTGACAAGATAACCACATCTCATTGGTTATAAGTATGGGGATACTAAAGTCAATACATAGGTACATGTGAGAGTACATGGTACTGGACAGACCCACGGTGAGATTCTTCATGTTTAATAAAGTCATAAGAAAGACTCACAATGATAATGGTGTAACGATCCTTTGACTTGAAATCATTATATTTCTATACGAGGATTAATATACTTTGACTACATTAAAAGTTACTTTTGATCGGGTGATGATAAAAGTGGACATCGGGTATATAATGAGTCGTATGAGAAATATGAATGATAGATAAAAGATTTAACCCTCCTATAATTAGGAGAGATATTATTGGCCTCTTGATTGAGTGGGACTATAAAAGCATGGACATTCTCAAATTATGATTTGTCTTGATAGTCTACTCATGGATCAAGTAAACCCGGATTAAATGTTGAAGAGGATGACTAAATACATGCCTCGAGTTTAATCTATAATATATATGGTTAAAGGGATTATATTACACGAAAAACATTAATCATGAAAGGTTTTATCTAATCACGATTTAATTATTATTTAATTGGGTAACAATGATGTATTACTAGATACCGCTCATTGTTTATAATTTTATTAGAGAATAAAATTATTGCCAATTAAATAATAGCCTACAGGGTCGCACAAATAGAGCACTTAATGGAATAGTTAATTTAAATTATGGATTTAAATTAATTGATGATTATTCGAATTTTATTATAATTAAGTAAGACTTAATTGAGATAATATAAATTCGAATTAAAAGGAATGTTTTTTCCCATAATAATTAAGTATGACTTAGTTATTAATTAAATAATAGAAATTCATTTTTATTATTTAATCCAATACCTACTAGGGTTGGGCTTTGCTGTTATAGGCCTTTTTAATCAGCCATTATAAATAGATAATGATAGGTTAAAGAGGGGGTACATTTTTTGAGAAAACCCTAGCAGCAAAGAGAGGCAGAGGCAATTCGGATCATCAAGAAGGAGGCTAGTACATTCATTCCATAGTCAAGTTCGTGAGACGTTCTTGGAGGTGCTCGTGTGGATACCATATAGGTGTTTCTCCGAGAGGTAGACACAAAGCGTGATAGCTAGGATCTCCGTTGAGTTCGTGAAAGTTAAGCTCTTGAAAGGTATGATTCGTTATCTCCATAATCTGCTCATAATTATACATGGATCCTGTTTTTGGGTTTCGGAAATTTTTTTGTTTTATTTACGTTTATCCGCTGCGTTTTATGCCTCGGAACCCAACATTATCTTGACAGGGTCCTACTGCAGCTTTCCCGAGTCTGTTTACTAACATATTGAGAAATTTTGTTTTGAGTAGAGCTTTGACCATGGTGAGATATAAATGTAGATTTTCCATCCTCCTTGGATTGTTGAATTCTAGCTTATATCACCCCCTTAGTCTTGGTAGCAGGGAGGAGTAGTGGAGTTGGAATTTTTGGCCTCGCGGCTTCAGGTAGAGCAGGTAGTGGAACATTCAAGGCACCCATGATAGCTCCCAAGGAAACTGAAATTTTCATTTGAAGATGTTTGTGGGAGTCTACCAGGGTCCTAATGTCATTTTATTGACTCTACACTAGTGAAGTGAGAGCATTAACCTGAGCTGTGAGTGAGTCATTTGAGGCTTGGAGATTGGAAACTTGTTGTTGAAGAGATTGAATCTGAAGATTGGTTGATGTAGAAGGTGGTTGTTGGGAGCTTGAAGATAGAGGAGCACCAAATGTAGCTTGAACTAACTTCTTGATCCCTTCCATTAAAAGAGCTGAAGGTTCATACCTGGATTGATGAAGTTGATCGAGTTTGACCCTAGTGTCATTGTTACTGGTGATGTGACTCTAGACAACTTCATGTAGAACCACAAAAGATTACTTCAGGTTCTTGATGCTTTGCTCCATGCTGGACATATCAAACCTAGCCATTTGGTCAGCAAATTTCTGGAATTTATTCTTGATCTCAACTTGAGTAGGAACAAGGTCATCCAGCTTCTCTTTTACCAATTTTCTAATTCTGTCTTGATGACTATTCAGAGTCTGTTGCAGTGCTTTACCAATAAGGTGAAAAGCTTTGAGTTGTGCCTTGTAGACCTCTGTAACAACGTCATAAACTTCCTGGGGACTGAGAGTTTTGGCAATGCTTCCTAAGGTAGTTACATACTCCTCTCTAAACCTAGCCAAAACCTCATCCATCTCTAGACTGAAGTCTTTGTCTAACCAAGCATCCAAATTGCCATCTTGTTCAACTTCATTGATAATTTTCTACTATTGTTCTTAAACATCTGTTTTGTAAGAAAGAAAGATGGCCTGATAATCCTGATTGGATATATCAGTTGTGAGCAATTGTTGTGTGATGTTGACAAGGCTAGAAAATTAGTCCACTAATAGATGATTCATCATGATAGGCTGAGTCTGAGCATCCTACAGCCACTAGTAAATAAGGTGTGAGGGTTGTTGAGAGGGATTAGACGTAGATGGTATGTCTATTTGAGTTGAGGTGGATGGTTGGGGTTCATGAACATTACATGTGACTGATGCCACAGTTTGACTCACAGTTGGAACTGTGGTTGTGACAGTGTGTTGTTCACCAACAATGGGAACCTCTAATTAAATTGGAGAGGATTTGACCAGGTTACTGTCATGTACCATAGCCTCAAATCCTTGCTCTTCTTTCAAAGAGCTCGCACTTAAATGTGCTAAGCTTTCCTCCCCTATGATTGGATCATTGGCAATTGGACTCCTAGCTTCAATTAACAGAGCAATCTCAGCTAGGGTTTTGAGGGGAGTTGTCCCAGCATGAGGAACCTTCAATTGAATTGGAGAGGATTTAGATAGCTCCCCCTCAGGAGTACTACCCTTAAACCTATTAATTTGTGAAGATTGTTTAGAACATGAAGGTGCTTGAGTAACATCCACAGGGACTTCAGTCAAAACTGATGAAACCCTTATGGTTTTGATGGTGTAATCAAGGTCTACCCCAGCTAGTAGCCTCTCACCATCTAATTGTGGTTCCTGGGTGGTGATTACAGTTTAATGAACCATGTCACTTGATTTTGATGACACTTGAGAAGTGGGTTCAAGTGTCTTATTAAATGAAGAAGAAATTTGAGAAATAAGATTTGTAATTTCAGTATTGAGTGTTGGAAGCTCCCCCTGAGTAGATGAGGGAGCTTCAAAAGATGTGCTCTCAGAGTGTGTGTCATCCTTATTTCTTCTTTCATATACTTGAATGTGTTCAAGTGATGGTGCAGAATCTTTACAGGATGCACTAGGGATAGTGCTCTTTTCAATATAGACACCCTATTGAGAGGATTCCTCTAGAGTATGTTTGATTCCCTCTAATTCAACTACATCTTTTTGGGAGAATGCAGAGGTAGCCAAATGAGTGGTCAACTCAGTTTGCTTTATCTTTTTTGGCTTCTTGACCAAGGTAGACTCTGGTTGTGTTTGATCCTCGTCACTCTCATTAATAACTATCAAGGGTGCCTGCTTTTTCTTCTTTTTACTCACTTCACCCTTTTGAGAGGATGAAGTGGTTGGTTTCCTAGCTGCTAGTTGCAAAGAAGGAAGGGTCTCAGTTTGGGAAGACCCATGTTGGTGTTCCTGTGTTTATTTTTCCATAGGTATAGGAGCCATAATTGTACTAGTTGTTACTGTAGACCTCATGTCAGGCATAGGGTAAGGGTATGTCTTGAATCTCTCCAACATAAATGGAGTGATTCTAAGACTTACAGGTACCTTATTTTTAGTAATAAGTGAGCCAAATAGAATTTTAGAAACTTTTTTACAGTTGCCTATTTATGTTCTATCTATACCATTAAGTAAGTGAATGTCTTGCACTTTATAGTTTAAAGTAGACATTATAAATCTAGGAAGAAATATTTCCTTACCTCTTGATGTCAAGGGCATTGTGAGCCTGGTGCTTAGCTCCTCCATAATCAAAAGTCCTACATTGAGGTGTCTGTTGTGAGCTATGGAGAACACCAGCTTCTGAACAATACTTGAAATGTTGTTATACCCTGTCTTCCTGCAGGTGAAGGCCCTCACAATTGAGTCAAACAGGAAAGACCATTCCCTCATCAAATACTTATTGTTCAGACTTTCCAAGTTGATCCTCTCACTATAGTTGATGAAGTCCATGAACTCAGCTAGCTCATCTTGAGTTGGGACCTCCACCAGGTTGTCAGTAGGGATGCCCAAAGCCAGATTGACATCATTCTCAGAAAACTCCACCTGTTGGCCTTGAATAGAGTAGTTAACCGCCATGGAAATAGCTTGGTTCTCATGCAATACTGTCATCATCACAGCAAAGTTCCAAAAATCACTGAGAATATTCAAATACATAATTGGATTTGCAGTTAGAGCACCTGCAAAGTATATTTCATAGAGGAACTTCACAAAGCTCTTGAAGCTATCAGCAGCTTGGTTAGCATATGTAAATGCAAGATAGTTGGTGCCTTCTTTTGGGATAAAAGATCTAACTATGTTTGATGTTATTTTAAGTGTTTGAATTTGAGTGGGTAAGAAAAATTAGAGAGAAAGAGTTTGAAATGAGAGAAAACGGTTTGGATTTGCAGAAATTAGGTCACTTAGAGATCTCGAAGGCGTAAAGAGGTGTATATCGAGATGTTTGGGTATTTATAGTAAAAGGTAAATGACTTATCGAGAAGTAGAAATAGACGGTTGGGATTTGCTTATCGAGAAGTCACATGTGAGAATAGATACATATCGATATGTCACCTTCCTGACTCTTATCGAGAACTAGATAATGACTTATCGAGATGTCTAGTAAATACTCAGTTTGTCCTGAATGGACTGAGTTTTCCAATTTTATTTAAATAAATCAAAATAAAATTAGAATGATTTTATATCAAAAGTATTTTATTGAAATAATTTATTGATTTAAATTATTTCTGTTCTGACTTATCGAGAAGTCTAAGAATTATACTTGTAGAGAACTTTATCGAGAAGTCTCAAAGTGACTTATCGAGATCTCTATAATGACCTATCGAGAAGTCATAATGAAGCTTGTCGAGAAGTCATTCAAGAAGTCTAGAAAAAGACTTATCGAGAACTGCATTGAGAAGTCTCAAAATGACTTGTTGGGAAGTCAATTAGACTTATTGAGAACTCAGTTCTCTATATACTTTTGTTTGATTTTGATTCTGCCTTATGCTAATTTTTCATATTGAAAAATGTAAATTAACAGTTATGCAGTTTCCTTAGAATTTGAAAAATTTCATGCTAAATTTGAATTTTGAAAAATAAATATACAGAGAATTCTGAAATATTTATAACTCATATTCCAGTTAATTTCCAATTAAATTAAATTAATTTTGATTTACTAGAAATTAATCTGCTGCAACACATTAGCTGAGTTCTTGCCTTTAGGATGAAATATTTAACATTCCAATTTCATCAACAAGTTTAGTGAAAGTTGCTTCATCCAAAGGTTTAGTAAAAATGTAAGCTAATTGTTTTTCTGTTGGAACAAAAATAAGCTCAATAGTACCATTTGCAGCATGTTCTCTAATAAAATGATACCTTACATCAATGTCCTTTGTTCTAGAAT
Organism: Apium graveolens; assembly: GCF_009905375.1. Classification (NCBI taxonomy): domain Eukaryota; kingdom Viridiplantae; phylum Streptophyta; class Magnoliopsida; order Apiales; family Apiaceae; genus Apium; species Apium graveolens. Next base: position 247,342,186 of record NC_133648.1, on the reverse strand, counting down.
GATTAACTGGATTAGCCACAATAGAAATAGTACTAGTATTGTCACACATAATTGGTGTTAGTCCTTAACAATATAGCAAGAATTGCAGAAGGGGGGTTGAATGGAATTCTTGAACCTTTTTTTTAAAATAAAAATGTTCAAACTCGAATACAAATACAAGTGTTTTGATTAGCACAATGCGGAATAAAAACTTAATTGAATCAAAACATAAGTAATTGAAAACAAGAGTCTTTAAAAACTTTCTGGTGGATTTAAACAATTCCACCAGAGATATATATTATACCGAGAGAACTCTGTGTGCAAGAATGCTCACAGTTGCTTACAAATTTGAACTACTGAGAATACAGAGAAATGCTAATAATTCTGCTTACAAATATTTCTCACTTTTTGTATCTCAGATCTTAGTTTCTATTTGCTACTTCTTGGTTTATATATTACCAAGATTACAAAGTCAAAAGATAGAATCATTATAAAAACTATCAGTTTTTATGCTTTGTTACTTTGTTCACTATTACCCAGTTAATAGGCTTCCTCATTCCATTTGCATACATCCCGACGCATGTGACCAGTTGTCACTGTCAACTAATGTTTGAATTCTTTATCCGTTGGGTTCATGATCATCCGTCGGGTTGTTGATCATCCGTTGGGTGCTTTGTAGTTTATCCATCGGGTAGCAATCAGGCACTTGACTTCATTTCACTTATGCAGAATTACAAGACATCATCTATGTACAATTAATCAACCTATTCTGCATATCTAGTTAAAGTCCACATGACTTATATGCTACTACAGACTCTATTCAAAGGTGTATGCAGAAATGTGCTACAGACTCATTATTACATAAGCTACTCACTTGATGGATAATAAATCATTATCCGTCGGGACTATAGATTTATCCGTCGGGACTAAAATTCTTATCCGTCGAGTGCTACATTATTTCACTAAGTAAAATCTACTTAGGTGTTTTGTTTGTGAAATCATCAAGTACACAACATATGCACAACAATCTCCCCCAATTTATGTCTACTGGAATTGTAGCCATAAATTAAGAGATACTTGATGATAACAAAACATCCTAAACATACAGCTTTAAAGAAAAGTAGATAATACTGAAAGTGCTTCAATTAATCAAAATGTACAAAGTTTGGCTCACAGACATTTTCAAGATGTTCCTCTAGCCTGAGCAGATTTATCTAGTTCCTTGAAGGTCTGGATCTTCTTCCAAACTTTTTGTTGTTTTCATTAATCTGATTTTGGAGCTGCCTGTGGAATTCCAGTTCATCAGATTCTGAGAGATTTAGCTTTTCTTGCATTTCCAAGAGAGTCTCATTGCTGGAGATGCTCAGTTGGTCTTCTAATCTGAAGAATCTTCTCACACCTTTGTCATCCATGAACTCCATCAGCCAATAGGGCCTTAGATGCACTCTTCTCCCTATGTATGGGATGATTAGAGACTTTGGGAGTGCATCTTTAGCTCTAACACTCCTTAGTTCTTCAATCTTCTTCAATACTAGTCTTCTTGCAGTGACATTGAACCCAAAGTTCTTCTTGAAGGATGAATAAACTTTAATCAGTACAGCTTGGCTATCTTGAAGAATCCTGTGAAGTGGCCACTGAATCTCCTTTCCTCCTTTGTACTTGAACACTAACCTTTCAGGTAGGTTTCTGTATGCATCAATTCCCCTCACTTCATCTAGTTCATCCAGATAGAGGTTTAGATCTGAAAATTCTTTGATGTCACACAAGTACAAGTAGTCTCCCTTATTGACTTTGGGCTGAGCTTTGACTACAGATTTGGATTTGAGAGGTGATAGCTTCACCTTCTTGACTGCTCTTGACTTTGTCCTTTTTGGCTTGCTAAGGATTGGTAGACTGAAGTTAGGAATTGGTATGTTATCCCATTCTATTGGCTCATTCTTGGGCACAATAGGTTCACCATGAATACTCCTGTAGGGATCCACCACCCTTATATCTTCAAATACCACAGAGGGCTTTAATGCTTGAGTTGTAGCTGGTGTTGGTTCCTTAGAAAATTGATCTCCCAATTCCTTTTCAACAATATCCAGATTCCTTTTTGTTCTTTTAGCCAATTCTTTCTTTCTTGGAGATTTCTTCTGTTCTTCAACATGTTTCCTTGATTCAGTAGCTTCAGATGATTGAGAGGGAATTTGTTGTGATGAATTCACAGCCTGTAGCTTGGCCAAGATAGCAATTTGCTCTTTCTTTTGTTTAGCCTTCTTTGCATCTAGAATAGCTTGCTTCTTTTCCTGCTTCAATCTGGCTTTTTCTTCTCTCTTTGCTTGAGCAAATTGAGGATGTCCAGCTACCACACAAATTTCCTTTCCATTTCTGAATATCTTAACAATTCTCCTTTTTGAAGCTGAATCAGTTGGATCTTTGTAGAAAACAACTGATCTTGACAGAAGCTTCTTCTCATCAGGCTTGGGTGTCTCATACACAGTATCTAAGTGGTTCTTCAAGGATGATTATGAATAGTTTGCCATTGGTTTAAGAATCATTTCAGCCTTTGGAGACTTGATGCAGGAAGATTGTCCTCTTTCCAGATAGTTCATGCTCATCTCATTCACACTGATTTGCTTGACTTGTGAGTGATGGATGGCTGACTTAACTGGCTCCTTGACAAGTTGGAACTTATTCTGTATCTCCTCATCAATCTTCTCCTAGTTGATCAAATTCAACTTTTCTTTCTCAGCAACTTTCAAGTTTGCTGCTGCTGCCTGAATCAAATCTATACCATCTGCAACTGGTGGCTTTGAGACAGTAATTGAAGGCACAATTACTTTGTTGATTTGTATTTGAAGTTTCTCCCCCTCACTTGGTCCTTTCTCCCCCTTTTTGTTATCATCAAGTTGAGGAGTCAGGCCTTGTGCTTTAGCCAGTTGCATGAGAAGACTGGTCTGAGACTGTTGATTTTGAAGAATGGTGACCACAGAGTTTTCAATACCTTGAACTCTATTCTCCAGTTTGGTCAGCCTCTTTTCAGCATCTGATTCTTTTCTCATTCTCAGTAATAGATCTTGTATGGTACCATATGGCATGACTGAATCCAGCTTCTCAGAATTGTAGGTCTTCAAGTCAGCTATATCCTTTTTGAGTTCATCTACACTTAGATTCTGTCTTAATTGTTGTAGCTTCATGAGATGTAGAGAATCTAGGTGAGCTTAAAGAATAGCCTTGGTACCAGCATTTGAGCTCTTCTGAATGGCCTTTTGGATAGACATGATTTGTTTGACCAAGGATACATTAAATTGTCCTGGTGTGGACTCCTTTGTCAAGGCCCATTCAGGTAAATCTGGAATAGAACTTGGGCCTTCATCTCCCCCTAAGTTCATGCTTCCATCAAATGAAATAGAGTCATCATCATTAAAATTTACTCCAAATTCCTCAGATGGCTCACCAGCTGTAGGAGGCATTAAATTGACAGCAGCTTTATCCCTTTGTAGAGATTCTGAAGTATGCACCAGATTCAAAGTCTTTTCTGCCTCCTCATTGCCCTGAGCAGCCAACAATTGATAGGCTGACACAGGATGAGTAAAAGTATCAGCATCCAAGGAAATGTTATCAATTACAGCTTTGTAATGTTGCTGAAATTGTCTTTCCTTTTCAGCATCATCCATAATCATTAACTCATGAGCAAAGGCTGGATCCACCCTTATACCCTCTATACCTGTTTTTCTCTCATGTCTCTCTTTTGTTGCATCAGGGTCTCACCCTGGCTCACCACCCTCACACCCTCACCTTCACCTACTAAGGTGGGACTCCTCTCACTCTCTTTTGCCAATCCTGAAGAAATGGATTGCAGATTTTCACTCATTTCCTCTCCTTTTGCCTGGGAGCAACCCAACCTCTCACTCAAGACACTCTCCTCTCTCAATTCTAAGAGTGACTGTACAACCACTAAATCTTCTGCACTTGAAATAATTGAAGTTTGAAGTTGTGCAGAGATACTCGACGGATGAGTGATATCCATCGAGTGAGTGGTAATGTTATCCGACGGATAACTGCTGTTAGGCTTATCCGTCGGGATACATTCACTACTCGACGGATGAGCAATATTCGTCGAGAGAGTAGAATGAATGAGTTGGGAAGAGAAACTATTGTTGACTCTGTGCTGATTGAAGATATTTGGGGCACAGATGTCACAATATTTTCTGAAAGAATTGGTAAGTGAGCCAACAAATCATCTAACAGATGATGCTCACTTGTACTAGATTTTGGATTCCCCAACAGAGTTAAAGAAGGGGAATCAGGAATTGATGTGTTTATCATATCCACATCCAGAGAGTTTGTTGGTGAGTATGGTGTATGAGGTACTTCTATAACTAGAGATTTTGGCTGTGACTCCATATTTATTGGAGCCACATCAAACTGAACTTGAGAAGGTGCAGTGACTGTGTCTTTAGCACCAGTTTGCACAGTGTGTGTACCCTGTGCATCCCCAGAGGTTTTAGATTTCTTCTTTCTTGTATAAGTTTGGGGTGAGCTTGTGTCCCTAACCCTCTTGGCATGTGCTCTTGGCTGAGAGTTTTGTTCAATAACCACATCCTTTTGAGGGGATGCAGCTAGAAGTGAGCTTTTGTCCTTTTTAAGCACTGCAGTTTGTTGGGAAACTACAGTGTGGCTAGGTTGGGATTCACTCAACTCTCCAACCTTATTCTTGGGGTTTCTTTGATGTTCACCCCTTCCCTCACCTGACTTTCCCTCCTTCACACTCCCCTCTTTTGCTTTTGTGGATTTTTTAACTGGCATCTTTTGAGAGATACCAGAGGAGGTTTTTTTTGATTTACATTAGGAAATAGTATTAGGTTTGGAGGCTTTGGTAGGCAACTGTTTGGTCATTGGCACAGTTGCCATAGCTACGCCTGAATTCAAAGAAATAGTGGAGGTTGGAATAGTTGTAGGGATGGATGAACTTACCTCACTTACCTGAGGTGCCTGCATTACAGGAAAGTAGAACATTGGCACATCCTTGTGATGATTGGCCCTGTTCAAATCTGTAATGAGTCTTCTCTCTTGAACCCAACAATCCAGTTTGTTGTTAGGGTTCTCAAGCACAATCTCTTCACAGAGGTGGTTAGCCAATAACATGAAAAATCTAGCATAATACACATTTTTACCTCTTTTAGCTAACTCACCCAATTTAAAACCTAACTCAAATAGGACAAGGTCACTGAAATTGTAAAATTTATCTGTAACTAGCATGTATAGCATGTTAAGCATGGAAATATTCACTGAATCAAAATTACTGATTTTTCCAGAGAAAACCTTAGTAACTACATCACACATGAAACTCCACTCCTTCCTAAGACCCATTCTCCTAATATCACTCAGTTTAGAAGTAGGAAGTGCATAATGCATGGAATTAAGCATATTGATAATATCAGTGTCATTGTGTGGTGAAGTCACATTGTTATCAGGAATTTTGAAACATGCTTTTATCACATCACTATTGATACAGAATTCTTTACCTTTGATGGTTAGAGTGATGGTCTTGTCAGTAGAGTTGTAGATAGCATTGGTCAACATCTCTTCAACAACTTCACAGAAGATTGTAGGTGATTCCAACATGGCGTAATTGAGCTTGCAATTCTTCACAAAGTCCATCATCTTGTGGTTGTCCTCTGATTGTTGAATACCCTTATTGACCAATGCAGTGAAATTGTTCTTCTCATAAATGAACCCAGTTTGAGACATAATCTTTACTACAGGTGCCATTGTTAGAGAATGAAAGCTTGAAGAGAAGGAGAGTAATTGCTTGAGAGAGAATGAAATTAGAGCAGTTGAATTTGAGAATGATAAAAGAAAATAATTGCAATGAAATAAGCTTTTATACTATCTCAAAAATAACTGATGAAAATAATAAAGTAAAGTAAATTAACTAATAAAAAATTGCCTAAAATAGCCGTTTAAAAATATTCTGTAAAAATTCCACTCATTATCCCTCGTGTAATGCTTACAAACTGTAAGTTTACTCGATGGATAATGTACAGGGAATTAACGGCTCAGATTAAGACAATTCGACGGATGAGGATAAACTGTTATCCGTCGTGTCTTAAAAAATTCCAGAAAAGTAATTGATTTTTATTAGCAAATAGTATATCGACGGATGACTAATCTCGATGGATAAGGGTCATCCGTCGAGATGTAAACTTTGACTTAACCAAAATTTCATCCAAGACTGAAAAATCAATTAAATTTCTGGCTGCATAACAACTTGTAAAATAACTCAGATAAATTTAAGAGTAATTAAGCATACCTAACTCACTTACCAACCTTGAAAAGGTGGATTCATCCAGTGGCTTGGTAAAGATATCTGCAAATTGCTTCTCACTTGGAACAAAATGTAGTTCCACAGTACCATTCATTACATGTTCCCTTATGAAATGGTACTTGATATCTATGTGCTTTGTCCTTGAATATTGCACTGGATTTTTAGTGATGGCAATTGCACTTGTGTTATCACAGAAAATAGGAATTCTCTCAACTTGCAAACCATAGTCTAGCATTGATTTTTCATCCATAAAATCTGTGCACAGCAACTGCCAGTAGCAATATATTCAGCTTCAGCTGTAGAAGTAGAAACTGAATTTTGCTTTTTACTGAACCAGGACACAAGCTTATTTCCTAGAAATTGACAGGTTCCTGTTGTACTTTTTCTATCAATTCTACAACCTGCATAATCTGCATCTGAATAACCAGTTAGATCAAAACCAGAATCTCTAGGGTACCAAATGCCAAGGTTTAGTGTTCCCTTGAGATATCTGAAAATTCTCTTAATAGCTATCAAGTGAGATTCTCTAGGATCAGCCTGAAATCTGGCACATAAACATGTAGCAAACATTATATCTGGCCTACTAGTTGTTAAGTACAGAAGTGAGCCAACCATGCCTCTATAACTTGAAATATCCACAGACTTTTCAGTAGTATTTAATTCAAGCTTAGTTGCAGTGGTCATGGGAGTTTTTACAGATGTGCAATCCATTAGATCAAACTTTTTTAAAAGATCAAGAATATATTTAGTTTGACTAATGAATATTCCATCACTAACTTGCTTAACTTGTAAACCAAGAAAGTAAGTTAGTTCTCCCATCATACTCATTTTATACTTACTTTGCATCAATTTGGCAAACTTTTTGCAAAGTTTCTCATCTGTAGAGCCAAAAATAATATCATCTACATAAATTTGAACAAGTATACTAGAGCCATTAACATTTCTGAAAAATAAAGTTTTATCTACAGTACCTCTTGTGAAGTGATTTTCCAAAAGGAACTTTGATAAGGTGTCATACCAGGCTCTAGGTGCTTGCTTCAGTCCATAAAGTGCTTTCAGAAGATAATAGACATATTCTGGAAAATTTGGATCTTCAAAACCAGGAGGTTGACTAACATATACTTCTTCCTCCAAATCTCCATTCAGAAAGGCACTTTTGACATCCATTTGATAGACCTTGAAATTGGCATGGGCTGCATAGGCTAAGAAGATTCTGATGGCTTCAAGTCTTGCAACAGGAGCAAATATTTCATCAAAATTAATTCCTTCTTGCTTACAATAGCCCTTAGCAACCAATCTAGCTTTATTCCTGACTACTATGCCATTTTCATCCATCTTGTTTCTGAATACCCACTTGGTGTCTATTGGATTCTTTCCTTTAGGCTTGGGTACCAGCTTCCATACATTATTCCTTTCAAATTGGTTTAGCTCCTCCTGCATAGCTAAAATCCAATCAGGATCCAATAAAGCTTCTTCTACCTTCTTTGGTTTTTCCTTTGACAGAAAGCTGCTGTATAGACATTCTTCCTGAGTTGCTCTTCTTGTTTGAACTCTAGAAGAAACATCACCAATGATAAGCTCAAAGGGGTGATCTTTTGTCCATTTCCTTTATTGAGGTAGTTTAGCTCTAGATGAAGAGACCTCATTGTTGTCTTGATGTGTAATTGAGTTTTGACTAATTGAAACTCCCCTTGAGTTTGTGACCATCCACTAATGCAACCTCCTCAATGATGACATTGTCCTTTGAAATCAAGCCATATCCCACAGTATAACCCTTGCTGTCATCTCCAAAAGTAATACTTAGGCCAGCTCTCTCCTTAAACTCTGTGAGCAGGGTAGAATCACCAGTCATGTGTCTTGAACAACCACTATCCAAGTACCAAAGATTCCTTCTATTTTCCTGCACACATCAAAATCAAATCAAGTTGATTTTGGTACCCAAATTTCCTTGGGTCCTGCCTTGTTAGCTTTATTTTTCTGTTTCTTAGGTCTTGTCTCATTTGACTTAAGAATTTCAGATTCATCCTTAGTCATTTGGGTTGGACCTTTGAAACCATTCATTGCAACAGAATTATCATGCATATTATGACTAACAGGAAATGGCATGCTTGGTGTAAACATGTTATTCCAGTAAGGCATGCTAAATGGCATTTGTGGCATACTATATGCAGCATAATAAGGATTAGGAGCAAATGGCATATTAGCAAACTGTGCATTCATGTTATGTGTAGGCATAGCATTAACAGGCATGGGAGGCATGGCATTCATGTTAGGAAATTGAGACTGAACAGATATGGGAGTAGGCATGGCAGATTTGCAATTAACAGATAAATGATTTACACTACCACACTTAACACAGATTTTTCTAGGAGCATATTTATCAGGTGTGTAGTTATCGTGTTTGTTAATCCCTACTTTACAATTCCTATTATTTTTCCTTTTAGTCTCTGTTTTTACCTTAATTTTCTCAAGTCTGTCACTTAACTGTTTGACAGTCATGTGACCAACATTAGTCTTTTTCCCTTTTTTAACTTGACTTGACTCTCCTGAAACAAAGTTCTTGGAAACAGACCCATACTTCTCATTCAGCTTAATTAGTTTGGCTTTGCTAAGCCACAGCCGACGGATGAGGATTTTCATCATTCGACGGATAACACTTTTTGTTATCTGACGGATAGTCCTCATCATCCGTCGAGTCTACATCTGTTAGCAGTCCATCTGCCAAATTAGGTTCTAGTTTCTCTTTGTTCTTTTTCCAGGATTCAACACAGAAAGACTCAATTCCTTGAACTTTGGTGATTTGAGCATGGACATCCCTGGATGTTTTCCAAGCTTTAATCACCTCTTGTTCACGCTCGATATGCTTCTTTAAAATTTCTTCCTTTTTCAAGGACTCAATTAATTCCTCCTTAGCAGTCTTACACTCAATTCTTAATTTCTCAAAATCAATAAACTGAGACTCAAGCACATTATTCCTCTCACTTAAAAACAGATTGTTTTCTTTGATTTTAGCATTTTCTTTAGTAAGAGACTTAAGTGTAACACGCAAGTGATATAACTCTGTAGACATGTCATTTATGGCATCATTACACTCAACCTTAGATAAATGTGCAAGGTTTGTTGTAATTACCTGATTGCTTGAGGAACTTGTCTCTGTCTCATCAGACTTGGCCATTAGGGCTAGATTGACATAGCTGACATCTTCATCTTCATCCAGACCATCTGCTGCCCAGTCATTTTCTTGTGTAATAAAAGCCATTTCCTTTTGTTTGAGTAGATCAAAGTATTTTTGCTTATAATCCACAGACTCAAACTTTTTCTTACTGGAATCTGACTTTCTACACTCATTGGCAAAATGCCCTGCCAAGCCACATTTGAAACATTTGAATTTTGACTTATCCACCATGTTTCTATTTGGCTTGGCTGCTCCAAAGTTCTTCTTGAACTTGATCTTGGCAAATCTCCTGGAAAGAAATGTTAGGTGCTCATCAATGTCCTCCATGTCATCTTGGCTCAATGAATCTTCACTTTCTACTGCAAGCCCCTTGCCCTTGTTCTCACAGACCTTTGAAGTTGATTCAACAGCTTCCATCTTCACTTCCTTCTCCTTTTCCAACTCAGCAACTAGTGCAATGGATCCTCCTTTCTTTTTTCCTCTCTCCATCCTTTCATCCTGCTATATTTCAAGCTTATAGGTTTTCAGGATGCCATACAGTCTCTCCAAAGTAAACTCCTTATAATCTTGTGAGTTTCTTAATGAGACTGTCATTGGTTTCCATTCCTTTGGAAGAGATCTAAGGAATTTCATATTAGAGTCTTTAGTCTGATAGACTCTCCCATGCAACTTGAGAGCATTTAGTACTTTTTGAAACCTACTAAATATGTCAGTGAGAGACTCACTTTCCTCATTGTGAAAATGCTTATATTGCTGAATCAAGAGCTGCATCTTATTTTCTCTAACTTGCTCAGTACCATCACAGATTATCTGTATAGTATCCCAGACTTTCTTGGCAGTTTTACAGTTGATAATGTTGTCAAACATGTCTGCATCAACTCCATTAAACAGAATATTCATGGTCTTTTTATCTTTCCTGACTTGTTCAATGTCAGGATCAGACCATTCATGCCTTGGCTTGGGAACTGATGGCTCGTTTCCTGTTGCAGCTCTCATTGGAACAAGAGGGCCTCTTTCTATGCAGTCCACATAGGCCTCATCTTGAGAAAGCATATGAAGATGCATCTTTACCTTCCAATGATGGTAATTATCTTTATCTAGAAAAGGAATCTTGACTCCAACATCCTTCTTGTTCATCTTGCTGAATTGTTTTCATCTTTAAACTCTTTGTTGATTAAGAGCTTGCTTTGATACCAATTGTTAGTCCTTTAACAATATAGAAAGAATTGCAGAAGGGGGGTTGAATGGAATTCTTGAACCTTTTTCTTAAAATAAAAATGTTCAAACTCGAATACAAATATAAGTGTTTTGATTAGCACAATGCGGAATAAAAACTTAATTGAATCAAAACATAAGTAATTAAAAACAAGAGTCTTTAAAAACTTTCTGGTGGATTTAAACAATTCCATCAGAGATATATATTATATCGAGAGAACTCTGTGTGCAAGAATGCTCACAGCTGCTTACAAATTTGAACTACTGAGAATACAGAGAAATGCTAATAATTCTGCTTACAAATGTTTCTCACTTTTTGTATCTCAGATCTTAGTTTCTATTTGCTACTTCTTGGTTTATATATTACCAAGATTACAAAGTCAAAAGATAGAATCATTATAAAAACTATTAGTTTTTATATTTTGCTACTTTGTTCTCTATTACCCAGTCCTCATTATATTTGCATACATCCTGACGCATGTGACCAGTTGTCACTGTCAACTGATCTTTGAACTCTTTATCCGTTGGGTTCATGATCATCCGTCGGATTGTTGATCATCCGTCGGGTTGTTGATCATCCGTCGGGTGCTTTGTAGTTTATCCGTCGGGTAGCAATCAGGCACTTGACTTTATTTCACTTATGCAGAATTACAAGACATCATCTATGTACAATTAATCAACCTATTCTGCATATCTAGTTAAAGTCCACATGACTTATATGCTACTACAGACTCTATACAAAGGTGTATGCAGAAATGTGCTATAGACTCATTATTACATAAGCTACTCACTCGATGGATAATAAATCATTATCCGTCGGGACTATAGATTTATCCGTCGGGACTAAAATTCTTATCCGTCGAGTGCTACATTATTTCACTAAGTAAAATCTACTTAGGTGTTTTGTTTGTGAAATTATCAAGTACACAACATATGCACAACATTTGGAATTTTGTGTAACACTAGGTCATAGTCCATTAGCTGATTTCTAATCCAAAGCACTTGAGCACAGCAAATTCCAACAGCTATGTATTTAGCCTCAATTGTGAAGTTGACACAAACTATTGTTTCTTGCTATACCAGGATATAAGTCTTTGTCCAAGAAATTGACAGCTTCCACTAGTACTTTTCCTGTCAACCCTGCTTCCAACAAAAATATGCATCTGTGTATCCAACAGCTTCAAATCCAATTCCCTTAGGATACCATAATCCCATGTTTGGTGTTCCCTTTAAGTATCTGAAAATTCTTTTTACATCCATCAAATGTGATTCCTTTGGATTGGCTTGAAATCTTGCACACGAACATGTTGCAAACATAATGTCTGGTCTACTAGCAGTCAAATACTACAAAGATTCAATTATTCCTCTATAACCTAAAATGTCTACAATTTTTCCTTTCTTATCTTCATCCAATTTTAAAGCTGTAGACATAGGTGTAGATGTAGGTGAACACTCAACCATTCCAAACTTTTTCAATAAATCCTTAACATACTTGGTTTGGCTGATGAAAATACCATCACTTCTTTGACTGACTTGAAGTCCAAGAAAGTAACTTAATTCTCCCATCATACTCATTTCATATTCACTTTGCATGAGTTTTGTGAATCCTTGACACAGCTTTTCATTAGTGGAACAAAAATTGCTATCATCCACATAGATCTGAACTAGGATCATATCACCACCATGTTGCTTGTAGAAGAGAGTCTTGTCAATTATTCCTCTAGTGAATCCATGTTTAAGTAAAAATTCTTACAGTGTGTCATACCAAGCTCTAGGTGCTTGCTTTAATCCATATAGAGCCTTGAGTAGTTTGTATACATAGTTTTGAAATTCTGGATCTTCAAAGTCAGGTGGCTATTGCATATAAACTTTTTCTTCCAACTCACCATTAAGGAATGCACTCTTTAAATCCATTTGATACACTTTAAAGTTTAAGTGTACAGCAAATGCAAGAAAGATCCTTATTGCTTCAAGTATTGTAACTGGAGCAAAAGTTTCATCATAATCAATCCCTTCCTCCTGTAAGTAGCCTTTTGCAATCAACCTTGCTTTGTTCCTTGTCATAATTCCATTTTCATCCATCTTGTTCCTGTACACCCACTTTGTTCCATTTATACTTCTGTTCATTGGTGCAGGAACTAACTTCCAAACTTTATTTCTTTCAAATTGATTTAGCTCTTCTTGCATAGCAGATATCTGATCAGGATCAAGTAGAGCTTCCTCAATTTTCTTGGGCTTAATATGTGAAAGAAAACATGCGTGTAGATATTTATTAGCAGTTGCACTCCTAGTCCTCACACCAGCATTAGGATCACCATTAATTGCATCTCTAGTGTGACTCATATCCCACTTTCTGATATGATTTGGTTGACTTGAGTTTTCTACATTTTCTTCACCATTGGCATGACTTGCAGAACTTTCTTCTCTTTCTCCCCCTGAGTGTGTGCTATCAAATTCAGGTGTTTGAGATAAGATTCAATTATCATGATTCACTTGCTCAGTTGACTCTTCATTCATTCTGTTGCTTGTGTTGATTTCAGCTTCATTTCAGAATCACTATCAATGTTCAAATTTTCAAACTTAAGAGCTTCAACTTCAATTTCATCAAGGCACTCCAATCCTGGACACTTATCATCATCAAAAATCACATATGTGCTTTCCATAATCTTCTTTTACTCACGCACATAAACCCTGTAGGCAGTTCTTTCCATCGAATATCCTAGAAAAATTGCTTCAAAAACTTTAGAGTCAAATTTTACCACATATTCAGAGTTGTCTTTTAAGACAAAACACTTGCTTCCAAACATATGCATATTCTTTACAGTAGGCTTCTTTTTTGATAAAATTGAGTAGGGTGATTTGCCAAGATCTTTATTGATGAGATATCTCTTTTGAGTGTAGCATGCAATGTTGGCAGCTTCTTCCCAAAAACTTGTTGGCAACTTGGCATCTTACAGCATTGTTCAAGAAGCTTCCACTAATGTTCTATTCTTTCTCTCAACTACCCCATTTTGTTGAGGTGTTCTTGTAGCTGAGAACTCTTGAACAATGCCCTTGTCTTTGTAGAATTTATGCAGAATTGCATTCTTGAATTATGTGTCATTGTCACTCCTCAATCTTTTTACACAGTTTTAATCTTCATCATGCTTCTCAATTTTCTTGATGTGTTCAATTATGATGTGTGGAGTTTCATCCTTAGAATGCATAAACTCTACCCATGTGTACCTTGAGTATACATCCACCATCACAAATACATATTTCTTTCTAGAAATAGATAAGACATTAACTGGTCCAAAAAGGTCCATGTGAATGAGTTGCAAATGTGCATTTATAGAATTCACAATTTTGCTCTTATGACTTGATCTCTTCATTTTTCCTTTTTGACAAGCCTCACAAACTTCATTTTGAGAAAACTCCAAGTTTAACATATCTCTCACTAACTCCTTTTTCACTAGGGTATTGATTGCCTTGTAATTCAATGAGAGAACTTTTTATGCCATAGCTTGCTTTGCTCAATAGATGCCTTGATGTAGAAGCAGCATATTCCATCCTTATTTGCTGAGTCTAAATTTGCAACAAACAAGCTTCCTTTTTTTTCTCCTTTCAAGGTAACTTCACCAGTCTTTTTGTTGATTATTGAACAATCTCCTTTGTCAAATGAAACATTGAATCATCTGTCTGTGAATTGACAGACACTCAGGAGATTCACTTTTAGACCATCCACAAGTGCTACATCTTCAATGACAACATTTCCAGTAACTAAATTGTCATATCCCATTGTGAATCATTTGTTGTTGTCTTCAAAAGTCACTAATGGGCCATACATTTTCTCAAATTGTGATAGTAGGACCTTATCATCTGTCATATGTCTTGAGCATCCACTGTCTATGATCCATATGACTCTCTTCATTTGCCCTGCACACAATGAGGATTAATTATGTTTAGCTATCCAAGCTGTGTTGGGTACTTTCTTCTTGCTAACAGAATTTGCAGAATTAGAATGAGTTGATTCAGAAGGAACGGTGTGAATAGATTGTTTTGCATTTTCCTTTTTATCTGTAGATCCAGAATTAATATATTTCAAATCTACTCTCAGTTTATGGCAACTTGTCATCACTTTCATGTTGCAAGGTATGCAGTCAAATTTGTCACAAAAGGAGTAAATGTCTTCTGTATTTGCTTCATTGTACTTGCAGGCTCCCACTTTTGGCTTGCTAACATCCTTTTTACAAAGGTGAGTTAGATGATTTGTTGAGCCATATTTCTGACATTGCTTTCTGGGGGCATCTACAACAAATGCAAAGTTGTTGCTCTTGTTTACTACTATCTTACCATTCTTATTCTTTTTCTTCCTTCCTGTATTCTCAGTCTTGACTTCCTTGACAGGTGTCTTAGGGACTTGTTTAACCATGGGCTTCTTCTTTCTTTTAGTAGCAGGAGTGGTTTCTTCATTTTTCATTTCTTTATCCTCATCTGCAAGTTCTTGCTTGATGACCAACTCCGCTTCACTGAAATTGACTTCACATGCCTTGAACACAGGTGACTCAACTTTTCTCAGCATAACTGGGACATCTTCATTTGCAATTGTTTTGCCTCTATCACTTTCAATTTTCTTATTGTTGTTCAAGGAATCATAGTCAATGCCAATGGCTATATTAGCACATGGCTTGTTCTTCTCATGGTGCTGACCAACCAACTGAGAAGCATTCCTGAAAGACTTTAACTTCACTTCATTCTTCTCTATCTTTTCTCTCAACACAGCTTCTATTTCACTAGCACACTTAGCTTGGTCCTCAAATATTCAATTTCATGCTTGATAGTTTCAAGCTCAACAAGCTACAGTTCTGAATCTTATTTCTCAATCTCAAGCTTCTCATTTATCTTTGACAGCCTACTCACTTCCTCAGTAGCTGCCACCATACTTGTGTGGATATGAAACATCTCTACACTCATCTTTTCAACAATTTCCTTTTATTGATTAGCATCTAAATCAATAGTGGTTAGAGTTGGTACCTCCATTTTTGAAGTGGATGATTCTCCATGCTTAAGAGCCATGAGAGCATAGTTTCCAAATTTTTCTTTATCTTCATCCTCATCAGAGTCATCCCAACTTTTTCCTTCAGTAATATAAGCTATGCCATGTTGCTTTTTTAAGAGAGCTTCATATTTAGCCTCCAATTTCAGATAAGCTTTGTCCTTTTTCACCTTCTTTGGCCTCCTGCAATCAGGAGAAAAGTGGCCCAATTCATCACAATTGAAACACCTTATCTTTGATCAGTCAACAGATCCAGTTTTATAACCTCCTTTGCTAGCTGAGTTAAACTGTGTTTTTGACTTTCAGTTGTTGTTGTGGAGGACTGTCCCTTGTTCTTGAAAAACATTGGCTTTTTGACCATGATGTTAGAAAATTTCTAGCCAGGCAAACCATAGATTGATCCATTTCATCCAGCTCATCAAGGGTACATCTTCCTCCAGCTCCAAAATAACTTGCTTTTGAGGTCCTTTGCTCTTTTTCTCCACTGCATGAGTGACTGGAGCTTGTGCATCTTGTTCATCTTCACTTGCTTCACTGTCATTAACAACTAATGCACTAGATCCATCAAGCACATGTCCTTGATTTGCCCTGATTTTCTTGATAGCATTTCAAGTTCATATGTCTTTAAGATTCCATATAGCACCTCTGGTGTCATTATGCTTGAATCCCTTCCTTCTCTAATGGATGATATCTTCTGTTCAAGATGGTCAGAAAGAGCTAGCAAGAACTTCAAGTTAACCTCTTCAGCTTCATAATATTTATCATGTAGTTGCAAGTCATTTATCAGTTTATTGAATCTCTCAAAAATTTCAGTTATACCTTCCTTAGGCTTGGCCATAAAACCCTCATATTGAGACACCAGTATCCTCATTTGGTTTGACCTAACTTTCTCTGTTCCTTCACACAAAATCTCTATCGTCTCCCAGATCTGTTTGGTTGTGTCACAGTTGACAATGTTGTTGTACATGACATTGTCAAGTGACTCTATCAGAATTAATTGTAGGCCACTATCTAGAGAGACTTTATCCTTCTCAGATTCAATGTATTTTGAAGGGTCCTTAAGTGCAAAATGAGTTGGGATAATCATGTCTCCATCTGTAGATTCATCAACCCTTTCCATGGGGTGAAAGGGTCATTCTTGAGAATCTGTATATATAATAGATTGGTCATCCTTATGAACAACATCATTTTCTTTATCCAGAGTGTATAGTTGATTCTATCAAAGGTTGATATCTTGATACTGCTTATCTTCCGTGCACTCATACTTCCAAGATCTTTATCTGTTTTTTTTCAGATTTTGCTCTGATACCACTTGTTAGATATTGAGTACAGCACAGAGGGGGTGAATGTGTTTTCTTGATTTTTACCCTTTTTAAATCTTATTTGGATAGGTGGTGAACAAAGTTTAATTGTAGAGATACTATATTAGCAGAATTAACAGAACATGCATAATAAACACAATATTTCAAAACTCACTTAATTTTGTATTAAAATTAAGTAGGTCTTGCTAAAATTTCTGGGTTCTAAAGAATATAAGAACTCGGTTTTTTTGTTGAGAGAGTACAAGAAAAATCTAGATATGTTTTTGTTACTTTAAAAACAAAGGACCAGTGTTTTTATAGATTAGTAAAACACTGGTTTACACAGTATGTAATAAGATGTACTAAACCATTTTCTAAGCAATCTCTAAATCTTTCTATTTCTAGCTTAGTAAATCTTTCCACAATCTTGCAAGTCTGTGACTATCCTTTGTCAGTTAATTTTGGCCCTTGATCTTGCACTCTTCAAGCTGCTTTTGTAGACTTTCCAATCTAAGTGAATAGATCGTTTGTTGATTGATAATCTTAAATCTTTAACGTGTCTGCATTACTGTATTTGAGGTTCATATCGAGATCTCTAGTTTGTTCTATAGAGAACTGACATCTCGATAAGTATAATGGCTTATCGAGATCTATGAGTTCTCTATAAGTGTCTTTAACTTGTCGAGGTCTCTGAGTTCTCTATAAGTGAACTTGGCTTGTCGAGGTCTCCAAATCTCTGCATGTAGAAATGACTTGTCGATATCTCTGAGATCTCTAGATGTATTTGACTTGTCGATATCTCTGAGATCTCTAATGAGAAATTGACTTATCGATATCTCCAATCTTATGTCTTCATTTTGACTTGTCGATATCTCCGAGTTCTCTATATGTAGAAATGACTTGTCGATATCTCCAATTTTCACATCTTCATTTGACTTATCGATATCTCTGAGACTTCTCTATAAGCCATTTTGGACTTCTCGATTGGTCATTCTGGAGTTCTCGAATGACTTCTCTATATGACTTGATCTGTGACCTGTAGATATCTTGACTTAGAATATTTTTCAACTTCAAGCTTTTTCATCTTTTCACTAAGAAATGATCTTAGCTTGATCTTCTTTTAGAGTTTATTCTTAGGCTTGAGACTGTTTACAGAAAAATACTCAAGTCTAATCTTTAACCTTTTTACAAACTCAAAAATACAATACATATTTAGATTATTATACAACTAAATCTGAGGGTTGTCAATGTCACTTAGTCTTGTTATTATACAGGTATGTCTTGCACAATATTTGTGTTGTGTTTTTCGTGTAAAATTGAATAATAATATTAATTAAAAAAATAAATATATATATATATATGTAAGATTTTTAGGTAATTTTTTTACGAAAATTTTTAAAAATATATATTTAGATCATATTTATATACATATTATAAAATTAAGTAATTATTTAAAAAATAAATATACATATATTTATTATGAATATACATATATTTATTATAAATATAAATATTTAATTATAATATTTATTTATATCATATATTTCGTGTCGTGTCGTGTCGTGTATTCGAAAAGAAAATATAAAATCGATACTAAATTTCGATCGTGTATTTTTGTGTTTGTGTATTTTCGTATACATATATTTATTATGAATATACATATATTTATTATAAATATAAATATTTAATTATAATATTTATTTATATCATATATTTCGTGTTGTGTCGTGTCGTGTCGTGTATTCGAAAAGAAAATATAAAATCGATACTAAATTTCGATCGTGTATTTTTGTGTTTGTGTATTTTCGTGTGGTGTACTAAAAAAATAAATACAAACATTAAATTTTCATATCATTTCGAGTTTTATAATTCCTCCGCTATGAGTATCACTCCAACACAAAAACAAGTGAAAGAACACAACTGTTAATTACTTCCAAACAAAACATAAACAACCTCTTCCCCTTCTTCCTCATCGTCATTCCGACAAACCCCTTCACCGCCGATGACCACCCTTCCCAACCACCACAAAACCACCACCCTCCGCTTCCTCGACTTTCTCACTCCAACCCCAATAACCCCATCTTCCAATTCTTTCGAATTTCAAGAAAGTGACTTATTTTTCTCCCCATCTTCAGACACACCTATAGACACACACTCTGTGTCTATCTCTCCCCCTACACCCCCACCTCCAACACATCTCCCTCGTCAAAACTCTCACCTCTCCGCTTTTCAAGGCCTCTCCGCCGCGTTATCTACCGATCACCCCCCTCTCGTACGTCGCAAATCAGCTCTCAATCCGTCTGTTTCAGCTGCTAAAACGATTGCGCAGCGGCCCGAGGGCACGAGTGGGGTTAAGTATCATCAATCTGCTCCGATGAATGTCCCGGTGTGGCCTAAGAAGGAAATGAGGTCCAAGAATTTTGATGAGATTGAGGAGGATGGGGAAGAGGAAGGGGAAATGATTCCACCGCACGAGATTGTGGCGAGATCGCATGTCACGTTTTCGGTGTTTGAAGGTGTTGGAAGGACACTAAAAGGGAGGGACTTGAGGCGTGTTCGGAATGCTGTGTTTCAGCAAACAGGTTTTTTAGATTGAATTTGGGGAATTATCCGAATTTATGATGTGTTTGTAGTTTTAAGTTTTTGGTTCTTGCAAACGGCGGGTAATTGTAAGTGAAATTAAGTCTTTTTCGCGTTTATGTTATTATTGTTCTTTTGGATAGACCAAAGTTCTTGTAGCTAATACAATAGCATAGAATTTGGGTAAAATGAAGTTTTGGACACAGTTTAGTTAAGTTGCTTATTCTCTGCATTTTGATGTATGGGATGCTAGCTAAGTTATCTTACATTTAATAAAGTTTTTGGTTTGTGGTATTGCATGCTTAGTGGTGATTGTGATCGCTCGTGTTCCAGTTTTATCTTGGTACATATGAATTCAAACTTCATTGGAGTTTCGTCAAAAAAAAAAAAAAACTTCATTGGAGTGAACTGGACATGACAATTTATTTGAGCATGTTACCACTTACTACTCTTGATGTTAAGGTTTAATGCTTATTTTTTCGCTAGTGTTCCACTTTTAACTTGTTATTAGTGTATGGGACTTCATTGGAGTGAACTGGAATATTTACCTAGTTATTTGCCTTGAGCATCCCCTCTATATCTAGCTAAAGTTATGTTAGGATTAAGAAGGTCTTGTTGTAGATTCTTAATCATGTTATTACCAGTGGCAGACATAGAACAAAAAGGACCCTTGAGTTGCAAAAACATGAACTAGTGTACACCAGTCTATACCTTATTTTTCTTCACTTCTCAGCTGAGGCTCTAAAACTTCTCTATGTTCTAAAATCAATCTGGGGATACATGAAATACATTCTACTGATTTTTGAACTTTAGCCAGGGTTGAAACCTAGGCTAGCTCTCCTTAGTTCCACCACTCATTATTACCTGTGAATGCTATGGTTTGTTATGTAGTTGTGATTTTTGGTAATATATTCTTTTCTTTTCGTTAGTGGTGTTTACATTGTGCTTGATGATTGATTTCCAGTGTAAATATTCTCTCTACTAGTACTAACCCTGCTTAACTTGGTTTCTGTCTAATCTCGCTTATACTTGTTCACAAACAATAATTGGGAATTCAAAGTGTCAATAGTCCACCTTATTTTGGAGTAGATGACCAGATGTCGAACTTCATGCCTGTACTGGTCCTAGGTGTTTGATCGCTTGCGCCACTCACACACACGATACACTTATTTGCGTTTGATTCAGTTCTGTTGATTATAGAAGTGCTGCAGATGTGTAAAACTGTAGGTTCATACTAAATCTCTAATGCGGAAGCAAAGAGCAAGTTTGGTTATGATATGTAAAAAATTTCTCAAGGTCGAAGTACTTGACAAAAAACAGTAACTGTTGTGTATTATCAAATGAAATTTCCACTACTTGGGGAGCTGGAGGAGCAAGTCAATAGCCTACTTTTAACTTACCCCAGCTCTTATAGAGTCCACCAAAGACTGAAAATTGAGTCAGTAAACTGGTGTTCCCACCTGGGCTTTGTATTTTATCAATCTCCCCAAATTGAATACTATGTTATATTTTCACACAGAAGTGGCCCCTTCCCCCTTTCTTATCGTGGATTCTTTCAGTGGTAAATTGGCACAGTGTTCCACTTGAGTGGATGGAGCAGATTTGAGGAAAGGTCTCACTTTATACAGAATCATATATTCAAATGATTGAGATATGTTTCAACTACTGATTCTCATGTCACTGGAATCTTTACCTTTGTGGTCCATGTATACTTTCCACATTTGAGTTTTGTGGTTTACAGCTAATCTTGATTGTTCCAATTCATACTTCAGTCATGAAACAAATTTCCAAAGCCTCTTGGGCTATAGGGCTAAAAATTTATAAGAGAACTTAGCCCTGAGCTCTGTAATTAGACTTATTGACAAAGAAAGTGCTGGGCTAAGATTGTAAGATCCTTGTTAGACGTGAGTTTAGTTAACCATACTTAAATAAGAACTTTTAATACATAACGGTTCGAGTTTTGAGATAGAGATCATACAGATTAAAAGTAAGTTTTTTTTTTACCATAGTTTTTGCTCAAGGATGAAATGCGAGTTTGAGTTTTTATTACATGAGGGCACAGTAAGTGAATAATTGACGGAGCCTCACGGAGTGATGGAGGTACACATTCGACAGGCAAGTTCGGAACAGAATGGAGTTGTTCTCATTTTTTCGTGATAAGTGGACATGAAATTAATTTCAAATTGTGCCTATATTGGGTTGGAGTTGAATGGTAGATGTTATGGACTTGATTGTTATGGGAGTTGGATTGAGAAAATGTATGAGAAAAGTAGGTCCAAGGCTTTAAGCGAGACTTGCGTTTGTTGTGTCCATCACAGATTGTATTTGCTGCCTGCCTCTGCCTGGCTGTATAGAAGTTGTCAAATGTTGTACACACACATCATCCGCGCCATGTTAGACAGTACTGTAACTCTATACACTACTATTACTACTTATTCAACAGCAGTTTTTGGTTGTGGGACTGGGCATTAGCAATAAGCCATCAATCATTTATATTACGAAATGATTGCAATCATATACATACTACTATTACTACCTCCGTCCCATAAGGTTATCTACGTTTACTATTTGCACGTATTTCGAGGCTTGTATAAAGTATAGTTCTGTAATGTTTTTTTTTAATTTTTTTTTTAATAAAAGTTTAAACATAAAACTTTTATACAGAAAAAAATATAATAGATTTATATTTTAAACAAGTATTGAAAAGCGTGTCAAAAAGTGATGTAGATAATTGAATGGGATAGGAGGAGTATTAATTATAATGTTCCGGTACAAGTCAAGTTTGATCTGTACACCCTGTACTCTTACCTGTGATTCCACAAATCCAACTGCCAGATTAATGCTGGTTGTTCCCAAGAAATCTTTGTTTTAGAGTTGGTATTATCTTGAAAAAATACGAACTTGTGAGTTTTTTGCATGTGAATTAAATGAGTTTTTTTTTTGGGTCAGACAAACCCAACTGACTTCAGTATACAACCCCGAACAACCAGCAGTTTTCCAAGTTGGTTGGAATAGTCTTCGAGTAAAATCTCAGCTGTAGAAGTTGATCTTCTCTGAAACAAACGTTTCTTCCTAGCATTAAATTCTCGCCATCTTGTCATGTCACGAGATATTACAAGAGTGAGTTGATTAATGAATTTGATTAACGAGGATGTGAATCTCATTTCCTTAAAATGGGTATATGATAATCTTATGATAAACTTACTGCTCTTTGATTTTTCATGTCATTTTCATTCTTATTTACTCCTATTCTTATATCTTTCATTTTCCTTTTCGATTTCGGTCTCCAATTTCCAACCCTAAATTTGGGTATTTCTGAATGAAGTTTTAAGTTTATCTGTTATGTCTTTCAAAAAAAATAAAAATTTATTTGATATGTTCAACTCTTTATATTATTATATAATCGGTAAAGCATTTTATTTAGCATTTCAAGAAGACAAATCTAAGCAGGAGTGTAGTGCCTGCAAACTGCATAGTTAATTGGAGTAAAATATTGTAAAGTGTATAATGACACAAATAGTGCATGTCCATGTGGGCATCTGCTATGAAATATTCTTGCTCTGCACAATATTCCACCAAGATGATACATATTGGACTTCGTTCCTTATTATTAGCCGGACAAAAACGTGCACATTACTAAATTAGTAGTACTAAATTTTGAAGGAAATGAACAGATTAACTATGCGGTATCATTTGATTTTTAGAAATTAGGTATAAAAATTGTTAATTTAAAAGAAATGTATAGATTACTCATGTGGGAATATAAAAAATTCGGTATAAATCGTGTTCAGATATTTTGTTGAAATTACTCTTATATTTTGACGATATTAAATGTGATAAAGATCTAAAAAATTAGCTGGAATTATAATAAAATATAATTGTATACACGTAGTTATCATTTAAAATTGAACACCTCAGTCCGTAAGGGTTGACTCAGTTGGTTAAAAAGAGGAAAACTATCTTTTTGGTCACTTACGTTCACGTGATTTGCAGGCTATTGCGTGAATCTGTAGAGTTTACCCGGTACGCACCCGAAGGGTTAGCTACTATAGAAAAAAAATTATCTAAGTTGGTGAGGGAGATTTTATCATTCGGCCAAACTGCCAAAGACAGTAGCATAAGTAACAAAATTATTGACATAGCCGCTCAATCTCCAGCTTGATTTTAACTCACCATTTTTTTAATCATGATTGATACTACTATAACTCTTATACGAGGTAATATATTTCTGCCCAATGCTCAACTCTTGTATGTTCTAGCTAATACTGTAATACAGTAAAACTGGCTTTATATAGTGTTATCACCATAATTGACCGCGACTCTGTACATTAACAAACTAGGTGAAAAAATCGCGCTTCGCGCGGTTCTAAAATTATGTTTTCAAAAATTTAAACGGTATCAAATAAAGTATTGCGATTTATTTTGTCATAATTTTTTTTATTATAATATTATTAAAATATCAGGAAAAAAATATTAAGTGATAACAATGAATAAGATGAAACATCTCCAGCCTTGGGATGTATTATATCAGAAGTCCGAGCATTTTGAAAGGATTGTTTTTAGATGGATTGATCAAAATATATGTGAAATTAAAAAAAATAAAAAATACTTTAAGGATCCGTTTCCATCAAGACATGATGATACAAAAAACTAAGATCCTATAGAACATCAGTTTTATATTTCTCTGCATACAAAATTATGCAAATCATACATCTAAGGAGAAACACTGCACTCTAATGGGGACACCCAAAATATGAGTGTGCAAAGACATTTATAAATGGCAAAGCCAAATTTAATCACTCTGAAAACCAGACAAAAAATCAGTAGCCTATATAACTAAAATTCCTCTATAAAGATTATCATCACAAATTCAGCAAGATACCTATATCACTTGTTTGTCCACGAGCGCGTCTGGTTGTTTCTCCCCACCCAGCTAAACTTCCATCCTCTACTCCCAACTAAATCCTGTTAAGTTCTGCATCATTGGTTTGTAGACCGGATCACCATTTCCGGTATCGAAACTTCTTGCTATTCCTCCATTCCATTAATGGCAAGTAGCTCTCATCAGTCCACCAAATGTGTGAAGATTTTATGTGACCTCGTGCCTTGACAAAGATACAATAGGCTACATCTTCCAAGTTGAGGATGATTAGTTGCAATAAATCTATAATTGTATAGTAGTTTTGGGTGCACGTAAAATTATTTCCAAAGAGTTGCACCGAATGAATACATCATATAGTGCTGATTAAATGTTATACCAGCTTATATTTTGCAGCTCGGTGCAGAGAGGTGGTCAAGCCATTGGTCACCTAGTTTTCATTATTGGTTTACCTGGGCAGTATATGCAAAACCATCTTTTTTCTCGCCTACAAAACCACCGGTCTGCCCATATATGGTTAAATTTACAAGAAATCTACAGCTTATTAGGTGAATAAGGTATGGGGATCCATATAACTTAAATCTGCATACAAATATAACAACAAAAACATTCGAATTAATAATAAACAATATGATCAAACACAATAAATTACAATTTACAAAAAAAATCAATATATTGATCGTCAAATTAGGAGGCTCAAATTTTTAATATATTGATTGTCAAATTAGAAAGCATATTATAATATTCATGACTTACATATTAGTTTATGAAAGATTATCCATAAGAGTTGCTACTATACACTCCATATCCGCAAAGTTTAAAGAAAATAAAATAATATAACAACAAATTGATGGTATACAGTTAGTAAAATGCTACAATACACTCACTATATCCGCAAATTTCAAAGAAATTTAAATAAATTAATAACAAATTGATAGTATACTGTTAGTAAAATGCTACAATACGCTCACCATTTCCGCAAATTTCAAGAAATTAAAATAATGTACCAGACAACAACAAATTTGGCTGCCTAATATTTGCAGGAAGCAATTCTCAACAGGGGATAAGATATAAAACATTCATCTTCTTAAGACACTGCATATCATCACAGGATCGTCTGAGAAATATTTCTCCTTGCAAACATATAAAATACAGTAAACGATAGAATACTTTACTGTTCAAACAAAAAGAAAACTCAGACCTTGTCATAAAGACGTTGAGCAAGCTCCCACAACAAAGAAGCATACATTTTACTTGTCGTATGTACAATTTTCACTCATCCAACATGTCTGATAAATTCAAACCGAAGTATACCTGGAAAAGATTCAACTGTATAAGCAATAATAAATTCAATATGAAGGCAATGTATCGCAGTAAGATACATTGCTTTACAGACCATGAATAACTTTCAATTCTAAAGATGCAAGTCTACCTAATTCGTCTTTTAGAGCTTTAGTTCTTGCTGGCTTTGCAGGTTTAATGATCTTACCAATAAGAACTAATAGGATTGAAATATCACTTGCGACAAAGTACACACTTTTGTATGCACTTAGTGTTTCATTTAAAATTAACACCCCTGATCAATCAAGTAAACAGTTTCTTAAATTTCCTTAATCTTATAAATAGATCAATTCCTAAAATCCACTTCTCTTCTTTATAAAAAGACGTAAAACTTACTAAAAACCGACACAGGCATAGTTCAGAACCAGAATTGTGTAAGCAAAGTTCATGACGAAAAGAATCTTCTGAAGTATAGCCATTTTCGGAGTAATCATTTGCTACCATCTGTAAATGATTGTTCATAAACATGTAAAGTTAAAATTAAGACTAACACAGAAATGTCCAATTAATATAACATTGAAGAATCTGAGATGCATGTTTGTTACCTCTTGAACCAACTATAAGTAGAATTGAATGAATGAAGAATATAAGTATCCAGGATACAAACCCTGTCATACAAACAAACCACCCAAATTAATCAAACCGAAGAAGCAACAATTTTACACCAGATATGATGCATATGTACAAACACACATCATGCACACACCCAAAAAATAAAAAAGAACTCATGACTTTGAGCATTGTAAGGCTCTTAATAATTTTCGTCCCTAATTAAGATAACATGTTACCTTGTCAGACTGTAGCATGACAGAGCGACACCTATTATTAGTGAAATATTAACTCCATTCTGAGAATTAAAAGGCCATCAAAGACAATGAGAATGATCCTACTACTACATTGATGGGTACGATTTGATGGCATTACAAGTAGAAGAAATTAAGAACCTTCAATTAAAAAATGCATAGATCCTCTTCCCTAATTGTTTCTTCTCTTTAATTTCCCATTTTTAGTCATTAATTTTTTAAAAATGTTAACATGGCACTCTAATAGAAATTACTTTTGGCAGTTACAATAATAATTTTAGCAAGACTTAAACAAAAATAGTAATAATATATGCAAGCCTCAGACTAATAACGACTAATAACGAAATTAGCACAGAGTAGAACAAAAACGGGAGATACGCATCGTAAGAGTAAAGACAGAGAACTCTTTCCTAAGACTTACATGCCAAACAGCAGTGACAGTTTGTGTAGCCAGCAAGTGGAATAAACTTGGTTTCTTTCCTTTTTGGAGGAGTCTCCCATAGACATCTAGAGGGAAAAAACATCATCTTAAATATATTTCTTTAACAGTTAATTACCGCCTATAATGACTTTAGTCTGTTTGTGTAAGAGTGAAATTTTTTGAGATAGTTTGTCAACTTGCCTTGCTTATAGTTAGGAGGATGGGGTAAACAACGCTTACAATTTACAAAACATAGATTAAGTAAGAGAGGTTCACAGTGACGCAACCAAGTGTTGACTTGTATATTCCATGTAATTGGCACCTCAACTGCACTCTTTGCCAACTTAGCACCCAAGATGTCAATAATTTTTGCCCGGTCCCATAGTGGTTTTTGCTTTTACTTAACAAATCTCTCACAACCCCTGATAACACCATAACACCTGCTTTATATGCCCTGCCTATAATTTTTGTGTAAAAACCAATACAAAACTCTAACGTGGTCATTAACTAAGAATTTTGATTCAAGATCCTAATATACACATCCTTAAAGAACCTATCGATAGTTCCCCCCTTATTCCAAACCTCCTCCACCCCCAAAAAATTCCAATCTCACTAACAAAATCAATTGTTGAAAAATCTCCAATCACAAGCACTCATATTTTAGCCCATAGTCATAAATCAACACACCACAAAGTTCGATTTTTTCTTATCCCAAATTACCCTAAATTGCAAGTAATTGGCAACAAACATACAACAGATGAAGCATATAACAACATAGTTACTAAAATAAAGCATAAACACACATACCCAGATGACATTTAAGCAAAAAATCCAATCTTTAACACAGATTGATATGTGATATAAAATCACAAATCAAAAAATTACCTGAGCGTGAAATCCATAGGAGAGGCAATTTGGTACTTTCCTATTGATTTTTGTAGTTTGTAGCAGATTTATAGCAATCACTTCATACTATTTGGCATGGGAAGGTAAGAAGACCGTAAGTGATGATGATTAAATTCGATTTGGTTGGTGAATGAATTGCCTCTTGGTATTTCTGCTAATAATCATGATGATAATGATAAGCGTTTCATAACTTAATATCGCAAGAATTGAGAATAAATCAGTGAGGGCTTGAGAAAATGAGAAGGAAGTTTGATGCCATCTCAAGGCTGCCATGTAGATACTCGAGATTCTCCTTTATATAGATATATAGATTAACTAGTTAATTAGGTGTGCTGATTGCTAAATTAGAATTATAACTTGTTTAGGGGTTCTGTTTAACAGGCATATAAAAAACGTGATGACATCAGGAATTAAAACAGTGGGAGCCAGGCATTATCTAGAACAAGTAATATTATACAAATACGTTAACGTGATCTTAAAAATTAAAATCAAGTATCACAATTTAAACAAGTAACCAATGGACTCTAGACTATATAGCACATAGTCAATAGTCATATTTACACAACTAGTCCCATACACCATTGCACTTTCATTTCTCTATCTATCCCCCTCTATTCTTATTCCTATATTTCATTCCACACGCACTCTTCGTCTTTGACCTATTTCCCTTTTAATTTTATTCATCATTCATTCATTTATAGTCTGCCGGCGCTCGCCGTCTACAATTTCCCCAACAAAACACCTTCAATATATATACTTACATTTCGAAACACCTTTCGATCATACTCCTAATTCAGTTCTCCATCGTATCTCCGTAAACAGTTTTGTAGAACGTACTCATTATATCCCGCTTAAGATATATTGTATAATATTATCGTAATCGTCAAGTATGGTGTTGTTGAGTTTATTTCTTACGTCTCCTGTTGTGATTATTGGTATCTATTTTCTTCTTCGGCTTGTATCAAAAACATCTCTATTATTCATTGCGAAAAAATGGTGGAGATTACTAGAAGATAGTTGTCATGTTTACCAGTTCTACAAAATTCCGAAATTCAACGATCATATGCAAGAGAATCAACTGTACACAAAAGTTGTTACGTACCTTAATTCGTTATCTTCGGTTGGAGATTCGAATTACGCCAATCTTTTCACAGGCAACAAATCCAACGATATCACTATCGTTCTCGACTCTGATCAAGTTGTAACCGATACTTTTCTCAGCGCGAGAGTCTACTGGACTAATGAGAAGTCTAAAACAGGCTCTACTACTCTGGTTTTAAAGATACGACGACGAGATAAACGAAGAATTCTCCGTCCATATATTCAACATATTCATACTGTTTTCGATGAAATTGAGCAGCGAAGAAAAGAAGTTAAATTGTACATAAATGCAGAGACGCAACCAGAGAAAAACGGACGGTGGATATCTGTTCCATTTACTCATCCGTCAACGATTGAAACAACTGTAATTGATGCGGATCTTAAAAATAAGGTGAAATCGGATCTCGAATCATTTCTAAAGTCAAAGCAGTACTATCAACGCCTCGGACGAGTATGGAAACGGAGTTATCTACTGTGTGGACCTTCTGGTACTGGAAAATCGAGCTTTATAGCAGGAATGGCCAAGTTTCTTAACTACGATATCTACGATATTGATTTGCGTAAAGTCACCGATGATTCTGATCTGAAAATGCTTCTGTTGCAAACCACGAACAAGTCAATGATTGTTATCGAAGATCTTGACCGTTTCTTAGTTGAAAAATCCACGGCTGTGACCTTATCAGGAATTCTAAATTTCATGGACGGATTTTTCTCTAGCTGTGGCGAAGAACGCGTGATGGTGTTTACGATGAATGGCAAAGATCATGTTGATCCTGCGGTTTTAAGGCCTGGAAGAATAGATGTTCACATACAATTTCCGCTTTGCGATTTCTCTGCTTTTAAAAATCTAGCTAACAGTCATTTAGGCCTTAAGGAGCACAAACTATTCCCTCAGGTTGAAGAGATTTTTCAAAGCGGTGCGAGTTTAAGTCCAGCTGAAATTGGCGAAATCATGATCTCGAATCGTAGCTCGCCAACTCGAGCTCTTAAATCTGTGATCACAGCAATGCAAAGTAATATGGGTGCGAGAGTAGTCAATAAAATTCCGAGAAGTGCATCAGCTCGAGTTGTTGGAATTGAAGATTCCGGGGAATCAGCTGGATTGTACAGTGAAAGTGTTCATACAGTTAGAGAATTCAGGAAGTTGTACGGGCTGTTTCGATCGAAGAGTAGCAGAAAGGAGCCGATGGATGTAGATTTACAGGACAGAGAATATCAGAGACAGAGTTCTTAAATTTTAGCATCTGGCATTGCTAGTGATTAAATTTCTTAGATAGAATACAATCTTGTATAATTTATTTCTTTAGCAAATCATTTTCGCAATTCTTTGTATCGTTGTTACTCGGTAATCAATGTATATTGCACCGGGGAGAATCAAATTTGTAATCTGTAGTGTTGATATATAATCCTAGAGAATTTTGTTATTATAAACCATCATTTCAGACTAAATTTACATTGTCAACATAGCATTTTCTTAACAAGAAGTCTGTGATTTGAAATTGTCTATAAACTAAAAAAATGGTTATGATATTGAATTAGTGAACCGTTTTTGACTTTGAAGGAATATGAAAACAAAGAATGAGAATGATATTCAGAAATTGACAAACAGCAAAAGATATTTAATCAAAAGAGAGTAGTCATACTTGACTTTAGGGGAGGCAGGGAAGTATTTTAAGATGACCAAGCGAATATAAAGAGAATAATGGAATACTGATTAGCAGATTAGCAGTACTATGTTGAAAACACTGCGTTGCGATTTTGTCACTTACCATTCCCGTAAAGTACAGAGGATAGACCAATTCATTCTGAGGAGTGCGGGCCTACAAATTCATAGTCTAGTTATGCTGCTTCTGCGGCGAAAACATGGTGTTGCGTGTTTTTCAACTATCCACTTTCGTTTCATTTTCCTCTTACCAAGTGAATGCCGTTCTTAGTAAGCAATAGGGATATCTTATTTGCAGGTAGGGGCAAAGACCTAATTATCCGATGTCCAGATCGAATGACTAGTTGATTACAGTGAAAAAAAAAAGAGAAATCAACAAAACTAAAATCACATAATGACAGCAGCAGTGAAGTACAGGACAGCTTCTGCAAACTAAAAAAATGAAGACCCCACCTTTAAAAGCACAGTGTGTCATTTGGCGAAAAGATATGTCAAGACAAATGAAAAGGAAAATTTGAAAATAAAGATTAATTCATATGCAAAATTATGCCGAAACTTGATAACTTCCATGAGAATCAATCGCATTATATCTCGGCTGTGTACACAAAACAACAGACTTTACATGCTAACCAGGGAAAAGCACCAATGAACATCCACACTTCCACAGTACGGTACCCTAAGTTAAAAATATTATTTAATTATTATTTATTCTATACCACTGGTAATTAAACATTTAAATCAATTCATTTGACTAGAAAACTAATAAAAAAGTTATTGTTCAAAAAAATTAAAAAAGTTATTGTTCAAATATCATTTTTATTATTAGTATTAAAATAACAAACCTTAAACTCATCAACGAATGCGTTTTATATGAGTTCAATCTACGGGTTAGAGTTAAAATTGGGAGACCATGGAGGAAAAAAGGAGAGAAGAAGACGAAGATCAGAAGGAAAAGAGAGGAAAGACAGCAAAAATATACTACCACATGTGGCTGTTATGGGACAAAGATGCTTAACTGCAAAAGAAATGACGGAAAATGATGAACATGTTTTCGTTCAAAATCCAAGAGAACGAGACCAATCAAATGCGGTTAAAAAATTTTTTTGGTTAAAAATGCGGTTAAAGTTGCAACAAGGGTGATGGTCTTATAATTCCTACGGCCTAGGCCCTTCTCCCTATGGATAATTTCCCAAAAGCAAGGGTTCCAAAAGTCTCTCGTTCAAATCCATCTCGGCATATCATATCACCTTTATCACATGCTCGTCACCTGCTTCGTCTTAGTCATTCTCAAATATTTGGAAATCATGACACATGTTCCTACGTTTCATCCTCATCACCTGGCCTATATGTAGTCTCTAGACACGTGTATTACTTCCCTAAAATATGGGAGATGACTCATCTTTGAATAGATATAAAATCTACAAAAAATAGAGAAGAAACGGAAGAAAAAGAAAGATAACAAAAAACATATAAAGAACAAGAAAGAAGATGGATACAATCCGATATGGTTAATCAAGTGGGATTTTACCGGCCATGATTTCTCTTTTAAAAGAAAAGGTTTTCAGAAAACGCCCATTTAGCGCTAGCACCGGGGACGATTAAACATAAAATCACCAACAACGACACAAGAACATACCTAGCACCACCATAAATTTACCAATATGAGCCAAGAATCCAACAACCGTTCTAGTTCTTGTCGATCTCCTTACGATACCCCTCCTTATTCCTCAATACATGATCAATTTTTCAATCTTCGAGCGCAACAGAGATATATGCAGGAGCAAATGGATGATTTGACAGCCCAGATGGATGCCAATTACCATCACCAATATATTTCTCAATGTGAACCCCAGCACGCTCCGCGGTATGATCCCCAGGAGATAGAAAATTTTATATCCACTCATTTCCCCATCAAAGTGATTCTTAACACGCTTACAGTTCCTCCCATGAAGAAAGGCAAACTCTCAGTTACAACTCTGAAGGAAGTGTTCATAGACACCCAACACAATCATCTTCTGACTTACATGGATATGTGCTTTCTTGCCTTTCTGAACGAGAGAGGTCTCGTGATAGAAGACCTTATAGAAAAAGAAATCTAGCATATGGTCGAAGAAGAATGTTTAGATCTCCCAGCCACCACAAGGGAACCCCTCTTATAATCATCCAGTAAAACGCCCAAACTCCCCAACCCATAGAACAAGACGGGGTAGGAGAGCGATTAACCAGGCTGGAAGAGATGATGACTAGAACACCGTCAGAAATCAATATATGAAGATCCCTTTTTCTCGAGAATTAGAAGCCTCACAAGTGTATCAAGGTATAAAGATCATCGGTTTAGAGTCTTTTGATGGTAATATGGATACTAATGATCATTTTGAGCTACTACGAGAATCTTATTATTTGCCACCGATACAACGATAATAACCAAATACAAATTATCCATCTCCGCTTTTAAAGCTTAAGCCCACACGTGGTTTTCCAGCTTGCTTCTTCGGAGCGTGGGGTCATGGGAAGTATTCAAAATGGTATTCTTAGCTAAATTTTGAGTCAATACTCCTCATGCTATACATACTATATCTCTGGAAAATATTAAGCAAGATCATGGGAAATCCTCAAGAGATTACATCAAGAAATTCAAAACGGCTGCTTCAAAGGTAAGAGAACTACGACCTGCTAATTCTGTAGGTTCATTCATTCGTAACATAAATTATAGTGAATACAAAGATTATTGTAAAGAGCCCTGTAACAAGGAGCCTGTGGATTTGTACGAAGCTTACAATATTGCATTTACATATATCGCTACAGATGAGACAATACGGGCGTATTACCCCAGTTCCAGGGATGAAGCCTCAGGATTTCAGAGGCATATCATGCAAATAGATGGTATAGATGATTCCAGAGGAAGGGCCCTGAAAGGTTCCCTACAGATCACGGATTTACTACGGATCGAAGATTTCTCCTTCGGCCATAGAGAGAAGAACCTCGTTTCACTCCTTTAAATAAAAATATTTCGAATATTTTGAAATAAATTAGTTCCAAAGATTTCTTTATGCCACCCACTCCTATAAGAACACCTGCTGACAAAAGAGATCGTTCACGATTTTATGATTACCATGTTAGCATTGGGCATGCAACTAAAGAATGTACCTCTTTGAAATACTTCTTGGAAAGGTCAATGAAGAGAGTTTTGCTAGATAGTTATGTTGGTCCGCAAAGGAAAGATAAGCAATCGAAGAAAGACCCGCCATCAAGAAATTCTGGGCCCCGTCATGTCATTGACCTGATAATTGGAGGAGATTATCTCAATAAAAAAATTATGCAAATTGATATTTCCCCTCCAACCTTCATAATTTTAGACACTATCATCGTTTTCTCCGATGAAGATTACCCTCAAGGAAAATCCTACAAAATGGACCCTTAACCGTTCAATTGGATATAGCAAATCAAGATGTCAAGAAAGTACTTGTTGATAATGGCTCGTCTGTTGATAACATCTTCCAACATGCTCTCAGAAGAATGATATTTGAAGAACAGAATGAAAAATTAGACGTAGATAAGGGGCAGAGACTAGTTTACGGTTTTGGAAATCACGCCATACCACACAAGGATTTATTGATCTCCCTACCATTTTTGGCACTGCTTGCCGAGAGGTAATTGCCCTTGTCAGATATCATATTGTGTATATTGTTTCCCCCTATAATATTATCATAATATAACCCTCTTTGTTTGCTTTGGGAGCTATTATTTCCATTCCCCATATGAAAGTAAAATTTTCTACGGGTATGGGCCCATAAGAGCTGATGTCTGATAACGAAGTTGCTCAGTTCTATTTTCTGTTAGTCTGCCTCTCTTAGTCTGGCTCAGACTCAACCCAACAAGAGGAAGTTCTATGGAGAGAATAAACACTCCACATCTTCCCCTAATGCTCCCAAAATCTCTAAAACCGAGAATCCTCAAGTTTTGATGATCATATGTTCTAGTAATTCCTCCCTCATCGAGGAAGACATTTCAAATCCCTCTCACATTCCTAAAGTCATTCCTAGAAAATCCACAGAATTCGTTGAGTTTATAGAGGGAGATCCTTCAAGAATAATATACATAGGAAGTGAACTTGAAGAGCCCTTAAAGGAAGAAATGATTACTCTGCTTCGAGACTATTCTAATATATTTGCATGGAAGCCTGAAGATATGCTGGGGTTAGATGAATATGTGGCCATGCATAGGCTGCATATTGATCCCAATATGAAGAATGTCAAAGAGAAAAAAAGGAATTTCGCTCCTGAACGACAACAAACCATAAATGAAGAAATTAACAAGCTTTTGAAGGACAACTTCATCTACGAAATCCAATATTCTGAATGGATAGACAATGTTGTGCTAGTTAAGATATCTAGTGGAAAATGAAGGGTTCGTATCGATTACACCGATCTTAATAAAGCAAACCCTAAAGATTGTTATCCTCTTCCCACTATTAATCAACTTATCGATGCAACTGTAGGACATGTGTTATTTAGCTTTTTTGATATTTTCTCTGGATATAATCAATTTTTCCCCCCAAGATCGCCCTAATACTGCTTTTATAATTCACAGAGCTGTATATGCATATAGAGTACTCCCCATGTGATTGAGGAATGGCGGAGCAACATACCAGAGAACCATGAACAAAATTTTTGCTTCACAAATTGGGAGAAATCTGAAGTATATGATGACGACGTGATTGAAAAATCTCGGATGAAAAAGGATCAATGGAATGACTTGTAACAAACCTTTGAAACTCTTTGAAAGTACAAGCTTAAATTAAATTATGTCAAATACTCCTTTGGAGTGTCATGTGGAAAATTCTTGGGCCACATGATTAGTGGACGAGGAATTGAAGTCAATCCACAAAAAATAAGACCTCACATAAAAATGCCTCCATCTTCAACTCTCAAACAAATTCACACGTTGAATGGGTGTTTAACTTCTCTTCGGAGATTCATATTATGGTTGGCCGAAAGAAGCTTGCTATTTTTCCAGGCCCTTAAAGGTGTCCGTAATTCCACAGAAATTACTTGGACCCCCTCTTGTCAGGAAGCTTTCAAATCCCCTAAAAGGTATCTTTCCTCTCCTCATATCCTAGCCTGTCCCATTTTAGGAGAACCTTTATGCTTGTATATATATGGTCGTAGATGAGGAAGCTATTTGTTCTTGTTTGCTACGGGAAGAAGCAATTAAGCAATATCATGTATAATACGTCATCCATGTACTACGAGATGCTGAAATTCGATATCCTATAATAGAAAACGTTGCATATTCTCTTCTGCTAGCTAGCAGAATACTCAGGCTCTATTTTCAGGGACATGAAATAAAGGTATATACCAATTTTATTTTTCATAAAATTCTTCGTAAACCTGATCTCTTAAGAATACTGGTTAACTGAGATGTGGAACTTAGTCAATTTAGCATAACCTATTCTTCCCGCAATGTTATTAAGGAGAAAGCCCTCACTGACTTCTTGCTCGAATCTTCTACCACTTATGCAGAATCTGCTTCAAAAGACCAACCATGTGATCCCCCTTCTTCTTTGAAATTTTGGAACTTATATGTGGATGGATCATCTACCAATGATTGTAGTGGAGCGGACCTAAGCCCTGGAAAATTTGAAGTTCAATAATCCATCAAGTTTGAATTCCCTGCTACCAATAATTGTTCAGAATATGAAGCTCTCTTAGTTGGCCTCCGAATAGCCGAAGCTTTCCAAGTTCAATACCTCTATATCTACAGTGATTCTCAGTTGGTAGTGAATCAAGTTTTGGGTAATTTTTGTACCAAATATGTTCCTTTGGTCAAATATCTAGAGGAGACAAGGACTCGATCACTTCGATTCAAAGTGGCCTCACTTCAAGGGAGGGATCAGAATCTTAGAGCGGATGCTTTAGAAAAGCTAGCCACAGATGAGCAGATGATTTGTGAAGGTCTGATATATCATGTGGTACTGGCATCCCCTACGGTATCTTCTAATATCTACATCCCAGAATCTGTGCTGGTTCTATCATATGGTCCTAATTACATGACCATTCTCCTGTTATACCTCCAACAAGGCATTCTTCCTAAAAATCGCAAAGTAGCTCAGTCTCTGCGAGGCAAAGTCAGCCATTATACTCTCATCGATGATCAGCTATATCGAAGATCCTTCATAGCCCCTCTTCTTAGGATGAATCCAATTACAGTATGTTGGAAGTTCATGAGGGAATTTGCGAGAGTCATTCTTCTAGTGAAGCTTTGGACCCTAAAGTGTTGCGCCAAGGGTTTTATTGACCCTCACTTCGACAAGATTGTCTTGATTATGTTAAAAAATGTATTAAGTGCCATCTTTTTTTATGGTTCCCAGGAAACCTCATATTCTTCCTACTGCCATCCTCTTTCTCATCCCATTTGACACTCAGGGTGTAGATATAATGGGTCCCTTGCCTCCAGTCAAAGGAAGCATCATGTTCCTTATTGTTGCTATCAATTACATGACCAAATGGGTAGAAGCTAAAGTCGTGGCCCATGTTATAACCACCGTTTACAGAAGGTGCTTAGATGATTACATTGTCACCCGCTTTGGTATACCTTTTACCCTCATCACCGACAATGGTCGTCAATTTATCGACGCTAAGTTTGAGGAGTATTTGACTGCTTATGTCATTCAACATCGCAGATCCTCTATGTTATATCCATAATCTAATGGGCAAGCCGATGTTACCAGTCGCGGTCTCCTACAATGCTTGAGAGAAAACCTCGAAGATAAAAAGACCTTGTGGGCCGAAGAGCTACCCAATATCCTTTGGGCCTGCAGAACTGATACTAGAAAACCCACGTGAGAGAGTCCTTTCCGGCTCACCTATGGGACTGAAGCTCTAATACCCATAAAGATCGGAGAACCATCCCAACACATGAAAAAATATGACTCTTCTTTAAATGAACAAGGTCTCCGTACAAACCTAGATCTTCTCGAAGAAAGAAAAGACAATGCACTTGTCAACATGGCTAATTACAAACAGAAATAGCCCAATATTTTATAAAAATTAATCCAAGACAGTTTTCTAAAGGAGATATAGTGCTATGGTCTACAGCCGGTTCGGATCCTACACATTCCAAGAATTTGGACCCTACTTGGGAAGGAACTTATCTCATCCATAAAGTCCTGCCTCCAAGTTTTCATGTCCTTTCCCATCTTTCAGGAGATCTTTTTCCAAACACCTGGAATGCCTTCCATCTTAAAAAATATTTTCCCTAAGATATTCATGTTTCCCTACGGCCCTCTGAACCTTCAAACCCTTCTTTGTGGCAACTTAATAGTTCCCAATTTTTAGGGGGGAAGAAGAGTGGTTGGAAGAAATCATGTATGAAGGATCCATGTATAAAGGATCCATGTATGAAGGATCAGTGTGTAAAAAGGTAAGATCAGTAAAACTAGCTTCAAATGAATGAAAGCGGATTTTGGATGTCCTAGCTCATGTAAAATTACTTAGCTAAAGGTCTAATTTTAACTACTTGTTTGCGAAACAATTGTTCTAATTCTATTTTACTGCCTTCATGTAAAAATGATACTTATATTCCTCTCTTAAAAATCCAGCATATTTAGTCCTATCTAGACTAAAGGTGGGAAGGAATATACGATCTCTACAATTAAAAGCCAATAAAAGTAATCATATCTAGGACTACGACTTGGACAGATTTCCCATCCCTTCAATCAATTCATATAAATGTCCACGTAATACAACCATACTTAGGGTTGCGACATGAATCGATTATTTGTTCATTATAATCATATCTAGGGTTATAACGAAAAATGTTGTTTATAATCACGCTTTCACTTGATTAGAGAAACTCTGAGATAATTGCAAGGCTACGACCCCAGAATGCTATTAAGGTCTTACCCCATGTTCCTGATTTCCCTAAAAAAAAACTTTGCTTGAAACCTGAATAAAAGTTTTATAAGAACATTCTCATGATGAGCTCTTATTCAAATTATTTGGAAATAATAATCATTTTGTTATGAATATATCCTTACAAATAATTTTTTTGATATATTCACGCTCAGTGATAATTTGATTCTCTTAATCATCTATGCCTTCTCTTATTAAAATCAGAATTCCTAAAGTTAAAATTTGAACAAAGTTTTTTGATTTTTCAACCCCATTTTGAATATACAATCAGAATCAAGGGGCAACCCTTATTCCCCATATTAGTATTCACAATTAAATCAAAATTCAATCAATAATTTTCCTAAACATAAATATCAGGAGAAATATAAAAGAAAATGAAATGTTGAAACACTAGAAAAAATACGGGAAGAAAAGTTTCATTGAAACAAAAGCCTGAAGGCTTACAACCAAAACATAAGAATACAAGAAAAAATTAATAATCCTCTCCAGAAACCATTCAGAGATAACCGTTCTCCTCTTTAAGCGCCCTTATATCCCCTCCAATAGATCCACTTTCACTTCCAAGTCAATAATTTTTCCTTCCTCGAAATAAACTTTATCTGTTAATTTTTCCACTCTAGCCCAAAGTTTCTTCTGTACTGAGGGACTGCCTTTCTTCTTTGGCGAAGAAGACACGCCTATTGACGTCCTCTTTGTTTCGATATCAACATTTTTTGGAACGCTCATTTTTTGTGACATCGGAGAAAAATTAAAATAAATAAAAGAGTTATAATCAAAGCCAATCTTATATTGATTATTCAAGCACATGAGACATATGCTTATATAATCTAAGTTATTCATTTTTGTATGCCCAATATTAAAGACGTCGTAATTAATGACATGTTAATTACCCCATTTTTCTAAGATTAGTGTGTTGTGTACTGATTAAATGATGAAATATTTATTTAAAAAGAAAAAACCTTTCATATTTCTGAATCATGCAAAACAAATACGAATAAAACTTTTATCGATAAGTATGATACCTCCTTAATATAATCGATAGTTCTAAAATGAAACGATAATTTTTGGCGTAAACAGGAACTAAAATTTTCAATTAAACAAGCTTCATTCATAATACGTCTATAAGATGTTAACGATACATTAATTTTTTCATAAAAATTAAAAAAATAAAGGGTAGGATCGTCGACATCAACACCATCCCTCTTAGGGTAGCGTGGGCGACGTCCTAAAGACATCCTCAATTCATTATTCCGCGCCTGAAGCATACGAATCATGTCATTAAGGACATTAATCTGTGCATAGACAAATGTATAAGTTATTTTCCGTTAAAATGATTGAAACAATAGAATGTAAATTATAAAATTACAATTTACTAGATTATAATGGGAGAAATAAAAACCAAATGCTTCTCATAATGATTTTTTTTCCTTCACCAAAAGCCTCTATTTATAGGTATTAAAGAGACTTTTGACCTTCTGAACCATTCTTCTCCCCTGATTTATTAGAGAACCTTCATAAATACCCAGTCAAATATCAACAAAATACCTCCTTATCCCAATAACTTTATTTCATTACCAATATGACTCCTCTTCTCAGAGCTTGATTGAAGAACTCTTTCATTTTTTCAAAAATTCAAAATATAATAGTTGTCACAAAATACTTATGATTTATGAAATGGAATCTAATTCGAATCACATGAATTAAAACCCGTCCAAAATATCAAAAGAGAATACGAAAGAATTTAGGCAAAATAGGTACTCCTTACAGGAAATAAGGTTCAATAAAAGTTCTAATAACATATTAAACCCTATGATCCTCATTTCTTTGGAGTTGTCGCCTTCTTCTCCTTCTCCTCGACCTTTGTAATATCACGTGAGAATTAGATTAATAATAGAATAATTGAAAAAAGTATTATAATTAGACAAAGACTATGATTTAAAATTAAATTACAGTAATGAGCCTAAAATTTGGATCGTATTTTAATATGGATAACTTGTAGTTTAAGAAATAGGGTTTTGTATCGTTATAAATACACCCTACACGTCTTCCTCGTTTTTAATATCAAAATTCGTAGGACTCTTTTACACACAAATCAACAATCTTGTAAAATTCATAGAACATTCATCGTAAGTCGGAATTTGTTGATTATGGACTTTTCGGAAAGCTCTTTTCGTTCTTTTCAACGTTTGCGATTCATGTTTTTTAAAAAGACGTAGTTTAGAGGACCAAAAGGCTAATTTTAGATCTGGTCAGATTTTGAGGTAAGTTTTTGATCAATTTTGCTAGTATTTTCTAAACTATGTGTTACATGTATATATTCTATTATATTATCAAAACATGGGCTAAGTGACAATATATTTTGAAGTGATATGTATTATCATATATATATGTGTGGTGTGCCTACGATAATTTTGGATCTTCGATTTGTGTCATGATTTGTGAAAATATCGAATAAGAA
The DNA here is from genome assembly GCF_009905375.1 of Apium graveolens. NCBI lineage: Eukaryota > Viridiplantae > Streptophyta > Magnoliopsida > Apiales > Apiaceae > Apium > Apium graveolens. The sequence goes on along the minus strand of NC_133648.1, from coordinate 247,301,103 downwards.
TTTGGGACCGTAGTCACCGGATTGTAGTGAGAGCTTTCAAAAAAATTAGGATCGTTATCATCGGGTTATAGTGGTCGTGGCATGGATTGTTGATTTCGAATTATTGTTGTTTATGTGTTATGTGTATTATATGTATCGAATAGGAATACAAATATGAAAGTTTATTGAAAGTGTTTGTTTAGTGAATTGTATCATATAGATTATCATATTTTGTTATATGTGAATATGTTACTTGGCTCTACTAGTTGGATCGATTGGTTTCTTGCTGGCTGTATAGCTCATTACTTACAATTTCAGGTTTCGTCAAAAATTTGAATTGGATAGCATTGAATTTCGAGGATCTTAGGATTGGAGTAGACTGACTTTTGGACTACCGCTTTTATCTGCGCTTTTATAATAGTCACCATTGTAATAGAATTTTGGATTAATAATTGTATTATATTTTAGTTTCGATTTAGATTTAATGGTCCGGAAGTGCTGGCTGTTACAGCCTTCCTCTTCTTTTACTCCTCTGCCTTTTTCTTGGCCTCCATTGTTGTCTTCTCATTACCTACCTTTTTGATCGCCTCCAACCGGGCCTTCTCAACGACATTTGCCTGAGCTCACTTATTGGCTTTGAGATGTTCGACCTTTTCGGCATTAGCTGCCCTTTCTGATTCAAGCTTTTGTTCATCCTCCTTGGCTTTCCTTTCCACATCGGCCTTAGTCTTTTTCTCCACTTCAACTCTCGCCTTATCCACATTAGCACTTAACCTTTCGTCATTAGCCTTAAAGGCTTCCTACAATTATTTAGCAGCTTCTTCTTTTTCCTTTTCCAGATGTGCTATCTCCACTCTCCTAAAGATGCCTACATCATTGATGCTTAAATCCACCATGTTACTATGACCCATAAAATTCAAACCATCATTATACCCCATCTCATGGAATTCTCCAGCTTTCTCCTCCACTCTGTTCACAAATGCTTGAGTCTGAACATATTTGGCCACAGAGTCGTTATAAGTTATGTCAGACTCCTTCTCCAGTTTCTCCAAAGTCTTTGTGATCTTCTTTACTTGAGACAAACTTTTTTTCACCTCCAGTTCCTATTCGATATTCATAAACACTTCTGTCTGTAAACTAGCAGTACATGCTTGCTCGGTCTGGTAAGACTCTTCCAAACTAGCCACTTTTTCTACGGATACGGACTTTTCCTTGTTTACCCTAGCCAACTCCTCAGTCAAATTTTTTTCCATTTCCCTAGCTGTCCTCATTGAATCTAGGGCCTCATCCTTAGAAGATTTTTCCTGAAAAGTCTTTTCCCTCTCCTCTACTAACTTAGATTTCTTTAACTCCACCCTTTTTATCACATCCAAGAATCGAGTCACAAACTAAAAACATGCAATATGCAAAAATAAATTATAAAGAACTTTCATGAGAATATGAGAAATGATCATTATAATGCCTATGCTTATACTTACCACTACGAAAGCCTCAATCGCTTTCTCTACGACTTCGTCATCCGAAAATTTTTCTAGAATTCTTTTATCGGGTAAAAGTTCAAAAATGTTCAACTCCTCCGATGGGGTGCTAGATCCTTTAGTAGTCCCCAACCAGCCCCGTCCTATTTGGAAACGTACCAAAGTGTATTTCTCTGTTTCCTCCGTAGGAACTGAACTTCTGAATCTCTCACTCAAAGGCACGTTATCCATGCCTTCATCTATTAAAGTAGCTAGGATATTCTCTTGAGAAGCATACACTCCAACATCATTGTCCTCACTTGCCAAATTCTGGTGCTTAGTCCCCGAAGCCTTTCCCCTTTCCTTCAAGGTACTCAGTTCTGTGCCTTCTGTTGGTATCTTCCTCTTGTGAGATTCTCCACTCATCTCCTTCACTGTTGTAGAAACCTGAACGCTCCTTGATTGCTCTGTACCAGCCGTCATAGCACTTTCTTCCTCACTTTGACTCTTAGGATCTTTCAGATCCTTCTTCTGTTGCAGCCACAAAATTCTCTCCTTGTCTATAGCACGAGGAAGAACTAGGTCCTGAAACAGAACTGCCCAGAAACAAAACAAAAATAATATCAACCACCAGTGAAACATAAACATTTTCTTCCAATAATTAGAGAACTCATTAATAAATTATTTAAAAGGTTTTCTCATACGATTATAATTATACAAAAATCCGGTTTCTTGAAGTGACCAGCATTCCACAATCTCTTCAAATTCCCTCTGACAAACTCCTTTGTCATCCCTTTTTATGTTTCTTCTAATCTCTCCACCCTGCAAACAGTCCCAATAATCTCATCAGGGTTACGATATTCTGGTGGATACCCCAAATCTCCCCCGCGAAACATTAGAAATTCTCAGTACCATCTGTTGTTCGAGGAAGGAACTTCTACTAGGTAACCCCCTAAAATCTTGCCCTCTCTCTAGTGGATCTCATATAACGGGTCATAATCCTTGGATGCCTGGAGCTTGTGCAAAGACCAAAATGAACTCAATGTAGGCTCTAAACTCATCGTCACACACCTAGCTATGAACGCACATATTTTTCTAATGGAATTTGGGCCTATTTGTCCCAAACCAAGCCTCATATCAATAAATAGTGTATGTATGAATCGATGTAAAGTAAACGTAACCCAGCTAAAATGCTGTTAGATATATTTGATAATGTCATGGCTAATATGTTTTATGTTTAGATTTCAGATCTTATTTGAACAGAACAAATCAGTACTTAACTGATCAGTACTTATACTGGAAGTCAGAACTTAAGGGATATCAGTACTTATGTTATCAGGAGATAGATATCAGAACTTAAGTGCTGAAGGATGATCAGATAAGGACAGTAGCTGATTAAAGTTAAGAAGATCAAGATAAACATAAGAAGAGATATGCATGAAGAAGGAATTTCGTGAAGAATGGAATACTTGGAATAGAAGATATCTGATTGATATATTTTAGGAAGCAGAATCATATTCCATATCAATTAGCGAATATCTTGTAACTGTGTAGTATATAAACACAGGAATAGAGTTTACACTATATGTGTTATCATTATCGAGAATATTATTCAATATAACTCTAGAAGCTCTCGTGATATTTTGTTCATCACTGAGAGATAACAGTTCCAGATTGTAACAGGGTTTATTGTTTAAATAAAGTTTGTTTTCTGTTACATAAGTTCTTGAAGTTTGATTTGATTGTAATAAACACTGTATTCACCCCCTCTACAGTGAAAGTGTGACCTAACAAGTGGTATCAGAGCTATCTGTTAACACACATACAGTTAAAGATCCAAACACAATCATGTCTGACACAGAAACTCCAACTAAGCCTACCAAAACTGAGGAATCATCAAAGACATCAATTCAGAGTCGATATGAGACTATCAGAGTTCCCATATTGAGACCATCTGAATATCCCATATGGAAGGTAAGGATGACCATGTTTCTGGAAGCAACAGATCCAGAATACCTTGATAGAATCAGGGAAGGGCCTCACAAACCTACCAAGCTCGCTGTTGTAGTTCCAGGTGAAGCAGCAATGACCGTACCAAAGGAAAAGAATGATTACACTGCTGAAGATATAGCATCTATTGCTAAGGATGCCAAGGTACGTCACTTATTGCATAGTGCCATTGATAATGTAATGTCAAACAGGGTAATCAACTGCAAGACTGCTAAGGAGATATGGGATGCACTGGAGACAAGGTGTCAAGGAACTGAAACAGTTAAGAAGAACAGGAAGACAATACTCACTCAAGAGTATGAACACTTTGACTCTAGGACTAATGAGTCATTGACTGATGTGTATGAAAGATTTGTCAAACTCTTGAATGACTTGTCATTGGTTAATAAGGAGTATGATCTTGAAGATACAAACCTCAAATTCCTGTTAGCTCTTCCTGAATGTTGGGATTTGAAGGCAACAACAATAAGAGACAACTACAATCTTGATGAAACAACTCTTGATGAAATCTATGGAATGCTCAAGACTCATGAACTTGAGATGGAACAAAGAAGCAAGAGAAAAGGAGGAAAGTCAAGGACAGTTGCTCTCAAGGTTGAAGAGGAATCCCCCAAACCACCTTCCTCAAAGAAAGATAAGGGTAAAGCTCTTATCATAAAATCTGATACTGAGTCATCAAGTTCTGAGAGTGATGATGACTCAGATTCTGAAAGCTTGCCTGAAACTGATGCTGATGAGGAGATGAAGAAGCTGTGTGCTCTTATGGTGAAAGGAATCACAAAGATTGCATACAGGAAGTTCAGGAAGGGAAAGAAGTTTTCCAGGAAAGGCATAAGTTCTGATAAGAAGAATTTCAGAAGATCTGAAGGAAAAGGAGGAAAGTCTGACAGAGGAGATTACGCTAATGTTAAATGTTATAATTGTGGTGAGAAAGGCCACATATCTCCTGATTGCAAGAAGACCAAGAATGACAAAGGCAAAGCTTTTGTCACAAAGCAGAAAAGCTGGACAGACACCTCAGACTCTGAAAGTGAGGAGAACTATGCATTGATGGCAAATGCTGATAAATCAAGTTCTGAGAGCAGTTCTGAAGCTGCTGAAACAAAGGTACCTCAGACTACTTATGCTTTTCATACTGATGATATTAATGAGTTGAGAAGATATCTTAAAACCATGTTTGTTAGTTATAGAGATCAAACTTTAACATGTGAAAGATTAACTTCTGAAAATCTTGCTTTTAAGAAAAGAAATAATTTCTTAGAAAAAGAGTTAGTCATGTTTCATCAAACTCAGAAGGATAGAGATGATGCTTTTTATGTTAGGGATGAAGTGCTAAAAATGAATGAATCTCTAAAAACTGAGTTAGAAAAGGAGAGAGAGATTATCATAACTTGGACTAACTCTGGCAAAACAACTCAAAATTTGCTGAGCAGTGGAAACTGGAAAGAGGGCTTAGGTTATGGAGAAAATAATGAAAAAGGAACTGAAGAAATTAAGCCTGTTGATAAGCAAAAGCCGAAGTTAAAACCTGTTAAGTTTGTAACTGAAAAATCTGAAAATGAGAAATCAGAAGTTAAAAAGGAATTAGCTTCTGACAAACTAAAACAGGAAAAGACAGCTGAAGTTAACATAGGCTTAATGACAAAGAAGCAGCTTAAGCATAAGCTGAAAGATGTTAAGAATGCAAACAAGGTAAAATCACCTAGGAAAAACAGGAATGGAAAGGAAGGTGTGAATAAAAGCAATAACTATAAATCTGTTCCTGATGCTCCTAGGAAAGCATGTTATAACTGTGGAAGTTCTAACCATCTGGCTTCTTTTTGCAGGAAGAATAAGAATATTAACTCCTTATCTACAAAGTCAGGAGTTAAGAGTCAGTCTGTTAGATACAAACCACAAAATCCTTGTTTTCATTGTGGTAGTTTATGGCATTCCATTTATACTTGTAAGGAATATCATAGTTTGTACTATGATTATTATCAAATAAAACCTTCTTTAAAGAAAGTTTCTGTTGTTCCTTCTAGTATAAGTTCTGATAAGAAAACTGTTAACATAAACTCTGATGCTAAATCCGCTGCAAATGTTAACAAACCTAAAAAGGCCAAAGGATCCAAGCAAGTCTGGGTCCTTAAAACTAATAATTAGTGGTCTTTTTGATTGCAGGGCAACAAGAAAAATATTTTAGTTCTGGACAGTGGATGTTCAGGACACATGACTGGAAATAAGGCCCTGCTATCAGACTTTGTGGAGAAAGCTGGCCCAAGTGTTTCTTATGGAGATGGCAACATTGGAAAAACTTTGGGATATGGCAATATCAATCTTGGGAATGTCATCATTAAAGATGTAGCTCTGGTCTCAGGACTTAAACACAACTTACTGAGTATAAGTCAAATCTGTGACAGAGGTTATCATGTTGATTTCTTTGCAGAACATTGTGAAATAGTTAGTAAATCTAAAGGAAAAATTGTTCTGAAGGGATTCAGGCGTGGTAACATTTATGAAGCTAAGCTTTCAACAAGTTCTGATGGTTCTGCAATCTGTTTAGTGAGTAGAGCCTCAACTGAAGAAAGCTGGAATTGGCACAAGAAACTCTCTCATTTAAACTTCAACAAGATAAATGAACTGATCAAGAAAGATCTTGTGAGAGGACTGCCAAAATCAGTGTTTGTTCCTGATGGTCTTTGTGACTCATGTCAGAAGGCTAAACAAAGAAAATCTTCGTTCAAGAGCAAGACTGAATCATCAATTCTTGAGCCTTATTATCTACTTCATGTTGATCTATTTGGTCCAGTGAATGTCATGTCTATTGCAAAGAAGAAATATGCGTTGGTCATAGTAGATGAGTTCACCAGATACACATGGGTGTATTTCTTGCACACAAAAAGTGAAACTGCATCTATCCTGATTGATCATGTCAAACATCTGGATAAATTGATCAAAGATTCTGTGAAAATTTTGAGGAGTGATAATGGCACTGAATTCAAGAATTTGATAATGGAAGAGTTCTGCAAAAATCATGGAATAAAGCAGGAATTTTCTGCTCCTGGAACTCCACAGCAAAATGGAGTTGTTGAAAGAAAGAATAGAACTCTAATTGAAGCTGCACGAACAATGCTTGAAGAAGCAAAGCTTCCAACCTATTTCTGGGCTGAAGCTGTGCAGACTGCTTGTTTTACTCAAAATGCAACACTCATTAACAAGCATGGAAAAACACCATATGAGATGGTGAAGAACAAGAAGCCAAATCTCAAATACTTTCATGTATTTGGATGTAAATGTTTTATTCTCAAGACTCATCCTGAACAGCTATCCAAGTTTGATCTAAAAGCTGATGAGGGAATCTTTGTAGGATATCCACTTTCTACAAAAGCCTTCAGAGTCTATAATTTGAGAACAAAAGTGGTCATGGAATCTATCAATGTCTCTTTTGATGACAAGAAGATCACTGGACTTGAAGATTGCATTGATCATGATCAGCTGAGATTTGAAAATGAAGATTCATATCCTGACAGTCTAAGTCCTGATACTGTAAATTCTGATGGATTAAACTCTGATGTTATTGAAACTGTGGTGACTACGTCAAAGGAAGATGCACCAATGCAGGGGGAGCATACTCAAGATATTATCCCATCTCAAGAAGCATCAGAACATACATCTGGCTCTTCAAATTCTGATTCGTCAAGTTCTGATAAGCCAAGTACTGACAGTGCTGAAAATCTAAATACTGAAGGATCCAACTCAGAGAGCATAGTTTCAGGGGGAGCATCAGAAAATGAAACCGAAGACAGCATGAATCATGGGGGAGCATCCAGTTCTAGAGAAAATCTTCCATCTGCAAGGAAGTGGACAAAATCACATACACCTGATTTAATAATTGGAAATCCTGAGGCAGGTGTCAGAACTAGAACAGGTACTTCGAATGAATGTCTTTACAATTCTTTTCTCTCTCAGTCTGAGCCAAAGAAAGTGGAAGAAGCTCTTCAAGATACTGATTGGGTGCAAGCAATGCAGGAAGAGTTGAATGAATTTGAAAGAAACAAAGTCTGGACCTTAGTGCCAAGACCCAAGAATAGATCGGTTGTTGGTACAAAGTGGGTATTCAGAAACAAAACTGACAGTGATGGCATAATTGTAAGGAACAAGGCAAGGCTGGTTGCAAAAGGATATTCTCAACAGGAGGGAATTGACTATGATGAAACATTTGCTCCAGTTGCTAGGTTAGAAGCCATAAGGATATTCATGGCTTATGCTGCTCACAAAAAGTTTACTGTCTTTCAAATGGATGTGAAAAGTGCTTTTCTCAATGGAGAATTGGAAGAGGAAGTATATGTTGAACAACCTCCAGGCTTTGTAGATTCCAAACATCCAGATTATGTCTACAGGCTTGATAAAGCACTTTATGGACTTAAGCAAGCTCCAAGAGCATGGTATGAGACTTTAGCTCAGTTTCTTCTGGAAAGTGGATTCAACAGAGGAACTATTGACAAAACATTGTTCTATCTCAATCATGGCAAGGACTTACTTCTGATCCAGATTTATGTTGATGATATTATTTTTGGGTCTCCAAATGACAAACTTTGCAAAAAGTTTGCCAACCTAATGCAGTCAAGATATCAGATGAGTATGATGGGAGAACTTAGTTATTTTCTGGGCCTTCAAGTCAAGCAGACTGAAGAAGGAACTTTTATTTGTCAATCTAAGTATACCAGAAACTTGCTGAAGAAATTTGGAATGCAAGACTGTTCAAGTGCATCCACTCCCATGGCCACTGCAACAAAACTGGATAAGGATACTGGTAATTCAGTAGATATTACTGATTACAGAGGTATGATTGGCTCACTTCTCTATCTAACTGCTAGTAGACCAGATATCATGTTTGCTACCTGTCTTTGTGCAAGATTTCAAGCAGATCCAAGAGAACCTCACTTAACAGCTGTAAAAAGAATCTTTAAGTATCTTAAAGGAACAGCTGATCTAGGATTATGGTATCCTAGAGAATCTGATTTTAAATTAATAGGTTACTCAGATGCAGATTTTGCAGGTTGCAAAATTGACAGGAAAAGCACAAGTGGAAGCTGCCAATTTCTTGGAGGCAGGTTGGTTTCTTGGTATAGCAAGAAACAAAAGTCAATTTCCACATCAACTGCAGAAGCAGAGTATATTGCTGCAGGAAGCTGTTGTGCACAGATTCTTTGGATGAAGAATCAGTTACTGGATTATGGGTTAACATATTTCAAAATCCCTATTTACTGTGATAATCAAAGTGCTATTGCTATGACAGGTAATCCAGTTCAACATTCTATGACAAAGCACATCAGCATCAGGTACCATTTCATCAGGGAACATGTGGATGAAGGTACAGTGGAATTGCATTTTGTTCCCACAAATCAACAAGTAGCAGATATCTTCACCAAACCACTGTGTGAAGCTACCTTTTCAAAATTGGTAAATGAACTTGGAATGATTTCAGGTTCTTTCTCTAAATCTGCTTAAACTTGTTCTATGTTATCAGACTTTATGATCAGTATTTACAGAATTAATCTCTTTGTATATTCTGTGCATTAATTGATAAATGTCTTCAAGTACTGACTGTTGTCTGATATATGTTTCTAAACTCTGATAAGTGATATGTCTGTTTCAGTAACTATTCAATCCTATGAGGATAACTGTGCTAGATACTGACCTACTAGTCTTCAATAAACAAATGATCCCATGAAAGAAGTAATTATTTCTGTGGAAATCTTATGACACAAGAAAATTCTGATAACTGAGCTTAGTTAAGTTTACTTTGTATATCTTATTACTAAGTCACAAATTAGAATAATGCTACTCATCTGTTTAAGTTCTGATTCTAGTAAAACTGCTGAATGTACTAAGTGCTGATAAACCTCACTTATCAAAAGAAAAAGAAAAGAATCAAAGAATAATATCAGGTACTCCTTTGAGATCTAGAGTAAAAATGTGAATGGGACGACCCAAGTGCATTGCTGGTATTAAGTAAATATGCATTAGAAAAGCAAAATATTTTTCTTGGTGACTGTTCACACTCTATGATTACTGGAGAAATACTCTGATAATAGCATAAATTCTAATAAACAGTCGTGACTCACTTACACTGAGAAGCCTCTGTAAAATAGAATTTCAAAAGATGCATAAAATTAGCACAAAAACAGTAGAGGTGGACTCATGCATGAACTCATTTATCAGTAGGTTTCAGGATAATGACAGTTCTTTAGCAAAATTTTAATTATGACTTATTTCTAAGATGTACTGAAGTAGATCAGACTTTACTCTTTGTCTGTTATTTAGCTTAATGCACACACACATCACTCCATATGAATGATGAAATTTCTGTGGTGGTCTATGTTATTTTAGATAAACAGTCATTGTGTCACTTCTGCACAAATTCTGAGGACAAGTTCTAGTTCCACGTTCTGATGATTAAGTTCTGACGTTCATAACTAAGAACTTGTATGAGTATTTACTAAGATAGATATTCCTTGTTCGAGTTAAGACATTATGTTCTGATGACTGTTAAGTTCTGGTATAGGTCTAAGTTCTGATTTTTCAGTCTAACCCTTTACTTGACTTATCTGTGAATAAAATTTGGTAACAGTCTCAGATTAATTTCGAAATGTTGAAGTGGAAGATTAATAGTCTATGGTTAAAACATAATGGCACTCGTCCTTGAACAGTTCACTCTTGTTACATGTGCACATTCCTTTTCCAATGACTGTTATTCTTTTTCAAAGTCTAGGGAGACGAGGTAGAATTACTTCTACCTGTCAGCATTCAATATCTTTGCTTCTCTTGGCATTCTCTTGCCTATATATGCAGCCACTTCACATTAGTCTTCTCATCCCACTTGTATCACAAATTCAGTCTTGTTTTTCATTTACTATCACAAATGGCTGAATTTGGCTGGTTCTACAATTACGGTGATGAGACTGTGCATGTCTTTTTGAATGGAATTCCAACTCCCTACCCTATCACCAATATCCCTCACAATCTCTGGATTCAATTTCCAGAGGTTATCAAACGTGATCTGATGGCCGTTCGAAGAGACCTTCACCTTCGTCGTATCCGTCAGCAAGAGCGAATCATTCGACTCGCTATCTTGTTTGTCGAAGATAGGAAGAGGAAGATGACTTAATCTCGTCTTCTTCCTGTTCTTCTTCATCCTCAGCTTTGTCAGGCTTCTTAGCTAGGACTAAAGCTGTTGATGTTAGGATTAGAAGCTTAGGGAAAATCTTGTATTGATGTAATTTCTATTTCATATATGTATTGACTTGATATATTAATGAAAACTGTCTTTACTTCAAGATTTTGTCTCTGAGTTATTTTATCTTGTGTTGATAAATCCTGATTGATATTCTGATGACCATTTAAATTTTGTTTTTATTTAAGTTCTGATTCTCCGTCAGCACTTATTCATAGAAATTATCTCGGTCATTTTTAACATGATTCATTTTCAGAATATTAATGTTGCAGTGAAAAACAATCCAATCAGTGATAACGGGTTAAAATTTGAATTGTTTCCCTTGATAAAAGGAACAGTTTTTTTTCCTTGAAACTCGGCAAATGGGTAAGTCATGATTACTGTTTTCTCGAGCCCAGTAACTATCCGTTATTACTGCATGTCTGACAGGTGTCCAACGGTAACATTTTTTTTGTATAAGTACAGCAGAGAGAAGATTTCTTTAATCTTTTTAATTTCTTCATCTTCTATCTCTCTTCTTACTTTTACTCTCCTTCACTTTACTATTTCCGTTGTTTACATACTGATATTATCTCAAACACCTAACAGGCATACTTGAATTTCAATATTTTTTCACATGGCACCAAAGGATTTAATCATTGATGGAGCAAAGTTCGTTCCAAACAACTATGCTGCAATTCTTGATCATACTGAAGCTCCATCTGAATTGCATTTTGTGCAAGATCTTCTTGCACATAGTGAGGTTGGGTACGCCTTAACTCAGCCTGAATTCTTTTCAAGTCAACAAGTTCTGAGGTTCTGGAGGACTGGCGTTTTTGATGATGGTGGTAACCGTGGAACTCCCAGTATTATTTTCCAAGTGGGTGATTCATCTTTTGTAGTCACTCCTGGTACAGTACGCAGGGCTTTACATCTTCCAGAGGATTGTACTTTCTCAGTTCCAGAGGACTCAGCCCTTCGGGAGTTAATGGCTGAATTGGGATATGAAAAGAGTCTGACGAAACTTGGACAATTGAAACGGGCTAATATCAGAAGAGAATGGAGTTTCTTTTTCGATTGCATCACCAAGGCCTTTGGCAACAAGTGTTCAAATTTTGATGCCATCCCAATTCTGAGTCAGCACATCGGGTATGCTATTATCCATCAAACTCATTTTGATTTTGCAACTGGAATAATTGGTTTTATTGGGGATAGGATGACAGAGGATCGAGATGTTGTTTATTTTGCTAGATTCTGTCAACTTATTTATACGTATTGTACTGCTGAACCCCAGTTAGTCAGCACTCAAACCCCACCTTTTAAGGTTGCCAAAAGGTACTTTAACGACCTGATAAATGCTGACACAAAGAAATCAATGGTGAGACAATTACAGATTCCTCAGTCTGTGAAACAGATTCTGGTAAATGCTGATCCAGCTAATTACAAATCTGTTTACTCAAATGTTCAACCAACTCACCATAACCAAAATCCATCAACCTCAGTCCCTACCTCTCATTCTACTCAACCTACCCTCAGAACTTATCTCAAATCCTATCTCTCCACTTCACAGAATGCTCAACCTTCTTCTTCAGCACCTACTGTGAAGCCTACATCCTCTAAGCCAAAGAGAACAAAGACTGTTCCTCAAACATCTCAGAAGAAGCGGAGGATTACTTTGAGAGATGAATCAGATTCTGAGGATCAGATTCCATCTTCAGAACCTATGATAAATGAAGCTGAGAAGGCAACTTCTCAGAAGGATTCTGCAATTGGGGGTTCTAGGCTTCTCAAGAGGCTTAGACGTATGACGGTTCCTGCAACTCCCAAGGAATCCACATCAACAAGGAAGTACAAGAAACAGAGGGCACAGAGGCCAGTTTCAGATGATGAGGAGGAAGCAGCTAAGGAAGGGGATCAGGAATCTCTGATCTCGCAAGACAAGGAATTTGCTCCAGTCACTTCTTCTCCGTCAACTCAATCTCAGGAACCTGTATCTGACAAGGCTAATTCACCTTCTATATCTCTTGTTGATCCAGGCACAAGTGCTGAAATTGATATTCAGAACTTGGTTGTGCCTGAAATACTTTTGTTAGAAGCTCCAACAACAAATAATCCTTCCACAACACCTGTTACTGATGCTGTTCAAACTCCTGAGTTATCACTATCACCTTCTCTGCATCAAGATGATGATCAGATTTTAGGTGAGCATCAGGATATGGCTGTTGATCAGAACTTAGTATCAGATCAGCAATTAGAGGATGTTGAAGCCTCCATTGCTACTCACACAGTTGTCTTATCAGAAGATACTGATTCTTTAAGTTCTGATGCTGCAAATGTTGGAGATACTGGTGAAGCTGCTACAACTGTAGATGCTGATGCAGCAGGTCCTTCAGGACATACTCCTCCATTGACTCTTCCTAAGTCTGAACTGCTAAAGGAGTTTGTTATCAGGGATGCACCAGTACCTTGGAGTGAAACTCCTGCAGGTCAGGAGTGGACTAAGGAATGGAACTCAGTTTCATGTGTTCCAAATGCTTTACATCTTGCTGAGCACTTGACTAAAGCTGATGAAATGTTAAATTCTGATGATTTTAAAACCCAGCTTAGAGTCACTGCATTGAGTACTAAACATCTACAAGGTCTTCATTCCAATACTCATGCAGAGCTACACAAGATTCAGGAGAACTTTATTAAACAGGAACAAGTTTGGAAACTTGATAAGAAAAAGTTCTTCCAACCTACCATTGACAGGGTTGCTTATATTGAGAAAACTCAAGAGAAGCAACAAGCTCAGATTGATCAAATTCTGACAAATCAAGCTTCTCAGCAATCGCAACTTACTGACATCCAGACCCCAGTGGAACTACTTATCTCTCTTTTATTACCTGCTGATGCCAAAAAGGGGGAGAAGGTAATTAAGTCCAAATGCAAAACCAACAAGTCACTGCAAGGAAAGGATGATGGAACAGATGACCAAGGAAACTCTGGAATGGGTAGTGGTCATAGTCAAGGTAGAAGGTTTACATCAAGACAAGCTAGTCACAGAACGAGTTCTGATACTGGGAAAAGAATAAGTTCTGCTGCTGGTAAAAGGATAAGTTCTGATGAACTTCTAGATCTTGATGAGGAAATGTCAAGACAGTTATTTCTTCAAGAAAATCCAGGGATGGACTTGGAAAGTTTAAAGGAAGAAGAAGCCAGACTTAAATCAGAGAAAGTCACATCTAAATCTGAAGCTTCTGGTAAAAAGTTACTTCCAAAACCTAAAGGCATTGTGATCAAAGAAAGGAAACATACTGAAGAAACTTTGGCTAGATCACAACCACAGATAGATCCAAGATCCAAGGGTAAAGAAAAGGTTGGTGAACCTATCAAGCCTTATGTACCTCCTGAGGAAGAAGAAATTACTGTTGGAAAAGATAATCTTGCTCTGACTTCAAGAAAAGTTCTTAAAACAACCTCTGACATGGCTCAAGTTGTTCAGAGTCAAGAAATTGTAAGTTCTGATATTCAGAAGAAGCAAGTAACCTCTGACACAGCTCAAGTTAACTTGATATCAGAAGGAAGATCAAATACACTCCTACCAGGATTCACTAAAGCAAAACAGACTCAACCTTTGAAGACTACTGCAAGTGGTTTTGAAGCAAGAGTAGTTACTGGAAAGGAAGCTAGAGATAAAACTGGATTGGGAAGTGCTGATGAAAGAAGAGTACACAACACTACTGATGATCCAACTTCCTTGTGTGAACCAGGTATTGGAGCAACTCCTGAAAGATTGAATCAACTAGAATCTGTACAGATGGTTTACCATACCTACTTGAAAGAATACATCATGTTGTATTTCATGACAGATGGTAGGGTTTATCATATAAGACAAAATGCCATTCCGTTGAAGTATTTTGAAGAATTGGAGCATGTATTGTTCTTACTTCAAGTGGATGACAGAATAACAGAGACTGCTGCAAACTACTTAAAGGAACAGATTCAGAGACAGAAAAGACTTTATTCTGTTAAGTCTGACAGCAGATATGTTCCAAAGTACAGAAATCACAATGGTGATATTGTTGATATGAAGCCTAATACTGCACAGATCAGAACATATCTTGGTATTAAGGGGCTTGAATTCAATCTAGAGTCTAATAAAGCTTATGTCATAAGACTAGATCGGGAGTTGAGAAAAGCAAAGATTAATGATCTCAGAGCTGCAATATTTCAAACTGGTGAAGATACTGCAGAGCTTAAAGATGTCAAACGGAGAATGATTGATGAACTCAGATATGCTGAGAAATGTTTGTTGAAGAATTATCTCAGAACAACTCCTGACATCAGAGAGATCAGAAAATGATGAAACCAAGTCGAAGATCTACAACTGCTTAAATTCTGATATTTATACAGGTTGAAGTTGTTATCAGAAGTTGAATTGGTAAAAACTTTAAGGACTGTAAGTTGTAGTTATCTTGTCTATTTCTCATGCATTTGTACTTAATGTTTTTGACATCATCAAATATCTGTTAAACTTGTATATTTTGTTAATTTACAAGTTGGGGGAGATTGTTAGATATATTTGATAATGTCATGGCTAATATGTTTTATGTTTAGATTTCAGATCTTATTTGAACAGAACAAATCAGTACTTAACTGATCAGTACTTATACTGGAAGTCAGAACTTAAGGGATATCAGTACTTATGTTATCAGGAGATAGATATCAGAACTTAAGTGCTGAAGGATGATCAGATAAGGACAGTAGCTGATTAAAGTTAAGAAGATCAAGATAAACATAAGAAGAGATATGCATGAAGAAGGAATTTCGTGAAGAATGGAATACTTGGAATAGAAGATATCTGATTGATATATTTTAGGAAGCAGAATCATATTCCATATCAATTAGCGAATATCTTGTAACTGTGTAGTATATAAACACAGGAATAGAGTTTACACTATATGTGTTATCATTATCGAGAATATTATTCAATATAACTCTAGAAGCTCTCGTGATATTTTGTTCATCACTGAGAGATAACAGTTCCAGATTGTAACAGGGTTTATTGTTTAAATAAAGTTTGTTTTCTGTTACATAAGTTCTTGAAGTTTGATTTGATTGTAATAAACACTGTATTCACCCCCTCTACAGTGAAAGTGTGACCTAACAAATGCTCTAACAGAATGCCTACCCAAAGATCTTCTTCTCTTTGATATATTTTCCCTCTTCTTCCACAATTCTAATCTCTTAATCCTCAAGAATTTGGAAGGCATATCTTACAAAGTGAAACCACTCCTCATTAAAATTATAAGGCTTATTGATATATTCCAAATCCTTCAACCTCCCGGTTAATACCTTATCAGGAATTTTACCGAACCCCTTCCGCAATAACACGTTTTTTCATAGGTTTTAAAATAATCCCCTCTTTTGACATCCGTAGGAATCATAACAAATTTCTCCGTGCAATCTAGCCAACCGGAAGCCGTCTCTATGCAACTCCTTGTAGGCACCTTCAAACCCTTACTTCATGAAACTCTTCCTTGCTTCCCCATTCTCCTTGCTTTTTTCACAGTTTCCCCTTTTTCTCCCCTCCCAAGAGGTGTTGTCTTTGAACCCTTCTTACTTGAATGGCCTTCTACCTCATGAAGATCTTTCCCGTTCCCTGTATGGCCCACAAAAACTACCTTCCCTTTAGGGGCACTAGACCTTAAAGGAACGGCCGGAATAACCCTGTTCGATATCATTTTCCCTTTCCCTTGACTCTCAGGATTATCACTAGAACTCCCTTTTGTTGCTAATTTCTTCCACTCGCATTAAAGAAGATAAATACTTATTCTCTGAATCTGTAACGCTCTCCCCACTCCTAGCAATCGATTTTCATCAAATCCTACAACCAAGTTAAAGAAATGAGACGTTATGAAAAACACATATCAATGTCCTCAATTTTACATAACGATAACACACTCTCAAAATCTTAGTACAAAGATCCATTTAGGGGCACCGGACCTTAAAGGAACGGCCGGAATAACCCTGTTCGATATCATTTTCCCATTCCCTTGACTCTCACGATTATCACTAGAACTCCCTTTTGTGCTAATTTCTTCCACTCGCATTGAAGAAGATAAATACTTATTTTCTGAACCTATAATGCTCTTCTCACTCCTAGCCATCGATTTTCATCAAATCCTACAACCAAGTTAAAGAAATGAGACGTTATGAAAAACACATATCAATGTCCTCAATTCTACATAACGATAACACACTCTCAAAATCTTAGTACAGAGATCTCTCCAAATTAGTAGATTATACTTTTCCCTTTCCTACCAAATCCTTACTCATTATCTTCAAGGTCATACATACTTTCCCAACTAATCTTACCCCCTCAAACTCTAAAAACGATTAATCTTATCACTCCCACACATTTTCCCTCCTTCTCCTTATTTTAAACCCTAAATCCATTAGTTCTCCAAACATATTACTCTAACAATGCGTATTTATTTCGAAAATAACCATTCAAAATTTATCATGCATTCTATAAAGTATTTCAGAAAAATGAAAAGGTTAAGAGCATTAAGAACATACCTTTTAATGGATGTCGTGATGTAGAAAGCTTCTTCTTTTTCGAAGAATGTCGACGCCGATTACCTAAAAAATTCAGTCTTTTATCTAACTGAAAAGTTTACGCTTATCCCTCTCTTACAAAGTTCAAAAGATTATGTAATAAAAAGAATGAAAACATAATTAGGATGTATTTATATACTCAAGCCACGACTCCCTAAAATGCTATAATAACAACCATTCCCCTAAAATCTAGGGATTTAAAAAAAAATGCTAGTGGGGCCCAGATTTACACTTTTTCTCATTTTCATTTCTTTCTCCCACATCACCAATACTTGTTCAGTTACACGCCTCATTTCCCCTTTTCTTTTGTTCTCCCTTATTTTACTACCAATTTTTTTATAATTAATTTTATTAAAGTCTATTTATACTTTTCTTCGTCTCAATCCCCCATTTCTAATATTTTTTCCCAAATTATTCGATATATTCTTTTTTTCTCTATCATTTTCCACACCAACAATGCTTTTTGTACACCTCTCCTTATAATTGTATTTCCTATTGAAATTCATAAAAAAAAACCTACAGATACATCACAGCTTAATTTGTCTCCCTTACGAGATAATATTTAAACATTGTTGTGCAAGACATGCCTGTACTTCAACAAGACTAAGTCAAATTGACAACCCTAAGTTAGTTGTATTGTAATCTTAATTTGTATTTTGTACTTGTAACATTTAAAGTCTGTAAAAATATCAAAAGAGCAGACTGGAGTATTTTTCTGTAAACAGTGTCAAGCCTAAAAATTCTATCTGGAAGAAGATCAAGAAGATAATGCCTCAGAAGAATTATGAAGAAGTTTGGAGTTGAATAAATCTGTTTTGAGAAAAATATTTTAAGTCAAGATCTCTACAAGTCACAGATTTAGTGTTATAGAGAAGTCACTCGAGAACTCCAAATGACTTATAGAGTACTCAGAAAACCTACTAGAGAACTCAGAGATATCGACAAGTTAAATTGAACACATGAAGATTGGAGATATCGACATGTCAATTCTTCACTAGAGAACTTAGAGTTATCGACAAGTCAGTATTCATTAGAGAACTCTGAATTATCGATAAGTCAAATTTCACTAGAGAACTCGGAGATATCGATTATCCACAGTTCACTAGAGAACTCTTGAGTTATCGACAAATCAAATTTGACTAGAGAACTCTGAGTTATCGACAAGTCAATAAGTCACTAGAGAACTCAGAGATATCCATAAGTCAAAGTGAAGATATGAAGATTAGAGATCTCGATAAGCCAAATTCTCTTATAGAGAACTCAGAGACCTCTACAAATCAAATCAACTATGGAGTATTAGAGATCTCGACAAGCCAATATACTTATCGAGATGTTAAGATATCTATATGCCTAACTGGAGATCTCGAGGTAAAATCTCAAAGTACAAATTGCAGATCAGTTCAATATCCAAGATTAACAATCAACAAACAATCCAACCAGTTGGATTGACAAGTCTACAAAAAGCAGTTTGAAGAGTGTGCAAGATCAAGGGTGAAGATTAACTGACAAAGGAAGATCAAAGTTAACACAATATACAAAGATATGCTAAGCCGGAAATGGAAGATATACTTTCCTAAAATGGAAATGATTAGTGACAGTTTACTAAAATGAATAGCATCTCTTATTTTATACTGTGTAAACCAGCAGTTAACTAAAATAAAAAATTAACACTGGTCCTTTGTTAGAAGTAACAAACAATTTTAGACCAGGAACTCTTGTATTCTCTCAAAAAAGAAGATAAGCTCTTTATCAACAAAGAGCCTAGAAATTTTGTAGCAGAAGATTCTTAATTTTAATATAAAATTAAGTGAGTTTTGAAAAACCTGTGTTCTTTATTATTGCATGTTTAATTTCTGCATGAACACATTTCACTACAAGATTTGATTTACTTTGTTCACAACCAAAATAGTTCAAGAAAAATATTAAAATACAAAAACACAGTCACCCCCTCCCCTCTGTGTGTAATTCATTACCCTAACAAAATTTTGATAACGAATCTTTCTAAAGAAACTTTATTTATCAAAGAGGTAAATGATAGTCTTAAAATTCATACGGCCTACAGACCCAGGACTTGCGGCCTACAGCCCTTCTCCCTACGGCAAGGGTTCCAAAAGTCACTCGTTCAAATCCATCTCCACATATCATGTTTATCACGTACTCGTCACCTGCTTCGTCTCAGTAATCCCCGAATATTTGGAGACAATGATACATGTCTCTACATTCCATTCTTATCATCTAGCCTATGTGTAGTCTCTAGGCACATGTCATCACTTACCTAAAATATGGGAGATTACTCATGTTTGAAAAGATATAAAACCTACCAAAAATTGAGTAGAAAGACGAAAAAGAAAAATGACAAAAAATAGATAAAGAACAAGAAAAAATCTTCTCATAATGACTATAATTCGCTACGATTAATCAAGCGGAATTTACGGGCCATCAAAGGGAAACTATACCAATGCACCAAAAAGGAATACATCAACAGGTACAAATGGAGTTGGAGAAGGAAAAGAACGACAAAAATAGGTTGGCAAAAAAAGAAGAAATGAAAGGGTGGACAACATAACGAAGCATCACAAGCTGTTAATCTAATTTGTTTGCCACCCATGTCCCAATCTAGTTTATAATATTTTCTCGAACATAATATTTTTTTGGTCAGATTTCGTGGAACATAATGTAGTTAAACCTAAAGGAATGTATTTAATTGAAATTTTAAAATATTAATAATAATTCACGAATTTTAAATTTTTTTTGTTGATTTTAATTGTTGGTGAATTTTGACGAAATTGATAAAAAAAGTCATGCAGAATCTTGATAATTTTGTAATTTTTTTAGAAATCATTCAAAATCTATGTATTTTGGTGAGATTTGAAAAGATTAATAATGTATCAGAAAATTTATCAAAATTCACCAATTTTTTAAATTAAATAAAATTCATGGATTTAATTCATCAGATTTCAGTGGAGTTTTTAAAATTGATGACTGTATACTGAAAGATTTTGATAGATTTTTTTAAATCTTGATTAAATACACTCAGAATTTAATTGAATTTTTTACGATAAAAATTGAATGCCTATAGATTTTACATGTTTTTTTAAAATATAAATCGAATACTCATGAACTTTGAAAATCATTAAAAATTATTTAAAATCTTGATTGAATAGAGTTGCGACCGAGAAAAAAATTACTTTATCAAATTTATTATTTTTATCGATAATAAAAATACACGATATGTATTATGTTAAAACCGAAAAAATATATATTATTTTAGCGAATTTATTATTTTATAAATTATTATTTTATAAAATATTACTTCATTGAGATGGAATTGTACTTTTACTATTTTATAAAATATTACTTCATTGAGATTGAATTGTCCTTTTACGTTTTACAAGATAATGACTTGTATACAAAATAAATATGCTATATGAGAAAAATCGGTCTGAGGATGAGTTGAGTTCACATAACTCACCTGAAATTATAACATTCTTCTATATATTTTTAGTGATATTTTTATAAATATTAGTAATTTTTAATTTACAAATTTATCCTTAAACATTTGTATGAAAAAATATTATAATTTCATGAATCTGACTGAGGTCATTCTCGGGTAAATGATTTCCCCTGCTATATTTATTACTCGCTCTGTCCCTAAAAACATTTCTCATTTGTGTTCTACACGTTTGTTAAGACACACTTTTGATGATTAATATCTTTAATTTCGTAGTAGTATTAAATATAAAAATTTCAATATATTAAAATATTTTATAAATACGAATTCAACAAGGTCACTCAGGACTATATTTGCTTTTATAAATTACATATAAATTAGTAGTTTACCGTGAACAATGTAAAAAATCAAAATGTAAAAGCATTAAGGGAGAGAAGAAGTAGTCTTTATTTTGTCTTGAGTCTCTTGACGGAAAAAAAATAACCAACCAACATTTGTTTCTGCGAAATGTGAGTTGCATTGCGCGGCATAATTCCCAATTCAGAACGCGCCACAAACTAATACCTACTCTCTCTCTCTCTCTCTCTCTCTCAGTTGAGTAAAGCTTGAATTACAATACAAGTAATATGTATATGCTGAGGCTCCCAGCATTCCAATTAACACGCACCATCACCTCGTTTCCCGCCACTATATCTAGGGTTGTTGGTTTTACCTCTTTCTCCACCGCCGCTTCACAGCTCGGCACTCACAACGGCACTTTCCACTGCGACGAGGCGCTCGCTTGTTTCATTCTCCGTCTCACTCATAAATTCTCCGCTGCTAATATTATTCGAACTCGTGACCCTCAGGTATCAATTACTTCCTCCGTCCCATTTTACATAATCCGTTTCCGTTTCTATTTTTCGCTTATTTTAAGATGCATTAAAAATTGTATGCGGAAATTATAAATTTATCATGCTTACATTTTTATGCAAATTGTAATGAGTGTAAGTAACTGAAAAAAGTGTCTCGCATATAAACATTTTATTTTAATTACAATTTATATTGTATTTTATGATTTTGCGGTGGTTTTGGTTTATAATTTGGGGAGATATTTGGTAGGTGTTGGAGAGTCTTGATGCGGTAGTTGATGTTGGAGGTGTTTATGATCCGAGTAGAGATCGTTTCGATCATCATCAGAAAGGTTTTAATGAGGTTTTTTGTCATGCTGGTTATTCTACTAAACTCAGTAGTGCTGGACTTGTCTATAAGGTGAATTAATCATTGTGATTGCGTGAATTGTATACTATCTGCACCGAGCTTTTGATGAGATTTAGGACTAGGGAAAACGAGTTACTCATAGGTGCAACAATTAAGGGATTAATAATTGGTGATCCTAAGTGGAAGTAGTTTGTTTGCTTTTGTATAGATGACTTGCTATTATCTGATGCAAAAGTTTATATTGTCAGCATTACGGGTTGGAGATTATAGCCAAGGAGATTCAGCTGGATAAAGAGCATCCAGATGTGTACAAGTTATATTTGGCAGTCTACAAGAGCTTTATAGAGGTACTGTAATTTGCAGTACATTTTTCTTATCTACTTGTGTTGTGTTAAAGTTTGTGGCGTAACATATTGAAAACTGTCAAAGGGTGTTGATAACTGATCTTATCCAAGATCGGTGATACGACAAAAAACCGTACAATTGGTATTTCATTTCAATCTAAGACCATCAGGCAATTCTGAAATATAGGAAGGTGAAACTACTTTTTATAGCTCTTTGTGTTTTTTAAAATGTGCCCTGTATTTTTTATGTACCATAAGTACTGGCATTTAAGTTTTTGCCGTCTCCTATACTGGCGCGTGTTGATCTTGATCTAACTGTCATTTCCATCATTGGAACTAAACATTCTTTACAGGCAATTGATGCTATTGACAATGGGGTTAGTCAATATGATGTTGATTTACCTCCTAATTATGTGAACAATACGAGTTTGTCATCAAGAATAGGAAGATTAAATTTGGATTGGACTGAACCCGATCAATCAATTGAAAATGAAAATGAGGCGTTTCAACGTGCAATGGTTTTGGCTGGGAACGAATTCGTTGAGGTTAGTTTCTGTATTTTTTTTCTTATCACTTGCTTTACCAGAAGGCCTTTTAGCTGAACTTTTAAAATATTATTATAGTTTGAACAAACTAATTAAGGGGTGCCTACTGCCTAAAAATTTCTACTAATCACACTCCTTACTGAAAATTTATACAGAGTATATATTTTCATGCAAAATCGTGGTTGCCGGCTCAAACAGTTGTTATGGACTGTCTTGCGGAAAGGAAGGATGTCGATTCTAGTGGAGAAATTATTCTGCTGCACAAACCTTGCCCTGTGAGTGGAAATTCTTTGTTTCACAAATCACATTCTCTCATTCCAGTATCTTGCCTTGCCTCAATATCATATTAATTTGATCCTCACTAGTAGTGATCAGGACTGGCTGATCCTATAGGCGGATGAGGCGGTCACCTAAGGCCCCCAATCTCAGAAGGTTTAAAAAAATAATTTTACTTATATAACTTTTTATAAATTTGTAAATTTTGAGATTAATTAGGTAGAAAAAACTAAGCTTTTACTATTCTACTTTCTCAAATATTTTTATTTTTTTCTAAAAGAGATTGTAAAAGATTTTACATGTTTCTTTTCAACTTAATATATATTATGTATTCTTCTATATTTTTGATAGCGTATGCATAACCTGTAACACTAGTATAAATTATGTCTCGAAATTTATTTTTCATTAGATAATCAATTTATTCTAACCTGAAAACTACAACATAAACTTTTGTAAGTAACTTTATTAAACGTCTGTAACATATAATCTTCATTTTAATATTAGATAATATTTTAAATTAAAAAAGAGTATCACTGCACTGTAATTATACTAATAAGTACATTTCATTTGAAAAAAGAAGGTAACTAGTATTGCAATATATTTTTGTGATTTTTTTAAATAACAACAATTTTTTAATATTGATTATTTAGTTAAAAAGGCCTCACATTTTAGATTCGCCTTAGAGACACCAATTGCCTTAAGCCGGCCCTGGTAGTTATCTAATGCTCGACTGATTTGACAGAAGAAAAATATTGTCTTCCTTGCTGAATATTGTAGAAAGCTGGTTTAATTTGCTTTTTCTTAGTTTCTCTCTGAAGTATTTGCACGCTATTAGCAGTATTATTGTTTGGTAAGAACTTTGATGTGCAAGATATTTGGAACTGACAAGATGATTGGTTGAATTCTCTCATCAATATGATAAATAAACTAATGGCAACATACATGCAACAGTGGAAGCTGCATATTTTTGAGCTTGAAGAGGAAATGAAGATTGATCCTTCCATTAAATATGTTATTTACCAGGTTCGGTTCTTATTTTTTTTAATCAACATTCGTGTATTGGTGAATTATACTTTATCTTCTCTTTATATTGCTGAGTACTACAGATATCTTAGAAGTACTGCTAACCAATAAGCCCAACCCTGTTCCATGTTTTTGGTTTTATTGGGACACAGTGATGTAAACTAGGATTTTAGTTACCTACTTATTCTCCCGTCTGCATGATCTTCTAGGACGATAGAAGCCACAACTGGAGAGTGCAGGCAGTAGCTGTCTCACCCGATAAGTATCAGAGTCGAAAACCTCTATTATCTCAATGGAGAGGTTTGACAGGTGAAGAACTTTCCGAGGTGGCCGCAATCCCTGGATGTATTTTTGTTCACATGAGTGGCTTTATTGGTGGAAATCGGAGTTATGAGGGTGCTTTGGCTATGGCCAAAGCTTCTTTAACGCAAGGAAAATAGATAAGTCCAACTTATCGACCTGTCTACTATGCATTGTTCACTCATAAGTAATTTTTCGGATATTATATATTGACTAATTAGTATTACTAGATCATCTTCTTTTGTTTTAGTGATCAAGGCATCAAGCAAGATCTCGTGTCTTTGACCTGAATGTATATTGATATTCAACGTACATCAATTTCTCATGCATGTAATCGCCGGATTTGGAATTTTCACCAATTTTTAAGTAAAGAGGTAATTTGTCAAGCAATTGTTTGGCACATGAATATTCTTTCAGTTGGGACATGCCTGCATTTGGTGATCAAGAGGGTTTAAACTTTAACAGAAGGGAGTGGTTGGAATCTTTAATATCGTTTATCTTTGGGGTTTTCTATATGATTATTGATTTCAGTGTATACTTTTGAAACTGTTGTATATATTTAGAATTCATGCATTCCAACTAATTCATTAAGATTCTATTGTACTCATTTTACTAGTAAGCTTGTAAGCAAATTCCAACTATAAATTCTATTTCTTTACTACAGAATCTCCTTAGGAAACTAGACTCAAACCATTAGGAGGACGAAGACAAATCTACATAAGTATTAAGTTAAACATTAATGTTGCTTTTAGAAGTTCTGAGAACATGAATTGATCATTCTATTGTTGCTAAGAGCAGCAGAAAATCTTGTCTGTAGATCTAAAATTTGTAACGGTCCTTTATGTTGTTGAAATTCTTCTGAATGCTTTATGGGTCCAAGTGTCCCCCATAGTCTAATGATTTTATGATTGGCAAGTATGAATGTATGTTACTCATTAAATGTATGAAACATTTGAAAAAACAAGAGAGCTTTAGTAAATCTCCATGTTTCGTCCAGATCCTCCTGAAGCTCATATCTATATTAGATTCTACATGGAAAAAGTGTTACATGGGTAAAAATGATTGGATTCTACAGGGAAAAAGTGATTATAGCGGTAAATTTTTTGGCAAGAGCGTGAGATTTTGGCATTTGTTATCCGGAGCACTTGCTCTTGAACTCGAAGTTCTGAACAATCATACTCTCTGCCGGGACCAACCCTTTCAGGTTTAAGCAACATGTTCTAGATATCTCTTTATATTGGTAACTCCATTAAGAAGTAGAAAGCTACAAAAGCCTACAAGTGATGTACAAGAAGTAAAATGTATCATGGTTTTGGTAACCTGTAAAGCTTATTGCTGTATTTAGTTTTCTTCTTCTGAGATTGTGGTTGCTGCCTGCTTTTTGTTGTTGCCATGGTCAATCCAAGAGATAAACATTCAGTTAGAGTTGCAAATATCAAGGTAACATAATTTTCCTTAATACATATTCACAAAACTTGGTCGAAATGCTAAAAGTTTTAAATGTGAATGCATTATGGTATAATTGTAATTTTAAAATTTGATTAAAAATTTTGTAAATAGGTCATTAAACTATATTACATATTCATATAGCTCCTTCAAGTATTCATTATTCAAGCACATTCTTCTCATTTCAATATCTAAAAGTAAAATGACACCAAAACAGTCTGGATTTGATTTTATAATTTGTGTGATCTTAGAGCTAAAACTGCCAACTTTCCAGAGTTCGAAATAATTCTTTTATCAAATGTGTCAATACAACTATGCAGGTATGAAAACAAATGTTATAATCGATTTTTTTGTCGACCTTCCTTCGTCCTGATGAATGGACTTCGGTCTGCAAATAGAAAAATCCGAGGTATGATCCTCCCGATTCATCTCCGGTGTGAAAATAAGTTAACTGATTTTTATATAGGTATTTGGAATATAAGATAGTAATAGTAATGTGATCTGAGAGTATGTAAATGAATTCGTTCTATCGTTTATATAATATGTGTGATGTTAACATTCCTCTCCGAGACTATCGGTTCATTTCGCTTAGAGAGGGAAGTGGCCGTTGCGGCCAGGGGACTGCGTCCTCGTCTTTACTGGACCAACCGTCGTCCTCGTTGTTGGACCGACCTTTCTACGGCCTACGTAATGTCTTATCGTTTTCGGCCCAAACACGTTAGGCCTGATAATAGTGGGCCTCTAACATGTCCCTGGGCTTTGACTGAGAAGGGATTTCTGGGGCGAAGTCCAACCTCTTTGGCCCATTTCGCTGTCTTTGGTGGGCAGCGTCGCTGGGAAACTATGACTACCTTAATAATGACAATTGTTCCATCTCGAAATCTCAATCTCATCTTCCTATTGAATCCCAAACGTTTTGATCTCAACCGTTGGTTTTAAAACCAACGTCTCTTGAACCAAGAAACTTAAAGGGCACATCTCTTTACTTCTATATATACTCCTCTTCTCTTACAATATCCTCTTTTATTTCATTTTCTTACAAACAACGACCACTATTTGCAGAAACCTCCCTCCCAAACACCAAATCACGGGCAACACAAGGTCAGGGTTCCCTCAACAACCATATAGTGCTTCCAATCTTCTGTATAACTGTAAGTTCCTTACCCAATCGTTTTACATGCAAGTCTATGGTTTACCATGCAATATTTTTTTTAGAATGGCTTTGGTAGGTTTGCAGGGGTTTGATTCTGTATAGGGTTATTAGGAATTTTCGCCTTTCTCCCTTTTTTTTTAGTCTAGTGGGGCTTAAAGAGGGTAAGCGACGTTGTTCCTAAGCTTGAACATGCTTCGACATATTCAAGCCTTGGAACAGTCTTCGAGAATCGTCCCCCAGACACCCTTTTTTCTCATTTTTTTTCTTTTCGGGGACTTGTCAGGATTTAAAGATTGCATGCAGGTGTGTTGTAAGCCTTGAACATTCTTTGGATGTCCAAGCCCTAGAATACACTTCGGGAGCCGATCCTCTAAGTCCATAAAACTAAAATCTTCGTCTTCTTCATCGCACTGATCCTGGCCTGTTGTACGTGGTCTATCTCTTTTAGTCCTTTTTCCCATAGTCATACAATCCGAGTACACGACTAATACTTCCTCATTTTCGGATGCATTATCATGGATCGGTCTAGCGCGGGAGCGGTGTCGAGCGGTCCGACCTACTTCAGTGACATCGCCTCCTTCCCAACTGCCAGCAATCCTTCGCAGCTGAAAAATCAGACATAGACCAATTCTATGATAAGTACCAAATTTTGAGGGGGGTTTATCATCTCTACCATCCGAAGGGTTCCGGTCGGATTTTTCATACCTCTCCCGTCCCGTCGAGTCGTGGAGACTATGCTGTCGGGATTTCTGAAGCCGCTCTTAAATATGGCTTATGTGTCCCTCTCCTAAAATTAGTAAAGAGCCTGTTCAGGAAAATGAAGATTGCCTTCGCCCAAATGGATCCGAACGGATTCATACACATCAACAGTTTCCAATATAGTTGCTTGGAGGCGAAGATCAAGCCTTCGACCCGGTTGTTCTGGTTTCACTACGATTTTTGTACGAACGGGAAGAGTCCGGGTTTCTACACCATCGGCCGAATAGCTGTCCGAGGGAATTGGTGTTTCACCAATTCCAGTATTAAGAAAAGCCATACGCACTGGTGCTACATCTCCAGCATCTATTTGGCAGAGTTCAGGGTTTGGCGTGAGGTCGAGCCGACTCATCTTGTGATGCTTACCCTCGATCCTGAAGAGGCTATAAACTATGGGTCTTTAGTGTCTCTGAAAGTTCCCAAGTTGCTGTTAACTAGTAGTCGGGAAAGAGACTGACTATTCGCCCTATGGGGTAGTGGTAACACCTTTTTGTCCTTGTATACTTTATTTGTTTTCTTCTTATACCATTTTTACTGTTAAAAAACTATTGCTTCTCGTGATTTCAGGGATCTGACATTTCCCTTGTGTTTTTATTTCTGCAGTGTCTTCTAGACAAGAAGTATTGGAAAAAAATATAAGGCCGAAGAAAAACTCGCTTTGGAGAGGGCTGCCGCATGAGTTTCTCGTCCGGAGAATGCCGACACCCGGGTGCACGTCCCTTCTCCTGCTCACTCGCCCACTCCTTCCTTTGATCTTACTGGAGAGAATAGGTCCGAGTCGTCAGACTTGAAGGCTGATCCCCGTAAAAGGCTTCGGACTCCGGGTGGGGAGGTCATCGAGACGTATGCCCTGAAATGGGGTGTGCTTTTGTCGGACTCTATAGTCTCCAGAGCCCCTGCAGCCGCAAGGGAGGTCGATATGGACATTTGCAGAGGACTGATGCTCCCGAAGGACCAGTCTGTTTATGCTACCGTCGGCCCTTCGGATGCCTGCACCGAGCTCATGGATGGCCTTTCTATGGTACATTTTTTCCTTAGCTTTTATTTCAATCCCTTTCTTTCCTTTATATTATTCTTGCCATAATTTCCTTTTCCAGGTTATCCCCTGGGCTGCTGCTGTGGCCGATAAAGTCCAGGATATGCAAGTCAGGATGAAAGGGGTGGTGCAGATGGAAGTCAGGGCAACCCATGCTGAAGATGAGCTAGGTCGCGTGTAGAAGGCATTAGAGCTGTCGGAGGGGAAAGTTTCGGCTTTGTCGACTGATAAAAAGAACCTGGAGGAGGAGCTCTCTAAGCTGAAGTAGAAGGTTGCTCGGAGGGATATCTAGTTGAAGGCCTTGAGAAAAATGCTCCGTAAGGAGAAGAAGAAGCTGGAAAAGAGTTGTGCTTCCAACTGGGCTTTAACGAGGCGGAAATTCGGGCTCACGATAGAGGTTGGGATTACAAGCTCATACTTGACAAAGGCATGGACGACCCTGTCGGCAAGCCCGTTGAAGATGAGCCCCTTGTCGTCTCCTCCGGTCCTGACAAAGACCTCTCGGACAAGCTTCTTTGTTTTTATTCTTGTTTTTAAACTTGTGTAAACTTAATGCCTTCGGGCTTGAATTCATATGCCTTCGGGCTTACATTTCAGTTGTCTTCCGGCTTACATTCCAGTTGCGTTCGGGTTTATTTTATTATGATTTGTCCACTAAGCATTTTAAGTTTATGTTTTATTTACTTCTTCGGCCTTAATTTGGGCCTTAGTAATTATTTTGAAAAACTTACTTCTTCGACATCAATTTGGCCCTTAGTAACTTTGTTTGAAAAGTTTACTTATTCAGCCTAAATTTGGGCCTTAGTAACTTTTTTGAAAAGGTTTACATCTTCGGCCTTAATTTGGGCCTTAGTAATTTTTTTGAAAAGTTTACTTCTTCGGCCTCAATTTGGGCCTTAGTAACTTTTTTTGAAAAGTTTACTTATTCGGCCTCAATTTGGGATTTAGTAACTTTTTTGAAAAGGTTTACATCTTCGGCCTCAATTTGGGCCTTAGTAAATTTATTGAAAAGTTTATTTCTCCGGCCTCAATTTGGGCCTTGGTAACTCTTTTGAAAGTTCAGTTCTTCGGCCTCAATCTGGGCCTTAGTAAATTTTTTGAAAATTTTACTTTTTCGGCCTCAATATGGGCCTCAGTAACTTTTTTGAAAAGGTTTACTTCCTCGGTCTCAATTTGGACCTTAGTAAAATTTTTAAAGAAAGATGTATGCCTTCAGATAATAATATGTTGACTGATTTATTGCCCCTATCCGAAGGTCTATAATTCTATATTTAAAAATATATAACAAGAAATTCATTCAATGCTAAATAAAAATGGAAACTGGAAACATGTAACTGTCATTGAGAAATAGAATTTCATACAATGTCATACATGTTTCACATTTAGGGAATTCAAACTGCGATACCAAATTAAATGACATAATTAAATAAACTGAAATAGACTAGCAGGGCTTTGGACGAGCTTACTGGAAAAAAATTCGGAGCCTAGAAGCATGCCAAATATTTTTGATAGGTTCTCCTGCCGTGGTTTTCAGTTTTTATGTCCCTGGCCTGATCACTTCAGAGACCGAATAGGGGCCCTTCCAATTAGGATGATGTTTGCCTTGTTTAGTATGCATGGATGTAGCTATTTCCCTAAATACCAAGTCGCCGATAAAGAAATTACACTTTTTTCACGCCCGAGTCATAGTATTGGACGACCCGTAGTTAGTATTTCAGATTTCTTTGGTGAACTATTTCCCTTTCTTCTTCTAGGAGGTCTATATTGGCTCGCAGGCCTACCTCGTTGCTTTCAATGTTAAAGACTTCAGTTCGATAGGATTCCAGGCCCACTTCAACCGGGAGGAGAGCATTCGTTCCATAGGCTAGTCTAAAGGGTGTTTCTCCCGTGGGTGACCTTGGTGTCGTTCGGTAGGCCCATAGCACCCATGGCAATTCTTCGGCCCAAAGGCCTTTTGCATCACCGAGTCTCTTTTTAATATCATCGAAGATGATCTTGTTTGTGGCCTCAATTGCCCCATTGCCTTGAGGGTGGCCCACAAAGCTGAAATTCTATTGGATTCCGAAGTGGTGCAAGAAAGTTCTGAATTTTTTTCGATGAATTGAGTGCCATTGTCCAAAACACATACATTGGGGATTATAAACCTCAATATGACTTGCTCTTGCATGAACTTTTTTGCTGCATCTTCGGTTATGGTGGCCAATGGGCGGGCTTCAACCCATGTGGTCATATAGTCGATAACCACAATGCAATATTTTTCCTGCTTAGTACTAGTCGACAAGATTCCCACGATGTCTACCGCCCACATGGCGAAAAGGATGGGACTTAGGACTGATGCAATTTTCTCTGGGGGTTGCTTCGGAATGGGGCTAAATACCTAACATTGTCTGTATTTTTTGGCATACTGGTATGCATCGGCTCTTAGGGTCGGTCAATAGAAGCTTTATCAGAGAATTTTGAAGGCTAAAGCTCTTCCGGCAAGGTGCTCGCCGCAGATGCCCACATGGACCATCTCCATAGCTAGCTTCTGCTCTTCAGTGTCCAGATATCGGAGAAGAGGGGATGAAGCTGATCTTCTGTAAAGCTTCCCGTTTATGATTGTATAACTGGCCGATCTGTACCTGACCTTATGTGCTTCTTTTTTACTTAGGGGAAATGTCCCTTTCTCCAAAAAGGCAAGAATTGGTGTCATCCAGGTTATCATTTGATGAATTTCCATGCACAGCTTCTTGTCAATCGAATGAGTATTTACCTCATAGAGATAGATTGAACCAGTAAGGCTCCAAGTCTCGGCCGATGCAAAACGAGATAGTGCATCGGCTCAACTATTGTTTTCCCTGACAATTTGACTTAACTCAAAATACTGAAAAGACAAAGACAGTTCTCGTACCTTGATGGCGTAAGCTCGGGTCCGAGGATCCCTCTGTTTGTACTCTCCCGAAAAGTGCTTTACTGCCAACATGGAATCACTGAACACTCTAAGGTGTTTTGCTTTTAGATTCTTTATCAAGTTCATCCCAACTAGTAAGGCTTCATATTCGGCCTCATTGTTGGTGAGGGGGAAAGTGTACCAAATAGCTTGGCATATCTTGAATCCATCTGTAGAGGTCAGGATGAGTCCTGCTCCATATTTTGACCCTGCTACTGACCCATCGACGGAGAGTTTCCATTTCCCTGGCTGCCGAATCAGTTGTTCTTCGGGCATCGAGTCCTTTTGCCCTGTGAAGGTGAATTCTGTTAGTGTTTGCGCCCTAGAGACAACACTATTATGTTTTATTTATGACATTTGGATAATTAATGTTTATGTTCTATCGATTATTCTTTTAATAATTTATTAAGTCTTAATTTACTGCGATATAAATATTAGATTAACAAATGTCATTGGAATATTATATGAATTATATATCTCTAAGTACGTGATTAGAAATGAGATTATGTGAATAGTATGGATATTCCCAAATCTCCCTAGTCGAATATTATTATTAATAGACAACAATGATGCATTAATACTAGTGTGTTTGTTGACGGATGATCACATCTCATTGATCATATGTATAAAGATAATAAAGTCAAAAACACAAGCAGATGTAAATATACATGATGTTGGATAGACCTAATGTGAGATTCTATATGTTTGTTGTGTCATAAGTAAACCTCACAGTGATAACGATGTAATGGTCCTTCGACTTGAAATTATTATATTTCTACATGATGATTAATATACTTTGATTACATCAAAAGGTTTCTTTGACCGGGTAATGATAAAAGTGGACATTGGGTATATTAGGAATCGTGTGAGAAATATGAATGATCTACAAAGGATTTAACCCTCCTAATTTTGGAGAGATATTATTGGCTTCTTGTGTGAGCTAGACTATGAAATGCGTGATGCTGCGCTCAAATTTTGATTTGAAATGATAGTCTACTCATTGATCAAGGAAATTTGGATTAAACCATGTAGAGGTTGACACATAACATACCTCGAGTTTAATCTATAATATTTGCTTAAAAGGATTATATTACATTGTACGTTATTCACAAAAGGTTTAAGCGATCACCAATTTAATTATTATTACTTGGGTAACAATGATGTATTACTAGATGTCGCTCATTGTTTACAATTTTAAATTAGATTTAAAATTGTTGTCAACGTAATAATAACCTAAAGGGTCACACAAAGAATGATTGGAGGATTATTTAATTTAAATTCGGATTTCAATTAAATGCAAGTAATTCGAATAATTTGTTATTAATTAAGTAAGACTTAATTAAATAAATAAATAAGAAATTCGAATTTACTATTAAATCCGAAATTGAGTTATTGGGTGATTAAGTAAGACTTAATTAATAATAACTAGGATTTTCGGATTTATTAAAACTCTAAATTAGTTTAGGGTTGGAAGTCTTTTTCTCTTGCCTTTATAATATCTTTTTAAGCCTCAACTAGGGTTTGACATTTTTATAAGATAAAAATACAAACCCTGGCGGCTTGAGAGAAAAGTGAGAGAGAAAAGGCAGCTTCTGATTTACGAGTGCTAGTACACGCTCATCCTCCGTTCGATCATTCATGTGGATACCTTAATGCGTAGATCATTTCACGACGAGATACGTGGTGATTGTTGAAAGCTTGGACCTCCACTAGACAACAAAAATCGTAAATCTTCTTAAGGTAAACATATAAACCACGAATTAAATATTATCTTTTCGCATGGATCCTGCAATGGGTTTTATTTTTTTCCCTTAGTTTTTACAATTTAAACTTAGTTTTCGCTGCGTTTTATGCCTCCAAACACAATAATGGTATCAGAGCTACTTGCGAAAGGTTTTAATTCGTTTGTGTGTTTACTAAGTTTGATGATAATATCATGTATACAATCTTCCATGACTATATGTATGCGATTTGTATATTATGCATGTGTTGATAATCTGCCATGATAGATATGTGATATTATGCATGTGTAGATGATCTGCCATGATAAATATGATGATATTATGTATGCCGATGATCTGCCATGATAGATATGAAGATATTATGCATGTATTGATTATCTGAGATAACTGTTGTTATGGTTAATTGTGTTCGAACACAATAGGGGACTGGAACATATAGTATGTGTATGATACATGTTTCTGAAACTGCATATGATGCAGTAGTGGCAAAGACTGGCGAAGATATGATCTGTAGCTCTGAAATTGAAATTTCTGTATAAGACCAGTCTTTCAAAAAAAATTCTTTTTTTCGAGCTCGACCCCAGTCGGGGGCTGCCGCCCCCGAACCCCCGCCCGGGGCTGTCGCCCCGGACCCTGCTATATTTTTCAAGTTCTTTATTTGTTTAATTGAGCATGGTGTTGGTTATGACCTTAAGACCTGTAGATTAAAGTTTATGGTTTTGCTTTTATAAATACGACTTGCATGTCATTTTCATTATTCTTGTAACTTTTCAACCTCGAATGTAACTCGAGTTTTCTTATGTAAGTACATTAGTATAGTTTGTTTAAATGTAATGTACTTCTAGAAAGGGGTGGTCCAAGAGGAGGAGCAACTATGAAGACAAGAAGAATGAAGACTTGTAATTGTATTTTTATTTTTTACCATAAATTGACCTTGATTCTTTCTTTAGCTTGAAAGGATCACATATGATAAAGGCCATAACCAAGAACGTTTACATTCCGCACTTTACATATTGATGTATGAATGTATGTGTAGAATAATTAATAATGCATGCTTTAATTAGATTAATCATGCATGAATGTATGTATTAGATACGTCACCCATGTCATGCCTGCTTAAACAAGATAAAATCTGTAACGACTCAAGATTTTAAAATTTACAAACGATCATAAGATTCTCGTGTTCATGAAACATGAAATAAAATACGAATCTTATTTATTTCTGACATGGGGCGATTTTGTCAAAAAAGGGTTCATTGAACGTGTAAGGTTGTGGATTTTAAGCGAGACCGATGTGACTTCCTCACTACCTGGAAATCAAACCATTGACGAGTATTGATTTGAAGTATTTTATTCAAGGAAAATTGGGAATCTCTTTATGATGGGATCATGATCGTTTTAATATTAACAAAACCCTAAAGTTTTTATTAAGTTGTTTAGATGCCTTCCAATATGTCCAACGCGTTAACCCCTAGATCGATAAGGAGTGCATTCGCTAGAGCGAAGTACTCCCATCTATCGTGGGAGATGCGTTGAAGTATATTGATACGTTCTGACTATTGGGTTTGACTTAACTGAGTTACCACAATAAGATTATGAACTTAGAGGCATGGAGTTTGGCGAGATTTATTAGATAAATATGAACAAATGTTGTTCCACAGAACTATCCAAGAGTTTGACAAATGTTGTCTACCTTGATGAATCATGTTTTAGGAGTAAAGCCAAAGCTGAACTAAAACATTGTGAAATGTGGATCTTGGCTCACTAGAAAGGATATAGAAGATATTCTTTCTGAATTAATAGTTAGGGCTATTGATTTGATAAAAATATTGAGAGATATATATTTTGAATATATATGAATAATCACTTGAACATAATTTAATAATAATATATAGACTAATACATTTTATGCATTTTAATATTATAGATATTAAATGGCAAACAACTCAAACAACTTCTATGTGTGATCAGCCCTTGAGAAGGACAAGATGACATGAACAAACTTCTTTAATTGGAAAATAAACTTGAGGATAGTCCTCAGGCAGGAGCGAAAGCTCCATACCATTGATGTTTCTCACCCTGGACCTCTTCTTGAAGATGCAACGCGTGTTCAACAAGCTGCTTATTAGAAGCATATAGATGATGACACGGATGTCACATGTTTGATGCTAGCGACTATGAGTCATGAGCTTCAAAAACAACATAAGAATATGGATGCTTATGTCATGATTGAGCACCTTAAATATATGTTTGAAGGACAGGATCGTCAAGAGAGGTTTGATACAAGCAAAGCTTTGTATGCATGTAAACAGGGCGATCGTGATCCGGTTGGACCGCATGTTCTGAAGATGATTGGATATATGGAGTACCTCGCTACTCTGGGTTCCGCAATTGGTCCGGAAGCCCATATTGATCCGATCTTACAATCTTCAAACAATAACTATGCTCAGTTTGTAATGAATTACAGCATGAATGAGATAGACAAGACACCTACCAAATTGTTGGCTATGTTAAAAACTGCTGAGACCAATATTCAGAAGGCGTCCCTTGCTCCTATAATGACGGTGAACAAAGGGAGTGCCAAAGGGAAAGGTAAATGGAAAGGCAAGAAGAGGATGGGATCCAAACCTGCTGTTACTCCTAAAACTGCTCCCAAACAGGCTTTAAAGCCTGGAGGTGGTGTTGCAAAGGGTGATACTTGTTACTATTATAAAAAACTGGGTCATTGAAAGAGAAACTGTCATGCTTATTTAGAGGATCTGAAGAAGAAGAAGAAGGCTACTGGAGCTTCTAATTCGTGTATTTATGTTATAGAAGTCAATTTGTCTACTTCTACATCTCGGGTATTAGATATTGGATGTGGTTCTCATATTTCTATAAATGTGCATGAACTGCTGGGAAGTAGGACATTAGCGA
Source organism: Apium graveolens (assembly GCF_009905375.1). Taxonomy (NCBI): domain Eukaryota; kingdom Viridiplantae; phylum Streptophyta; class Magnoliopsida; order Apiales; family Apiaceae; genus Apium; species Apium graveolens. The sequence goes on along the minus strand of NC_133648.1, from coordinate 247,264,739 downwards.
AGGGAGAAGTCGACTTATGTGTTGGCAATGGATCAAAGGTTGCTTCTTTAGTTGTAGGGACTTATCATTTATCGTTGCCCACTGGGCTCGTTTTAGAACTAGATAACTGTTTTTACGTGCCTGCAATTTGCAGAAACATTATTTTGATTTCTTGTTTGGACAAGAAAGGTTTTTCGTTTTTGATTCAGAACAGTAGTTGTTCCTTTTCATTGAATAATGTAACCTATGAGGTTGCACATTTATTTAATGGTTTATATGTTCATGATTTAGATGCTCCTGTCTATAACATAAATAATGATAATAAACGTATTAAGATGAAAGACTCAAATCAAACATACTTGTGGCATTGTTGTTTAGGTCACATAAATGAGAAACACATTTCCAAATTACATCAAGAGGGTTACTTGGATAAGTTTGATTTTGAATCATACAAAGAATGTAAATCTTGTATCATTGGCAAAATGGCTAAAGCTCCTTTTACCGGACAAGGTAAAAGGGCCACCGAATGATTAGGACTTATACATGGTGATGTATATGATCTAATGCGTATGATGGCAGGAGGTGGCTTTTACTACTTCATTATGTTTACTGATGATTTCAGTAGAATTGGATTCGTATACCTTTTGAAGAACAAATCTGATTCTTTTGAAAAGTTCAAAGAATACAAGGCCGAAGTGGAAAAGCAAACAGGGGAAAGTATAAAAGTTCTACGATCAGATCATGAAGGAGAATACTTAAGCCTCGAGTTTAAAGGTTTCTTGAAGGGGTGTGGTATCATATCACATCTTACTCGTCCCAGAATGCCTTAATGGAAAGGAGTTTCTGAGAGGATAAATCGTACCTTGTTGGACATGGTGCGATCGAAAATGAGTCTAGCGGATCTTCCAATAAGTTTCTGGGGTTATGCTCTAGAAACGGTTGCATATATACTAAACCGAGTTCCAACTAAATCAGTTCAAAAGACTTCATATGAGATATGGACTGAGAAACGTCACAGCATATCATTTATGAAAGTACGGGGATGCGAAGTATTTGTGAAACACTTGGTATCTGACAAGCTAGACCAAAATCGGATAAATGTTATTTTATGGGATCACCTAAAGAAACTAAAGGGTATAGTTTCTATAATCATACCGAGAACAAAGTGTTCGTTGCTTGAACCGCTGTATTTCTTAAAAGAGATTTAATTTCCAAGAAAAACAGTGGGAGGATTATAGATCTCGATGAATATCGAGAAGTACAAAATAACATTGAACCATAGTTGGAAAGTGGGCAAGATGTATATCAAGATATTTCTGCTCCAGAAATATAGGTTGTTCGTAGATTTAGTAGGACTCGTCATGAGCCAGAGTGATATTATGGATTTATCTTGACTCAAGATGACGATGTGATGCTCATAGACAATGATGAGCCTCTTACCTACTAAAAAGCTATGAACAGTCTAGACTCCGAGAGATGGCTAGAGGCCATGAAATTCGAGATGGAATCCATGTATAAAAATAAAGTATGGATTTTAGTTGATCCACCTGAAGGGGTAAAACCTATAGGGTGCAAGTGGGTTTTCAAAAAGAAGACTGACATAAATGGTAAATTACAGACCTATAAGGCGCGACTAGTGGAAAAAGGTTTCAAACAAATTCATGGTATAGACTATGATAAGACTTTTTCACCAGTTTCTATGATCAATTAAAACATGATTTTGCTAGCAATAGCTGCTTACTACGACTATGAGATTTGGCAAATGGATGTCAAAACCGTTTTCTTAAATGGGATCCTTGAAAAGGATGTATACATGATACAACCTGAGGGTTTTGTCGACCCCAAGTTTTCTAAGATGGTCTGTAAGTTGCTTCAATCTATTTATAGATTGAAGCAAGTCTCAAGGAGATGGAATCGCCGTTTTGATGAAACAGTCAAAGAATTTGGCTTTATTCAAAATAAAGATGAACCATGTCTTTACAAGAAGGTTAGTGGGAGCCATATGACATTCCTAGTACTATATGTAGATGACATATTACTAATAGGGAATGACATACCTTCTCTACAGGCTGTTAAGACTTGGTTGGGAAATAGTTTCTCGATGAAGGACTTAGGCAATGCTACATATATATTAGGGATCAAGATCTATATAGATAGATCAAGGAGATTGATCGGCCTAAGTCAGAGTACATACATTGATAAAGTATTACATCATTTTGGGATGCAAGAGGCAAAAAGAGGATATGTCCCAATGTCTCATAGGATAATGATCTCAAAAGATAATTGCCCTAAATCATTAGATGATAAGGGCCATATGAGCAAAGTTCCATATTCTTCGGCAATTGGATCTATAATGTATGCGATGATATGTACTAGTCATGATATTTTATATGCATTGAGCATGATGAACATATATCAGTCTTGTAACGCCCTCCAAACCCGGGGTCTAGGTCTGGGGGTTACTAGCTAAATACCAAACTTGTACGAACATGTATAATAATTAAGCAGATACATATCTAAAACCCTTTAATACTAACCAGGATCTTTTAGGTTAAAGTATGAAAACAAGAAGCCACATTCTAACTTTATTACAAGCCAAATTTAAAATCTTACAAACTCTCTTTATTACAACCCATTGTCAAACGAGTTTTAAACTACATTCATTTTTATTCAAACACACACATTAACTATCTACACTACACGTGCTCAGGTAACTCAAAGTTTTCTTCCTGGATCGGGATCATTACTTTTGGTATGAGAGGGTCCCGCTGCTTGACTCGCTTCTTTACCACGCGAGTCCTGATAGGTTTCATTTTCCTTCTTAACTGAAATCAATAAGGTGAATAACAACAAATATGGGTGAGCCATAAATTGCTCAACAAGTCCACAATATATATGCAGTGTTATAATAAACTAAATGAACCAGTAACTTGGTTACATCTGCAAAGATATAACCTCGCAAGTAAATAACAAAAGCCATTATCGGCGAATATCAATAAACTAAACTGGACACAAGTTCGCACCTATACCTTGCTGATCAGCCAGGATACAGTGCAGATCCATACCTCAATGTATAGATCCAATCGGGTATCCAGGCTCTACGACCCAACACAAAGATTCGATTAATTCCAGGTCCTTAGGTACAAGTGTATACCTTATCCTGATCATAACCATCCAGTCCATAGAGGAGTAACCAGAACAATCCATATGCTTTGACGTATCCCAATTATATATATATAAACTATTGGAAAATAAATAGAGGATTCAACGAATTAGAAAAAATCAAGAATCGAAATGAAATATGAACAAAAGAATAATAATTGTGTATCAGTGTTTGTGAACATAAATTATCAGTGTGTAAATGCGATAAGAATCTGAAAGTAATTCACTATTCGGAATTTAGAATAGGGGAAAAATTGCCTTTCACGCTATCTATCACAAGTATATCACCGTTCTATAACACTGGCTCGGTCCACCTTGCTGGCTTCATCTCTATCAAAGAAAGATGCTTATTTAGTCATCTCGTATCTCAATCGCATCTCAAACCGACTTTACATAGCCCTTATCGTCTACCCGTACACGTATAATCGACTCGTATAACAATTATTGACAATTAGGACTCGATTAACTATATAATTCACATAGCATATAAGTCATATAGTCATTCTAGGTTTAAAAATATTTTTTAGAATCGAATTCGACTCACTATTCGCTTTACTGAACAATAACTGGCTCGTTTCCTATTTTACAAAATTTATTGGACTCGTTTCTATACACAATAAGGCTTATAAGTAAATAAATATCAAAATTCGACTCGCTTCTAAAAGAAATAGGATTTAAAACTATTTTTAATGAAAACAAATCATTTTTCTGAGTCGAAGGGCTTTTGTTTCACTTAAATCGGAGAAACGGTTCAATTATTATTCAATAAATAAGAATAAATCAATTTATTATTCAATATAAATAATTAATCCTAATTATTGAACCCTAAAAATATTTATAAATAATTATTTGGAGAAAATCAAAATTAAAAATGATTTTCCATAATTTTTGGAATTAAAATGAATTTATTATGATTTATTGAAAATAATTTGATTAATTATCAAAATAATTAATTATTTTTAAGTAATTAATAAATAATAAATAATTAAGGAAATAAATAATTTTAATTTTTAGAAAATATTTCAGAATTATTTATAATATAAATTAATTAATTTAAAAATTAATTAATCAATTTATAAAATAAATTAAACTGATTTTAAAATTAATAAAAATAAAAAGTAAATATAATTTCCAGAAACATTTGTCAGAACTGAAATTTCTGACAAAACAGATCAAACATGGGTCAACTGGACGGGTTAGAGGGGTCAAAATCCGAGTCGTGAAGAACATGTCGGATTTTGCCCAGAATCCGGTCACTGGAGCAGATTCCGGTGGCCCAATTTCAGGCCAAAATCGACATTGTTTGGTCTGTATTTTCACAGGGTTTCAATCCTAATCAACTATAGTAACTTATTTCCAGCCAAAACGAACCAAAAGCATCCCTGAATCTCATTCTCCAGGAATCGTTTGTTCAATTAAATACCATGAATCGATCAGAAATCATCATATAAAGCTATTCATAACATCAAATCATCCTAATAACCCTGGAATCAAAAAGTCCTGATTCGGGTATAAACCCTAAATAACGAATTAAAACTTGAAATTGATACAAAAAATCGAAAGAACAAATCAAGAGGATGAATTCTGATACTTACATCGATTGATTTGATGCAGAAATTAACTCAAAATCACAGATTGATTCTTCGACCCGACTCTGGAAAATCCGACCCGAAAACAGAGAATTTTGATAATTTTTCTGATTTTTGTTAATTAATAATAATTAAATAAAAATTAGGCTATTTAAAGTAGTAAACTTAATACTCCTAATTAAAATTAAGGCCCTAATTATACATCTTTTAAAATTAACTGGCCCCTAATTTTATAATTTTTTAGTATTAATTTTTAATTTTTAAATAATTAATATATACAATATATATGCCAAAAATTCTCAAAAATTGTGAATAATTTAAAAATGCAAAGAAATGGTATATTTGAAAGTCCTATAATTTTATAAAAATAAAAATGTGATTTTTATGGGGTTTTTAACACCCAATGGGGGCCCGGAAAAGTCATTTTTCGCTAAATAAGAAAAATTATAAAATATCTAGATGTTCAGAATAATGCAACGGTACAAGCCATTTTAGGAAAAATAAGGCCAATTATTTTATTTGAAATATCAGCTATTAACACACAGTTCGGGTCATATAACTTCCTGATACAGAAGATTTTAATACGAAATAAAATATTCGATAATTACTCGGAAGATACCCTGACAATACAGAACACACGTGGCATATAGCAGTTAGGGTTTTAAGAGTAATTACACATAATTGACATAATAAAACACATAATTTATCTTTATTATGATATAATAAAAACGTAATTTCTCAGTCGTTACAAGTCTAATCCAGGTGAGGGTCACTGAACAGCTATCAAGAATATTCTTAAGTATTTAAAGAGGACTAACGATTCATTCTTGATGTATGGAGGAGATGAGAAGCTAGTTGTATAGGGTTACACTGATGCTAGCTTCCAGACAGACAGAGATGATTCAATATCTCAGTCAGGTTTTGTGTTTTGCCTTAATGGAGGTGTTGTAAGCTGGAAGAGTTCAAAGCAAGAGATACTAGCTAATTCCACAATGGAAGCTCGGTATATTGCTGCTACTGAAGCAGCCAAATAGGCTGTTTGGATGCAGAAATTCATAACAGGACTTGGTGTGGTTACATCGATCGTAGATCCAGCTGATCTCTATTGCGATAATAATAGAGCCATTGCTTATGCTAAAGAACCAAGGGCCCATTCCAAAGCAAATGTAACACCCCCAAATCCGGGGTCGGGGATCCGGGTTGTCACGAGTTCCATTTCCCTTAATAATACTTAATCTTAATAATCAACCAACTACTGCGTACTTTGACTCCACAATATACACACACACCACAAGTTATAGTATCAGAGATGAATATCCAAAAATAACACAAGTCATTTTATTCCATAATTATAAGCCATTACACCTCAAAAGGGTTTCTGAATAAATTTACATATTCTTTGCCATTATTACAATTCATAAATGTACATAAGTCTGGCACATCAATAGTTGAAAGCCTAGCCTATTGGTAGTTCCTACCTCAGCTACAACGGCATCAACGCCTACAGGAAAATGCGGAACGTTTCCTAACCGCTCTCGAATTGGGAGCTTGATCCTGTTCATCTTGTCTATCTGTTGTTGTGTGATGAAAGAAGAAAGCAAGGGTGAACAACAAGCCCACCAAAATAATATGTATAATAATTAACAATATATGAGCATTCTCATAGTACTCATGAAAGTCTTGGTCAAGAAGAAATGAACCAAGTTTGATCTCTTAATGCGACCAAGTCGCAAAATATTTAGTATATATGTATATATACTTTTCAAAATCTTAGAATCCTCTTCCATGCATAATATAAATAGAGTTCCAGTTTATAACTGTATAAAAATATCGTTGCAAGGTGATCTCATATATCTAACCTTGTCTCAACGTTTTTCTGAAAATCTTTGTCATGCATAAGATAATCATTTACTAGATATAAGTTGAAAATGTGAAGTTACGAGATACTCCAATATACTTATATCTTTTCCGAATACTACTTGAACTACCACCGTTCAAGGTATAATCCGTTTCAAAAGTTCATCACATAGATGAGACTACAAGATAAGATTTGAATAGATTCAATCCTTGAAATATCATTATAAATAATGAAGTTACGAGATACTTCATTAAGTACCGATATACATATACACCTATATATATACATTTCATACACTCCTTGAAAACCTCTGTTATGAAAATTATAAACAGAGTTGGAATATCCAATGAATTTGGAAAGGAGAAAACCTTGGCATAAACCTGATATCTTGCTGATCAGGCAAATATACCAATAAGTAACCTTTTCTACTAGTAGATGGATGAATCCCCCACCGGTCATCACCCTGGCCTCATTAGGACCTTGTGTTGGACCGCCACCCGGCCTCTTACGCGTTGATGGGGTGCCACCCAACCACTTACACTTTGATAGACCGTACCCCGGCCTGTCGCTTATGCCGACTCAATTAGATGGACTTACTTCCCGAACGTTGGGTAAGTGATCAATTCATTTATCAAAACAGCAACCCTGTTGCGAATATAAAATACACCACAGAGCCGGATCCCTTAGGTTTTGAGCGAGTATTTAAATCCCCTTCGAAAGGAGGATCTTAAATATAAAAATGAGTTTTGGGATCCGCCCTAACTTTTAAAAATCATTTTTGAAGACTCGAAAACATTTTTAAGAATGTTTGGAGTAATGCTGATTTAATAAAATAAATCAGTCCCAATATATTAGAAAATATCTGATTATTATTATTTAAATAATATTCCCATAAGGATAATCCTTATAAAAATAATTGAAGTAGAAGTTTTAAAACTTATACTTGAAATGAATAATAAATAACCAAATATATACTTATACGAAAGTACGATCTTTATTTGAATAATCGAAAATGAGTTTGATTATCGAAACATTATTCTTTAATAAAATAAAGAATATTATTTAATAAATAAGCGAAGTCATAAGTCCTCGAATGAATATTCAAAATAATATTCATTAAATAAAATAAATGGAGTCATAAGTCCTCGAATGATTATTCAACTAATATTCATTATTTAAAATAAAGTTATCGAATAAACCTTATTCGATTAATAGTTTTGAAAACTATATCTATATATATATATATAAATATATATATAATATACTCGGGAACATCGACTCCCGGTTTAAAACATGTTCACCTTTGGGTCCCCTATACTAAGGGTATACGCAACTACTGCTTATCTCTAGCATAGGTATTATGCAACTTATAAGCATTTGAATCAACAATTAGATATCAAGATTACGAAACAGGCATGCATATATACCATATCAGCATGCTCCAATATATCACAAAATTTCCTAATAACAATCATGCACTTATCAGAAGATAATGCATATACATATATACATCACAACAACAGTATAACGGGTAGAAAACTTGCCTGAGTGTTCCCGGATAGACTTAAGCTTAGAGTGAGTCTGATAACCTATGAACAACAACATAAGTCGGAATAAAACCCCGGTCGCTTAAGAAACTAGACTTTAACCAATTGATCCTTAATGTTCGCTTATGGTCACTTCTACGCTTAACGAATCACATAAGTCGTTCGAGTACCCTCGGCTCCACCATTTTTAATAAATTAACCATTAAGAATTTTAAGGCGATTCTTTCGCGAGTACCCTACCAACTGCCTAATCCATATTACATAATTGTTTCATACTCCAATTAGTCATTTAAGCGCCTTAACCAAGGTTTCAAAGTAAGGCGAGGGGTAATGGTTCGGTCGCAAAACGCCGTTACTTGAAACGGTCGTTTCTCCTAAACCGTACATCGGATTCAAGCGAACCACATATCAAAATGAAGCTCGTAACATGAACTATCTAATCATGGAAATGGTCAAAACTTAACAGTGAGTTCACGGGTCCTGATGTTAAGAACAAAAGTAGTCTAAGGTAAATAGGGCATTACGACGACTATGTTTACCCGATTACCAAATTTGTACAACTCCAAATCAATCCCACAATCATTACTATAACTAAACTCCATCCATACTCTACTACAACAGCCCCAACATCTCAAGTTCTCCAATTTATACTACTCTAAATCATGAACTAAAAGCTTATACTTAAGTTCATTAACTTATAATCAAGATTTACAACTCCAAAAACATTACAAAACCAACCAATCTCTAAATATTCAATAACCATGCTTCTCATGAACTATACTACTCATAACAAGCTCTTAACATTCAATAATAATGCTAGGTTAAGAGATTATACCTTCCTTGAGAGTAGGAGTAACAAATGAGCTTGAAACAACCTTGGAAAATCTTTACTAAAGCTTTATCTAAACAAAAACACAAGATCAAAATTTCAAGTTCTTGAAAAACACTATTCAGTCTCTTCTTCCATGAATTATTGGAAGATATTGTGAAGGAATTGGAAGCTTAGACTCATAGGATATCTATATCTATGTACAAGGAACCTTAGATAATTACCTCACTAATTAACAAAGCTTGGAACTTGAATTTGGATTTTTTTCTTCTTGGAAAAAGAGATGAAGCCGAGAGCTTCTTTGCTTGGAAAGTGAAAGTCAACTTGTGTTTTGTGTTTTTGATTTGTTTTGGCTTGGTTGCTTTGTTTTTTTATTGTTAATTGAATTGTTACCATGGTAAATTTTGTGTGTCTTATAATCAACCAACAATTCCTTCCCATTGTGTCATGCTTATGTTATCCTCTTATGTCATCTTCCCACACTTGTCTTCCTCTTGTTGGTGTGATAACATCATCATCACTAACCTCTTTGATTAACTCCTAATTACTTGGCTAATGATCGCTGATCTGTTATACGGTTCACTTAACTTTTGTTTTCGTTTATCGTTTGAGGGATCATACCCGAGATCTTATTACTTGGGTTCCCATAACCTTTCTCAATACATTATATTCCTGTTATGATCCTCTCTTATAATCCTTGAATTTAAATCCTTTTTATCCTGTTACCTTATACTCAATTTTTTCGGTATCTGGTGGATTTTCGGGAAAAATCAAAGTGTTCGAATTTGGATTCTGACGATCTTTACATACACTTATATATCATATAGAGTACTAATAAGATCTCAGAATAACAATAAAAGAACCTCTACATGGTGTGGCATGAAAAGTTTTCTTATTCAGCATAATCAGCAAAAATCACTATTCATAAGGGTTATAAAAAGTTCAAAATTTTTGGGGTTATTATAGTCTCCCCTCCTTAAAAGGATTCCGTCCCGGAATCAGATAGAAAACAAATGGGGGTACTTTTCTAGCATTGTGCCTTCTAACTCTCAAGTCAATTTTCCCACATTGTGGTTCTACCATCAAACTCTGACTAGTTTGATAACCCTTCTCCTAAGCACTTGTTCCTTTTCAATCTATACCCTTCCTGGTTGCTCTATATAGGTTACGTCTGGTTGCATGTCTATGCGCTCATATGCCCCTATTTGTTTGGCATCCGAATTACACTTCCTTAACATTGATACGTGGAACACGTTATGAACTTGCTACATGTTCGGGGGGTAGGGCTAGCTCATATGCTAACTTCCCAATACGTGTTAATATATCCAAGGGTCCAACAAATTGTGGACTTAGCTTTCCTTTCTTTCCGAACCTCATCAATCCTTTCCAAGGGAATACCTATAACAGAACTAGGTCCCCTACTTCCTATTCTTTGTCCTTTCGTGTCAATTCAACATACTTCTTATGTCCATCTCGGGTTACTACCAGCCGTCCTCTGATTAGATCTATCATATCCTTGGTCCTTTGGACTACTGCTGCTGGTCTGAGCATCTTGCGCTCTACAACTTCATCCTAACATAAGGGAGATCGACATTGTCTTCCCTCAAGGATCTCATAAGGCGATATCTCGATAATGACATATTATCTACTGTCGTAAGAAAACTCAATCCGCGATAAATGATCATTCCAAATTCTTTCAAGTCTATTACACAGACTCTCATAATAGCTCCTAACACTATAGCTTTTGCTTCTCAATACTCCTTCTTTTCTTGTTCGTAGTCATTACTATCTTCCGTACATAATACTATACTGGTTACACTTTTGCTCGTTAGTATTCTATAACCTTTTAATAACCGCGTCAACCTTAGTATCATGAACGCGTTAGATTCAGAATACCACCGCGCTGATACTACTCCTTTCTAGCTGCTTCTATCTTCAAAAGCTTGGTCCTTCATATAGAAGTAAAAGAATTTATTGAGAGATCACTATGATCATGAACACTTGTCATATCGCATAGTTAGTACAGAAGGTGGCCAGCCTTTAGTACTTGACAAGCAATTAAACAACATGTGGTATCCTACTAGGCTTCTATCACACAGATAGATAGTCATTCGGCAATACCTCCCATTCTGGAAGGGTTGTTCTTCTCAGCTTATACAAAATGAAAAGGAGAGAAAAGACTGAATTGAAGAGAATTATATTTATATAAAATATACCGCCACAAAATATCTGGCTTGGAATCTACCTCTGAACTATAGAGGTTTGTCATAGGAGAACAAAACATATACGTATATATATCAACATCAGGTATTATAGCATCGTATTTCACATGCCTAAATATTTTTGATATTCTGTCCATCATTCTATGGACCCATGCTCTTGCTCGAGCTTATACACAATCACCTTTGAAACTCCCTCGACATCGAAAATCAAATCTGGGATCTCATTCTAGACATCATCGTTACTAGAATTCTATGCTTGCACCGCAACCTTCCTCGTATAGTAATACGACTCTCTATTGATAAGAAGGAATAAGTATTCAATAGGTAAATAATCGACTTAATTAGTCTATTAATGATAACTTATACATCACCACAACCCGATTAATGGTACCCAATCTCAACATCCATTACACTACAACTCTCACGGTTGTAATCGGCTCATTATTCAAAGAATCGTTGCTGCATTACTATGGTCCACCACTGACCTACTATCATCATTCGTTTTCCTTGGAATCTTAATAGCTAACCATACGGAATCCATACCTGTCGTATCAAATTCTTCTAAGGAGTTATCATAATCACCATTCATAATTCATGAAGAACACTCCAGATCCTGACGTACTTTCATGACATGAAGCAGATAAAATTGCAGAAGAGTTTCAATCAAAGCAATGATAGCAGGTTAATACCATTATTAACCATATGTCTTTATTGGGAGACATGCATCTCAAAGGTTCATTTAGTCATTTCGTAACATGGTCCTGGCTTATCTCAAGATAGTACCTTCTAAGATAGATAGCCCGCTCATGGCGATTACACGAATTAAACCTTTACCAAACTACTATTACGGTTGGGTATTGCACAGTCATCAGAAGGAATGTCAATCTTCCAAACCATAATACAACCTTCACGGCTTAAACCATCATCACTGTATTCCTCTGGCACGAGCGCCTATAATTATCCTCTTACATTTAAAGTGTCGGCCACCTCTTTGGCCTTTCCTGATAGTTAAATTTCCTTACAATCAATGTCATTTTAACCACCTCCAATAAATTTTCTACCTCATTTCAAATCACTGCTTGTGCAAAAATGCTCTTACTTAAGCTTTAGTGAGAAAAAAAATATCACCATTTTTCCATAAGTTATTGCCTTAGTCTTTAGATGTGAACATTGTCACGACTGACTCTCGATCATACTTAGGACGTCTCTTATCTTGGGTCCTTCTCGTTTTCACCAATCTCGACCTTCATTGGGTCGATATATACTTTTTTAGGGTTCAACACGTGCCCACCTGGCATTATTATAATTACGTCATATTTTCTTTATCAAAATTTCTATTCTTGAGAACTTTGAATATTACCTTTTTCCCTGTAAAACCTCTAAGGTTATCCTTAAATTCTTCATCCGGTACTCCCTAGGTTCAGGGCATATCAAGATACCATTTACTAATATTAGAACCATTGTTTAAGTACTTCTGAAAAATTTCTCTACTGATCTTTAAAGGTTGTTGTTACCTTAGTCCTTCATTCCATACTACCCAACTTATAATGTCCCTATTAAGGGTGAAATGCCATCCTTTATGCATCCCCCCATGGTTCATCTCAAGCTATTGAGGTTATGTCCTTAATTCCACCTTTAAAAAGGTACTTGCATCCTTATATGGATAAATCAAGTCATATATCCCTGATAAGGGTATCTTATTCAATCAATCCCATCTCGATAGTATATGCCTAATTTCACAATAACATCTGTATTCAAAATGAAGTCAATCAATATGGCCTCCAAAAGATAACTACGGTTATCTACTTTTCTTGCCTGATTCAGTAATGATAACAGGGATGTTCTGGAAGATATTGGTCGTGTTCAACGTGAACTTCTTCTTAATAATTCCTCATTTACTTTTGTTGTTTATCTCAACAGTCATCTCAATGTTGGGATATCTTTCATACCCGGCGTCTCCCTTTCTGGGTATCATCCCACCGGTCTTACACTTCACATTCTTGAAGGTCACTTCCTTCATTCAATTTTCCTAATTTCTTACCTTCTTGTCTCCTCAGTCTATTCGCGTCTCATTATTTATCCTTCGAACTATCTCAAGGTTTCCTCGAATCCTCCCAACTTACAAGGGATAAAATATATGTACCTCTTATGCCTTCAAACCTTGAATTTATCTCATGATCAGTCACCATCGCGCTGATGATGACACACTTCTCTATATTTATTACAAGGGTTTCTTAGGGTTTCCCATACCTAACTCCCTTATCACTTCTCAACTCTATTTCCTTTATATCCCTTTATACTCCTGCCCTTTTCAGTCTTTTATTTTCGTTTCCATTACAACCATTACATAGACCAACACAACATAAGCATTGATTTCAAATATCCCGTCATTCTAGATTCGTGTCCTCAGAACGAATCTTGACAACTTTTACAACTTAGATTCATAATTCATCATACTCATCCTGCTTTTGTTCTGGTTCTAAAGCTTTTACACTACCTCCATAACCTTGGGAAGTACTTTCCCGAAAATAATTGTCTGAACTTTAATCAGTTTATTATAACCTCTGGCCCCGTGCCTTTCTTGGCCTTTCACCAACGGGTGGCCTCTCTCTTAGGGGGTAAGTGACAAAAACAGTCTTTTGTGCTTCGTCAATCATTTAGAATCTCAAATGATTCCTATATTTCCTTTAGCCAGGCTCTTGCCTCGACTGGGTCAACCTGTTCCTTGGAACTCTGAGAGCTTAGCGACTTAAAGGTCATGAAAAAATTTCCTACCGCATTGTTTCCTCAAGGTGGTGGTTGGGAATAAAAGTATAAGTTCTGTTTAGACAGGTCCATGAATTGCCGTATAGGAGTACCGTCTTGGGTCTCCTTTCCTTACTCGACTTCTGTTTTCTCAGTATGAAATGTTTCATCCTTCTCCCATAATCAGGGTTATCTTATACGTTAAAATCCTTGTTTTCCATTTTATTAACGTTATGGGTTCTTTCTTTCTTGATGGCGACCTCCCTGACTATCACATTCAGGGTTTTCCCTAAATCTTATTCCTCGAACTATAGCTTTCATCTAAGATCTCGTCCTTAAGCTCTTGAACGTTTGAAACCCAAATTCTGTAGGAATACCTTATTATTCCCTTATCATCCTTCTTGGTATTAATCTCTTCTCTATTTGTTGGCTCTCTGCCTTCATTCATCACTTTTTCTGGGCATAATATGATCTTTTTCCAATAACTCGCGCTACATTACAATCTCAAACAGCTTTTCGGTACCGGCTCCGGTTGCGTTCACTCCTATTTCCATTTCCTCAAAATCTCTTATCAACTCTCTCAAAGACATTATCATCTTGAGTCTCTCCTTTACACTAAGGGCATTAGCCACCATTTTGGCCTTCCCTGGATGATAAAGAATCTCATAATCGTAATCCTTGATTAGCTCTAACCACCTCCTCTGGCGTATGTTGAGCTCTTTCTGCGTGAAAATGTACTAGAGCACTTATGGCTTAGGTAAATCTCGCACTTCTCTCCATACAAGTAGTGCCTCCAATCTTTAGGGCAAAACTATTGCCACGAGCCCAAGCTCATGGGTGGGGATATCGAATTTTATATTCCCTTAATTGTCTTGACGCGTACGCGGGTACCTTGTTGTGCTGTATAAGAGCACCCTAATTCCTTATGTGAAGCGTCAATACAAATCACAAAATCTCCTTTTTCCATCCGGCAATGCCAACATAGGGCCCGTCACCAATCTGTGCTTCAGTTCTTGAAAGCTGTTCTCGCATTTCTATGTCCATTCAAACTTCTCAGTCTTACGAGTAAGCCGCGTTAAAGGGGCTACTATCTTTACAAACTTGAACGCACCTCCGGTAGTGACCGGCCAATCCTACCTCTGGTAGTTTCCCTAACCATGGTCATCAATTCCTCAATGGTCCTTTATTCATTCTTGTCAGGATCCTCCACGGGATCCTCCTCAACAACAATCCCTTCTGGGACAACATCCTCAACCGCTACACCCTCAATATGAACATCATCTGGTCCCTCATTAGAACGCTCTATCGGATCTACAATCTGATCTCCAATAAGTAATAAAACATCATCGCGTTAGTGCTCCTCAACCTCAGGGTTCGGAGTCCCGCTATCATATACGATAACGAACTACGCTTCTATCACGATATTTATAAGGGTTCCCATAAGGATTTTAACTGTCAGTACTATGTTAGGTAGCCCGACTATGAACTTGGCAAGAGTTCTTATTATCTTAGCGAACTTATTATCTTAACATCACATCATCTCTGAGGTTTATAACGCTTAGTTCTAATCCCATTTCTGTAATACCCCCAAATCCGGGGTCGGGGATCCGGGTTGTCACGAGTTCCATTTCCCTTAATAATACTTAATCTTAATAATCAACCAACTACTGCGTACTGTGACCCCACAATATACACACACACCACAAGTTATAGTATCAGAGATGAATATTCAAAAATAACACAAGTCATTTTATTCCATAATTATAAGCCATTACACCTCAAAAGGGTTTCTGAATAAATTTACATATTATTTGCCATTATTACAATTCATAAATGTACATAAGTCTGGCACATCAAAAGTTGAAAGCCTAGCCTATTGGTAGTTCCTACCTCAGCTACAACGGCATCAACGCCTACAGGAAAATGCGGAACGTTTCCTAACCGCTCTCGAATTGGGAGCTTGATCCTATTCATCTTGTCTATCTGTTATTGTGTGATGAAAGAAGAAAGCAAGGGTGAGCAACAAGCCCACCAAAATAATATGTATAATAATTAACAATATATGAGCATTCTCATAGTACTCATGAAAGTCTTGGTCAAGAAAAAATGAACCAAGTTTGATCTCTTAATGCGACCAAGTCGCAAAATATTTAGTATATATGTATATATACTTTTTGAAATCTTAGAATCCTCTTCCATGCATAATATACATAGAGTTCCAGTTTATAACTGTATAAAAATATTGTTGCAAGGTGATCTCATATATCTAACCTTGTCTCAACCTTTTTCTGAAAATATTTGTCAAGCGTAAGATAATAATTAACTAGATATAAGTTGAAAAGGTGAAGTTACGAGATACTCCAATATACTTATATCTTTTCCGAATACTACTTGAACTACCACCGTTCAAGGTATAATCCGTTTCAAAAGTTCATCACATAGATGAGACTACAAGATAAGATTTGAATAGATTCAATCCTTGAAATATCATTATAAATAATGAAGTTACGAGATACTTCATTAGGTCCCGATATATATATACACCTATATATATACATTTCATACACTCCTTGAAAACCTCTGTTATGAAAATTATAAACAGAGTTGCAATATCCAATGAATTTGGAAAGGAGAAAACCTTGGCATAAACCTGATATCTTGCTGATCAGGCAAATATACCAATAAGTAACATTTTCTACTAGTAGATGGATGACACCCCCACCGGTCATCACCCTGGCCTTATTAGGACCTTGTGCTGGACCGCCACCCGGCCTCTTACGCGTTGATGGGCTGCTACCCAGCCACTTACACTTTGATAGACCGTACCCCGGCCTGTCGCTTATGCCGACTCAATTAGATGGACTTACTTCCCGAACGTTGGGTAAGTAATCAATTCATTTATCAAAACAGCAACCCTGTTGCGAATATAAAATACACCACAGAGCCGGATCCCTCAGGTTTTGAGAGAGTATTTAAATCTCCTTCGAAAGGAGGATCTTAAATATAAAAATGAGTTTTGGGATCCGCCCTAACTTTTAAAAATCATTTTTGAAGACTCGAAAACATTTTTAAGAATGTTTGGAGTAATGCTGATTTAATAAGATAAATCAGTCCCAATATATTAGAAAATATCTGAATATTATTATTTAAATAATATTCCCATAAGGATAATCCTTATAAAAATAATTGAAGTAGAAGTTTTAAAACTTATACTTGAAATTAATAATAAATAACCAAAGATATACTTATACGAAAGTACGATCTTTATTTGAATAATCGAAAATGAGCTTGATTATCGAAATATTATTCTTTAATAAAATAAAGAATATTATTTAATAAATAAGCGGAGTCATAAGTTCTCGAATGAATATTCAAAATAATATTCATTAAATAAAATAAATGGAGTCATAAGTCCTCGAATGAATATTCAACTAATATTCATTATTTAAAATAAAGTTATCGAATAAACCTTATTCGATTAATAGTTTTGAAAACTATATCTATATATATATATAAATATATATATAATATACTCGGAAACATCGACTCCTGGTTTAGAAAATGTTCACCTTTGGGTCCCCTATACTAAGGGTATACGCAACTATTGCTTATCTCTAGCATATGTATTATGCAACTTATAAGCATTTGAATCAACAATTAGATATCAAGATTACGAAACAGGCATGCATATATACCATATCAGCATGCTCCAATATATCGCAAAATTTGCTAATAACAATCATGCACTTATCACAAGATAATACATATAAATATATACATCACAACAACAGTATAACGGGTAGAAAACTTGCCTGAGTGTTCCCGGATAGACTTAAGCTTAGAGTGGGTCCGATAACCTATGAGCAACAACATAAGTCGGAATAAAACCCCGGTCGCTTAAGAAACTAGACTTTAACCAATTGAACCTTAATGTTCGCTTATGGTCACTTCTACGCTTAACGAATCAGATAAGTCGTTCGAGTACCCTCGACTCCACCATTTTTAATAAATTAACCATTAAAAATTTTAAGGAGATTCTTTCGCGAGTACCCTACCAACTGCCTAATCCACTTTAAATAATTGTTTCATACTCCAATTAGTCATTTAAGGGCCTTAACCAAGGTTTCAAAGTAAGGTGAGGGGTAATCGTTCGGTCGCGAAATGCCGTTACTTAAAACGGTCGTTTCTCCTAAACCGTACATCGGATTCAAGCGAACCACATATCAAAACGAAGCTCGTAACATGAACTATCTAATCATGGCAATGTTCAAAACCTAACAGTGAGTTGACGGCTCCTGATGTTAAGAACAAAAGCAGTCTAAGGTAAATCGGGCATTACGACGGCTATGTTTACGCGATTACCAAATTTGTACAACTCCAAATCAATCCTCAATCAATCCCACAATCATTACTACAACCAAACTCCATCCATACTCTACTACAACCCCAAAATCTCAAGTTCTCCAATTTATACTACTCTAAATCATGAACTAAAAGCTTATACTTAAGTTCATTAACTAATAATCAAGATTTACAACTCCAAAAACATTATAAAACCAACCAATCTCTAAATATTCAATAACCATGCTTCTCATGAACTATACTACTCATAACAAGCTCTTAACATTCAATAATAATGCTAGGTTAAGAGATTATACCTTCCTTGAGAGTAGGAGTAACAAATGAGCTTGAAACAACCTTGGAAAATCCTTACTAAAGCTTAAAAACACAAGATCAAAATTTCAAGTTCTTGAAAAACACTATTCACTCTCTTCTTCCATGAAATATTGGAAGAGATTGTGAAGGAATTGGAAGCTTAGATTCATAGGATATCTATATCTATGTACAAGGAACCTTGGATTAATTACCTCACTAATTAACAAAGCTTGTAACTTGAATTTGGATTTTTTCTTCTTTGAAAAAGAGATGAAGCCGAGAGCTTCTTTGCTTGGAAAGTGAAAGTCAACTTGTGTTTTGTGTTTTTGATTTGTTTTGGCTTGGTTGCTTTGTTTTTTTGTTGTTAATTGAATTGTTACCATGGTAAATTTTGTGTGGCTTATAATCAACCAACAATTCCTTCCCATTGTGTCATGCTTATGTCATCCTCTTATGTCATCTTTCCACACTTGTCTTCCTCTTGTTGGTGTGATGATATCATCATCACTAACCTCTTTGATTAATTCCTAATTACTTGGCTAATGATCGCTGATCTGTTATACGGTTCGCTTAACTTTCGTTTTCGTTTATCGTTTCAGGGATCA
Organism: Apium graveolens; assembly: GCF_009905375.1. Classification (NCBI taxonomy): domain Eukaryota; kingdom Viridiplantae; phylum Streptophyta; class Magnoliopsida; order Apiales; family Apiaceae; genus Apium; species Apium graveolens. Next base: position 247,245,547 of record NC_133648.1, on the reverse strand, counting down.
TACCCGGGATCTTATTACTTGGGTTCCCTTAACCTTTCTCAATACATTATATTCCTGTTATGATCCTCTCTTATAGTCTTTGAATTTAAATCCTTTTTATCCTATTACCTTATACTCAATTCTTTCGGTATCTGGTGGATTTTCGTGAAAAATCAAAGTGTTCGAATTTGGATTCTGACGATCTTTACATACGCTTAGATATCATATAGAGTACTAATAAGATCTCAGAATAACAATAAAAGAACCTCTACAAGGGGTGGCATGAAAAGTTTTCTTATTCAGCATAATCAACAAAAATCACTATTCATAAGGGTTACAAACAGTTCAAAATTTTTGGGGTTATTACAGCAAAGCATATACTTAGAAGATATCACCTTCTTCGAGAGATTAATTAGAGAGGAGATATACATATATGTAAAGTGCATACTGATGATAATTTTGCAGACCCACTGACTAAGGCTTTTTTGCAGCAGAAGCACGACGGTCATACTAGTTCCATGGGTATTAGATACATGGGTGATTGACACTAGTGCAAGTGGGAGATTGTTAGTGTTTGTGCCCTAGAGACAACACTATTATGTTTTATTTATGATATTTGGATTATTATTGTTTATGTTCTATCGATTATTCTTTTAATAATTTATTAAGTCTTAATTTACTGTGACATAAATATTAGATTAATAAATGTCCTTGAAATATGATATGAATTTTATATCTCTAAGTACGTGACTTAGAAATGAGATTATGTGAATAGTATAGATATTCCCAAACATCCATAGTCGAGTATTATTATTAAGGGACAATAATAATGCATTAAGACTAGTGTTTTTGTTGATTGATGATCACAACTCATTGATCATAGGTATAAAGATACTAAAGTCGAAAACACTAGCAGATGTAAATATACATGGTGCTGGATAGACCCAATATGATATTTTACATGTGTGTTGTGTCATAAGTAATTCTCACAGTGATAATGATGTAATGGTCTTTCGACTTGAAATCATTATATTTCTACATGATGATTAATATACTTTGATTACATCTAAAGTTGCCCTTTATCGGGTAATGATAAAAGTGGACATCGGGTATATTAGGAATCGTGTGAGAAATATGAATGATCTAGAAATGATTTAACCCTCATAATTTTGGAAAGATATTATTGGCCTCTTGTGTGAGCTAGACTATGAAATGTGTGGCGTCGCGCTTAAATGTTGATTTGAAATGATAGTCTACTCCTTGATCAAGGAAACTTGGATTAAACTATGAAGATGATGACACATTACGTGCCTCGAGTTTAATCTATAATATTTGCTTAAAAGGATTATATTACATTGTACATTATTCACGAAAGGTTTAATTGATCACCGATTTAATTATTATTACTTGGATAACAATGATTTATTACTAGATGTCGCTCATTGTTTACAATTTTAAATTAGATTTAAAATTATTGCCAACATAATAATAACTTAAAGGGTCACACAAAGAATGATTGGAGAATTATTTAATTTAAATTCAGATTTAAATTAAATGTAAGTAATTCAAATAATTTGTTATTAATTAAGTAAGACTTAATTAGATAAATAAATAAGAAATTCGAATTTACTATTAAATCCGAAATTGAGTTATTGGTTGATTAAGTAAGACTTAATTAATAATAACTAGGATTTTCGGATTTATTAAAACTCTAAATTAGTTTTGGGTGAGAAGTCTTTTTCTCTTGCATATATAATATCTTTTTAAGCCTCAACCAGGGTTTGACGTTTTTATAAGATAAAAATACAAACCCTAGCAGCTTAAGAGAAAAGAGAGAGAGAAAAGGCGGCTTCTGGTTTACAAGTGCTAGTACACGTTCATCCTCCGTTCAATCATTCGTGTGGATACCTTCAAGGTGTAGATCATTTCGCGACGGGATATGTGGCAATTTTTGAAAGCTTGGACCTCCATTAGACAACAGAAATCATAAAACTTCTTAAGGTAAACATCTAAACCACAAATTAAATATTATCTTTTCACATGGATCCTGCGACGGGTCTCATTTTTTTCCTGGTTTTTACAATTTTAAACTTAGTTTTCGCTGCGTTTTATGCCTCAAATCCCAACACATTCTACCATGAAATCAAACAGGTCTTGTGCTTTAATATACGTTCTCGGAAATATACTCCAAATCATACTCGCCCAACTCATCCGACCAAGCGACCACTCTTCCTGAAGCTTCTAGTCTTGTTAAAATTTTCTTGAGTGGTAGGTCGGTCATAACTTGCACTATTCTCCCTTGAAAATAGTGTCACAATTTTCGGGTGGCCATGACCAACCCATATGCGAACTTTTCAGTGTCGGGGTACCTGGTTTCAACATCTTTAAGCATGTGAGATACATAGAAAACAGGATGCTGGTTACCTTCGTATTCCTTCACTAGGACTCCCCCCAAAGTTTGGTCTAAAATAGAAAGATAAAGTTGAAGCGTCTCCTTCGTATCTGATCTCATCAACAAGGGGACCTTGGTCAGGTATTCTTTTACTTGCTCGAAGGCTGTCTAACTTTCGGGTCCCCACTCAAAGTTTTTTGAACCTTTCAGCACACCAAAGAAAGAGAGTGCTTTTTCGACCGATCTTGATATGAAACGCCGAAGTGCTGTCAATCGGCCCGCTAGCTTCCGAATGTCGCTGATGCACTTCGGGGGCTCCATGTCCAATACTGCTTTTATTTTTTAGGGGTTATTTTTTATGCCTCGTTTACTTACCATGTATCCCAAAAACTTTTGACTGGCAACTCCAAGCGTGCACTTGCTCGGATTAATCTTCATGCTATTTTTTCTCAGAGGTTTAAAACATTCTCGGAGGTCTTCGGCATAGTCCCGAAAAAGTGAATTAATAATCATGTCATCCACATAACATTCCCTGTTGTTCCCAATTTGTTCTTTGAAGATCTTATTGACCATACGCTGAAAAGTTGCCCTTGCATTCTTCAGGCTGAAGGGCGTTTTGATATATGCCTACGTTCCATTCTACGTGATAAAGGCTGTATTCGTGATATCAGCCATATTCATGGCTATCTGATGGTAACCCAAAAAGGCGTCAAGAAAGCTGAGGACCTGGTAGCCGGTCATAGCATCTATCAGCTGGTCAATGCTCGGCAAGGGGTAATGATATTTCAGACAGGATTTATTGAGTTGTGTGTAGTCTACAAACATCCTCCATTTATTTGCTTTCTTAACCACAACTACATTAGCATGCCAATCAGGGTATTCAATCTTTTCAATGAACTTGGCTTCCAATAGTTTTTCAACCTCGGCGTCAATAACTTTCTGTCGCTCTGAGATGAAGGTTCTCTTCTTTTGCCTCACAGGCTTGGCCTCGGGCTTCACATTAAGGCAATTCTTAGCCGTCTTCGGATCTAGCCTGAGCATGTCTTCGGGATCCTATGAGAAGACGTCATGGTATTTCCTTACCACTGCGATAAATTTCTCTTTCAGGTAAAGCTCCATATTTTTCCCTATACATACCATCTTTCCCGAACATCCAGCATAGAGTTTGACTTCTTCCACTACGGTCGCAGGCTCGACAATTGGGCAAGACAGGTTGGCCCCAAATTTCTCCAGTTCAATATTTAACAGCTGTTTGTTCCCACTCGGTTCGGCTTCCGAATGCTTTCTTTTCCCATTTAAGTCATTCTCCTCATACTCCTTGTCTTTGTCAAGGTCCTCGAGCATGATAATCCTCGTCATCTTCTGGTCCCCTCTCATCTCCCTAACCCCCTTTTATATGGGGAACTTCAGCTTGATATGGGGTATGGACTCTACGGATTAGAAAGTGGACAAGAAGGGTGGGCAAGGAGTGCGTTATATTGGCTTTCGACCCTCACAATATAGAACTTGACATATTTTTCAACACTGTAGGGCATTTTACCGATAAGAACAGGTAAAGTGATTGTACCTTCACAGGGGATATGATGTCCGCCGAAGGCCTCCAGCGGTGCTTCATGGAACGGTTCCATTTGTTGTCCCGCCAGATTCATCTTTGTGTATGTCCGATAGAACAAGATATTAGCAGAACTTCCTCCATCCATCATTAATTTCCATATCTTATTTTCTCCGACGAGGGGATTGATTACCACGTGTCCTCATGAGGGTATACGACATCCTCATAGTCTTCTTCGATAAAGGAGAGGGGCATGACCTGCCTGGCAGGGCTGAATTGGTACAGGTTATAAACTTGGCGGCCATACCTCTTTCTAGGGTTCTTGCTATCAAGACCGAGGGCACTGCCTCCTGAAATGGTCTTCACCTCTCCCCGATATCTTTCTTCGGTCCTCCTATTACTTGCGTTATTCTGTTCCAGCTTATCCCTCAGATCCCTTACAAATTTATTCAACTCTCCGACTTTGATCATCTTCTCAATTAGCTTCTTCAGGTGGAAATATTTATCAGTATTATACCCCTTATCTTGATGGTAGTCACAGTACTTGTGAGCATTCTTCTTGTGATCGTCCATTTTCATTTTGGCAGGCGGACAAAGCCTGGCTTGCCTCTAATATCGTGGAGAATCTTGGAGATCGGCGCGTTAAGAGGTGTAAACGCGATCGAATCTCTATCTCTTCGCCTCTCTAGGCCCCGACCAGTCTGTTTTTTACCATCATTCCTGCGATCGTCCCTTCGGTCACGGTTGGACTTCGGGAGTACTCATAGTGGCCGGAATGTCTGCTTCGGTCGTCTCTTCGAGGTTCTCTATACCCTTCTAGAATTTTCATTTTTCTCCAGATGTTCTCACCCCTCACATATATGTCATTAAGGGATTTTAGGGGATAATCATAAAGAGAAGATATGAGTTGTTTACCTTTGATTGGGTCCAACCCAGTGGTTAGATACCTCATAGCCTTCGTCTTGTTCGGGTTGGTGACCATGCCCGCTTCCTCCTTAAACCTGGCTAGGTAATCACCCAGGGACTCGTTCGTCCTCTGCCTACAATGGATGATAGTCTCAGTGTCTTTCTCTCTTCGACACAGGTGTGAATACTGCCTCATGAATTTTCCCTTCAGCTGATCATAGGAATAGATCGAACGTGGCCGAAGCGATTTGTACCACATTGAAGCCCCTCCTTTCAGGTACGTCTTAAACATCTTACACAATATTGTCTGGCTGTGACCCATGTCAGTCATCAATAATTCATATTTGTCACAAAGGTTTTCGGGATCCCCCTCCCATTGAACTCAGTCATTTTCGGGAACGGTTAAGTTTTCTGTCCCCAAATATGGCTTTTTCTAGCCTGGACAACCTAGTGTTAGACACATCACCTTCTTCTTCGTGGTCAGAGTCTGAAGTCAAAACGACATTCGTCTCCCTCCTCCTGTGGTGTGAGTCAGAGTCCGTGGACTCATCTTCCTCAACATTGACTCGTGTCTCTTTCCGAGAACTCTTAGCACATTCGGTTTCTTCGAGTGACGCTCTAAGCGCTCTCTCCTCCAGTTCCAACTCCTCCCTTTGTAGCTTTATGGCTTTGAGTTTCAGCACATCGGCCTCCCGTTTTTTGGCCCCTATCTGTTCAGCCTCATCCACCTCCTTCGATTTTCCCTTCTCTTTGACGATCTTTCTACCCCTTAGTTTCCTCAGCATCGCCTGTTCCTCGGGAGTTAGGAACTATACTAAATTACACGATTCAGTACTGTTATTTATGTTCATCAGATGAAATGGCGGATTTTTTAAAAATTATATTTATAAAATATAGTATAATACCTTTTTCTTGAGAAAAGTAAAATACTTTTTTGTTTACAGAATTATTAACTTATATTTAACGAATGAGCATCAGATTTGTAGCTTGATCCTCATACTTTATGTTACTATTAATTTAGTGTGTTTCAGTTTTCCCCCACACCGCAACTTGCTGTTATTGTAGTAATACATTTTGGACAATTTTGTGTAATAGTGTTAAATAAAATAAATAAATACTATGTCTTAATCGACCTCACTGTTGTCCAAATACTATAATACGCAATTGCTGTCCTTTACACAATCTCATGTTCCAATAATATCACTTTCTTTGCTTTATCATCATCAGACTTTGTGGGTCATTTCTACTTTGTTACAGGTACACAAATTTGATCTACTCATGATTTTAATTTCATGATTTTGGTTAAGATTTTTCTGTTTTTTAGATTTAGTGCTTTGAAATTGTTGCTTTTACTACCTTTTTAGGCATTTGATATTGATGGCTGAATATGGACCTCGATTGTATAGCTGCTGTAAATGTCGAAATCATATTGCACTTCATGATGATATAATTTCCAAGGCTTTCCAGGTCTAACTTTCCTCGTGATCTCATATTAGTGTGTGTTTTGTGTGTGTGATCATTCAGATTGAATGAATTTGTGTTTTGTGTGTGTGATCAATCTGATTGAGTGAATTTGGTTTTTATATCAGAATTGTAATAAATTCCAAAGCACTTCGTTTAATTGAATCCTCCGGCTACAGATTTATCCCTGTTTAATTTTCTGTTTGATTATGTTAGGGAAGAAACGGACGAGCCTTCTTGTTCTCACATGCGATTAACATTACTGTTGGACGCAAAGAAGACAGAAATCTCATGACGGGGCTTCACACCGTTGCTGATATATCCTGTGCTGATTGCTGTGAGGTATTGGGGTGGAAGTATGAAAGAGCTTATGAACCTACGCAGAAGTACAAGGAAGGGAAGTTCATACTTGAGAAGTTAAAAATTGTAACTGAGAACTGGTAATGCTCAAACATTGTTCTATTTCTTCTAGCCTGCTACCTATGTGCATCCCGTCTCTCTTGTATAGAAAGTTCTTGCCCTACTGAATAGGTTTCACTGCTTGTCACTGGACCAGAAGTTCTTTGTTTGGTTAATAAAAAATTGTGTTATACTGCAACTTCAAATCCGCAATGCAATCCTTATGCAGAATTAGTATAATGTTGTAAATTTGGTTTATATTTGGAAGCCAGAGTGGGGAATTGGTACTTGGTATTACAGTACATCATTTCCCCCAAAAGAAAAGCGTGCACTATTTATAAATCTATGATTGTATTGAAATGTACATATATGATACATGAACTGATTATTGTCGTAATTCTTTTACAAGGCTCATGTGGATTCTTAAGTTATTCAAAGTGTCATTTATCTCATTGTGTTTTTTATGAGATCTGTCTCCAGATACGAATATATGGATCTCATCAGAATTTTCAATCCAACTGCATCCCGGGTTCTTGTTCATGTGTTTATTTTTGATAATCTGTCTGGTTTTAGATAGCTCCCTCCATTTACCTGCATAAGCATATAAGTTTGCCAACAAGACATAGTTTGCAGTTTTATCTGGCTCCAACTCTATTAGCCTTTTTGCTGCAACCTCCCCCAAATCGACATTCCCACTAAGAACACAACCTCCAAGAAAAGCACTCCAAATGACTGAATCAGGTTGTAGGGGCATTTCTCTAATAAACTTGTAAGCTTCATTTATCTCACCTGCACGACTTAGGAGATCTACCATACAGGTGAAGTGTTTTAATGTGGGATTTACATTGTACGGCCTCAACAGTTTAAAGAATTCCTTCCCTGCCTCAACTGATCCTGCATGAACACACGAGGATAGGACTGAAAGAAAAGTAACACTGTCAGGTGTATATCCATCTCTAAGCATTTTGCGGAAAAAAGCAATTCCTTCCTCTCCATATCCATGGATAGCATATGCAGTCAGCATTGAATTTTGAGTCACCAAATTTTGTGTAGATATTCTATTGTAAGCCAGACAGGAATACTTTATATTCCCGCATTTTGCATACATGTCCACCAAGGCTGCTCCGATGTGAAAATCTGATTTGTAATCGAATCTGATCAAATGAGCATGAACCTGTTTTCCTCTCTCAAGTGTTGCTAATCTTGAGCAAGAAGTTAAAATTGTTGCGATCGTGTAATTGTCAGGTTGCAAGTTTGAAGTATGCATTTGAGAGAACATATTAAGAGCCAACTCATGGCAGCCATTTTCAACATGGCCAGCAATAATGCCATTCCATGTATACACGTTTGGTTCAAATCCCTCTTCTCTCATCTCCTGAAGACTAACCTGGATATTTTCAATCTGATTGCAGTGAGAATATCCAGATATCATAGCATTCCATGTAGCCATATCTCTTTCACTCACTTCATTAAATGAAGTTCGAGCTGACTTTAGGTCCTGACATTTGCTGTACATCTCTACCAATGATCCACCCACAAAAGGATTTGATTGCAGGCCTCTAACAATGGCATGCAAATGTATCTCTTTTCCTAATCTTATTAAACCCATATTAGTACAGGCAGTGAGAACACTTCCTAGAGTGAAAGAATTAGTTGCAATACCATCGTGCATCAGCAGATTTATAAACATTTTCAGAGCCTCGCGGAACATAGAGTTATCAACATAGCCTGATATCATTGAGTTCCAAGATATGACATCCTTCTCAAGACCGTTTGATTCCATCTGATCAAAGAGTCTTCTAGCGTTTGAAATATCTCCTGCCTCGCAGTAAGCAACAATCATCGTGTTATAAGAGGCGGCATTTTGCACAGAAAATTTTGAAAATATATTTACAGCACTATTCACTTCGTTACACCTCCTGTACACATCCAATATTCCATTAACAACAATCTGATTACCCATGAATCCTCTTCTCACTATAAAGCCATGTAATTCTTTTCCCAATCTTAGTTTCTCTAATCTAGCACAAGCAGGAAGAACACTAGCTAGTGTTCGAGCATTAGGCTCAATTCCAGCAGCTTGCATCCTCCCTAGTATCTCTATAGCTTCCTCATCAAGTCCATTCTGCGAGCATCCACCAATAACAGCACTCCAAGAAACAAGATTCGGACTCAAATTATCCTCAACCCACATTTTCTGCATAAACAGCAACGCTTCATCAACCTTCCCATTCGCATAACAAGCTGCAATCATAGTATTCCACGATACTAAATCTCTTTCCTCCATATAACCCAGAACTCTCCTTGCATCATCCAAGCTTCCACATTTACCATACATATCCATTAGAGCATTACCCACGTATATATTATTATCAACTTCACTCTTCACAACAATCCCGTGAAACTGCCTTCCCAACTCTACACTACACAATCCAACACAAATCTTCGACAACAATGGAAACACAAAAAATTTCAACTCCAAATCCACAACCTGCATTTCCAAAAACATAAAAAACCCATCCTCAAAAAGCCCATGATCCACAAAAGCACCAAGAATAGCAGTCCACGAGTACAAGTTTCTCTCAGGCATTTCATCAAACATTCTAACTGCATCATCCAATGAGCCACATTTTGCATACATTTGGAGCAATTTAGTCTCAACAAATTCATGCCCACGAAACCCATTTTTAAGTGCCTGAGCATGAACTTGTTTGCCATATCTTGAGCAGTAACATGATTCAAGTGCTAAAGCATAAGTTCTTGAATTCAGAGGATCATCTAAAGGAGATATGTAACTATGATTGCTTGATAGTGACTGAGAGGACAAACGACGTAGCTTAGGTGGGATGAAAGTGAGAGGTTTGGATTCGAGGGCTGGTGGTGATGGTAGTGTTAGTGGTGGCGCGTGGCATACACGTTCCATCAGTAAGGCCATACAGCCGAGAGCGCTATTGTACTCGACTTCCTTTTTTTTCTGTGCACTTGCATATGGCGCCACTTTCATACCGTTTAAAGTCTATTTTGTGAGAAGTTCTGTGATTGATTCACATTTTGTTAAAACAAAAAAAGTATTTATAAATACTTTTTTTTACGTCTAATTAAAAAATTAGATGTATTATTTATTAAAAAATTAGTTAATAATATATCTATTGTCAGATATATTTGATAATGTCATGTCTAATATAATTTGTGTTTAGTTTTCAGATCTTACTTAAACAGGACAAATCAGTATTTAACTGAATATCGACACTTATACAGAAGTCAGAACTTAAGTTGTCAGAACTTAAGTTATTAACAGATATTTATTAGGAGATAATATCAGGACTTAAGGAGACTTTTAGATAAGGAAGGCAGCTGATTGAAAGGAAAGAAGATCAAGACAAACACAAGAAGAGATATGCATGAATAAAGAATTCTATGAAGAATAGAATACTTGGAAGAAAAGATATCTGATTGATATATTTAAGAAAGCAGAATTATATTTCATATCAATTAGTGATTATCTTGTAAATGTGTAGTATATAAACACAGACATAGGGTTTACACTATAAGTGTTATCATAATCGAGAATAATATTCATTGTAATCCTAGCAGCTCTCGTGATATTTGTTCATCACTGAGAGAGAACAGTTCCACATTGTAATAGAGTTTAATAAAGTTTGTTTTCTGTTACTTGTGTTCTTTGAATTCGATTTGATTGTGATATACACTGTATTCAACCCTCCTTCTACAGTGTGTGTGACCTAACAAGTGGTATCAGAGCCTATCTGTTAACACACAAACAGTTTAAGATCCAAAAACAATCACGTCTGAAGCAGAAACTCCAACCAAGCCCACCAAAACTGAAGAACCTCCAAAGGCTCAAATCCATAGTCGATATGAGGCTATTAGAGTTCCCATACTGAAACCATTTGAATACCCCATATGGAAGGTGTGGATGACTATGTTTCTGGAAGATACAGATCCAGAATATCTTGACAAAATCAATGAAGGACCTCACAAGCCAACCAAACTCGTTGTTGTAGTTGCAGTTGAAGCAGCAAATTTTGTACCAAAGGAGAAGAGTGATTACACTGTTGAAGATATCGCATCAATTGCTAAGGATGTTAAGGTATGACACTTGCTGCATAGTGTCATTGATAATGTAATGTCAAACAGGTAATTAACTGCAAGACTGCAAAGGAGATATGGGATGCCTTGGAGACAAGATGCTAGGGAACGAATTCGATTAAGAAGAACATGAAGACTATACTCACTCAATAGTATGAACACTTTGACTCAAGGCCTAATGAGTCATTGACTGATTTATATGACAGATTTGTCAAACTCTTGAATGATTTGTCACTAGTTGATAAGGAGTATGATCTTGAAGATTCAAACCTTAAATTCCCGTTAGCTCTTCCTGAAAGTTGGGATTTGAATGCCACAATTATAAGAGACAACTATAATCTTGAAGAAACAACTCTTGATGAAATTTATGGGATGCTCAAGACTCATGAACTTGAGATGGAACAAAGAAGCAAGAGGAAAGGAGGAAAGTCAATGACAGTTGCTCTTAAAGTTGAGGAAGAATCCCCCAAAGCAGCTACTGTAACACCCCCAGATCCGGGGTCGGGGATCCGGGTCGTCACGGTCTTTCTTTCCACAATATCACTTCACTTAATTAATAATAAATAACCTTATGCTGTGACCCCACACTAACACACACCACAACCCGTTATAGTCTCAGAGATGAAATTTAAATAAGTACAAGTCTTTGAATCCACAATTTAAAAGTTATTACAACCCGAAATGATTACTTGATAAATTTACAGTTAATTGCCATTATCTGCCACAAGTTATAATTATACATAATTGATTCTCAAAAGTAGATGGTCTGATCTACAATAGATCTACCTCTGCAGCTATAACAGCTACAACATCAACGGGAAGACGCGGGACGCTTCCCACGCGCTTGCGCTGGGTCTGCTGGAGTCTGGCCATCTTTCCTAACTGTTGTTGTGTGATGAAGAAATAAAGCAAGGGTGAGCAGCAAGCCCACCAAAATAATATGTATAATGATTTACAATATATGAGCCTACTCATAATACTCATGAAAGTCTTGGTCAAAAGAAATGAACCAAGTTTGATATCTTAATGCGATGAAGTCGCAAAATATTCAGTATATATACATATATACTTTTCAAAATATTGGAAGTCCTCTTCCATGCATAATATACACAAAGTCCCAGTGTATAACTGTATAAAAAATATCGTTGCAAGGTGATCTCATATATCTAACCTTGTCTCAACGTTTTTCTGAAAATCTTTGTCATTCATAAGACAATTATTAATTAGATATAAGTTTAAAAGATGAGGTTACCAAATACCCCAATATACTTATATCTTTCCCAATACTACTTGAACTACCACCGTTCAAGTTATAATCAGTTTCAAAAGTTCATCACATAGATGAGACTACAAGACAAGATTTGAATAGATTCAATCTTTGAAATATTATTGAATGAAATAAAGTTACGAGATACTTTATTTAGTCTCGATATATATATATCCACATATATATATCTCTTAAACATTTCCTGGAACCTCTGTTATGTAAAGTATGAACAGAGTTTGAAACATCCAATGAATTTTGGAAAGGAAAAGAATTTTGGCATAAACCCGATATCTCGCTGATCAGGCAAAGATACCAATAAGTAACCTTTTCTACTGTAGATGGATGAATTCCTCACCGGTCATCACCCTGGCCGCATTAGGACCTCGCGCTCGACCGTACCCCGGCCCCTCACGCGTTGATGGACTGCCACCCAGCCACTTACACAATAATAGACCGTACCCCGGCCTGTCGCTTATGCCGACTCAATGAGATGGGCTTACTTCCCGAACGTTGGGCAAGTAATCAATTCATTTACCAAATCTGCAACCTCGTTGCGAATATAAAATACACCACAGAGCCGGATTCCCCAGGTTTTGAGCGAGTATTTAAATCCCCTTTAAAAAGGAAGATCTTAAATATAAAAAAATGAGTTTTGGGATCCGCTCTGACTTTTAAAAATCATTTTGAAGACTCGAAAACACTTTAAAGAGTGTTTGGAGTAAGGCTGATTTAATGAAGTAAATCAGTCCCCAGAATATTAGAAAATATCTGAATATTATTAATTAAATAATATTCCCGTAAAGAATAGTCTTTATAAAAATAATTGAAGTAGAAGTATTAAAATTTATACTTGAAACGAGTATTAATTAACCAAAGCTATACTTATATGAAAGTATTATCTTTATTTGAATAATCGAAAATAAGTTTGATTATTGACATCTTATTCTTTAATAAAATAAAGAATATATTTCAGCAAATAATCGGAGTCATAGATCCTCAAATGAATATTCAAATAATATTCATTAAATAATATAAACTGAGTCATAAGTCCTCGAATGAATATTCAAATAATATTCAATAAATAATATAAAAGGAGTCATAGATCCTCAAATGAATATTCAAATAATATTCATTAAATAATATAAACTGAGTCATAAGTCCTCGAATGAATATTCAAATAATATTCAATAAATAATATAAAAGGAGTCATAAGTCCTCGAATAATATTCGAAATAATATTCAATAATAAAATAAAGTTAAAGTTATCGAATAAACCTTATTCGATTAATAGTTTGGAAAACTATAACCATATATATATATAAATATATATATATATATATATCCATATCCATATATATACAAAATCTACTCGGGATCCTCGGCTCCCGGTTTTAGAAAATATTTTCACCTTTGGGTCCCTATACTAAGGGTATATGCAAGTTACCGCTATCCTCTAGCATAGGTATTATCAACTGAACCAACAGATATATATTTCAAGAATATGAAACAGGCATGCATATATACCATATCACATGCTACAATATATCGCAAGAATTTGCTAAATAACCAATATGCATCTATCGCAAGATAGTGCATATACAAGTGTATTCATCACAACAACAGTATAACGGATAGAATACTTGCCTGAGCGACTTGGGGGTGAGAAAGGCTCGGGACGAGTCTGATAACCTATAAACAACAAGTAAGTTGGAATTAAACCAAAATCACTTGTAAATCTATGCTTTAACTAACTTAGACTCTAATGCTAGTTTTGCGCTCACCGATTTGCTTAAGTCACTCGGGTACCCTCGGCTCCACCATTTTTAATAATTTAACCTTTACGAGTTTTAAAGCGATTCCTTCGCGAATGACTTACCAACTGCCTAACACACTTACCATAAATGTTTCACACATTAAATAACCCTTTTTGGTCTTTAACCTACATTCCAAAGTAAGGCGAGGGAAAAAGTTTCGTTCGCGAAACGCCGTTACTTGAAACGGTCGTTTCTCCTAAACCGTAAATCGGAATCGAACGAACTACATATCAAAACGAAGCTCGTAACATGAGCTATCTAAACATGGCAGTGGTCACAATCTAGCAGGGGGTTCTCGGGTCCTAATGCTATGCACAAAAACAGTCCAAAGAAAATCGGACGTTACGACGGCTATGTTTACGCGATTTCCAATTTTAAACCATCCACAATCAACCCAAATCAACCTCAAATCCAACATACAACCATCCTCCATCCTTATCACATCATAACCACCCCAACCAATTCAATTTAATCTTTCATACTTATGCTTAAACTTAACTTTAATCATTCTTAAGTTCTTTTAAATCAAAACCACAATAATTACCATTCCATTCACTACCATACCAAATCTCAAACTCTAAATCATAACAACAAGATACAATATCAACCCACTACTCAAAATCACCTTATAATATATATGAACCTAGGGTTTGGAAATGGTATACCTTCCTTGAAGTGGTGGGTGGAGCTAAGAAGCCTTAAGAAGCTTTGAGAAGCCTTAGGAAAGCTTGGATCTTCAAGAAAAACAAGAAAAAGTTCAAGTTAAAAACTTGAAAACACTATTCATTGTCTTCTTCCTTGATTAAATGAAGAAGTTAGAGAAAGAATTAATGGCTTAAACTCATGATATAGCCATAACTAAGCATGAAGATGATTAGGGAATTTTCTTACCAATTTAGGAAGCTTTGATCTTTGATTTTGAAAAATCTATGCCTTGAAAATGCTAAAAAGCCGAGAGCAAGATGAACTCATGCCTTGGTTGTTTTTGATTTTTTGATGAAATGATTTTGCTAGCTTGGTTGGCTTGGTTTTTGTATTTGATTTAGTAAATTACTACCTTGCCCTTGAATTTGTGTGGTCCTTATTCAACCACACCTCCTTCCTTCCCATGTCATGCTTACCTCATCCTCATGATGTCATCCTTCCTTCCTTGTCTTCTTTCTATTGGTTGGATGACATCATTCCCATTAATCCCTTTGATTAACTTCCTAATCGTTTTCCTAATGACCGCTGATCTGTTATACGGTTCGCTTAACTTTCATTTTCGTTTATCGTTTGAGGGATCATACCTGGGATCTTATTACTTAGGTTCCCTTAACCTTTCTCAATATATTATATTCCTTTTATGATCCTCTCCTATAATCCTTTAATTTAAATCCTTTTTATCCTGTTACCTTTTTCTCAAATCTTTCCGTATCTAGTGTATTTCCGGGAAAAATCAAAGTGTTCGGATTTGGATTCTGACGATCTTTACATACACTTATATCCCATATAAAGTACTAATAAAATCTCAGAATATCCATATCAGAACCCCTACATAGTGTGGCATGAAAAGTTTTCTCATTCAGCAAAAAAACTATTCATAAGGGTTTCAAAAATTTTCCAAAAATTGGGGTTATTACAGTCTCCCCTCCTTAAAAGGATTCCGTCCCGGAATCAGATAGAAAGTGAATAGGGATACTCTCTTAGCATTGCACTTTCTAACTCTCGAGTAAATTTTCCCACATTGTGGTTCTACCATCAAACTCTTACTAGTTTGATAATCCTTCTCCTAAGCACTTGTTCCTTTTCACTCTATAACCCTTCCTGGTTGCTCCATATAGGTTACGTCTGGTTGCATGTCTATGCGCTCATATGCCCCTATTTAACTGGCATCCGAATTACACTTCCTTAACATTGATACGTGGAACACGCTACGACTTGCTACATGATCGGGGGTAGGGCTAGCTCATATGCTAACTTCCCAAACGTCTTAATATATCCAAGGGTCCAACAAATTGTAGACTTAGCTTTCCTTTCTTTCCGAATCTCATCAATCCTTTCCAAGGGTTTCCAAGGGGATACCTTTAACAACACTAGGTCCCCTACTTCCTATTCTTTGTCCTTTCGTGTCAAATCAACATACTTCTTATGTCCATCTTGGGTTACTACCAACCATCCTCTGATCAGATCTATTATATCCTTGATCCTTTGGACTACTGCGGGTCCGAGCATCTTGCGCTCTACAACTTCATCCTAACATAAGGGAGATCGACATTATCTTCCCTCAAGGATCTCATAAGGCGACATCTCGATAATGACATATGATCTATTGTCGTAAGATAACTCAATCCGCATTAAGTGATCATTCTAATTCCTTTCAAGTCTATTGCACAGACTCTCATTATAGCTTCTAGCATTAGAGCTTTTGCTTCTCAATACCCATTCTTTTCCAGTTCGTAATCACTACTACCTTCCATTCCTAATATTATACTGGTTAAACTTTTGCTCGTTAGCGTTCTATAACCTTTTAATAACCACGTCAACCTTAGTATCACGAATGTGTTTCCATTCCGCATACTACCACCACTTTATTACTCCTTTTTCAGTTGTTTCTATTTTCCAAAATTTGATCAATCAAATAGAAGTAAAGGAATTTGTTGAGAGATCACTATGATCATGAACACTTGTTATATCGCATAGTTAGTACAGAAGGTGGCCAGCCTTTAGTACTTGACAAGCAATTAAACAATAGTTGGTATCCTACTAGGCTTCTATCACACAGATAGACAGTCATTCGGCAATACCTCCTCTTCTGGAAGGGTTGTTCTTCTCAATTTATATGAAATGAAAAGAAGAGAAAAGAACGAACTGAAGAGAATTGTATATATATAAAAAAATATACTGCCACAAAATATCTGGCTTGGAACCTACCTCTGAACTATAGAGGTTTGTCATAGGAGAACAAAACATATATGTATTTATATCAACATCAAGTATTATAGCATCCTATTTCACATGCCTAAATATTTCTATTCCGTTCATCATTCTATGGACCCATGCTCTTCCTCGAGCTTATACACAATCACCTTTGAAACTCCCTCGACATCGAAAATCGAATCTGGGATCTCATTCTATACATCATCGCTACTAGAATTCTATGCTTGCACCGCAACCTTCCTCGTATAATAATACGACTCTCTATTGATAAGAAAGAATAATAATTCACTAGGTAGATACTCTACTTAATTAGTCTATCAATGATAACTTATACACTACCACGACCCGATTAGTGGTACTCAATCTCAACACCCATTCCAATACAACTCTCACGGTTGTAATCAGCTCATTACTCGCAGAATCATTGCTGCCTTACTATGGTCCACCACTGACCTACTGTCGTCATTCACTTTTCCATAAAATCTTAATATCTAACCATACGGAGTCCATACATCTCGTATCTAATTCTCCTAAGGAGTTAACATAACCACCAATCACAATTCATGAAGAACACTCCAAACTCTGACGTACTTTCATGACATGAAGTAGATAAAATTGCAGAAGAGTTTCAATCAAAGCAACGATAGCAGGCTAATACCATTCTTAGTCATATGCCTTAAATAGAAGACTTACTCAAAGGTTCGTCTAGTCCTTTTTGAAACATGGTCCTGGCTTATTCTCAAGATAGTATCTTCTAAGATAGATAGCCCGTTCATGGCGATTACACGAATTATACCTTTACCAACTACTATTACGGTTGGGTATTGCACAGTCATCAGAAGGAATGTCAATCATCCAAACCATAATTCAACCTTCACATTTTTAACCATCATCACTGTTTTCTTTTGGCACACGCGCCTATAATTATCCACTTACCTTTAGAGTGTCGGCCACCTCTTTGGCCTTTCCTGATAGTAAAATTTCCTTACAGTCAATGTCATTTTAACCACCTCCAAATAAATTTTCTACCTTATTTCCGATCACTGCTTGAGTGAAGATGTTTCCCTTAAAATCTGATGAGTAAAAAAAAACATCACCATTTTTTTCCATAAGTTATTGCCTCAGTCTTTAGAGGCTAATCACTGTCAAGACTGACTCTCAATCATACTTAGAACATTTTTTTTTTTTATCTTAAGTCCTAATTTCCCTGAACAATTTCGACCATTACTGGTTCGATCCATACTTTCTCGTGGTTTAACACATGCCCCACTTGGCATCATTATAATTACGTCATATTTCCTTTATCCACATTTCTATTCTTGAGAATTTTGAATATTACCTTTTTCCTTATAAAACCTCTAAGGTTATCCTTCAATCGTTCCTCCTATATTCCCTAGATACAGGGCATATCACAATACCATTTACTAATAGTAGAACCATTGTCTATATACTTCTGCAAAATTTCTCCATTGATCCTTAAAGGTTATTGTTACCTTAATCCTTTCCAATTCATACCGTCAAACTCATACTATCCCTACTAAGGGTGAAATGCCAACCTTTATGCAGTCCCCTAGGATTCATTTTAAGTTACCAATGTTCTATCCTTAATTCCACCTTTAAAAGGTACCTGCATCCTTCCACGAATAAATCAAGTCATATGTCCCTGATAAGGGTATCTTGTTCAATCATTTCCACCTCGATAGTCTATACCTAACTTCATAATAGCATCCTTATTCAAATTGAGGTCAATCCATATGGCCTCCAAAAGATAACAACGGTTATCCGCTTGTCTTTCCTGATTTGGTAATGATCACATGGATGATCTGGAAGATATTGGTCGTGTTCAACGTGAACTTCTTCTTAATAATTCCTTATTTACTTTTGTTGTTTATCTCAACAGTCACCTCAATATTGGGATATCTTTCATACCTGGCGTCTCCCTTTCTGGGTATCAAGCCACCGGTCTTACATTTCACCTTCTTGAAGGTCACTTCCTTCATCCAATTTTTCCTAATTTCTTACTTCCTTATCCCCTTAGTCTATCCGCGTCTCATTATTTATCCTTCGAATTATCTCAAGGTTTCCTCGAATCCTCCCAACTTACAGGGGATAAACTATATGTATCTCTTATGCCCTCAACCATCAATTTTAACTTATGGTGAATCACCCTCATCCTGACGAATGCATACTTTTCTATTTCTATTAATAGGAGTCTTTAGGGTTTCCTCATACCCAACTCCCTTATCATTCCTCAAACTCTGTTGCCTTTTTATTCCTTTCCACTTCAATTCCTTTTTATTTTCCTTTCTCTTATCATTATTTCATGAACCAACACAACATAAACATTGATTTCATACATCCCGTCATTCTGGATTCGTGTCCTCAGAACGAATCTTGACAACTTTTACAGCTTAGATTCATAATTCATCATACTCGTCTGCCTTTGTTATGGCTCTAAAGCTTTTACATTATCTCCATAACCTTGGGAAGTACTTTCCTGAAAACAATTGACTGAACTTAAATCAGTTTATTATAATCTCTTGCTCCGTGCCTTCCTTGGCCTTTCACCAGCGGGTGGTCTCTCTCTTAGGAGGGTGAGTGATAAAAACAGTCTTTTGTGGTTCATCAATCATTTTGAATCTCAAATGATTCCTATATTTCCTTTAGCCAGGCTCTTGCCTCGACTGGGTCAGCTTGTTCCTTGGAACTCTGAGAGCTTAACGATTTAAAGGTCATGAAAGAATTTCCTGCCGCATTGTCCCCTCAGGGTGGTGGTTGGGGATAATAGTCTAAGTTCTGTCTAGACAGGTCCATAAATTGCCATATAGGAGTACCGTCTCGGGTCTCCTTTCCTTACTCGTTTCCTTAGTATGAAATGTTTCCACCTTCTCCCATAATCGGGGTTATCTTATACATTAAAAACCTTGTTTTCCACTCTATTATGTTATGGGTTCTTTCTTTCTTGATGGCAACCTCCCTGACTATCACACTCTGGGTTTGCCCTAAATCCTATTCCTCAAACTATGGCTCTCATCTAAGTTCTCATCCTTAAGCTCTTGAACTTTCGGAACCCAAATTCTATAGGAATACCTCATTATTCCCTTATCATCTTTCTCAGTATTAATCTCATATTTATTTGTTGGCTCTCTGCCTTCATTCATCACCTTTTTCTGGCACAATATGCTCTTTTCCAATAATTCGGTCTCTATTGCAATCTCAAACAGCTTTTCGGTACCGGCTCCGGTTACCTTCACTACTATTTCCATTTTCTCAAAATCTCTTATCAACTCTCCCAAAGACATTATCATCTTGAGTCTCTCCTTTTTACTAATGGCATCAGCCACCACATTGGCTTTCCCCGAATGATAAAGAATCTCCCAATCATAATTCTTGATTAGCTCTAACCGCCTCCTCTGGCGTATGTTGAGCTCTTTCTACGTAAGAATGTACTAGAGCACTTATGGCTTAGGTAATTCTCGCACTTCTCTCCATACAAGTAGTGCCTCCAATCTTTAGGGTAAAACTATTGCCACGAGCCTAAGCTCATGGGCGGGGATATCGAATTTCATATTACCTTAATTGTCTTGACATGTACGCGATTACCTTACCGTGCTGCATAAGCACGCACCCTAAGCCCTTGTGCGAAGCGTCACTACACTTCACAAAATCTCCTTTTCCATCCGGCAATGCCAGCATAGGGGCCATCACCAACCTCTGCTTCAGTTCTTGAAAGCTGTTCTCGCATTTCTCTGTCCATTCGAACTTCTCAGTCTTACGAGTAAGCCGCGTTAAAGGGGTTACTATCTTTACAAACTTGAACGAACCTCCGGTAGTGACCGGCCAATCCTACCTCTGGTAGTCGACCAAACCATGGTCATCAATTCATCAGTGGTCCTTTATCCAATCCTGTCAGGATCCTCCATGGGGTCCTCCTCAACAACTATCCCTTCTAGGACAACATCCTCAACCGCTAAATTCTCAATATCAACATCATCCGGTCCTGCATTAGGACACTCTATCGGATCCACAATCCGATCTCCAATTAGTAATAAAATATCATCGCGATGTTGCTCCTCAACCTCAGGGTTCGGAGTCCCGCTACCATATACGATAACGAACTACGCTCCTATCACGATATTTATAAGGGTTCCCATAAGGGTTTTAACTGTCAGTACTACGTTAGGTAGCCCGACTATGAACTTGGCAAGAGTTCTTATTATCTTAGTTAACTTATTATCTTAACGTCCCATCATCTCTGAGGTTTATAACGCTTAGCTCTGATACCATTTCTGTAACACCCCCAGATCCGGGGTCGGGGATCCGGGTCGTCACGGTCTTTCTTTCCACAATATCACTTCACTTAATTAATAATAAATAACTTTATGCTGTGACCCCACACTAACACACACCACAACCCGTTATAGTCTCAGAGATGAAATTTAAATAAGTACAAGTCTTTGAATCCACAATTTAAAAGTTATTACAACCCGAAATGATTACTTGATAAATTTACAGTTAATTGCCATTATCTGCCACAAGTTATAATTATACATAATTGATTCTCAAAAGTAGATGGTCTGATCTACAATAGATCTACCTCTGCAGCTATAGCAGCTACAACATCAACGGGAAGACGCGGGACGCTTCCCACGCGCTTGCGCTGGGTCTGCTGGAGTCTGGCCATCTTTCCTAACTGTTGTTGTGTGATGAAGAAATAAAGCAAGGGTGAGCAGCAAGCCCACCAAAATAATATGTATAATGATTTACAATATATGAGCCTACTCATAATACTCATGAAAGTCTTGGTCAAAAGAAATGAACCAAGTTTGATATCTTAATGCGATGAATTCGCAAAATATTCAGTATATATACATATATACTTTTCAAAATATTGGAAGTCCTCTTCCATGCATAATATACACAAATATCGTTGCAAGGTGATCTCATATATCTAACCTTGTCTCAACGTTTTTCTGAAAATCTTTGTCATTCATAAGACAATTATTAATTAGATATAAGTTTAAAAGATGAGGTTACCAAATACCCCAATATACTTATATCTTTCCCAATACTACTTGAACTACCACCGTTCAAGTTATAATCAGTTTCAAAAGTTCATCACATAGATGAGACTACAAGACAAGATTTGAATAGATTCAATCTTTGAAATATTATTGAATGAAATAAAGTTACGAGATACTTTATTTAGTCTCGATATATATATATCCACATATATATATCTCTTAAACATTTCCTGGAACCTCTGTTATGTAAAGTATGAACAGAGTTTGAAACATCCAATGAATTTTGGAAAGGAAAAGAATTTTGGCATAAACCCGATATCTCGCTGATCAGGCAAAGATACCAATAAGTAACCTTTTCTACTGTAGATGGATGAATTCCTCACCGGTCATCACCCTGGCCGCATTAGGACCTCGCGCTCGACCGTACCCCGGCCCCTCACGCGTTGATGGACTGCCACCCAGCCACTTACACAATAATAGACCGTACCCCGGCCTGTCGCTTATGCCGACTCAATGAGATGAGCTTACTTCCCGAACGTTGGGCAAGTAATCAATTCATTTACCAAATCTGCAACCTCGTTGCGAATATAAAATACACCACAGAGCCGGATTCCCCAGGTTTTGAGCGAGTATTTAAATCCCCTTTAAAAAGGAAGATCTTAAATATAAAAAAATGAGTTTTGGGATCCGCTCTGACTTTTAAAAATCATTTTGAAGACTCGAAAACACTTTAAAGAGTGTTTGGAGTAAGGCTGATTTAATGAAGTAAATCAGTCCCCAGAATATTAGAAAATATCTGAATATTATTAATTAAATAATATTCCCGTAAAGAATAGTCTTTATAAAAATAATTGAAGTAGAAGTATTAAAATTTATACTTGAAACGAGTATTAATTAACCAAAGCTATACTTATATGAAAGTATTATCTTTATTTGAATAATCGAAAATAAGTTTGATTATTGACATCTTATTCTTTAATAAAATAAAGAATATATTTCAGCAAATAATCGGAGTCATAGATCCTCAAATGAATATTCAAATAATATTCATTAAATAATATAAACTGAGTCATAAGTCCTCGAATGAATATTCAAATAATATTCAATAAATAATATAAAAGGAGTCATAGATCCTCAAATGAATATTCAAATAATATTCATTAAATAATATAAACTGAGTCATAAGTCCTCGAATGAATATTCAAATAATATTCAATAAATAATATAAAAGGAGTCATAAGTCCTCGAATAATATTCGAAATAATATTCAATAATAAAATAAAGTTAAAGTTATCGAATAAACCTTATTCGATTAATAGTTTGGAAAACTATAACCATATATATATATAAATATATATATATATATATCCATATCCATATATATACAAAATCTACTCGGGATCCTCGGCTCCCGGTTTTAGAAAATATTTTCACCTTTGGGTCCCTATACTAAGGGTATATGCAAGTTACCGCTATCCTCTAGCATAGGTATTATCAACTGAACCAACAGATATATATTTCAAGAATATGAAACAGGCATGCATATATACCATATCACATGCTACAATATATCGCAAGAATTTGCTAAATAACCAACATGCATCTATCGCAAGATAGTGCATATACAAGTGTATTCATCACAACAACAGTATAACGGATAGAATACTTGCCTGAGCGACTTGGGGGTGAGAAAGGCTCGGGACGAGTCTGATAACCTATAAACAACAAGTAAGTTGGAATTAAACCAAAATCACTTGTAAATCTATGCTTTAACTAACTTAGACTCTAATGCTAGTTTTGCGCTCACCGATTTGCTTAAGTCACTCGGGTACCCTCGGCTCCACCATTTTTAATAATTTAACCTTTACGAGTTTTAAAGCGATTCCTTCGCGAATGACTTACCAACTGCCTAACACACTTACCATAAATGTTTCACACATTAAATAACCCTTTTTGGTCTTTAACCTACATTCCAAAGTAAGGCGAGGGAAAAAGTTTCGTTCGCGAAACGCCGTTACTTGAAACGGTCGTTTCTCCTAAACCGTAAATCGGAATCGAACGAACTACATATCAAAACGAAGCTCGTAACATGAGATATCTAAACATGGCAGTGGTCACAATCTAGCAGGGGGTTCTCGGGTCCTAATGCTATGCACAAAAACAGTCCAAAGAAAATCGGACGTTACGACGGCTATGTTTACGCGATTTCCAATTTTTAAACCATCCACAATCAACCCAAATCAACCTCAAATCCAACATACAACCATCCTCCATCCTTATCACATCATAACCACCCCAACCAATTCAATTTAATCTTTCATACTTATGCTTAAACTTAACTTTAATCATTCTTAAGTTCTTTTAAATCAAAACCACAATAATTACCATTCCATTCACTACCATACCAAATCTCAAACTCTAAATCATAACAACAAGATACAATATCAACCCACTACTCAAAATCACCTTATAATATATATGAACCTAGGGTTTGGAAATGGTATACCTTCCTTGAAGTGGTGGGTGGAGCTAAGAAGCCTTAAGAAGCTTTGAGAAGCCTTAGGAAAGCTTGGATCTTCAAGAAAAACAAGAAAAAGTTCAAGTTAAAAACTTGAAAACACTATTCATTGTCTTCTTCCTTGATTAAATGAAGAAGTTAGAGAAAGAATTAATGGCTTAAACTCATGATATAGCCATAACTAAGCATGAAGATGATTAGGGAATTTTCTTACCAATTTAGGAAGCTTTGATCTTTGATTTTGAAAAATCTATGCCTTGAAAATGCTAAAAAGCCGAGAGCAAGATGAACTCATGCCTTGGTTGTTTTTGATTTTTTGATGAAATGATTTTGCTAGCTTGGTTGGCTTGGTTTTTGTATTTGATTTAGTAAATTACTACCTTGCCCTTGAATTTGTGTGGTCCTTATTCAACCACACCTCCTTCCTTCCCATGTCATGCTTACCTCATCCTCATGATGTCATCCTTCCTTCCTTGTCTTCTTTCTATTGGTTGGATGACATCATTCCCATTAATCCCTTTGATTAACTTCCTAATCGTTTGCCTAATGACCGCTGATCTGTTATACGGTTCGCTTAACTTTCGTTTTCGTTTATCGTTTGAGGGATCATACCTGGGATCTTATTACTTAGGTTCCCTTAACCTTTCTCAATATATTATATTCCTTTTATGATCCTCTCCTATAATCCTTTAATTTAAATCCTTTTTATCCTGTTACCTTTTTCTCAAATCTTTCCGTATCTAGTGTATTTCCGGGAAAAATCAAAGTGTTCGGATTTGGATTCTGACGATCTTTACATACACTTATATCCCATATAAAGTACTAATAAAATCTCAGAATATCCATATCAGAACCCCTACATAGTGTGGCATGAAAAGTTTTCTCATTCAGCAAAAACACTATTCATAAGGGTTTCAAAAATTTTCCAAAAATTGGGGTTATTACAGCTACCTCAAGGAAAGGCAAGGGAAAATCGCTCATCACAAAGTCTGATACTGAGTTATCAAGTTCTGATAGTGATGATGACTCAGAAACTGAAAGCTTGCCTGAGATGGATGCTGATGAAGAGATGATGAAGCTGTGTGCTCTTATGGTGAAAGGAATCACAAGGATTGCATACAGAAAATTCAGGAAGGGAAAGAAATTTTCCAGGAAAGGTGCAAGTTCTGATAAGAAGAGTTTCAGAAAATCTGAAGGCAAAGGAGGGAAGTCTGACAGAGGAGATTACACAAATGTCAAATGCTACAACTGTGGTGAGAAAGGCCACGTATCTCCTGATTGCAAGAAAGTGAAGAGTGACAAAGGCAAAGCTCTTGTCACAAAGAAGAAAAGTTGGACAGACACTTCAGATTCTGAAAGTGAGGAGAACTATGCCTTGATGGCAAATGCTGATAGCAGTTCTGAAGCTGCTGAGTTAAAGGTACCTCAAACTACTTATGCCTTTCATACTGATGATATTAATGAGTTGAGAAGATATCTTAAAACCATGTTTATTAGTTATAGAGATCAAACTTTAACATGTGAAAGATTAACTTCTGAAAATCTTGCCTGTAAAAAAAGGAATGATTATTTAGAAAAAGAGTTAGTCATGTTCCATCAAACTCAGAAAGATAGAGATGATGCTTTCTATGTTAGGGATGAAGTACTTAAAATGAATGAATCTCTAAAAACTGAGTTAGAAAAGGAAAGAGAGATTATCAGGACTTGGACTAACTCTGGCAGAACAACTCAAAATTTGTTAAGTAGTGGAAACTGGAAAGAGGGCTTAGGGTATGGAGATGATAAGAATGATAAAGGAACTGTAGAAATTAAGCCTATAGTTGTTAAATAAAAGCCAAAGGTAAAACCTGTTAAGTTTGTAGCTATAAAGTCTGATACTGAGAAATCAGAAGTTAAAGAGGAATTAACTTCTGACAAACTAAAACAGGAAAAGCCAACTGAAGTTAACGTAGGCTTAATGACAAAGAAGCAGCTTAAGCATAAGCTGAAAGATGTTAAGAATGTAAACAAGGTAAAGTCACCTAGGAAAAATAGGAATGGAAAGGAAGGTGTGAATAAAAGTAATGATTATAAGCCTGTTCCTAATGCTCCTAGAAAAACATGTCATAACTGTGGAAGTTCTAACCATCTGGCTTCTTTTTGCAGGAAGAATAAGAACATAAACTCCTTACCTTCAAAGTCAGGAGTTAAGAGTCAGTCTGTTAGATATAGGCCACAAAATCCTTATTTTCATTGAGGTAGTTTATGGAATTCCATTTATACTTGTAAGGAATATCATAGTTTGTACTATGATTATTATCAAATAAAACCTTCTTTAAAGAAAGTTAGCATTGTTCCTTCTAGTGTAAGTTCTGATACAAAGTCTGATAGTGTAAATGCTGATAAGAAAAATGTTAACATAAACTCTGATGCTAAATCCGCTGCAAATATTAACAAACTTAATAAGACCAAAGGATCCAAGCAAGTTTGGGTCCTTAAAACTAATCATTAGTGGTCTTTGTGATTGTAGGGCAACAGGAAAAACATCCTAGTTCAGGACAGTGGATGCTCAGGACATATGACTGGAAATAAAGCCCTGTTATCAGACTTTGTGGAGAAAGCTGGCCCAAGTGTTTCTTATGGAGATGACAACATTGGAAAAATACTGGGATATGGCAATATCAATCTTGGGAATGTCATCATTAAAGAAGTAGCTCTGGTCTCAGGACTTAAACACAATCTGCTCAGTGTTAGTCAAATCTGTGACAGAGGTTATCATGTGGATTTCTTTGAAGAACACTGTGAAGTTGTAAGCATATCTACAGGCAAAGTTGTTCTGAAAGGATACATGTATGGTAACATTTATGAAGCCAAGCTTTCAACAAGTACTGATAGTTCTGCAATCTGTCTGTTAAGTAGAGCATCAATTGAAGAAAGCTGGAATTGACACAAGAAACTCTCTCATTTAAATTTCAACAATATAAATGAACCAGTCAAGAAAGATCTTGTGAGAGGACTGCCAAAATCAGTATTTGCTCCTGATGGCCTTTGTGATTCATGTTAGAAGGCAAAACAAAGAAAATTTTCATTCAAGAGCAAGACTGAATCATCAATTCTTGAGCCTTATCACCTACTACATGTGGATCTATTTGGTCCAGTGAATGTCATGTCTATTGGAAAGAAGAAATATGCTATGGTCATAGTGGATGAGTTCACCAGATACACATGGGTGTATTTCTTGCACACAAAAAGTGAAACTGCATCTATCTTGATTGATCATGTCAAGCAACTGGATAAATTGGTCAAAGATTCAGTGAAGATCATAAGAAGTGATAATGGCACAGAGTTCAAGAATTTGTGTTATTCCCAGTGGACTAACAATGAGATTTACAGAATGGGGGTTGAATGTAAATCTCAAAACTTTTTCAAGTTTTGAGCAGTTTGTAAGGCTAAGTGTTTGAGTGATCAAATATGTGTGAATTGCTTGGAGCTGATGGAGACAGATATATATTTAAACACAAATGTAATGAACACAAAGAACTTAAAAACTTTTCTGGTGGATTTGTTGTTCCACCAGAGATGTGTTATTTCAGAAAATCTGTGATTCAAAATTAAATCACAGCTGCTTCCTAGTACAAACTAGATGATTTTCTCTCTTGATATTTCTAAACAGCTCAGGGAAAATTCACTTCTAATTACTAGCTACTACTTGGTTTATATATCACCAAGTTTACAAGTGAAGACAAAGATAAAGTACAATAAGAAAATAGTTCTCCACTTATTTCTATTCCATTTTTATCCAGTGTAATATGGAATTATCTGTTGACTTTCCATTTTGAACCAGACTAAAAAATGGCTGCTTTTTCTGCTGTTCCTGAAATAGGCTACCACATCTCTGTCAATCCATGTGCCTCTGTCAGCTTTGTTAACTGTCACTATCAACTGCTATGAGACTGAGCATCCGTTGAACCTTTCATCCGTTGATGGCTTTATCCGTTGATGCTCTAGCAGTTGAAGCTTTATCCGTTGAAGCACTTATCCGTTGATGGATATTATCCGTTGAAGCATTAGAGACATCCGTTGAAGCTTTGTTTCTTATCCGTTGAAGATCTTCAATATCCGTTGACACTTCTTCACTTATACAAAATTACAAGGCATGAAATATTTACAATTAGCCCTCCTATTTGTACATCCATTAGTAGTCAACATGACTGATTATTTCCTAACAACATCTAAGAATTACAGCTTGAAACCAGAGAGTGAAATGTGCTACAATACCAAACTTATTGCTAAGTAAGGCTACTCCTTCAACGGATAGCCAAGATGGTCTTATCCGTTGAGGCTACAAACACTAGATTTCTACTTAAGTGTTTTGCTTAACTTATCATCAAACTAATACACATATTCTTAACAATCTCCCCCTATTTATGTCTACTAGAACTGTAGGCATAAATTTGGGTTTATCTTGATGATAACAAAACACTTAACAAATATATAAACTGTAACAAAGCAGAAATTCAAAAGTGCTACAAAAGTGTATATGCTGAGATGAAGTTGAAGAAATACATTATTTCCAAGGGTGCTCCTTTAGCCTGAGCAAATTACTTTCTTTTCCTTTGATCCCTGGTTTTCTTTCCTAGCCTCCTGTCATTCTCCTCTATTTGAAGTTGAAGTTGTCTGTAGAATTCAGCTTCATCTTCTTCATTGATATCTAACTTAGACTGCATATCCTTGAGAGTTTCATTACTGGCAATCTTTAGCTGATCTTCAATTCTGAAAAATCTTCTGACTCCTTTGTTGTCTCTGAACTCCATCAACCAATGAGGTGATTTGTGAATTGTAATACCTCTCTCTTGAACGAGTAAAGTTCTAGGCAAGGCATTGGGCTCCCACCAAGTTTTCCTTATGTTGGCAATCTTGTTGAGAATCTCAGTCCTGGCAGTCCTGGTAAAGCCAGAATCCTTTTGTATGGCTGAGTAGACTCTAATCAAGGTAGAGTAGCCTTCATTCAGAATTCTGTGAAGAGGCCATGTTCTTTCCCCAGCTCCTTTGTATTTAAACACTAGTCTTTCTGGTAGCTGTCTGTAGGCAGCTATTCCCCTTACATCCTCCAGCTCATCCAGATAGAGTTCAATGTCTGAAAATTCTTTTATGTCATAGATGTGAACATAATCATCTTTAGAGGTTTGAGGTTTAGGCTTAGGCTTCTGTGTGAATTTGATTGAGGCTTTAGGGGGTGTTGATTTGATTCTTCTTTTCTGCTTCTTTGATGGTGTAAAAGAGGTTAGAAAGGTAGGCAATTTGATGGTGTCCCAATCAATTGGTTCCTCCTTAGGAATGATTGGTTCACCATGAATGTTTATGAAGGGGTCAGGCACAATGGGTTCAGGAATAGAGGGTAGTGGTTTGGATATTGATTGGTTTTCTTCAGTCTCATCTACCATCTTTCTCTTTGCATTGACCTTCTTTCTATTCCCTTTCTGCCATTCTTCCTTACTTCTTTCCTCCATCTCAGTACCAACCATGTCCCCCATAGCTCTATCATCACCTTTGTCTTCAATTTCTTTCTGTTCTTCAGCCTGACTTAACTTTAGCTGTTTTTCAAGCTTTGCTTGTGCTCTTTTGTTAGCCTTTAGCTGTTTGGCTTCTTCCTTCAACCTCTTGGTTTCTTCCCTCTTGGCTATTGAGAATTTGGAATGTCCTTGCATCACATAGATGCTCTTTCCCTCTCTAAAGATAACAGCCATGTTCCTCCTTACAGTCTCATCCATGTTCTCTTTGAGCTTTATGATACTTCTACCCAAAAGCTTGTCTTCATCAGGCTTTGGAAGAGGAAAATCCACTCCTTTCATTTGAGCAAGGCTTAGAGGGTTCTTTGTAGAGTCCTTGTTGAAGCTGTTGTTGGGCTTGAGAACCATAGGTTGCAGATCTTTGGAAGAAGTTTCTCCATCCTTATGCCTCCCTACTGGCTTGAGTTCCATAATAATCGATTCCACTTTTGTGCTATGCTTCACAGATTGTGATTGAGAAGTTGTAGAACCAAATATTAGTTGCATCTTTTCATCAATCTTCTTCCTTTGCTCTTTAACTTGTAATTCAGCTGCTGCTATCTGGATTAGATCAATTCCATCTAGCTTTCCTTTGACTTGAATTGGTGGAGAAGTTGTGATGACAGGAACTAGCACTTGAGAAATCTGAACTGTTGTAGATGGCTCTCCTTCCCCTTCCCCTTTATTCTCCCCCTTTTTGTTATCATCAAGGGTAGGGGTCAAGCCTTGTGCTTTTGCCAGCTGCATGAGTAGATTTGTTTGAGTTTGTTGATTCTGAAGAATGGTGACCATAGAGTCTTCAATGATTTGAACCCTATCTTCCAATCTGGCCAGCCTCTTGTCAGCATCAGATGTTTTCCTCAGTCTCCCCAACAAATCTTGCATAGTACCATAGGGTATAACTGAATCCAATTTCTCAGCATTGTAGGATTTCAGATCTGCAATGTCCTGCTTGAGCTCATCCATACTTAGATTTTGCTGGTAATGCTGCAACTGCAAGAGATGCAGAGATTCCAGATGAGCTTGAAGAATTGCCTTGGTACCAGCATCTTGAGTCTCCTGAAAGGCCTTCTGAATTGTCATGACTTGTCTGACCAAAGTGACACCAAATTCTCCTGGTGTTGGTGATTTGGCCAGTGCCCATTCAGGAAGAGCAGGAGCAGAACTTGGGCCTTCTACTCCCCCTAAGTTCATGCTCTCATTCAAAGAATTAGAGTCATCATCATTAGAATTTACTCCAAATTCTTCAGATGGCTCACCAGCTTGAGAAGGCAGCCTGTTGACAGCAGCTTTGTCTCTGAGAAGAGATTCTGAAGTGTGTACAATGTGTAGTGTCTGTTCTGCCTCCACATTGCCCTGAGTAGCCAAAAATTGAAAGGCTGAAACAGGGTGAGTAAAAGTGTCAGCATCCAAGGAAATGTTATCAATGACAGCTTTGTAATGTTGCTGAAATTGTCTTTCCTTATCTGCATCATCCACTTTTATTAACTCACTAGCAATGGCTGGATCCACCCTTATAGCTTCTGTACCTGCCTTTCTCTCAATTTCTCTCTGTTCTTGCATCAGGGGCTCCCCCTGGCTCACACACACCCTCACACCCTCACCTTCACCTTCTAAGGTGGCACTCCTCTCACTTACTTTTGTCATGCTGGAAGAAATAGCATGCATTTGGTGACTCTCAACCTCTCCTTTTGCCTGGGAGCAACCCAGCCTCTCACTCAAAAAATCACTCCCTTCCCTCAAGCCTAAAAGTGATTGTACAGTTGCCATGTCCTCTACAGTTGGAATTGTTTCTGTTAAGTGTGTAGAGGCCATCAACGGATAGGGAGTATCCGTTGAAGTGGAAACTGATGGTATCAACGGATAACTGCTGTTAAGCTTATCCGTTGAAGAACAACCACTTGTCAACGGATGAGAGTTATCCGTTGAAGAAGGAAAAGATGTAGATATAGAAAGTGACATAATTGTTGAATCTGTGTGGATTGATTTTAAGTGTGGTGACAGATTCTGCAACTACATCTGAAAGAATTGGCTGATGATCCAACAAATCATCTAAAAGATGATGATCACCAGGTTTTGAGTGGGGCTCCTCCCTGAGTTTTAATGAGGGAAAATCAGGAATTGATGTGAATATCATATCCACATCCAGAGAGGGTGTTGGAGAGTTTGATGAATGGTGTGTTTCTATATTGAGAGAATGGGGCTGTGATTCCACATTTGCTGGAATCACATCAAGCTGAATTTGAGAAGGTACAGATACAGGTGGATGTATCTGTGCTGAGTGTGTCCCTTGTATGGAAACTAGGGTCTTGGCCTTCTTCTTCCTTGAAAAGGCTTTAAATGGTGAATGTGTGGCTTCAGTGTCCCTCCCTCTTTTGTTCTGTGTCCCTGGTTGGGGACTATTTTCAATAGTTACAACCTTTTGGGAGGATGCAACTAGGGATGTGTTGGACTCCTTTTGAACCACCACAGTCTTTTGAGAGACTGTGGCTTGGCTGGTTTGGGTACCACTCACCTCTCCCACCTTATCCTGGGGGCTTTTTGATGTTCACCCCTCCCCTCACCACTCACACCCTGTTCACTCCCTTCAGGGTTTATGGTAGTTGTTACAACTGTTGTCTTTTGAGAAACAACAGAGGTAGGTTTCTTTGACTTGACTTTGGAAACTTTAGATTTGGTGGCTTTGGTAGGAGCCTGTTTGGACAAAGACACAGGTTCCATAGCCACACTAGAAGGCAAAGAAACATTGGGGTTGGAAATAGTAGGAGTTATAGAAACATTTACCTCACTTACCTATGGTGCATTCATGATTGTCAAGTATACCAATGGCACCTGGCTGTTGAGGTTCATTCTCAAAAGGTCTGCAAGGACCCTTTTCTCTTGTGCCCAACATTTGAGTTTATTATTCTCATTGGATATAACCAAACCTTCAGCAACATGGTTAGCCAATAACATAAAGAATCTAGCAAAGTAGATGTTATGTGGTCTATTAGCTTTGTTGCCTAATATGGAACCTAATTTTAGCATAACACAGTTGCTAAAATTAAAGTACCTATCAGAAACTAGCATATAGAGCATATTAACAAGAGATGAAGTGATAGCATCAAAATTGCTAATCTTCCCAGAGAAAACCTTAATAAAGGCATTTCCAAGAAAACTCCATTCTTTCCTAAGGCCTTTCCTTCTAATACTACCTAAACTAGCAGAATCAAAAGCATAGCCTATAGAATCTAGCATTGCAGAGACATCTTTATCAGTATGTGGTGTCATGGCATTATTCTCAGGCAACTTAAAGCAAGATTGTATATCATCACAATTAATGCAATAGTCCTTACCTTTGAGAGAGAAGGCAATAGTCATATCTGTGGTGTTGAACTCTGCAGTTGTCCAAATTTCCTCAATCACTTCACAGTAGATGGTTGGGGCTTCCAGCATTGTATAGCTCAGTTTGCAGTTCTTGATGAAGTCCATCATCTTGTGATAATCAGAATGGGCTTCATTCTTTTCAACCAAGACTATGAAATTATTCTTTTCATAAACAAATCCTGTTTGAGACATAATTTTGACTACTGGTGCCATTGTTGTGAGTAGAGGTTGCAGAGAAAAACTTGAGAATTGAGAGAGAAAGAGAATGATAATTGCAAGAAAGCGTAAAGTGAAAACAAGAATTCAATTGGGCTTTTATACTTTCTTGAATTAAAACATAAATAAAATAATTAAATGATACTTTTAAGTAAGTGACAGCCGTTCAGGAATAAATAAAACTGTAGAAATTCTGAAAACTACCGTAAATACAAATACATACAACACTGTATATCTGTATCAACGGTTGAGTAAAAGAATCAACGATTGTGACTCACTGACGTGACACATCAACGGATAAGGTAAATAGTTATCCGTTGATGAACAACACCATTTTATCCGTTGAAGGATAAAATTACCAGAAATGTATTTGTCTTTCAACAGATGACGAATATCCGTTGATAGAACAATTTTGGCTTTCAACGGATAGGGAATATCCGTTGACAGGATATGTCTTGATTAAAGCCAACTTTGTTCTTGTAACAAATTCATTTCAGGCTACAAGACAGATTACATAGATGACATAGATTATGAATAGTTAAGCATACCTAACTCACTTACTAATCTTGTGAATGTTAATTCATCAAGTGGCTTGGTAAATATGTCTGCAATCTGCTTTTCACTTGGAACAAAATGAAGTTCCACTGTACCTTTCATCACATGTTCCCTAATGAAGTGGTACTTGATATCAATGTGCTTGGTTCTTGAGTGTTGCACTAGATTTTCAGTAATGGCAATGGCACTTGTGTTGTCACAAAATATTGGAATTTTGTCAACAGTTATACCATAGTCAAATAACTGGTTCCTCATCCATATTATTTGTGCACAGCAACTACCAGCTGCAATGTACTCAGCTTAGCTGTTGATGTGGAAACAAAATTCTGCTTCTTGCTGAACCATGATACAAGCTTGTTCCCTAGAAATTGACAGGTGCCTGTTGTGCTTTTCCTGTCTATTTTGCAACCTGCATAATCTGCATCTGAGTAGCCAATTAGATCAAAACCAGACTCTCTAGGGTACCAAATTCCTAGATTTGGAGTCCCCTTGAGATATCTGAAAATTCTTTTAATAGCCACTAAGTGAGATTCTTTAGGGTCAGCTTGAAATCTAGCACAGAGACAAGTAGAAAACATAATATCAGGTCTACTAGCAGTTAAATATAAAAGTGAGCCAACCATGCCTCTATAACTTGTAATATCCACAGACTTTTCAGCCTTGTTTAATTCAAGCTTAGTGGCAGTGGCCATGGGAGTTTTTACAGGTGAACAATCCATTAAGTCAAACTTCTTTAAAAGATCATAAATATATTTAGTTTGACTAATGAAAATTCCACCACTAACTTGTTTAACTTGTAAACCAAGAAAGTAAGTTAGTTCTCCCATCATGCTCATTTCATATTTACTTTGCATTAATTTAGCAAACTTTTTACAAAGTTTATCATCTGTAAATCCAAATATAATATCATCTACATAAATTTGTACAAGTATCTTAGAGCCATTAACATTTCTAAAGAAGAGAGTTTTGTCAACAGTACCTCTTGTGAAGTGATTATCTAGAAGGAACTTTGATAAAGTCTCATACCAGGCTCTAGGTGCTTGCTTTAGTCCATAGAGTGCTTTCAACAAATAATACACATGGTCTGGAAAATTTGGATCTTCAAAACCTGGAGGTTGGCTTACATAAACTTCTTCTTCCAATTCTCCATTTAGAAATGCACTCTTGACATCCATCTGATAGACTTTGAAATTGGCATTAGCTGCATAGGCTAGAAAGATTCTGATGGCTTCAAGTCTGGAAACTGGAGCAAATGTTTCATCAAAATCTATTCCCTCTTGTTGAGAGTAGCCTTTAGCAACCAATCTGGCTTTATTCCTTATGACAATGCCATTTTCATCCATCTTGTTTCTGAATACCCATTTTGTGTCAATAGAACTCTTGTTCTTTGGCTTGGGTACCAGCTTCCATACTTTGTTCCTCTCAAATTGGTTTAGCTCCTCTTGCATTGCTAAAATCCAATCTGGATCCAAAAGAGCTTCTTCCACTCGCTTAGGTTCCTCCTGTGATAGAAAGCTACTATACAGACATTCATCTTGAGTAGCCCTTCTAGTTTGTACTTTTGATGTAGCATCACCAATGATCAGTTCAAAAGGGTGATTCTTGGTCCATTTCCTTTGAGGTGGTAGATTAGCCCTTGATGAGGTTGCCTCAGTATTGTCATGATGTGAGATAGAATGTTGATTTGTTGAAACTCCCCCTGAGTTGCTGATCCTTTGAAAGAAATTGGGAGTTCTATCAACTGATGAGGTGAATTGATTATCCGTTGACAGACTGTGATCAACGGATGCTTCGTTATGAACTTCAATGGATGATGCACTTTGTCTTTCAATGGATGCTACATTGTTTCTTTCAACGGAAGCTGAATTATGACTTTCAACGGATGCAGCATTCTGTGCATTATCCAAAGGCAGACTCTGGTTTCTTCTTGAGATGCCTTCTTCATCATTCTCATCTTCACTATCATCACAATATATCTCAATATTGTCAAATTTGAGTCCTTCATGATGTCCCTCATCTGTTAGTCCATCAATCTTTTTATCATCAAACACAACATGTACAGATTCCATGACAATGTTGGTTCTTAGATTGTAGACCCTATATGATTTTCCAGCAGAATAACCAACAAATATTCCTTCATCAGCCTTTGCATCAAACTTTCCTTTGTGATCAGATTGATTCCTTAAGATGTAGTATTTGCAACCAAAGACATGTAGAAAGTTTAATGTTGGTTTTCTTCTCTTGAATAATTGATAGGGAGTCATGCATTTTGCTTGATTGATTAGAGAAATATTCTGAGTGTAACATGCACAGTTAACAGCCTCAGCCCAAAAATAAGTTGGGAGTTTTGACTCCTCAAGCATTGTCCTTGCAGCTTCAATTAGTGATTTGTTCTTCCTTTCCACCACACCATTTTGTTGTGGAGTTCTTGGAGCTGAGAACTCATGCATGATCCCATTTTCTTCACAGAACATCTTCATGGTTGAATTCTTGAACTCAGTTCCATTGTCACTCCTAATATTCCTTACTTTGAAATCAGGATGATTGTTGACGTGCTTGATATGATTGATGATGATTTCACTAGCTTCATCCTTTGATCCAAGAAAATAAACCCATGAAAACTTTGAGAAATCATCTACAATCACTAGGCAGTATCTTTTCCTTGAAATTGACAATACATTGACTGGTCCAAAAAGATCCATGTGTAGAAGTTGCAGTGGTTCATCAATTGCAGATTCAAGCTTCTTACTGAATGATACTTTCTTTTGCTTTCCTTTCTGACAAGCATCACACAGTCCATCCCTTGTGAATTCCACTAGAGGCATTCCTCTAACTAAGTCCTTTTTGACTAGATCATTCATTGTCTTGAAATTCAAATGGGACAGCTTCTTGTGCCATAGCCAACTTTCAACTGGACTTGCTTTGCTGAGAAGACAAGTAATGGATTCTGCATCTGTAGAGTTGAAATCAGCTAAGTACACATTCCCTTTTCTA
The DNA here is from genome assembly GCF_009905375.1 of Apium graveolens. Taxonomy (NCBI): domain Eukaryota; kingdom Viridiplantae; phylum Streptophyta; class Magnoliopsida; order Apiales; family Apiaceae; genus Apium; species Apium graveolens. The sequence goes on along the minus strand of NC_133648.1, from coordinate 247,208,547 downwards.
ACTCCAGTTAGAACCACTTTATTGTCCTTTTTACTTGTGACAATACAGGCTTCAGAATTGAAGGAAACAGTATTCCCTCTGTCACATAGTTGACTGATGCTCAATAAATTGTGTTTGAGACCATCAACCAATGCAACTTCATCAATGATGACATTTTCTCTTGAAATCAAGCCATATCCCATAGTGAATCCTTTGTTATCATCTTCAAAGGTTATGCTAGGGCCAGCTCTCTCCTTAAACTCTGTGAGCAGGGTGAAATCTCCTGTCATGTGTCTTGAACAACCACTGTCCAAGTACCATAGATTCCTTCTTTGTCCCTGCACACAACAAAGTCAATCAAGTTGATTTTGGTACCCAAGTTTCCTTGGGTCCACCCTTGTTAGTCTTTTTCCTAGACTTCATTCCTCCTGCATCTTTTGACTTAGGTAACTTTGGGTCAACCTTGGTCTCAGATGTGGTTGGTTGAAGTGTAGGGTTAGTCACAGTATCATTTAACACATTTGATTGAATTTGATAAGGCATATGTTGTGCAAGCATGTTATTCCACATAGGCATACTGTATGGCATTTGAGGCATACTAAATGCAGTAAAATAAGGATTGTTAATGTATGGCATGTTTGCAAAATGTGCATGGGGATTCTGGTGAGACATAACAGGCATAGCATGCAGAGATGACATAGACATGTTAGGTATGGAGGGATTTGAAGGCATGGGAGTATTTTTAACAGATTTGCAATTATCAGATAGGTGATTAACACTTTTACAATGCACACAGCTTTTTCTAGGAGCATACCTATCAGGTGTGTAATTGTTGTGTTTATTAATCCCTACCTTCCCATTTCTTTTAGATTTTCTTTTAGTTTCCTTCTTATCCTCAACCAACTTAAGTCGATCTTTTAGCTGATCTAAAGTCATATGTCCTATATTCACCTTACTAACATCTCTGGATGTGCTAGCTCCTTCTTTGACAAAGTTCTTGAGAGTTGAATCATTCTTTTTATTTAGATTTTTATTTTTAAAAGAACTTGCCTATTTTAATTGATGAGCCTTCAACGGATGCTCCTTTTCTTCCTTCAACGGATAACTTTCATCATCCGTTGATTCCATATCCATTGACAATCCATCAATTAATTCTAACTTCTTTTTGTTTTTCTTCCAGGCATCCTCACAGAATGATTCAATTCCCTGGACCTTTGCAATCTGAACACTGACATCCCTAGATGTTTTCCAGGCCTTGATTACCTCTTGCTCACTTTCTAACTGTTTAGAAAGAATTTCCACTTTCTTAACAGCTTCTTCTAGTTCACTCTCAACAGTCAGGCATTTAAGTTTTATCTTTTCAAGCTCAATTACCTGATCCTCTAACACAACATTCCTATCAATTAAAAACACATTATTCTCCTTGATCCTAGTGTTTTCTTTTGCTAGAGATTTAAGGGAAACACGCAAATGATATAATTCATTGGTCATATCATTTATGGCTTCATTGCATTCATATTTAGAGAGCTGAGAGAGATCAGTAGTAATTACCTGGTTGCTTGATGAACTAGTTTCATTTTCATCGGAATTAGCCATCAGGGCTAGGTTGACATATTCCACATCATCATCTTCGTTTGCCCCATCTGCTGCCCAATCATCTTGAGTGAGAAATGCTCTTTCCTTTTGTTTGAGCAAATCAAAATACTTCTTTTTGTAATCAACTTGCTCAAATTTCTTATTCTCAGAATTTGGCTTCCTACACTCACTTGCAAAGTATCCACTAATGCCACAGTTGTAACATTTGAACTTTGATTTGTCCACCATGTTTTTGTTTGGCTTAGTGAACTTTGTGTTTTTCCTGAACTTCATCTTTGCAAACCTCCTGGACAGAAAGGCCAAATGTTCTTCAATATCTTCAGATTCATCCTGACTGGAATTGTCTTCATCCTCAGCAACTTGCTCTTTACCCTTGCTTGATTCTGATTTGCTTGTGCCAACTTTGAGACTTGGCATTGTCTTCTCCTCATTCCTGGCTTCCATCTTCTCACAGTCAGCTACAAGAGCAACTGTTCCTCTTTTTCTCTTTCCCTTTTCCAACAGCTCATCCTGCTCCATTTCAAGTTCATAAGTCTTCAAAATTCCATATAATCTTTCAAGTGTGAAGTTCTTATAATCTTGAGAGTTTCTCAAAGAGACAGTCATGGGCTTCCATTCCTTTGGCAGAGACCTAAGAAATTTTAAGTTGGAATCCTTAACTTGGTACACTCTATCATACAGCTTCAATCCATTCAACAGTTTCTGAAACCTGTTGAAGGTATCATTTAATGATTCACCTTCTTCAAAGTGAAAATATTCATACTGTTGAATAAGAAGCTGCATTTTGTTCTCTCTGACCTGCTCAGTACCTTCACAGATGATTTGTACAGTGTCCCAAACTTCCTTTGCAGTTTGGAAATTGATGACATTGTCAAACATATCTTGATCTAAGCCATTAAATAAAATGTTCATGGCTCTCTTATCCTTGCGGATTTCTTCCATGTCTTCAATAGTCCATTCTGCCCTTGGCTTGGGAATAGACTGTCCAACAGCAACTGTTACAGTAGCAGTTGTGGCTACCTTGTGAGGGATGTGAGGACCATTTTCAATACAGTTGATGTAGCTTTCATCTTGAGAAAGAAGATGTAAATGCATCTTCACTTTCCAGTGATGATAATTATCCTTTTCCAGGACTAGAATCTTTACACCAATATCCTTCCTATTCATGATGGTAACAGGAGAGTTCTTCTGTGCACTCATGATGTCAGCAGAATAGATCTTTAAACTCTTTATATGTTAAGAGCTTGCTCTGATACCAATTGTTATTCCCAGTGGACTAACAATGAGATTTACAGAAGGGGGGTTGAATGTAAATCTCAAAACTTTTTCAAGTTTTGAGCAGTTTGTAAGGCTAAGTGTTTGAGTGATCAAATGTGTGTGAATTGCTTGGAGCTGATGCAGACAGATATATATTCAAACACAAATGTAATGAACACAAAGAACTTAAAAACTTTTCTGGTGGATTTGTTGTTCCACCAGAGATGTGTTATTTCAGAAAATCTGTGATTCAAAATTAAATCACAGCTGCATCCTAGTACAAACTAGATGATTTTCTCTCTTGATATTTCTAAACAGCTCAGGGAAAATTTACTTCTAATTACTAGCTACTACTTGGTTTATATATCACCAAGTTTACAAGTGAAGACAAAGATAAAGTACAATAAGAAAATAGTTCTCCACTTATTTCTATTCCATTTTTATCCAGTGTAATATGGAATTATCTGTTGACTTTCCATTTTGAACCAGACTAAAAACGGCTGCTTTTTCTGCTGTTCCTGAAATAGGCTACCACATCTCTGTCAATCCATGTGCCTCTGTCAGCTTTGTTAACTGTCACTATCAACTGCTATGAGACTGAGCATCCGTTGAAGCTTTCATCCGTTGATGGCTTTATCCGTTGATGCTCTAGCAGTTGAAGCTTTATCCGTTGAAGCACTTATCCGTTGATGGATATTATCCGTTGAAGCATTAGAGACATCCGTTGAAGCTTTGTTTCTTATCCGTTGAAGGTCTTCAATATCCGTTGACACTTCTTCACTTATACAAAATTACAAGGCATGAAATATTTACAATTAGCCCTCCTATTTGTACATCCATTAGTAGTCAACATGACTGATTATTTCCTAACAACATCTAAGAATTACAGCTTGAAACCAGAGAGTGAAATGTGCTACAATACCAAACTTATTGCTAAGTAAGGCTACTCCTTCAACGGATAGCCAAGATGGTCTTATCCGTTGAGGCTACAAACACTAGATTTCTACTTAAGTGTTTTGCTTAACTTATCATCAAACTAATACACATATTCCTAACAATTTGATTTTGGAAGAGTTCTGCAAAAACCATGGAATCAAGCAGGAATTCTCTGCTCCTGGAACTCCACAACAAAATGGAGTTGTTGAAAGAAAGAATAGAACTTTTATTGAAGCTGCATGGACAATGCTTGATGAAGCAAAGCTACCAACCTATTTTTCGGCTGAAGCTGTGCAGACTGCTTGTTTTACTCAGAATGCAACACTCATTAACAAGCATGGAAAGACACCATTTGAGATGGTGAAGAAAAAGAAGCCAAATCTGAAGTATTTTCATGTATTTGGATGCGAGTGTTTTGTTCTTAAGACTCATCCTGAGCAGCTATCAAAATTTGATTTAAAAGCTGATGAAGGAATTTTTGTTGGATATCCACTTTCCACAAAAGCCTTCAGAGTCTACAATTTAAGAACAAAGGTTGTCATGGAATCTATCAATGTCTCCTTTGATGATAAGAAGATTACTGGACTTGAAGATTTCAATGATCATGATCATCTGAAATTTGAAAATGAAGACTTAAATTCTGATACTGGAAATCCTGACAGTCTAAATCTTGATATTGCAAACTCTGATGGATTAAACTCTGATGTTATTGAAACTGTGGTGACTACGCCAAAGGAAGATGCACCTGTGTAGGGGGAGCATACTGAAGAAACAACCACATCTCAAGAAGCATCAGAACCTATAACTGGCTCTTCAAGTTCTGATTCATCAAGTTCTGATGAGCCAAGTTCTGATAATTCTAAAAACTTAAATTCTGAAGGATCCAACTCAGAGAGCATAATTTCAGGGGGAGCAACAGAAAATATTGATGAAGATAGCATGGATAATGAGGGAGCATCCAGTTCTAGAGAAAACCTTCCATCTGCAAGAAAGTGGACTAAATCACATACACCTGATTTAATAATTGGAAATCCTGATGCAGGTGTCAGAACTAGAACAACTACTTCAAATGAATGTCTTTATAATTCTTTTCTTTCTCAGACTGAACCAAAGAAAGTGGAAGAAGCTCTTCAAGATGCTGATTGGGTGCAAGCAATGCAGGAAGAGTTAAATGAATTTGAAAGAAATAAAGTCTGGACCCTAGTGCCAAGACCAAAGAACCGATCTGTTGTTGGTATAAAGTGGGTTTCAAGAAACAAAACTGATAGTGATGGCATAATTACAAGGAATAAAGCAAAGCTGGTTGCAAAAGGATATTCTCAACAGAAGGGAATTGATTATTGTTAGATATATTTGATAATGTCATGGCTAATATGTCTTATGTTTAGCTTTCAGATCTTGTGTGAACAGGATAGATCAGTACTTAACTGTTGATCAGTGCTTATACTGGAAGTCAGGACTTAAGGATATCAGTACTTATATTATCAGGAGATAATCATCAGAAGATAGATATCAGAACTTAAGTGCTGAAGGACAATCAGATAAGGACAGTAGCTGATTAAAGGAAAGAAGATAGAGATAAAACATAAGAAGAGATATGCATGAAGAAGGAATTTCGTGAAGAATGGAATACTTGGAATAGAAGATATCTGATTGATATATTTTAGGAAGCAGAATTATATTCCATATCAATTAGCGATTATCTTGTAACTGTGTAGTATATAAACACAGGCATAGGGTTTACACTATAGGTGTTATCATTATCGAAGTTATTATTCTTTATAACCCTAGCAGCTCTCGTGATATTTGTTCATCACTGAGAGGTAACAGTTCCATATTGTAACAGAGTTTATTGTTTCAATAAAGTTTGTTTTCTGTTTGATTTGAGTGTACTATACACTGTATTCACCCCCTCTACAGTGTGTGTGTGACCTAACAATTGGTATCAGAGCCTATCTGTTAACTTACATACAGTTAAAGATCCAAACACAATCATGTCGGACACAGAAACTCCAACTAAGCCTACCACAACTGAGGAACCACCAAAGACACAAATTCAGAGTCGGTATGAGACCATCAGAGTCCCCATACTGAGACCATCTGAATATCCCATATGGAAGGTAAGGATGACCATGTTCCTGGAAGCAACAGATCCAGAATACCTGGATAGAATCAAGGAAGGTCCTCACAAACCAACCAAACTCGCTGTTGCAGTTGTAGGTGAAGCAGCAACGACCGTACCAAAGGAGAAGAGTGATTATACTGCTGAGGACATAGCATCAATTGCTAAGGATGCTAAGGTACGACACTTACTGCATAGTGCCATTGATAATGTAATGTCAAACAGGGTAATCAACTGCAAGACTGCTAAGGAGATATGGGATGCTCTGGAAACAAGATGTCAGGGAACTGACACAATTAAGAAGAACAGGAAGACAATACTCACTCAAGAGTATGAACACTTTGACTCAAAGACTAATGAGTCATTGAATGATTTATATGATAGATTTGTCAAACTTTTGAATGATTTGTCATTGGTTGATAAAGAGTATGATCTTGAAGATTCAAACCTTAAGTTCCTGTTAGCTTCCTGAATGCTGGGATTTGAAGGCAACGGCAATAAGAGACAACTACAATCTTGATGAAACAACTCTTGACGAAATCTTTGGAATGCTCAAGACACACGAGCTGGAGATGGAACAAAGAAGCAAGAGGAAAGGAGGAAAGTCAAGGACAGTTGCTCTTAAGGCTGAAGAAGAATTCTCCAAAGCAGCTTCCTCAAAGAAAGACAAGGGTAAAGCTCTTTTCATAAAGTCTGATACTGAGTCATCAAGTTCTGAGAGTGATGATGACTCAGATTCTGAAAGCTTGCCTGAGACTGATGTTGATGAGGAGATGATGAAACTGTGTGCTCTTATGGTGAAAGGAATCACAAAGATTGCATACAGGAAGTTCAGGAAGGGAAAGAAGTTTCCCAGGAAAAGCATAAGTTCTGATAAGAAGAATTTCAGAAGATCTGAAGGAAGAGGAGGAAAGTCTGACAGAGGAGATTACACCAATGTTAAATGCTATAACTGTGGTGAGAAAGGCCACATATCTCCTGACTGCAAGAAGGTAAAGGGTGACAAAGGCAAGGCTCTTGTCACAAAGCAGAAAAGCTGGACAGACACCTCAGACTCTGAAAGTGAGGAGAACTATGCATTAATGGCAAATGCTGATAAAGAAAGTGCTGAGAGCAGTTCTGAAGCTGCTGAAACAAAGGTACCTCAGACTACTTATGCTTTTCATACTGATGATATTAATGAGTTGAGAAGATATCTTAAAACCATGTTTGTTAGCTATAGAGATCAAACTTTAACATGTGAAAGATTAACTTCTGAAAATCTTGCATATAAGAAAAGAAATGATTTCTTACAAAAAAGAGTTAGTCATATTCCATCAAACTCAGAAGGATAGAGATGATGCTTTTTATGTTAGGGATGAAGTGCTAAAAATGAATGAATCTCTAAAAACTGAGTTAGAAAAGGAAAGAGAGATAATCAGGACTTGGACTAACTCTGGCAGAACAACTCAAAATTTGCTAAGTAGTGAAAATTGGAAAGAGGGCTTAGGTTATGGAGAAAATAAGAATGATAAAGGAACTGAAGAAATTAAGCCTGTTGTTAAGCAAAAGCCAAAGTTAAAACCTGTTAAGTTTGTAACTGTAAAGTCTGATAATGAGAAATCAGAAGTTATAGAGGAATTAACTTCTGACAAACTAAAACAGGAAAAGACAGCTGAAGTAAACATAGGCTTAATGACAAAGAAGCAGCTTAAGCATAAGCTGAAAGATGTCAAGAATGCAAACAAGGTAAAATCACCTAGGAAAAATAAGAATGGAAAGGAAGGTGTGAATAAAAGCAATGATTATAAACCTGTTCCTGATGCACCTAGGAAAACATGTCATAACTGTGGAAGTTCTAACCATCTGGCTTCTTTTTGCAGGAAAAATAAGAATATTAACTCCTTACCTTCGAAATCAGGAGTTAAGAGTCAGTCAGTTAGATACAAACCACAAAATCCTTGTTTTCATTGTGGTAGTTTATGGCATTCCATTTATACTTGTAAGGAATATCATAGTCTGTACTATGATTATTATCAAATAAAACCTTCTTTGAAGAAAGTTTCCATTGTTCCTTCTAGTATAAATTCTGATTCAAAGTCTGATAATGTAAATTCTGATAAGAAAAATGTTAACATAAACTCTGATGCTAAATCCGCTGCAAATGTTAACAAACTTAATAAGACCAAAGGATCCAAGCAAGTCTGGGTCCTTAAAACTAATAATTAGTGGTCTTTATGATTGCAGGGCAACAGGAAAAATATTCTAGTTCTGGACAGTGGATGTTCAGGTCATATGACTGGAAATAAGGCCCTGCTATCAGACTTTGTGGAGAAAGCTGGCCCAAGTGTTTCTTATGGAGATGGCAACATTGGAAAAACATTGGGATATGGCAATATCAATCTTGGGAATGTCATCATTAAAGAAGTAGCTCTGGTCTCAGGACTTAAACACAACCTTCTGAGTATAAGTCAAATCTGTGACAGAGGTTATCATGTTGATTTCTTTGAAGAACACTGTGAAATTGTGAGTAAATCTAAAGGCAAAGTTGTTCTGAAAGGATATAGACGTGGTAACATTTATGAAGCTAAGCTTTCAACAAGTACTGATGGCTCTGCAATCTGTCTGTTAAGTAGAGCATCAATTGAAGAAAGCTGGAATTGGCATAAGAAACTCTCTCATTTAAATTTCAACAATATAAATGAACTGGTCAAGAAAGATCTTGTGAGAGGATTGCCAAACACAGTATTTGCTCCTGATGGTCTTTGTGATTCATGTCAGAAAGCCAAACAAAGAAAATCTTCATTCAAAAGCAAGACTGAATCATCAATTCTTGAGCCTTATCATCTTACATGTTGATCTATTTGGTCCAGTAAATGTCATGTCTATTGCAAAGAAGAAGTATGCGTTGGTCATAGTGGATGAGTTCACCAGATACACATGGGTGTATTTCTTGCACACAAAAAGTGAAACTGCATCTATCTTGATTGATCATGTCAAACAGTTGGATAAAATGGTCAAAGATTCTGTGAAAATTTTAAGGAGTGATAATGGCACTGAGTTCAAGAATTTGATAATGGAAGAGTTCTGCAAAAGCCATGGAATAAAGCAGGAATTTTCTGCTCCTGGAACTCCACAGCAAAATGGAGTTGTTGAAAGGAAGAATAGAACTCTCATTGAAGCTGCACGTACAATGCTTGAAGAAGCAAAGCTTCCAACCTATTTCTGGGCTGAAGCTGTGCAGACTGCTTGTTTTACTCAAAATGCAACACTCATTAACAAGCATGGAAAAACACCATATGAGATGGTGAAGAAAAAGAAGCCAAATCTGAAATATTTTCATGTATTTGGATGCAAGTGTTTTGTTCTCAAGACTCATCCTGATCAGCTATCAAAGTTTGATCTAAATCCTGATGAAGGAATCTTTGTTGGATATCCACTTTCCACAAAAGCCTTCAGAGTCTATAATTTGAGAACAAAAGTGGTCATGGAATCTATCAATGTCTCTTTTGATGACAAGAAGATCACTGGTCTTAAAGATTTCGTTGACCATGATCAGCTGAGATTTGAAAATGAAGACTCATATTCTGATACTGAAAAACCTGACAGTCTAAGTCCTGATACTACAAACTCTGACGGATTAAACTCTGATGTTATTGAAACTGTGGTGACTACGTTAAAGGAAGATTCACCTATGCAGGGGGAGCATACTCAAGATCCTACCACATCTCAAGAAACATCAGAACATGCATCTGGCTCTTTAAGTTCTGATTCGTCAAGTTCTGATAAGCCAAGTTCTGATAGTGCTGAAAATCTAAATACTGAAGAATCCAACTCAGAGAGCATAGTTTCAGGGGGAGCATCAGAAAATGAAAATGAAGATAGCATGGATCATGGGGGAGCATCCAGTTCTAGAGAAAACATTCCATCTGCAAGGAAGTGGACAAAATCACATACACCTGATTTGATAATTGGAAATCCTGATGCAGGTGTCAGAACTAGAACAGGTACTTCAAATGAGTGTCTATACAATTCTTTTCTCTCTCAGACTGAGCCAAAGAAAGTAGAAGAAGCTCTTCAAGATGCTGATTGGGTGCAAGCAATGCAGGAAGAGTTGAATAAATTTGAAAGAAACAAAGTCTGGACCCTAGTGCCAAGACTAAAGAATAGATCTGTTGTTGGTACAAAGTGGGTATTCAGAAACAAAACTGACAGTGATGGCATAATTACAAGGAATAAGGCAAGGCTGGTTGCAAAAGGATATTCTCAACAGGAGGGAATTGATTATGATGAAACATTTGCACCAGTTGCTAGGTTAGAAGCCATAAGGATATTTTTGGCTTATGCTGCTCACAAAAAGTTTACTGTCTTTCAAATGGATGTGAAAAGTGCTTTTCTCAATGGAGAATTGGAGGAAGAGGTATATGTTGAACAACCTCCAGGTTTTGTAGATACCAAACATTCAGATTATGTCTACAGGCTAGATAAAGCACTTTATGGACTTAAGCAAGCTCCTAGAGCATGGTATGAGACTTTAGCTCAGTTTCTTCTGGAAAGTGGATTCAACAGAGGAACAATAGACAAAACACTGTTCTACCTCAACCATGGAAAGGATTTACTTCTGGTCCAGATTTATGTTGATGATATCATTTTTGGATCTACAAATGACAAACTTTGCAAGAAGTTTGCCAAACTAATGCAGTCAAGATATCAGATGAGTATGATGGGGGAACTTAGCTATTTTCTGGGCCTTCAAGTCAAGCAGAATGAGGAAGGCACTTTTATTTGTCAAACCAAGTACACCAGAAACTTGCTAAAGAAATTTGGAATGCAAGATTGTTCAAGTGCATCCACTCCAATGGCCACTGCAACAAAACTGGATAAGGATACCGGTAAATCAGTAGATATTACTGACTACAGAGGTATGATTGGCTCTCTACTCTATCTAACTGCTAGTAGACCTGATATCATGTATGCTACCTGTCTTTGTACAAGATTTCAAGCAGATCCAAGAGAACCTCACTTAACAGCTGTAAAAAGAATCTTTAAGTATCTTAAAGGAACAGCTGCTCTGGGATTATGGTATCCTAGAGAATCAGATTTTAAACTAATAGGTTACTCAGATGCAGATTTTGCAGGTTGCAAAATTGACAGGAAAAGCACAAGTGGAAGCTGCCAATTTCTTGGAGGCAGATTGGTTTCTTGGTACAGCAAGAAACAAAAGTCAATTTCCACATCAACTGCAGAAGCAGAGTATATTGCTGCAGGAAGCTGTTGTGCACAGATTCTTTGGATGAAGAATCAGTTACTGGATTATGGGTTAACATATTTCAAAATCCCTATTTACTGTGATAATCAAAGTGCTATTGCTATGACAGGTAATCCAGTTCAACACTCAATGACAAAGTACATCAGCATCAGGTACCACTTCATCAGGGAACATGTGGATGAAGGTACAGTGGAATTACATTTTGTTCCCACAGATCAACAGTTGGCAGATATCTTCACAAAACCATTATGTGAAGCTACTTTTACAAGATTGGTAAATGAACTTGGAATGGTTTCAGGTTCTTTCTTTAAATCTGCTTAGACTTGTTCTGTGTTATCAGACTTTATGCTCAGTATTTACAGAATTAATCTCATTGTGTATTCTGTGCTTAATTGATAAATGTCTTTAAGTACTGACTGTTGTCTGATATATGTTTCTAAACTCTGATAAGTGATATGTTTGTTCTAGTACCTATTCAATCCTATGAGGATAACTGTGCTAGATACTGACCTAGTAGTCTTCAATAAATAAATGATTCCATGGAAGAAGTAATTATTTCAGTGGAAATCTTATGACACTAGCAAATTCTGATAATTGAGCTTAGTGAAGTTCACTTTGTATATCTTATTACTAAGTCACAAATTAGAATAATGCTACTCATCTGTTAAGTTCTGATACTAGTAAAACTGCTGAGTGCACTAAATGCTGATAGACCTCTCTTATCAAAAGAAAAAGCAAAAAGATTAAAGAATAAAATCAGGTACTCCTTTGAGATCTAGAGTAAAAATGTGAAAGGGACGACCCAAGTGCATTGCTGGTATTAAGTAAATATGCATTAGAAAAGCAAAATATTTTCTTGGTGACTTTTCACACTCTATGATTACTGGAGAAATACTCTGATAATAGCAAAAATTCTGATAAACAGTCGTGACTCACTTACACTGAGAAGCCACTGTAAAATAGAATTTCAAAAGATGCATAAAATTAGCACAAAACAGTTGAGGTGGACTCAAGCATGAACTCATTCATCAGTAGGTTTCAGGATAATGACAGCTCTTTAGCAAAATTTTAGTTATGCCTTATTTCTAAGATGTACTGAAGTGAATCAGACTTTACTCTTTGTCTGTTATTTAGCTTAATGCACACACTAATCACTCCATCTGAATGATGAAAATTTTTGTGGTGGTCTATGTTATTGTAGATAAACAGTCATTGTGTCATTTTTGCACAAATTCTGAGGACAAGTTCTAGTTACACGTTCTGATGATTAAGTTATGACGTTCATAACTAAGAACTTGTATGAGGATTTACTAAGATGAGCATTCCTTTTTCGAGTTAAGAAATTATGTTCTGATGACTGTTAAGTTCTGGTATAGGTCTAAGTTCTGATTTCTCAGTCTAATCCTTTACTTGGCTTATTTTTGAATGAAATTTAATAACAGTCTCAGTTTGTACTCGCATATGTTGAAGTGGAAGATTAATAGTCACTATGATTAGGATTAATGGTTTTGTACTTGAACAGTCCACTGTTTCTTGTGTCTTGTGTGGTCTAGACCATGATTCCTCTTTCCAATGACTGTTATTCTTTTTCAAAGTCTAGGGAGACGAGGTAGAATTAATTCTACCTGTCAGCATTAAATATCTTTGCGTCTCTTGGCATTCTTTTGCCTATATAAACAACCACTTCACATCATTCTTTCCATCACATTCTTCTCACACACTTATCCTCCTTCTTCTGTCAAAAACACAATGGTTCGATACAACATGTTTTTGAACACACAAACCTTCACAATGGAGCTCAGTTGTGCCGACTGGTAGCAGGAGTGGCATATAACAGCCATTCCTGAGGAGATCTGGGACTCTGTCCCACAGGAGGTGCTGGCTCACCTTCTATTCTTCGAGATGGATTATCATCGCCATCTGGAGCGCCTGGAGGAGGAAAGGCGGGAAGCTATCCGTCAGCAAGAGTGAATCATATGACTCGCCATCTTGTTCGTCGAAGATAGGAAGAGGAAGATGACTTAATCTCGTCTTCTTCCTGTTCTTCTTCATCCTCAGTTTTGTCAGGCTTCTTAGCTAGGACTAAAGCTGTTGACGTTAGGATTATAAGCTTAGGGAAAATCTTGTATTGATGTAATTTCTATTTCATATATGTATTGACTTGATATATTAATGAAAACTGTTTTTACTTCAAGATTTTGTCTCTGAGTTATTTTATCTTGTGTTGTTAAATCCTGCTTGATATTATGATGACCATTTAAATTTTATCTTCATTTAAGTTCTGATTCTCTGTCAGCACTTATTCATCAAAATTATCTCGGTCATTTTTAACATGATTCATTTTCAGAATATTAATGTTGCAGTGAAAAATAATTCAATCAGTGCTAACGGTTTAAATTTTGAATTAAAACTGTGTCTCTTGATAAATGGAACGGTTTTTCCTTGAAACAAGGCAACTGGGTAAGTAATCATTCTTGTTTTCTCGAGCCCAGTAACTATCCGTTATTACTGCATGTCTGACAGGTGTCCAACGGTAACATTTTTTTTCAGAGTATAAGAACAACAGAGAGAAGATTTCTTTAATCTTTTATTTTCTTTATACTTTATCTCTCTTCTTACTTTTACTCTATTTCTCATTCTTTTTCACGTTGGTTTTTCATACAGACATTATCTCAAACACCTAACAGGCATACTTGAATCTCAATATTTTTTCACATGGCACCAAAGGATTTAATCATTGATGGAGCAAAGTTTGTTCCAAACAACTATGCTGCAATTCTTGATCATGCTGAAGCTCCATCTGAATTGCACTTTGTGCAAGATCTTCTTGCACATAGTGAGGTTGGGTACGCCTTAACTCAGCCTGAATTATTTTCAAGTCAACAAGTTCTGCGGTTCTGGAGGACTGGAGTTTTTGATGATGGTGGTAAACGAGGAACTCCCAGTATTATCTTCCAAGTGGGTGATTCATCCTATGTAGTCACTCCTGGTACAGTACGAAGAGCATTACATCTTTCAGAAGATTGTACCTTCTCTATACCAGAGGAATCAGAACTTCGGGGGTTAATGACTGATTTGGGATATAAAAAGAGTCTAACGAAACTTGGACAGTTGAAACGGGCTAATATCAGAAGAGAATGGAGTTTCTTCTTCGATTGCATCACCAAGGCTTTTGGCAACAAGTGTTCAAATTTTGATGCCATCCCAATTCTAAGTCAGCACATCGAGTATGCTATTATCCATCAAACTCATTTTAATTTTGTAACTGGAATAATTGGTTTTATTGGGGATAGGATGACAGAGGATCGAGATGTTGTTTATTTTGCTAGATTCTGTCAACTTATTTATACGTATTGTACTGCTGAACCCCAGTTAGTCAGCACTCAAACCCCACCTTTTAAGGTTGCAAAAAGGTACTTTAACGACCTGATAAATGCTGACACAAAGAAATCAATGGTGAGACAATTACAGATTCCTCAGTCTGTAAAACAGATTCTGGTAAATGCTGATCCTGCTACTTACAAATCTGTTTACTCAAATGTTCAACCAACTCACCATAACCAAAATCCATCAACCTCAGTACCTACCTCTCATTCTACTCAACCGACCCTCAGAACTTATCTCAAATCCTATCTCTCCACTTCACAGACTGCTCAACCTTCTTCTTCAGCACCTACTGTGAAGCCTACATCCTCTAAGCCAAAGAGAACAAAGACTGTTCTTCAAACACCTCAAAAGAGGAGAAGCATTACTTTGAGAGATGAATCAGATTCTGAGGATCAGATTCCCTCTTCAGAACCTGTGGTAAATGAAGCTGAGAAGGCAACTTCTCAGAAGGATTCTGTAATTGGGGGTTCTAGGCTTCTCAAGAGGCTTAGACGTATGACGGTTCCTGAAACTCCCAAGGAATCCAAATCAACAAGGAAGTACAAGAAACAGAGGGCACAAAGGCCAGTTTCAGATGATGAGGAGGAAGCAGCTAAGGAAGGGGATCAGGAATCTCTGATCTCACAAGACAAGGAATTTGCTCCAGTCACTTCTTCTCCATCAACTCCATCTCAGGAACCTGTATCTGACAAGGCTAATTCACCTTCTGTGTCTCTTGTTGATCCAGGCACAAGTGCTGAAATTGATATTCAGAACCTGGTTGTGCCTGAAATACTTTTCTTAGAAGCTCCAACAGCAAATAATCCTTCCACAACACCTGTTACTGATGCTGTTCAAACTCCTGAATTATCACTAACACCTTCTCTGCATCAAGATGCTGATGATCAGATTTTAGGTGAGCATCAGGATATGGCTGTTGATCAGAACTTAGTATCAGATCAGTAATTAGAGGATGCTGAAGCCTCCATTGCTACTCACACTGTTGTCTTATCTTAAGATACTGATTCTCTAAGTTCTGATGCTGCAAATGTTGGAGATACTGGTGAGGCTGCTACAACTGTAGATGCTGATGAAGCAGGTCCTTCAGGACATACTCCTCCACTGACTCTTCCTAAGTCTGAACTGGTAAAGGAGTTTGTTATCAGGGATGCACCAGTACCTTGGAGTGAAACTCCTGCAGGTCAGGAGTGGACTAAGGAATGGAACTCAGTTTCATGTGTTCCAAATGCTTTACATCTTGCTGAGCACTTGACTAAAGCTGATGAAATGTTACATTCTGATGATTTTAAAACCCAGCTTAGAGTCACTGCATTGAGTACTAAACATCTACAAGGTCTTCATTCCAACACTCATGCAGAGCTACACAAGATTCAGGAGAACTTTATCAAACAGGAACAAGTTTGGAAAATTGATAAGAAAAAGTTCTTCCAACCTACCATTGACAGGGTTACTTATATTGAGAAAACTCAAGAGAAGCAACAAGCTCAGATTGATCAAATTCTGACAAATCAAGCTTCTCAGCAATCGCAACTTACTGAAATCCAGACCTCAGTGGAACTACTTATCTCTCTTTTATTACCTGCTGATGCCAAAAAGGGGGAGAAGGTAATTAAGTCTAAATGCAAAACCAACAAGACACTGCAAGAAAAGGATGATGGAAAAGATGACCAAGGAAACTCTGGAATGGGTAGTGGTCATAGTCAAGATAGAAGGTTTACATCAAGACAAGCTAGTCACAGAACAAGTTCTGATACTGGGAAAAGAATAAGTTCTGCTGCTGGTAAAAGGATAAGTTCTGATGAACTTCTAGATCTTGATGAGGAAATGTCAAGACAGTTATTTCTTCAAGAAAATCCAGGGATGGACTTGGAAAGTTTAAAGGAAGAAGAAGCCAGACTTAAATCAGAGAAAGTCACATCTAAATCTGAAGCTTCTGGTAAAAAGTTACTTCCAAAACCTAAAGGCATTGTGATCAAAGAAAGGATACATACTGAAGAAACTTTGGCTAGATCACAACCACAGATAGATCCAAGATCCAAGGGTAAAGAAAAGGTTGGTGAACCTATCAAGCCTTATGTACCTCCTGAGGAAGAAGAAATTACTGATGGAAAAGATGATCTTGCTCTGACTTCAAGAAAAGTTCTTAAAACAACCTCTGACATGGCTCAAGTTGTTCAGAGTCAAGAAATTGTAAGTTCTGATATTCAGAAGAAGCAAGTAACCTCTGACAGTGCTCAAGTTAACTTGATATCAGAAAATAGATCTAAAACACTCCTACCAGGATTCACTAAAGCAAAACAGACTCAATCTTTGAAGACTACTCCAAGTGGTTTTGAAGCAAGAGTAGTTACTGGAAAGGAAGCTAGAGATAAAACTGGATTGGGAAGTGCTGATGAAAGAAGAGTACACAACACTACCGATGATCCAACTTCCTTGAGTGAACCAGGTATTGGAGCAACTCCTGAGAGATTGAATCAACTAGAATCTGTACAGATGGTTTACCATACCTACTTGAAAGAATACATCATGTTGTATTTCATGACAGATGGTAGGGTTTATCATATAAGATAAAATGCCATTCCTTTGAAGTATTTTGAAGAATTGGAGCATGTACTTTTCTTACTTCAAGTGGATGACAGAATAACAGAGACTGCTGCAAACTACTTAAAAGAATAGATTCAGAGACAGAAAAGGCTTTATTCTGTTAAGTCTGACAGCAGATATGTTCCAAAGTACAGAGATCACAATGGGGATATTGTTGATATGAAGCCTAATACTGCACAGATCAGAACGTATCTTGGTATTAAGGGACTTGAATTCAATCTTGAATCTGACAAAGCTTATGTCATAAGACTAGACCAGGAGTTAAGGAAAGCAAAGATTAATGATCTCAGAGCTGCAATCTTTCAAACTGGTGAAGATACTGCAGAGCTTAAAGGTGTTAAAAGGAGAATGATTGATGAACTAAGATATGCTGAGAAATGTTTGTTGAAGAACTATCTCAGAACAACTCCTGACATCAGAGAGATCAGAAGATGATGAAGCCAAGTCGAAGATCTACAACTGCTTAAATTCTGATATTTATGCAGATTGAAGTTGTTATCAGAAGTTGAAATTGGTAAAACTTTAAGGACTGTAAGTTGTAGTTATCTAGTCTATTTCTCATGCATTTGTACTTAATGTTTTTGACATCATCAAATATCTGTTTAACTTGTATATTTTGTTAATTTACAAGTTGGGGGAGATTGTTAGATATATTTGATAATGTCATGGCTAATATGTCTTATGTTTAGCTTTCAGATCTTGTGTGAACAGGATAGATCAGTACTTAATTGTTGATCAGTACTTATACTGGAAGTCAAGACTTAAGGATATCAGTACTTATATTATCAGGAGATAATCATCAGAAGATAGATATCAGAACTTAAGTGCTGAAGGACAATCAGATAAGGACAGTAGCTGATTAAAGGAAAGAAGATAGAGATAAAACATAAGAAGAGATATGCATGAAGAAGGAATTCCGTGAAGAATGGAATACTTGGAATAGAAGATATCTGATTGATATATTTTAGGAAGCAGAATTATATTCCATATCAATTAGCGATTATCTTGTAACTGTGTAGTATATAAACACAGGCATAGGGTTTACACTATAAGTGTTATCATTATCGAAGTTATTATTCTTTATAACCCTAGCAGCTCTCGTGATATTTGTTCATCACTGAGAGGTAACAGTTCCATATTGTAACAGAGTTTATTGTTTCAATAAAGTTTGTTTTCTTGTTCGATTTGAGTGTACTATACACTGTATTCACCCCCTCTACAGTGTGTGTGTGTGTGACCTAACAATTATGATGAAACATTTGCACCAGTTGCTAGATTGGAAGCCATAAGGATATTTTTGGCTTATGCTGCTCACAAAAAGTTTAATGCCTTTCAAATGGATGTGAAAAGTGCTTTTCTCAATGGAGAATTGGAAGAGGAAGTATATGTTGAACAACCTCCAGGCTTTGTAGATTCCAAATTTCCAAATCATGTCTACAGGCTTGATAAAGCACTTTATGGCCTTAAGCAAGCTCCAAGAGCATGGTATGAGAGTTTAGCTCAATTTCTTCTGGAAAGTGGATTTAACAGAGGAACTATTGACAAAACATTGTTCTACCTCAACCATGGAAATGACTTACTTTTGGTGCAGATATATGTTGATGATATCATTTTTGGTTCTACAAATGACCGACTTTGCAAGAAGTTTGCCAAACTGATGCAGTCAAGATATCAAATGAGTATGATGGGGGAACTTAGCTATTTTCTGGGCCTTCAAGTCAAGCAGAATGAAGAAGGCACTTTTATTTGTCAATCCAAGTATACCAGAAATTTGCTGAAGAAATTTGGAATGCAAGATTATTCAAGTGCATCCACTCCCATGGCCACTGCAATAAAATTGGATAAGGATACCGGTATATCAGTAGATATTACTGATTACAGAGGTATGATTGGCTCACTATTCTATCTAACTGCTAGTAGACCTAATATCATGTATGCTACCTGTCTTTGTGCAAGATTTCAAGCAGATCCAAGAGAACCTCACTTAACAGCTGTGAAAAGAATTTTCAAGTATTTTAAGGGAACAGCTGATCTGGGATTGTGGTATCCTAGAGAATCAGACTTTAAACTAATAGGTTACTCAGATGCAGATTTTGCAGGATGCAAAATTGACAGGAAAAGCACAAGTGGAAGCTGCCAATTTCTTGGAGGCAGATTGGTTTCTTGGTTTAGCAAGAAACAAAAGTCAATTTCCACATCAACGGCAGAAGCAGAGTACATTGCTGCAGGAAGCTGTTGTGCACATATTCTTTGGATCAAGAATCAGTTACTGGATTATGGGTTAACATATTTTAAAATCCCTATTTACTGTGATAATCAAAGTGCTATTGCTATGACAGATAATCCAGTTCAACACTCAATGACAAAGCACATCAGCATTAGGTACCACTTCATAAGGGAACATGTGGATGAAGGTACAATAGATTTGCACTTTGTTCCAACAGATCAACAACTAGCAGATATCTTCACAAAACCACTGTGTAAAGCTACTTTTACAAGATTGGTAAATGAACTTGGAATGGTTTCAGGTTCTTTCTCTAAGTCTGCTTAGTTTATGTTCTGTTTCATCAGATTTTATGATCAGTATTTACAGATATTACTATCCCTGTGTATTCTGTGCTTAATTTAAAAATTGCTTAAGTACTGATTGTCGTCTGATGTGAATTTCTAAACTCTGATAGTGATATGAATGTTTTTGTAACAATTCAATCCAATGAGGATAACTATGCTAGATGCTGACCTAGTAGTCTTTAATATACTAAAGATCCCATGTTTGAAGTAATTGTTTATGTGGAAATCTTTTAACACAAGCAAATTCTGATATTGAGCTTAGTTAAGTTTACTTTGTCTATCTTATTACTAAGTCAAAAACTAAAATAATGCTTCTTATCTGTTAAGTTCTGATGTTAGTAAAACTGGTGGATGTACTAAGTGTTGATAAACCTCACTTATCAAAAGAAAAAAAAAAGAACAAGAAATAAAAATCAGGCACTCCTTTGAGATCTAGAGTAAAAATGTGGAAGGGAAGACCCAAATGCATTGCTGGTATTAAGTAATATGCATCAGAAAAGCAAAATAAATATTTTCTTGGTGACTTTTCACACTCTATGATTGCTGGAGAAATACTCTGATAATAGCATAAATTCTGACAAGCAGTCGTGACTCACTTACACTGAGAAGCCACTTTAAAATGGAATTTCAAAAGATGCATAAAATGAGCATAAAACAGTTGAGGTGGACTTATGCATGAACTCATTCTAAAGTAGACTTCAGAATCATGACATATTTTGAGCAAAGTTCTTAGTTATGCCTTATTTCTAAGATGAACTGAAGTGAATCAGACTTTAATCTTTATCTGATATTTAGCTTACTGCACAAACATACACTCCATATGAATGATGAAAATTATTGTGGTGATAAATGTTCTTTTAGATGAACAGGTTAAGTGTCAGTTGCATAAATTCTGAGGACAAGTTCTGATGGAAGTTCTGATGATTAAGTTCTGAAGAGACGAAATCAGAATTTGTGTGACGAATTACAGAAATAGGCATTCACCTTTCGAGTTAAGGAATCATGTTTTGATGACTGTTAAGTTCTGATATAAGTCTAAGTTCTGGTATTAAATCATGATTCTTTACTTGACTTATTTGTGGTTAAAATCTGAAATAATATTATTTAAAATCAGAATATGTTTGGGTGAGATATTAACAGTCAACATAATTATTATTCTCATCGGTCTAGGGAGACGAGGTATAATTATTTTTACCTATAACCATTCAATTTTCCTTGCGTCTCTTAGTATTCTATAGGTTATATAAACCAACACCTCATTCCAGCCAGCACATCTCTCATTTTCTCTCAAACTCACTCTTTTTACATCCTCATAAAAAACATGGTTCGTTTCAACTTGGTCCTGAACTATGACACTTTTAATATAGAGTTGAGCTGTGCTGATTGGAGGCAGGAGTGGCATGTTACTACCATTCCTGATGAAATCTGGGACTCAGTTCCCCAAGAGATTCTCACAGACCTCTTATTCTTCTATATGGACTATCATCGCCATCTTGAGCGTCTGGAAGAGGAAAGGAGAGAAGCTCTCCGACAGCAAGAACGGATCATTCGTCTTGTTGTTCTCTTTGTTGAGAGTAGGAAGAAGAATTAATTGCAGCCGCCTGTTTCTCTTCACCGTCAGCTTTGTCAGTCTTCTTAGACTAGGACTAAAGCTCTTGATATTAGGATTTGTAGCTTAGGACAATCTTGTAATTTTAAGCATGTAATTTAAGTTTCATAAAATGTATTTGCTTAATATATTAATGAAATTTTATCTTTTTGCAAGATTTTGTCTCTGAGTCGTTTCATATTCTGATGATATTTTAAATCCTGATACTAACCATATTCTGATGACCTTTTTCGCTCTGATACAAATCAAGTTCTGATTCTGACGTGGCAGTATTTGTTTACTTGGTTTATTTATGTTCATTCTCTCATTGGTCATATTTTTACAGAATATTGGTAAAGCAGTAATAATAATTTATTAAGTGGGAACAGTTTTAAAATTTAAAATAAAACTGAATGTCCTTGATTAATGGGATTACTTGGTAAGTGGAACAGTTTTTCCTTGAAAAACTGCATGTGATAAGTAATGATTACTGAATACCCGTGCCCATTAATTATCTTTTACTGCTGCATGTCTGACAGATGTCTCAACGGTTACTTTTTTTACCGTGTATAAGTAAAAGAGAGAAAAGATTGTACAATCTTTTATTTACTTTCATATTTTATCTCTCTCTTTTTACTTTTATTCTCTCTCATCTACTGACGATTTTTCATACAGACGTTTTATCAAACACCTTACAGACAATTTTTTCTCTCACGCATCTCTCATGGCACCCAAGGACATAATTTTCGATGGAGCTACGTTTGTTCCTAATAACTTCTCTGCTATTCTTAGCAAGTCAGAAGCACCATCTGAACTTCACTTCATTCAGGACTTTCTTGCTAGTTCTGATATTGGGTATGATCTGACCGAACCTGAAGCAGTCTCTGGTACTCAAGTCCTGGAGTTCTTGAGAAGCGGTGTATATGATGATGGTGGTGCTCAAGGGTCCCCAAGTATTATTTTTTCATCAGGGGAGGATGAGTATGTTGTGACATTGTCTACGGTTCGACAAGCACTGCAGCTACCTGAGAACTGTGTCCACTCTACTGTTGAAGAACCAGTTCTTCAAAACATGATGGCCAGTCTGGGATATGAGAAGACATTGGCAAAGCTGGGCCAGTTGAAGAGATATTTCATAAGGAGGGAATTTAATTTCTTCTTTGATTGCATAACCAAGGCTTTTGCAAATAAATGTTCCAATTTCGATGCAATTCCCATATTCAGCCAACAAATCGGGTATGCTCTCATAAATCACACTGATTTTGACTATGCAAGTGATGTATTAGGCTTTATTGGGGATAGAATGATAGAAGATAGAAATACTATTTATTTTGCTAGATTCTGTCAGTTTATCTATAGTTTCTGTTGTGATAATAAGCCCCGAAATGCTAGTGAATTAATTTCATCATTCATACTAGCTAAAAGAGCTTTTAATGACTTATTATCTACTGATAATAAGAAGGATGTGTTAAGACCCCTCCTAATTCCTTTCTCTGTCAAACAATCCTTAATAACCAACGATCCAGTTAAATACACTGCACTATTTCCTGATGTCCAACCATCTGAACCTCATCCATCAGCACCTACCACCTCTACTCAACCACCTCAAACTTCTCAACCTCAACCTTCAGATCCTACAGTGCAGCCTTCATCTTCCAAACCTAAGAGGGCTAAGAAAGTACCTCAAACACAACAGAAGAGAAGGAGATTCATTCTGCGAGATGAATCAGATGCTGAGGAACAAGTTCATGTATCATAACCTGTTGTTGGAGAAGCTGAGAAGGTCTCTTCTCAGAAGGATGTTGATGTTGGGAGTTCTAGGCCCCTAAAAAGGCTTAGAATGCGTAATTCTGATGATACAGCTCCTACAGCATCCTCAAAAGCTAAAAGATTCAAATCATTGGCAAAAAGGCCTGAAGATTCTGGTAAAGGAATGGAAGCAGCAGCTAAGGAAGGGGGTCAGGAATCTCTGATCTCTCAAGATCCTGTTGAAGCTCACAATTCTCCTATTGCTGATTCAGACCTTCATGCAACTCATCACTCTCCACTACATGAACCATAAATTACTCACATTCCTACACCTCCAGTATCTCCATTACATGCTGATAACCAGGGGCCAAGTGATGAAATTGACATCCATAACTTGGAAGTGCCTAGGGTTTTGTATCTTGAAGCTCCACCAACTCAAGTCACTCCACCAATAACACCAATTCCTGATGCTGATTTTAATCCAGAATTACCTACAACACCTTCTCTGCATCTAGATACTGAAGATCAGATTTTAGGTGAGCATCAGAATATGGCTGTTGATCAGAACATAGTTGGAGATCAGCACTTAGAGGACGATGTTAAAGCCTCTATAGCCTCTCATACTGTTCTTTTATCAGAGGATGCTGAAGATGTTGACTTTGTAAGTTCTGATGCTGCAAATGTTGATGATACTGGTAATGCTGCTACAAATATAGATGCTGATGCAACTGGTCCTTCTGGACATGCACCTCTACAAGCTACTTCCAAAGCTGAGATAGTCAAAAAGTTTGTTACAGGGGTAGCACCAGTACCTTGGAGTGAAACTCCTAGAGGACATGAGTGGACTAAGGAGTGGAACACAGTTACCTTTGTTCCTAATGAAAAGATTCTTGTTGATCACTTGGAAAAAGCTGATGAGATGCTAGTCAATGATGATTTCAAGACACAGCTAAGAGTTACTGCACTTAGTACAAGGCACCTTCAAGGTCAACAATCTGTAACTCAAGCCAAGGTGGACAAGATTCAAGAATCCTTAATTCAGCAAGATATAGTTGTCAAGTTGGACAAGAAAAGGTTTTTCCAACCTTCCTTTGACAAAATTACCAACATTGAGAAAACCCAAGAGAAGCAACAGTCTCAGATTGATGAAATTTTGAAAAATCAAGCTTCTCAGCAAAATCAACTCAATGAGATCCAATCCTCAGTGGAATTGCTTGTCTCTCTTCTTTTACATGCTGATGCCAAAAGGGGGAGAAAGTAATTAAGTCCAAATGCAAACCTGATAAGACACTGAAGGGAAATGATGGTAATGACCCGGGAAACTCTGGAATGGGTGGAGGTCATGGTCAAGGTAAAGATCATTCATCAAGTAAAGCTGGAACTACAAGTCATATAACAAGTTCTGATACTGGGAGAAGAATAACTTCTGATACGGGTAAAAGGATAAGTTCTGATAAACTTTTGGAACTTGATGAAGAAATTTCAAGACAATTATTTCTGAAAGAAAATCCAGGAATGGACTTTGAGAGTCTAAAGGAAGAAGAAGCTAGACTTAAGTTAGAAAAAGTCATCTCCAAATTTGAAGCTTCTTTTGTTAAAAACAAACTTCCTACGGCTAAAGGCATTGTGATAAAAGAAAGGACAAATCCTGTGGCAACCAAGGCCAAATCACAAATGGAGATAGATCCAAGGTCCAAGGGCAAAGAAAAAGTTGGTGAACCTGTAAAGGTTTATGTGCATCCTATGGATGAAGAAATATCTGATGAAGATGCTAATCTTACTCTGATTTTAAGTAAGATTTCTAAGACAAACTCTGACATGGCTCAAGTTGTTCAGAGTCAAGATATAGTAAGTTCTAGTATAACTATGAAGCAAGCAACCTCTGACATAGCTCAAGTTGGCTTGATATCAGAAGATAAGTTAAAGGAAACCTTCGACATTGCTCATGTTAAATCCTCAAAGTTACTCCTACCAGGATTCACTAAAGCCAAACAGACTCAACCTTTGAAGACTACAGCAAGTGGTTTTGAAGCAAGAGTAGTTACTGGAAAGGAAGTAATAGATAAATCTGGATTGGGTAGTGCTGATGAAAGAAGTGTGCAAAACACAACCAATGATCCAACTTCCTTAAGTGAACCAGGTGTTGGAGCAACTCCTGAAAGATTGAATCAACTTGAATCTGTACAAATCGTTTATCATACCTTCTTGAAAGAATACATCTTATTATATTTCATAAAAGATGGAAGGGTTTACCACATAAGGGAAAATACTATACCACTGAAGTATTTTGAGGAACTAGAACATGTTTTATTCTTACTTCAAGTGAAGAACAGATTAACAGAAAGTGCTGCAAATTATTTGAAGACTCAAATTCAGAGACAGAAGAAGCTCTATTATGTAAAGTCTGACAGCACATACTGTCCCAAGTACAGAGATCACAAGGGTGATATTGTTGATATGAAGCCTAATACTGCAAAGATCAGTAAATATCTTGGTATTAAGGGACTTGAATTCAATCTAGAGTCTGACAAAGCCTATGTCATCAGACTACATCAGGAGTTGAGAAAATCAAAAATTAATGATCTCAGATATGCTATCTTCCAAACTGGTGAAGATACTGCAGAGCTTAAAGATGCTAAAAGGAGGATGATTGATGAACTCGGATATGATGAGAGATGTTTGTTAAAGAACTATCTCAGAACAACTCCTGATATTGAAGAGATCAGTAATTGAAGCCAAGTCAAGATCTACAACTGCTCAAATTCTGATGTGTGTACAGACTGAAGTTGTTATCAAAAGATAAAGTTGGTAAAGCTTTAAGGACTGTAAGTTGTAGTTATCTAGTCAAATTCTCATGCATTTGTACTTAATATTTTTGACATCATCAAATATCTATTAAACTTGTATATTATGCTAATTTACAAGTTGGGGGAGATTGTCAGATATATTTGATAATGTCATGTCTAATATGATTTGTGTTTAGTTTTCAGATCTTACTTAAACAGGACAAATCAGTACTTAACTGGATATCAGCACTTATACTGAAGTCAGAACTTAAGTTGTCAGAACTTAAGTTATCAGCAGATATTTATCAGGAGATAATATCAGGACTTAAGGAGACTTTCAGATAAGGAATGCAGCTGATTGAAAGGAAAGAAGATCAAGATAAACGCAAGAAGAGATATGCATGAAGAAAGAATTCTATGAAGAATAGAATACTTGGCAGAAAAGATATCTGATTGATATATTTTAGAAAGCAGAATTATATTCCATATCAACTAGTGATTATCTTGTAACTGCGTAGTATATAAACACAGACATAGGGTTTACACTATAAGTGTTATCATAATCGAGAATAATATTCATTGTAACCCTAGCAGCTCTCGTGATATTTGTTCATCACTGAGAGAGAACAGTTCCACATTGTAACAAATTTTAATAAAATTTGTTTTCTGTTACTTGTATTCTTTGAATTCGATTTGATTGTGCTATACACTGTATTCAACCCCCCTTATACAGTGTGTGTGACCTAACATCTACTTTAACAATTTTTAACATTTTAAACTCACCAATCCCATTTTGGGTTTTAGAAATATTAAAAAAAATTATAAATCGTACTCGTATTTAGGATTTGGGATTTAGAGCCCTTGTATCTTAGACCGTAGAACCTGATCCCTAATTTAATCTAAGATTTAAAATAGGGCCTTTTAGCCCCAAATCAAAAATGTAAATTCTAAATTCAACAATTTTGAAATTTAAGGGTCTAACCTAATTTAATAATTTTTAATATTTTAGAATTCAACAATCTCTTTTTGAGTTTTAGGAATATTTAAAAGTGAATTAAACAATTTAAGTGTGAACTAAATAAATTTTTATTATTTTAGTTTATAACAAATTTTTATTTGGTTTTGAAAAAAACTTTTACAAAAATAATATGTGCAAAATGGTACATGAAATTGTGTTGTGGGACCAAAACGCTACACGATTTGGTGTTTCAAAAAAAAGAAAAGAAAACAAAATAGAAAATAGGCAAAGCGTGCTTTATAGCGTCTACATGTTTAAAAAAATTACTAAAATGATAGAAAACATGAGACGATGTAGTATTGAACCTAAACGATATTGCGTATTTTTTTTATCGTAGTTAACCCACGACCGCTATCATTTCGGGTGCGTATCGGGTAAACCAACGACCTCACGCAATAGCCTGCAAAACACGTGAACCAAGGTAAACCGTATTTAAGCGACATGTTCTAACTTATGAGACATAATCGTAAATTTTCTTCCCATGTAATTCGTACCTATGACCAAAAGGATAATTAAAAATTAATATTTTAAACCATTTTTCATCCAAAAATATCATTTTGGACCAACAACCTTTATTTTATGGGTTTGAGGAGGACATTGAACTAAAGCGGTATATTTGTAACATCCCAATTTTCGTCATGGGCATGAATGTTGAAAATAGTTTTCCTTATCTACCCCTCATTTCTTTAATTTTTTTTATCGTATTTGACATGTATTTTGAGATTACTATAAGGGATATTTTTATAATTAAATTTTAAATATTCTTTTGAATAAAAAATTTTATAACTGATTTTTACCTTTTTTTAATAAAAATTTCAATATTTAAAAGAAAGAAATTCAAAAATTCAAGAAATTATACTTTATAAAATCCCTAAAATGCGTGTATAGCCGGCCCCCAATATAAAATACCTAGAGGAACGGAGGAAGTACAAGAGATTCGCCGGACCGAAACTATGGTGGTCTTGTTCGAATTTAGTAAATTTGTTTAATACATCGACCGTATAACGTGGGGGTGTTTGTAATGTTCGATATCAATCAGAATGACAAAGTATTTGAATACATTGCAAGGACAATTTTACATTAAGATAATATTTATAAGAATAAGTTTAAAATTAAGATATTCTAAATTGTGATATATTTAGGAATCTATTTTAAATAAAAATAATATTTTGTAAATATATAAATACCTTAAATAAATATTAAAATATTTACAAATTTTTCATCTCTTAAATAATTTAAATATTAATTCAAATTAATATTAAAATTTAAAGAAAATCTATTATTATGATTTACTATGTGATTTTTTATTAAAATATATTATTTATAATTTAATTTTTATTAAAAGGTAAAAAATAAAAAAATTCTGAATCTATGCAGGGATCCGCATTCCCCATTTGGGGTGGGGATTGGGGAGTAAAATAATCACTGTTCGAGATCAGGGACGGGATGACATTGTTAGGAACCGAAGTGACCATATGCCAATCCCTTGGTACATTGTTAGGTCCCATATGCATTTAATTGTTGGCTTCTTGTCACCGGTGGGCTTCTTACAAACCCAGAGCGGCTAGGACATAAAATTCTATCGAGCATGTACGTTTTTTCTTATGGTAACCAAATGATTGAAGAATAAACTGGAAATCTGTTGTGAAGGGTCTGTGCAAATAAAGTTAAACAATGCTGACATAACATAACACAAAAAAATTCTTATAAATAGGAACAATTAAGAATCACATGGGAACCTCCGGCAACTTCAATTGCTTATTTTTGCTAATGTACTCGACTCGTGTTTCTCGTGGGGCTGGGCGCGAATCTCCTGCTCCTTTAAATTACAAATTATTAGTGATACTTGTAGAATAAAACTTATAAAATTAGTTATGCATTTCTTAAGTTATGTTGTGACATGACTGACTGGAAACCCGGTGTGGGTTTTAGCCAAATTGGAAGGTCTCCGAGCCTCGATCCTTCAGCTTTGCACCTCATAGTTTAGGTCAAGCGAAAGAGAATCTCCGAAAAAACTCCCAGTTTACTATCTGTAAATCATGTAAATTATTGGGTCTTATTAGCGTCAACATATTTGTTTTCCATGCTAGAGTCTGTTTGAGATTCTCTAACTCGAAACAAACGTGAATTGTCATATCCTGAAAGTGAAGAGTTATATTCTTAAACAATAGGGATGAGTATGAGAGTAATTTATTCAGAAGTTCCCTTTATACCTGGAGTCCACTCACCGGTGAGGCAAGGAATAATACCTGGAAAAAACAAACAAACAGTTGTATAAATAATCAACCACTACATGAGACTGCACTTATACAAGTTGTTTGCCCCGCCCACAATTGGAAAAATGAAATCCTTCCAGCGGATTGCAGGTTTTATTTTTCCTTTTTATCAATTTTAATTTGCAGAGTTTTCTTTTTGTTTGTTATAGCTAATAATCACTAATTGTTAAGTTATGCGAATGTATATTACTACTTCCCAGTTGATCCTAATACCTGATTACTTATTTTGCGCTTTATTTTGTGTACATTGTTGAAAGTTTAGGATGGGTGAACTTTCTAGAAGCAATTATAATGTGGGTGATGCAGACATACTTGACGAATGTTTGGAACCTAAGTGTGTCGCATGCTGCTGGCATTATCAATGTCTGGAATGGACTCACATTTTTCTTACCGATACCCTTTGCATTCTTTGCTGATTCTTTCCTCGGAAACTTTTATATGCTCATGTTCTCCTGTTTCGTCGATACCATTGTAAGTAGTTTATATAGTTGAAGTGTATCCATATATAGAGCTATTAACATCGTAAAAATGACATGATAACATCTTTATTGCAGGGGCTAGGATTCCTGACACTGTCAACACCTAATTTTCTTGGGCCATGTAAAGAAAATGAGCCTCAATGTATTGGTCGAAAGCAGAAAACACTATTTTACATTGCTTTAGCTTTGATAGCAGCAGCATTGGCGAGTCGTACTGTATCCCAAGTCCAATATTCAAAAGAACAGAAAGGGGAAACCATTAACAGTAATAGAGAAGGGGAAACCACAAACAGTAATAAAGAAGAAGGAATTTGTGACTGCGGCTTAGGCCAAAAACTAACCTGCTGTGTTATGGTAGTAATTGTAATTATAAGCAGTTTAGTCCTGCCATTCATTGAATCTTGGACAGTCAAGTTTGGGATTCCAGCAATATGGAGCCTTCTGGCGCTACTCATCTTCTTGAATGGCCAGTTTTGGCATCCCTCCCCACGTGAAGGACCTCAGGGGAGCCCATTGACAACATTTTTCAGAGTCTTCGTGGCTGCTATGTCCAAAATGTCTGAGAAACTTCCTGAGGATCACAACATTGAAAACAATCTTTATCAGTCAGATGATCATGCCGAGGTCACTCATTCCCTTAGGTACACAACGTTTTAAATTTAGATACTGAATCAATACAAATGTTTCTATCGACCAAATGATGCATAACAAATTCCTACACGTAGGTGTTTGAACAAGGCTGCAATAATCTTACCAACTCCCTCCGAAGAACAACAGAAAAATGACAACTGGCATCTTTGTAGTGTGAGAGAAGTAGAGGACACTAAAGTCTGTATTAAAATGACCCCATTGTGTATCACCTTAGTACTTTGCGGATTAGTACTCTCCCTGGGGAACACTTACTTTCTTGAACAAGCAAATCACTTAAATCAAACGCTACGCCACCTCAAAGTTAACGTTCTCATCTTTTTCTTCTTCTCTTTCAGCGCAAGTTTCATCTCTAGTTTCATCTACAGCTTTGCCAAAAGATGGTCAGCCAAAAAGAACAAAAAATATTTCCCCTTATTTGGAATAGCTTTCGCCCTAGTCTCTTCCATTTTGTGCTGCATTAGTGCTGCTAAAGTCGAAAGTCGGAGATTAGAATCAGTAAGTAAAAAATCTTCAATGTCAATGTTTACGTTGGTTCCACAATACCTACTTCTCGGGGTGTTTAGTGGGATTTCTTCTACTTGTTACGAAGAACTATTCAAGACAAGATATCCTTCTTCTATGAGTAAGTACACACAGTATTTCACATTAGGATTGACAGGTATAGGAATTGCAGGTAGTTATTTGCTGGTGTATGTTGTGGGAAAGGTGAGTGAGAGAGGAGGAACAAGCCCAAATTGGTTCAGGCATTCGTTAAACGAAAGCCGTTTGGATAAATATTATTGGACATTGGCAGTTATCAGCTCACTCAATCTACTTCTTTACATTATTGTTGCCCGGATCTTACCTCAACCAAAACCCAAACAACCCAAAACAATTTTACAGAAGGTGAAAATGTTAGTTTTTACTTGTGCTCAGCGTGTGTGCAAATGTGTGTGCAAATGTATGTGCAAATGTGTGTGCTGTTGCTGTTCCTAGAAAATAAATCTGAACCATGTAATTAATGTTAAAATTTAGTAAGATATGCTTGAGAATAAGAAAAATATGGAACTTCACATATGTGGATGCTGGTTTGTATGTTTTTTCTTTCATGAATATCAGACATGTGTATTTCTCTCATATGTCGAATTTTTAAAATATCTTAGGACTTGAACTGTTTATTTAATATGATATTTATGTAATGTCTCGAATTCGAATGTTTTCATCCTAAATTATATAAATTTAGTCTGTTTGCTTATCTATTTGTTCTCTTATAATACAAATGAGTTGAGTATTAAAAATGATATATTATCCAACTTACTTTTATATTCGGAAAATGGTAGAGTACCCAAATTGGATTCCAAACTAGCTTTCAAATTTCATGTGACATTCTCCAATTAATAAGATGAAACTAATGCATTCACTTTGAAAACAACAATTAAAATAGGCCATAGTGCCACCTCACCATTTACTCCATTGCGGCTAAGGTTTCAAGAGAGTAACGATCAGAAGTTCAATTAAACATACAATATGACAAAAAAAAAACAAATAAATACAGCACGGCTTCATTCACTCATCACAACTGCTTAAAGTTGTGAGCTTAGCTTGCAGAGTCAATGTAGTTGTACAAAGCTCTAATTTATTCCCTACAATTAAAAATTACACTGCACACACACGAATTAACAGTCTTTCTTAATGCTCACAGAGTCACAGCCATAATCAAAGAACATTACAGTATTAGCCAGTTAGTTGCATACCTGCGCAATCTGAAGTATATAACAGAAGTATTGATCTTTGCACTGCCAAAACTTTAATCCTTGTTAAATAGACGATGAAGAACCATTCGGGAACCCTTTACAACTCTGATTGTTCTTCATTTGAATGACGTACTTGGATGAAGTTCCCGTTACATTTTGGGCTGCTTGACATGCATCAGCTCATCTTCACAAATATTCCATCCTTTGATATACGAATTACCTGCCAGAGATAACAAACACAGGGATCAATTATGGAAACACTTTTCTTATACAGTATCCAAATGAATAGCTAGCTGATAGCGCTGATTAAGTTCACAAGTCATTTGCTACAAATTATGCATTTTTATCCAAAGATGTGGTCAAAATTCACCTGTTTTCTTGTAGTTGACTCTCTAATTACTACTCTCTCCGTCTCATTAGATTCTTTATATTGGAGGACACAAATCAGTACGCATTTTAAAACCCCTGTAAAATATACTTCCCTAAATAATTTTAAATATTTTTTTTCTTTTGAATATATATATAATGTTTAAACTTTTATACAGAAAAACAAAATTTTAAAAATAAATTATAGAATTATATTTTACAGTAGCCTTAAATGCGTGCCGAGTAAAAAGTATGTAAAGAATCCAGTAGGACGGAGGAGTGTGTACTTTTAAGATAATTCTTACTTCTATTTACGAGGGATACATATAGCAAATGCTGGAAACCTTTAGAAAAATGCAGGTTAGTTATGGTCCGGCAGCACGGTTTACACGTTGGAATGTTAGTACTTGACCCTCTGTACGAAAAGAATAGTTAGTTACTTCATTTACAAATGCAATCTATTCCAAGGAAAGGGAGATTGAGCTCGCACAGTAGATGAGCTTTGAAAGTGTATCTGTTCTCCTAATGCAAAATAGAGCGAGATGTAAGTGGCAAGGAAGGAATTGATACTTGAATAATATTGCTGATCAGTTCTGCTTCTTTCCTTAGTATAAGTATTTTTTGGACTTCTTTTTATTGTTGATATGAAAAGAGAACTACTGGAGTTTCTGAACCAGATACATTAACCCATGGCTGGTATATATATCTCTGTAATTAGATCAAGTTGACAGCCGATCCAGCAACTGAAATCATGAAATCTTTTGTGCGCTTTTCAGGTTTATTCTCTCCTTTCGTTTTTTTACGAATATGTACCGTAGTACTATTTTCGTGTTAACAGAATCTGATTAATTGCTCTGACTTTGTTCTGTGTGCATTATTGTAGTAATATTAGCGGCGGACTTATTTAGAGAGATTATAATGTGGGTGATGCAGACGTACTTAACAAATGCTTGGAAGCTAAGTGTTACACATGCAGCTGGTATTATCAATGTCTGGAATGGAGTCGCATGTTTCTTATATATACCTTTGGCATTCTTTGCCGACTCCATCATTGGAAATTTCTATACGCTCCTGTTTTCCTGTATCATAGATACCATTGTAAGTAGTGCCGTAGTTTATGTACATATCATACTTAAGTGTGTGTGTGTGTGTATGTTTAATGCCCGTATTCAAAGGGGTTAGATTGTTGTAAAAGACGTACTTCATCACTATTTAGGGGCTGGTGTTTCTTACCATGTCAACACCACTGTTCAACATGGGGCAATGTAACAAGTATGAGCCAGAATGCATTGGTCCAACGCAGAAAACACTATTTTACATTTCCTTAGCTTTGATAGCGTTGGGAATGGGCCGTCGCGTATCCCTCCGCCCATTCTTCCAAGAGCAAGAAGAAAAACAGCAAGAAGAAGTCACAAACAGTGACACAAAAATTGCATTTTTTAGCTGTAGCTTAGGCCAACAATTAGGTTGCCTAGTTGTGGTGGTTGCTACCATCATAGGAGGTTCTGTCTTGCAATTCATAAAATCTTGGTCAATAAAGTTTGGCCTTACAGCACTATTTAGCCTGGTGGCTCTACTCGTCTTCTTGAGTGGCTTGTTTTGGCATCCCTACATACGCAAAGGACCTCAGGGGAGCCCCTTAACAACAATTATCAGAGTCTTTGTGGCCGCTATATACAAAATGTCTAAAAGAATTCCTGAGGATCACAACAATGCAAAAAATCTTTATATGTCAGATGATTCTGTTCAGCTCACTGGTTCCCTCAGGTAGATAAAGCTTTGAAATTTATATATTAATGTTTGGATCAATAGATTACTAAGTCATAAATTCTTACCTGCAGGTTCTTGGACAAGGCAGCAATAATTTTACCAATTCCGGAGGAAGAACAACAGAAGAAGCACAAGTGGCATCTTTGTAGCGTGAGAGAAGTAGAGGATGCCAAAACCTGCCTTGAAATGGCTCCATTGTGGATACCTTTCATACTATGCGGATTAGTATTCTCCCTTGGAAATACATACTTTATTGAACAAGCAGATAACATGAGTCAAAAACTTGGACGCCTTAAAGTTAGTGTTATCATCTTCCGAATCATCTTCAAACTCTTTTCTAGTGGCGCGGGTTTCGTCTCTGGTCGGATTTACAGCATTGTCAAAGGTTGGTTACCTGTAAAGTATAAAAAGAAATTCCCGTTCTTTGGAATTGCTTTCGCTCTAATTACTTCCATTTTGTGCTGCAATACTGCTGCCTTGGTAGAAAATCGAAGACTAAAACTGATAAGAAGCATCCCCGAACTATTAGAAGATGACCCACCAAAGAATATTAAAATTCCAATGACAATGTTTTTGTTGGTTCCACAATATATATTTCTTGGAGTATTTAGTGGTATTTCAACAACTTGTTTCACAGAATTATTTAACTCTAGATACCCTCCTTGTATGTACAAGTACTTGGAATATCTCCTGATAGGAATTCCGGGTATAGGAACTGCTGGTGACTATAGTTGATAAGGTGAGTAAAAGAGGAGGAACAAGTTGGTTTAGGCATACGATAAACCAAAGTCGCTTAGATAGGTTTTACTGGACATTGGCAGTTATCAGCTCACTTAATCTATTTCTTTGCATTTTAGTCGCCAAGATCTCACCCCAACCCAAATCAGAACCCCCGGAACAGAAGAAAGATGAAGAAAGTTGAATGTACATATGTTCATTGTTTGTTCGTTCCAGCGTGTTTTATATATGTGTCAAACTACACTCAACAAATTACATGATTGACTACATGCTGATGCTGTAGCACATTGTATGCTTAGCATGTCAGTTTTATTACTCAAATTCCTCTTCTTATTGTACTATATCAGAATCATTGTCCTTTTTAACTGGAACTCGTCATTTAACATTTACATCAAATATTACTAATATTTTAATTTAATTTATATTAAATTTTATTAAAAACTTTGTACACTTTTAATTTCATAAATCTATTAAAACTGAATTACATATCTTTTGTAACTGGTAATTCATTTTTAAGTATTGGTTAATCTTATACTTAATAAAATAATACTTTTGTTAAAATAAGTTAATCCTACTTACAGAATCTCTAAAGATAAATGGCTAAAAGTTCAGTATAAACGACTACAACATTAGACGCGGCTCATTGGATCTAAGATTACTATTGCGTAGATCTTAGCCTAAACCAAAACCCGCTAACAGAAGAAAGGTGAAAAAGTTGGTATACAAAACTACTAATATCCTCCTTGTTTGTGTATGTGCATCCCAAATTGGGTTTTATAATCACATACATCAATGTTTGACATCCCATTGTTACGAACATGTATAGAGGTTTACTTGGTGTTGGGCCTGGTCCACTTATGTGGCCTATGGTTTTATTAAGCCTAACTAGATAAATGAAAAAAACACACACTAAAATGTCAGAGTGAGAGAGGAAAATAAAAGGAAATAAAGGAGGGAGAAAAAACGTTTTGTGTAGTAGCGTCAAGTGATTCAAAACACTCCTAAAGGTGGATGTACCAGTAACAACAAGGTTGTATCTTTGAATTTTTTGCTACAAATCGGTGAGAATATTCAAACTTGGTTTGATGTATTATTAGTGAAAGCCACATCTCCGTAAAGATTAATGTTTGTACCTCTAGTATTAACTAGAGAGAAAATTGTGTATCCCATTATTTATAGTGTAAGTGTTTTAATATGGGTGGTTTACTATCACCTCGTGGTTTTTTCCTTCACCTTGGAGGGTTTTCCACGTGAAAAATATGGTGTTTTTTTTACTTCTTTGCTGCTGTTATTTTAATCTATATTGTTGCAATTTTCTGTCTGTTTATTGATCGGTGCATCATCCTATTTTACACATAAAGAGGAAGTATATAGTGTAGTTGCATATAACTTAGCTTGGTGTTGCTTAATTGTTGTCTCCAGTAGCCTTTGAGCATTGCTGTTAAAGTCTGGTGTATCCTAAAAGAGTTTATTACACTCTTTTATTCCCCAACAAAGTGGCATTAGAGCCAGGTTGCTAGAAATAAGTTTTTTGTGTGTCAAAAATGGATGGGTCAGATGGAATGATTAGACTGAACTCAACAAATTACTCTATATGGAAGCATATGATGGAAGACTTGCTCTATTGCAAAGATTTATATAAGCCAGTTACATTAGGTGATCAAAAACCTGAAGATATTTCAAGTGAAGATTGGAAAGTTATGCACAGAAAAACTGTTGGATTTATAAGAAGATGGGTTGAATATAGTGTACTCGAAAATGTTTGTGATGAAACTGAAGCTCATATTCTATAGAAAAAACTGGAGAGTACCTTTGAGAAGAAAATGGCAAGAAACAAAACTGCACTAATTAATCTGAAGGCTTGTTAATCTGAAGTACAAAGATGGAAGCAGCATGGTAGAGCACACAAATCAGTTTCAGAGCATTGCCAACAAATTGGTCACATTGGAATTAAAGCTTGATGATGAGGTTCAAGCTTCGTTACTTCTTAGCTCATTACCTGACAGTTGGGAAACATTAGTGGTGACAATCAGCAACTCTGCACCAGATGGAAAACTAACCATGGATTTGGTTAAAGATAGCTTGTTAAATGAAAGAGGCAAGAAGAAAAGAAGCAGGTGAATCTTTTTCAGGGGCACTTCTAACGCAGAAAGAGGAAAGACCTGGAAGGAGTCAATAAAGAAATTGGCGCAATCCCAGCAAAAGAGATCATTCCAGGGGAAGATCTAAATTTAGATCAAGGAAAAATGTTACTTGCTACCATTGCAACAAACTTGGACATATGATTAAAGAGTGCAGAATTTTAAAAAGAGAACAGAAAGGCAAGAAGAACGAGAATGAGGTAAACACAATTTTTAATGATGGTGATGTACAGATTGTCCTTGATAGCGCATATGTCAATATTTCTTGTCAGGATACAGATTGGGTGATCGATTCTGGTGCCTCATACCATGTAACATCTCATGCTGAATTTTTTACAAGCTACACCAGTGGTGATTTTGGAATAGTGCGAATGGGAAATACAGGTGCATCCAAGATTGTCGGTATTGGCAATATTCACTTAGAAACTAATATTGGAAATAAGCTAGTGCTCAAAGATGTCAGACATGTTCCAGATATTCGACTTAATTTGTTCTCTACAGGTAAACTTGATGATGAAGGTTTTGAAAGTTATTATGACGGAGGTAAATAGAAGCTTACTAAAGGTTCGCTAGTTGTTGCTAAGGGAAAGAAAATGAGCACTCTTTATTCGACGCAAGCTACACTTTGCAAGGCTGATATAAATACAATTCTGAAGGATGCAAGTATTGATCTTTGACATGTAAGGCTTGGTCACATCAGCGAAAAGGGACTCCAAACATTGGTCAGAAAGAAATATTTGCCTCAACTGCAAGGTATGTCTTCCCTTAAAACTTGTGATCATTGCATAATTGGAAAAACACATAGAGTTGCATTCAATACTCATTCCTCATTTAGAAAGCCAGGTGTGATTGATTTGATACATACTAATATTTGTAGTATGCAAAGTAAATCTCTTGGTGGTGCTCTTTACTTTGTAAAATTTATTGACGATCATTCGCGAAAAGTTTTAGTGTTCAATTTAAAATCTAAGGATCAGGTACTTGATGTATTTACAAAATTTCATTCTTATGTTGAACGAGAAACGGGAAGAAAACTGAAGTGTGTCAGATCAGATAACGGAGGTGAGTATAGGGGTCCATTTGAAAAATATTATCAAAGATATGGCATCAGGATTGAGAAAACAGTAATAAAAACCCCCAGCAGAATGGGGTAGCGGAGAGAATGAATAGAACCATTGAAGAGCGAGTCCGATGTATGCTTTCACATGCTAAACTACCAAAGTCTTTTTGGGGGGAGGCTGTAAGAACTGCTGTTGATTTAATAAATCTTTCTCCTTCAGTTCCGCTTAATGGTGATGTACCTGAAAGAGTATGGACAGGGAAAAATATCTCATATAATCAGTTAAGAGTTTTGGGTGCAAGGCATATGTTCATATTTCGAAAGATGAAAGATCGAAACTTGATGACAAGGCAAAATTATGTATTTTCTTGGGATATGGCCATGAAGAGTTCGGATATAGATTGTGGGATCCAATGGACAAGAAAATTGTCAAAAGTAGGGTTGTATTTCTTGAAGATCAGTTTGGTGAAGTTGAGAAAATTGATAAATCAAGATCATCTGTTAGCTCATATGTTGATTTGACACCAATTCCTCCTCCTCCTACAGTCCATAACAATCAAACGGAAGATAATGATCACATGAAAAATGGTCAAGAAGACCATCAAGATGATGGTGGCAGGTTTGAATTTGATCAGACAAATGAGGATGACGAGCAAGCTGAAAATGAAGATCCAGAAACGCAGTGGACAGAAACAGAGATTCCATTGAGGAGATCTACAAGAATAAGACAGCCCTCTACACGATACACTCCAACAGAGTATGTGATGTAAACTGACGGGGGAGAAGCAAAAACTTACTATGAGGCTGTTTCACATGAAAAAAAAGGAAGAATGGTCGAAAGCTATGAAAGAAGAAATGAGATCCTTGCAACAAAATCACACTTATGATTTAGTCAAGCTACCTAAGGGTAAGAGAGCATTAAAAAATAAATGGGTATACAGGTTGAAGACCGATGAAAATAGTGGGCAAAAAAGATACAAAGCGGGACTTGTTATGAAAGGATTCAGTCAGAAAAAAGGAGTTAATTTTGAAGAAATTTTATCACCTGTTGTAAATATGTCATCCATTAGAGTTGTGTTGGGTTTAGCAGCAAAACTGAACCTTGAAGTTGAACAACTTGACTTGAAGACCGCCTTTCTTCATAGAAACTTAGAAGATGAGATATATATGGAGTAGCCCGAAGGATTTAAAGTTTCAGGAAAAGAAGATTTTGTTTGCAGGCTGAGAAAGAGCTTGTACGGTCTTAAACAAGCCCCTCGACAATAGTACAAAAAGTTTGATTCTTTTATGAAAACTCATGGATATCGTAAGACGAGCTCTGATCATTGTGTATATGTGAAAAGATTT
Organism: Apium graveolens; assembly: GCF_009905375.1. NCBI lineage: Eukaryota > Viridiplantae > Streptophyta > Magnoliopsida > Apiales > Apiaceae > Apium > Apium graveolens. The sequence goes on along the minus strand of NC_133648.1, from coordinate 247,169,145 downwards.
TCAGAAGATGATTCCATTATTCTCCTCTTATACGTGGATGATATGTTAATCGTTGGCCATGATGCGAGTAAGATTGAGAAATTAAAGAAAGATCTTAGTAATACATTTTCTATGAAGGATTTAGGGCCAGAAAAACAAATACTCGGTATGTAGATCATACGTGATAGGAAGAAAAAAAAACTTTGGCTATCTCAGGAAAGAGATATTAATAAACTTTTAGAGCGGTTTAACATGATTAATGCAAAGCCAGTTTTATCTCCGCTTGCAAGTCATTTTAAGTTGAGTAATGAACAGTGCCCTTCAAGCGAAAAAGAAAAATAAGAGATGAAGAAAATTCTGTATGGCTCCGCGATAGGCAGCCTTATATATGCCATGGTTTGTACCAGGCCCGATTTAGCTCATTATGTCGGAGTTGTTAGCATATTTCTTTCAAATCCTGGAAGAGAACATTGGGCTGCTGTGAAGTGGATATTTAGGTATCTCAAAGGTACCTCGAAATTATGTCTCTGCTATGGAAATGGTGAATGTGTAATTGATGGTTTTACTGACACGGATATGGCTGGTGACTTTGATTCCAGAAAGTCTACCTCAGGTTACCAAATTACTTATGCAGGGGGAGCAGTGTCATGGCAATCTAGATTGCAAAGGTGTGTTGCATTATCTAAAACCGAAACCGAGTACATTGCCATTACAGAAGCTTGCAAGGAGGTCTTGTGGATGAGGAAATTTTTAAAGGATATTGATCAGAAGCAAAAGAATTTCGTCATCTACTGTTACAGCCAAAGTGCCATACATCTCAGTAAGAACTCTTCATTTCACTATCGCACTAAACATATTGATGTCAGATACCATTGGATTCGAGACGTGTTAAAAATGAAGTTGTTGCATATTCAGAAGATTCATACAAACAACAATAGGTCAGACATGATGACGAAGGCTCTCGCAAGAGAAAAGCTTGCTAAGGTGGAGGGGGAGATTTGTTGGGCCTGGTCCACTTATGTGGGCTATGGTTTTATTAAGCCCAACTACATAAATGAAAAAAAATACAGTAGAATGTCAGAGTGAGAGAGAAAAATAAAAGGAAATAAAGGGGGGAGACAAAACGTTTTGTGTAGTAGCGTCAAGTGATTCAAGACAATCCCAGAGGTGGATGTACCAGCAGCAACAAGTTTGTATCTTTGAATTCTCTACTACAAATCGATGAGAATATCCAAAATTGGTTTGATGTTATTAGTGAAACCCACATCTCTGTGAAGATTAATGTTTGTATGTACCTCCAGTATTAACTAGAGAGAAACTTGTGTATCCCATTATTAATAGTGGAAGTGTTTTAGTGTGGGTGGTTTACTGTCATCTCGTGGTTTTTCCCTTCACCTTGGAGGGTTTTCCACGACAAAAATCTGGTGTGCTTTTTTTTTACTTATTTGTTGCTGTTATTTTAATCTATATTGCTGCAATTTTCTGTCTGTTTATTGATCAGTGCATCATCCTATTTTACACATAAAGAGGAAGTATAAAGTGTAGTTGCATATATCTTAGCTTGGTGTTGCTTAATTGTTGTCTCCGGTAACCTTTGAGCATTGCTGTTAAAGTCTGGTGTATCCTAAAAGAGTTTATTACACTCTTTTATTCCCCAACACTTGGATTTTCATTTGACCTAAAATATGAAAATAAATCAGAATTGTAAAATCTAATTGGTTGTTCATGACATCTGTTATATATTAGTATATTTTGTAAGTAACAATAGAAATAAACATAACTGACACCGGATAGCATTTTTCCCTGATATAATCATAATTGTGGCCTCAAGTTTTACGATCTCTACAATTACACAACAGATGTTAGTGGTCTTTAGTCTTTCTTAATTCCCAAGGCCATTACCAGAGAACACGATGACTCAATAGTTAAATTAAATCGTATTTCAGGGCAACCCAGAGGGGTTTACAGGACATTAAATCACATTAAACCAGTTCATTATCTATACTATCTATCTCTACTATATTATAATACACGAAACATTAAAAGTTTGGTAGTCGGTCGGTCGGTACTTGCTGAAATTACTTTATTATCCTTGCTTAATTGTTTTAATTCTAATTATTGGGTCGTTCAATTCTAATTCTAATTGATCTTGAAGTCAACTTTCTCTATTACTTTACCAATTTCAATTCTATTTTATATCGAACTCTATATCACTATAATTTATATTTAAATTCAACTTCTTCTACCAATTTAAATTTTAATTCATATTGAGTTCTATATCATTCTAATTTGTCACTTCGCGCTAAATTAAATTTAAACAAACTAAATATAATTCTTAAAATTTGGTTAATATATAATGTGACTCGGGTTAAGATAAAATAATAATAATACTATCAATACTCTTAAAAAAATTATACCAATGAACTTGGATATCCACGATAAAAAAATACATTATACAATTGATTCAGACTAACACAAAAATAAAATAAAAATACAATTCGACTAAAAAAACATATATACTAATTATTCAGTCTAAAATAAAATTATCTTATTGGTCCAAAATTTAAAAAAATAAAATTAAACTAAAAATAATTAGTTTGATTTAGTCGGTGTATTGGGCATCAGGCTAAAATAAAATAAGGTAAATCACTTATCCGAGATAAATTAAATTAATATTAGACTAAGTATAATTCGTATCCTATTCATGTGAAAAAAAATCAAATTTTATTTAAAACATAATTTTTTTTTTAAAATACACTTACAAATATCAATAAACTATATCGTTCAATCAGTAATATTGCCTTTTTCAAATATCTTTTATAGAGTTATGGTTAATCGATTAAGTAATTACCATGCTAAAATAATAGTTTTTTTAAGATACCAACATAATAGAGATATTATATTCTTACCCTCAATAAAATAATAATATTATTATAATAATATTTCTTCCCTTACCAATGTTATCACTTTAAATAAGTTTAAATGTTTAAAAAAAGTTATGAATATATACGTTTACTTATATAATTATCATGAAATCATATCATTTAAATTTTTAAATGAACAAAATTAAGAATTGAATTCAAGTATTTTTTTAAAATTATATAATATTAAAAAAAATATGCACTCCGTGCATAGCACGAGTTTTAAGCTAGTATTTTTAATACTGAGAGAATCAATATTTGCTGCATAAAAAAATTATCCATAAGACTCTTAGTAGTTTTGTTAGTTTGGACTTTAGAACAACCAAAAGAACGTACTATGTTATCCATAAGATTCTGAGTAGTTCTATTTTTTTGAATAAAGGAAATTCCATAGAAATTAAATATCCGACATGAGTGTCCCCAACACATAAGATGGAGGAGACGATAAAACAATGAAGCTATTAAGCGTAAAGGGAAGTTTAGCTAACAAATGAGCTACTTTGTTTGCCTGCTTCTTAATAAAACTCAACAAAACCCAATCTCTACTTTTGAGCAATTCACGACATTGATCAATTAATAACCCTGTTTCCAACTGATTTTGGTCTTGTCCTTTTATTGCTTGCACGCTACACAGTGAATCACTTTCGATACAGATTGTATTCCCCTGGAACTCAGCAGACCATTTAATAGCCTCCAATATACCCACTAGCTCGGCTTCCAGAGCTTGAACTCTACCAGCAAACCTCATCATTTTGCCTCGAATGAAAGTCCCCTGATGGTTTCGTACAACCATTCCAATAGAGAACGCTTCAGAGTTGTCAAAAAATGAGGCATCAACGTTCATCTTCAAAGAGCCAACCGCTGGAGCTACCCACCTTGTAATGTACTAAGGTCTTTCCTTCTGCAGATGGTGGTTTCGACTTTGTTTATCTTTGTTGTGCGCTACCCTCCAGTCAGACACCTGTCTAGCACTCCATTGCATAACAACTGCTGGAGTCACTGTCTTCTTCTCCCAAATTCGCTGGTTCCTTGCCCACCATACGCCCCACACTATCGTCGCTATCCTGATAAGATTCTCACTGGTCTCAGTATGCAGCTAATTTAAGAGCCATTCAGGAGCATTGTCTACTGCTGACATATCATATTGCACTCCCATATAGTGCCAATAGGCCCTTTGCAAAGTTACACTCAAAGAACAAGTGAATCAGGTGCTCGATATCACCAGTACACATAGAGCAACTAATGGGAACCATAAATCCTTTTTCCCTCAAAACATAACGAACTGGGACATTGTTACGACATAATCTACAGAGAAAAACACGGATCTTATGAGGAATACAGAGCCTCCATAGCTTCCCCCATCCATCAGATTGTTGGACATCCGTCACCCTATTTTTGGCTGTTTGCCAAAGATGGTAGCCCGATTTCACATTGAACTGTCCATTAATCGTATGGAGCCAGGCTACCCTGTCCCTTGTACTATTTTGTGAGACTCGAACTGCTAAAATGGCTTCAGCATCAGTAGTGTTGAAAGTGCTTTTGATTTTCCTTTCATCCCAAGCCTTCTGATTTTCTAACAAAAAATCACATACCTTAGTGTACCTATTCGCTTGTTGCTGAGTGTATTGATCAACACAATAATTTGGCTTACCTCGTAACCATCTATCCTGATATATATGTATTGAGCGACCATCTCCCATAAACCATCGTAAACCATTCTTCACAAATTCCTTTGCTTCCCATATACCTGACCAAGTTAAACCCGACCCCCCAGTTCTGTTAGCTTGGAGCAAGCTGCAGTCAGGATAATATCGAGCCTTGAGTAATCTGGACACCAAAACATTTGGATTCCTTAGAAGATTGCAGCATTGCTTACCCAAGAGAGCCAGGTTAAATCCATGCAGGTCACGAAATCCTAACCCCCCCTATTTTTTTGACATGCTCATTCGTGACCAAGAGAGCCACTTAATTTCATTATTGCTTGATGAGTTAGAACTCCACCAGAAAGAATTCATCATTCGCTCTAATTCTTGACAAAGAGTTTTCGGAATTAAGAAACAGGACATGGTGTACGCAGGAATGCATTGAGCTATATTGCGCAGTAAAACAGCTTTCCCCGCTCGTGATAGCAGCTTTGTATTCCAGCACTTTATTTTCGACCAAATTTTATCCTTCAGATAGTTAAAAACTACCTTCTTTGATCTGCCAACAAGGGAAGGTAGTCCAAGATACTTTCTATTCCCAAGATCATTGTTCACCTGAAGGATGGCCTTTATTTCGGCTTGCTTGTCTCTGCGAACGTTACTACTAAAGTAGATAGCATATTTCTGGAAATTCACTGCTTGACCAAAAAAGAGCTCATAACCATTAAGGAGGCATTTGATGGATGTTGTTTCTTCTGCTTTTGCCTTGAAAAATAAAAAGCTGTCATCTGCAAAAAGTAAATGAGTTACAGTCGGAGCCTGCGTACAAATTCGACAACCTGTAATAGAGGCATTAGACACTGCATATTTAAGTGAGAGAGACAAACCCTCAATACAAAGAAGGAATTAATATGGTGACAATGGGTCACCTTTCCTGAGACCACAACTGGGGATAATTGGACCAATGTTAGAGCATTGATAAGAGATTGAATATGACACAGAAGTGACACACATCATCATCCAGCTTACCCATTTGTCTGAGAAGCCCATAGACAACATCTGTTTTTTCAAATACCCCCATCTAACCCGATCGTAGGCTTTGCTTATGTCAAGCTTAAGGGCCACTTCACCTACATCTCCACTGCTTTTCCTCTTCATGTAATGGATCAATTCAAAAGCCACGAGGACATTGTCCATACTGCTTCGTCCTGGAATGAAGGCACTTTGTTCTTCTGAGATCAGACCTGGAAGAACTCTTTGAAGCCTGTTAGCAAGAGCTTTAGCAACAATTTTATACAGAACATTGCACAAAGCTATAGGCCTAAAATCTTTAGCCTCTTCCACCTTGCCTTCTTTGGGACTAAAACCAAATTTGTGTCATTTACAGTAGCCGGAAATTTCGCCTCTAACAGCCAGGTACGACAATATTGGAACACCTCTTTACCAATGAGCTTCCAGAAGTGTTGGAAAAAGGCGGGATTTAAACCATCCGGGCCACTAGCCTTGTTAGGATGCATACTTTTAATTGCCTCTGTGAATTCTTCAAATGAGAGGTCCCCCGTAAGCCGACTGTTTTTCTCTGCAGTCACTCGAATTTGACTTTCATATTCAGGGAACTCAGTTTCCGTGTTAGTCTCTGCAAAAATATTCACATAATAATTCTTAAGCAAAGTGCACAGTTCATTGTGATTGGATAGCACTCGTCCATCATCAGTTCGCAGGGAGGTTATATAATTCATCTTCTTCCTAGAAGATGTTGTAGCATGAAAGAAATTTGAATTGGTATCTCCCTCCTCCAACCAAAATGCCTTAGCGCGTTATTTCCAGTAAGTCTCCTCCTGTAATAACAGCTCTTCCAGCTTTGCCTTCTCACTAAAGTAGGCCTGGATCCCATCATTGTCCTCCCTATCCTTTAAATTGTCCAGAGCTTTCTTCTGTTTAACCACCTTCTCTCTGAACTTATGAAAGAAAACTCTCCCCCACTTAGCCATATACGAAGACACTGAGATGAGCTTTGGAAGGAGATAAATTGGAGGAAAATCCTGCCAGAATTTCGACACATCAGAGACAAAATCTACTTCTTTCAACCAAGTATTTTCAAACTTAAACCTGAACTGCTTCCTTGTGATGGAGGTGTTGAATAGATTCAGTTTAATGGGCTCGTGATCCGAAATTACTGCATGAAAAACCGAGAGGGTGCATAGAGGAAAAATGCTCCACCAAGAATCTGTGGCAAAGGTCCTATCAAATCTTTCCTTAACCCAATTAACCGTACCTTTTCCTTTCTCCCAAGTATATTTGCCTCCTATCAGCTCAACTTCATTCAAACCATAATCTTCTACAGCCAATTTAAATCCCTCAAGGAGTTTGGACTTCAGAACAACCAAAAGAACGTACTACTTTAGCAATCTAAATTAAAGTTCTACAGTGGAGACTACCATAACACACAAGATCAACTGAAAACAAACCACCACATATACAGTACCTCCCGTCTCCCAGTAAAGACAGCTGCAGACTTCGCACTGCAAACACTAGAGATTATTGCTAATTAGACAATCAGTAATTAGTCGGATAGCCATGCAACTTCAAAATCTTCCTCAGTTAATAGACGTCTTTAAATGACCTCCCGTACCATTTTGTTCACCTTGACATGATCAGCTGATCTTCACTAACATTCAGTCGATAAGTACATTTTACCTGCTAACATCTAGTCAGGACGGATCGTTTCAGATTTCTTTTAATATTAAAAAATGCTAAAAAATTTATTTATTTTTAATTATTGCCAGATTATTTATTTATAGGAATAATATAATTGAGTTAAACAGTAAGTTTTTTCTTATTATCAAAGGTATAATGCTCTGGAAACCTTTAAACAAAAGAAGTTCCTTATGGTCCAAACTGGTTCACATGTTTAAATGTTTGAACTTCTGATGTAGGACAGAATATGAAAAGAACAGCTAATAACATAATAAGCAATTAATAATACGAATTCGAAGAAGAAAATCAATATTATTCAACTTATATAGACTATAAAACCCTAGTTTTAAACATAATGAACTAAGAGCATCTCCAAGGTCAAGCACCTGTTAACAATAATGTCTATGTGGCAACCTAATTTTAAAAATATACATGATATGTAAAAAAACAGTACTTCAAGGGAGACATCTATTAGGTAAAATTTTAGATGTCGATAAAGTAGCACGTTAGATATGTTGAATGAGTGACCATTATCAATATCAAGGCCACGTCATTTCCCTCTAAATTAATTCTCCAGCTGCTTATTTTTCCCCTACTGCGCTCCTTCCCGCCACAACTTCCAGGTTCATCAAATATATATAATTAAGGTTTGGATTTTTAGAATTGAATGGAGTTTTACAAAAATGGAGGGATCCTTTGTATCTTTAAATTTGAATATATATAATTACTAATTTAATTTTATATTTTAACTTTAAGTAATATTAATTGTAAAAGTTTATTATCAAAAGGCTGTAAAAAAAACTCACTGTTAACCAAATTTATTAATTACTTATATAATAATTTTATTGTACATTTTAAAATAAAAAACTATTAACAAATTACTTGGATAAAAAAGAATTAGTTAAATGTTTTATAATATATAAAAGTAATGTTTGTTAATTAATTTTTATCATGATTTAAATATTTTAACAACATAGGTTCTATGGAGTCCCCTATTTTATTGGAGTCCTTGGAGTCCATATATGTTCTGCAAGTAAAATATAGCTCAAATTGTTGCAGAACGTATTATTTTTCGAATGATATTCTACAAATATCACAATTTTATTGAAAATCTTGCAGATTGCATAGATTTTACAAGTAGAACGTTGCAAAATATATTATTCTACAAAACATGCTTAGTTTGTAGAACATAAATATTTATGTTGTAGAACATACATATTGTACTTGTAAATATATGAGATTTGCATGATTTTATTGAAATAATGATACTTGTAAAACATGTTTTGCAAGATAACACATTTTAGAAGATATTTTATTTGCAGAACATAGATGGACTCCGAGGACTTCAATTAAAAGGAGGATTCCATAGAACTTTACTATATATATATGTATATATTATTTCCACTTATATCAAGTAAAAAATAATTAATTTTTATTAATAATTTCTTACCAACCCTTTGTTAAAAGATTACTCTATAATTGTTGAAATTTGAAAATAACAATAAAAAATATTTTTTAAATATAGCTAATCATTATACCTAATAACACTGTAGCACAATTCCTTACAGGTTCAGAAAATTTTACATAATATCTATTTTCTAATTATATAGCCAACGGATATAGTTACTCTCCTTGGAGATGCTCTAAGGCCCGTAAACAATTGAGTTTTATTAATAAACTACCTAATTAAAGATTTGAAATAGATAAATTAAAATATGCTTATGAATTAGTTAGTTAAAACTAGATGTTTATCTTAATAGAGGTGTGATATAGTACGCCACTTGGGACAGGATTTGATAGAGTTTGAGTTCGCAAAAGTTTAGGCAATTAGTTTATGTTTGCCTATTTAAGGTTTGTTGGTGTATTTGTGATATGTACAAAATGAAGAAATAAAGTTGTTCTTATTTTCAATCTGTATCACATTTTATCCATAAATTTCAATAATTACAATAGTCATTATTAATTCTGACCTGCAGATTAGTTCTCTCCCTAGGAAACACTTAGTTCCTTGAACAAGCAAGTCACATTAATAAAAAACTCAGACGCCTCAAAGTTACTACTCTCATCTTCTATCTCTTCTCTGGTGGCGTGGATTCCATGTATAGTTACATTTACAGCACCTTCAAAGGTTGGTTACCTGAAAAGTATCAAAAGTATCGTCCCTTGTTTGGAATAGCTTTCACTTTGATTACTTCCATTTTGTGTTGCATTATTGCTGCTAAAATAAAAAATTTAAGATTGAAAATGATAAGAAGCATCCCTGAGCTACCTAAAGACAACCAACCTGAGAACATTAAGATTCCAATGATAATGTTTGGGTTAGTTCCATAATATGTACTCTTTATAGAGTATTTAGTGGGATTTTAACAACATGTTTTGAAGAATTATTTAAGACAAGATATCCTTCTTCTATGAACAAGTACATAAACTGATAACTCTGGTGAGCGGGACGGCTCTCTCCGATGTCGTACCTGAAACTTCCTTCTGAGAGCGGGGTGTAACTGATGTTGGGTATCTGCAAAATTACACTGGCGGGAGGTTTTGTCCCCGCAGCGCCTCCGGTGTGAGAATAAGAGTCTGGTTGGGGAAGATGAAGATAGAGAGGACAAGGGTGGTTGTATGTGTTAAGCTGTATGTATGAGAGTGTGTGCTCAAAATTTGTCTAACCCCCAAACCCTTCATCTATGGGGGTATATATCCCAAAGGTAGGGTTTAGGGGTTGGTACCTCTAGATCATGGTCGCTGGTTGTTGGAGGCGGAGGACGCCTGACTTGGGTAGATTGCAGACACATGTCTAGGCAAGGACCACCTTCAGGTTGTCCCAATGGTACTTTGACAAGCGTCGTGTTTGTCTGATATGTTAGTTGATGGCTGTCATTGTCGCGTGCCCACGTACCCCTCCTTGGCGGGTTGTGGGGTGTGCATGCGCTTGTAGGGCCCCCCTCGGGTCTATTCTGGCTGGGTGATCCTGGTATTGGGATGGACCCAGGTTGGTAGATGATCCAGGTCCTGGGTTGGCAGCTACGCCCCGGTCACTTCACTTTAACTGCTCTGGGCGAGGGGGTCTTGGTCCATCAGCTGAGCCTGCATTACCCTAGATCTGGGTTGGGCCCTAGCCAGGTTGCTTATACCCTATCATTTCCCCCCCCACTCCCTTATGCAGATTTTCTAGATGAGGGGGTGAAGCAGTGGCACGTAGTTGTTGCCTTGAAAAAATTCTGATTTTTTGTTGCCCCCAATCCGGGTCTTGTGTATTAGAGACAGATCCGGATTAAGGTATATGAAATTGGTTGCCTTAGAAAAAAATCTGTTTCTTTGTTGCCCCCTAATCCCGGTCTGGTGTTGTAGAGACATATCCGGATCAAGGTGGATAAAGTTGGTTGCCTTTGAAGAATTTATGCTTCTTTGTTGCCCCCCAATTCGGGTCTTGTGTGGTACAGATAGATCCGGATTAAGGTACATAAAGTTTGTTGCCTTTGAAGAATTTATGCTTCTTTGTTGCCCCCCAATCCGGGTCTTGTGTGATAGAGACATATCCGGATCAAGGTAGATAAAGTTGGTTGCCTTTGAAGAATTTATGCTTCTTTGTTACCCCCAATCCGTGTCTTGTGTGGTAGAGACAGATTCAGATTAAGGTAGATAAAATTGGTTTCCTTTGAAGAATTTATGCTTTTTTATTTCCCCCCAATCCGGGTCTTGTGTGGTAGAGACAGATCTGGATCAAGATAGAAGAGTTTTGCTGGCTTAGAGAAATTTTTGCTCTTTTAGGAGACTAATTCGGATTGTCAGAGATCTTGGTAGGGTGTACTGATCCAGGTCTAGTTCTTTGGATCCTGAAAAATGGGGGGAATTTGTAACGTTTTTTCAGTCCCCCCCCCCATGATTTTGAATAATGGGCAGTTGCTTTCCTAGAAAATCGCCCCATAATGATTATGGGGTTTAATGTGCTTTTAATTGTTGGTATATATATAATATATGTATATATAATTTTTTTTATTTTGTAACTGCCCTCTCGGCCAATCATCGGGTGCCATGTGGCAGGGGTAGTTGCACCCCCTACTCCCCTATAAAAAGGCATGCCCCTCTCTCTTTTCTTTTATTCACTTGGTATTTCCAACAACCACATCCTTTCACTTTCTCTGCCTCTTCGATTTTCTTCGAGATTTCTTGCTCTTTTCTCCGTCGTTGATTAGCTGTCGCTCCGTTCGTTCTCAACTTGTAAGTTTCCTTGTGTTCCTTCTTTTCGATTTACTGCAATTTTCTTTTCGTTTTCTCGAACTTTCTCTTCAAGTTCATGCATGTTTAGAATTCGCTTGTTTGTCTTCGAATTGGTAATGAAAATGGGAGTTCTTGGTTGTTTTTAGTGGAGGATATAAGTGTTTTGTGGCTTGGTTTTTTATGTATGTGTAGATCTGTCCGTTTGTGGTTATTTTGCTGTGTTTTTTGCAAGAAAAGTTGGGTTTTTGGGTCCGATATTTCTGGGTTTTTTGGGTGTGTTCTTTATGTTCTTGGTTTGAATATATGAATATATATGTGAAAAGTTTTGGTTTTCGATTCTTGGGTGAATTGTTTGTGGGAGAGGGTTTTGCTTTGATCCGGGTTCGGGGGTCATGACCTGGATCTGGATTAGTTTCTTTGATTGAATCGCATGTGATAGAATGTTTTAAGTTTGATATTGGTTGTTTGGATCCGGATCTGTGTCAAGGTTCAGAATCCGGGTCCATGATTGTCTTCTTTTATCCGGGTTGTGTTTAAATCTGGTATTGTGGATGTGCTTAGGGGGGTCTTTTTGTTTTCATAGTATATGTGATCCAGGTCATTGATGTTTTTCCGGGTTGGAATTACATTAGCGGTCTAGATCATTAGGCGATGGTAAAACTAACATAACGTCCCTGATCCGGACCGCTTAGCAAAAACTTAAAAATTGTAGGAATCTAGACTAACTCATCTTGATTTTAATAGGTATATGGTCCAGATCAAGAAGCTTTCTAGAAGAGCTTTCAAATGTTACCATGATCTTTCAAGTGAGTATGGTTTGGATCAAGAAGCTTTCTAGAAGAGCTTTCAACTGTTACCCTGGTCTTTCAAGTGAGGAAAGTGACCCTGATTCAACCGAGAGAACTGAGTTCCGGGTAGAGATGGTTAAGAAAGCCTCCTCTTTGACATAAATTATTTCAAAGTTCCAGTTCAAGAGGCTTCCAGAGAATTCGGCCCCCTTCACACCTGAGGGCTACTGGACCAACGTGAAATACCATTTTGTAGTCAAGCCCGCAGATATTGAAAATGATATTTATTATGGGAGGGTTAGGAATGATAGGCAACCCAATGGCCACCCTGGGGTTTACAACCAGGAGGCTCTTGAGAGGGTTTTCTCTGAGTTCCCCATTAGCCGGGATCATTATCAGTTAAAGGACCTTTATGCAGAGACGGATCCGGCTGAGATAGACGAGGTTGTCCGAGCTGCGTTCTAATTGACCCCTGATATCCTGTAGAGGTGGCCGGAACCAGAAGAAAGGATCTATCACCGCCCGGAAGATGGTTTTGTTCCGGTATGGATGGAGCACCTCATATCCGGGTGGAGCCCTCGCTGCCACATTTTTTTCAAGCACCTATGTAAACATGTCTACGAGATATTCCCGATACAGATCACCCCCAACGGGATTAAGTCCATGAACTGGTTCATAGCCTGTTATAATAAAGCCAGATTCTTGCCCACCTTAAAACTCTTCCACAAATTTTCTATCTGTCCAAGTCTAGCCAGAAGCCTTTTTATGAGATTAGGTTCCGGACTTCAGAGTGTGGGTATGGCCCGGGTAGAGCCAAGCCTATAATGCACCAGACTTCCTTGAAGTTCTGAAATGGGGAAATCATAATGTTGAAGGGTTATGACCTGTCCTACTTGCCCTATTTCACAATGGAGGGTATGTAGACGAAATTTGCTACTGCTGTTCTGGAGGGTCGGGCCTTGAACCAAATGAGAGCATTTTGTGACTCTCTCGGATTCCAGCCTACCCGGGATACGTTCATGAATCATAAATTACTCTTCAAACTTGGCTGTAAGTTTTTTAAGCATATGGAACCGGGTCTTTTCTTGCTTTTGCTTATTCCTGATCCCTTTCACTTAGAATTTATCTTGTTTTGCTACTTGTTTGATCTGGATTATGTGTTTCTTTTAGTTTTACCTTCTTGGTTGCTTGATCCAGATCATTTGCTCCGGTTGTTGATCCGGATCCTCGTCTTATTTTCCTTTGACTTGTAGTTTAATATCTTGTTGGCTCTTGATTCGGATCGCCTGCTTCGTTCGTTGTTCCGGATCCTGGTTCCATTTCTCTTGACTTATAGTTTGTTTATATGCTCATGATCCGGATCGTTTGCTCTGTTAATTTTTACGAATCCTGGTCCTTCTTGCATTTGACTTGTAATTTGTTTACAGAACATGCTGGCCCTTGATCTGGATCTCCAGCTTCGTTTGTTGATCTGGATCCCGGTCCTATTTGCTTTTGAATTGTGCCCTTTCAGTAGAATTTGTTTTATCCCGATTCGGATCCTTTATTGTGCATTTTGATCTGGATCGTCTTTGCCTCTTATTCTAGAATTTGACATGCTTTTCTCATGTTTCTACAGGTTTGCCTCATTTTAACCATGACTTTCTCAAAATCATGTCTTCTTCCGCATATGTTGCAACATTCAACACTCTTGGTCTGGCCTTCAAGACCACTAAGGGGGCTCCTGGACCTGGATCCAGATCCGCAGACATCAAGGGCGGGGCCGAGTCCTCTGTTCCCCAAAATATCCTCGACCCAGGTCATAAAGCAGGCGACTCTGAGCCTGTAGTGCAGGAAATTCTTGATGATGATGATCCTCCAAGGAAGAAGAAGAAGAGTGTCCCGGTCAAGCCTCCTCGGGGCAAAGCTGCTATTTCCAGCCGGGTCATCTGCGATTCGGAGGGAAAGGGCCCCGATGGGGACCCAGTGAAGGTTGGGACCAAGTCCCTGGTTGATCTGGCCGGGTTTATGTCAAGCATCCCTTCTGAGGAGGATAAGATGAAGTGGAGGGCTCTAGAATGTCTGCGGCTTTTAAGAGGGTAACCGGGCAGTGGGGACAGGTAAGCTTCAAGTAGTTTTATTTTTTCACCCGGATTGCATTCTCTTTCTGAGTTTCCTTTCTTTTTCTTCCTTTCAGGTGGGGAGTTCCATATCCATGTGTTTCGATATTGCTTTCACTGAGGTCTGAGAGGCCAACAACAGGACCAGGGCTGAGAAGATTAGAGCTGATAACCTGAATGATGAGTTGGATGAGGCCGGGGAGGGCTTCAAGACCGCTGAATCCGGGTTGAAGGAGCAATTGAAGGATGAGAAGACCCGGGCCGATTGTCTCGCCAAAGAAGTGGAGAAACTTAAGGCCGACCTGGCTGCGAAGGAGAACCTGGACAAGGAGGCCATCATCGCCGAGTTCAAAGCAAGCGATGTATATGACTTCGAGATTGCTCAAGCCGGGGTCCCCGAGGTTCGCAGATCTTGGGTCGTAGCGGAGAGGTATATCAAATATGATCCCCTGGCCAACTGGGACAGCTTCATTCAGGAGTTTCTTGCGGCCAAATCAGCTGTTGAGCAGGGTCAAGGCGAACCGGAACCTTATTATGGCCCTAGTCCCAGTTTCCTTTAGATTTCTCTCAGCTGTGCTGAGCTTTCCGGGCCTTGCCCTCGTATTGTTCTATTTTTTAATATTGTTGCTTATCGTAGTTTGATTATGAACAATTTGTAATGTTTGGATTTACCCGGATTGGTGGTAATCCGGGTTGATGTTTTTAATGTGATTTTTGCTTTGCTAATTTTTTTGTTTAGAAAATGTTGTTTTTGTTTGTGCTCTTGATCCGGGCAAGAGAGTCTACCCGAGCACGTTTTCTTTGTGGTTTGATTCGGATCCTGGGATGGATTCTAACCGGAGTTGTGGCTGGCACTTGTAAAATACTGAGTGCAAAAAGCGATTTTAATCCGGGTTGTGAGCTCTTCCGGATCGTGGCTGTTGCCCTTAACCTAGATTGGGTTTATAGTCGGAGGGGTTCCGGGTATGAATCCTTACCAGGTTGGCATAATTTTCCTTAGTAAAAAGTGATTTCTTTGGATCCGGATTCATGTGCCTATCCAGATTGTTTGCTGCTATGGTTGGCCTACAACCCGGGTTTGGCCCAATACCCGGGTTGGTGGTTTTATTGTGTTTCTTAAAGTAATTGGAAAATAATCTAAGTACATAATAATTACTTTCAACCTGGATTAGATTTCGTATCTGAGTTGATGTTTGCTTTTGATATTTGGGTTTCAATTCGGGTATGACACCAAATCCGGATTGATGTTTGCTTTTGATATTAGCTTTCAATCCGGGTATGACACAATATTCGGATTGATGTTTGCTTTTGATATTGGCTTTCAATCCGGGTATGATACAATATCCGGATTGATATTTGCTTTTGCTCTTTTATTTACTTAGAGAATAGTCTAAGTACATAATAGTTATTTTCAGCCCGGATTGAGATATTTGTCCGGGTTGATGTTTGCTTTTAATAATGGCTTCCAATCCGAGTATGAACCCATACACGGATTGATGATTGCATCCATTTTTTTACTCTAGGTACTTAGAGAATTAGTCTAAGTAAATAGTGGTTGCTGCTAACCCGAATCTGGATATTTATCCGGGTTATTTGCTTTTACTTTTGGCTTCCAATCCGGGTATGGCACCATAGCCAGATTGTTTTTGCTTGCTTTGCTTTTAAATTAAAATGAGAAATGGCTAGAAAACAAAAATTCTTTTCATTGAATTTAAATTTTCTTCATACAAAATATTGGATCATAGATTGGTTGCTTGTCATAGGCTACAATTTTTTTGGTTGCTTTTTCTACTGATATAATTTTCTGAGCCTAAGTCCATACCAGGTGTTCGGGATCTCGGATTCATCCATGTTCATCAGCTTGTAGGTCCCTGGCCTTAGTACTTCTCTGATTTTGTAAGGTCCCTCCCACTTGGGCATCAACTTTCCAGTATTGGTGGGATCCGAGGCTTCTGTGTCTCGAAGTACCAGGTCTCCAACTTGAAAGTTCTTGACCATGGCTCTCTTGCTGAAGTGTTCCTTAATTTTCTCCTTGTACTTCTCCATCCTTTCAACAGCCTGGTCTCGGACCTCGTCAATTAGCTCGGACCTCGTCAATTAGCTCGATGTTTGTCCTGAGCCCCTCCTCGTTGGCTACCTCATCGAAGTTGATTGCCCGGTGAGAGGGGGATCCTACCTCGATGGGCAGCATTGCTTCAGTTCCATAAGCCAGTTTGAAGGGTGTTTCTCCTGTGCTTGTTCTAGGGCTTGTTCTGTAAGCCCATAGTACATTTGGCAATTCTTCCGGCCATTTGCTTTTACTTCCTATGAGCCTCTTCTCGATTCCACGGAGAAGGATCTGGTTGGTTACTTCTACTTGGCCATTTCCTTAAGGGTAGGCTACAGATGATTTTTTGTGCCGGATGCCCCGCTTTTGGAGGTAGGATTCAAACTCTGATCCAACGAACTGTGGCCCATTATCCGAGACCAGTACTCTTGGGATCCCGAACCTCATCAAGATGTTATCCATGAACTTGATACAATCTTGCTGGTTTATGGTTCTCATCGCCTTTGCCTCAACCCATTTGGTCATGTAATCAATTGATACTAACAAGTACCTGAGGTCTCCTCTGGCCCTGGGAAAGGGTCCCATAATGTCAATACCCTAGAAATCAAAGGATATTGGTGATGGGACTGAGGAAGGTAGGATTGGGCTGATCCGGGGTACATTGCTGAAGAGTTGGCATTTCTTGCATTTTTTCACGAACTCTATTGCATCCTGGTGAATAGTCAGCCAGTAGTATCCTTGTCTTATGATCTTATGAGCTAGGGCCTTTGCACACATGTGATCCCCGCATATCCCTTCGTGAACTTCCATCAGACAATACGCTACCTCCCCTAGGCCAATGCACTTCAAGATGGATGATGAGAAAGTCCGGCGATAGAGTATCCCCTCTTCAATGAAGAATTTTGTTGCTTTGGCTTTTAACCTTTGAGCCTTCCCTTTGTCTTCAGGGAGCTCTCCCTTCTCCAAGTAGTTGATAAACGGAGTCATCCAATTCGGGTTGTTGTGTATCTCCATGACCTCTTCGGATTCTATACTTGGCTTCTGTAGTTCTTCGAAGTAGACAAAACAATCCAGGTCTGATGAATTTTAAACCAGTTTGGATAGTGTATCGGCTTCTGAGATTTCTTCTCGGGGTCTTGGCTTCTTGGTATTAAGGCAAGGTAGCTTTGGACCAGGGCCTGGTACTTGGCTAAGACTGGATCCTTGGCTATGTACTCGCCGTTTATTTTCTTTACTACAATCTTGGAGTCGCTGTAGATTTTGAGGTCCTAGATCCTGAGGGTCTTTACTAGCTTCAATCCTGCTATCAGTGCTTCATACTCTGCCTGGTTGTTGGTTTCTGTAAAGCCAATGGAGATGGTGGTTTGAATTGTGAACCCTTCCGGGCTCTCTAGAATGAGCCCTGCTCCAGACCTTTCATTTGTTGAGGATCCATCAATTTGAGAGCTCAGGCTCCCGGGTTATTATCATTGCTGCTCTCTAGGTCAATGTTCATGGGCCTAGGCTCGTCTTCCGGGAAGTTGCACTCTATTATGAAGACATCCAACGCCTGGGCTTTGATTTCTGTTCTTGAGATGAAACTCAAGTTGAATTGGCTTAGCTCAATTGCCCAGTTTACTAGCCTTCCTGAGACATCCGGCTTGTGTATTATTTTCCTTAAGGGTTGATTAGTTACAACTCGAATCTCCCTTCCCTGGAAGTAGTGTCTGAGCTTCCTGGATGTTGTGACCAGGGCAAAAGCAAACTTTTCTAGCCTTGGGTATCGGGTCTCCGCATCTTTTAGTACTTGGCTTACATAGTAAACTGGTTGTTGTTTTCCATTCTCTTTCCTGATCAGTGCTGCTCCAACTGTCAGGGCCCCTGCTGATAGGTAGAGGAATAGGGGCTCTCCGGGTTGGGCTTTGGTTAATACAGGAGGCTAGGAGAGGTACCTTTTAATTTCTTCAAATGCGCTTTGGCATTCCGGGTTCCAATTGACTTCTCTCTTGTTGGTTGCCCCTTTCAATAGGTCAAAGAAGGGTAGGCATCTCTCAGCTAGCTTTGAGATGAATCTTCTAAGTGCTGTCAGTGACCCTGCTAGCTTCTGCACATCCTTTTGGAACCTAGGAGGCTTCATCTCCTGGATCGCCTTAATCTTTTCTGGGTTGGCTTTAATTCCCCGGTTGCTGGTCATGAATCCAAGAAATTTTCCTGCCCCTACTCTGAATGTGCACTTTTCTAGATTGAGCTTGAGTGAGTATTTCCTCAAGTTGTCAAAGCATTCTCTTAGGTCTCCTATGTGACCGGGGATTCTTGTGGACTTTGCAATCATGTCGTCAACGTAGGATTTCAAGTTCCTTCCAAGCTGGTCTTTGAAGATTTTATTCATTGCTCTCTGGTAGGTTGTTCCTGCATTAGTCAATCCGAAAGGCAGCATTACATAGGCATAGACCGCCCTATGGGTGATGAAGGCTGCCTTCAAGATATCTTTCGGATTCATTTTGATCTGGTTGTATCCCGAGTAGGTGTCCATGAAACTCAGCATGACGTGCCCGAATGTGGCGTCAATCAATTGATCAATATTTGGCAAGGGATAAGGATCTTTAAGGCATGCAATATTCAAGTCGGTGTAGTCGACACACATTCTCTATTTCCCGTTTGCCTTTTTCACCATCACAACATTTTCCAACCATTCCGGGTACTTAACATCGCATATGATCTTAGCTTTCAGTAGTTTTTCAACCTCTTCATCTATTGCTTTCTGCCTCTCTGGGGCAAAAATTCTTCTTTTCTGCTTAACTGGTTTCCTCTCTAGGTTGACATCTAAGCTATGGACTGCTATGGATTCGTCCAATCCGGGCATGTCTCTTGGGCTCCAGGAAAATATGTCAGAGTACCCTCGGAGCAATGACACCAGGTCTTCTCTGAAAGCAGTTTCGAGTCCGGATCCTATTTTTACCTTCCTGGAAGGATTGCTTTCATCAATCATAATTGTTTCTGTTTCCACTGCAGGCTCAATCTTGGCTTGATCCATGTTTGATACCAATTGCTGGATCCGGGCGTCTGTATTCTTCTTTATATAAATCTGACCCTGGGCTGCCATTTCTTTTTGGTTGCTTTTCCCCTACTTCACTTGTTTCAGGGTTGGTTGCTTGCACAATAGGATTGTCCTTGTTGAGGCCTGGGCTCAACTCCATTTCTGCTGTGACTTGATTGCCTTTTTGCTCTTTTGGGATTGTCTTGGTTGCTTTTGGATCCAGGATGGATTCTATAACCTGTACTTCTTTCCTCGCATCATCTATTGAGTGAGGGCGATGTTGTTTAATGCTTTGTTATTTGCGAAGGACTATAGCCTTCCTCATGTTGTCTTAGCGAGTTTCGGCCATGACCAGGGCCTGGCTATAGCATCTTTCAGCGACCTCATAGTCTCCATTAACTTCTCATATCCCCGTTGGAGTTGGGAATTTTATTTTCAAGTGTGATATGGAGGTGATTGCTTGTATCCTGGTCAGAGCTGAGCGTCCAATTATTCCATTGTAAGATGATGGAGTGTTGATCACGTAGAATTTTATGACATGGGTGACTTGGTTTGGAGCCGATACAAATATTATTGGCAAGTATAAGGTTCCCTGGATCGTGAACAAGTTATTCCCGAACCCATAGAGGGGGTCCTCTCGGCATTCATTTGAGCGCACACTCCCTAGCTTCATCCGGTCCACAGTATGCTTGAATAGTATGTTTACTGAAGAGCCGTTGTCTATCAGCATTCTCCTTACCTCATTATCAAAAATATCAAGTGTTACCACCAAAGCTTCATTGTGATTCGGGTTGACCCCTTCATAATCCTTGCTACTGAATGAGATTACCATCTCCGGGTAGGATTGGATGGAGAATACTTCATCTCCTGAGCCTGGGCTCCTAGGGGGAGAGTGGGACTCCCTAGGACCATATTCACTACATTCTTTCCTCTCATTGGTCTTTCTTCCTTCTGATTTGTATCTCGGGAGACATACTGATTCAGGTTACCCTTCTTGACTTGGTCTTTAATGAAGTATTTGAGAGAGAGACAATTTTCAGTTTTGTGCCTATGGGTTTCATGATAGTCGCATTGTCTGTTGTAAGGTCTGCTCTCTAGGGGACTCTGCATGGGCTTCGGTGGGTAATAGAATGGCTTTCCCTTGATCTCCTTTAGTATCTCTTCCCGGCACCTGTTCAGTGGTGTCCAGTCTGGTTCCTTCCTAGGCTCCCTGGGTTGCCTGGTTGGACCGGGGTCGCTTTTAGATTCTGTCTTAGGACCCAGTCTTTGGAATATTTGAGTGTTTTGCACAACATTGGTCTGCTGGGCTTGTTGGCTTTGCTTGAACTTCTTTTCCTGATGGTAGCCCCCTTTCGGTCGGTCATCAGAGGTTTTGCTCCTGGATCCTCCATTCCGGGTCATCCTCATGGCCTGAAGGACGTCTGTTTCCTTTATGAATCTGGCTGCCATAGGGTAGGCAGCAGCTAGGCTTTGTGGTTCTTTGTTTATCAGCTCTACAATGTACCTCTCATTGTGTTCTGGATCCAGGTTCCTTCGAAATATGCTCAGTGTCTCCCTCTCATCAAGATTCGAGACTTTGTTAATTGCTTCCTGGAACCTCCGCATATAGGTTGAGAGTGATTCATTGTCGTACTGGCGGATGGTTTCCAGGTGACACATATGCATTTCGTGTATCTTATTGGCTCTGAATCTTCCAAGGAAGGCTCCTCTGAACTCTTTCTAAGAGTGGATGCTTCGTGAGGGGATCCTGCTGAACCATCTTTGAGCCCACCCTTTGAGGGTCGAGGTGAAGAACCTGGACTTTGTTAAGTCGTTGTAGTAATATATTTGGGCTATTTGTTCGAAATAATTTAGGTGCTCTTCCGGATCCCCCAGCCCATCGAAAGAATCAAAGTTGTAATGTTTGAGATTTTTCTGTCGAGGGATGGCTTCTAGGGAGTGACTGAAGGGTGTCAGAGTCTCCCCAACCTCCAATCCAGAATCGTTTTCCATCTTTCGTTGGAGCTCATAAATCATATCTTTCAGATCCTTCTGGCCCTCCGGAGCCTTTTGCCTTTGGTCTTAGGTAGGAGCCTCTCCTCTTCCTGCTGCATTCTTTTCTGAATCTTTAGCTCAAGCTTTGCTTCTTTTCTTCTTATTTGTTCCCTCATCTCTTCCAACTTTTTCTTCCTGGTTGCTTCTGTCTCTTTCTTACTAGGCTCTTTTTAATTCTTTTTTGCCTTAGCTCCGATTCGGTCGAAGACAGATCTCCTAGATTATTGAGAGTCCCCGGATTCTTCTTGATCATCCTCTTGCTCATATTCTATCTGAGCCCGGGCTTGTTCATCTCTATAGAGCCTGATTGCCTCAGCCAGTTCATTGCTTGTTAAGTTGGACATATGCTCCTCTGCCACTGGAACATTGGTATACTTATACTGATTGAGCTCGATGACGTTCCTGGCATCCCGGGGTGTTACTATCCTTTCTAGGACTGGGGTATGCTGTGTCAATGGTTGCTCCTGGAGGGTCTCTCGGTCTCCCCCAGGTTCCTGAGCCTGAAAGTGGTCCTTATCCTGGAACTGGGTACCAGCTGAGGGCCTACCAACTGTACTCTTCCCTGCTCTTGCCATTACCACAAGTGTACAAACAATTTACCAAGATTTGAGGCTAAAAATGTGGATCTAAGGTTGCTTTTTTGAAGATAGCAAAAAAAATTCCAGAATAACACAAAACAAACTTTCTGGGTTTTGCTAACAATATTACTGAACAAGAACAGCAGGCTCTAGAGCATAAAGACAGTATGCGAACTAAAGTAGATCTGGGTTTTAAAATTACCAAAACTATCAAAACCAAAACAATCAAAGCGAACAAACGAGAACGGACTCACACAAACGTGGCCTAACGTAATGAGCTCACACAGACGTGGCTTAAATGAACAGCATTCATATTCAAGAAAGGGTATGGTTGCTTGTGTTCTTACAGGTTTAAGATGTAGACTCTCTTAAGAGTTTGCTGATGAAGGTGAATCCAGGGGCACCAAGACCCAAGGATGGAGCGCCCCTCCTTCTAGTGCCAAATGATAACTCCGGTGAGTGGGGCGGCTCCCTCCGACGTCGTGCCTGAACCTTCCTTCTGAGAGCGGGGTGTAACTGATGTTGGGTATCTGCAAAACAACACCGGAGGGGGGGTTTGTCCCTGCGGCGCCTCCGATGTGAGAATAAGAGTCTGAATGGGAAATATGAAGATAGAGAGGATAAGGGTGGTTGTGCGTGTATAAGCTGTATGTATGAGAGTGTGTGTGCTCAAAATGTGTCTAACCCCTAAACCCTTCATCTTTGGGGGTATATATAGCCCAAATGTAGGGTTTAGGGTTGGTACCTCTAGATGAGGGACGTTGGTTGTTGGAGGCGGAGGACGCCTGCCTTGGGTAGATTGCAGACACGTGTCTAAGCAATGACCACCTTCAGGGCGTCCCAACGGTACTCTGACACACGCCGTATTTGTCTTATATGTTAGTTGTTGATGGCTGTCATTGTCGCGTGACCACGTACCCCTTTTTGACGGGTTGTGGGGTGTGCATGTACTTGAAGGGGCCCCTCGGGTCTATTATGGCTAGGTGATCTTGGTATTGGGATGGACCCAAGTTGGTGGATGTTCCAGTTCCTGGGTTGGCAGCTGAGCCCGTATCACTCCACTTTGACTGCTCTGGGTGAGGGGGGTTTTGGTCCATCAGTTGAACCTGCATTACCCTAGATCTAGATTGGGTGCTAGCCAGGTTGCTTATACCCTATATAGACTATTTTACACTAGGATTGACGAGTATAGGAACTGCAGCTAGTTATTTGTTGGTGTATATTGCAGGGAAGGTGGGAGGGTGGAAGAAGACCAAACTGGTTCAAGCACACGATAAATGAAAGTCACTTAGATATATATAACTATATAACTGGACATTGGCAATTATTAGCTCACTTAATATATTTCTTTACATTTTTGTGGCCCGAATCTTATCCGAGCCCAAATTTAAACCCTCAGAACAGAAGAAAGGTGAAGAAAGTTAATGTACACATCTCAAACTAGCACTCCACAAGTTGGACGTTCTGAGTACATACTGATACTGTAATAAGTACTCACAAAGTATTGCAAATTTGTAACTTTTACCCAAAACATTGGGAAAGAAAAATTCTAAACTGTAAAATCTAACTGGTTGTTGATGACATAAAAGTAAATGTTCCAACAAACTGTAAAAGTGAACACAACACTAAGATATAGCATAGTTTCCTCCCACTGATATAATCAGAACTACAGGCTCAAATTTGTCAGCTTAGCTTGCATAATCACTGTACTTCTTCAAAGCTCTGTGATATTGATTCCCCTGCAATACAATAACACATTACATGTTTCAGCAGTCTTTCTCAATTCTCAGGGAAATAACAACAAAACGTAAATTTCATTATACTTCAGGCAACCCAAAGTGGTTTTCAGAAATGTAATTATATTGTTCTGGTAATTTTTTTATTATTTTTTTAATATTTGAAAACCAATGATTGCTGGTTGATACGTGGAAAATCTGTCCAGCACTAAAAGACTCTACTTAATCCAACAAGTATGAACAATTAGGAGGTCTTTACGGTGACATAACACACAATACTGACTGAAAAGGAAGCAAATGAAGTAAAGAATATGTTTACAGTACCTCCCAATAAAGATGGTTGCAGTCTTTGCACTGCCAGAACTCTACATTTTTGTTAAACAGGCAATCAGGAATCACTTGGAAACCCTTTGCAACTTCAATTGCTTCTTCAATCGAAAGAGGTCTCTGGATGAACCTCCCATTACATTTTGTGCACCTTGACATCAGCTGATCTTCACTAATATTTAGTTGAAAAGTACCAATAACCTACCAATGTCTTCTGTCAGCCTCCAGTATACCGCAGACGAAACAAATTGAGGCATGTACACCGGATATCTAACTATTATAAGTTTGGTTGGTACGGTCCTTCCTTCAATTACATAATTACCATTCCTTAAAAAAAATTACTTAATTGCCCCTACTTAATTAATTAGTATATAGTCAATTACACTTAAAAAAGGTTATCTTTTTTATTTTCTCCAACTAAAATATTTTTTTTTCTCTAAAACAATTTTAGACAATTCTTTTTAGTATATATCTTTTTTAATTAAAACATGTTGCCTCCTTATTTTCTTCAACTAAAACAAGTTTTTCTCTAAAAATATTATGGACAATTCTTTTTAATATATATATTGATTATCTATCTATCAATCTATCCTATCTATCTATACTACAATATAATAAACGAAATATTAAAATTTTGGTTGGTATGGTCCTTCTATAATTTTCATAATTACACTTGCTTAATAATTTTAATTCTAATTATTATTAAATTTAACTACCTTTATGGTTCTAATTATATCCAAACATATACAAATAACAAAGATATTATATGCGTCCAAGGTTAAGGTTAAAATAGTAAGAAAATTGGCGGCAAATAGTCATGATTCATGCATAGAGTCAGGAGAAAAAAAAAAGAAGATCGAAGAACAACCTAAACTTAAATTGTATCAACCTCTAACATTCTGAATTCATTTGATAATGTTAATCTATATCTATCTATTGTACCTATCTGTACTATCTTATTTATTTATATTATATTATAATAATGAAATATTAAAAATTTGGAAGTCGGTCGGGCGTTACTGAATTAACTTAATCACCCATACTTCATAATTTCATTATTTTATTTAACTACTGTTATGTAATTAATATATAAATCAGTTACCTTTTTTAAATAAACATATTCTCTTTTTTCTTTCCTCAAAACTAAAATAACTCTTTCTCCAAAAATATCATGGGCAATTATATTTAATAAAATATTAAAATTACTAATAACTAATTGCCTTTTTCTACTAAAACATGTTATTTTTTCTATTATAAACAACAAAACTTGCTCCTTTTTCGAAAATAACATGACCAATTCTAAACAGTAAAATAAATATAAAAAAATTATAATTACCTTTCAGCTAATTAGCTTTTCCTACTAAAACATATTATCTATTCTATTGTAAACAACAAAGCTTGCTCCTTTTATGAAAATAACACGACCAATTCTAATTAATAAAACAATTATAATTACTAATAACTAACAAGTTACCCCTTGCAGCTCAAACACATTTTTTTATATATTTTCAACTGGAATATCATTATTTCTAAAGATATCACGAACATATATGTGTTAATCTATACTACTATATTAAATACGAAATATTGAAAGTTTTGTTCGTATTCGTCTAATAGTTGTGTCTATTTTATATTCTTAATAATTATATGAATACAAATAAAATTATAATCTAAATAAATTTAAATAAAATTATACTATTGATCCATGCTAAAAAAAAACTAAATATAGTTAGTTATAGTTAAGACTCTTTAATAGATTAATATTCGTAAAATAATTATAGAATTAAATATATATAATGGCCTCAGACCAAAACAAAATAATATATAGTATTCGCCTGGGCCAAAAATTGTTTTACTATTGTATCGTCTAAAAAACAAAATTCAAAGAAAAAGATGATTATTTAGTAGGTATAATGGCCCTCGATAAAAGAAAATAATATAAATTATTTATCCATGCTTAAAAAAATTATATCATTGATACGGGCTAAAATAACAAATAAAAAAACCAAATATAGTTAATTAGATTTGTTGCATCAAGTTAAAACAAAATAATACATAGTACTTATGTGATAAATAATAAATAGTACTTATGTGAATATAGATGGTACATGTACCGAACCGAACCGAACCGAAGTTTATGAGAAAATATACCATATCATCGTTAGCACTAAACATGTGAGTATCTCTCAAGCTAAACCACTAATAAAAAAATCATTTTTATATCCAACAAACTTAGTTGTAGCTTGGTGTTTAAATTCTAAACGTTAAATTTTTTAAATCAAATTTATGATTCAAATATAATAATAGTTATTGTTTATATTATTCCAAGATTTGAATTTTATCAACAACCTAAGTAAGTCTAAATTAAATTATCCTGACACTTGACCTATTAAATTGGCCAGGTATATAATTTCCATAACCGGGGTCAGTTTGTGAACTTATTTTAAAATCTAGTTATTATAAATAACTATTTTAATATAATAAAAAATATGTTCGGCTATACTTATTCATATATAGTTACTCTTTTAACAAAAATAATTAATGAAATATTAATATAAAATAATAAAATATTAATTATTTAATACAACCGTGCATAGCATATCTATATTATTATATTAAAGATGAAACAATGAAAATTTGGTTGGTAGATGATCTGGTCACCGTAATTATAGTAATATTTAAAATTAAACACTCTTATAAATAGATTACTATTCACAATATAATTATATAAATACAAATAAAATTGTAATATGTCTAACGGTTTTGATTTAAAGAAAATAATATATAATATTAAACAAAATTATATTATTGATCCTAAATAAAAAAATAAAAAGAAATTGCGTACAATTAGTTGGATTTGCATCCTCGGATTAAAATAAAATAATAAAGAGCGATAAAAATTTGAAAGCAAATTCGTTTGGTCGATATAATGTCAACAGGCTAAAGCAAAAAAATAAACAAGCTAAAACAAAATAAATTGAAAGTGAATTCGTTTGGAAGATATAATGTCATCAGACTAAAATAAAATTATATATATTATCAATTTGGTCTAAAACATAATAAATTCATTTCAGGCTAAAATAAAATTAAACCAAAAATTAAATATAATTAGCTGTATTTGGTTGACATAACGGGTCTGAGACTAAACCAAGATTTTTTATCTCAGGCTAAAACAATATACTCCTTCCGTCCCGTTATACATTTCCTATTTTGACTTCTGGCACTATTCACCGTAAATTATTGACTATTAATTTACATCTAATCTATAAAATCAAATATAGTCACGAGTGATCTTGTTGAATTCATATTTATGAGTGCATTAATACAATGAAGTTTTTATATTTAATACTAATACGAAATTAAAGATATTAACAATCAAAAGTGTGCATTGACAAACGTGTCCAACACAAATAGGAAACGTTTTTAGGGATAGAGGGGGTAATAAATACTATCGATATAGCTAAAAAATATTTTATCAAACCAGGCTACAACATAATGTGTTGGTCGATATAATGTAATCAGAATAAAACAAAATATATTATCTATTCGGCTTAAAATAAAATAATATTTAACTATAGCTAAAATAAAATGAAAAACAAACTAAATGTAATTAGATGGTTGATAAAATGGGGCTAAGGTATTGATCTATGGTAAAACTAAAATTAAATTCACACTAAAGGTAATTCTTATATTATTGATCCGTGTTAAGATAAAATTAAAGTCTACCTAATTCGTTGTTAAGTATAATGTAGGCTTAGGATTGTGGGATAACTGGGATCCAACCCTAATAGCCGAAATATTAAAAGTTTGATTGCAGATCTGTCTGTAAAATATTTGGGTTTATATAACTACGGGTTTTTTTCAATTTCTATAATATCCAAAACTATTTTAATAAAATGAAAATAAAGATGATTCCTTAGGTAGTATAATTGCGTCGGACTAAAATAAAGTCAATACATCCGGGCTAAAACAATTATACAATTGATTCATGATAAATCAAATTTAAAATAAGAAAATAACTATACAAGTTAAAATAAAATAATATGTACTTTTATTCGGGTTAACATTAATTTTTTATTATTGATACATAAATTTTTTATCATTGATCCGGGTTTAAACAAATTAAACCAAAATAAATTTGAATATAATAGTTAAATTTGTTCAGTATACCAAAGTAAACATAATTCGTTTATTATTGATGTGAGCTAAAGTTTATCTTTAATTAAAACATAATTATCTTTTATAAACACACCTATGAATTTCAACAAAACTAAATTTTTCGATCAATGATAATTTTTTAAAAACTAAAATTTCACTAAATTATATACATGCATAATTAAAATAATTATCAAATATTTCTAATAAATAAATTCTAGAGCTTAAAATTTATACATTAAAGTAAATTCAAAATTATATAATATTAAAAATAATCTGTGCATCGCACGGGTTTTAGGCTAGTATATATATAGAGAGAGATTTTTATTTGCATGGAACGGAGAAAGCAAAGAGGTGGATTAATTGTTGAAGTCTTATGTGCAAATCAGCAGTAATTGCTGAGACATCATACCAGATACCTACATTACACACATTCAAGTACACACACACGGATCCACCCACCCACAGTTCTGATGCTTGTTTAGTCAAAAGATTTCTTGGGTAAAGACTTGTATTTAAAATAAAAAGGCATTTTCAGTTTTCTGTTATTTTATGGTGTGTAAAAGAACACAACTTATGTACCTCAACCAGCTGGTCCTTTTTCAGAAGATTCTTCAACCTATATATCTGGTTTTTTATCAGATAATCATATCTCAAAAGTTTTGCATCTCTTGTTAAGAGCACCCGTTTCTCTTTGTCAGCTTGTTCTATTAAGGTCCTGTAAGGTAGTAAAATGAATACAAAATTAAGTTAAAGAATGATTATAGAGTTACATGTACTACTGATGCTTCCATGCTGCTGCTAACCTTTTGATTTGGTAGTTCTAATAATAAGGGTACTTCGTTGCTCTATACCTGGTATCAGGCTTTTTGGTGTAAGGAACTGCAGCATCTATTCCAACGCACCTTAGTTGTTTAGCCAAGCCTTCAATCTAAAAAATAATTTTGCTTAGGTTCAAAAGTCATTTTTTTGTAAAATATAAATAAGAAAAGAAAAGAAGAAAGCACAAAGTAAAAACAAGATAACAAAATAAATAACTAGTTACCATCCTATCACACAAAAATTTTGGGCATCCATCTCCTCCCAATGACAGATCCCATGGTGGAGGGCCTTCCCATTCGTCAATTTCTTCTAATCCATTTTGTTTGTTCTTATATCCATTGGAAGTTTGTTTTTTCCCCTTCCTTTTGGATGCTTTAGGTTTCGTATCATGTTTCGTATCAGATAGCTTCAACAAAATTTTGTCACCATATCTTCTAACAATTTGCAGGATGGTGTCATGAATAGCTTGGTCACTTTGTGATGGCCAACTCAAATCTGAATCCTTAATGGTAATTATTTCTCGAGGAAATTCAATACTTGTAGCTTGGACCATTTCTAAGGCATTGCAAAACTTGGTCTTTATAATCATATTACATGTAGGCTCCTCAAAAATAAGCTTCAATCCAAGATTTAAATTATTGTAGGTATTTATCTCAGCAACACCATATGACGAATCCCCTACAAGTTATTAACCCAAAAAGAGTTTAGAAATCAATGCAAGATTTACAAAACGACTGACTAGGGTAAGCTCTGATTACATACAAACTAAATATGGTTGACAATTGATATAGATGGTTACATCTTGAAATTCTAGGATGCGGCATTAATTGCCTTGAAGAAAATACAATGGAAGACAAAATTGAATTTATGATTTAGCGTCATCTACAACTCAAATTTACTATCTTGTTCTAGTGAAATCCAATAAAATGAAACTTGAAATTGAGTTTCCAAAAAAGAGAGCAAAGAAGTATATGGTCTCTCAGTTGCTTGCTAATTCTTCATTTATTTAAGTATTTTCCAATTCATTACCCTCAATTGTTAAAAAGAGGATCTTAGCCTTTTTGTAGCACTGACTAATTAAGTGCAGTCAGTAGTCAATATAACACGCATGTTATCAAATACAAACCTTCTTTGCAAAACTTGCACCGCAGGACATCAAATATCATGAGCAGACAATGTGCATCTGCAGCTGCATACCGTATTTGCTCTTCTGTCAGAGGACGACACGACCAATCACTGCATTGTTGCTCCTAAAGTATACACACACACTAATTAGCTAAGATGCAGATACAGCTCAGCTACAATATAAGTTGCATTTTGTATATCAAACTTCCTACAGCTACGAAACAAATGAAAAAAACAGAAACACATGCCTTGGAAAGAGAAACGTCGAGCACATCCTTGCAGATAGCTGCTAAGCTCTTACTCAACTTTCCTGTTTGTTTGTATTGTAATGCACTATATATACTTGCAATATCTATATACGGCTCCACCTATTGAACATTACCAAAATAAAACATTATTCATCAATTAATTAATCTCAATTACAAACACTACAACAAATAAGTCACATACATATAGGTTCGCACTCAATTAGAACAAACTCTCGTGAAATATGGAACAATGTATAGTACTCTCCCATTAAAACTGTAAATAAAACATTATTCCACAATTAATTAATCTCAAGTACAAAAACTACAATTAATAAGTTCACATACATATAGGCTGGCAGTCAAGTAAGAACAGTCTCTAGTGCACTTTAAAATTTTACTAAACAATGTACACTACTCTCACATTAAAACTGTTTTCTCTAGAGGTAAAATTACATACACACATTGTAAATTGAGATTGTAAATTGACCTTATCGAAGCCAGGATCGCAGCCTTGCGAAACGAAAGTAGAAGACATATACAACAAGTCCTGTTTAAATTTAAACCCTAATTTCAAGATACGAGGCGACTCGAAGACTTGTTTCAACAACTCGTGGATTGAATTAAGAGGAATAGCTAATAGGTCGAGTAAGAACACAACCGAGTCCGAGTCAACTCGGCAAGCGATTTGGAGTAGAGTGACCGTAGGAAAAGTAGATTGATGTTGACGCACAGGCTTCCATTCCGCGTCGAGTCCGACGAGTGAGGAACGAGTTAGCGACAATTTTAGGTTATCGAATTGGGGTGACTCGGTGGAAGATACGATGTGAATGGGCGAGGAATTGAGCTCCGAAAATTCCATTGCGAATCTAAGGGGATTCCCTCGGAATTTTTTTTTGCCAATGAAAAATTTCATTAAAACGTCATTATTCAGTACATTCTGGAGTTCCGGGTAAACACATTCCCCACTCCATATACGATCAGCCACAGAACTATTATGTCTCATTAAGAAGTGAGCCACTTTATTCGCAAGAAGTGAGCCACTTTATTCGCAGATCGTTTAACAAAATTCAACGTCACAAGACGATTTTTAAGCTCACTAACCAACACCTTATACTCATCTATCACCCTCCCAAGATAAGATAGATGGGCAGAAGAACAACGGATCGCTTGAAGCACCGATAGGCAATCTGTCTCGACTATGGCTGGTAGCATGATATGATTTTTAATCCAGCTTAATGCCTCCTTAATTCCTAAAGCTTCTGCTATCTATGGGGCTATACGGCCTTCTCTACATTTCGTATTAGCTGATACCAACTCTCCCTTATGATTTCAAGCTACCATGGACCAACAATATGTATTAAAATTCTCAAAAATTGCTGCATCAACATTAATCTTAACCGTACCTTCCTGTGGTTGTTCCCAACGCTCTTTGTCGTCTTCTTGATTCATGAAATCAAGAAAATTATCAAACGACTTATCTTGAGCGTTCTGCCATTGGTTAAGAAGAGCCTTCGCTGACCTGCAAACCTCTGAGCCTTCTCCTCCACGCTGATTCCATACTATCTCGTTTCTGTTATGCCACATCGACCAACAAACCATGACCACTTCCTGCAGCTTCCTGTTAATGCATTTCTGAATCATTGCAGACAACCAATTGTTGAAGCTTGACTGATCATCCTCCACTGGACTGATCCCCAACAGACACCAACACTGCTTAGCAAATTGACAAGATACCAAAGAATGATACACTGATTCTACCTCAAGATTACAGATAGGACATTTATCAATTACTGCAACCCTTCTAGATAGCAGTTGATCCTTCGTAGGAAGAATATTTCTGATTGCTCTCCAAATAAAATGCTTCACCTTCAACGGAACTTTCAGATTCCAAACTCGCTTCCAGGGAAAATTATCGTTCCAGCAACTGTTTTGTTTGGTCTCTTGAATAGCTGCATATGCAGACTTGACTGAATAATGACTAAGATTTTCCCATTTCCAAAACCAGCTATCCATATCAGATGGTCTCAACGGAATTGATAGTATCAACTGAGCATCCCTTTCTGAGAATATATCTTTTACGAGATCAACATCCCATTCAATTTGGTTCGTAATCATCAAGGCATCGACTGTCCTGTTCCTTATAGCTTCATGATCCGTGTGTATGTAAGGATCACTACTAGGTAACCAAGGATCTTGAGTTATACTAACAGTTGTCCCTGACCCAACTCGACGAACGGCTCATTGCTTTAAAAGAACCTGAGCTTCCATAATAGACCGCCAAATATAGCTCGGATTACTATTCAAATTTGCTGTCAAAAAGCATCCCTCGGGGTAGTATCTAGCTTTATACACTTTCGCTACTAAACTATCCGTTTTAGTAGTCAGTCTCCAAGCTTGCTTACCGAGAAGAACCACGTTGAAATCCTGTAGCTTACGAAATCCCATTCCGCCACTAGATTTCTTTGTACACATACGATCCCACTGCAACCAACGAATGCCTTTGCCACCATTTGAACCCTTCCACCAAAATTTATTCATGATTCTCTCCATATCAGTACACAAGTTCTAAGGGAGAAGAAACATACTCATGTCGTAATTAGGGAGAGTTTGAGCTACAGTTTTTAACATTAATTCTTTCCCTCCTCTAGACAAACATTTCTTGTCCCACCCCATCACTCTCTCCTGCAAACGATCCTTCAGAAAACCGAAGACCACTGTCTTATTTCTCCCTATAATATTCGGTAGGCCCAGGTATGTTGTAGCCTCATCTGCTTCCTTAAAATGCAAAATGGAACATAGCACCTCCCTTACACTCTGATCAGTATTACGACTAAAAAAGGCAGATGACTTATCTGTATTGATTTTTTGACCTGACGCCCTCTCGAAAATTTGCAACAAATCAACAATATGATCCACCTCATACTCATTGGCCTTACAATAAATATATGTATCGTCTGCAAAGAACATATGGGTCAGACGAGGTGCACCCCTTACCACCTGGATACCGCTCACCAACTTTCTACCTTCGTACTCTTTAATTAGGATAGATAAGCCTTCCATGCAAATTAAGAATAAATAAGATGATAATGGATCGCCTTGACGAACACCACGTTCAGGAATTATAGACCCAAATCTTCTCCATGCATGACATATCTGGTACCTAGCTGAGCACACACAAGCCATTAGTAAACGAATAATTTGATCATCAAAATCCATTTGCTTCATTATTTCCTTCAAAAACCTCCATTCCACTCGGTCATATGTCTTGCTCATATCCAATTTTAGAGCCATCCATCCCGTTTTACCTTGAGTTTTACGCTTCATAAAATGCATCACTTCGTATGAAACCAAGATATTGTCAGTAATTAATCTCAGGGAATAAAAGCACTTTGCGTTTCTGAAATCAAATCACGGAGCACCTGCTTCACCCTATTAGCTAAAACCTTCGATATGACTTTGTAAATAACATTACATAATGATATAGGGCGCAGATCCATCATGTTCACAGGGTTCTTTTTCTTTGGAATCAAAACAATATTTGAATCCCCCATACCTTCTTCCAACACTCCTGTCAGAAAAAACTTATGCACAATCTCTACCAAATCTCCACCAACTATACCCCAAAATTTCTGATAAAATCCCGGGCTCATGCCATCTGGTCCAGGGGACTTGTCAGGATGCATGCTGAATAGAGCTTTCTTGACTTCATTTGCTTCAACCTGGGCTAGCAGACTCGCGTTTTGAACATGATTTATTCTTCTCATTACACATTCAAATAAATGGTTCCACACTGTTTGAGATGCTCCAAACAACTTCGTGAAATAATTCACCATTGTGTCCTGCAATCCAGACTCCCACCCTACTCTTTGACCATCATCATTTAGTAAAGAATCAATCTGATTAATCTTTCGACGATTCCTAGCAGCAGCGTGAAAATACTTGCTATTCTGATCACCCTCCCGTAGTCATAACTGCTTACTTCTTTGACGCCAAAATACCTCTTGCTGATTGTATATCTCATTTAGCCTATTCGAAGCTTCTTGGTACTCCTTCACTGAATTATTATCTATTCTCCCCTTGGCTCGTCTCATAATATTCTTGCACTGATTAATTCGAGACTTAAAGCTGCCAGTGATTTCCTTACCCCACACTTGTAAAATTTATGCACATTTAACTATCTTCTCCTGCATAGGACGATCCTGGAACCTATACCAAACTTCCTCCACAATCTGGCGACACATAGGTTCGCGGAGCCACGCATTTTCAAATGTAAAAACCTTATTGTTAACTGAATACACCACTTTGGCAAGTTCAAAAAAGATGGGACTATGATCTAAAGTACTGAGCTCCAAATTCGTCAGCTTAACCTCTGTAAAAATAGTTACAAATTCTTTGTTCACTAAGGCCCTGTCTAATTTAACTTCTATCCAACTTTCTGTACCGTGCCCTCGCTCCCACGTATAAGGATACCCTGTTAATTCAACATCCTCCAATTCACATTCTTCCAACGTATCTCGAAATCCTTGAATCAGCCATGATGGGTACGAATGCCCGCCTTTTTTATCCTCCTGCTTAACAACATTGTTCATATCTCCAATAAGACACCAAGGCACCATCGACTGAGACTTCAACCCCTTGATTAGATTCCAAGTTTCACTTCTCCTTATCCTATCTGGCTCGCCATAAATTCCTGTCATTCTGAACTTACTCCACCCCCTTATATCCACCACTACATCTATATGATTCCTACTATACGATAAGAGCTGCACCTCATCTTGTCTCCTCCAAAATAAAGCGATACCACCACTTCTCCCCTGAACATCTACAGCCACTACCCCTTCAAAGCCAATCATATTCTTAACTTTCTCTACAGTATCCATTTTACACAGGGTTTCACACAAGAAAACTATGTCGGGTTTCTTTTGGAGAACCATCTCCTTAAGGAATTGAATAGCCCACGGGGTCCCAAACCCGCGGCAATTCCAGCTTAATGTACTCATAATCCTTGGCGGACTCCTGTACCAGAGCCCGCCACCAAAGCATTTTTTGAATCATTTTGACCCATTCCATCCATACTTTCACAATCTGAGTCCATATATAATTCTGCATTATCATTCGGCCCAATAAGATCAGACCCATCTGTTATTCTTCTTTTTTTATTATCCACAATAACTACTCCTTTTTTAAGGGATTCGATTTACTTGATTCCGGTAAAATACCTCCCAAATTTGAAACAGAAGAATTGGCGCCTATATCCTTAACAATTATAATTGTATCACCTTGATTATCTCTCTCATCCCTTATCTGCACAACAAGCGGGATTTGTTTAACCGTGTGATTTGTTTCCCCTGACTTTGCGCTCGCCGTATTCCGATCACCATCATCCTCCTTGTCACCTTCCCTTAGCCATCTTGAACCCACTAACTTATTCTGCTTCCGAAAAGGAGCCCTCAACCATGCTCCATATGGCCTTACTATTTCCTCCTCATGTGTATTAAAAAGACTGTTGCAAAAATTCTCTGAATGACCCACTATACCGCATATGAAACAGAAAGTTGGTATATTCTCATATTTGAATGTGATCCATCCCCATTCCCCTCCTTCCTTTCTAACCTTCATACGTCTTTTTATTGAACGTGTAATATCAATTGTTACTCTTATACGCATATAATCGCGCCATCCTTCTTTGAATATTTTTTTGGACACGATTCAACATATTCTCCCACGTAATTACCAACCTCCCTCAGCACTCTTTCTGTCATGAGACCAACTTGCATATCGTAAATCTGAATCCATAGATCAAGTTTGTTAAGATTTACTCCTCGGGATACATCTCCTTCCTTCATGCGAGCAATAAGAAGCGCTTTTCTATTAAACGTCCATGGACTTCCACGAATGACTCTCTTTATATCCAGTTCATGATAAAACTGGAAAATGTATAAATTAACATCAATCTCTTTGACACTGACTCCTTTTCCAGGCTTCCAAATTGACGCCAACGTATGCTTCATAGTTGTAAAATCCACCACTCCTTCATTGATAAACCTTCCCACCAGACATAGATGAATGTTTAATCCCTGTAAAATATCATTTACTTCCTCGCCCTCTACTTCTTCGAACGCAATACCTCCCTCCTCCTCTTCCTCAAAAGATATATTATTCATTGCTTGAATAATGTTTTGTGATGTCGCCATCAGAACCAGATAAACAGAAAACAACGAATTATCGAACCAAAAGAGATGATTATAAAATACTTTTGACTTTAAGTACTAATAAAACATATAGAACATGTCAATAGACAAGACGCTTTTCATATTGAGAGACTTTTTTAAAAATAAAGAAATACATATTAAGTTACATTTTTAACTCAAGTGTATGAATAAAATATCATAAACCAGCTCATTTATTATGATCATACTAATAAGTTGGTCAAACGGTTATGGATTCTCTCGGTATTTGGTTTTATATAAATTTAAGAAAATAAATTGATTTAATTTTCGTGTTTAACAATGCTCAATATTATAAAAATCGGTAATCGAAATAGATTGGTCAACTATTCATCTAAGATTAATCGAAGAATCAGGGATTATCAAATAATTAACTGGAAAAAAAATCAGATGCATTTGAAAATTTTAATTATATTTAATCAAAATTATTATTTTATTAGTAATTTATAAATTGATATGTATTTATCGGTACACAAGTGATAGTTATTTAAAATTAATTGAAATTAAATTTTATATTGAATAATTTATTTTTAATATACCAGTTTTGAAAAATACATATGGATTAATCGAATTTCAGAAATCGGATCAATGACGTACCTTGTAGAAGATTAATCGGGAATTCATCGATAAAATCAATAATTTTTAAAATTATGCTACTGTATATTAATATTAAGGATTTTTTTTTTAAAAAAATACAATATTCAGGAAGAGTTAAGTTCTTCGTTGCACGTCAAAAAAAAGTTATTTGTTGTAGATATTGAAAACCACTGATGTTCTACAAGTAGAATCTTGCATAAAAATATTGTAAAATATATTATTTTACGGATCTTGTTCTGCAAAGAACATTATTTTATTTAAAATCTTCAATATCATATATGTAAAACAGTATAAAATGTTTTACTCTACAAAACATATACATGTTTAGTTTGGAGAACATTTTTTTAGCTTGTAGAATATAAACATTATACTTCTTAAAACTTAAAAGATATTCAATAATTTTAATAAATTAGAGATATTTATAGAACGTACTTCACAAAATAATATTTTTTAAAATGTTTTGATTGCAAAACTTAGGTGATCTCCAAAGTCTCCTCTAAAATAGCGATCTTCCTAGAATTTTGCTCTATTCAGGAAAGCTATTTACTTTGAAGACATCGATTAATTTTTTGTAACTTTATCAAATTTCATATCATATTTATTTGGAAGAGTTAATTATTGGGAGGTCAAAAGTATCCCACATGTTCATTTTGTATGGTTAAACTTAAACTACGTTTTGTGCGTAAATATGCTGCCGTTAGTATGGGTTCAACCTCATTAATTTGGGTTTTTTTTTTCCCTCCATCTGTTTTTCTCACTATTTTTCTTCTGTATCTTATTTCTCCTCCTTATACCAGTAGCCATTCATCATGCCATTGCAAGAAACGACGGGTGTTTGTTATTGTGGTGCCATGGTCGTTGAAAGAACTTCTTGGACAAAGGACAATGCATGTCGGACGTTCCTTGGTTGCGTAAATGGGCCTGATAGGTGTAACTTCTTTGGTTAGATTAATCCGAGATCCATTTTACTATTCGGATAAAATCTCACTCATTATAGTTGGTGTTTTTTTTTAATTTTATTTGGTCTAAAAAATAGTATAATTTTATTTTACTCGAGATGTTTAATTTACATTATTTTGCCTATTCATGAGACCATTACACCAAACAACGGATAATATTTTATTTTTAATTTTATTTTTGTCTGACTAAATAGTACTCCATCCATCCCACTGAATTTTTTATATTGAGAGAAGGAGATTGACACAAATTTTAAAACTCCCGTAAAACATGCTTCTCTAAATAATTTTAAATATTTTTTCTTTTAAATAAAAATACAATGTTTGGACTTTTATATAGAAGAAGAAAATTCTAAAAATAAAATATAGTATTATATTTTATAATAACATTTTTTGATACGATATTTTATAATAACCTTAAAATGTGTGTCAAGTATGAGAAAAAAGAATGTAAAGAATCCAGGGGAACGGAGGGAGTATAATTATTTTAGCTCACGCGAATAATATATTTTATTTTGTTGCCCGAAATTTCCATACCGACCAAATTTTATATAATATATTGCTGCATGAATTTTTTATACCGACAAAAAATTTAATATTCCGGCTATTATAATAGCAGGACGAGAGAATTGTACATTCATGGTGGACTTGATTACCTGGTACTCTTTTCATCTTAGTTAACTTCAATTAATGAATTAGTTAGAATAACTATTATGAATTAAATTTAGAATACAATTAGAAGAGTTTAAAATATAAGAAAATTAAATAAATATAAAACATAAGGACACTTATGTAAAATATTGAAATCATTAAGTATGGGTAATTAAGTAATTCAAGGAGACAATATCAACCAAAATGTTAATGTTTCGTGTATTATAAGATAGTATTGATGAAATTAAATTTAAATTGGTAGAAAAATTTGAATTTAACATCAATTAAATAATATAGAGTTCGATATAAATTAGAATTTAAATTGATAGATGAATGTGTCTTCAATATCAATTAGAAATATAATTGATAGACCGATCAACCAACCAAAAAAGTATATAGTTCGATATAAATTAGAATTTAAATTGGTAGATGAATTTAACTTTAATATTAATTAAAATTAGAATTAGAATTGACTAATTAAATAAGGGTAATAAGGTGAAATCTGCTTAGAACAAAAAACATATATCATACCAAAACTTTCAACGTTTCGTTTATTATAAGAAAGTAGAAATAGATTTACTAGAAGAGCTCAAAATTAATCATAAAAAAATCATATTTCATTTAAGAATATTTATATATCTGAAAGTATTTTTAGATAGTTCGTTTTCTTAAATGTTGTAACTTATTTTTTTTAAATGCATGGTAGTAAATGAATATGTGTGTGTATATTTTAGCTTATAGTATTTATAAAACATAAGATCATGCTGGTTTATATCGGTGTTTGGATGCGTCCTTACATGCCACATGTGAACGAATGAAATCGATTAAAATGAATAATTATGGTAAGATTTCTATATCAAAAGCAACCATGATGCGATTAACATGTGCAGAACTGTATATTTGTTAATATTAAGTGAGGGATGTGGGAGATTTATTAAGGCCAAGAATAAAAATTCATGAAGACTTTAATTCAAATAACAATTATAAAACAACAATACATGTGAATAAATTACAATATTTTGCAGTAATTCAAACAACCACAAACATTTCTGCAACAACCCATGTGAATCACCCAGTGGACAATAAGGAATCCCCATTACGAATGTTGTTTCAACTTAATGTCAAATGCCGAAGAACATATTCTGCACTGATACCATCGTATCCCAAAAACTACTTGTAGGGAGAATTTGGTACAATACCGTTGTGGAAGTTCGTGACCGGAATAAAGATCTAGGGGTGGTGTTTAGTGGCGGATGAAGGTCGTTTATGGTGGTGGATGGGCTTGTATGATGACTTCTCGATAAATGAATAGAGAATGAAGGTTTTCTCTTACTCTTTCTCGAGTGTCAATTCACATAATCATACAAGGTGCCTACGTACCCAATTTATAGGAATCAAGCCTCACGTAATGCTTGGGGAACAAGTCACATGACTAGGATTATGGTTTTTCTGCCCATTCAACCCAAGCTCATCTATAAGTCAGGCCTTCATCCAATTAATCACGTGAATCATGACCGTCCCCGCATGTTTTTCTATAATCTTACAATATCTCCGCATTTCTTCCCATGATTATAGGAATGTCTCGTGTCGGCCCCGAGATTCACAAACAACCCCATCATATATTGGCCATTTTCCATATCAGAGTCAAAATTGGATGACGTGAGCAGGCTTGATCGCCTCGGCTCGCACCAACCCTCCTGGTGCGGCCGTTTTGACCTCTTAAGAAAGTTGGAAAAGGGACCCCATATGGTCTCTCCCCGTTGTAAGATATTATACAAATTTTTTACCATTTAATCTTCCTTCAGCTCACATGAACATCTAGTGTAAGGCGAGCTCATGAGCCCAGCCCGCAGTAGTGCATATTTTGAATACGAGCCGGCCTGGCCACCTCGGCTCGCACCAACCCTTCTGGTGGGGCCATTCCCACCTCCCAAAGAAAGTCACGAAGTGAGCCGCCCGACATTGCCTTGTGCATTAAATCCTCATAATAAAAGTTGTTCATCACCCATCTTTGTTGATAATAAAAGTTGGGAGGTTCCAAGTATGGTGTGCTCATGACCCATCTTGTAAATCAAGCCCGCGTGATGAGAGCTAGAGCTTCTGTTAGCTAAATGAGGCTTGAGATCCTTCTAGCGTAGCGAGGTCGAGTTCCTGCTAGAGAAATAAGCCCGAATTTTGGCTAGAGAGGAGAGGTGAGCCTGAATCCATGTGAGAAGTG
The DNA here is from genome assembly GCF_009905375.1 of Apium graveolens. Classification (NCBI taxonomy): domain Eukaryota; kingdom Viridiplantae; phylum Streptophyta; class Magnoliopsida; order Apiales; family Apiaceae; genus Apium; species Apium graveolens. The sequence goes on along the minus strand of NC_133648.1, from coordinate 247,128,063 downwards.
AGCCCAAATTCCTTTATGAGAGGAGAGTCAGAGTCTCTTCTAGCATAAAGAGCCCAAATATCTACTAGCGAAGAGAGCCCTAATCTCTTCAAGCATAGAGAGTCTGAATCTCTGCTAACAAAGAGAGCCTGAATCTATACTAGTAAAGAGAGCCCGAATCCCTGGTAGTATAGAGAACCCGAGCTCTTCCAACGAAGAGAGAGGAGAGTATTTCTGCTAGCGTAGAGAGATTAAATCTTTGAGAAAGAGGTGGGCTGGAATACCTTAAGGAGGTGAGCTTGGACCCCTTATAAAGGTGAGCCTGAGTCCTTTAGAGTGGTAGGCCGAAACTCCTTCTAGTATGATGAGCCGGAGCTCCTGCCCCGTTTTCCTTGATTTAATGTATGTCGTTAGGGTTTTTTTCATCTTTAATGTCATCATTAGGCTGAATCTCAACATTTTATATTATGTGAGGTGGGTCGGAGCCCCCAATTCTCTTTAACTCAATCGTCTTGACCCAATTTTGAGGAAACCCAAGATGGGCATGGTTAGAGTCACTGTCCAAATTTGGGCATAACAATTACCCCCCTCCTCAATTCTTTGTTGTCATGTTGATACGACAAGGAATTTTATCAATTTATTTCATCCTCATTATTTTATGACATCATTGTTGTGCCCAGACTGAGCATGTCATATTTGAACAAAGCAAAGGAATCCTAGGCTTTGACTTTCACTGATCTTAGCATGTTTGGCATTCAATTGGTTATTATTCAAGTTGGGTCAAATCCTTCATTCACGTTAATGGGCTTCCATGATCAGCTTTCATGCTCCATCAGGATTCTTACAAGTATTGTGCACCTCATTGTTTTCTTAAGTGATAAGAGTTCGATTATCTCCACCCTCAACTACTTGAAGTCATATAATGCAATATAAACAAAGTGTTTGGTACTCACATTTACCATATTCTTCTAGATTTAAGCATAGGGCTAGGAGTGAACAACACCACTTCTCTAAGCTTGATTGAGCTAGTCGTATAGAGCCAGCGAAGGCCCAACTCGTGTTACATAGAGCGGACGGAGGCCCGTCACGCGCCGCACAGAGCGGATGAAGGAGGCCTGACTTAAGTCATACAGAGAGGGGGCATGCTCGACTCTTGCATAAAGGGAAGACAAGGCCTAACTCGCCCCACAACATTGGCGGAAGAGACCAGGATCACGTTATGTCAAGCTGAAAGAGGTCGGGCTCGAATTACACGGAGTAGGCTGAGACTCGGCTCAAGTTGCTTAGATTAGGTAGCAGAGGCCCCACTCTCATCAATAGGAACAGATGGAGGAAGCTAGACATGCGTAGCGTTATGTGGGTGGTATCCTGACTCATATCACATGTAGAGCGATAATGGCTTAGCTCGCGTCATCACATAATGTAGAAGTCAGCTCACACAACACGGCACGGAGGCCCGACTCGCGTAATAGCTCGTGAAGGCCTAGCTCGCGTCATCAGATATGGTGTTGCTCGGATAGCATCGTGTAGAGCATTGGGTACCCGGCTAACATCACTTAAACCGGCGGAGGCCCTACTCATGTCAAGAGACGGGAGAAGGCACGACCCGCATTGAGCCTTGTGCAGGATGCCCAACTCGAGTCGCACAGGCGGTCGGGTGCCCAGTCCTTATTATCACTAGGGCTGAGCAAAACCGAACCGAAACCGAAAAACCGAACCGAACCGTGCTAATTCGGTTCGGTTCGGTCCTAAAGTTTTCAGAAATTCGGTCTATTCGGTCCGAACCAAATAGAACGAATTAAAATTCGGTTCGGTTCGGTTCTTTTCACAATTATTCCGGTCCGGACCGAATAGACCAAATAGACCAAATCATAAATACTATAATTTTGTATTATATATATTTTACATATATCTTAAAAATTATAATCAAAATTTTTAATTTGTAAATATATTTATGGAGTATTAGAACTCTACATATCACATTACTTTAATTATATTTTAAAATTTATAATTTGTGATTTAATTTATAATGCAATTTTATTTTTGAAAAAAATTTCGGTCTATTCGGTCCAAAACCGTATCGAACCGAATTATTTCGATTCGGTTCGGTCCGGTTCGGTCCAAGAAAAAATGACTATTCGATTTTTCGGTCTATTCGGTTCTGTCCGGTTTTGGACCGAACCAACCGAATGCTCAGCCCTAATTATCACAACGGGCATATGACACTCAATTCATATCAAGCCGATTAGGGAGATGTCCGGCTCGCATCACGCGGAGCGGGAGGAGGCTCGGCTCCTTCAAGAGAGGGGGAAGGTCTGGGTCGAGTTGCGTAGAATGGGCGGAGGCCCGACTAGCATTGTTCGAAGCGAGCATAGGCCCGGTTTGTGCCTCTTATAATAGGCACCAGATTCCCGACTGGCATCACACAGAGCGAGCAGGGAAGGCTAGACCCGTATCGCGTCACACAAAGCATAATTAGGAGGCTCGACTTGTGCAATCAAGGGACATTGTCCTTACGTTTTGAACGTTAAGCTGACCGCCTAGCGCTTCTAATTGATGTGATGCTAGTCCTAGAATGAAACTAGATTTTATAAAAGACTTCACTGGCCTTGTCACACTTGAATCTTCCTATTCATTCTGCCTAAAACTCTTGAAGATAGATATAGCTCCTTGAGACCTTGTTGGCCAAGCCATATTGGGGGCCTCGCTGATCATATTGAATAATGAAGTTTGCTAAAAGTGACGATCGACCACACCTCATAAAGGACCTCACTGGCCAAACCGCATAGAGGGTCTCATTGGTCACAAAGTTATCCCGAAAAAGGTCATCTTAAATAGAGACATCTCAAAGCCTAGCTAGCTATGCTGGTTATCGGGAATCTCACCTAGGGAGTCTCATGACCTTGTTGGAAAAGATGGTCATAAAGGCATTCCAAGAAGAGGCATCTCATGAAGAGGCGTCCCAAGACCTCACTAGCCAAGCTGGTCATTGAGGCATCCCAAGAGCGGCATCCCACGAAGAGGCATCTCAAGACCAAACTAGTCAAACTGGTCACTGGGGCATCCAAAGAGGGGATATCTCACGGAGAGGCGTCCTATGACCTCGCCGACCAAGCTGGTCATAGAGGCATCCCTTAAAGGGGCATCTTGTGAAGAGGCATCGCAAGACCTCTGATAGGTTCCGAAGTATCGTAGAAGGGGATGTTGAATACAATACTCACTAAATTAAAAAATTCTTTCCAATCTTTTATGAATAAATAATTTAGTGTTCGGTTAATGATTCCGTGTTCTTGAGGTGAATAGTGTTTTGGACATTAAAGCGAGGAACACAAGATATTCGGGGAAATATATATTCATATATAAATCTGCGAGGGGTTGCTACATTCCGATAAATAAATTAACCGACTACAATCCAAGAATAACAATATTCTTAGCTACGACAAAGACCAACAAATTAAACCGTATATAAAGATCTAGCTTTTATTTTTCTAAAGATTTAATTATCTGTTAGGTCACACAACACTATAGAAGGGGGTTGAATATAGTGTTTATACAATCAAATCAATTTAGAACACAAGTATGTAACAGTAATCAAGTTTATTCAATATAATAAGCTTTGTTACAAAGTAGGTTAAACTACTCTCTCAGTGATGAACAATATCACTAAGAGCTGCTAGGTTATAATAAATAATGTTCTCGTAAATGATAACACATATATTGTAAACCCTAAGCTGTGTTTATATAGTACACAGTTACAAGATATCTTCTAATTGATATGAAATATATCTCCTCCTAAAATATATCAATCATATATTATCTTCTGTAGTCCTATAGCTATCTAACTCTCCATGCATATCTTTATTTATTTAATCCAGATCCTCTCCTGTAAATCAACCACATTCCTTATCTGAAGTCTTCCCGCACTTACGTCCTGATATATCTTCTAACGCCTTAAGTTCTGATATAAGTTCTGACTTCAGTAAGTTCTGATTTCCAGTAAGTCCTGATAAGTCCTCATATTATGTTCTGAAACTAAACACAACAGATTAGACATGACATCACAAATATATTTAACAATCTCCCCTAACTTATAAATTATGAAAAATATACAAGTTAATAGATTTGATGATGTCAAAAACATTTAAGTACAAATGCAATGAAAGTTTATTTAGACAACTAACTACAACTTACAGTACATGTAGCTTTACCAATATCACTGGATGAATCTGAATCCAAAGTGATTCCTTGTAAAGTCTTTTACCAGCTTGTCTTCAGCTTTTCTCAGAACTTCAACTAACTGTGCTTTGACTTGCATCAGTTCTTCATCTTCATTGTCACCAATATGATAAATGGATGTTCTGAGTGCATGAATTGATGTTCTTTCAAGACCATCTCCAAGTCTGATAACTCTAGGATGTGAAGAGTCTTCATTGTAATATAAGCATTTTCCTTTCAAAATTACTTCTACTGTAATATCCGGGATATATCGTGTAATTATTTTGCTATTAAATAATTATTATGTGTGTTCAGTATCTATTCTGTGAGTTAATTGTTAAATGTTATCTGTACTTGGATATTCAAAAATAATATTAATTGAGTATTTTAATTTTTATATGTCCAAAATTAAACATAGATAATTGTCATATCATCCTAATTATTTTTATGTTGATTTATGGATTTATAAGGATCAAATGAAATTTATAAAATCTTTTTCCGAGTATTTCAAATCTATTTTATAAAAATGGGAACCAACCGACGTCAACCGTTGTTACGTTTTTGGAACCCAAAACTCTTCCGAGAACTCCTTCCTAACCTAATTATAATATTCCGAGCATATTCCATGTTTCGACTTTTTCGATCCGGCGTACGGTTTGTTCTGCGCGGGTCCCGGCGCAACATTTTCGATACAATATTCGTTTCGGTAAATCAATAAAACCCGTATTTTCGATAAACGGGAGCTTTTTATTAAACTATCCCAATTATCACTTCGTAGTATGTGTAACCAGGCACTGAGACCAAGACTGCAGTACAAATTGTACTAATTTGGATAATTATCCCGAAAACTGATACCGTTTGGATCAGTTTTTACAAATAAACGTACCGTTTTATATCCAGAATGATCCAACGGGATACTAATTTTCCGTAATTATAAATAGCCTTTTTCCGTATTTTATTTCGTATCAAAAATCATTTGCAGATAGTTAATTCTATAAATTTCAGAGAAAAACCCTAATTACATAAACTGTTCTAAGAATCAAACAGTAAAACGAAGGCGTTACCGATCTCTGTTTTCAAAGCTTGAGTAACCAAAACGAAGGATTTGAAGTGTTCTATCAGATTCTGAGCTTTGTTTCACTGCAGAATCAAAGGTTTATTTTCTGAAAATTTATTTATTTTCGAATTAAATTTATTAAAAATATGAATTTTTGTTCGGATGATTGTTTGTATGATTTGATGATTGCATGTTGTAGAGCTTGTTTTCCTGATGATTTTGATATATTATACGTCTGATTTGGAGTTCAATAACATGTTCAAATTTGAGTTTGATTTTCGAATTTTAAAATTAGGGTTTATAACCCGTATGAATGTTCTTAATTGAAATTTGGGGGTTTCTTATTCTGAAATAGATTGATGTTGTGGTATGGTGTATTGTATTCTCTGTGAAATTTGCAATCTAGTCGTACAAGTTTCATGAATCAACGAGGTGTGTAGAGAAGGGAGTTGTGTTTTGAAGTTTACGTCGAACCCGCCGGAAACCGGCGAGTTTCTTGATCAAATTCCGGCCAAGTCTGGGGTTATTGATGAATTTTGATTGCAGATATAGGTTCCTGGTGTTGTGTAGTTTAATTCTGGAGGTGATGGTGGTGGGAGGATGCCGGAGGTGAGTTCTCCGGCCACCCCCGATTTTCCGGCGACTGAAACTGCAAAATTGCTATTTAGTCCCCGTATTTTTGAAGATGGTGAAATTTAGTCCCTGTAATTTGTAAAGTATTCAAAAATAGGATTCCTGTTTATAAAATATTTAAAAATCATATTTCCTATTTATTTTTATTATAAAAAATTCATTTTTAATTTCTGAAAATTCTGAAAATTATTATTTTAATTCCGAAAATTATTTTTTAATTCAAAAAATAAATCTGAATTAATTAGTTAATTAATTTCAGTTAATTTTTAATCAATTAATTGGTCAATTAATTTAGAAATTAATTGATTTAATTAATTATTAATTGATTTTAATTAATTATTTAATTAGATATAATTACTTAAAAATGATTTAAAAATTCTGAAAAATAGTTTCGAGCTTTAAAATATTATTCTAAATTATTTCCAAGGCTCGATAATTAGTATAAAATTATTTCGGAGCCAGAATTGGCCAACCGAACCCTCTTTATTATTCCAAAATTGATCCAACGACCCGTTTTAATTCTGAAAAATGTTTTAAAAAACATTTTAAATATCAGAAAGCCTATTTATGACCCGAGACTTCTTTATAAATAATGTATCATTGATTACGTGATGTATTATGTGCTATATGTGACTTGTTGATTGACTATCAGTCTATATATTCGGTGTTTACTTGATTATTGCATAACTTTCAATCCGTTAATCGGATTTGGGTAAAAGGAAGGGTAGATAGAAGTATGTGTTGAATAGAACTCTATGAGTCAATTATTGATAGATGTTTATGATATGTGAGCAGAAGAGGCAAGACATAGGAAAGGGAAACAGATAGTTGAGGAGTAAGACGATTGTGATTGGAAGCGAGTGCAGAATAGTAAGCTAGTACCAGGCAAGTGTTCTGAACTTTCTCGAGATATTGTAGTACTTGATAATCCTGTGATATTGCAAGTGCTTTGAAGCACAGAAACCTAAACCCTGATTCTAGTTATTGATCTTGAGCCGTAACCTGATTCTTTCTAGACCATTGATTGTTGTATACCCAAACACGAACCACGAATCTACGATACTACTCCACAAATACATACAAACTAAATACCAAACGTTGAACTGAATTACTTTTATACTCAATCCATGATATCTTATGCTTTGAAAGACCAAATCCTTGAAACCCTGAAACGTTGATTCCTTTGTTATTCAATTCTTTCATTACCCAGCATCCAAGCTTTGAAATTACTTTATTAATCCTTACAAGGATTGAAACCCTTTCATTGTTAAACACTCATTGTTGTTAATGATTCTGGTTATTGTTTATTATTGCTTATTCTGTTATTATGTTAGAATTGGATTGTTTTTATAAAATTGTGGACCATATTCGTGGTCAGACCATATAATGGTCAAGTTAGGCCAATGTGTGCCTTGGATCCAGTAGTTAGAGCAATGTTGTGTGCTTTGCTCGGGGTTAGTGCGTGACTGATCAACAACCTAACCTTGGTTTTTAAATTAAAGGTATAATATCCAATTCTAAATCATAATCCATTGTTCACTTGATATCATAATCATGTTCACCTGATGATCATTATTCTCAGTTTTGTCATTGTGACTTGCTGAGCTAGTTAGCTCATTTGTGCGATGTTGTTTATATTCTTTCCAGTTAAAAAGGAACCAGTTGGTAACAAGAATCCCCAGTCCGGCGCGAGAGCTAGGGGTTCAGGTTGAGAAAGCTGAGCTAGTAGGCTTCTTTTGGAATAATTTAAGTCTATAAAAGTTTGTAATAAAGTTTAATACTCAGTTTGAGTTTGAATGATTGGGATTTGAACGATATGTAATATAAGTAGATGTGTGGCTTGTGTGCATACTTTAACCTGTTGTGATCCGTGGTAGTTGGTAAATAGGGTCACTGCATATTATTGTTATCTTTATTATTGTTATAAGCAGGTTATAATTAAGGTGTGTGTGTGTGTGGACCCCAAACTTCTGACCCGGGTTTGGAGGGCGCCACATCTACCTTAGCAGAATTCTTCCTCATAGGAATTTCTCTTCCATCATCTTCAGTTATTTTTGGAATGTATTGAGAAGCTTTTATACCGGAGATTCTGAGAAGATCTCTTATAGCCTTCAATATGTAATTTGACCATCTTCTTGTAACATCAGATTTTACTTCCAGAAGATAGTGAATATATTAAAGCTCTTTGACAGACTTCTTTAGCACATAAGTATCAGCTAGTTTGTAAGTTCTGACATTATTGAGAAATAAAATTAAATTCTCTTTCACATCTGATTTATCATGAGTATCCATGACAATTTGAGCAGACAACACTTTATCAAGGTGCTTTTGTTTGATTTGTTCATATGGGTTGTCTGTCAAAATGAAAGGATCTCTGAGAGTGACTTCTACTCCTGTTTGTATCTTTTCTTCATCAAAACCTAATCCAGCTCTATCTCTAGGTTGCTTGGCTCTCAACCCAAATGTTTCAAGTTGATTAATCATTAGATTGGTCTTAGGTTCCACTGGAGTAGTTTTGTTCCATAGCAGTTTCTTCTTATCAGCAATTGTCATCTTGCCCAAATCAACTTGAGCTCTGTCAGAGGTTGATGACTTGATTAGGATTTGCAGATCCTTCTGTGGCTTGCTATTCTTCACTCTGAACAACTTGAGCTATGTCAGAGGTTATCTTAGATTCTTCTGTCATCTTTCTTCTTTTTATAGTTTCAACAGTTTCATCTTCAGGAGCAGTATCATCAAAAACCTAAACCATCTTGCATACATGATCCATCAAAATTTTGAGGAATCTACATCCTCTAATTCTTTATTGGTTCATCAGTCTTTGCTTTCCCTTTTACTTTGGGATCAATTTCAACTTGTGATCTTGTCTTGGGCTTTGAAGCCCCAGAAGTTGACCTTTCCTTGATCACAATGCCTTTTTCCTTAGGCCTTGAAGGTTTCTTTGCATTAGAAGCTTTAGACTTAGGATTTGTCTTCTCAGCTGCAAATCTAGCTTCTTCCTCCTTTAGAGTCTCTAAATCCATTCCAGGATTATGCTTGAGAAACAATCTTTTAGCAATTTCTTCATTAAGAGTCTGAATCTTGGGATCCTTAGAGTAGACAGTAGTCTCCCTTCCCTTAAGCTTCAGAGTTTGTAAAAACTTCTGAGAGTCTTGACTTTCAGCTTGAATCAGAATATCAGAACTTGATATCAGACTTTGATTATCAGAACTTGCTTTCAGAACTTGAGCATTCACAGCTTCAGAACTTGTATTCTTCTGTGTAGAAGATTTGCTAAAATCAGAAATTAGTTTCTGTGAAGAAACTTTGCTGCTTTGCTTGCCTTGACCTTGACCTTTGCCCTTGCTAGGGTTTTCCTGGTCATCTTCAGAATCATCTTTTTTCTTCAGAGTTCGGCTAGTTGAGCATTTAATCTTAAACTACCTTCTCCCCCTTTTTGACATCATCTAATAGGAGTAGAGAAAGAAGGAGTTCCACTGAAGATTGGATCTCAGTTAATTGAATTTGTTGAGCACCTTGATTTTGCAAGACCTCATCCAGTTGGGCCTGCTGCTTTTCTTAAACTTTCTCAATAGCTTCCACTTTCTCATGAATTGGTTTGATAAACCTCTTTTTATCTAGTTTGATCTCCATGTCTAGCTTATTAGTTGATTCTTGTAGTTTATCAATTGTTGCTTGATTTATGGAGTGTAGACCTTGAAGATATTTAGTACTGAGAGTTGTGACTTTTAGTTGGTGCTTGAAATCAGAATTTGTTAGCAACTCATCCGCTTTTGAAATATGTCCTGACAGAACATTTGAGCTGGGAATGAAGTTAGGTTCACTCCACTTCTTGGTCCATTCAACTCCTCTAAAAGTTTCTTCCCAAGGAACATGAGCATCTTCTTCAACAAACTTAAGCAGTGCCTCCTTCCCTAGAATTGGAGCATTAACTGGAACACTTGCTGGAACACTATCTCCAGAACTTGATAAATTCTCATCATCTTCTGTTAACACCAGATTGTGTGTAACTGAGGGAGATTCTGGAACAACTTCATTTAAATTCTGATCTTCAGTTCCAAGATCAAGAATTGGAGTTGATGGTCTCTCAGCCTGTAGAATTGGTGAAACATGAGGTGTTGACTGTTTTGCCGGTGGAGCTTCCAGATAGAGAACAGTAGGAATATTCAAGTTATGAATATCTATTTCAGAATTTTTCTCTTGTTGTTCAACATCATCTGTAGCTTGGATCGGAGAGTGAGGTGGAGAAATCTCAGGTTCTGATCTATGAACTTCAGGAATTTCAGATTCCTGAATCAGAATTGCTCCAGGTGCTGGAAAGGCTTCAATTACTGTAGGTTCTTGTGAGATCAGAGATTCCTGATCTCCTTCCTCAGCTTCTTCAGCATCTTCAAATTGAATTTGTGCCATATGCACACCTGCTCTTGTCTTCTTTGATCTTCTGGATGGTGGAGAGATATGATCTGTATCAGAATTTACAGATCTTTTCCTTTTTAAAATGCCAAAACCCTCAGTAGTTTCTATCTCCTTCTGAAAAATTACCTTTTCAACTTCTACTGTCACAGGTTCTGATGCTGGAACCTGGACCTGTTCATCCTCATCCGATTCATCTCTCAGAATCAGCCTTCTTTTTCTCCTTGGTGGAGATTGAGGAACAAATTTGGTCCTTTTGGTTTTGGGCCTTGAGGATGTGTCAGATTTTACAACTGACACCATTTGAGAAGTACCAGAGGTTGGTTTGGATTTGAGAGGTGAGGTTCTGATGGTAGGTGCTGATAAGTGTGGTTGAGAGGATTGTGCTGGTTGAAATTAGGTTTTGATGGTAGGCTGTGGTTGAGAATTGGAAGGCTGGGTTGGTGGAGGTTGAGAAGTGGTAGGTTGTGTAGGTGCAACATCAGGATATATAGATTTGTATGTGTAAGGATCAGAATTTACTAAGAATTATTTGACAGATTGAGGAATTTGGAGGGGTCTTAGTACATTCTTCTTATTATCAGCAGATAATAAGTCTGTGAAAGCCCTTTTGTGAAGTTTAAAGGGTTCAATTGTCTCACTAAAGTTTTGAGGTGCATCAGAACAACAGAAATTATATATAAGCTGACAGAATCTAGCAAAATAAACTATGTTGCTATCTTCTTTCATCCTATCACCTATAAAACCCAAAATTGCAGTAGCATAATCAAAATGAGTTTGATTAAGAAGGGCATACCCAATTTGCTGACTCATTATTGGGATAGCATCAAAGTTGGAGCATTTGTTGGCAAAAGCTTTGGTAATGCAGTCGAAAAAGAAGCTCCACACCCTCCTGATGTAGGGCCTCTTCAGTTGTCCCATCTTGGACAAAGATTTCTCATACCTAAGATTTGCCATCATATTTTGAAGAACTGACTCCCCAACTTGTGAACTGTAAGTACAGTTTTTCTGGTAGATGCAAAGCTTGTTGAATAGTAGACAAGGTAACCAGATGCTCATCTTCCCCTGTTGAAAAAATAATACTTGGGGACCCATTTTCACCACCATCATCATATACCCCAGACCTCCAGAACTCCTGAATTTGTTTGCCTGAGAGAAGCTGTGGTTGGGTCAGAGCATAACCAATTTCACTTCGAGCAAGAAAATCTTGAATGAAGTGAATTTCAGAAGGAGCCTCGTCCTTGTTGAGAATAGCCATGTAGTTGTTGGGAACAAACTTGGCTCCATCATAAATAAGATCCTTTGGTGCCATTTCTGTGAAAAATTAAGTAAAAAGTTGTGTATTTGCAAGGTGTTTGATAAAATGCCTGTAAGAAAGTCCGTCAGAAGATAGAGAGAGAGAGAGTAAAATAAGAGAGATTAGAAAAGAGTAAAAGTAGGTAAAAGATTGTTGAAATCTTTTAACTAGTATTTATACTCTCCACGTGACAACGGCTCTTTTTGGAAGTAGAACAAAAATTTTACACCTGGCAGCATGTAAACAGTCAAAACATTATTAGTGGGCACGATAAACGTGTAGTAATTATTGCTCACATGCGGTTACCAAAACAAACATGCAACCCATTAACCAAATGATTAGCAATGTTTTTATCTCACTTAAATATTTTCTGATAATATGACCGTTACAGTAAATATTAAAAAAATAAGTCAAGTAAATAAATAATGCCATGTAAGCATCAGGATTTGCATCAGAACTTGACTATTATCAGAATTTAACGGTCATCAGAACATGGCTTCTGTACTCAAAAAGTGAATGACTGTTTCTCTGATTCTTCACACAAATACTGACTGGTTTCTTCAGAGTTTAATCATCAGAACATAATCAGAACTTGTCCTCAAAATTTATGCAAATAATGCTAAACTGTTTATCTGAAACAACTTAATCACCACAATAATTTTTATCAATTATATGGAGTGATAGTGTGTGTATAAGCAAATAATCATATAAAGATTAAAGTCTGATAAACTTCAATATATCTTAGAAATAAGGCATAACTAAGAAAAGTGCTTAAAATATGTCTTTAATTTTGAAGTCTACTATAGAAAAAATTTATGCAAGTATCCACCTCAACTGTTTGTGCTCATTTTATGCAGCTTTTGAAATTCTTTTGACAGTGGCTTCTCAGTGTAAATGAGTTACAACTGCTATCAGAATTTATGATGTTATCAGAATATTTCTCCAGTAATCAGAGGATGTGAAAAGTCACCAAGAAAAAATTGCTTTTCTAATGTATATTACGTAATACCAGCAATGCACTTGGGTCTTCCATGTCACATATTTACTCTAGATCTCAAGGAGTACCTGATTTCAATTTTTCTTTTCTTTTATTTTCTTCAGATAAGTGAGGATTATAAAGCATATATTTCATCCTTAAGATTTACTGACATCAGAATTTGACAAATAAGAAGCAATAATCTAGTTTGTGACTTAGTAATAAGATACAAGGAGTAAATTTGACTAAGATCAAAATCAGAGTTTGCCTGTGTTATGGATTTCCACATAAATAACTAATTCAAACATGGGATACACAGTCTGTTAAAGACTACTAAGTCAGCATCTAACAAATAATCCTCATTGGAGTGAATAGTCACAGAACATTCAAAACACTTTCAGAGTTTATAGAATCACATCAGATAACAATCAGTATTTAATATGTTACAATTTAAGCACAAATTACATGGAGATAAGACAATCTATAAACACTGTTCATAAAGTCTGATGCATGAGAACAAAAACTAAACAGATTTTGAGAAAGAACCTGAAACCATTCCAAGTTCATTTACCAGTCTTGTAAAAGTAGCTTCACATAGTGGTTTTGTGAAGATATCTGCTAGTTGTTGATCTGTTGGGACAAAATGCAATTCCACTGTACCTTCCATCACATGTTCCCTTATGAAATGGTATCTAATGTTGATGTGCTTTATCATTGAGTGTTGAACTGGATTACCTGTCATAGCAATAACACTTTGATTATCACAGTAAATGGGTATTTTAGAAAATTCTAACCCATAGTCCAGTAACTAATTCTTTATCCAAAGAATCTGTGCACAACAGCTTCCTGCAACAATATATTCCTCTTTTGCGGTTGATGTGGAAATTGATTTCTGTTTCTTGCTAAACCAAGAAACCAATCTGCCTCCAAGAAATTGGTAGCTTCCACTAGTGCTTTTCCTGTCTATTTTGCATTCTGCAAAATCTGCATCTGAGTAACCTATTAGCTTAAAATCCGATTCCCTAGGATACCACAATCCTAGATCAGCTGTACCCTTGAGGTACTTGAAAATTCTTTTCACAGCTATTAGATGAGGTTCTCTTGGATCATCCTGAAATCTTGCACAAAGACAGGTAGCATACATGATATCAGGTCTACTTGTAGTTAAATAGAGTAAAGAGCCAATCATACCTCTGTAGTTAGTAATATCTACTGATGCTCCAGTATCTTTATCTAACTTGGTGGAAGTGGTCATGGGAGTGGATGCAGTTGAACTGTCTTGCATTCCAAATTTCTTGAGTAAATTTCTGGTGTACTTGGATTGATTTATGAAAGTACCTTTTTCAGTTTGCTTGACTTGAAATTCCAGAAAATATCTCAACTCTCCCATCATACTCATTTGATATCTTGACTGCATTAACTTGAAAAATCTTTCATAGAGGTTTATATTTGTAGAGCCAAAGATGATATCATCAACATATATCTGTACCAAAAGTAAGTCATTTCCATGTTTGAGGTAGAACAGAGTTTTATCAATTGTGCCTCTGGTAAATCCACTTTCCAGAAGGAATTGAGCTAAAGTCTCATACCATGCTCTTGGAGCTTTCTTAAGGCCATAAAGTTCTTTGTCAAGCCTGTAGACATGATTTGGAAATTTTGGATTTACAAAGCCTGGAGGTTGTTCAACATATACCTCTTCTTCCAATTCTTCATTGAGAAAAGCACTTTTCACATCCATTTGAAAGACTTTAAACTTCTTGTGAGCAACATAAGCCAAAAAGATTCTTATGGCTTCCAATCTAGCAACTGGAGCAAATGTTTCATCATAGTCAATACCCTCCTATTGAGTGTAACCTTTAGCAACCAGCCTTGCTTTGTTTCTTGTAATTATATCATCACTGTCAGTTTTTTTTCTGAACACCCATTTTGTGCCAACAATAGATATGTTCTTTGGTCTTGGCACTAGGGTCCAGACTTTATTTCTTTCAAATTCATTTAACTCTTCCTGCATTGCTTGCACCCAATCAGCATCTTGAAGAGTTTCTTCCACTTTCTTTGGTTTAGTCTGAGATAGAAAGGAGTGATAGAGATATTCATTTGATGTTGTTGTTCTAGTTCTGACACCTGCTTCAGGATCTCCAATTATTAAGTCAGGTGTGTGTGATTTAGTCCACTACCTTACAGATAGAAGTTGATCTCTAGAATTGGATCCTCTCGCATGATCCATGTTATCTCCATCAGCATTTTATGATGCTCCCCCTGAAGTTATGCTCTCTGAAATTTCAGAATTTCAGTTGGATCCTTCAGGAATTGAAGAATCAGAGTTTCCAGAATTATCAGAATTTGGCTCATCAGAACTTGATGAATCAGAACTTGAAGAGCTAGTGACTGGTTCTGATACCTCTTGAGAGTCTTGAGATGTGGTATGATCATCATCTTGCTCCCCCTGAACATGTGCATTTCCCTTTGGAGCAGTTACCACAGTTTCAATGAAATCAGAGTTTAAACCGTCAGAACTTACAGGATCAGGATTTAGGTCATCAGAATTTACAGAATCAGAATTTACATCTTCATTTTCAAATCTCAGCTGATCATGATCATTGAAATCTTCAAGTCCAGTAATCTTTTTATCATCAAAAGATACATTGATAGATTCCATGACAACCCTTGTTCTTAAATTGTAGACTCTGAAGGCTTTTGTGGAAAGTGGATATCCAACAGAAATTCCTTCATTAGCTTTTAGATTAAATTTTGACAGCTGTTCAGGATGAGTCTTAAGAACAAAACACTTGCATCCAAATACATTAAAGTATTTCAGATTTGGCTTCTTTTTCTTCACCATCTCATATGGTGTTTTTCCATGCTTGTTTATGAGTGTAGCATTCTGTGTAAAATAAGCAGTCTGCACAGCTTCAACCCAAAATAGGTTGGTAGCTTTGCTTCATCAAGCATAGTTCGTGCAGCTTCAATAAGAGTCATGTTCTTTCTTTCTACGACTCCATTCTGCTGTGGAGTTCCAGGTGCAGAAAATTCCTGCTTTATTCCATGCTCTTTACAGAACTCTTCCATGATTGAATTCTTGAACTCAGTGCCATTATCACTTCTTATTATTTTAATAGAATCTTTGACTAACTTATCCAACTGTCTGACATGATCAGTAAGTGTAGATGCAGTTTCATTCTTCTTGTGCAAGAAATACACCCAAGTGCATCTTGTGAACTCATCCACTATAACCATAACATATTTCTTCTTTGCAATAGGCATGACATTGACTGGACTAAATAGATCAACATGCAGTAAGTGATAAGGCTCAAGAATTGAGGATTCAGTTTTGCTCTTGAATGAAGATTTTCTTTGTTTTGCCTTTTGACATGAGTCACAAAGACCAACAGGAGCAAATACTGATTTTGGCAGTCCTCTCACAAGATCTTTCTTTACTAGCTCATTTATGTTGTTGAAATTTAAATGTGAGAGTCTCTTGTGCCAATTCCAGCTTTCTTCAATTGATGCTCTGCTTAACAGACAGATTGCAGAACCGTCATAATTTGTTGAAAGTATGGCTTCATATATGTTACCATATCTGTAACCTTTCAGAACCACTTTGCCTGTAGAATTACTTAAAACTTCACAGTGTTCTTCAAAGAAATCCACATGATAACCTCTGTCACAGATTTGACTCACACTTAGCAGATTGTGTTTAAGTCCTGAGACTAGAGCTACTGTTTCAATTATGACATTCCCAAGATTGATATTTCCATATCCCAAAGTCTTTCCCATGTTGCCATCTCCATAAGAAACTCCTGGGCCAGCTTTCTCCATAAAGTCTGATAGCAGGGCTTTATTTCCAGTCATATGTCCTGAACATCCAATGTCCAGAACCAGGATGTTTTTCCTGTTGCTCTGCAATCATAAAGACCACTATTGGTTAGTTTTAAGGACCTAGACTTGCTTGGATCCTTTGGCCTTTTTAAGTTTGTTAGTATTCGCAGCGGGTTTAGTTTCAGAGTTTATGCTAACATGCTTTTTATCAGACTTTATATCAGACTTTGCATCAGAATTTACACTAGAAGGAATTACACTAACTTTCTTTAAAGAAGGTTTTATTTGATGATAATCATAGTACAAACCATGATATTCCTTACAAGTATAAATAGAATGCCATAAACTACCACAATGAAAACAAGGATTTTGTGGTTTAAACCTAACAGAATGACTCTTAACTCCTGATCTAGGAGGTAAAGAGTTTACATCTTTATTTTTCCTACAAAAAGAAGCAAGATGGTTAGAGTTTCCACAATTATAGCATTTCTTTCTAGGAGCATTAGGAACAGGCATATAATTATTACTTTTATTCACACCTTCCTTTCCATTCCTATTTTTCCTAGCTCCTTGACTTTGTTCACATTTCTAATCTCTTTCATCTTATGCTTAATCCGCTTCTTTGTCATTAAGCCAACATTTACCACAGTTGGTTTATCTTGTCTTAGTTTGTCAGATGTTAATTTGTCCTTAACTTCCTTTTCAGATTTTGACTTGTCAGAATTTGACACAAACTTGACAGGATTAACTTTAGGCTTTTCAGCTTTCTTGGTAAAGTTTGTTTTAGATTACACAGTTTCCTTTTCTTCTTTATCATCTAGATAACCTAGTCCTTCTTTCCAATTTCCATTTTCTAAGATTTTATGAGTTGTTCTTCCAGAGTTAGTCCAAGTTTTGATTATCTCCTTTTCCTTTTCCAGTTCAGATTTAAGAGATTTATTCAATTTTAGCAGTTCATCTTTAACATAAAAAGCCTCATCTCTTTCTTTCTGAGTTTGATGGAATATAACTAACTCTTTTTCGAAGTAGTTATTTCTGTTTTTAAGAGCAAGACTTTCAAATTTTAATCTTTCATTTTCTAAAGTCTGATCTCTAAAATTAATGAACATGGTTTTCAGATATAATCTTAGCTCAGAAATATCATCAGTATAAAAATCAAGAGTTGAATGGGGTACCTTCAATTCAGCAGTTTCAGAACTGCTATCAGCATTTGCCATCAAAGCATAGTTCACCTCTTCTTTAGGATGTGAAGTGTCTGCTCAGTTTTTCTTCTTTGTGATAAGTGTCTGACCTTTATCACCTTTTCCTTTCTTGCAGTCAGGAGAGATGTGGCCTCTTTCACCACAATTGTAGCATTTGACATTTGAGTTGTCTCTTCTGTCAGACTTTCCTCCTTTGCTTTCAGTCTTTCTGAACCCTTTTTTTTCCAGAACTTCCACCTTTCCTGGAAAACTTCTTACCTTTTCTGAATTTCTTGTAGGCTATCTTTGTGATACCCTTCACCATAAGAGCACATAGTTGCATCATCTCTGCATCAACATCCACTTTAGATAAATTTTCAGATTCTGAATCATCATCATCAGAATATGATGACTCTGAATCAGACTGTATGATGAGAGCCTTTCCTTTGCCCCTCTTTGAGACAACCACTTTAGGAGATTTTTCCTCAGCTTTAAGTGCAACTGTCTTTGACTTTCTTCCATGCCTTTTGCTCCTTTGATCCATCTCAAGTTCATGAGTCTTGAGCATACCATAAATTTCATCAAGAGTAGTTTCAGTAAGGTCATAGTTGTCTCTTATGGTAGTAGACTTCAAATCCCAATTTTTAGGAAGAGCTAAAAGGAATTTTAGATTTGAATCTTCAAGATCATATTCCTTGTCCACTAGTGACAGATCATTCAAGAGTTTGGTAAACCTATCTTATAAATCAGTTAATGACTCACCAGCTTTTGAGTCAAAGTGCTCATACTCTTGTGTGAGTATAGTCTTCCTGTTTTTTTATGGCTTCAATTCCCTGGCATCTTGTCTCCAAAGCATCCCATATTTCCTTTGCAGTCTTGCATCCAATTACCCTGTTTGATATGATATTGTCAATTGCACTATGAAGCAGATGCCTTACCCTTGCATTCTTGGCAATAGATGAGATGTCTTCAGTGTGTAATCACCTTTCTCATTTGGTATAATCTTTGCTGGTTTATCAGCAACTGCAACAGAGAGCTTGGTAGGCTTATATGGTCCATCATTAATTCTATCAAGGTATTCTGGATCTGTGGCTTCCAGAAACGTAGCCATCTTTACCTTCTATATAGGATACTCAGATGCTCTCAGTATGGGAACCCTAATACTCTCATATCGACTGTGGGTTTGATTATTTTGAGTATCTTGAGTTTTGGTGGGCTTAGGTGGAGTTTGTGTTTCGTCAGACATGATTGTAAACCGGATCTCACTGTTTGTATATCAATAGAGACGCTCTGATACCACTTGTTAGGTCACACAACACTATAGAAGGGGGTTGAATATAGTGTTTATACAATCAAATCGATTTAGAATATAAGTATGTAACAGTAATCAAGTTTATTCAATATAATAAGCTCTGTTACAAAGTAGGTTAAACTACTCTCTCAGTGATGAACAATATCACTAAGAGCTGCTAGGTTACAATAAATAATGTTCTCGTAAATGATAACACATATAGTGTAAACCCTAAGCTGTGTTTATATAGTACACAGTTACAAGATATCTTCTAATTGATATGAAATATATCTCCTCCTAAAATATATCAATAAGATATTATCTTCTGCAGTCCTATAGCTGTCCAACTCTCCATGCATATCTTTATTTTTTTAATCCAGATCCTCTCCTGTAAATCAGCCGCATTCCTTATCCGAAGTCTTCCCGCACTTAAGTCCTGATATATCTATTGACGCCTTAAGTTCTGATATAAGTTCTGACTTCAGTAAGTTCTGATTTCTAGTAAGTCCTGATAAATCCTGATATTAAGTTCTGAAACTAAACACATCAGATTAGCCATGACATCACAAATATATCTAACATTATCGGGTAACGTTTACAATAGTTGTTGTGCAAGACATCCATGCACATAACAAGACTAAGTCACATTGACAACCCTAGGGATAAGTTGTATGATTTTCTAAATTTGTATTCTATAATTGTATTTCTTGAGTCTGTAAATATGTTAAGTAGATTAGACTCAGATATCGAGAAATTTGTCGAGAAGTCCAAAATGACTTGTAGAGAAGTCCCAAGAGATATCGATAAGTCAATATACATATAGAGATCTCATATATCGATAAGTCAAAAAGAACATGTAGAGAACTGGAGATATCTACAAGTTATTTCTTCATATAGAGATTTAGAGATATCGACAAGTCAAATCTTTATGTAGAGAACTGGAGATATCGACAAGTCAAAAGCCTATGTAGAGAACTGGAGATATCGACAAGTCATTCTACATGTAGAGAACTGGAGACCTCGACAGGTCAAATACACATGTAAAGAATTCAAGATATTGATAAGTCATTATACTTATATATATATGTGACATCTCTATAGAACAAAAGAGATCTCGACAAACTATCTCAAATTTCAGAATACATACAAATTCAATATTCAAGATTATCAGTCAACAAAAATTTTTATCACTAAATTGGAAAGACTAAAAATGAGCTTGAAGAATTCAAGATGAAGGGCCAAGATTGACTGGACAAAGGAGGGTCACAGACCTACAAGATTATGCACAGATTTGCTAATACTGGAATTGGAAAATAGACAAGATAGCTTTTGAAACCGTGTTAGTACATTTTAGTGCAAGTTTTATAAACCCATGTTGTTGGTCTATAAAGCATGCACGGGTTCTTAGTTTAAAAGTATCAAAAATATTTAGAAAATTATCTTGGATTCTCTCTCAAGATTTGTAATTGAGTTCTTATTTTTTAGAACACAGATTTATAGCAAAAAAAAATTGATTAATACAATCAAGTGAGTTTCTGATAATTTGTTTGTGTGCTTGCAGTTAAACATTTTATCAGTACAAGTTCATATCTTCTTTGTTCAATTATAAGCCAAACACTTTCAAAGTTAATTAAAATCCAAAAAAACACATTCACCCCCCTTTTGTGTTATATTTCACTACAGTCAATATCTAACAATAGCCCCTAGTAATATACAAGAGTTAAATCGGGTATTATAACGTTACCCTGGTGAGAAGATTAACGGATATAACTTTGAGCTTGTATCTCCCATGTCTCTCTTTGTTTCTTGTTCTTCAGCTCCCGGCGGGAGAGAAGATGAACATAACCAAGTAAATTTATCTGCTTCTTTTTTTATAGTCTTCTTTTAAATTGATAAAGTATGTTGCATGAGGTCTCAGTTGCGCCAAGAGGGGATAGTAGTAGTATAGGCACAACAAGTGCCTTAGAAAATCCAAAAACAAGTGACGCCTACTACTTTTACACTGGTAGTGCAAGTACTACATGTATTTTTCTTTACTTATGCCAACAAGCCATATACCTCATCCCACTTATGCCTAGAAGATGAACTTAGATTATTGCTTCTACCTGCGCCTATAAACCAAGTCACGAACAAGTGAACTTTGTTCACCACGTGAGTCCCTAGTAATCAAGCTCCATATGCAATTATTTTGCTCTGGCTTTTATTTAATAAACAAATGAATTAGCTTGGTCATGTAATATTTTAATACCAAAACGTGACCACACAATTTCTTGTTCATTTGACTTTGGTGTTGCTTTATTAAAATAATAAAGCTTGACACCTCACCTCGTTTAATTTAAAGCCCCTTAAAATACTTCTTGTACCCTTTGAGATATAGTATTCTGTATCTCCAAGTCTTCCAATCTTCGAGTCTTCGTACTTAAAATATTTTTCAATTCTCTCGAGTATAAAAACCACTTGATAGTATTTCTTAAAATAATACTTAGTTTCTTTTCACGGATCACTGACGTCTAGTGCAAGGGTCTGGTTCACTGATGACTACTTCCGCTCTCAGGCCTTCGTATTATATCCATACAAACCACTGTTAAGTCTTGCAACAATCGTAATAATTCAAACACTGACAGTCAATAAACATTGTACTTTCACTGGAATCTTTGTTGGTACTTAGACAATCTTGAATACTTTATTCCATGTTCTTCATTCTTTGTTCTTCACCAACGCTCGAACATATAAATGAACTTCTCTCAGTGAGTATAACTTCAAGACGACAACTGTCTTCTTTAATTTTGTCTATACCCCATCTTCAATTCCTTAGATTCCTATGCTTCGAACGCTGTCTATCTTTAATCAATGCTAATACACTGAAATCTTCAGGTGGAACTTTTATACTGAATCTTCAACACTTTTGAAACCCTGAAAGTATTCCAACCTTAATCTTCACCGAGGCATAAACATGTTAAGGAACTTCTCTCAGTGACCTGTAAGCAGACTTCAAACTACCTTGCTAGCCAAGCTAGTCACTAAGGCATCCCAAGAGGGGGCATCTCACGGAGAGGCGTTCCACGACCTTGTCGACCAAGCTGGTCACTGATACATCCCAAGAAGGGGGGATGTTGATCCCAAATGTTGAATATTGACTCTATGAAAGAACTATCATCATACAAGGGACTCACTATTGAAATGGGCTTCTCATATCTATAACGGTGGTGTAGAGACCTCTCCTTACCCCCCAGTCCATCACGATGGTGGTTCTTCCTCAAACGAAGATAGCTCATGCCTCGGTCCTTTACAGACCTGTATATCTTGCTTCCACGAAATTGGCGGCACTCCTCGAATTGCCGTTGGACCACTTCTACCCTCTTATTTTCTTACTCCCTTCGACTAGACTCTCACCCCCGGTGTCTTTTTGATCTAAACATCCTTCTCCTTCTGGAAGGTTCCAAATATGGTGGAATCGTGACCCATATTATAAATCCCGCCCCGTGATGAGAGCTAGATGTCACGCCTCGTTAAAATTCAACCTCTTTATGCCCGGAAGATTCTAGAGAAGACCGGAATGGTCCGGATGACTCTAGAATATAGCGGAATATTGTAGAAGCCTTTAGAAGGTGCTTGGAGATTCAAGAAGGATCTAGAAGATGGTGGAACTTGGTGGAGCTTGTTGGAACCTTCAAGGATTAAGAGCATTCTAGAGATTTCCTATGAATACTTTTGTATATTCTAGATAGGTAGGTTATAGAATAATAATGTATAGATAGTTAGTGGAATAATCTAGAAGCATATGGAATGTACATGTTCTAGAATTATCTCCAAGTGGTGGAGGAGCCTATAAATAGGTGAGACCCCTCATTTGGGGAGGTATAGTGGGAAATAGAAGGATTGTGAGAATTGAGAGCAAAGTGAGAGCATTCAAGAGGAAGGCAAGAGGGCTTGTCTAGCGAAGGTGAGTGCTAAGCTTTGTAATACTAGCAAGGGGCTAGAGTGTGTGGATCAAGGGAATCCAACTCTTATAATATTGGGTTAATAATAAAGAAAGGGTATTTATTAGTAAATGTGTATGTCCAATATTACATTTCTCTTATATTTGTTGCATAAGTGTTAGGGCGGCACTTGGGGGTAAGGATGGTCTAGTAGTTTGTTTGGTGGATGACAAGCGCTAAACGCCGGCACTGTTGGACTTAGAAGGGGTCGAACTCTAAGGCTATGACATAGAGCTCCTGCTAGCAAAATGAGGCTTGAGATCCTCCTAGCGTGGCGAGGTCGAGCTCCTGCTAGAGAAATGAGCCCAAATCTCAGCGAAAGAGGAGAGGTGAGCCCAAATCTCGGCTAGAGAGGAGAGGTGAGCTCGAACCTATGTGAAAGGTGAGCCCGAATTCCTTTGTGAGAGGAGAGCCCGAGTCTCTTCCAGCGTAGATAGCCCAAATCTCTGCTAGCGGAGAGAGCCCAAATCTCAAGGTAGAGAGCCCGAATCTCTGCTAGCGAAGAGAGACTGAATCTCTGCTAACAAAGAGAGCCTGAATCCCTAGTAGTGTAGAGAACCCGAAGCTTAAGAGATAGTTGAACATCTCTACTAGAGGAGAGAGCCCGAATCTCTGAAAGAGAGGAGAGCTCAAGTCCTTCAGAGAGAGGTGAGCCCAAATCTCTGCTAGCGAAGAGAGAGGAGAGCCTCTCTGGTTCCGTAAAGAGCCCGAATATCTGAGAGAGAGGAGAGCCCGAGGCCTTCAAAGAGAAGTGAGCCCAAATTTCTGCTAGCAAAGAAAGAGGAGAGCCTTCCCTGCTAGCATAGAGAGCCTAAATCTCTGAGAGAGAAGTGGGCTGGTATACCTTAAGGAGGTGAGCCTGGACTCCTTATAAAGGTGAGCCCGAATTATTTAGAGTGATAGGCCGAAACTCCTTCTAGCATGATGAGTCTGAGATTCTGCTCCGTTTGTATTGATTTAATGTATGTCGTTAGGGCTTTCTTTCATCTTCAATGTTTTCATTAGGCTGCACCTTAATATTTTATATTATCTGAGATGGGCCGGATCCCCCAACTATCTTTAACTCAACCGTTTTGATTCAATTTTGGGGAAATTCAAGATGGGCATGTTTAAAGACCATGTCTAAATTTGGACATAACACTACTCATTATATAGACAAATAAATACATCATCTATCCTCCGGGACACAACATGAATATACAGTCAACAACTGTAGTTAAAATAATATATTCGTGTAATATAGTACATGCCCGTGTATTTCACTAGTTATATATATAGCTAGTTGTTGTGCAAGACATGCATGTACAATAACAAGACTAAGTCAAATTGACAATCCTAAGTAAGTTGTATTGTAATCTTAGTTTGCATATTGTATTGTAACATTAAAGTCTGTAAAAATGTCAAAAAACAGACTGGAGTCTTTTTCTTTAAACAGTATCAAGCCTAAGAATTCTATCTGGAAGAAGATCAAGAAGATCATGCCTCAGAAGAATTATGAAGAAGCTTGGAGTTGAATAAATATGTTTTAGGAAAAATGTTCTGTAACACCCCCAAATCCGGGGTCGGGGATCCGGGTTGTCACGAGTTCCATTTCCCTTAATAACACCCAATCTTAATAATTACTCAACTACTCTGTACTGTGACCCCACAATAAACACACACACCACACGTTATAGTCTCAGAGATGAACATCCAAAAATAATCACAAGTCATTTTATTCCATAATTATATGACAATACACCTTAAAAGGTTTTCTGAATAAATTTACATTTCCATTATTTCAATTCATAAATATACATAAATCTGGTACATCAAAAGTTGAAAGCCTAGCCTATTGGTAGCTCCTACCTCAGCTACAGCGACATCAACGCCTATAGGAAACTGCGGAATGTTTCCTATCCGCTCGCGAATTGGGAGCTTGGTCCTGTTCATCTTGTCTATCTGATGTTGTGTGATGAAAGAAGAAAGCAAGGGTGAGCAGCAAGCCCACCAAAATAATATGTATAATGATTAACAATATATGAGCCTACTCATAATACTCATGAAAGTCTTGGTCAAAAGAAATGAACCAAGTTTGATATCATAATGCGATGAAGTCGCAAAATATTCAGTATATATACATATATACTTTTCAAAATATTGAAAGTCCTCTTCCATGCATAATATACACAAAGTCCCAGTGTATAACTGTATAAAAATATCGTTGTAAGGTGATCTCATATATCTAACCTTGTCTCAACGTTTTTCTGAAAATCTTTGTCATGCATAAGATAATCATTTACTAGATATAAGTTTAAAAGATGAAGTTACAAGATACTCCAATATACTTATATCTTTTCCAAATACTACTTGAACTACCACCGTTCAAGTTATAATTAGTTCAAAAGTTCATCACATAGATGAGACTACAAGACCAGATTTGAATAGATTAAATCTTTTAAAATATCATCAAAATAAAATGAAGTTACGAGATACTTCATTTGATGTAAACATCATTTTGAAAACTTGACCCTGCCAACACTCAACAATCGCCCAACTGTAGCCTTTCTATCGAAGTGCTCTGGGTAGTGTTGCAGAAATTATCCAATTGGATGATGAACTCATTACGGGAGTTTGCCGCGCCAGGAAGACCACTTACGATGATCAGTCGTAGTAGTACAACCCCACCATTTTCTACATGTAGAGGAGAACCTGTCAGATTTACTTGTCAACCGAACACTGAACTCCTAAGGAATGGACCGCCTTAGCGGAACTTCCAGGCCATTTGGGCCAATATAATAAGGCTGGGCCGGCGCTACTCGGCCACTTACGCCACTCCTAGTTTAGATGAAATCCATGACTCTGAAACGTAAAGCTCGTCCCCACTTTTCCCAAGTAGAAACTTGTTGATACGGCTCCACCAAGAAGTCGTATCTATTTGGAAAGGAGAACTCACCGATATTTCCCAGGCGATGCCTGTTAATGGATTAACTTGTTCCAAGAATTTTACTTCCCGAGTGTTGGGTAAGTAATCGATTCATTTAACAAAACAGCAACCTTGTTGCGAATATAAAACACACCACAGAGCCGGATCCCTCAGGTTTTGAGCGAGTATTTAAATCCCCTTCGAAAGGAGAATCTTAAATATAAAAATGAGTTTTAGGATCCGCTCTAATTTTTAAAAATCATTTTGAAGACTCGCAAAATATTTTTAAGAATGTTTGGAGTGATGCTGATTTAATAGAATAAATCAATCCCCAGAATATTTAGAAAATGTCTGAATATTATTATTTAAATAATATTCCCATAAAGAATAATCTTTATAAAATAATTGAAGTAGAAGTATTAAAACTTATACTTGAAATGAATAGCAAATAATCAAAGATATACTTATACGAAAGTAATATCTTTATTTGAATAATCAAAAATAAGTTTGATTATCGACACCTTATTCTTTAATACAATAAAGAATATTATTAGGTAATAAGCGGAGTCATAATACCTCGAATGAATACTATAAATAATATTCATAAAATAAAGGAGTCATACATCCTCAAATGAATATCCAAGTAATATTCAATAATAATATAAACTGAGTCATAAGCCCTCGAATGAATATTCAAATAATATTCAAATAATAAAATAAACTGAGTCATAAGCCCTCGAATGAATACTCAAATTAATATTCAATTAAGTAAAATAAAGGTATCGAATAAACCTTATTCGATCCATAGTTTTAAAAACTATATCCATATATATATAAATATATATATATATATATATATATATAATATACTCGGGAACATCGACTCCCGGTTTAGAAATATGTTCACCTTTTATCCCCTATACTAAGGGTATACACAACTACTTGCTTATTTCTAGCATAGGTATTATGCAACTATAAGCATTGAAATCAACAGATAGATAACCAGATTACGAAACAGACATGCTTATATACCATATCAGCATGCTCCAATATATCGCAAAATTTGCTAATAACAATCATGCACTATCACAAGATAATGCATATACATATATTTACATCACAACAACAGTATATCGGGTAGAAAACTTGCCTGAGCGACTGGGGGTTACGAATGGCTCGGGACGAGTCTGGTAACCTATAAACAACAAGTAAGTTGGAATTAAACCAAAGTCACTTGTAAATCTATACTCTAACCAACTCAGACTCTAACGCTCGTTTTGCGCTTACTGATTCTCTTAAGTCACTCGAGTACCCTCGGCTCCACCATTTTTAATAATTTAACCTTTACGAGTTTTAAGGTGATTCCTTCGCGAGTGTCTTACCTACTGCCTAACACTCTTACCATGATTGTTTCATACATTAATTAACCCTTTTTGGTCTTTAACCTATGTTTCAAAGTAAGGCGAGGGGAAAAGTTTCATTCGCGAAACGCCGTTACTTGAAACGGTCGTTTCTCCTAAACCGTGCATCGGAATCGAACGAACTACATATCAAAACGAAGCTCGTAATATGAACTATCTAAACATGGCAATGGTCAAAATCTAGCAGGGGGTTCTCGGGTCCTAATGTTATGCACAAAAACAGTCTAAAGAAAATCGGACGTTACGACGGCTATGTTTACGCGTTTTCCCAATTTTAAACCATTCAAAACCAACCACAAATCAACCCCAAATCAATCATACAACCAATATCCCTCCAAACCACATCATAACAGCCCCAACAAATCCACATTAACCATTTATACTTATTCCCCACATGAACTAAAAGCTTTACTTAGGTTCTTTAACTAATTACCAAGATTTACAACTCCAACAATGCAACAAAACCAACTAATCTCTACAAACTCAACCAAACTTCAACCAATCAAGCATCATGCTTCACATATGCTATATCAAACACATTCAATCCTAATTACTCAAAACTAAAGCTAGGGTTTGTAGTTTATACCTTCCTTGGAGAGTGGAGAATCAAGAGAATGGCTTGGAATCACCCTTAAAGTCCTTATCCAAGCTTAATCTAAACAAAACTTCAAGAACACAAATTTTAGTTCTTGAAAAACACTATTCACCATCTTTTTTCATGATTTATAGAAAAAGAGTGGCTTGGAATTAGAAGCTTAAACTTATAGGAAGTATGTAACTATCCATGGGGAAGCTTAGATAATTACCTTGCCAAATAGTAAGTGGTGGAGCTTGGATCTTCAATTTTTAAGAAATGGGCCGAGAGCTAGCTTGGGAAGAAAGAGATTTTTGTGTTTTGTTTGATGAAAAATGAAATGATTGGCTTGGTGGATGAGATTTTGATTTGTTTTTAGTTAATTACCTTGTTGCCCTTGAGTTTGTGTGGTTAAAAAGTCACTACATCTCCTTCCTTCCCATGTCATGCTTGTGTCATCCTCATGATGTCATCCTCCCCTCCTTGTCCTCTTCTTATTGGTTGGGTGACATCATCCTCTCTAATCCCTTTGATTAACTTCCTAATTGTTTGCCTAATGACCGCTGATCTGTTATACGGTTCGCTTAACTTTCGTTTTCGTTTATCGTTTGAGGAATCATACCCGGGATCTTATTACTTAGGTTCCCTTAACCTTTCTCAATATATTGTATTCCTTTTATGATCCTCTCTTATAATCCTTTAATTTAAATCCTTTTTATCCTGTTACCTTATACTCAATTCTTTCCGTATCTATTGGATTTCCGGGAAAAATCAAAGTGTTCGGATTTGGATTCTGACGATCTTTACATACACTTATATCCCATATAAAGTACTAATAAAATCTCAGAATATCCATATCAGAACCCCTACATAGTGTGGCATGAAAAGTTTTCTCATTCAGCAAAAACACTATTCATAAGGGTTTCAAAATTTCCCAAAAATTGGGGTTATTACAGTCTCCTCTCCTTAAAAGGATTCCGTCCCGGAATCAGATAGAAAATGAATAGGGATACTCTCTTAGCATTGCACTTTCTAACTCTCAAGTAATTTTCCCACATTGTGGTTCTACCACCAAACTCTGCCTAGTTTGATAATCCTTCTCCTAAGCACTTGTTCCTTTTCACTCTATAACCCTTCCTGGTTGCTCCATATAGGTTACGTCTGGTTGCATGTCTATGTGCTCATATGCCCCTATTTATCTGGCATCTGAATTACACTTCCTTAACATTGATAAGTGAAACACGTTACGACTTGCTACACGTTCGGGGGGTAAGGCTAGCTCATATGCTAACCTCCCAATACTTCTTAACATATCCAAGGGTCCGACACCTTGTGGACTTAGCTTTCCTTTCTTTCCGAATCTCATCAATCCTTTCTGAGGGAATACCTATAACAGCACTAGGTCCCCTACTTCCCATTCTTTGTCCTTTCGTGTCAAATCAACATACTTTTTATGTCCATCTTGGGCTACTACCAACCATCCTCTGATTAGATCTATTATATCCTTGGTCCTTTGGACCACTACTGGTCTGAGCATCTTGCGCTCTACAACTTCATCCTAACATAAGGGAGATCGACATTGTCTTCCCTCAAGGATCTCATAAGGCGACATCTCGATAATGACATATGATCTATTGTCGTAAGATAACTTAATCCGCGTTAAGTGATCATTCCAAATTCTTTCAAGTCTATTACACAGACTCTCATCATAGCTTCTAATCATTATAGCTTTTGCTTCTCAATACCCATTCTTTTCCAGTTCGTAATCGCTATCACCTTCCGTTCCTAATATTATACTGGTTATACTTTTGCTCGTTAGCATTCTATAACCTTTTAATAACCATGTCAAACTTAGTATCACGAATGTGTTCCCATTCCGCATACTACCACCACTTTATTACTCCTTTTTCAGTTGTTTCTATTTTCCAAAATTTGATCAATCAAATAGAAGTAAAGGAATTTGTTGAGAGATCACTATGATCATGAACACTTGTTATATCGCATAGTTAGTACAGAAGGTGGCCAACCTTTAGTACTTGACAAGCAATTAAACAATAGCTGGTATCCTACTAGGCTTCTATCACAGAGATAGATAGTCATTCGGCAATACCTCCTCTTTCTGGAAGGGTTGTTCTTCTCAGCTTACATGAAATGAAAAGAAGAGAAAAAGAACGAATTGAAGAGAATTGTATATATGAAAAAAAATATACTGCCACAAAATATCTGGCTTGGAACCTACCTCTGAACTATAGAGGTTTGTCATAGGAGAACAAATCATATACGTATATAAATCAACATTAAGCATTATAGCCTCGTATTTCCCATGCCTAAATATTTTCGCTATCCCGTCCATCATTCTATGGACCCACACTCTTTCTCGAGCTTATACACAATCACCTTTGAAACTCCCTCGACATCGAAAATCGAATCTGAGATCTCATTCTATACATCATCGTTACTAGAATTCTATGCTTGCACCGCAACCTTCCTCGTATAATAATACGACTCTCTATTGATAAGAAAGAATAATTATTCACTAGGTAGATACTCTACTTAATTAGTCTATCAATGATAACTTATACACTACCACGACCCGATTAGTGGTACTCAATCTCAACACCCATTACAATACAACTCTCACGGTTGTATTCAGCTCAATACTCGCAGAATCATTGCTGCCTTACTATGGTCCACCACTGACCTACTGTAGTCATTCATTTTCCTTGAAGTCTTAATAACTAACCATACGGAGTCCATACATATCGTATCGAATTCTTCTAAGGAGGTAACATAATCACCATTCATGATTCATGAAGAACACTCCTGATCCTGACATACATACATGACATGAAGCAAATAAAATTACAGAAGAGTTTCCATCAAAGCAACGATAGCAGGTTAATACCATTCGTAATCATATGCCTTCAATAGAAGACTTAACTCAAAGGTTTGTTTAGTCCTTTTTGAAACATGGTCCTGGCTTATCTCAAGATAGGATCTTCTGAGATAGATTGCCCGCTCATGGCGATTACCCAAATTAAACCTTTACCAACTACTATTACGGTCGGGTATTGCACAGTCATCAGAAGGAATGTCAATCTTCCAAACCATAATACAACCTTCACAGCTTTAACCATCATCACTGTATTCCTCTCGCACGAGCGCCTATAATTATCCTCTTACCTTTAAAGTGTCGGCCACCTCTTTGGCCTTTCCTGATAGTACAATTTCCTTACAGTCAATGTCATTTTAACCACCTCCAAATAATTTTCTACCTCATTTCAATCACAGCTTATGTGAAGATGTTTTCCTTAAAATCTGATGAGTAAAAAAAAATCACCATTTTTCCATAAGTTATTGCCTCAGTCTTTAGAGGTTAATCACTGTCATGACTGACGCTCAATCATAATTAGAACATCTTTTATCTTAAGTCCTAATTGCCCTGAACAATTTCGACCATTACTGGTTCGATCCATACTTTCTCGTGGTTTAGCACGTGCCTCACTTGGCAACATTATAATTACGTCATATTTCCTTTATCAATATTTCTATTCTTGAGAATTTTGAATATTACCTTTCTCCTTGTAAAACCTCTAAGGTTATCCTTCAATCGTTCCTCCTGTATTCCCTAGATACAGGGCATATCACAATACCATTTACTAATACTAGAACCATTGTCTATATTCTTCTGAAAAATTTCTCCACTGATTCTTAAAGGTTGTTGTTACCTTAACCCTTTCCCAATCATACTGTCAAAACTCATACTGTCCCTATTAAGGGTGACATGCCAACCTTTATGCAGTCCCCTAGGATTCATTTTAAGTTACCAATGTTCTATCCTTAATTCCACCTTTAAAAGGTACCTGCATCCTTCCATGGATAAATCAAGTCATATATCCTTGATAGATTATCTTATTCATCATTCCCACCTCGATAGTCTATACCTAACTTCATAATAGCATCCTTATTCAAATTGAGGTCAATCCATATGGCCTCCAAAAGATAACAATGGTCATCCGCTTTTCTTTCCTGATTTGGTAATGATAACATGGATGTTCTGGAAGATATTGGTCATGTTCAACGTGAACTTCTTCTTAATAATTCCTTATTTACTTTTGTTGTTTATCTCAACAGTCACCTCAATGTTGGGATACCTCCCATACCTGGCATCTCCCTTTTTGGGTAACAAGCCACCGGTCTTACACTTCACATTCTTGAAGGTCACTTCCTTCATCCAAATTTTCCTAATTTCTTACTTCCTTGTCTCCTCAGTCGATCCACGTCTCATTATTTATCCTTCGAACTATCTCAAGGTTTCCTCGAATCCTCCCAACTTAAAGGGGGTACAATATATGTATCTCTTATGCCTTCAACCATCAATTTTAACTCATGGTGGATCATCATCATCCTGACGATTACATACTTTTCTATTTCTATTGCTATGAGTCTTTAGGGTTTCCTCATACCCAACTCCCTTATCATTCCTCAAACTCTATTGCCTTTATATTCCTTTCCACTTCAGTTTCTTTTTTTATTTTCCTTTCTCTTATCATTATTTCACAAACCAATCACAATATAAGCATTGATTTCAAACATCCCGTCATTCTGGATTCGTGTCCTCAGAACGAATCTTGACAACTTTTACAACTTAGATTCATAATTTATCATACTTGTCTACCTTTGTTCTGGCTCTAAAGCTTTTACACTATCTCCTTATCTTTGGGAATTACTTTCCCGAAAACAATTGACTGGACTTAAATCAGTTTATTATAATCTCTTGCTTCGTGCCTTCCTTGGTCTTTCACCAGCGGGTGGTCTATTTCTTAGGAGGGTAAGTGACAAAACAGTCTTTTGTGGTTCGTCAATCATTCAGAATCTCAAATGATTCCTCTATTTCCTTTAGCCAGGCTCTTGCCTCGACTAGGTCAACCTGTTCCTTGGAACTCTGAGAGCTTAGAGACTTACAGGTCCTGAAAGAATTTCCTATCGCATTGTTTCCTCAAGGTGGTGGTTGGGGATAATAGTCTAAGTTCTGTCTAGACAGGTCCATGAATTGCCGTATAGGAGTACCATCTCGGGTCTCCTTTCCTTACTCGACTTTCTGTTTCCTTAGTATGAAATGTTTCATCCTACTCCCCATAATTGGGGTCATCTTTTAATTTAAAATCCTCATTTTCCACTCCATTATGTCATGGGTTCCTTCTATCTTGATGGCGACCTCCCTGACTATCACGTTCAGGTTTGCTCTAGATCTTATTCCTCAAACTATGGCTCTCATCTAAGTTCTCATCCTTACGCTCTTGAACTTTCGGAACCCAAATTCTATAGGAATATCTCATTATTCCCTTATCATCTTTCTCGGTATTAATCTCATATTTATTTATTGGCTCTCTGCCTTCATTCATCACCTTTTTCTGGCATAATATGCTCTTTTCCAATAATTCGGTCTCTATTGCAATCTCAAACAGCTTTTCGGTACCGGCTCCGGTTACCTTCACTTTTGTTTCCATTTTCTCAAAAACTCTTATAAACTCTCTCAAAGACATTATCATCTAGAGTCTCTCCTTTTTACTAAGGGCATCAGCCACCACATTGGCTTTCCCCGAATGATAAAGAATCTCATAATCGTAATCCTTGATTAGCTCTAACCACCTCATTTGGCGCATGTTGAGCTCTTTCTGCGTGAAAATGTACTAGAGCACTTATGGCTTAGGTAAATCTCGCACTTCTCTCCATACAAGTAGTGCCTCCAATCTTTAGGGCAAAACTATTGCCACGAGCCGAAGCTCATGGGTGGGGATATCGAATTTTAAATTCCCTTAATTGTCTTGACGCAGACGCGATTATCTTGCTGTGCTATATAAGAAGCACCCTAATTCCTTATGCGAAGCGTCACTTACAAATCACAAAATCTCCTTTTTCCATCCGACAACGCCAGCATAGGGGCCATCACCAACCTCTGCTTCAGTTCTTGAAAGCTGTTCTCGCATTTCTCTGTCCATTCGAACTTCTCAGTCTTACGAGTAAGCCGCGTTAAAGGGGCTACTATCTTTACAACTTGAACGAACCTCCGGTAGTGACCGGCCAATCCTACCTCTGGTAGTCGACCTAACCATGGTCATCAATTCATCAGTGGTCCTTTATCCAATCTTGTCAGGATCCTCCATTGGATCCTCCTCAACAACTATCCCTTCTAGGACAACATCCTCAACCGCTACATCCTCAATATCAACATCATCCGGTCCTGCATTAGGACACTCTATCGGATCCACAATCCGATCTCCAATTAGTAATAAAACATCATCACGCTGTTGCTCCTCAACCTCAGGGTTCGGAGTCCCGCTACCATATACGATAACGAACTACGCTCTTATTACGATATTTATAAGGGTTCCCATAAAGGTTTTAACTGTCAGTACTACGTTAGGTAGCCCGACTATGAACTTGGCAAGAGTTCTTATTATCTTTGTGAACTTATTATCTTAACGTCCCATCATCTCTGAGGTTTATAATGCTTAGCTCTGATACCACTTCTGTAACACCCCCAAATCCGGGGTCGGGGATCCGGGTTGTCACGAGTTCCATTTCCCTTAATGACACCCAATCTTAATAATTACTCAACTACTCTGTACTGTGACCCCATAATAAACACACACACCACACGTTATAGTCTCAGAGATGAACATCTAAAAATAATCACAAGTCATTTTATTCCACAATTATAGGACAATACACCTTAAAAGGTTTTCTGAATAAATTTACATTTCTTTGCCATTATTACAATTCATAAATATACATAAATCTGGTACATCAAAAGTTGAAAGCCTAGCCTATTGGTAGCTCCTACCTCAGCTACAGCGACATCAACGCCTATAGGAAACTATGGAATGTTTCCTATCCGCTCGCGAATTGGGAGCTTGGTCCTGTTCATCTTGTCTATCTGATGTTGTGTGATGAAAGAAGAAAGCAAGGGTGAGCAGCAAGCCCACCAAAATAATATGTATAATGATTAACAATATATGAGCCTACTCATAATACTCATGAAAGTCTTGGTCAAAAGAAATGAACCAAGTTTGATATCATAATGCGATGAAGTCGCAAAATATTCAGTATATATACATATATACTTTTCAAAATATTGGAAGTCCTCTTTCATGCATAATATACACAAAGTCCCAGTGTATAACTGTATAAAAATATCGTTGCAAGGTGATCTCATATATCTAACCTTGTCTCAATATTTTTCTGAAAATCTTTGTCATGCATAAGATAATCATTTACTAGATATAAGTTTAAAAGATGAAGTTACAAGATACTCCAATATACTTATATCTTTTCCAAATACTACTTGAACTACCACCGTTCAAGTTATAATTAGTTCAAAAGTTCATCACATAGATGAGACTACAAGACCAGATTTGAATAGATTAAATCTTTTAAAATATCATCAAAATAAAATGAAGTTACGAGATACTTCATTTGATGTAAACATCATTTTGAAAACTTGACCCTGCCAACACTCAACAATCGCCCAACCGTAGCCTTTCTATCGAAGTGCTCTGGGTAGTGTTGCAGAAATTATCCAATTGGATGATGAACTCATTACGGGAGTTTGCCGCGCCAGGAAGACCACTTACGATGATCAGTCGTAGTAGTACAACCCCACCATTTTCTACATGTAGAGGAGAACCTGTCGGATTTACTTGTCAACCGAACACTGAACTCCTAAGGAATGGACCGCCTTAGCGGAACTTCCAGGCCATTTGGGCCAATATAATAAGGCTGGGCCGGCGCTACTCGGCCACTTACGCCACTCCTAGTTCAGATGAAATCCATGACTCTGAAACGTAAAGCTCGTCCCCACTTTTCCCAAGTAGAAACTTGTTGATACGGCTCCACCAAGAAGTCGTATCTATTTGGAAAGGAGAACTCACCGATATTTCCCAGGCGATGCCTGTTAATGGATTAACTTGTTCCAAGAATTTTACTTCCCGAGTGTTGGGTAAGTAATCGATTCATTTAACAAAACAGCAACCTTGTTGCGAATATAAAACACACCACAGAGCCGGATCCCTCAGGTTTTGAGCGAGTATTTAAATCCCCTTCGAAAGGAGAATCTTAAATATAAAAATGAGTTTTAGGATCCGCTCTAACTTTTAAAAATCATTTTGAAGACTCGTAAAATATTTTTAAGAATATTTGGAGTGATGCTGATTTAATAAAATAAATCAATCCCCAGAATATTTAGAAAATGTCTGAATATTATTATCTAAATAATATTCCCATAAAGAATAATCTTTATAAAATAATTGAAGTAGAAGTATTAAAACTTATACTTGAAATGAATAGCAAATAATCAAAGATATACTTATACGAAAGTAATATCTTTATTTGAATAATCAAAAATAAGTTTGATTATCGACACCTTATTCTTTAATACAATAAAGAATATTATTAGGTAATAAGCGGAGTCATAATACCTCGAATGAATACTATAAATAATATTCATAAAATAAAGGAGTCATACATCCTCAAATGAATATCCAAGTAATATTCAATAATAATATAAACTGAGTCATAAGCCCTCGAATGAATATTCAAATAATATTCAAATAATAAAATAAACTGAGTCATAAGCCCTCGAATGAATACTCAAATTAATATTCAATTAAGTAAAATAAAGGTATCGAATAAACCTTATTCGATCCATAGTTTTAAAAACTATATCCATATATATATAAATATATATATATATATATATAATATACTCGGGAACATCGACTCCCGGTTTAGAAATATGTTCACCTTTTATCCCCTATACTAAGGGTATACGCAACTACTTGCTTATTTCTAGCATAGGTATTATGCAACTATAAGCATTGAAATCAACAGATAGATAACCAGATTACGAAACAGACATGCTTATATACCATATCAGCATGCTCCAATATATCGCAAAATTTGCTAATAACAATCATGCACTATCACAAGATAATGCATATACATATATTTACATCACAACAACAGTATATCGGGTAGAAAACTTGCCTGAGCGACTGGGGGTTACGAATGGCTCGGGACGAGTCTGGTAACCTATAAACAACAAGTAAGTTGGAATTAAACCAAAGTCACTTGTAAATCTATACTCTAACCAACTCAGACTCTAACGCTCGTTTTGCGCTTACTGATTCTCTTAAGTCACTCGAGTACCCTCGGCTCCACCATTTTTAATAATTTAACCTTTACGAGTTTTAAGGCGATTCCTTCGCGAGTGTCTTACCTACTGCCTAACACTCTTACCATAATTGTTTCATACATTAATTAACCCTTTTTGGTCTTTAACCTATGTTTCAAAGTAAGGCGAGGGGAAAAGTTTCGTTCGCGAAACGCCGTTACTTGAAACGGTCGTTTCTCCTAAACCGTGCATCGGAATCGAACGAACTACATATCAAAACGAAGCTCGTAATATGAACTATCTAAACATGGCAATGGTCAAAATCTAGCAGGGGGTTCTCGGGTCCTAATGTTATGCACAAAAATAGTCTAAAGAAAATCGGACGTTACGACGACTATGTTTACGCGTTTTCCCAATTTTAAACCATTCAAAACCAACCACAAATCAACCCGAAATCAATCATACAACCAATATACCTCCAAACCACATCATAACAGCCCCAACAAATCCACATTAACCATTTATACTTATTCCCCACATGAACTAAAAGCTTTACTTAGGTTCTTTAACTAATTACCAAGATTTACAACTCCAACAATGCAACAAAACCAACTAATCTCTACAAACTCAACCAAACTTCAACCAATCAAGCATCATGCTTCACATATGCTATATCAAACACATTCAATCCTAATTACTCAAAACTAAAGCTAGGGTTTGTAGTTTATACCTTCCTTGGAGAGTGGAGAATCAAGAGAATGGCTTGGAATCACCCTTAAAGTCCTTATCCAAGCTTAATCTAAACAAAACTTCAAGAACACAAATTTTAGTTCTTGAAAAACACTATTCACCATCTTTTTTCATGATTTATAGAAAAAGATTGGCTTGGAATTAGAAGCTTAAACTTATAGGAAGTATGTAACTATCCATGGGGAAGCTTAGATAATTACCTTGCTAAATAGTAAGTGGTGGAGCTTGGATCTTCAATTTTTAAGAAATGGGCCGAGAGCTAGCTTGGTAAGAAAGAGATTTTTGTGTTTTGTTTGATGAAAAATGAAATGATTGGCTTGGTGGATGAGATTTTGATTTGTTTTTAGTTAATTACCTTGTTGCCCTTGAGTTTGTGTGGTTAAAAAGTCACCACATCTCCTTCCTTCCCATGTCATGCTTGTGTCATCCTCATGATGTCATCCTCCCCTCCTTGTCCTCTTCTTATTGGTTAGGTGACATCATCCTCTCTAATCCCTTTGATTAACTTCCTAATTGTTTGCCTAATGACCGCTGATCTGTTATACGGTTCGCTTAACTTTCGTTTTCGTTTATCGTTTGAGGGATCATACCCGGGATCTTATTACTTAGGTTCCCTTAACCTTTCTCAATATATTGTGTTCCTTTTATGATCCTCTCTTATAATCCTTTAATTTAAATCCTTTTTATCCTGTTACCTTATACTCAATTCTTTCCGTATCTATTGGATTTCCGGGAAAAATCAAAGTGTTCGGATTTGGATTCTGACAATCTTTACATACACTTATATCCCATATAAGGTACTAATAAAATCTCAGAATATCCATATCAGAACCCCTACATAGTGTGGCATGAAAAGTTTTCTCATTCAGCAAAAACACTATTCATAAGAGTTTCAAAATTTCCCAAAAATTGGGGTTATTACATGTTCTAAGTCAAGATCTCTACAAGTAACAGATTTAGTGTTATAGAGAAGTCATTTGAGAACTCCAAAATGACTTATAGAGAAGTCAGGAAAGCTACTAGAGAACTCAGAGATATCGACAAGCCAAATTGAAGACATGAATATCAGAGATTTCGATAAGTCATTTCTTCACTAGAGAACTCAGAGTTATCGACAAGTCAAATATCACTAGAGAACTCAGAGTTATCGACAAGTCAAATATCACTAGAGAACTCAGAGATATCGACAAGTCAAATATCACTAGAGAAATCAAAGATATCGATAAGTCAAATATCACTAGTGAACTCTGAGTTATCGACAAGTCAATTAGTCACTAGAGAACTCAGAGATATCTATAAGCCAAAGTGAAGAGATCTCGACAAGGTAAATTCTCTTATAGAGAACTCAGAGACCTCTACAAGTCAAAGCAACTATAGAGTAATGAGAGATCTCGATAAGTCAAAATACTTATTGAGATGTTAATTTCTCTATATATCAAACTGGAGATCTCGAGGTAAAACTCAAAGTACAAAATACAGACCAGTTCAATATCCAGGATTTACAATCAACAAACAATCCACTCAGTTGGATTGACAAGTCTACAAAAGGCAGCTTGAGGCTTGCAAGATCAAGGGTGAAGATTAACTGACAAAGGAAGATCACTGTTAACACAGTATGCAAAGATATGTTAAGCCACAAATGAAAGATATATTTTTTCTAAAATAGAATGATTAGTGACATGTTACTAAAGTGAATAGCATCTCTTATTACATACTGTGTAAACCATTAGTTAACTATCATATAAAGTTAACACTGGTCTTTTGTTAGTTGTAACAATTTAGATCAGAAAAATCTTGTATTTTCTCAAGGAAGAAGCAAAGCTCTTTAGCAATAAAGAGCCTAGACATTTTGTAGCAAAATATTCTTACTTTTAATATAAAATTAAGTGAGTTTTGAATGTTCACTGTTATTGCTTGTTTAATTTCAGTATTAACACATCTCACTACAAGATTTAATTTACTTTGTTCATAACCATCAATACTTCAAGAAAATCATAAAAACACAAAAACACATTCACCCCCTGTGTATAATTCATTACCTAACAAGTGGTATCAGAGCAAAATCTGAAAGTAAAAAGATTCAAGATCTTGGAAGAATGAATACACGGAAAATCAGTAGCATCAAAATTCCTACTTTTGAGAAGACTAACTACACTTTAAGGAAGAAGAAAATGTTGTTTTTTATCAGGATGGCTAATCCACTATACATTCATATTCTCAAAAATGGGTCTTTCACTCCTATGGTTAGAGTTGAGGAATCTACAAATGGAGACATGGTCATCCCAGCTCATTATGCTCCTAAAGACCCTTCTGAGTACACTGAGCCTGAGAAAGAAAAAGTTTTCCTAGATAGCGGCTTGCAGCTGATCCTGATAGAGTCACTTGACAATGTAATGTACAATAACATTGTCAACTGTGACACTACTAAGCAGATCTGGGAAAAGATTGAAATACTCTGGGAATGAACTAAGGAAGTTAGATCTAATCAAAGAAGGATACAGTTAAGTGGCATTTATGTCCACTTAATATGATATATAAAGGCTTGAATTGGTGTTTTGTACTCGAGTTATTTGTGTATTTGATGGGTTTTTATAGTGTTTTTGCATTTCAGACATAAATAAAAGAATCAGGAGATTTTGCATTGTTTTGGTGCTAAATTAGTGTTAGGATGGTGCTCAGGAAGATTGCTCGAGGATTGCCAACTCAAATCAACCAAGAAAGCAAGAAAAAGAAGATTCTCCAGAAGGTCAGCGTGCCCGCGCTGTAGTAGCGCCTGGCCGCGCCGAGATGCAGAATTGCAGCGCATCTGCGCTGGTGAAGTGCGCGTCCGCGCCAGGTCAGGTTTCAAGAATCCCGATTCTACTATAATTTTGATCTACTGGACTTCTAATCTGCATGGGCTGCTTGTCATACATAAGTGATGATGTCAAAGATTACTGATGAGAATAATATCATTAGTGGCCCTGGTCAAAGTGTGAAGCATAGCCAAATGGACATCTGATCTAGGGAGAATAATAAAATGTTACTTTTCATAATCTGTTAAGCTTGGGGTTAGTCTCATTAACAGGCATGAATGTATGTTAAGCAATCTTCTCAACAATTGTGAGAGATTGTTGTGCAAGACATGCCTGTATCTAAATAAGACTGTCATTTTGTCAACCCTAAGTAAGTTGTATTATTATCATAATCTGTATTTTGTACTTGTAACACTTAAAGTCTGAAAATGTCAAATTAGCTGTAATAACCCCAAAAATTTTGGACTTTTTGTAACCCTTATGAATAGTGATTTTGCTGATTAACAAAATTTTTCATGCCACACTATGTAGCAGTTCTTTTATTGATATTCTGAGATCTTATTAGTACTCTATATGGTATATAAAGGTATGTAAAGATCGCCAGAATCCAAATTCGAACACTTTGATTTTTCCCGAAAATCCACCAGATACCGAAAGAATTGAGTATAAGGTAACATGATTAAAAGGATTTAAATTCAAGGATTATAAGAGAGGATCATAAAAGGAATATAAAATATTGAGAAAGGTTTAGGGGAACCCAAGTAATAAGATCCCGGATATGATCCCTCAAACGATTAGCAAGAACGAACGATAAATGAGTCGTACAACAATTAAATGACAAGTAATGTAAGAGAGATTAATGCAATTATTAAGGATGATAATCAAGCAATTAAGCAAGGATTATCATAAAAAGATGCTTCCACCACCAAGTGATGACAAGTGGCAAATGATGAAGTCACCAAGGTGATGTCATGCTTAGTCACACTCCACTCACTTTAATCAACCAATTAATCACCCAAATATCCCATTCACTTCCATTTTCCACCACAAACACATTTAGCAAAGTAAAACCCCTCCCAAGAAGAAGAAGCTCTCGGCCTTCTTCATTTTTCAAGAAGAAAAATTCCAAAAATCAAGATTCAAGCTTTGTTAAATTACAAGGTAATTATCCAAGGTCCCTTATGATTAGTTATGGCTATCCTAGAAGTTTAAGCCTCCAATTCTTCATGAATCTCTTCCAATAAATCAAGGAAGAAGATGATGAATAGTGTTTTCAAGTTACTAACTTTGTTTTCTTTGATTTTCCTTCAAGATCCAAGCATTCCTAAGCTATCTCAAGGCTTCTTAAGGCTTCCTAGCTACTCTAATCACTCCAAGGAAGGTATAACACCTCCAAATCCTAACTT
Organism: Apium graveolens; assembly: GCF_009905375.1. Classification (NCBI taxonomy): domain Eukaryota; kingdom Viridiplantae; phylum Streptophyta; class Magnoliopsida; order Apiales; family Apiaceae; genus Apium; species Apium graveolens. The sequence goes on along the minus strand of NC_133648.1, from coordinate 247,086,196 downwards.
TACTTTGAGTATTAGGTTTGGTTTTCATTGTTATAGTAAATGAGAAGCATGATGCTTGTGTGTTTAGAGTTTGGATTGGATTTGTAGTGATTTGGATGTTGGAATCTTGTTTATAGTTAATGAAACTTAAGTATAGTTAGTAGTTCATGTTTGGGGTTGAATGAATTGGAAAATCTTGAGATTTGGGGACTGATGTAGTAAGGTTTGGATGAGGGGTGGTTGTATTGTTGATTGTGACTTGAATTGTGGTTGTTTGGAGTGGTTTAAAACTTGGTAATCGCGTAAACATAGCCGTCATAATGCCCATTTTTATACAACTGCTTGTTCTTAGTGTTCAAGACAGAGAGCTAACTGTTGAATCCGTGACTTTGCCATGTTTAGCTAGATTATGTCGTAAGCTACGTTTCGATATGTGGTTTGCTTAAATCCAATGTACAGTTTAGGAGAAACAAACGTTTTAAGTAACGGCGTTTCTGAAACGAACCATTTCCCCTCGCCTGACTTTGAAACCTTGGTTAAGGTCCTTAAATGACTACTTGGAGTATGAAACAATTATGTAAAGTTAATAGGTCAGTTGGTAGAGTATTCGCGAAAGAGTCGCCTTAAAATTCGTAACGGTTAATTTATTAAAAATGGTGGAGCCGAGGGTACTCGAGCGACTTATGTGAATCGTTAAGCGCAAAAGCGGACGTTAAGGTCTAATTGGTTAAAGACTAGTTTCTTAAGCGACCGTGGTTTAATTCCAACTTATATGTTGTTTATAGGTTACCAGACTCGCCCCAGGCCTTTTACCACCCCCAGTCGCTCAGGCAAGTTTTCTACCCGTATAACTGTTGTTGTGATGTATATATGTATATGCATTATCTTGCGATAAGTGCATGATTGTTATTAGCAAATCTTGCGATATATTGGAGCATACTGATATGACATATATGCATTCCTGTTTCGTAATCTTGATATTGTATTATCAATTCAAATGCTTATAAACTGCATAATACCTATGCTAGAGATAAGCAGTAGTTGCGTATACCCTTAGTATAGGGAACCCAAAGGTGAACATTTTTTTAAACCGGGAGTCGAAGTTCCTGAGTATAATATATGTATATATATATATAGTTTTCTATAACTATTAATCGAATAAGGTATATTCGATAGTTTTGAATAATAGTCAAACTTATTTTCGATTATTCAAATAAAGATCGTACTTTCGTATAAGTATATCTTTGTTATTATTATTCGTTTCAAGTATGAGTTTTTAAAACTTCTACTTCATTTATTTTTATAAAGATTATCCTTTATGGGAATATTATTTAAATAATAATATTCAGATATTTTCCAACATATTGGGACTGATTTATTTTATTAAATCAGCATTACTCCAAACATTCTTAAAAATGTTTTCAAGTCTTCAAAATGATTTTAAAAGTTAGAGCGGATCCAAAAACTCGTTTTCAAAGTTTAAGCTCTTCCTTTTGAAGGGGACTTGAATACTCGCTCAAAAATCTAAGGGATCCGGCTCTGTGGTGTATTTTATATTCGCAACGAGGTTGCTATTTTGAGAAAACAATTTGATTACTTGCCCAATATTCGGGAAGTAAGTCCATCTAATTGAGTTGGCATAAGCGACATACCGGGGTACGGTCTATGAAGGTATAAGAGGTTGGGTGACAGTCCATCCACGCATGAGTGGCCGGGTAACGGTCTAGCGCGAGGTCCTAATGCGGCCAGGGTGATGACCGGCGAGGAATTCATCCATCTATAGTAGAAAATGTTACTTATTGGTATATTTGCCTGATCAGCAAGATATCGGGTTTATGCCAAAATTCTCTTCGTTACAAATTCATTGGATATTACAACTCTATTTATACTTTTCATGACAGAGGTTTTCAGGGAATGTGTAAGAGATATATATATAGGTCTACATATATCGGGACTTAATGAAGTATCTCGTAACTTCATTTCATTCAAATAATATTTCAAAGATTGAATCTATTCAAGTCTTATGTTGAAGTCCCATCTATGTGATGAACCTTTGAAAACTTATTATACTTTGAACAGTAATAGTTCAAGTAGTTTTCTAAAATGATATAAGCATAGTGAAGTAATTGGTTACTTCATCTTCCTTTAAACTTATATCCAGTAAGTAATTATCTTACACTTGATAAGATTCCAGTAATTTATCTAGTTAGATACTGGCATTATTGATTACACTATATATTATCTTGCGAGCTATAATGCTCACTCTTGCTTCATTTCCTCATCACATAACAACAGTTAGGAAAGATGGTCAGACTCAAGCAGTCCCAACGCAAGAGCGTGGGAAGCGTCCCGCGCCTTCCCGTTGATATCATAGCTGCTATAGCTGCAGAGGTAGATCTATCTGTAGACCATGCATTCTACTTTTGGGAATCAATTATGTATAATTATAACTTGTGGCAGATAATGGCAATTAACTGTAAACTTATTAAGTAATCATTTTGGGTTGTAATAACTTTTAAATTGTGGATTCAAGGACTTGTACTTATTTCAATTTCATCTCTGAGACTATAACGTGTTGTGGTGTGTGTTATTGTGGGATCAAAGCATGAGGTTATTTATTTTAATTAAGTTAAGTGATATTTATGAAAAGAAAGACCGTGATGACCAGGATTTCCGACCCCGGATCTGGGGGTGTTACAGATATGGTATCAGAGCTAAGCATTATAAACCTCAGAGATGATGCGATGATATAATAATAAACTCACAAAGATAATAAGAACTCTTTCCAAGTTCGTGGTCGGACTACTTAAAGTAGCGCTGATAGTTAAAACCCTTATGGGAACCCTTATAAGTATCATGGTAGTAACTTAGCTCGTTTAATGTGTAGGAGTATGAGATAGAGGACCCTGAGATGTTCGAGCATGAGCATGATGAGGAACTGCTAGATGCCGAGGATCAGGAGGATCCTGAGGAGGAGGAGATGGATGAGGAGGACCCCTCAGAGGAGTTAGAGGTTATTGCGATTTCAGATGAGGAGGACCCGGATGAGGTCCCAGTAGCTGAGGAGCATGTCGGAGTTATAGTGGAGTATACTGGTACCCCTCTACCCTCACTCCCCGTGGACAAAGCTCCTACCCCTCCATCACTATCTTGGAGCCCCTATGATGACAGCTCTGAGACTCATAACCCCGAGCCTAGGCAGACCGAGGAGGCACCCCCAGCGGCTCCGGATTCACCACCTCTTAACCCTGCCCATAGGCAGACTTTGTTAGCTCACGGCTATGTTCAGGATGTTCTGAGGACTCGAGTGGCTGTTGTTGAGGCCCGGCTGGATGAGGTCAGGAGAGAGTTAGATGTAGAGAGAGCTGGTAGGCGTGCACGAGCTCATGAGGCTAGAGCTACCATACCCCGATCTCTGAGGAGAGAGCTGACTGAGATAGAGCTTATGGCCCGTACGAGACTCCGATCACTTCAGGGCAGTGTTCCAGAAATCGCTAGGCGTGCCAGGGCGGCGAGGGTACCTTCGAGGGATTAATCGGCAAGTCGGAGATTAATCGGACCGATTAATCGGAACATTAATCGGAAGAATATAAATATTATTTTTAATTTTTATAATTATATAATGATCAATATGTCATATATTTGTTTGGAAAAAGAAAATAGAATGATGTTAAACAATATCTACACATTTGACATGCGTTATGTACTGATTATTGAGTTTACACTATTAACTATATTTTAATTCACACTTTTAAATTAATTATAATATGTTATTTTTATATTTTAAGTTAAAAAATAAATATATTAGATTACTTGTTACTTCTTAACAATACTTTATATTAGAAAATTGACATGATATTGTGTGAAATTATGAAATTAATGAATTAAATTTATAAAAACGTCAAAAAAATTTTTTTTTTAATTATTTTCCGCCTAGAACGCCTAGGACCGATTTTTGACCACTTAGTTCGCCTAATCCCAATTTTGACCTGATATTTTGAAAAAAACGCCTAAATCACCGCCTAGGTCCGAGTCAGGGTGTTTTACCACCGCCTAGCGCCTAGGCGGCGCCTAGGCGGCCGCCTACACCGATTTTAAGAACACTGCTTCAGGGAAACAGACATGGCAGGATATCCAGGAGGCAGGCTGATTACATTTTTCATCGTGCGATGGAGAGAGTGTGGGAGTTGACCCGCTCTAGTGATTGATTCAGGACCAGTGATGTTGTAGTCTAGTCATCTAGTTAGTCGAGGCCATAGTAAGAGCCAATTTTCCGGGATAGTTGACTTGTATATAATATCCCTTTCTCTGACTAGACAGATAGACTCATGTATTTTACTTTTGGGCAGATGACTGTAGCACTGTTGTACTTTTGACCATATCGAACTATGTATTTCTCGCATTATGTATATATTATTTCCTTTTAGTTCAGTTCCTTAGTGACGAGATCATTGTTTTTATCGTTATTATTACTGCACTTCTTATTAGAACTGTCATAATATAATAGAATTGTGAGATACGTTCTCCCCATTATAGAAACTGTGCAAGGCATAATCTTATGTATGATTGTTACCTAACGTTGAATTTTCCAAAATTTATCAGTATCATGCCGCCAAGAAGGATTGGAACTAGGGCAAACCCTGGGTTTGAGGACCAGGGAAGCCATAACCAAGATAGTAGGAACCAAGAACACAGTGAAGAGGAAGATGAGGATTATGTTGAACAGGATGACTCCCAGTATGAAGAGGAGGAAGAAACATTTGATGTTGAAGGATTTGAGATAGAGGCTGAAGAAGGAGAAACTGAGGTTGAGCAACAAGTACCAAACCCAGACATGGATCCCATGGGGAAATTCATGCAACTACTAAGGCAGAACTTGGAACGTCAACCCAACCCACCCCCTCAAGAAAATAACAATGTTGTGGCAAACTCTTTCAGGGATTTCAAGTCCCTTAAACCCCCTGAGTTCCATGGATCAGCTGACCCAGTTGAGGCAATGGCATGGCTAAAGGAAATGGAGAAATCCTTTGAGATTCCGAGTACCGATGAGGCACAGAAGACTGTATTTGCTACCTACCTTCTGAAGGGAGAGGCCAACTACTGGTGGGAGGCCAAAAAAAATATGGTGACATACGTTATCATAACCTGGGAGAGGTTCAGTCAGTTGTTTTTGGGAAAATATTTCCCGAGGTTTATGGAGAACCAGATGGAGCTCAAGTTCTTGGAGCTAAAGCAGAATAACTTATCTGTAGTAGAGTATGAAGCAAAATTTACTGAGTTATCAAGGTTTGTGCCAGAGTTTGTGAACACTGAGGAAAAGAAAGCTAGGAGGTTTCAGCAGGGACTGAAACCATGGATTCAGAATAGGGTGGCAATCCTTGAGCTTATAGATTATGCCACTCTGGTGCAAAAGGCAACAATTGCAGAAGCCGGAAGTGAACAGATGTAGAAGGAAAGAGAGAAGAAAGGAATAAAGAGGAAAAGTATGAGCATGGGTGGAGGTTCCGCATGAGGGAGCTTCCCAACTAGATTTAATTGAGGAGCAGTGTCCCTACCGGGAAGGAGTACTGGGTTTAAGCGGCCCGTAAGTGTGAATGTGAACCAAAGCAGCCAGAAGTCAAGAATGTCCTATTCCAACCAGTCTCGACCCCCATTGCCAGCCTGTAACACTTGTGGAAGGATGCATTCGGGGGAGTGTAAAGGGAAGCTAGTAACCTGCTTTAAGTGTGGTCGAGAGGGTCACTATTCTAATAAGTGTACTTTGCAACCCCTAGTGTCAGCCCGACCACCATCTGTTATCAGTGTGGAAGACCAGGCCACATGAGGAGGGAGTGCCCAGGGAACAAACCAGCAGCCTCAGGAGCAAGCAGGGCTGCTTCTAATAAACCACCTACTGCGAGGACTTTCAACATGACAGTTCAAGATGCTATAAAAGACTCAGATGTGATTGCAGGTACCCTTTCTCTAAATTCAGTCAGTGCAAATGTTTTATTTGATTCAGGAGTAACTAAATCTTTTATATCGAGGGACTTTGCGCTTAAATTTAGACTTAAGGCTGAACCCTTGATAGAACCCTTACAAGTAGAAATAACCAACCATGAAGTTATTCCTGTTAACCAGATTCACCCCGCCTGTGAGTTAAGCATAGTGGAACAATCTTTTAGTGTTGATCTAATTCCTTTTAAATTAGGGGAATTTGATGTAATTTTGGGAATGGACTGGCTATCTAGTAATGATGCTCAGATAGACTGTAAGGGGAAGAAAGTTAAGTTGAATATCCCAGGGAAGAAATGAGTCATATTTAGAGGAAAGAGGCAAACGTATAAATTTTTAACCATGGCCCAGGCCAATAATATGCTACGAAAAGGAAATGAGGCTTTCCTAGCCTATGTGGTGGACACGCAGAAGGAGGCGCCCAACTTGCAAAACATTCCGGTAGTCAACGAATTTGAAGATGTATTCCCACAAGACCTTCCGGGACTACCACCCGATAGAGTGATTGAATTTGCTATTGAGTTGGCCCCAGGGACGACGCTAGTTTCAAAGGCACCATACCGGTTAGCCCCATTAGAAATGAAGGAACTGGCTACCCAATTACAAGAACTTTTGGATAAGGGTATGATAAGACCCAGTGTGTCTCCGTGAGGAGCACCCGTATTATTTGTTAAGAAGAAAGATGGGAGCATGAGGTTGTGCATTGACTACCGAGAGTTGAACAAGCTAACCATAAAGAACAGGTACCCGTTACCCAGAATAGACGATCTATTTAACCAGCTAAAGGATGTTGTCTATTTTTCCAAGATTGACCTGAGAATTGGATATCACCAACTAAAGATTAAACCCGAAGATATTCCAAAGACTGCGTTCCGAACCAGGTATGGGCACTATGAGTTCTTGGTAATGTCCTTTGGATTAACCAATGCCCCAGCGCCTTTCATGGATTTAATGAACAGAGTATTCAAGAAGTACTTGGACAAGTGTGTGATAATTTTTATCGATGATATTTTAATCTACTCAAGGACCGAGGCAGAACATGCAGAGCATTTGAGGATAGCTCTAGGAATACTCAGAGAAGAACAGTTATTTGCCAAATTCTCGAAGTGTGAAATCCTGGCGGAATGAAGTACAGTTTTTAGGACATGTGATCAATAAGGAAGGAGTATTGGTCGACCCCTCCAAGATAGAGGCGGTCTCAAATTGGGAAAGGCCAACCACACCCATTGAGGTAAGGAGTTTCATAGGATTGGCCGGCTACTATCTAGATTTGTACAGGACTTTGCGACGATCGCAACCCCTTTAACATGACTTACTCGTAAGACAGAGAAGTTTAAATGGACAGAAAAATGCGAGAACAGTTTTCAAGAATTGAAGAAAAGGTTGGTAACGGCCCCGATGTTGGCATTGCCAGACGGAAAAGGAGATTTTGTGATATATAGTGATGCATCGCACAAAGGATTAGGGTGTGTGCTTATGCAGCACGGTAAGGTGATTGCGTATGCGTTGACACAACTGAAGGAATACGATATTAGATATCCTACTCATGACCTTGAGCTCGCGGCAATAGCTTTTGCCTTAAAAATTTGGAGGCACTACTTGTATGGAGAGAAATGCGAGATTTTCACAGACCATAAGAGCCTCAAGTACATATTCACGCAGAAAGAGCTCAACATGCGTCAGAGAAGATGGTTGGAACTAATCAAGGACTATGACTGTGAGATTCTCTATCATCCAGGGAAAGCCAATGTGGTGGCTGACGCCCTTAGTAGGAAGGAAAGACTCAAAATGATAATGACTTCGGAGGAATTGATAAGGGATTTCGAGAAAATGGAAATAGAATTAAAGGTAACCGGAGTCGGAACCAAAAAGCTGTTTGAGATCTCGATGCAGCCAGAGTTATTGGAAAAGATTAGATTTTGCCAAGAAAAAGTAATGAATGAAGACAGAGAGTCAATGACTGGAGAAGAGATCCATACTGAGAGAGATGATAAGGGGATAATGAGGTATTCCTATAGGATTTGGGTCCCGAATTTACAAGAGCTTAAAGACAAGATTTTGGATGAAAGCCATAGTTCAAGGTATTCCATTCACCCGGGGAGCACCAAGATGTATAGGGATTTAAAGGAGTATTACTGGTGGCCCAACATGAAGAGGGACGTAGCAGAATGGGTAAGCAAATGTTTGACTTGCCATAGAGTAAAGGCAGGGCACCAGAGACCCAGTGGACTTTTACGACCCCTGGAGATTCCCGAATGGAAATGGGAACAAATAGTGATGGATTTTGTTGTAGGCTTACCAAGGACGAAAGCCAATCACGATGCCATATGGGTAATTATAGACCGACTGACAAAGTCAGCTCACTTCATTCCAATAAATGAGAGATACACAGTCGATAGATTGGTGGACATTTACCTTAAGGAAATAGTGACGCGACATGGAGTCCTAGTGTCCATTGTCTCAGACCGAGACCCCAGATTCAACTCCAGATTTTGGAGGAGCTTTCAAGAATGTGCGGGAACCAAATTAAACATGAGTACCGCTTACCATCCCCAAACAGACGGGCAAAGTGAAAGGACCATCCAGACACTAGAGGATATGTTGAGAGTCTATGCAATAGACTTTAAAGGAAGTTGGGATGATCACTTGCCATTGATTGAGTTTTCTTATAACAATAGATTTCATGCCAGCATCGGAATGCCGCCTTACGAGGCCCTGTACGGAAGAAGGTGTCGATCTCTCTTATACTGGGATGAAGTGGGAGAGCGAAAGATGCTCGGACCCGAAGTGGTCCAAAGGACCAAAGACATAGTGATCTCATCAGAGGATGGCTTGTAGCAGCCCAAGACCGACAAAAGAAGTATTTAGACCTAGACCGAAAGGAAAAGGAGTATGAAGTAGGGGACTTAGTACTGCTAAAGGTATCCCATTGGAAAGGATTAATGAGGTTCGGTAAGAATGGGAAACTAAGCCCAAGATACATTGGACCTTTTGAGATACTAAGACGGATTGGGAAGTTAGCTTACGAGTTAGCCCTACCCCCGAACCTACAACAAGTTCATAATGTGTTCTATGTGTCAATGCTAAGGAAGTATCATCGGGATGCCAAGCACATAGTGGAATACGAGTAGGTGGACATGCAACCAGACCTGACTTACGTTGAGAAACCAGTGAAGATTATGGATAAAAAGGAGTAGGTGCTTCGGAACAAAGTAATCAAGCTAGTCAGAGTGCTATGGCAGAATCATAATGTGGAGGAGTCAACTTGGGAACTAGAGAGTGCAATGCTAGAAAAGTACCCCCATTTATTTTCTATCTGATTCTGGGACGGAATCCTTTTAAGAAGGGGAGACTGTAATAACCTCAAAAATTTTGGACTTTTTGTAACTCTTATGAATAGTGATTTTGCTGATTATGTTGATTAAGAAAACTTTTCATGCCACAATATGTAGCAGTTCTTTTATTGATATTCTGAGATCTTATTAGTACTCTATATGGTATATAAATGTATGTAAAGATCGCCAGAATCCAAATTCGAACACTTTGATTTTTCCCGAAAATCCACCAGATACCGAAAGAATTGAGTATAAGGTAACATGATTAAAATGATTTAAATTCAAGGATTATAAGAGAGGATCATAAAAGGAATATAAAATATTGAGAAAGGTTTAGGGGAACCCAAGTAATAAGATCCCGGATATGATCCCTCAAACGATTAGCAAGAACGAACGATAAACGAGTCGTACAACAATTAAATGACAAGTAATGCAAGAGAGATTAGTGCAATGATTAAGGATGATAATCAAGCAATTAAGCAAGGATTAGCATAAAAAGATGCTTCCACCACCAAGTGATGACAAGTGGCAAATGATGAAGTCACCAAGGTGATGTCATGCTTAGTCACACTCCACTCACTTTAATCAACCAATTAATCACCCAAATATCCCATTCACTTCCATTTTCCACCACAAACACATTTAGCAAAGTAAAACCCCTCCCAAGAAGAAGAAGCTCTCGGCCTTCTTCATTTTTCAAGAAGAAAAATTCCAAAAATCAAGATTCAAGCTTTGTTAAATTACAAGGTAATTATCCAAGGTCCCTTATGATTAGTTATGGCTATCCTAGAAGTTTAAGCCTCCAATTCTTCATAAATTTCTTCCAATAAATCAAGGAAGAAGATGATGAATAGTGTTTTCAAGTTACTAACTTTGTTTTCTTTGATTTTCCTTTAAGATCCAAGCATTCCTAAGCTATCTCAAGGCTTCTTAAGGCTTCCTAGCTACTCTAATCACTCCAAGGAAGGTATAACACCTCCAAACCCTAACTTTACTTTGAGTATTAGGTTTGGTTTTGATTGTTATAGTAAATGAGAATCATGATGCTTGTGTGTTTAGAGTTTGGATTGGATTTGTAGTGATTTGGAAGTTGGAATCTTGTTTTTACTTGATGAAACTTAAGTATAGTTAGTAGTTCATGTTTGGGGTTCAATGAATTGGAAAATCTTGAGATTTGGGGACTGATGTAGTAAGGTTTGGATGATGGTTGGTTGTATTGTTTATTGTGAGTTGAATTGTGGTTGTTTGGAGTGGCTTAAAACTTGGTAATCGCGTAAACATAGCCGTCGTAATGGCCGTTTTTATACAACTGCTTGTTCTTAGTGTTCGGGACAGAGAGCTAACTGTTGAATCCGTAACTTTGCCATGTTTATCTAGATTATGTCGTAAGCTTCATTTCGATATGTGGTTCGCTTAAATCCGATGTACGGTTTAGGAGAAACAAATGTTTTAAGTAACGGCGTTTCGCGAACGAACCATTTCCCCTTGCCTTACTTTGAAACCTTGGTTAAGGTCCTTAAATGACTACTTTGAGTATGAAACAATTACGTAAAGTTAATAGGTCAGTTGGTAGAGTATTCGCGAAAGAGTCGCCTTAAAATCCGTAACGGTTAATTTATTAAAAATGGTGGAGCCGAGGGTACTCGAGCGACTTATGTGAATCGTTAAGCGCAAAAGCGGACGTTAGAGTCTAATTGGTTAAATACTAGTTTCTTAAGCGACCGTGGTTTAATTCCAACTTATATGTTGTTTATAGGTTACCAGACTCGCCCCAGGCCTTTTACCACCCCCAGTCGCTCAGGCAAGTTTTCTACCCGTATAACTGTTGTTGTGACGTATATATGTATATGCATTATCTTGCGATAAGTGCGTGATTGTTATTAGCAAATCTTGCGATATATTGGAGCATATTGATATGACATATATGCATTCCTCTTTCGTAATCTTGATATTGTATTATCAATTTAAATGCTTGTAAACTGCATAATACATACGCTAGAGATAAGCAGTAGTTGCGTATACCCTTAGTATAGGGAACCCAAAGGTGAACATTTTTCTAAAACGGGAGTCGATGTTCCCGAGTATAATATATGTATATTTATATATATATATATATATATATAGTTTTCTATAACTATTAATCGAATAAGGTATATTCGATAGTTTTGAATAATAATCAAACTTATTTTCGATTATTCAAATAAAGATCGTACTTTCGTATAAGTATATCTTTGTTATTATTATTCGTTTCAAGTATTAGTTTTTAAAACTTCTACTTCATTTATTTTTATAAAGATTATCCTTTATGGGAATATTATTTAAATAATAATATTCAGATATTTTTCAACATTTTGGGACTAATTTATTTTATTAAATCAACATTACTCCAAACATTCTTAAAAATGTTTTCGAGTCTTCAAAATGATTTTAAAAGTTAGAGCGGATCCCAAAACTCGTTTTCAAAGTTTAAGCTCTTCCTTTTGAAGGGGACTTGAATATTCGCTTAAAAATCTAAGGGATTCGGCTCTGTGGTGTATTTTATATTCGCAACGAGGTTGCTGTTTTGAGAAAACAATTTGATTACTTGCCCAATGTTCGGGAAGTAAGTCCATCTAATTAAGTCGGCATAAGCGACATGCCGGGGTACGGTCTATGAAGGTGTAAGAGGCTGGGTGATAGTCCATCCACGCGTGAGTGGCCGGGTAATGGTCTAGCGTGAGGTCCTAATGCGGCCAGGGTGATGACCGGAGAGGAATTCATCCATCTACAGTAGAAAAGGTTACTTATTGGTATATTTGCCAGATCAACAAGATATCGGGTTTATGCCAAAATTCTCTTCATTCCAAATTCAGTGGATATTACAACTTTGTTTATACTTTTCATGACAGAGGTTTTCAGCGAATGTGTGAGAGATATATATAGGTATTGTTATTCCCAAGGAACTAACAATGAGATTTACAGAAGGGGGTTGAATGTAAATCTCAAAACTTTTTCAAGTTTTGAGCAGTTTCAAAGGCTAAGTGTTTTGATGAACAATTGTGTGTGAATTACTTTAAGCAGGTGCAGACATATATATATTCAAGACACAAATGTAAGGAACACAAAGGCTTTAAAAACTTTTCTGGTGGAATTGTTGTTCCACCAGAGATGTGTATTTCAGAAAATATGTGATTCAAAAGAATTGATCACAGCTGCGTCCTAGTACACACTAGATGATTTTCTCTCTATGTTTTTCTAAACAACTCTGGAAAATTCACACACTAGTTACTAGCTGCAACTTGGTTTATATATCACCAAATTTTACAAGTGAAGACAAAAGTACAAATACAATTAAAAAGGTTCTTCACATGTTTCTTCTTCATTTCTCTATCCAATGCAATCTAGGATAACTGTGAATCTTTGAATACTTCCTTGTTTACACCAGAATGGAAATGCTGCATTTTCTTGATTCCTCCTAGAGGCTACCACATTCCAATTGTCTCTGTCAACCCATGTGCCTCTATCAGCTTATGAATTGTCACTGTCAACTGCTATTGAACTTAGCATCCGTTGAAGCTTTCATCCGTTGATGGCTTTATCCGTTGATGCATTAGCAGTTGAAGCTTTATCCGTTGATACACTTATCCGTTGATGGATGTTATCCGTTGAAGCTTTAGAGACATCTGTTGAAGCTTTGTTTCTCATCCGTTGAAGGCCTTTAATCTATCAATTGATACTACTTCATTTATACAAAATTACAAGGCATGAAATATTTATAGTTAGCCCTCCTATTTGCATATCCACTAGTAGTCAACATGACTTATAATTTCCCACAACATCTAAGAATTATAGCTTAAATACAGAAACTGAAATGTGCTATAATACTAAACTTATTTCTAAGTAAAGCTACTCCATCAACGGATAGCCAGAGTGGTCTTATCCGTTGAGGCTACAAACACTAGATTTTTACTTAAGTGTTTTGTTTAACTTATCATCAAACTAATATACATATTCCTAACAATCTCCCCTATTTATGTCTACTAGAATTGTAGGCATAAATTTGGGTTTAACTTGATGATAACAAAACACTTAACAAATATATGAACTGAAAGCAAGTAGAAATTCAAAAGTGCTGCAAAAGTGTATGTACAGAGATAGAATTGAAGAATTATATTGTTTTCAAGGATGCTCCTTTAGGCTGAGCAAATTATTTTCTTTTCCTTTGATCCCTTATTTTCTTCCCTAGCCTCCTGTCATTTTCCTCTACTTGGAGTTGGAGTTGTCTGTAGAATTCAGCTTCATCTTCTTCACTGATATCCAACTTAGATTGTATGTCCTTGAGAGTTTCATTACTGGCAATTTTAAGCTGGTCTTCAAGTCTGAAAAATCTTCTGACTCCTTTATTGTCTCTGAACTCCATCAGCCAATGAGGTGATTTATGAACTGCAATTCCATGCTCAGGGATGAGTAATGTTCTAGGCAAGGAATTAGACTCCCACCAAGTTTTCCTTATGCTGACAATCTTGTTGAGAGTCTCAATTATGGCAGTCCTGGTAAATCCAGAATCCCTTTTGATAGCTGAGTAGACTCTAACCAAGGTAGAATAGCCTTCATTCAGAATTCTTTGAAGAGGCCAAGTCCTTTCCTCACTTCCTTTATATTTGAACACTAGCCTTTCTGGGAGCTGTTTGTATGCACTTATTCCCCTTACTTCCTCCAGCTCATCCAGATAGAGTTCAATATCTGTAAACTCTTTTATGTCACAAATGTGAACATAATCATCCTTTGAGGCTTGTGGCTTGGGCTTAGGTTTATATTTCTGAGTGAATTTACTTGAGGTTAGGGGAGGTGTAGATTTGGATTTTCTTTTCAGTTTCTTTGGTGGTGGAGAGGTAGTTAGGGATGATTAGTTCACCATGGACTTTTATACTAGGATCAACAATAAAAGGCTTAGGAATGGAAGGTAGTGGTTTAGATTTTGATTGGGCCTCCACAGTGTCATCTTCACTCTTCCTTTTTGCATTGGCCTTCTTTCTGTTCCCTTTCTGCCATTCCTTTCTTTCCTCCACACTCTCACCAACCACATTCCCCATATCCACATTTCTGCTTTTAATCTTGTCTTCTTCACTCTTGTCTTCAATCTTCTTCTTTTCTTCAGTCTAACTTGACTTTAGCTATTTTTCAAGCTTTGCTTGTGCTCTTTTGTCAGCCTTCAGCTTTTTAGCTTCTTCCTTTAACCTCATGGTTTCTTCCCTCTTGGCTTTTGAGAATTTGGGATGTCCTTGCATCACACATATACTCTTTCCCTCTCTAAAAATGATAGCCATATTCATTCTTTCCACTACATCACTGGTCTCTTTGTGCTTTATGATGCTACCACCCAAAACTTTGTCTTCATCAGGTTTTGGAAGAGGAAAATCTACTTCTTTTGATTGACTAAAGTTTAGAGGGTTCTTTGTAGAGTCCCTGTTGAATCTAGTGGATGGCTTGAGTACCATAGGTTTCAAATTCCTGAAGGAAGTTTCTCCAACCTTATTCCTCCTTACTGGCTTGTGCTCCATAATGATTGGCTTAATCTTTGTGCTATGTTTCACAGATAATGATTTTGAAGTTGTAAAGCCAAACATCTGTTGCATCCTTTCATCAATTATTCTTCTTTGCTCCTTCACCTTCATCTCAGCTGCTGCTAGCTGGATTAGATCAATTCCATCAAGCTTTCCTTTGATTTGAAGTGTTGGAGAAGTAGTGATGGCAGGAACTAGCACTTTGGATATTTGAATGTTTGTAGATGGCTCCCCTCCCCCTTCCACTTTATTCTCCCCCTTTTTGGTATCATCAAGGAGATGAGTCAAGCCTTGTGCTTTATCCAGTTGTATTAGAAGACTTATTTGAGACTGTTGATTTTGAAGAATGGTGACCACAGAGTTTTCAATGACTTGAACTCTGTCCTCCAACTTGGCCAGCCTCTTTTCAGTATCTAATTCTCTTCTCAGTCTCAGTAACAAGTCCTGCATGGTACCATAGGGCATGACTGAATCCAGCTTCTCAGAGTTGTAGGACTTCAAGTCAGCTATATCCTTCTTGAGTTCATCCACACTCAGATTCTGTCTTAATTGCTGTAGCTTCATGAGATGTAGAGAATCTAGGTGGGCTTGAAGAAGAGCCTTGGTACCAGCATTGGAGGTGTTCTGAATGGCTTTTTGGATATACATGATTTGTTTGACTAAGGATTCATTGAATTGTCCTGGTGTTGACTCCTTTGTCAATGCCCATTCAGGTAAATCTGGAATAGAACTTGGGCCTTCATCTCCCCCTAAGTTCATGCTTCCATCAAATGAAACAGAGTCATCATCATTAGAATTTACTCCAAATTCTTCAGATGGCTCACCAGCTGTAAAAAGGCATCAAGTTGACAGCAGCTTTATCCCTTTGTAGAGATTCTGAAGTATGTACTAGATTTAAAGTCTTTTCTGCCTCCTCATTGCCCTGAGTAGCCAACAATTGATAGACTGACACAGGATGAGTAAAAGTGTCAGCATCCAAGAAAATGTTATCAATTACAGCTTTGTAATGTTGCTGAAATTGTCTTTCCTTTTCAGCATCATCCACAATCATTGACTCATTAGCAATGGCTGGATCCACCCTTATACCTTCTGTACCTGCTTTTCTCTTAATTTTTCTCTTTTCTTGCATCAGGGGCTCCCCCTGGCTCACACTCCTCACACCCTCATCTTCACCTACTAAGGTGGCACTCCTCTCACTTTCTTTTGCCATACTGGAAGAAATAGCATGCATATTTAGACTCTCAACCTCTCCTTTTGCCTGGGAGCAACCCAACCTCTCACTCAAATTTTCACTCCCTTCCCTCAATCCTAGAAGTGATTGTACAGTAACCATATCTTCTACACTTGGAATTGAGTCAGTTGTTTGTGTAGAGACTATCAACAGATAGGGAGTATCCGTTGAAGTAGAAACTGATGGTGTCAATGGATAACTGCTGTTAAGCTTATCTGTTGAAGAACAACCACTAGTCAACGGATGAGGAATATTCGTTAAAGAAGGAAAAGAAGTAGAAATTGAAAGTGACATAATTGTTGAATCTGTGTGGATTGATTTTAATTTAGGTGACACAGATTCTTCAACTAAGTCTGAAAGAATTTGCTGATGATCCAACAAATCATCTAAAAGATGATGATCACCAGTATTTGAGTGGGGCTCATCCCTGAGTTGTAAAGAGGGAGAATCAGGAATTGATGTGAATATCATGTCCACATCCAGAGATGGTGATGGAGAATTTGGTGATTGATGTGTGTCAATTTTGAGAGAATGGGGCTGTGACTCCACATTTGTTGGAGTCACATCAAGCTGAATTTGAGAGGGCATAGATACAGATGGATGTATCTGTGCAGTGTGTGCACCCTGTGTGGAAACTAAGGCTTTGACCCTCTTTCTTCTTGCAAAGGCTTTTACAGGTGAGTGTGTGGCTTCAGTGTCCCTCCCTCTTTTGTTCTGTGTCTCTGGTTGGGGACTATTTTCAATAGCTGCACCCTTTTGGGAGGATGCAACTAGGGATGAGTTTGAATCCTTTTAAACCACCACAGTCTTTTGAAAAACTGTGGCTTGGCTAGCTGGGGTATCACTTACCTCTCCTACCTTATCCTGGGGGGTTTCTTGATATTCACCCCTCCCCTCACCACTCACACCCTGTTCACTCCCCTCAGGGTTTATGGTAGTTGTTACAACTGTTGTCTTTTGAGAAATAATAGAGGTGGCTTTCTTTGACTTTGGTTTTAAAACTTTAGGTTTGGTGGCCTTGGTAGGAATCTGTTGGGACAAAGACACAGATTCCATGGCCACACTTGAAGGCAAAGAAATAATGGGGTTGGAAATAGTTGGAGTTGAAGAAGTATTTACCTCACTTACCTGAGGTGCATTCATTATTGGTAAATATACCAATAACACCTGATTGTTGAGGTTAATTCTCAAAAGGTCTGCAAGGACTCTTTTTTCTTGTGCCCAGCACTTGAGTTTATTACTCTCATTGGTTATGACCAAACCTTCAGCAACATGGTTAGCCAATAACATAAAGAATCTAGCATAGTAGATGTTATGAGGTCTATTAACTTTGTTACCTAACCTGGTACCTAATTCTAGCATAACATAGTTGCTAAAATTAAAATACCTATCAGAAACTAGCATATAGAGCATATTAACAAGAGATGAAGTTATTGCATCAAAGTTACTAATTTTCCCAGAGAAAACCTTGATAAAGGCATCACCAAGAAAACTCCATTCTTTCCTAAGGCCTTTTCTTCAAATACTCCCTAAACTAGCAGAATCAAAAGAATAGCCTATGGAATCTAACATGCTAGATACATCATTATCAGTGTGTGGTGTCATGGCATTGTTCTCAGGTAGTTTGAAACAAGAATGTATATCATCACAGTTAATACTGTAATCTTTACCTTTGAGAGTGAAATAGATGGTCATATTAGTGGGGTTGAACTCTGCAGTTGTCCAAATTTCCTCAATTACCTCACATTAAATAGTTGGGGCTTCCAGCATTGCATAGCTTAGTTTACAGTTCCTGATGAAGTCCATCATCTTGTGATAATCTGAGTGGGCTTCATTCTTTTCCACCAAAGCTACGGAATTTTTTTTCTCATAGACAAATCCAGACTGGGACATTATCTTTACTACTGGTGCCATTGTAGTGGGTAGAGGTTGCAGAGAAAAGTTGAGAGTTTTGGGAGAGAAAGAGAGTAAAAGCTTTTGAAAAATTGCAAGAAAGCGTAAAGTGAAAATAAGAATTCAAAGGGCTTTTATACTTTCTCAAATTAAAACATAAGGAGAATGAATAAACAATATTTTTAAGTAAATTACAGCCGTTTGAGAATAAAGAAAACCGTTGATACATATATATATACACAGTTGTATGTATTTGTATTAAAGGCAGTTTTCAGAAGTGACACTTCAACGGATGCGGTAAACAGTTATCCGTTGAAGATTAACACAATTTTATCCGTTGAGGGATAAAATTACCAGAAATGTATTTGTCTTTCAACGAATAATGAACATCCGTTGATAGAACAATTTTGGCTTTCAACGGATAAGGAATATCCATTGATAGAATAAACTTTACTTAAAGCCAACTTTGTTCTTGCAATAAATTCATTTCAGGATTTAAAGCAAATTTTAATAAGGACATGAATTTATGAATAATTAAGCATACCTAGCTCACTTACTAATCTTGTGAATGTTGATTCATCAAGTGGCTTGGTAAATATGTCTGCAATCTGCTTTTCACTTGGAACAAAATGAAGTTCCACTATACCATTCATCACATATTCCCTTATGAAGTGGTACTTGATGTCAATGTGCTTGGTTCTTGAGTGCTGTACTGGATTTTTAGTAATGGCAATGGCACTTGTGTTGTCATAGAATATTGGAATTTTGTCAACATTTAGCCCATAGTCAAATAGTTGATTCCTCATCCACAGTATCTGTGCACAGCAACTACCAGAACAATGTACTCAGCTTCAGCTGTTGATGTAGAAACATAATTTTGTTTCTTGCTGAACCATGACAAAAGCTTATTCCCTAGAAATTGACAGGTGCCCGTTGTACTTTTCCTGTCTATTTTGCAACCTGCATAATCTGCATCTGAGTAGCCAATTAGATCAAAACCAGACTCTCTAGGGTACCAAATTCCTAGATTTGGAGTCCCTTTGAGATATCTGAAAATTCTTTTAATAGCCACTAAGTGAGATTTTTTAGGGTCAGCTTGAAATCTAGCACAGAGACATGTAGAAAACATTATATCAGGTCTACTAACAGTTAAATATAGAAGTGAGCCAACCATGCCTCTATAACTTGTAATGTACACAGACTTTTCAGCCTTGTTTAATTCAAGCTTGGTGGCAGTGGCCATGGGAGTTTTTGCAGATGAACAATCCATTAAGTCAAACTTCTTTAAAAGATCATAAATATATCTAGTTTGACTAATGAAAATTCCACCACTAACTTGTTTAACTTGTAAACCAAGAAAATAAGTTAGCTCTCCCATCATATTTACTTTGCATTAACCTAGCAAACTTTTTACAAAGCTTATCATCTGTAGAACCAAATATAATATCATCTACATAGATTTGAACAAGTATTGTAGAGCCATTAACATTTCTAAAGAAAAGAGTTTTGTCAACAGTACCTCTTGTGAAGTAATTATCTAGAATTTTTTTTGACAAGGTCTCATACCAGGCTCTAGGTGCTTGCTTTAGTCCATAGAGTGCTTTCAACAGATAATACACATAGTCTGGAAAATTTGGATCTTCAAATCCTGGAGGTTGGCTTACATAAACTTCTTCCTCCAATTCTCCATTCAGAAATGCACTCTTGACATCCATTTGATAGACTTTGAAATTGGCATGGGCTGCATAGGCTAGAAAGATTCTGATGGCTTCAAGTCTTGCAACTGGAGCAAATGTCTCATCAAAATCTATTCCCTCTTGTTGAGAATAGCCCTTGGCAACCAATATAGCTTTATTCCTTATGACAATGCCATTTTCATCCATCTTGTTTCTGAATACCCATTTTGTGTCAATAGAACTCTTGTTCTTTGGCTTGGGTACTAGCTTCCATGCCTTGTTCCTCTCAAATTAGTTTAGCTCCTCTTGCATTTCTAAAATCCAATCTGGATCCAATAGAGCTTCTTCCACTCTCTTAGGTTCCTCCTGTGATAGAAAACTACTGTATAGACATTCATCTTGAGTAGCCCTTCTAGTCTGCACCTTAGATTTTTCATCACCAATGATCAATTCAAAAGGATGATTCTTGGTCCATTTCCTTTGAGGTGGTAGATTGGCTCTAGATGAGGTTGCCTCAGTATTGTCATGATGTGAGATAGAGTGTTGATTGGTTAAAACTCCCCCTGAGTTATTGATTCTTTGAAAGGAACTGGGAGTTCTATCAACTGATGAAGTAAATTGATTATCCGTTGATAGACTATGATCAACGGATGCTTCATTATGTACTTCAACGGATGATGCACTTTGTCTTTCAACGGATGCTGCATTACTTCTATCAACGGATGCTGAATTATGACTTTCAACTGATGCAACATTTTGTACATTATCCAAAGGCAGATTTTGAATCCTTTTTGAGGTGCCTTCTCCATCATTCTCATCTTCACTATCATCACAATATATCTCAATATTGTCAAATTTGAGTCCTTCATGATGTCCCTCATTTGTTAGTCCATCAATCTTTTTATCATCAAACACAACATGCACAGATTCCATAACAATGTTGGTTCTTAGATTGTAGACCCTATATGATTTTCCAGCAGAATAACCAATAAATATCCCTTCACCAGCCTTTGCATCAAACTTCCCTTTATGATCAGGTTGATTCCTTAGAATGTAGCATTTGCAACCAATGACATGAAGAAAGTTTAAGGTTAGTTTTCTTCTCTTGAACAATTGATAGGGGTCATGCCTTTTGCCTGATTGATTAGAGAAATATTCTGAGTGTAACATGCACAGTTAACAGCCTTAGCCCAAAAATATGTTGGGAGTTTTGACTCTTCAAGCATTGTTCTTGCAGCTTCCATTAGTGATCTGTTCTTCCTTTCCACCACACCATTCTGTTGTGGAGTCCTTGGAGCTGAGAACTCATGCATGATCCCATTTTCTTCATAGAACAACCTTATGGTAGAGTTCCTGAACTCAGTTCCATTATCACTCCTGATATTCCTTACTTTGAAATCTGGATGATTATTGACTTGCTTGATGTGATTGATAATGATTTCACTAGCTTCATCCTTTGATTCGTGAAAGTAGGTCCATGAAAACTTTGAGAAATCATCTACAATCACTAGGCAATATCTTTTCCTTGAAATTGACAATACATTGACTGGTCCAAAAATATCCATGTGTAGCAGTTGTAATGGTTCATCAATTGCTGATTCAAGCTTCTTATTGAATGATGCTCTCTTTTGCTTTCCTTTCTGACAAGCATCACACAGTCCATCCCTTGAGAATTCCACTAGAGGCATTCCTCTAACTAAGTCCTTTTTGACTAGATCATTCATTGTCTTGAAATTCAAATGGGACAGCTTCTTGTGCCATAGCCAACTTTCATCTGGACTTGATTTGCTGAAAAGGCAAGTAATTGATTCTGCATCTGTAGAGTTGAAGTCAGCCAAGTACACATTTCCTTTTCTAACTCCAGTTAGAACCACTTTGTTGTCCTTCTTACTTGTGACAACACATGCTTCAGAATTGAAGGAAACAGTATTCCCTCTGTCACATAGTTGACTGATGCTCAATAGATTGTGTTTGAGACCATCAACTAATGCAACTTCATCAATGATGATGTTTTCTTTTGAAATCAAGCCATATCCCATAGTGAACCCTTTGCTGTCATCTCCAAAGGTTATGCTAGGGTCAGCTCTCTCCTTGAACTCTGTGAGCAGGGTGAAATCTCCTGTCATATGCCTTGAACAACCACTGTCCAAGTACCATAGATTACTTCTTTTTCCCTGCACACAACAAAATCAAATCAAGTTGATTTTGGTACCCAAGTTTACTTGGGTCCAGCCTTGTTAGTCTTTTTCCTAGACCTCATACTTCCTGTATCTTTTGACTTAGGTAACTTTGGGTCAACCTTGGTCTCTGATGTAGTTGGTTGAAGTGTAGGGTTAGTCACAGAATCATTTAGCACATTTGGTTGAATTTGATAAGGCATAGATTGTGCAAACATATTATTCCACATAGGCATGTTGTATGGCATTTGAGGCATACTGAATGCAGCAAAATAAGGATTATTAACATATGGCATGTTTGCAAAATGTGCATGAGGATTCTGTTGAGACTTAATAGGCATATCATGCAGAGGTGACATAGACATGTTAGGCATGGAAGGAGTTAAATGCATGGGAGCATTCTTAATAGACTTGCAGTTAGTAGATAGATGATTATCACTTTTACAATGCACACAACTTTTTCTAGGAGCATACTTATCAGGTGTGTAATTATTATTTTTGTTAATCCCTACCTTCCCATTTCTATTAGATTTCCTTTTGGTTTCCTTTTTATCCTCAACCAACTTAAGCCTATTTTTCAACTGATCTATAGTCATGTGTCCTATATTCACCTTACTGGCATCTTTGGATGTGCTAGCTTCTTCTTTGACAAAGTTCTTGGAAGTTGAACCAAACTTCTTATTGAGATTTTTCAAATTGTTCTTTTTAGAATCACTTTCCTGTTTTAATTGGTGAGCCTTCAACAAATGCTCCTTTTCTTCCTTCAACGGATAACTTTCATCATCCGTTGATTCCACATCCGTTGACAATCCATCAATTAATTCTACTTCCTTTTTGTTTTTCTTCCAGGCATTCTCACAGAGTGATTCAATTCCCTGAACCTTGACAATTTGAGCACTAACATCCCCAGATGTTTTCCAGGCCTTGATTACATCTTGCTCACGTTCTAATTGTTTAGAAAGGATTTCTACTTTCTTAACAGATTCTTCTAGTTCACTCTCAACAGATAAGCATTTGATTTTAATCTTTTCAAGCTCAATTACCTTACCCTCTAACACAGCATTCCTATCACTTAAAAACAAATTATTCTCTTTAATTCTTGTGTTTTCTTTAGCTAGTGAATTAAGGGAAACACGCAAATGATTTAATTCATTAGACATATCATTTATAGCTTCATTGCATTCAATTTTAGAAAGCTGAGAGAGGACAGTAGTGATTACCTGGTTGCTTGATGAACTAGTTTCATTTTCATCAGAATTAGCCATCAGGGCTAGGTTGACATATTCGATATCATCATCTTCATTGGCTCCATCCGCTGCCCAGTCATCCTGAGTCAGAAAAGCTCTTTCCTTTTGTTTGAGCAAATCAAAATATTTCTTTTTGTAATCCACTTGCTCAAATTTCTTCTTCTCAGAAGTTGGCTTTCTGCACTCATTTGCAAAGTGTCCACTTATGCCACAGTTATAACATTTGAACTTAGATTTGTCCACCATGTTCTTGTTTGACTTAGTGAATCTAGCATTTTTCTTAAATTTCATCTTTGCAAACCTCCTGGACAGAAAAGCCAGATGTTCATCAACATCATCAGAGTCATCTTGACTGGAACTATCTTCAACTTCAGCTACTTGCTCCTTTCCCTTGCTTGATTCTGATTTGCTTGTGCCAATTTTGAGACTTGGCATTGTCTTTTCTTCATTCCTGGCTTCAGTCTTCTTATTGTCAGCTATAAGTGCAACTGATCCTCCTTTTCTCTTTCCCTTTTCCAACATCTCATCTTGCTCCATCTCAAGTTCATAGGTCTTCAAAATTCCATATAATCTTTCAAGTGTGAATTCCTTATAATCCTGAGAATTCCTTAGTGAAACAGTCATAGGCTTCCATTCCTTTGGTAGAGACCTCAAAAATTTTAAGTTGGAATCCTTGACTTGGTACATTCTGCCATACAGCTATAATCCATTCAACAGTTTCTGAAATCTATCGAAGGTATCATTCAGTGATTCTCCTTCTTCAAAATGAAAGTATCCATACTATTGAATGAGAAGCTGTATTTTGTTTTCTCTAACTTGTTCAGTACCTTCACAGATAAGTTGCACAGTATCCCAAATTTCCTTAGCAGTTTGGCTGTTAATGACATTATCAAACATATCTTGATCTAGGCCATTAAACAGAATGTTCATGGCTTTCTTGTCCTTGTGAACCTCTTCAATATCTTCATCAGTCCATTCTGCTTTTGGCTTGGGAATAGACTGTCCAACAGCAACTGTGGCAGTTGCAGCTGTAGCCACCTTGTGAGGGATGTGAGGACCATTTTCAATGCAGTTGATGTAGCTTTCATCTTGAGAGAGAAGATGTAGATGCATCTTCACTTTCCAGTGATGATAATTATCTCTTTCCAGGATTGGAATCTTTACACCAATATTCTTCTTACTCATGATGTTAGTAGAATAGATCTTTAAACTCTTTGTAAGTTAAGAGCTTGCTCTGATACCAATTGTTATTTCCAAGGAACTAACAATGAGATTTATAGAAGGGGGTTGAATGTAAATCTCAAAACTTTTTCAAGTTTTGAGCAGTTTCAAAGGCTAAGTGTTTTGATGAACAGTTGTGTGAGAATTACTTTGAGCAGGTGCAGAAAGATATATATTCAAGACACAAATGTAAGGAACACAAAGGCTTTAAAAACTTTTCTGGTGGATTTGTTGTTCCACCAGAGATGTGTATTTCAGAAAATCTGTGATTCAAAAGAATTGATCACAGCTGCGTCCTAGTACAAACTAAATGATTTTCTCTCTATGTTTTTCTAAACAGCTCTGGAAAATTCACACACTAGTTACTAGCTGCAACTTGGTTTATATATCACCAAATTTTACAAGTGAAAACAAAAGTACAGATATAATTAAAAAGGTTCTTCACATGTTTCTTCTTCATTTCTCTATCCAATGCAATATAGGATAAACTGTGAATCTTTGAATACTTCCTTGTTTGCACCAGAATGGAAATGCTGCATTTTCTTGATTCTTCCAAGAGGCTACCACATTTAAATTGTCTCTGTCAACCCATGTGCCTCTGTCAGCTTATGAATTGTCACTGTCAACTGCTATTAAACTTAGCATTCTTTAAAACTTTCATCCGTTGATGGCTTTATCCGTTGATGTATTAGCAGTTGAAGCTTTATCCGTTGATGCACTTATCCGTTGATGGATGTTATTCGTTGAAGCTTTAGAGACATCCGTTGAAGCTTTGTTTCTCATCCGTTGAAGGCCTTTAATCTATAAGTTGATACTATTTCATTTATACAAAATTATAAGGCATGAAATATTTACAATTAGCCCTCCTATTTGCATATCCACTAGTAGTCAACATGACTTATAATTTCCCACAACATCTAAGAATTATAGCTTAAATACAGAAACTGAAATGTGCTACAATACTAAAACTTATTTCTAAGTAAAGCTACTCCATCAACGGATAGCCAGAGTGGTCTTATCCGTTGAGGCTACAAACACTAGATTTTTACTTAAGTGTTTTGTTTAACTTATCATCAAACAAATACACATATTCCTAACAGGTATATATATGAGGACTTAATGAAGTATCTCGTAACTTCATTTCATTCAAATAATATTTCAAAGATTGAATCTATTCAAGTCTTATGTTGAAGTCCCATCTATGTGATGAACCTTTGAAAACTTATTATACTTTCAACAATAATAGTTCAAGTAGTTTTCTAAAATGATATAAGTATAGTGAAGTAATTGGTAACATCATCTCCCTTTAAGCTTATATCCAGTAAGTAATTATCTTACACTTGATAATATTCCAGTAAGTTATCTAGTTAGATACTTGCATTATTGATTACACTATATATTATCTTGCGAGCTATAATGCTAACTCTTGCTTCATTTCTTCATCACATAACAACAGTTAGGAAAGATGGCCAGACTCAAGTAGACCCAGCGCAAGAGCGTGGGAAGCATCTCGCGCCTTCCCGTTGATATCATAGCTGCTATAGCTGCAGATGTAGATCTATCTGTAGATCAGGCATTCTACTTTTGGGAATCAATTATGTATAATTATAACTTGTGGCAGATAATGGCAATTAACTGTAAACTTATTAAGTAATCATTTTGGGTTGTAATAACTTTTAAATTGTGGATTCAAGGACTTGTACTTATTTCAATTTCATCTCTGAGACTATAACGTGTTGTGGTGTGTGTTATTGTGGGGTCAAAGCATGAGGTTATTTATTTTAATTAAGTTAAGTGATATTTATGGAAAGAAAGACCGTGAAGACCTGGATTCCCGACCCCGGATCTGGGGGTGTTACATGAGCTGACTGAAGTCTTTTTCCTAAAACAGTATTAAGCCTAAGGATTTTATCTGGAAGAAGATCAAAAAGATCATGCCTCAGAAGAATTTTGAAGAAGCTTGGAGTTGAATAAATCTGTTTGGATAAAAATACTCTAAGTCAGGATCTCTACAAGTCATAGATTTAGTGTTATAGAGAAGTCATTCGAGAACTCCAAATAACTTATCAAGAAGTCAGGAAAGCTACAAGAGAACTCAGAGAGATATCGACAAGTCAAGAAGACATGAAGGTTGGAGATATCGACAAGTTATTTCTTCACTAGAGAACTCAGAGTTATCGACAAGTCTACATTCATTAGAGAACTCTGAGTTATCGATAAGTCTAAGTTTACTAGAGAACTCAGAGATATCGATAAGTCAAAATTCACTAGAGAACTCTAAGTTATTGACAAGACAAAGTGAAGACATGATGCTGAGAGATCTCGACAAGCTAAAGTTTCATTTGAGAACTCAGAGACCTCTATAAGTCAAATTCACTAGAATATTAGAGATCTCAATAAGTCATTATACTTATCGAGATGTCAAGATCTCTATGTGCCTAAACTGGAGATCTCGAGTAGAATTCTTAAAGTACAGAATCACGGACCAGTTCAATATTCAAGATAAACAATCAACAAACAATCCAACCACCTAGATTGATAAGTCTACAAAAAGAAGCTTAAAGAATGTGTAAGATCAATGGTAAAGATTAACTGATAAAGGAAGATCAAAGTGAACATGGGATGTTAAATATATGCTAAGCCAGAAATGGAAGATCTACTTTTCTATAAATAGAAATGACAAGTGACAGTTTAGAAAAGCTAATAGCATATCTTATTACACACTGTGTAAACCAACAGTTAACTAAGTTATAAAGTTAACTCTGGTCCTTTAGTTAGTTGTAAGAATTTAGATCAAATTTCTTGTAATACTCTCAAGGAGAAGCCAAGCTCTTTATCAACAAAGAGCCTAGAAATTTTGTAGCAAAACAGTCTTAATTTTAATATAAAATTAAGTGAGTTTTGAAGATCTGTGTTCTTTATTTTTCCGCAAGCTTAAATTCCGCATGAACACATTTCACTACAAGATTTAATTTACTTTGTTAAACCATAAACATTCAAGAAAAGCACAAAAAAGTAAAAACATCCACCCCCCATCTGTGTGTTATTCATTACCTAACAAGTGGTATCAGAGCAAAATCTGAAAGTAAACAGATTCAAGATCTTGGAAGAATGAATACACAGAAAATCAGTAGCATCAGAATCCCTACCTTTGACAAAGCTAACTACACTCTTTGGAAAAAGAAAATGATGTTGTTTATCAGGATGGTCAATCAACTCTATATTTAGATCCTCAAGAATGGACCTTTCATTCCTACGGTTAGAGTTGAGGAATCTATAAATGGAGACATGATTATCCCAGCTCATTATACTCCAAAAGATCATGCTGAGTATACTGATCCTGAAAAAGAGAAAGTTTCCCTGATAGCAGCTTGCAATAAATATTGATTGAGTCACTTGACAATGTGATGTACAACAACATTATCAACTGTGACACTGCCAAGCAAATATGGGAAAAGATTGAGATACTCTATGAGGGAACTGAGGAAGTTAGGTCAAACCAAAGAAGAATACTGATTTCACAGTATGAGGGTTTTATGGCAAAGCCAAAGTAAAGCATTACTGATGTGTTTGAAAGATTCAATAAGCTGATAAATGACTTGCAGCTTCATGACAAATACTATGAAGCTGGAGAAGTGAACTTAAAGTTCTTGCTTACTCTCCCTGATCATTTGGAACAGAAAATCTCAGCAATCAGGGAAGGGAGAGACTTGAGCAGAATAACTCTAGAAGTTCTATATGGAATTCTCAAAACATATGAACTAGAGATTATTCAAAGGCAATCATTGAGATCTAGTCAAGGACATGTTGTGGATGGCTCAAGTGCTTTAATTGTAAATGAAAGCCAAATATCCAATGATGAACCAAGATCTCAAACTCCAGTTGCCTCAACAAGTGAGCAAAGAACAAATGATTCACAGGAGCAAGTCATTCTAGAATTGGAAAAAGATGAGTTCTATACTCTTGAAGAACTGGATGAGCTAGATCAGTCAATGGCCTATTTGTCTAGAAAATTCTCTAACATTAGAGTAAAGAAGCCAAGATACTTCAAGAGTAAATGACGGTCTTTCAACAAAGACAGCAGCTGGAAGAAAAAGGGAAGTACAATTCTGATAGCAAGAATGGCTACAAAACTGGACATGTTGACATATCTAAGATAAGGTGCTTCAATTGTGATGAAATAGGCCACTTTACTACAGAATGCAGGAAACTTAAGAAGGAAAAGAAAGATAAAGCTTATCTTGAACTTGAAGCAAAGTATGAAGCTCTTCGGAAGAAACAACAAAGCAAAGCTTATATTGCAGAAGGTAAAAGTTGGGATGACTCTGAAAATGATGAAGATGAAGAACTTGGTAACTATGTACTCATGGACTTGGAGCACGGAGAATCATCCTCATCTAAATCACAGGTACCAACTCTTACCACCACTAATTTAAATATGAATCAATATAAGGAAACTGTTGAAAAGATGAGTACATGAATGTTTCACAATCATACAAGCATGGTGGCTGCAAATGAAGAAGTGAGCAGACTGACAAAAATGAATAAGAAGCTTGAGAATGAAAAATAAGGAACTAAATTATTGATAGTAGAGCTTGAAGCCCTGAAACAAGAAAATGGTTATCTGAAGAACAAGCTCAAGTGTGCAAATGAGATTGAGGCTGTGCTAAGGGAAAAACTGGAGAAAAATGAAGTAAAGTTGAAGTCCTTCAATAATGTATCTGAATTGGTTGGTCAGTACCATGAGAAAAACAAACCATGTGCAAACATTGATATTGGTCTTGATTATGATGCATTGAATAACAAAAAGAAAAATATAAGGGATAAAGGAAAAGCAACAGAGAATGAAAATGTTCCAGCAATGCTGTAAAAGGTTGGGTCACCTGTGTTCCAGGCTTGTGAAGTAGACTTCAGTGAAGAAGAATTGATTATCAAGCAAGAAATTGTAGATGAGGATAATGAAAAGAAAAATACAAACTCAACTCAATCTTCTAAGTCTAAAGAAAATCTGATGGACAATCAAAGCATCAAGATTCCTGTCAAAGAAATAAAGATTGAAGATGCAAGAAAGAAGAAGAAAACATAAATGAGAAAATAGGGATAAAAAAAAGCAATATCTTGCTTATGTTGCAGATGCTCCTAGAAAGAAGTGTGAAAAATGTGTCTCTATAAATCATTTAACTCACCTTTGTAAAAAGGTTCTAGCAAGCCAACTGAAGGAGCTTACAAATACAATGAAGCATATTCAAATGATCCCTACTCCTTCTGTGACAAGTTTGACTACATCCCTTGCAACTTTAAATGATGAAGAGTTGCTACAAACTGAGAGTAGACCTTAAAGAAACAAAAATTGGGTCTACATAAGATAGGGAAAATGCACAACAATCATTGAACTCTATTTTATCTGAAACAACTCACTCTACTTCTGCTAAATCAGATAACAAGAAGAAAGTAACCAACATTGCTTGGGTCACTAAACACACCTGAATCTCATTATGTGCAGGGAAAAGTGAAGAAAGTCATATGGATCATTGACAGTGGATGTTCCAGACATATGACATGTGATAAGGCCCTGCTATCATAGTTTGAGGAGAAAGCTGGCCCATTGGTGACCTTTGGAGACAACAGTAAAGGATTCATAATGGGATATGGCAAGATTGTTTCTGAAAATGTTGTCATTGATGATGTAGCACTAGTAGCTGGTCTTGAAGTGAATCTTCTTAGTGTTAGCCAATTTGCAGACAAAGGCTTTGAAGTTTTATCCAACAAAGAAGAATGCACTTTTATCAGCAAGAAAACTGGTGAAGTTGCTCTGAAAGGAGTAAGGAAAGGAAGATTGTTTATTGCAGACTTGGACTCAACAAATAAGGATGGTATTTACTGCTTCTACACCAAGGCATCAGAAGAACAAAGCAAGCTATGGTATAAGAAGCTGTCTCACTTGAATTTCAAGGCAATTAATACCTTAGTCAAAAAGGAGTTAGTAAGAGACATGTCCAAACTGGAATTTGCTCAAGTTGAAGTTTGTGAAGCTTTTCAGAAAGGAAAAATGAAAAGATCTAGTCACAAGTCAAAAACTGTAAATTCTATAAGTGCACCATTGTAACTTATTCACATGGACTTATTTGGGCCAGTGAATATCTTATCAATTTCAAGGAACAAATATGCACTTGTGATGGTGGATGATTTCTGAAGTTACCTTGGGTAGAGTCATGTGCTCTAAAGATGAAACTCCATACATCATAATTGAGCACATCAGGAAGATAGAAAAATAGGCAGAAGATTACAATTGTGTGAAAAGATTGAGAATTGACAATGGAACAGAATCCATAAATGCTATATTGAGTGATTTCTGTAAAGGAAAAGGCATTGTTCAAGAATTCTCAGCTGCCTGAACACCATAACAAAATGGAGTAATTGAGAGAAAGAACAGAACATTGGTTGAAGCTGCCAGGACAATGTTGCAAGATGCCAAGTTGCCAACAAGTTTCTGGGAAGAGGCTGTTAACACTGCATGTTATACTCAGAACATATATCCTATTAACAAGGCACATGGCAAGTCACCTTACTCAATCATGTCTAAAAGAAAGCCTACTATAAAGCATCTTCATGTGTTTGGAAGCAAGTGTTACATTTTGAAAGACAACTCTGAATATATGGGAAAATTTGACTAAAAGGTTTTTGAAGCAATTTTTCTGGGATTTTCACTGGAAAGAACAACCTACAAAGTTTATGTGATTGATCAAAAGAAGATTATGGAGAGCACAGATGTGACCTTTGATGATGAAAAGTGTCCAGGCTTGAAATGCCTTGATGATAATGAAGCTGACGCCCTGGCATTTGAAAACCTCAACATTGATAGTTACTCTGATGGGGAAGATGAAGTTGATGCACAACAGACATTAAATGAAGAGACTACTCAACAAGAAAATGGAAACTCATCCCAAACACCTGGATTTGAGAGCACAAACTCAGGGGGAGAAAGAGAAGAAGGATCCAGCAGTCATACCAATAATGAAGAAAATAATGAAGGCATAAGTCAAGAAACTCATACAAGGAAGTGGGATAGAAGTCATACTAGATGTGGCGCCCTCCAAACCCCGGTTAGAAGTTTGGGGTCCACACACACACCTTATTTATAACCTGCTTATAACAATAATAAAGATAATAATAATATGCAGTGACCCTACTTACCAAATACCACGGACCGCAACAGGTTAAAGTATGCAAGCAAGCCAAACATACCTACTTATATTACAAACGTTCAAATCCCAACTATTCAAACTCAGAACTGAGTATCAAACATTATTACAAACTTTTACAAACTCAAATTATCCCAAAAGAAGCCTACTAGCTTAACTCGATCAACCTGAACCCCTAGCTCTCGCGCTGGACTGGGGATCTTCGTTACAACCTGGTTCCTTCTTAACTGGAAAAGAACATAAACAACATCGCACAAATGAGCTAACTAGCTCAGCAAGTCATAATGACAAAACTGAGAATAATGATCATCAAATAAAAAGGGTTATGATATCGAGTGCACAATGAATTATGATTTAGAATTGGATATTATATTTTCATTTTAAAAACCAAGGTTAGGCTGCTGATCAGTCGCGCACTAACCCCGAGCAAAGCACACAACACTGCTCTAACTACTGGATCCAAGGCACACATTGGCCTAACTTGACCATTATATGGTCTGACCACGAATCTGGTCCATAATTTTATAAAAACAATCCAATTCTAACATAATAACAGAATAAACAATAATAAGCAATAAACCGAATCATTAACAATATTGGAAGTTCAATAATGAAATGGTTTCAATCTGCATAAGGATCAATATGGCATTTTCAAAGCTTGGATGTTAGGTAATGAAAGAATTGGATAATAAAGGAATCAATGTTTCAGGGTTATTAGGAATTCGGTTCAGTATTTGGTATTTAGTTTGTATGTATTTGTGGAGTAGTATCGTATATCTGTGGTTCGTATTTGGGTATACAACAATCAATGGTTTAGAACGAATAAGGTTTATGGCTCAAGATCAATAACTGGAATCAGGGTTTTGGGTTCAGTGCTTTAAAGCACTTGCAATATAGAACATGACTATCAATCTACTACAATATATCTTGAGAAAGTTTAGAACACTTGCCTGGTATTAGGTTGTTATACTTCTCTAACTTTCAATCACAACCGTCTACTCCTCGACTATCTGTTTCCCTTTCCTACGCCTTGCCTCTTCTGCTCACATATCATAAGCATCTATCAATATTTAACCCATACGATTCTATTCGACATATACTTTTATCTACCCTTCGTTTTACCCAAATCCGATTAACGGATTGAAACTTATACTATAAATAAGTAAACATCGAATATATGGACTGACAGTTAACCAACAAGTCACATATAGCACATAACACGTCAAATAATCAATGACATATCACTTATAAAGAAGTCTCGGGTCATAGGCAGGCTTTCGGGTATTTAAAATGATTTTTAAAATATTTTTCGGAATTAAAACGGGTCATTGGATCAATTTCAGAGTAATAAACAGGGTTCGGTTGGCCAAATCTGGCTTCAAAACAATTTTATAATAATTATTGAGCCTTGAAAACAATTTAAAATAATATTTTAAAGCTCAAAACTATTTTTCGGAATTTTTAAATCATTTTTAAATAATTAAACCTAAATAAATAATTAATTAAAATCAATTAATAATTAATTAAATAAATTAATCAATTAATTTTCGAATTAATTGATCAATTAATCAAATAATTATTAACTAAAATTAATTAACTAATTAATTTAGATTTATTTTTGAATTAAAAATAATTTTTGGAGTTAAAATAATAATTCTAGAATTTTCAGAAATTAAAATAAATAAAAAATATGATTTTTGAATATTTTTAAAATAGGAATCCAAAATTTGCAAACTCTGGAAAGTTTAGGGACTGAACTTCATCGTCCCCAATAATTGAGGTACTAACCTGTAATTGTAAAGTTCCAGTCGCCGGAAAACACAGGGGTGGCCGGAGAACACGATTCCGACACCCTCACCTTACCATCTGCTCCAGATATACTCTACACAACACCAGGAACCTATTCATGCAATCAAAACACATCAATCATCCCTGTCCTGGCCGGAAAATGGCCAAGAACATCGCCGGTTTCTGGCGAAACATCGATAACTTCAAAACACAACTCCCTTTGATTCAAACATCCTCTGTTAACGAGCTATATATCAATCGATTGCAAATTTCATAAGGAACACAACCCACTATAAATCAACAGCTAATAACCCCTAAATCAAAAAGCCCTAAATTTCAATTAAAAATATTCATACAGGTTATAAACCCTAATTTTAAAATTTGAAGATTAAACTCAATTTTTAGCATGTTATTGAACTCCAAATCAAACATATGACATATGAAAATTATCAGGAAAACAAGCTCTACAACATGCAATCATCAAATCATTCAAACAATCATCCGTACAAAAATTCATATTTTTAATAAAAATAATTCAAAAATAAACAAATTTCCAGAAAATAAACCTTGATTTCTGCAGGTATATGGTTCACAGAATTCTGATAGTACACCTCAAGACCTTCGTTTTGAGTACTCGAGCTTTCCAAACGGACTCCGGTAACACCTCCGATTGTTGGTTTGATTTTCAGAAAGGTTTATGAATATATGAATTTTCTCTGGAAATTTATATAATTACTGACTGCAAATGATTTTTGATACGGAATAATATACGGTAAAGGCTATTTATAATTACGGAAAATTAATATCCCGTTGGATCATTCCGGATATAAAATGGTACGTTTATTTATAAAACTGATCCAAACAGTACCGGTTTTCGGGATAATTATCCAAATCAGTACAATTT
The DNA here is from genome assembly GCF_009905375.1 of Apium graveolens. Classification (NCBI taxonomy): domain Eukaryota; kingdom Viridiplantae; phylum Streptophyta; class Magnoliopsida; order Apiales; family Apiaceae; genus Apium; species Apium graveolens. Next base: position 247,052,006 of record NC_133648.1, on the reverse strand, counting down.
GTACTGCGGTCTTGGTCTCAGCGCCTGGTTACACGTATTACGAGGTGATAATTGTGATAGTTTAATAAAAAGATCCCGTTTATCAAAAATACGAGTTTTATTGATTTACCGAAACGAATAATGTATCGAAAATGTTGCGCCGGGACCCGCGCAGGACAAACCGTACGCCGGATCGAAAAAGTCGAAACATGGAAAATGTTCGGAATATTGCAATTAGGTTAGGAAGGAGTTCTCGGAAGAGTTTCGGGTTATAAAAACGTAAAAACGGATGACGTCGGTTGGTTCCCGATTGTATAAAATAGTTTTTAAAGACTCGGAAAAAGATTTTATAAAATCCATATATTTTTTATAAAATCATAAATCATCATAAAAATAATTAGGAAGATATGACAATTATCTATATTTTATTTTGGACATATAAAAATTAACATACTCAATTAATATTATTTTTAAACATCCAAACACATTTAACACTTAACAAATAATTCACAAGATAGATACTGAACACATATAATAATTATTTATTAGCAAAAATAATTACACGATATATCCCGGGTATTACATCCTTCCCCCCTTAAATAGATTCTGTCCTCAGAATCTTCTAAGAAAACAAATGAGGGTACTTTTCCTTCATATCACTCTCTAGCTCCCAGGTTGACTCTTCAACCTTTGGGTTTCTCCACAATACTCTTACTAACTTTACCACTTTATTTCTTAATGCTTTCTCTCTTTCCTCTAGAATCTCTATCGGACTCTCTACATATGACAAATCTGCCTGGAGCTCTCTTGGCTCATATTCTATTACATGTCTAGAGTCTGGATTATACTTCTTAAGCATCGATACGTGAAAAACATTGTGAATGTACTCCATGTGCAGAGTTAACACCAACTCGTAAGCTACTTTGCCAACGCGCGTTAGAATCTCAAAAGGTCCTACATATTTTGGGCTCAACTTTCCTTTTTTCCAAATCTCGTTAATCCCTTCCACGGTGATACTTTCAGTAATACCAAATTCCCTTCTTCGAATTCCATGTCTTTCCTTGACTAATCTGCATATTTCCTTTGACGGTCTTGTGCTGCTATCAATCTGTTCTAGATAACTTTAACAACTTCCTTTGTCTGCTGTACTAATTCAGGTCCAAGTATTTTATGTTCTCCTACTTCGTCCCAATACACTGGAGATCTGCATTTGCATCCATAAAGGGCTTCATAGGGTGGCATCCCAATACTGGTGTGATAACTGTTGTTGTAAGCAAATTCTACCAGAGGTAAATGCTCGTCCCAACTCCCTTTGAAGTCAATAGCACAAACACGTAACATATCTTTAATTGTCTGGATCGTTCTTTCACTCTGGTCGTCCGTCTGTGGATGGTAAGTCGTACTCATATTTAGTCTCGTTCCCAAACATTCTTGAAAACTTTTCCAAAATCTTGAATTAAATCTTGGATCTCGATCAGATACGATAGACACCGGAACTCCATGATGAACTACAATTTCCTTCAGGTACATATGGACTAACTTATCGAGCGAAAATCTTTCATTTATAGGCAGAAAATGAGCTGACTTGGTAAGTCTATCCACTATAATCCAAATGGCATAATGATTAGCCCTTGTCCTTGGTAATCCAACTATGAAATCCATGGCAATATGTTCCCACTTCCATTATGGAATCTCCAATGGCTGTAGCAATCCACTTGGTCTCTGATGTTCTGCTTTAACTTTCTGACATGTATAACATCTGCTAACCTATTTCGCAATTTCCCTCTTCATATATGGCCACCAATAATTTTCCTTTAAATCTCTATACATTTTGGTACTCCCTGGATGGATTGAATACCTCGAGTTATGAGCTTCCTGTAAAATTTCATTCTTCAGCTCCGTCACCGGTGGAATCCAAATTCTAGAAGAAAACCTAAGAATACCTTGATCGTCCTTTTGCGTGCACAATTCTTCACCAACCAAACGATTTATGTCCTGAGCCATTACTTCCTCTTGACACTTCTTTATCTTCTCTAACAACTCCGGCTGGAAAGTCATACTATACACTTTTGCTTCATCAGGCTTGCAAACTCTAATCTCCAATTCCAGTTTCTGAAATTCTTAATATATTTCTTCGGGTACTGATAACACATTTAACTTTTCTTTTCGACTCAACGCGTCTACCACAACGTTCGCTTTACCGGGATGATAATTAATCGTGCAGTCGTAATCCTTGATTAATTCTAACCATCTCCTTTGCCTCATATTAAGCTCCTTTTGTGTGAATATGTACTTCAAACTTTTGTGATCCGAATAAATCTCGCATTTTTCTCCATATAGATAATGTCTCCAAATCTTCAAAGCGAAAACTATGGCTTCTAGCTCCAAATCATGAGTGGGATATTTCTGTTCGTGTGGTTTCAATTGCCTTGACGCATACGCAATCACTTTATCCTGCTACATCTGAACACATCCTAGTCCTTTATGAGAAGCATCGCTATAAATTACAAAATTACCTTGATCGTCTGGAAGTGACAAAACAGGTGTCGTGATTAATCTTTGCTTCAATTCCTGAAAACTTTCTTCGTATTTGTCGTTCCATATAAACTTTTCATTCTTCCGTGTAAGCTTTGTCAATGGTGTTGCAATCTTGAGAAATTTTGAACGAATCGACTCACACTTCAAAAATTTAGCATATAACTTCTTTTTCCTTAAAATCTCCAAAGCTGTTCTCAAATGTTCCGCATGATCCTCTTCCGTCTTTGAATAAATCAAAATATCGTCTATAAACATAATAACGAACTTATCCAAATATTCCTTGAAAATTATATTCATCAGGTCCATAAACGCTACCGGGACATTTGTTAATCCAAAAGACATCACTAAAAATTCGTAATGTCCATACCTTGTTCTGAAAGCTGTCTTCGGTATATCCTCTGGCTTTATCTTTAGTTGATGATATCCCGATCTTAAGTCAATCTTGGAGAAGTACTTGGCTCCCTTCAATTGGTCAAACAGATCGTCAATTCTGGGTAACAGATACTTGTTCTTGATTGTAAGCTTGTTGAGCTCCCTATAGTCGATGCACAGTCTCATGCTTCCATCCTTCTTTTTGACAAATAGTACCGGTGCACCCCACGGGGATACACTAGGTCTGATTAATCTTTTCTCTAACAACTCTTGCAATTGCTTCGCTAGCTCTTTCATCTCAACGGGCTCCATTCTGTACGGGGCCTTGGATACCGGTTCTGTTCCAGGTGCTAAGTCGATTGCAAACTCAATTTCTCTATCTGGAGGAAGTCCAGGTAACTCATCGGGAAACACGTCTGGAAATTCATTCACTACTTGAATATCTTCAAGTTTTGCTGACTCCTGACTTCTGTCAATTACATATGCCACGAAATGCTCGCATCCTTGCCGTAGTAACTTCTTGGCTTGAATCATCGTTAAGAACTTTTTTACTTACTTCTGGCCCTTGAACGTTACTATCCTTTCGTCTGGCGTCTTCACCATTACCTTTTTATTTTGACAATCTATCTGGGCATCGTGCTTAGATAACCAGTCTATTCCTAAGATAACGTCGAATTCTCCTAGCTTAAATGGTATCAAATCTACACAAAACTTACTACCAGAAATCTCAATCTCACAATTCCCACAAACTTGATTAACAGATATACGTTCTTGATTTGCTAATTCCACAGTCGTTATCTCATTTAAATACTCAACTGGACAATTTAACTTACTAACAAAATGTTGTGAAACAAACGATCGAGTTGCTCCCGAATCTATTAACACTTTGGCACATAAAGAATTTACATTTAGCGTACCTGCCATGACATCAGTATCCTGGATAGTGTCCTTCACAGACATATCAAAAACTCTAGCCCTTGGAGTCTCATTCACTGCTGGGGTAGATCCCATAATCCTCAATGCATTACTGACTGGGGCTGGTGTCTTGCAATCCCTGGCTAAGTGTCCTGGCTTTCCACATTTAAAGCACATAAATCCAATGGTCGGAACCTTCACTGCCGGATTTCGGATAGGATGATCCTTATTTGCTGGTTCTTTTGCTGGCTGATTTCGGCACTCCCTTGAATAGTGCCCTTTCTGATTGCACTTGAAACAAACCAGATTTAACTTATTACAAACCCCTTCATGTTTCCTCCCATATACCTGACAATCTGGAAAAGTTAACCTTAACTGATTTGGTTGATTCGTATTAACTGGACGGTTGCCCTGGCCTCCGTCGCCTGCATTTTGTCTTCTGAAATTAGAATTTCTCCCTGGCTGAAACTTCCCCTTCTTAAAATTTGGAAACTTCCCTGGTTGTGACTGACCTTCATTCCCTTCAAATTTCCTTTTCTTACTTTCTTTTTCCTTTTGTGACATCTCATTCTTTGTCTCTGCAATCATATCCTTCTGTACAACTCCTGCATATGTATCCAATTCAAAAATGGCTACTTTTCCTCTAATCCATGGCTTCAAACCTTGCTAAAATCTTTTAGCCTTCTTTCTGTCAGTATCCACATATGACGGCACATACCTTGACAACTCTTCGAACTTACTTTCATAATCTGCCACCGACATATTTCCTTGCTTTAACTCTAAAAACTTCAACTCCATCTGATCCTGGACAAACTGGGGAAAATACTTTTCTAAAAACAATTCCTTAAACCTTTCCCAAGTAATAACATCCGTACCTTCCAATGTCTTCACCATTTCCTACCAATAGGTGGCCTCATTCTTCAAATAGTAGCTTGCAAACTCAACCTTCTGTTCTTCCTTTACTTTCACTAAGGCAAATGCCTTCTCTATCTCCTTTAACCAAATATTTACTTCAATCGGCTCTAAGGAACCCTTGAATTCTGGTGGGTTTACTGCCTGAAAAGTTTTGAAAGTTACCTGGGGATTGGTCTGTCTTTGTTGTTGTTGTGCCAGGTGAACTATTTGTTGGGCCAAAATTTGGAGAATTTGGGCTATTGCTGGGTCTATGGGTCCTGGGTTTGCATTCTGGTTAGTATCATCTTGTTTGTTATTGTTGTTGTTATTTTTGTTGGTTTCTTCATTCTGGGTGTTGGTGCGGGTATTTCTTCTGGGATGCATTTTTTTGTAAAGAATCAAACAACTTATTTAGCTTTTAAATCAAATCCTTTGCATAAAAGAAAAGTTTTGTAAAACAGAGATATCTCTTTTTGAAAATAGTTGTAACAGTTGAACTAAGTAAATTGCATGCTTCTTTACAGAATATAAATAGTTAAGGGAATAGGGTACTTGGTATCACAGGGGTATAACTGGTGCAATAAATAAGGTAAAGTAAAACAGGTGCAGTAAAGTAAATGACAATGCTGAAAAGGAAAAGGTACTGATATATATATATATATAGATCAAAAGTTTTGGGTAGTACAAGCGTAAAGACGCTTCAGAAGTAAAAGCAAAAAGGTACAATAACCTACTCACTAGTCAGCAGCTCTAGTCTATAAATACAACTCAAAAGTCTACTGATACACACTACACACTACACACTACTGTACATACTACACAACCATAACAACTCTAATCAGCATCTCCATCTCTGGATCTCTGACTCAATTCCAAGGAAACTCTGGTCCTCCCAGCCTCTCAAAGTCCTCCATCACCTCGGTAGCCCATCCCATAAGTGCAACAGGGCCTCGGCCAGGTAGTGTAGCTCCATGTAGCCTAGCCTCAAGAATCCTGCGTGTCACATGGATCTCCTCTCGAAGCTCCCTCACACCACGATCAACATCTGTAGTCCTGATGATATGCTGCAGCTCTCGAATCTGGGCCAACAAGGAATCACGCTCCAATAGAAGAGCCTCATACCGGTAATAAGGAACTGGGGGCAATATAGACTGGAATGGGGCACCTGCAACTGAATGCCCAGTAGAATCTGAATCAACTGGTGGGGGTCCTCTGATAGGTGGTCTCATGCCTGGGGGTGGAATAGCCTGCAGTGGTACGGGCTGCAACACAGGTGGAGGTAGAATAGCCAACACTGGTGGAACAACAGGACGTGGATCTGAAGATGATATTCCAACTGAAGGCTCCGAGTGATCAGCTGATACGGGGATGAAAGAGTCGGCCATCGCTGCTATCTGAAATCATATCGTAATATAAGAATCTCGAACCACGATGCGAATCATACTAATACCTATTATATCGTATCACTCGACCTCTCGACGTTCTATCTTTCTATTCCTTAATTCTAATCCTAACCCTCTACCCATTCCCGTCAATCTAGGCTTGTGTCAGTGACTTATAACATGTAGCTCTGAAACCAAACCTGTGGCGCCCTCCAAACCCCGGTCAGAAGTTTGGGGTCCACACACACACACACCTTATTTATAACCTGCTTATAACAATAATAAAGATAATAATAATATGCAGTGACCTTACTTACCAAATACCACGGACCGCAACAGGTTAAAGTATGCACACAAGCCAAACACACCTACTTATATTACAAACATTCAAATCCCAACTATTCAAACTCAGAACTGAGTATCAAACATTATTACAAACTATTACAAACTTAAATTATCCCAAAAGAAGCCTACTAGCTTAACTTGATCAACCTGAACCCCTAGCTCTCACGCTGGACTGGGGATCTTCGTTACCAACTGGTTCCTTCTTAACTGGAAAAGAATATAAACAACATCGCACAAATAAGCTAACTAGCTCAGCAAGTCACAATGACAAAACTGAGAATAATGATCATCAAATAAAAAGGGTTTTGATATCGAGTGCACAATGAATTATGATTTAGAATTGGATATTATATTTTCATTTTAAAAACCAAGGTTAGGCTGCTGATCAGTCGCGCACTAACCCCGAGCAAAGCACACAACACTGCTCTAACTACTGGATCCAAGGCACACATTGGCCTAACTTGACCATTATATGGTCTGACTACGAATCTGGTCCACAATTTTATAAAAACAATCCAATTCTAACATAATAATAGAATAAACAGTAATAAGCAGTAAACCGAATCATTAACAATATTGACCGTTCAATAATGAAATGGTTTCAATCTGCATAAGGATCAATATGGCATTTTCAAAGCTTGGATGTTAGGTAATGAAAGAATTGGATAATAAAGGAATCAATGTTTCAGGGTTATTAGGAATTGGTCTTTCAAATCATAAGGTACAATGTTTTGAGTATATAAGTAATTCGGTTCAGTGTTTGGTATTTAGTTTGTATATATTTGTGGAGTAGTATCGTATATCTGTGGTTCGTATTTGGGTATACAACAATCAATGGTTTAGAGCGAATAAAGTTTATGGCTCAAGATCAATAACTGGAATCAGGGTTTTGGGTTCAGTGCTTCAAAGCACTTGCAATATAGAACAGGACTATCAATCCACTACAATATATCTTGAGAAAGTTCAGAACACTTGCCTGGTATTAGCTTGCTATACTTCTCTAACTTTCAATCACAACCGTCTACTCCTCGACTATCTGTTTCCCTTTTCTATGCCTTGCCTCTTCTGCTCACATATCATAAGCATCTATCAATATTTAACTCATACGATTCTATTCGACATATACTTTTATCTACCCTTCGTTTTACCCAAATCCGATTAACGGATTGAAAGTTATACTATAAACAAGTAAAAATCGAATATATGGACTGACAGTTAACCAACAAGTCACATATAGCACATAACACGTCAAATAATCAATGACATATCACTTATAAAGAAGTCTCAAGTCATAGACAGGCTTTCGGGTATTTAAAATGATTTTTAAAATATTTTTCGGAATTAAAACGGGTCGTTGGATCAATTTCAGAGTAATAAACAGGGTTCGGTTGGCCAAATCTGGCTTCAAAACAATTTTATAATAATTATCGAGCCTTGAAAACAATTTGAAATAATATTTTAAAGCTCGAAACTATGTTTCGGAATTTTTAAATAATTAAATCTAATTAAATAATTAATTAAAATCAATTAATAATTAATTAAATGAATTAATCAATTAATTTTCAAATTAATTAATCAATTAAACAATTAAATATTAACTGAAATTAATTAACTAATTAATTCAGATTTATTTTTGAATTAAAAATAATTTTTGGAATTAAAATAATAATTTTAGAATTTTCAGAAATTAAAAACGAATTTTCATAATTAAAATAAATAGAAAATATGATTTTTGAATATTTTTAAAACAAGAATCCTAAATTTTCAAACTCTCAAAAGTTCTGGGACTGAACTTCATCGTCCCCAATAATTGAGGTACTAAACTGTAATTGTACAGTTCCAGTCGCCGGAAAACACAGGGGTGGCCGGAGAACACGATTCCGATACCCTCACCTTACCATCTGCTCTAGATATACTCTACACAACACCAGGAATAGTTAAGCTAGAAAGTTAAGTCACTTTTTAACTGCCTAGATTCGTGTAGTGTGTGTGTGGTTAAAACACTTATTCACTGGGAAACTCAAGTGTCTCTTTGGCTTCTTTTCTCCCTCTATAAATTCAAATCCTTCTCTCTTCATTATTCATCACAATTTCTTTTTCTCAACAAACATCCTATCTTCAAACTTTCATCTTGTTCAAATCTATCCAATGGCCGCTCCTGTATTCTACACGCTCAACAATGATGTTTATCTTCCAGCCCTTCATTTGGCTGATAATAAGGTCTATTATGACCCTTTTGGGCATCGAGTCCGCATCAAATGGATCATTTGCAGCCCTTTTGATGTTCCCCTTGAAGTTTTTAACGAACTCTCTTGGGATGATCAGATAAACACTCTATTTTTCGAGGGAGAAGTCTCTCTGGAGCAAGAGAGACGTGCTTTGGTGGCTGAGCAGGAACGCCTTGCTGCTCTGGAGCTGCAAGAGAGAATCATTTTTCTTGCACACTCCATGTCCAGAGCGTAACAACGCAGGGCAAGGAGGATTGAAGCTGAGAAGAGGCAGAGAATAGAGTACTTAGGATTAGGGTTTAAATTGTTAAAATCTAAATCTTCCTGTACTCTGTTTCAATATTAATGAAAATATTTCACCTTCTCTATTTTAAAGTTGTTTGTGTCTTGTTTGCTATGTGTTTACAATTCATCTGAGTATCATATTTTCTGTAATACTGTTTGCAACTGAAAACATCATAAAGTTACATATGTTCAATGCAGTACAGGGTAAACACAATTTCTTCAAAACAACAACAGGGAACTCAGACAAATCACTCGAAGCAGAGATAACACATTTGATTTCATCTGATGCATCAAACATATCAATGGATAAGTAAAGTAGAATATTACACAAAATCACTTTTGATTTATGTTTTAAATCTCTTAACTTTTGTATGTTAACATCTTTGAAAATCAAATTTTTACAAAATTCTCTGAATTTGCCTAAAAGATTTGCAAGAAACTTGTTAATTACAAGATTTCTGAGATCTATGGATCACCCAACGGGCATTTATGCTAAAATGCAGTTAATACATCTTTCACATCCAAACTGCAGTTCACCCAGGCACAACAACACAAACACAAACTCAAACACAATCCCACTCAGGTAACTCTCAAAAGGAACCTGTTTTATAAAAGGACAGAAACCTCACAAAATGTTCTTCATTTGGTTTGCTGTTTGAGAAAAGAAGGATGTAATAAGCAAAGATCCTCATGCTTATTTAAAACTTTCAGAATTCATGAAGAGGATACTTGTGCTTACTAAATCATTACTGCTACAAGCTATTCTGATTCATCTCCAAAGAAAGGACTAGAACTTCATCTGTTAATGGTCTTCACAATAGCTCATTAACCCTGTCAGGTCAACCTTAGGGAGGATTTGTTAAGGGAAGCTGTCAAAAGTTCCTACAATAGCAAAGTTAAAAGAGAGTAAAGGAGATTACTCTTGGACATATAGATGAGACTATCAAAAGATTCTTACTTCCTGGATCATGCACATAAGAACCTATGTCTTAATGGGGTTTAGTAGAAAAACTATTCCATGATCCATGTTCCACAAGAATCTATACTTCACATAGTATAGAAGACAATGAAGAATCTCTTGAAAAACATGACACAACTGCACAACAAACAGTGTTAACAGAAGCTCAGAATTCAAACAGTGGACTAGAGTACACAAGAACCTTGATGTCAAAGTCATACAACAACTCTTGAATCTCTAGCCACACAAGAACCATTACCTCAAAATGGTGATGAAGGCAGAATCAATAAGAACACTGTGAGAATAACTAAAACTGATGAAAGATGCAGCTGCATACGAAGGTTAAATTAATCAGCTGCTTCTTCAAAATCTCACAAGGTATGAAATGCATATCTACTTTTTTGATGAAATGAGTATGATTAGACCTATATGGATCATGAAAGAGATATGTCCTAAGTCCAATCATGTATGAGGATTTAAGAATAACTTTTATGTAATCTGTTTTAATTTCATTGATATTAATAAAAGACTTGTTTTTTTATTGCGGGCTCTATCTATTTTAAGTGTTTAAATAAGATGTACCACAGTTTAGAGTAAAACTTTTTATGGATTGTGATGAGATCATAATAATGAGACCTAAAAGATGATAACTCTAAACTTAAATAGTTCCTGGTCGTAGGATTACTAACTGGTAATTAATAATCCGCAAAGATCGGTACATACTATGCTTGCTTCATTATGAAGGATGTTTGTTCTCATAGACATTTGTGTGGTGACACTATAGCTAGTATGTAGGTGCTTATTATAGAATAAGTTCACTGAACATGACTCACACAGCTGAACAACTGATGGAGTTCACTCACGTGTCAGCAGTTGTTCACATAGTGATAGTTGTACAAGTATTCTTAGACTTGAGGTCATCATAGTCATCTTGTGTACACTGAACTATGCTTTGGTTGAGTTCTTAGTCTTCAGGGACAATTATAAGGGCTCTACTGGGTATAGGAATTTGTATATGAAGATAGCGTATGATCAATAAAGGATCTACCCCTTCCAGTGAAGGAAGAGAATGTTCAATGCTGATCCATTTATGCTAGTTCAGGAATCTCTGGCCAGAGTGAATGAAATTAGAAATGAGTTTCTAATTTACATTAAATAGAACTAAGCATAGTGAATGGGAAAGCAAGTGATTAAATAAGATAGGCTTGACACAAGTTCCATGCCTTGTATTTAATCGTGACATTGCAGGGTAGAAGGAATTAAATGTACGGTAACTACTCACTGAATAGGTTCTTGGTATTCTAAGCAGTGAATTCGCATTATCCGGATAGTCGCGATATGCTGAGAAGTATCCCTCACGATGTAGAATAAATATGATTAATTAATTAATTAATCATATTTAATGAATTAGAGAATTTATATAAATAATGATAAAATAATTTTATTATTATTTATTTCTACTACCGGCTTAATATTGAACCTACAGGGTCACACCATAAAAGAGAATGATTTAATGGTGGAGGAATTAATTAATAATGGCTGATAATTATTTTTTATGAAATAAATAATTAATTGGAAAATTTAATAATTGATTAAATGAGATTTAATTGATTATAAATTAATTAATAAAAGTTCTTAATATTATTAATTAAGAATTTAATTTTTGGAAATTAAATCAAGAGCGAGAATTATTTCTAAAGTGTTTAGAAAAAGAATTAATAATTAAAAGGTGTTTTAATTATTAGTGAGAATAATAAAGGGTTTATAATAATAATATTTTATGGGAAATTTTTAGCTGAAAATTTTGCCTATAAATATACCATTATAAATCCTATTTTTGCCTCAACCTAAAAAGTTTACAAAACCCTAATTCTCTCCACCTCCTCCTCCTCCATTACATCGATTTCTTGGTGGATACCGGTGGAGTGCTTCACACTTGAGGAGCAGCTGCTAAGGATCTCCACTCATCGTTCTTGGATCTCTATTAAAGACCTCCATCTTTCCATTTACGTAAAGCTTCTTAAGGTAAACATACTGAACTACGAATTAAATATTATTTTTCGCATGGATCCTGCGGAGGGTTTCGGTTTTTTTTAAGATTTATACTTACATTTTCGCTGCGTTTATGTGCTAAAAACCCTTCAATGGCATCAGAGCTACTTGCGAAAAGTTTTTAATTCGTTTATGTGTTTAAATGTTTTTGATATATGAGCATGTATGTGATTCGCCATGATTTGATGTTGAAATAATATGCTTATATATGTATGGTTTTGAATATATGATATTCATGTGAGTTGTATAATCATAAGATGATTATGTAATCTGTATATATACTGATATATACATGATTTATGTTTGTTCTAATTATGATAATCATATTAGATACGGATTCTGAACTGGCTGCTGCAGATTTGCTGAAATCTGGGTCTGGTGTCCGATTTACGCAAACGAATACGCTATTCCATAGGTAAACGAGCGTCTGAACAAAACTGATAGCAAAAGCTATCAACGACTCGTCTGTAAGGCGTTTGACATCGTTTACTACCCGTAAACAGTGATTCTTGTTATTCTGATTTGATTATGATTTTTCTGATTTTTGTCATATTTTTTTTATGATTAGATCATGGATAATATGATATGTTAAGATCAGATTATGTGTTTTAACATGCTTTTATGTGTCGTGTGAGCATGGTGGATGGTTATGGCCTTTCGACCTTAGTGTAATGGTTTTGGTTTTGGTTTTAAATACGACTTGCATGTCGTCAATCTTTGTAATCATAAATCTCGAATGTAACTCGAGTTATTCTTGTAAGTTCATTAGATTAGTTTTACTTTCAATCATGTAATGTAATTGAAGACTCAAGAAGGCTATCCAGTGGAGGTGATACAAAGAAGAAGGCGAGGCATACAAGAAGTCTAAACAAAGAAGAAGACTTATGTAATAAGTAGTTGTATTTATTTCCATCACCATTTTAGATTGACCTTGATCTTTATCATGAGCTTGATAAAGATCACATAGGATGGGGCCATAACCAAACATATTTACTTTATTGCACTTTACATTTACTTGTTTATTTAATTTTATATATGAGATATATGCCTATGTTTACCATGCGATGATAGATTTAGGTGAACTTAAATTAATATAAGGCGTGCTCTAGAAAATCTAGAATATGAATCGTTTTCTTGCCATAACACTAATATTATGAATACAATCATGAGATTCTTGTATTTATGAAACACGTAATTAAATATAAATTTTCAATATTGAGAGAAAGGATGATTCTGTCAAAAGCAGATTTCTATCTGTAAGAAAGGGTTATCAAGTGACGCCTCTTGACAATGCTCCACCCGATCTGGGAATCATCTGATTATCGATTATTGATTTGAAATATTTAATTTAAAAGGAAGAATCTCTTTATAATATGATTATGATTGTAACGTAATATAATCCCTCTAAAATTAAATAATATCAAGTAGTAATTGGCCAATGACACAACGGGCTTGTGTTGGTCATAGCCTTCCAACATGGTAGAAAGTGGTTCTTATTTTTAAATCATTGTCGTTTCGTGCTACAGCCGAGGGCTTTGATTTCGAAATAAGAAATACTTGTCTATTACATAGAGATGTGTACATTGAATTAGAATCTAAAGGTCGTTACGTGCTACAGCCGTGGGCCGTTGGAGACTGATTCAATTGTACGAAATATTGGGTTAGACTTGACTTAGAATATTGAGTTTTTCGTGCCACAGTCGTGACTCAATTATTCAAGAGGCTAAAGTTATATTAGGAAATAACATAAGATGTAATTGACAAGAGTTGTCTGCCTATTGAACATCACATGACGTTTTGTGCTACAACCGAGGTTGTGTGATGGAATATAGGATTCCTATTCCCACTAGCATTATGAATGCTTAATTTTCACTTAGGGGGTTGAATAAATTAGATAAACTAGTGGGAGACACTTATGAATAAAGACCCGATTCATATAGTGTTTTGAAATAAAATTGAATATTTGCTAAGTGTTGTTATGTGTTTATCATTTACAGATTTACTATATTCGTCATGTCTTCTGCACTATCACTCCGGAGCATACTAGATGCTCACAAGTTGACTGGTCCTAATTTAGCTGTTTGTTTTCACTGTAACAAGTTGGGGCACTGGAAGAGGAACTGCAAGGTTTACCTTGTATAATTGAAGAAGAGGAAGGGTAGTGAGACTACCGCTTCTGATTCAGGCATGTTCATGATCGAAGTTAATATGTCACTAGGTCAAATTTCTACTTGGGTATTAGATACCGCCTGTGGTTCTCATATTTGCAATCCGTTGCAAGGACTAAAGGGAAGTAGGACTCTTGAAAAAGATGAGGTGATTCTACGTATGGGTAATGGAGCAAGGGTTGCGACCATATCTGTAGGATCATTTAGTTTACATATGCCTACGGGAAATACTATTATTTTGAATAATTGTTAGTACGTTCCCTCTATTGTGAGGAATATTTTTTCTATTCCTATGTTGGATTTGGATGGTTTTTCATTTATTATTAAGAATAATGAATGTTCCATTCTTAGAGATAATGTTCTTTATGGACGTGGTATTTTAAATAATGGTCTGTATGTATGTGACGTAGAGAATGATTTACTTCTGATTGAACAAACTAACAAAAGAAAATGAGATGATGAAAATCTGACCTATTTATGGCACTGTAGGCTAGGTCATATTAGTGAAAATAGACTGCGGACATTGTATAAGGAAGGGTTACTTGACCCCTTTGATTTTGAATCATATCCTACATGCGAGTCTTGTCTATTGGGTAAAATGACCAAATCTTCATTTAGTGGACATGGAGAGAGGGCTGCAGATTTGCTAGGATTGGTACACACAGATGTATGTGGACCAATGTCTACGCAAGCCATGGGTGGATTTTCATACTTCATTACTTTCATAGATGATAGATCTAGATTCAGATATGTGTATTTGATGAAACACAAGTCTGAAGCCTTTGAAAAGTTCAAAGAATATAAGTATGAAGTGGAGAAACAAACCAAACAAAGTATTATAACTCTTCGATCAGATCGAGGTGGTGAATAGTTGAATGGAGAGTTTCTAGATTATCTCAAAGAAAATGGTATAGTATCCAAGTGGACTCCTCCATATACTCCACAGTTGAATGGGGTATCTAAAAGGAGAAATCGAACTTTGTTAGACATGGTTCGGTCCATGATGAGCTATGCGAATCTTCCAGTATTCCTACGGGGTTATGCATTGGAAACGTCAGCATATTTACTGAATAAGGTGCCTTCCAAATCTGTTCCTCAAGCTCCATATGAGATATTGAAAGAAAGGAAACCGAGTCTTAAACACGTTAATATTTGGGGATGTCCAGCTTATGTCAAGAAAGTTGACCCAGATAAGCTGGAATCTCGATCCGTAAAATGTAATTTTGTGGGATATCCTAAAGAGACTTCGGTGTATTACTTTTACACCGATCATCGGGTGTTTGTCTCCAGACATGCTACCTTCTTGGAAAAGGGGTTTATCCTTGAAGGAAACAGTGGGAGCAAATTTGAACTTGATGAAGTTCAAGAAGCACAAGCTACTACGGATCAAGTGGAAACACCTATTCAGACTGAACAACCTTCTGTGGAACAGCCCATTCGTAGGACATGGAGAGTGTCTCGCCAACCTGAGAGGTATTATGGCCTTGTCATTGAGAATGGCAATGAGTTTTCAATCATTGATGATGATGATCCCGTGACCTATAATGAGGCTATGAGTTGTGTTGACTCGGAGAAATGGCATAGTGCCATGAAATCCGAAATGGAATCTATGTATACCAACCAAGTATGGACTCTGGTTGAGGCGACTGAAGGTGTTAAGCCTATTGGGTGCAAGTGGGTATACAAAAGAAAGATTGGAGCAGATGGCCATGTGGAGACCTATAAAGCCAGGCTCGTGGCAAAAGGATTCAAACAAAGGCAAGGGATTGACTTTGATGAAACTTTTTTGCATGTAGCCCTGTTAAAATCAATTCGAATTTTGCTTGCGATTGCTGCTTACTACGACTATGAGATCTGGAAAATGGACGTGAAAACGGCCTTCCTCAATGGGGAACTTGAGGAGGAAGTGTATATGACACAGCCAGAGGGTTTTCTTTCCAAGGGAAATGAACACCTAGTGTGTAAGCTGCTGTGAACCATATATGGTTTAAGGCAAACTTCTCGTAGATGGAACATCCGTTTTGATGAGACAATCAAAGAGTTTGGTTTTATCAAAAATATAGATGAACCATGTGTCTACAAGAAGGTTAGTGGGAGCACGGTAACATTTCTTGTATTGTATGTAGATGACATACTTCTTATAGGAAATGATATACTGATGCTGCAATCAGTCAAAGTATGGCTATCAAAGAACTTCACCATGAAGGACTTGGGAGAAGCATCCTACATTCTCGGTATGAAGATCTATATAGATAGATCTAGAAGAATGATAGGTCTTACCCATGGTACATACATCCAGAAAGTGCTTAAAAGGTTTAACATGGAAAACTCCAAAAGAGGTCTCATACCGATGAGCCATGGAGTGTCCCTTTCCGAAAAAATGTCTCCTAAGACACCTGAGGAAAGAGAGCATATGAGTAAGATTCCTTATGCTTCAGCAATAGGATCTATCATGTACGCAATGTTGTGTACTAGGCCTGATGTTGCTTATTCAATTAGTGTGACGGGCAGATATCAGTCCAATCCAGGTGAAGACCACTGGAAAGCAGTGAAAAACATCCTTAAGTACTTGCGAATGACTCATGACATTTTCTTGTTTTTGTGGTGAATCTGAGTTGAAAATAGAGGGTTATACTGACTCTAGTTTTCAATCAGAGAGTGATAGCAAATCCATGTCAGGGTACGTGTGTTGGATTTTTAAACGCAGCGGGGCGTGGAAAAACACTTTTACACATACAAAATCCAAATAAAAGCATATAAATCGTGAATAAAAATTCGAGGGATCGAATCTAACCTTTAAAAATAATTCGGAGACAACGCTCAGAGATCCTTAGCAGTTGCTCCTCAAGTGTGAAGCACTCCACCGGTATCCACCAAGAAAACGACTTTTAGGAGGAGGAGGAGGTGGAGAGAATTTGGTTTTCTAAAACTTTTGGGTTTCTTGGGTTGGAATAAAAATAGGGTCTATAATAGTGTATTTATAGGCAAAATTTTCAGCTGAAATTTTCCCATAAATAATATTATTATTATCCCATTTATTATTCTCATTAATAATTAAAACACCTTTTAATTATTAATCCTTTTTCTAAACACTTTAGAAATAATTCTCTCTCTTGATTTAATTTCCAAAAATTAAATCCTTTAATTAATAATATTAAGAACTTTTCTTAATTAATTTATAATCAATTAAATCTCATTTAATCAATTATTAAATTTGCCAATTAATTATTTATTTCACAAATAAATAATTATTTAGCCATTATTAATTAATTCCTCCACCATAAAATCATTCTCTTTTTATGGTGTGACCATGTAGGTTCAATATTAAGCCGATAGTAGAAATAAATAATAATAAAACTATTTTATCATTATTTATATAAATTCTCTAATTTATTAAATATGATTAATTAATAAATCACATTTATTCTACATCGTGTGTGATGCTTCTCAACATATCGCGACTATCCGGATAATATGAATTCACTGCTTAGAATACCAAGAACCTGTCAGTGAATAGTTACCGTACAATAAACTCCTTCTACCCTACAATGTCCCGATTAAATACAAGGCATGGATCTCGTGTCAAGCCTATCTAATTTAATCACTTGCTTACCATTTATTATGCGTAGTTCTATGTAAATTAGAAACTCCTTTCTAATTTCATTTACTCTGGCTAGAGATTCCTGAACTATCATAAGTGGATCAGCCTTGAACATTCGCTTCCTTCACTGGAAGGGGTAGATCCTTTATTGATCATACACTATCTTCGTGTACAAATTCCTATACCCAGAAGAGCCCTAATAATTGTCCCTGGAGACTAAGAACTAAACCAAAGCATAGTTCAGTGTACACAAGATGACTATGATGACCTCAAGTCTAAGGATACTTGTACAACTATCACTAAGCGAACAACTGCTGACACGTGAGTGAACTCCATCAGTTGTTCAGCTGAGCGAGTCATGTTCAGTGAACTTATTCTATAATAAGCACCTACATACTAGCTATAGTGTCACCACACAAATGTCTATGAGAACAGACATCCTTTATAATGAAGCAAACATAGTATGTACCGATCTTTGCGGATTATTAATTACCAGTTAGTAATCCTATGACCAGGAACTATTTAAGTTTAGAGTTATCATCTTTTTAGGTCTCACTATTATGATCTCATCATAACCCATAAAAAGCTTTACTCTAAACTATGGTATATCTTATTTAAACACTTAAATAGATAAAGCCCGTAATAAAAACACAACAAGTCTTTTATTAATATCAATGAAATTAAAACAGATTACATAAAAGTTATTCCTAAATCCTAATACACGATTGGACTTAGGACATATTCCTTTCAATGTGTTTACTCTGAATGGTGGTGCGATTAGTTGGAAGAGTTTCAAACAGTCTACAACGGCTGACTCCATAGCGGAAGCAGAATATATAGCTACAAGTGAGGCTGCAAAAGAAGTCGTTTGGATGAGGAAATTTGTTTCTGAGTTGGGAGTTGTTCCTAGCGTTGAAGAGCCTATTGTGTTGTATTGTGATAACAACGCAGCAATAGCACAAGCCAAGGAACCTAGGTCTCATAAAAATTCCAAACATGTCCTTCGGCGCTTTCATCTGATTAGGGAGATTGTTGAAAGAGGAGATGTCAACGTCGAGAGAGTTGACACACATAACAACGTAGCAGACCCACTCACAAAGCCACTTTCTCAAAGTCACTTTGATCGTTATAAAGACAAGATGAGTATTAGATACCAGAGTGATTGGCTTTAGTACAAGTGGGAGATTGAAAGAGATATGTCCTAAGTCCAATCATGTATGAGGATTTAGGAATAACTTTTATGTAATCTGTTTTGATTTCATTGATATTAATAAAAGACTTGTTTTTTTTATTGCGGGCTCTATCTATTTTAAGTGTATAAATAAGATGTACCACAGTTTAGAGTAAAGCATTTTATGGATAGTGATGAGATCATAATAATGAGACCTAAAAGATAATAACTCTAAACTTAAATAGTTTCTGGTCGTAGGATTACTAATTGGTAATTAATAATCCGCAAAGATCGGTACATACTATGCTTGCTTCATTATGAATGATGTTTGTTCTCATAGACATTTGTGTGGTGACACTATAGCTAGTATGTAGGTGCTTATTATAGAATAAGTTCACTGAACATGACTCACACAGCTGAACAACTGATGGAGTTCACTCACGTGTCAGCAGTTGTTCACATAGTGATAGTTGTACAAGTATCCTTAGACTTGAGGTCATCATAGTCATCTTGTGTACACTGAACTATGCTTTGGTTTAATTCTTAGTCTCCAGGGACAATTATAAGGGCTCTAATGGGTATAGGAATTTGTACACGAAGATATTATATGATCAATAAAGGATCTACCCCTTCCAGAGAAGGAAGAGAATGTTTAATGCTGATCCACTTATGCTAGTTCAGGAATCTCTGGCCAGAGTGAATGAAATTAGAAAGGAGTTTCTAATTTACATTAAATAGAACTAAGCATAGTGAATGGGAAAGCAAGTGATTAAATAAGATAGGCTTGACACAAGTTCCATGCCTTGTATTTAATTATGACGTTGCAGGGTAGAAGGAATTAACTGTACGGTAATTATTCACTGAATAGGTTCTTGGTATTCTAAGTAGTAAATTCGTATTATCCGGATAGTCGCGATATGCTGAGAAGTATCCCTCACGATGTATAATAAATATGATTAATTAATTAATCATATTTAATGAATTAGAGAATTTATTTACATAATAATAAAATAGTTTTATTATTATTTATTTCTACTACCGGCTTAATATTGAACCTACAGGGTCACACCATAAAAGAGAATGATTTAATGGTGGAGAAATTAATTAATAATGGCTGATAATTATTTATTTATGAAATGAATAATTAATTGGAAAATTTAATAATTGATTAAATCATTTAATTGATTATAAATTAATTAAGAAAAGTTCTTAATATTATTAATTAAGAATTTAATTTTTGGAAATTAAATCAAGAGAGAGAATTATTTCTAAAGTGTTTAGAAAAAGAATTAATAATTAAAAGGTATGTTAATTATTAGTGAGAATAATAAAGGGTTAATAATAATAATATTTTATGGGAAATTTTCAGCTGAAAATTTTACCTATAAATATACCATTATAAACCCTATTTTTGCCTCAACCTAAAAAGTTTACAAAACCCTAATTCTCTCCATCTCCTCCTCCTCCATTACATCGATTACTTGGTGGATACCGGTGGAGTGCTTGACACTTGAGGAGCAACTGCTAGGGATCTCCGCTCATCGTTCTTGGATCGCTATTAAAGACCTCCATCTTACCATTAACATAAAGCTTCTTAAGGTAAACATACTGAACTACGAATTAAATATTATTTTTCGCATGGATCCTGCGGAGGGTTTCGGTTTTTTTTACGATTTATATTTACGTTTTCGCTGCGTTTATGTGCTAAAAACCCTTCAAATCACCCCTAATCATATAATCACAGATAACTCTTCTCAGCCACCTCTTATTTCTGTAGGTCAAACAACATTTGTTCCTTTCATGTGAGGATGAGAGAAAAGATTGAGTGAAAAACAAAAAATAAGAGAGGCATGATCCTTCCTGGCAAAAGAAGAGGTATATGAGTGTCTAGACTTAGTAATCCTTGTGAGGAAACTCTGACTCTTAAAAGTCATGAGACTAGTGCAGTGAGAAGTAGTGAGACTACTTTAAAAGAACATAGAGTTTAGGACTTGTGTTACTAAAAGACTTTTTCTGCAGGTCTAAGTCTCCTATTTTACCTGTTGAAGTCATTATAGCTTGAAGATGCAGATATTGTTCTAAATGGACAATGACACAAGCTTGAAAAACATGCATCTAGTTGATTCTTCCCACCTCAAGATAATGTCAAAAAGGGGGAGAATATATCTAAATGCAAAAACAGTTGTTGGATGTTGCCAGACAATAGTACTCTCTTCTTGATAGGGGGAGAGAAGAGTAAATCTAAATGCACTGGGAAGATTGACTTCTGCATTTAGCTAGAGCTTTGACATCATCAATTTGAACTTGTGTATAATTTCATAATGAACAAGTTGGGGGAGATTGTCATCCATAAGTGATGATGTCAAAGAATACTGAAGATAATAATATCATTAGTGGCCCTGGTCAAAGTGTGAAGCATAGCCAAATGGACATCTGATCTAGGGAGAATAATGAACTGTTACTTTTCATAATCTGTTAAGCTTGGGGTTAGTCTTGTTAACATGCATGAATGTATGTTAAGTAATCTTCTCACCAATCGGGAGAGATTGTTATGCAAGACATGCTTGTATCTAAAAAAGACTAAGTCATTTTGTCAACCCTAAGTAAGTTGTATTGTTATCTTAATTTGTATTTTGTACTTGTAACACTTAAAGTCTGTAAAAATGTCAAAGGAGCAGACTGGAGTCTTTTTCTTAAAACAGTATCAAGCCTAAGGATTCTATCTGGAAGAAGATCAAAAAGATCATGCCTTAGAAGAATTTTGAAGAAGCTTGGAGTTGAATAAATCTGTTTGGATAAAAATACTCGAAGTCAGGATCTCTACAAGTCACAGATTTAGTGATATAGAGAAGTCATTCGAGAACTCCAAATGACTTATCGAGATGTCAGGAAAGCTACAAGATAACTCATAGAGATATCGACAAGTCAAGAAGACATGAAGGTTGGAGATATCGATAAGTCATTTCTTCACTAGAGAACTCAGAGTTATCGACAAGTCTACATTCATTAGAGAAATATGAGTTATCAATAAGTCTAAGTCTACTAGAGAACTCAGAGATATCGATAAGTCAAAATTCACTAGAGAACTCTAAGTTATCGACAAGACAAAGTGAAGACATGATGCTGAGAGATCTCGACAAGCTAAAGTTTCATTCGAGAACTCAGAGACCTCTATAAGTCAAATTCACTAGAGCATTAGAGATCTCGATAAGTCATTATACTTATCGAGATGTCAAGATCTCTATGTGCCTAAACTGGAGATCTCGAGTAAAATTCTTAAAGTACAGAATCACAGACTAGTTCAATATTCAAGATAAACAATCAACAAACAATCCAACCAGCTGGATTGACAAGTCTACAAAAAGCAGCTTGAAGAATGTGCAAGATCAATGGTAAATATTACCTGACAAAGGAAGATCAAAGCGAACACTGGATGCTAAATATATGCTAAGCCAGAAATAGAAGATCTACTTTTATAAATAGAAATGACAAGTGACAGTTTAGAAAAGCTAATAGCATATCTTATTACACACTGTGTAACCAGCAGTTAACTAAGTTATAAAGTTAACTCTGGTCCTTTAGTTAGTTGTAACAAATTAGATCAAATTTCTTGTAACACTCTCAAGGAGAAGCTAAGCTCTTTTGTTAGGTCACACACACTGTAGAGGGAGTGAATACAATGTATAATACAATCAAATCGAACTTTAATATCTTAAGTAAAAGAAAACAAACTTTATTGAAACAATAAACTCTGTTACAGTATGGAACTGTTACCTCTCAGTGATAAACAAATATCACGAGAGCTGCTAGGGTTACAATGAATAATCTTCTTGAATATGATAACACTTATAGTGTAAACCCTATGTCTGTGTTTATATACTACACAGTTACAAGATAATCGCTAATTGATATGGAATATAATTCTGCTTCCTAAAATATATCAATCAGATATCTTTTCTTCCAAGTATTCCATTCTTCACGGAACTCCTTCTTCATGCATCTCTTCTTATGTTTATCTCGATCTTCTTTCCTTTAATCAGCTACTGTCCTTATCCGAACGTCCTTCAGCACTTAAGTTCTGATATCTAACTTCTGATGATTATCTCCTGATAATATAAGTACTGATATCCTTAAGTCCTGACTTCCAGTATAAGTACTGATTAATGGTTAAATACTGATTTGTCCTGTTAAGTAAGATCTGAAATCTAAACATAAATCATATTAGTCATGACATTATCAAATATATCTAACAATCTCCCCCAACTTGTAAATTAGCATAATATACAAGTTTAACAGATATTTGATGATGTCAAAAACATTAAGTACAAATACATGAGAATTGGACTAGATAACTACAACTTACAGTCCTTAAAGCTTTACCAATATTTAACTTCTGATAACAACTTCAGTCTGTACAAATATTAGAATTTAAGCAGTTGTAGATCTTTGACTTGGCTTCATTATCTGATCTCTCTGATGTCAGGAGTTGTTCAGAGATAGTTCTTCAACAAACATCTCTCAGCATATCTAAGTTCATCAATCATTCTCCTTTTGGCATCTTTAAGCTCTGCAGTATCTTCACCAATTTAAAAGATTGCAGCTCTGAGATCATTGATCTTTGCTTTTCTTATATCCTGATCCAGTCTGATCAAATAAGCTTTATCAGACTCAAGATTGAATTCCACAGCCCTGTACCCTAGAAAGGTAGTTATAATTTGAGCAGAATTGGGCTTCATTTCAACTATATCACCCTTGTGATCTCTGTACTTTGGAACGTATGTGCTGTCAGACTTAACAGAATAAAGCCTTTTTTGTCTCTGAATCTGATCCTTCAAATAGTTTGCAGCAGTCCCTGTCAATCTGTCATCCACTTGAAGTAAGAATAGTACATGCTCCAATTCTTCAAAATACTTCAATGGAATGGCATTTTGTCTTATATGATAAACCCTACCATCTGTCATGAAATACAACAAGATGTATTCTTTCAAGTAGGTATGGTAAACCATTTGTACAGATTCCAGTTGATTCAATCTCTCAGGAGTTGCTCCAATACCTGGTTCACTCAAGGAAGTTGGATCATTGGTAGTGTTCTATATTCTTCTTTCATCAGCACTTCCCAATCCAGTTTTATCTCTTGCTTCCTTTCCAGTAACTACTCTTGCTTCAAAACCACTTGCAGCAGTCTTTAAAGATTGAGTCTATTTTGCTTTAGTGAATCCTGGTAGGAGTGTCTTTGGTCTAACTTCTGATATCAATTTAACTTGAGCTGTGTCAGAGGTTACTTGCTTCTTCAAAATATCAAAACTTACAGCTTCTTGACTCTGAACAACTTGAGCCATGTCAGAGGTTGTTTTAAGAACTTTTCTTGAAGTCAGAGCAAGATCATCCTTTTCATCAGTAATTTCTTCATTCTCAGGAGGCACATAAACCTTGATAGATTCACCAACCTTTTCTTTACTCTTGGATCTTGGATCTTGGATCTATCTGCGGTTGTGATTTAGCCAATGTTGCTTCAGTATGTGTCCTTTCTTTGATCACAATGCCTTTGAGTTTTGGAAGTGGCTTTTTACCAGAAGCTTCAGATTTAGATGCAACTTTCTCTGATTTAAGTCTGGCTTCTTCTTCCATTAAACTCTCCAAGTCCATTCCTGGATTTTCCTGAAGAAATAACTGTCTTGACATTTCCTCATCAAGATCTAAAAGTTCATCAGAACTTATCCTTTTACCAGTAGCAGAACTTATTCTTTTCCCAGTATCAGAACTTGTCCTGTGACTTGTGATTTCAGCTTGTCTTGATGTGAATCCTCTACCTTGACTATGACCTCTACCCATTCCAGAGCTTCCTCGATCATCTTTTCCATCATCCTTCCCTTTCAGTGTCTTGTCAGTCTTATATTTGGACTTAATTACTTTCTCCCCCTTTTTGGCATCAGCAGGTAATAGAAGAGAGACAAGCAATTCCACTGAAGATTGGATTTCATGAAGTTGTGATTGCTGAGAAGCTTGATTTTTCAGAATATCACCAATCTGAGCTTGTTGATGATCTTGAGTCTTCTCAATAGAAGCAATCCTGTCAAAGGTAGGTTGGAAGAACTTTTTCTTATCAATTTTCCAAACTTCTCCTTGCTTAATAAATTCTTCCCGAATCTTGTGTAGCTCTGCACGAGTAGTTGAATGAAGACCTTGTAGATGTTTAGTACTCAATGCAGTGACTCTGAGCTGGGTTTTGAAATCATCAGAATTTAACATTTCATCAGCTTTAGTCAAGTGCTCAGCAAGATGAATATCATTTGGAACACATGAAACTGAGTTCCATTCCTTAGTCCACTCCAGTCTTGCAGGAGTTTCACTCCAAGGCACTGGTGCTTCTCGGGTAACAAACTTCTTAATAAGTTCAGACTTAAGAATAGTTTGTTGAGGAGCATGTCCTGAAGGACCTGCTGCATCAGCATCTGCAGTTGGAGCAGCATCACCAGTATCTCCAGCATTTGCAGCATCAGAACTTAAAGAATCAGTATCTTCTGATAAGACAACAGTGTGTGTAGCAATGGAGGCTTCAGCATCCTCTAATTGCTGATCTGGTTCTAAGTTCTGATCAACAGCCATATCCTGATGCTCACCTAAAGTCTGATCATCGGCATCATGATGCATAGAAGGTGTTGTAGATAACTCTGGAGTTTGAACAGCATCAGTAACAGGTGTTGTTGAAGGATTAGTTGTTGTTGGAGCTTCTAAGAGAATTACTTCATGCACAACTAAGTTTTGAACATCAATATCAGCACTTGTGCCTGGATCAACAGGAGACACAGATGGTGTGTTAGCCTTTTCAGAAACAGCTTCCTTAGATGGAGTTGATGGAGAAGAAATGACTGTAGCAAATTCCTTGTCTTGTGAGATCAGAGATTCCTGATCCCTTTCCTTAGCTGCTTCCTCTTCATCATCTGAAACTGGCATTTTTGCCCTCTGTTTCTTGTATCTCTTTGTTGATTTGGATTCCTTGGGAGTTTCAGGAACTGTCATTCTTCTAAGCCTTTTGAGAAGCCTAGATCCCCCAATTCCAGAATCCTTCTGAGAAGTCTCTTTCTCAGCTTCACCTACAACATGTTCTGAAGAAGGAACCTGGTCCTCAGTATCAGATTCATCTCTCAAGGCAATCCTCCTTCTCTTTTGAGGTGTTTGAGGAATAGTCTTTGTCCTCTTTGGCTTGGAGGATGAAAGCTTCACAGTAGGTGCTGAGGATGAGGGTTGAACAGTCTGTGAAGTGGAGAGATATGATTTGAGATATTTCCTGAGGGTAGGTTGAGTAGAATGAGTGGTAGGTGCTGAGGATGATGGTTTTTGAGTGTTTGTTGTTGGTTGGACATCAGAGTAAACAGACCTATAAGTATTAGGATCAGCATTTACTAGGATCCGTTTTACAGACTGAGGAATCTGTAATGGTCTAACCACTGATTTCTTAGTGTCAGCATTTACCAAGGCATTAAAGTAGCGTTTTGCAACTTTAAAAGGTGGGGTTGAGGAACTGACTAATTGAGGTTCATCAGTACAAAAAGTATAAATAAGTTGACAGAATCTAGCAAAATAGACAACATTCCTATCCTCTGTCATCCTATCCCCAATAAAACCAATTATACCAGTTGCAAAATCAAAATGAATTTGATTTATAATAGCATACCCGATGTGCTGACTCAGAATTGGGATAGCATCAAAATTCGAAAATTTATTCCCAAAAGCTTTAGTGATGCAGTCGAAGAAGAAGCTCCATTCTCTTCTGATATGAGCCCATTTCAACTGCCCAAGTTTTGCCAAATTCTTTTCATACCCCAAATTTGCCATTAACTCCTGAAGAGTTGAGTCTTCTGGAATTGAAAAGGTACAACCTTCTGGGAGATGTAGAGCCTTGCGTATTGTACCAGGAGTGACTGCATAAGAAGAATCACCCACTTCAAAAACAATACTAGGAGTGCCATGTCTACCACCATCATCAAAGTGCCCAGTCCGCCAAAACGTCAGAACTTGTTGGCTCGAAAAGACTGAAGGCTGGGTTAATGCATACCCAATCTCACTGTGTGCAAGAAGATCTTGCACAAAATGCAATTCAGATGGAGCTTCAGCATGATCAAGAATTGCAGCATAGTTGTTTGGAACAAACTTAGCTCCATCAATGATTAAATCCTTAGGTGCCATGTGAAAAATTGAGATTTAAAAGTGCCTGTTAGGTGTTTGATAAAATGTCTGTATGAAAAACCAACGTGAGAAGAAGAGAGAAAGAGAGAGTAAAAGCAAGTAGAGAGAAAAAGTATGAAGGAAATAAAAGATTAAAGAAATCCTCTCTCTGTCGTACTTATACTCTGAAAAAAATGTTACCGTTGGACACCTGTCAGACATGCAGTAATAACGGATAGTTACTGGGCGCGAGAAAACAGTAATCATTACTTGCCCACTTGCCTGTTTTCAAGGAAAAACCGTTCCACTTACCCAGATATTCCATTAATTAAGGTGAAACAGTTTTAATTCAAAATTGAAACCGTTCCCACTGATTTAATTATTTTTCACTGCATCATTAATATTCTGAAAATAAATCAAGTGAAAATGACCAAGATAAATCAGATGAGTAAGTGCTGATAAAGAAAAATCAGAACTTAAATTAAAACAGAATTTATATGGTCATCAGAATATGAATAATTATCAGGATTTATCAATGCATTACAAAATAACTTAGAGGCAAAATCTTGAAACAAAAACAAATTTCATTAATATATCAAGAGAATACATTCATGAAATTAAAATTACATCAGTACTTATACAAGATTTCCCTAAGCTACTAAACCTAACATCAACAGCCTTTGTCCTAGCTCAAGAAGCAGGGCAAGGCTGATGATGAAGAAAAACAGGAAGAAGAAAATAAATCATTTCTTCTTCCTACTCTCGACAAAGAGAATGGCGAGTCGGATGATTCGCTCTTGCTGGTGGAGAGCTTCCAGCCTTTCCTCCTCCAATCGCTCCAGATGACGATGGTAATCCATATAGAAGAACAGGAGGTGGGTCAGTACCTCCTGTGGGACAGAGTACCATATCTCCTCAGGAATGGTCGTGACGTGCCATTCCTGCTGCCATTCAGCACAGCTTAGCTCCATATTAAATGTTTGGTAATTCAAAAACATGTTGTATCTGACCATTGTGCTTAAAGAAAAAGTATGAATGTAAGTTTGTGAGAAAGAATTTGATGGGAAGGCTGATGTGAAGTGGTTGCTTATACAGGCAAGTGAATGCCAGGAGACGCAAAGGAATTTAATGCTGACAGGTAGAATTAATTCTACTTCGTCTCCCCAGACTTGGAAAAAGAATAACATTCATTGGAAAGAGAAAACATGGTTTAATGCGCACAAGAAACAAGTAAAAGTAGACTGTTCAAGTACGAATACCATTAACCCTAACCATAGTGACTATTAATCTTCCACTTCAACATATTCTAGTTTGAACCGAGACTGTTATCAAATTTTATCCACAGATAAGTCAAGTAAAGAATTTAGACTGTAATATCAGAACTTAGACTTATATCAGAACTTAACAGTCATCAGAACATAATTTCTTAACTCGAAAAAGGAATGCTTATCTGAGTAAATCCTCATACAAGTTCTGAGTTATACTCTTCAGAACTTAATCTTCAGAATATGCAACCAGAACTTGTCCTCAGAATTAGTGCAAAATGACACAATGACTGTTTATCTAAAACAACATAGACCACCACAGTAATTTTCATCATTCAGATGGAGTGATTAGTGTGTGCATCAAGCTAAATAGCAGACAAAGAATAAAGTCTGATTCACTTCAGTACATCTTAGAAATAAGGCATAACTAAAATTTTGCTAAAGAGCTGTCATTATCCTGAAACCTACTGATGAATGAGTTCTTGCTTGAGTCCACCTCAACTATTTTGTGCTAATTTTATGCATCTTTTTAAATTCTATTTTACAGTGGCTTCTCAGTGTAAGTGAGTCACAACTGCTTATCAGAATTTATGCTATTATCAGAGTATTTCTCCAGTAATCATAGAGTGTGAAAAGTCACCAAGAAAATATTTTGCTTTTCTAATGCATATTTACTTAATACCAGCAATACACTTGGGTCGTCCCTTCCATATTTTTACTCTAGATCTCAAAGGAGTACCTGATTTTATTCTTTGATCCTTTTGCTTTTTCTTTTGATAAGTGAGGTTTATCAACACTTAGTACATTCAGCAGTTTACTAGTATCAGAACTTAACAGATGAGTAGCATTATTCTAATTTGTGACTTAGTAATAAGATAAACAAAGTAAACTCAACTAAGCTCAATTATCAGAATTTGCTTGTGTCATAAGATTTCCACAGAAATAATTACTTCTTATATGGGATCATTTGTTTATTGAAGACTACTAGGTCAGTATCTAGCACAGTTATCCTCATAGGATTGAATAGTTACTTAAACAGACATATCACTTATCAGAGTTTAGAAACATATATCAGACAACAATCAGTACTTAAATGCATATTTCAATTAATCACAGAATTCACAAAGAGATTACATCCTGTAAATACTGATCATAAAGTCTGATGCATCAAAACAAAACTAGGCAGATTTAGAAAAAGAACCTGAAACCATTCCAAGTTCATTTACCAATCTTGTAAAAGTGGCTTTACACAGTGGTTTTGTGAAAATATCTGCTAATTGTTGATCTGTTGGAATAAATTGAAATTCCACTGTACCTTCATCCACATGTTCCCTTATGAAGTGGTACCTGATGCTGATGTGCTTTGTCATAGAGTGTTGAACTGGATTACCTGTCATAGCAATAGCACTTTGATTATCACAGTAAATAGGGATTTTGAAATATGTTAACCCATAATCCAGTAACTGATTCTTCATCCAAAGAATCTGTGCACAACAGCTTCCTACAGCAATATACTCTGCTTCTGCAGTTGATGTGGAAATTGACTTTTGTTTCTTGTTGAACCAAGAAACCAATCTGCCTCCAAGGAATTGGCACCTTCCACTTGTGCTTTTCCTGTCAATTTTGCAACCTGCAAAATCTGCATCTGAGTAACCTATTAGTTTAAAATCTGATTCTCTAGGATACCACAATCCCAGATCAGTTGTTCCTTTAAGATACTTAAAAATTCTTTTCACAGCTGTTAAGTGAGGTTCTCTTGGATCTGCTTGAAATCTTGCACAAAGACAGGTAGCATACATGATATCAGGTCTACTAGCAGTTAGATAGAGTAGAGAGCCAATCATACCTCTGTAATCAGTAATATCTACTGATTTACCAGTATCCTTATCCAGTTTTGTTGCAGTGGCCATGAGAGTGGATGCACTTGAACAATCTTGCATTCCAAATTTCTTCAGCAAGTTTCTGGTGTACTTGGTTTGACAAATAAAAGTGCCTTCTTCATTCTGCTTGACTTGAAGGCCCAGAAAATAGCCAAGTTCCCCCATCATACTAATCTGATATCTTGACTGCATCAGTTTGGCAAACTTCTTACAAAGTCTGTCATTTGTAGACCCAAAAATGATATTATCAACATAAATCTGGACCAGAAGTAAGTCCTTTCCATGGTTGAGGTAGAACAGTGTTTTGTCTATTGTTCCTCTGTTGAATCCACTTTCCAGAAGAAACTGAGATAAAGTCTCATACCATGCTCTAGGAGCTTGCTTAAGTCCATAAAGTGCTTTATCAAGCCTGTAGACATAATCTGGATGTTTGGAATCTACAAAGCCTAGAGGTTGTTCAACATATACTTCATCCTCCAATTCTCCATTGAGAAAAGCACTTTTCACATCCATTTGAAAGACAGTAAACTTTTTGTGAGCAGCATAAGCCAAAAATATCCTTATGGCTTCTAACCTAGCAACTGGTGCAAATGTTTCATCATAATTAATTCCCTCATGTTGAGAATATCCTTTTGCAACCAGCCTTGCCTTATTCCTTGTAATTATGTCATTACTGTCAGTTTTGTTTCTAAATACCCACTTTGTACCAACAACAGATCTATTCTTTGGTCTTGGCACTAGGGTCCAGACTTTGTTTCTTTCAAATTCATTTAACTCTTCCGGCATTGCTTGCACCCAATCAACATCTTGAAGAGCTTCTTCCACTTTCTTTGGCTCAGTCTGAGAGAGAAAAAAATTGTAAAGACATTCATTTAAAGTACTTGTTCTAGTTCTGACGCCTGCATCAGGATTTCCAATTATCAAATCAGGTGTATGTGATTTTGTCCACTTCCTTGCAGATGGAAGGTTTTCTCTAGAACTGGATGCTCCCCCATGATCCATACTGTCTTCATTTTCATTTTCTGATGCTCCCCCTGAAACTATGCTCTCTGAGTTGGATTCTTCATAATTTAGATTTTCTGCACTATCAGAACTTGGCTTATCAGAACTTGACGAATCAGAACTTGAAGAGCCAGATGTATGTTCTGATGTTTCTTGAGATGTGGTAAGATCTTGAGTATGCTCCCCCTGCATAGGTGCATCTTCCTTTGACGTAGTCACCACAGTTTCAATAACATCAGAGTTTAATCCATCAGAGTTTACAATATCAGGACTTAGACTGTCAGGATTTTCAGTATCAGAATTTGAGTCTTCATTTTCAAATCTCAGCTGATCATGGTCAATGAAATCTTCAAGACCAGTAATCTTCTTGTCATCAAAAGAGACATTGATAGATTCCATGACCACTTTTGTTCTCAAATTATAGACTCTGAATGCTTTTGTGGAAAGTGGATATCCAACAAAGATTCCTTCATCAGCTTTTAGATCAAACTTGGATAGCTGTTCAGGATGAGTCTTGAGAACAAAACACTTGCATCCAAATACATGAAAGTACTTCAGATATGGCTTCTTTTTCTTCACCATCTCATATGGTGTTTTTCCATGCTTGTTAATGAGTGTTGCATTTTGAGTATAACAAGCAGTCTGCACAGCTTCAGCCCAGAAATAGGTTGGAAGCTTTGCTTCTTCAAGCATTGTACGTGCAGCTTCAATGAGAGTTCTATTCTTCCTTTCAACAACTCCATTTTGCTGTGGAGTTCCAGGAGCAGAAAATTCCTGCTTTATTCCATGGTTTTTGCAGAACTCTTCCATTATCAAATTCTTGAACTCAGTGCCATTATCACTCCTTAAGATTTTCACAGAATCTTTGACCAATTTATCTAGATGTTTGACATGATCAATCAAGATAGATGCAGTTTCACTTTTTGTGTGCAAGAAATACACCCATGTGTATCTGGTGAACTCATCCACTATGACCAACGCATATTTCTTCTTTACAATAGACATGACATTCACTGGACCAAATAGATCAACATGTAGTAGATGATAAGGCTCAAGAATTGATGATTCAGTTTTGCTCTTAAATGAAGATTTTCTTTGTTTGGCTTTCTGACAAGAATCACAAAGGCCATCAGGAGCAAATACTGACTTTGGCAGTCCTCTCACAAGATCTTTCTTGACCAGTTCATTTATATTGTTGAAATTTAAATGAGAGAGTTTCTTGTGCCAATTCCAGCTTTCTTCAATTGATGCTCTACTCATCAGACAAATTGCAGAACCATTAGTACTTGTTGAAAGCTTAGCTTCATAAATGTTACCACGCCTATATCCTTTCAGAACAACTTTGCCTTTAGATTTACTCACAATTTCACAGTGTTCTTCAAAGAAATCAACATGATAACCTCTGTCACAGATCTGACTTATACTCAGCAGATTGTGTTTAAGTCCTGAGACCAGAGCTACTTCTTTAATTATGACATTCCCAAGATTGATATTGCCATATCCCAATGTTTTTCCAATATTTCCATCTCCATAAAAAACACTTGGGCCAGCTTTCTCCACAAAGTCTGATAGCAGGGCCTTATTTCCAGTCATATGTCCTGAACATCCACTGTCCAGAACTAAAATATTTTTCCTGTTGCCCTGCAATCACAAAGACCACTAATTATTAGTTTTAAGGACCCAGACTTGCTTGGATCCTTTGGTCTTCTTAAGTTTGTTAACATTTGCAGCGGATTTAGTATCAGAGTTTATGTTAACATTTTTCTTATCAGAACTTACACTATCAGACTTTGAATCAGAGTTTACACTAGAAGAAACAATGGAAACTTTCTTCAAAGAAGGTTTTATTTGATAATAATCATAGTACAAACTATGATATTCCTTACAAGTATAAATGGAATGCCATAAACTACCACAATGAAAACAAGGATTTTTTGGTTTGTATCTAACAGACTGACTCTTAACTCCTGATTTTGAAGGTAAGGAGTTAATATTCTTATTCTTCCTGCAAAAAGAAGCCAAATGGTTAGAACTTCCACAGTTATGACATGTTTTCCTAGGAGCATCATGAACAGGTTTATAATCATTGCTTTTATTCACACCTTCCTTTCCATTCCTATTTTTCCTAGGTGATTTTACCTTGTTTGCATTCTTAACATCTTTCAGCTTATGCTTAAGCTGCTTCTTTGTCATTAAGCCTATGTTTACTTCAGCTGTCTTTTCCTGTTTTAGTTTGTCAGAAGTTAATTCCTCTTTAACTTCTGATTTCTCATTTTCAGACTTTACAGTTACAAACTTAACAGGTTTTAACTTTGGCTTTTGCTTAACAACAGGCTTAATTTCTTCAGTTCCTTTATCATTCTTATCCTCTCCATAACCTAAGCCCTCTTTCCAGTTTCCACTACTTAGCAAATTTTGAGTTGTTTTGCCAGAGTTAGTCCAAGTCCTGATAATCTCTCTTTCCTTTTCTAACTCAGTTTTTAGAGATTCATTCATTTTTAGCACTTCATCCCTAACATAAAAAGCATCATCTCTATCCTTCTGAGTTTGATGGAACATGACTAACTCTTTTTCTAAGAAATCATTTCTTTTCTTAAAAGCAAGATTTTCAGAAGATAATCTTTCACATATTAAAGTTTGATCTCTGTAACTAACAAACATGGTTTTAAGATATCTTCTCAACTCATTAATATCATCAGTATGAAAAGCATAAGTAGTCCGAGGTACCTTTGTTTCAGCAGCTTCAGAACTGCTCTCAGCGCTTTCTTTATCAGCATTTGCCATCAATGCATAGTTCTCCTCACTTTCCGAGTCTGAGGTGTCTGTCCAGCTTTTCTGCTTTGTGACAAGAGCCTTGCCTTTGTCACCCTTTACCTTCTTGCAACCAGGAGATATGTGGCCTTTCTCACCACAGTTATAGCATTTAACATTGGTATAATCTCCTCTGTCAGACTTTCCTCCTCTGCCTTCAGATCTTCTGAATTTCTTCTTATTAGAACTTATGCCTTTCCTGGAAAACTTCTTTCCCTTCCTGAACTTCCTGTATGCAATCTTTGTGATTCCTTTCACCATAAGAGCACACAGCTTCATCATCTCTTCATCAGCATCAGTCTCAGGCAAGCTTTCAGAATCTGAGTCATCATCACTTTCAGAACTTGATGACTCAGTATCAGACTTTATGAAAAGAGCTTTACCCTTGTCTTTCCTTGAGGAAGCTGCTTTGGGGGATTCTTCTTCAGCCTTAAGAGCAACTGTCCTTGACTTTCCTCCTTTCCTCTTGCTTCTTTGTTCCATCTCAAGTTCATGAGTCTTGAGCATTCCATAGATTTCATCAAGAGTTGTTTCATCAAGATTGTAGTTGTCTCTTATTGTCGTTGCCTTCAAATCCCAGCATTCAGGAAGAGCTAACAGGAATTTAAGGTTTGAATCTTCAAGATCATACTCTTTATCAACCAATGACAAATCATTCAAAAGTTTGACAAATCTATCATATAAATCATTCAATGACTCATTAGTCTTTGAGTCAAAATGTTCATACTCTTGAGTGAGTATTGTCTTCATGTTCTTCTTAATTGTGTCAGTTCCCTGACACCTTGTTTCCAGAGCATCCCATATCTCCTTAGCAGTCTTGCAGTTGATTACCCTGTTTGACATTACATTATCAATGGCACTATACAGTAAGTGTCATACCTTAGCATCCTTAGCAATTGATGCTATATCTTCAGCAGTATAATCACTCTTCTCCTTTGGTACGGTCTTTGCTGCTTCACCTGCAACTGCAACAACGAGCTTGGTTGGTTTGTGAGGCCCTTCCTTGATTCTATCAAGGTATTCTGGATCTGTTGCTTCCAGGAACATGGGCATCCTTACCTTCCATATGGGATATTCATATGGTCTCAGTATGGGAACTCTGATAGTCTCATACCGACTTTGGATTTGTGTCTTTGGAGGTTCTTCAGTTTTTGTAGGCTTAGTTGGAGTTTCTGTGTCAGACATGATTGTGTTTGGATCTTTAACTGTATGTGTGTTAACAGATTAACTCTGATACCACTTGTTAGGTCACACACTGTAGAGGGGGTGAATACAGTGTATAATACAATCAAATCGAACTTTAATATCTTAAGTAACAGAAAACAAACTTTATTGAAACAATAAACTCTGTTACAGTATGGAACTGTTACCTCTCAGTGATGAACAAATATCACGAGAGCTGCTAGGGTTACAATGAATAATCTTCTTAAATATGATAACACTTATAGTGTAAACCCTATGTCTGTGTTTATATACTACACAGTTACAAGATAATCGCTAATTGATATGGAATATAATTTTGCTTCCTAAAATATATCAATCAGATATCTTTTCTTCCAAGTATTCCATTCTTCACGGAACTCCTTCTTCATGCATATCTCTTCTTATGTTTATCTCGATCTTCTTTCCTTTAATCAGCTACTGTCCTTATCCGAACGTCCTTCAGCACTTAAGTTCTGATATCTAACTTCTGATGATTATCTCCTGATAATATAAGTACTGATATCCTTAAGTCCTGACTTCCAGTATAAGTACTGATTAATGGTTAAGTACTGATTTGTCCTGTTAAGTAAGATCTGAAATCTAAACATAAATCATATTAGTCATGACATTATCAAATATATCTAACATCTTTATCAACAAAGAGCCTAGAAATTTTGTAGCAAAACAGTCTTAATTTTAATATAAAATTAAGGGAGTTTTCAAGATCTATGGTCTTTATTTTTCTAGCAAGCTTAAATTCTGCATGAACACATTTCACTACAAGATTTAATTTAATTTGTTCAACCATAAACATTCAAGAAAAGCACAAAAAAAAGTAAAACACATTCACCCCCTCTCTGTGTGTTATTCATTACCTAACATTGCTATATATTGATAACTTATGATCATTTTTCATAACTTATGTTTTAAGTTGTAATCTTGGATGCTAGTTATACTCTTGTGTAACGTACTTGGTTTAATATTTATTCAGTATAAAGACTACATATATTATACCATGCTTTCATCGGAACCCATGTTGATGATGAGTTCGATTATGGGTTAATCGTTATCATGGGGTTCTAGCGGATTTACTTATAGATTTCTTTAGTTAATATATTTTGATGCCTTGGTGTGTGGTGATTGTATGATAACCTAGTATTGGTTGTGCTTATTCGTCTTATGAGTGTCGCGAACTTATAAGATAGTGTGTTAATCTCTATTAAAGCAAAAGTGAATATAGGGGTTTAGAACTTGCCATGCTAGCATATATTCATGTATTTGTTATGCATGATTTGTAGGTAATTTTAACCATCTTACTTGCCCTATGTAATCATGATAGATAACTTGTGCATTAAACCATTATGTTGTCAAATTCTATAGACATATAGGGTCTCAATATAATTAGTGTCTATTCAGCTTCTATCTCTTTTGTGGATGTCTGTAGTAGGGTATTGGTACAACGAAAGTTGGCGTTTACTAGTTTCGTATTGTTTGATTAGTGTCATCACCATTGCATGCTAAGGTTAAGAACAAAAAGGCTATTCAATGAAGTAGTAATGAAGTTAGAATCCCATGTTTCTATCATATAGTAATCAATTCCTTTTAAATCTCTTAGTTAATGTTCTTTAGTATAATCTCTTAGCTAATCGTAGTATAAACAACCTCAATTTGTTAATCGTCTTAGCATTGAATAATAACCATAACATTATTGTATAAGTACATTAATTAAAATTAACCTAAACCAGTCTCTGTGGGAATGAACTAGAATTAGTTCTATATTACTTGCGATCGTGTATACTTGTGTGGATATTAGCGCGTGTTTTCATCCTAACAAGTTTTTGGCGCCGCTGCCGGGGACTCGGTGTTAATTTGTAGTTTATGTGCTTGACATCAGTGTTCGTTAAAGTTCATAGACTCGGATATTTTACTTGTTGTTTGTTGCTTTTTCAGGTACTCTAAAGAGCGTGTATGCTAACGTGTTCTCAACTTCGAAAGAGAACACTGGAAAAACAGAGGAGAAAATTGAAGAAGAAATCTTAGTTGAGAAAGAAGAAGAAGCTCTTATTTCAATGGGTGAACCAGAAGCGAATACAAAGGCTTTGATGGACTATTCTCAGCCAAAGATTAATGATATTCAGTCTAGCATTTTCCGACCAGCCATCTCGGATAATACCTTTGAGATCAAGTCGAGCACGATTCAGATGATACAGAACTCAGTTTAGTTTGGGGGTTCTCCGACAGAAGACCCCAATATGCACATCAGAGATTTCATCAAGATCTACGACACTTTCAAATTTAATGGAGTTTCTGAAGATGCTATTAAGTTGAGGCTTTTCCTATTCTCTCTACTAGATAAAGCTAAATGCTGGTTATATTCTCTACCACCAGGGTCTATCACCAAATGGGAGGATCTTGCTCAAAAGTTCCTAACTAAATTCTTTCCTATGGCGAAGACAACTGTAATCATAAATGCACTTACTCAATTTGCTCAGCAATCTGGAGAATCTTTATGTGAGGCTTGGGATCGCTATAAGGAGATGCTTAGAAAGTGTCCTCACCATGGGATGCCTGACTGGATGATCATTAACTATTTCTATAATGGTTTGGGTACAACTTCTAGACCCATGCTTGATGCAGCATCAGGAGGAGCCTTACGGGCTAAAAGCTACGATGAAGCTTATGAATTG
Source organism: Apium graveolens (assembly GCF_009905375.1). Lineage (NCBI taxonomy): Eukaryota > Viridiplantae > Streptophyta > Magnoliopsida > Apiales > Apiaceae > Apium > Apium graveolens. The sequence goes on along the minus strand of NC_133648.1, from coordinate 247,014,104 downwards.
ATTGAGCTGATGGCTGTTAATGAATACCAGAACCCAACTCAGAGACTACCTCAGGGCAAGGTAGCAGGAATTCTGGAAGTGGATGCAGCTACTGCTATATCTGCTCAGCTTAAGGCTTTGACAATGAAGGTGGATTATTTAGGTAATTATGGAGTCAATCAGATCACTAGTGTCTGTGAGCTTTATGTTAGTGCCCATGAGACGGAGCAGTGTGCTATTTCTAGTGAATCAGCTCAGTTTGTGAGCAACTTTAAGAGGTCTCAGCAACCTGTTCCAGCAACCTATCATCCCAACAACCGCAATCATCCTAACTTCAGCTGGATCAATACTCAGAATGCACTTCAGTAGCCTTATCAGCAGTATGCAGCGAAGCAATACAACCATCCTGGTTTTCAGCAACCGCAATATACACCCAAAAAACAACTCCAGCTGCAACAATCTAATGAAAAGGCTGAAGTAGAGGGGTTAAGGCTCATGTGCAAGAGCCAACGGTTTCTATCAAGACCTTGGAGAATCAAATTGGGCAAATTGCCAATGCCTTGCTAAATCTCCAACCTTGTACACTCCCTAGTAACATTGAAGTGCCAGGAAAGAGGGAAGCTAAGGAGTAGGTTAAGGCAATTACACTGAGGTCTGGGAAGGTTGTAAATCCCGAAAAATCTCAAGTTTTGGAAGATGAAGTTGTGGCTGAGGAAGAAGTGCAGAAGGAAGCAGAAGTGGAACCAAGGAAGACTACGATGGAACATACTCATCCTGAGGGTAATACGGGGGAGAAACAGATCTATCCTCCACCTCATTTTTCTAAGAGGCTATAGAAGAAAAAGTTGGATAAGCAGTTTGAGAAGTTTCTGGAGGTGTTCAAGAAACTTCATATCAATATACATTTCGCTGAAGCTCTTGAACAGATGCCTAGTTATGCAAAGTCTATGAAAGGTATTCTCTTTAGGAAGGTGAAGTTTGATGACTTAGAGACTATCGCTCTCACGGAGGAGTGTAGTGTTGTGCTGCAACAGAAGTTGCCTCCAAAGCTTAAAGATCCTGAAGCTTCACCATTCCTTGTACCATTGGAAAAGTGTCATTTGACAAATGCTTATGTGACTTGGAGGCTAGCATCAATCTGATGCCCTTGTCAATCTTCAAGAAGTTGGACTTACCTGATCCAAAGCCTACTTATATGACCTCGCAGTTGGTCGATCGTTATATTACATATTCACGAGGCATTGTGGAGGATGTCTTGATCAAGGTGGATAAACTCATCTTTACTGCTGATTTTATAATTCTTGATTTCGAGGAGGATAAGAATATTCCCATAATCTTGGGAAGACCATTCTTGGCTACTGGTCGAACCTTGATTGATGTGTAGATGGGTGAGCTTACTATGCGAGTGCTGGATCAAGATGTGATGTTCATTGTTTTTAATGCCATGAAATTCTCGACTGAGAACGAGGAGTGCTTAAAAGTGGAGTTGGTCGATTCTGTGGTTACTTCAGAACTTGATCAAATATTAAGGTCTGATGCCTTAGAGAAGGCCTTGTTGGGGAATTCAGATAGTGAAGATGATGAAGGTGATGAGCAGTTGTAGTATTTGAATGCTTCTGCTTGGAAGTGAAGGTTAGATATGCCGATTGAATCTCTTAGATTGGAGGATTGAACAAATCTCTGAAGCGCCTCAAGCCATCTATTGAGGAAGCTCCTACGCTTGAGCTTAAACCATTGTCTGAACACTTACGGTATGCTTTTCTAGGTGATGCATCTACTTTTCCTGTTATTATTGTATCTGACCTTTCAGGTAGTGATGAGGAAAAGCTCTTAAGAATTATGAGAGAGTTCAAATCGGTAATTGGATGGACTATAGCAGATATTAAGGGAATTAGCCCTTCATATTGAATGCATAAAATTCTGCTAGAGGAAGGTAGCAAGCCTACTGTTGAGCAATAGAGAAGGCTTAATCCGATAATGAAAGAAGTTGTAAAGAAGGAAATTATCAAATGGCTAGATGCAGGGATCATTTATCCCATTTCTGACAGTTCTTGGGTGAGTCCAGTGCAGTGTGTGTTGAAGAAATGAGGTATCACCGTTGTTGCTAATGAAAAGAATGAGCTCATTCATACTCGAACAGTCACGAGGTGGAGAGTTTTCATGGATTACAGGAAGCTGAACAAGGCCACGAGGAAGGATCACTTCCCTCTTCCTTTTATTGATTAGATGCTTGACAGATTGGCTGGGCATGAGTACTATTGTCTTCTGGATGGCTATTCGGGTTATAATCAGATTTGTATTGCTCCAGAAGATTAGTAAAAAACTACCTTCACTTGTCTGTTTGGTACTTTTGCCTTAAGAAGACTTTCTTTTGGGTTGTGTGGTACACTTGCCATATTTCAGAGATGCATGATGGCTATCTTCTCTGACATGATTGGTCGGAATATGGAGGTGTTCATGGATGATTTTTCTGTGTTTAGTGATTCTTTTGACGATTGCTTACAAAATCTTGGGGTCGTTCTTAAAAGGTGTGTTGAGACCAATCTGGTTCTCAACTGGGAAAAATGTCATTTTATGGTGTGACAGGGCATTATTCTTGGGCACAAGGTCTCTAGTAAAGGTCTTGAGGTGGACAAGGCCAAGGTGGGGGTTATCGAAAACCTTCCTCCACCAAATTCTGTAAAGGGAGTTCGTAGCTTTCTTGGTCATGCGGGTTTCTATCGGCGGTTCATCAAGGACTTTTCAAAATTCTCTAAACCTTTGTGCAATATTCTAGAAAAAGATGTCCTTTTCAAGTTTGATGGCGAGTGCCTGGCTGCTTTTGAGATCTTAAAGGAGAGTTTGATCATGGCACCGGTCATAACTGCACCTAATTGGGATGAACCTTTTGAGATGATGTGCGATGCAAGTGACTATGCAGTTGGAGCAGTTCCTGGGCAGAGAAAGAACAATATATTTCATATGGTCTACTATGCTAGTAAGACCCTCAATGGTGCTTAACTGAATTATACTACTACTGAGAAAGAACTCTTAGCCATTGTCTACGGTTTTGAGAAGTTTCGATCTTATTTACTTGGGGCGAAGGTGACAGTTTTCACCGATCATGCTGCTATTCGCTATCTCGTCTCCAAGAGGGACTCGAAGCCTAGACTGATTCGATGAGTTCTTTTACTTCAAGAATTTGAGTTAGAGATCAAGGACAAGAAAGGTACTGAGAATCAAGTCGCTAACCATCTCTCTTGTTTAGAAGATCCAAGTGTTAGGTCACACAACACTATAGAAGGGGGTTGAATATAGTGTTTATATAATCAAATCGATTTTGAACACAAGTATGTAACAGTAATCAAGTTTATTCAATATAATAAGCTCTATTACAAAGTAGGTTAAACTACTCTCTCAGTGATAAACAATATCACTAAGAGCTGCTAGGTTACAATGTATAATCTTTCTCATGAATGATTACACTTATAGTGTAAACCCTAAGCTGTGATTACATAGTACACAGTTATAAGATATCTTCTAATTGATATGGAATATAATTCTTTCTCCTAAAATATATCAATCAGATATTATCCTTTTACAAGTCTTCTAGCTGTCCAACTCTTCATACATATCTTTTATTATTTTAGTCATGATCTTCTCCTGTAAATCAGCTACATTCCTTATCTAAAGTACCCGCACTTAAGTCCTGATATAAATCCTGACGGCCTTAAATTCTGATATAAGTTCTGACTTCAGTAAGTTCTGATTTCCAGTAAGTCCTGATATTAAGTTCTGAAACTAAACACAACAGATTAGACATGACATCACAAATATATCTAACAATCTCCCTCAACTTGTAAATTATGAAAAATATACAAGTTAATAGATTTGATGATGTCAAAAACTTTAAAGTACAAATGCAATGAGAGTTTATTTAGACAACTAACTACAACTTACAGTCCTTGTAGCTTTTACCAATATTACTGAGTCAATCTAAATCCAAAGTGATTATTGACAAAGTTTGATATCAGCTTCTCTTCTGTATTCCTCAGGACTTGAGCTAATATAGCCTTGACTTGCTCCATTCTTCATTTTGACATCCAATCTGGTAGATTGCAGTCCTAAGTGTTGAGATGTGATTTCTTTCCAATCCATCACCAAGTCTGATTACCCTTGGATAAGATGAGTCTTCATTATAACACATATATTTCTCTTTCAGAATAACTTCAAGTTTAGCAGAATCCTTCTTTATGGGAATTTCACTTCCATCATCTTCAACTATATTTGGAACAAATTCTGTAACCCTTGATCCAGAGATTCTGGCTTTATCCCTTATGGTCTTCATTATGAAATTTGATCATCTCCTGGTAATCTCATACTTTATCTACAAAAGATAATGAAAGAATTGAAGTTCTTTCAGAGATTTGTTTAGCACAACTGATTCTGACATTTCGTATGTTCTTCCATCTTCAAGAAACAGAATCAACTTTTCTTTGACATTACTCTTATCATGAGCATCCAGTACCACTTGAACAGATATAACCTTATCAAGGTGTTTCTGTGTAACTTCCTCAAGAGGTTTGTCAGTTAATAAGAATGGATCTCTAGTAAGTACTTCAACTCATATTTTGATCTTGGCTTCTTCAGAACCTAATCCAGCTCTGTCTCTTGCTTCTATGGCTTTCAATCCAACAATCATGAAATCAGATAACAGTTGACTTTTCTTAGGATCTGATGGATTAACATTTTTCCATAGGAGTTTTCTCTTATCAGTAACTGTCATCTTGTTTAAATCAACTTGAGCTCTGTCAGAGGTTGATGTCTTAATGATTTGATCAGGATTTGTTGTTTCATTTATACCTTGCTGTTCTGAAATGTCTTCACTCTGAACAACTTGAGCTATGTCAGAGGTTGTCTTGGATTATCTGTCACCTTTCTTCTTTTCAGAATTTCAATAGTTTCATCTTCAACAGCAGCATCATCAAAGACCTGAACCAACTTGCATACAGGTTTCATCAGGACTTGAGTAATCTTCATCTCCTGCTTCTTTATTGGTTCATCAATTTTGCTTTCCCTTTTTCTTTGGGATCAATTTCAACTTATGATCTTGTCTTGGGCTTTGAAGCCTCAGAAGTTGACATTTCCTTGATCACAATGCCTTTTGCCTTAGGCCTTGGATGTTTCTTTGCATTAGAAGCTTTAGATTTAAGATTTGTCTTCTCAGCTGCAAATCTAGCTTCTTCCTCCTTAGGAGTCTCTAAATCCATTCCAAGATTATGCTTGAGAAATAATCTTCTAGTAATCTCTTCATCAAGTGTCTGAATCTTGGGATCCTTATAATAGACAGTAGTCTCCCTTCCCTTAAGCTTCAGAGTTTGTAAAAACTTCTGAGAGTCTTGACTTTCAGCTTGAATCAGAACATCAGAACTTGATATCAGATTTTGATTATCAGAACTTGCTATCAGATTTTAAGCATTCACAGCTTCAGAACTTGTATTCTTCTGTGTAGAAGATTTGCTAGAATCAGGATTTAGTTTCTATGAATAAACTTTGATGTTTTTCCCTTGACCTTTGCCCTTGCTAGGGTTTTCCTGGTCATCTCCTTTATCATCCTTCTTCTTCAGTGCTTGAATAGTAGAGCATTTGGACTTAACTACCTTCTCCCCCTTTTTGACATCATCTGGTAAGAGTAGAGAGAGAAGAAGTTCCACTGAAGATTAGATTTCATTCAGTTGAGTCTATTGAGAGGCTTGATTATGCAGGACCTCAGTCAGTTGGGCCTATTGCTTTTCTTGAACTTTCTCAACAACCTCTACTTTTTCATGAATAGGTTTGATAAACCTGTTCTTGTCTAGCTTGAGCATCAGGTCCAGCTTCCTGTAATTTATCAACCTTGGCATGAGTAATAGAGTGTTGACCTTGAAGACTTTTGGTACTGAGAGTTGTGACTTTAAGTTGAGCTTTGAAGTCAGAATTTGTCAACAACTCATCAGCTTTTGCAATACTATTTGACAGAACTTTTGAGCTTGGAATGAAATCAGATTCATTCCACTTCTTGGTCCACTCAACTCCTCTGTGAGTTTCTTCCCATGGAACAGGAGCATCCTGTTCAACAAACTTTTTAAGCAGTGCCTCCTTTCGAAGAATTTGAGCTGGAGTGTTTACTGGAGCTGACTCTCCAGAACTTGCTAGACACTCATCATCTTCTGACAACACAAGTGTGCGTGTGGCTGTAGGAGATTCTGGTACAACTTCATCTATTTCCATATCCAGAATTGGAGTGGTAGGAACTTCAGCATTTAGTGGAGAAACAGGTGGAGTTGTCACTTGGCCATGTGGTGTTTCCAGAAACAAGACAGATGGAATGTGCATCCTATGAATGTCAATTTTAGGACTTAATCCTGAATCTTCAACTGTAGCTGTTTCTTTGATTGGAGAGACAGGAGGTGTGATCACTGTATCTTGAACAGTTTCTTTAGCTTGAGGTGGAGGTGGCAAAGCTTTAATTACTATTGGTTCTGATGAGATCAGAGATTCCTGATCCCCTTCCTCAGATTGAGGTTATGCCATATGCCTTCCTGCTCTCATCTTCTTTGATCTGGACTTTGGTTGTGAAGGTGTTGCATGAGCAGCATCAGAACTTGAAAGTCTTTTTCTTTTCAAACCAGAACCCTCAGCTTTAATATATTTCTGAGGAGTTACCTCTTTTTGAAAAATTTCTTTTTCAGCTTCTATTGTCACAGGTTCTGATGCATGAACCCGGACTTGCTCATCTTCATCTGATTCATCCCTCAGAATCATCCTTATTCTCTTTGGTGGAGATTTAGGAACATATTTTGCTCTTGAAGGTTTGGGTCTAGATGTTGTAGCAGATTTTATAACTGGCACTTTTTGAGAAGTACCAGAGATTGGTTGCGAGGATTGTGCTGGTTGAAAATAGGTTCTGATGGTAGGCTGTGGTTGTGGTTGAGAAGTTTGAGCTGGTTGAGTATTGGTTGTAGGTGCTGATGGAGGTTGAGAGGGTACAACTTCAGGAAATTTGGGTGTGTATGTGTTGGGGTCAGAGTTTACTAAGAACTGTTATACAGAATCAGGAATTTGAAGGGGTCTAAGTATCTCTTTCTTATTATCAGTAGATAACAAGTCTGTGAAGGCCCTTTTAGCAAGTTTAAAAGGTTAAATTGTCTCACTAAAGTTTCGGGGCTCATCAGGACAACAAAAACTATAAATGAGTTGACAAAATCTAGCAAAGTAAACAGTATTTGGGTCCTCATTCATCCTATCCCCAATAAAACCCAAAATAGCAGTAGCATAGTCAAAGTGAGTTTGATTTAGAAGTGCATACCCTATATGCTGACTCAGAATGGGAATGGCATCAAAGTTGGATCATTTGTTGGCAAAAGCTCTGGTGATGCAGTCAAAGAAGAAACTCCACTCCCTCCTAATGTATGGCCTCTTCAATTGTCCCAGCTTGGACAAACCTTTCTCATAGCTAAGATTGGCCATCATACCGTGTAGAAGTGGCTCCTCAATCTGAGCATTAAAAGTACAATTTTCTGGCAAGTGCAGAGCTTGTCGAACAGTTGACAAGTTAACCAGATGCTCATCTTCCTCTGTTATGAAAATGATACTTGGGGACCTAGCTTCACCACCATCATTATAAACTCCACTCCTCCAAAACTCCAGTATTTGAGTTCCTGAGAGTAATTGTGGTTGGGTCAAAGCATACCCAATCTCACTGTTAGCAAGAAAGTCCTGAACGAAGTGAAGATCAGAAGGAGCATCGTCCTTGCTAAGAATAGCCATGTAGTTGTTAGGGACGAACTTGGCTCCATTAAAGATGATGTCCTTGGGTGCCATTTCTGTAAGAAATTAAGTGAAAAGTGTGTACGAAAGGTGTTTGATAAAATGCTTATAAGAGATAGTTTCAGAGAATATTAGAGAGTGAGAGAGAATAAGAGAGATTAGAAAATAAAAATAGTAGGTAAAAGATTGTAAAATCTTTCAACTCACTTATTTATACACTCCACGTGACAACGGCTATTTTTGTGAAGCAGAACAGACTTTTTACACCTGACAGCATGGAAACAGTCAAAAAAATAATGAGTGGACACGGTAAACGTGCATGTAATTATTGCTCACATGCTGTTACCAAAACAAACACGCAACCCATTAACCAAATGATTATCACTTCTTTTATCTCACTTAATTATTTTCTGACAGAATATAACCGTTAGAGTAAATACTAAAAATAAGCCAAGTAATTAGATAATGCCACGTAAGCATCAGAGTTTCCATTAGGATTTGCATCAGAACTTGACTATTATCAGAATTTAATGGTCATCAAAACATGGCTTCTGTACTCAAAAAGTGAATGACTATTTATGTGATTCTTCACAAAAATACTGACTGGTTTCTTCAGAGTTTGAACATCAGAACTTTCATCAGAACTTGTCCTCAGAATTTATGCAAATAATACTTAACTGTTTGTCAGAAATAACTTAATGACCACAGTAATTTTCATCATTCATATGGAGTGAGAGTGTGTGCATTTGCAAATGATTAGATAAAGATTAAAGTCTGATAAACTTCAGATTTCTTAGAAATAAGGCATAACTAAGAAAAATGATTAAAATTTGTCTTTAATTTTGAAGTCTACTATAGAATAAATTTATGCAAGAGTCCACCTCAACTCTTTATGCTCATTTTATGCATCTTTTGAAATTCTTTTTACAATGGCTTCTCAGTGTAAATGAGTCACAACTGCTATCAGAATTTATGCTATTATCAGAATATTTCTCCAATAATCAGAGAATGTGAAAAGTCACCAAGAAAAATTTATTTGCTTTTCTAATGCATATTACTTAATACCAGCAATGCACTTGGGTCTTCCCTTTCACATATTTACTCTAGATCTCAAAGGAGTATCTGACTTCAATTTTTCTTTTCTTTTGTTTTCTTCAAATAAGTGAGGCTTATCAAGCATGTAGTTCATCCTTAAGATTTACTGACATCAGAATTTGACAGATAAGAAACAATAATCTAGTTTGTGACTTAGTAATAAGATACACAAAGTAAATTTGACTAAGATCAAAAGTAGAGTTTGCTTGTGTTATAGATTTCCACATAAACAACTAATTTAAACATGGGATACACAGTTTGTTAAAGACTACTAAGTCAACATCTAACAAATAATCCTCATTGAAGTGAATAATTATAGAACATTCAAAACACTATCAGAGTATATAGAATCACATTAGATAACAATCAGTATTTAATATATTATAGTTTAAGCACATATTACATGGAGATAAGACAATCTGTAAACACTGATCATAAAGTCTGATGCATGAGAACAAAAACAAAACAGATTTTGAGAAAGAACCTGAAACCATTCTAAATTCATTTACTAGTCTTGTAAAAGTAGCTTCAAATAGTGGTTTTGTGAAGATATCTGCTAGTTATTGATCTGTTGGAACAAAATGCAATTCCACTGTACCTTCCATCATATATTCCCTTATGAAATGGTACCTAATACTGATGTGCTTTGTCATTGAGTGTTGAACTGGATTTCCTGTCATAGCAATAGCACTTTGATTATCACAGTAAATGGGTATTTTAGAGAATTCTAACCTATAGTCCAGTAACTGATTCTTCATCCAAAGAATCTGTGCACAATAGCTTCCTACAGCAATATATTTTGCTTCTGCAGTTGATGTGGAAACTGGTTTTTGTTTCTTGCTAAACCAAGAAATCAATTTGCCTCCAAGAAATTGGCAGCTTCCACTAGTGCTTTTCCTGTCTATTTTGTATCCTGCAAAATCTGCATCTGAGTAACCTATTAGCTTAAAATCTGATTCCCTAGGATACCACAATCCTAGATCAGCTGTACCCTTGAGGTACTTGAAAATTCTTTTCACATCTATTAGATGAGGTTCTCTTGGATCAGCCTGAAATCTTGCACAAAGACAGGTAGCGTACATGATATTAGGTCTACTTACAGTTAAATAGAGTAAAGAGCCAATCATACCTCTGTAGTTAGTAATATCTATTGATGCTCCAGTATCTTTATCTAACTTGGTTGCAGTGGCCATGGGAGTGGATGCAGTTGAACTGTCTTGCATTCCAAATTTCTTGAGTAAATTTCTGGTGTACCTGGATTGATTTATGAAAGTACCTTCTTCATTTTGCTTGACTTGAAGTCCCAGAAAATAACTAAGTTCTCCCATCATACTCATTTGATATCTTGACTGCATTTGCTTTGCAAACCTTTCACAGAGTTTGGCATTTGTAGAACCAAAGATGATATCATCAACATATATCTGTACCAAAAGTAAGTCCTTTCCATGGTAGAGGTAGAACAGAGTTTTATCAATTGTGCCTCTGGTAAATCTACTTTACAGAAAGAATTGAGCTAAAGTCTCATACCATGCTCTAGGAGCTTTCTTAAGGCCATAAAGTGCTTTATCAAGTCTGTAGACATGATTAGGAAATTTTGGATCTACAAATCCTGGAGGTTGTTCAACATATACCTCTTCTTCCAATTCTCCATTGAGAAAAGCACTTTTCACATCCATTTGAAAGACTTTAAACTTTTTGTGAGCAGCATAAGCCAAAAAGATTCTTATGGCTTCCAATCTAGCAACTAGAGCAAATATTTCATCATAGTCAATACCCTCTTGTTGAGAGTAACCTTTAGCAACCAGCCTTGCTTTGTTTCTTGTAATTATGCCATCACTGTCAGTTTTGTTTCTGAACACCCATTTTGTGCCAATAATTGATCTGTTCTTTTGTCTTGGCACTAGGGTCCATACTTTATTTCTTTCAAATTTATTTAACTCTTCCTGCATTGCTTGCACCCAATCAGCATCTTGAAGAGCTTCTTCCACTTTCTTTGGTTCAGTCTGAGATAGAAAAGAATGATAGAGACATTCATTTGATGTTGCTGTTCTAGTTCTGACACCTGCTTCAGGATCTCCAATTATTAAGTCAGGTTTATGTGATTTAGTCCACTTCCTTGCAGATGGAAGTTGATCTCTAGAACTAGATCCTCCCCCATGATCCATGTTGTCTCCATCAACATTTTCTGATGCTCCCCCTGAAGTTATGCTCTCTGAAATTTCATAATTTGAGTTGGATCCTTCAGGAATTGAAGAATCAGAGTTTCCAGAATTATCAGAATTTGGCTCATCAGAACTTGATGAATCAGAACTTGAAGAGCCAGTGACAGGTTCTGATACTTCTTGAGAGTCTTGAGATGTGGTAGGATTGTTAACTTGCTCCCCCTGAACAAGTGCATTTTCCTTTGGTGTAGTTACCACAGTTTCAATGACATCAGAATTTAACACGTCAGAACTTACAGAATCAGGACTTAGGTCATCAGAATTTATAGTATCAGAATTTACATCTTCATTTTCAAATCTCAGCTGATCATGATCATTGAAATCTTCAAGTCATGTTATCTTTTTATTATCAAAAAATACATTGATAGATTCCATGATAACCCTTGTTCTTAAATTGTAAACTCTGAAGGCTTTTATGCAAAGTGGATATCCAACAAAAATTCCTTCATCAGCTTTTAGATCAAATTTTGACAGCTGTTCAGGACGAGTCTTAAGAATAAAACACTTGCATCCAAATACATGAAAGTATTTCAGATTTGGCTTCTTTTTCTTCACCATCTCATATGGTGTTTTTCCATGGTTGTTTATGAGTGTAGCATTCTGTGTAAAACAAGCAGCCTGCACAGCTTCAGCCCAAAAATAGGTTGGTAGCTTTGCTTCATCAAGCATAGTTCGTGCAGCTTCAATAAGAATCTTGTTCTTTCTTTCTACAACTCCATTCTGCTGTGGAGTTCCAGGTGCAGAAAATTTCTGCTTTATTCCATGCTCTTTACAGAACTCTTCTATGATTGAATTCTTGAACTCAGTGCCATTATCACTTCTTATGATTTTAACAGAATCTTTGACTAATTTATCCAGCTGTATGACATGATCAGTTAGAGTAGATGCAGTTTCATTCTTCTTGTGCAATAAATACATCCAAGTGTATCTTGTGAACTCATCCACTATAACCATAGCATATTTCTTTTTTGCAATGGACATGACATTGACTGGACCAAATAGATCAACATGCAGTAAGTGATAAGGCTCAATAATTGAGGATTCAGCTTTGCTCTTGAATGAAGATTTTCTTTGTTTTGCCTTTTGACAATAGTCACAAAGACCATCAGGAGCAAATACTGATTTTGGAAGTCCTCTCACAAGATCTTTCTTTACTAGCTCATTTATGTTGTTGAAATTTAAATGAGAGAGTCTCTTGTGCCAATTCCAGCTTTCTTCAATTGATGCTCTACTTAACAGACATATTGCAGAACCATCAGAGTTTATTGAAAGTCTGGCTTCATATATGTTACCATGTCTGTAACCTTTCAGAACCACTTTTCCTGTAGAATTACTTATAACTTCATAGTGTTCTTCAAAGGAATACACATGATAACCTCTGTCACAGATTTGACTCATACTTAGAAGATTGTGTTTAAGTCCTGAGACAAGAGCTACTGATTCAATTATGACATTCCCAAGATTAATATTGCCATATCCCAGAGTCTTTCCCATGTTGCCATCTCCATAAGAAACTCCTGGGCCAGCTTTCTCCACAAAGTCTGATAGCAGGGCTTTATTTCCAGTCATATGTCCTGAACATCCACTATCCAGAACTAGGATGTTTTTCATATTTCCCTTTAATTTAACAGCATCAGAACTGCTATCAGCATTTTCCATTAAGGCATAGTTCACCTCATCTTCAAAATCTGAAGTGTCTGCCCATTTTTTCTTCTTTGTGATAAGTGCATGGCCTTTATCACCTTTTCCTTTCTTGCAGTCAGGAGAGATGTGGCCTCTTTCACCATAATTGTAGCATTTGACATTTGAGTTGTCTCCTCTGTCAGACTTTCCTCCTTTACCTTCAGACTTTCTGAACCCTTTATTTTCAGAACTTCCACCTTTCCTGGAAAACTTCTTGCCCTTTCTGAACTTTTTGTAGGCTATCTTTGTGATATCATTCACCATAAGAGCACACAATTGCATCATCTCTGCATCAACATCAACTTCAGATAAATTTTCAGATTCCGAATCATCATCATCAGAATATGATGATTCTGAATCAGACTGTATAATAAGAGCCTTTCCTTTGCCCCTCTTTGAGACAACCACTTTAGGAGATTCCTCCTCAGCTTTAAGATCAACTGTCTTTGAATTTCTTCCATGCCTTTTACTCCTTTGATCCATCTCAAGTTCATGAGTCTTGAGCATACCATAAATTTCATCAAGAGTAGTTTCAGCAAGGTCATAGTTGTCTCTTATGGTAGTAGATTTCAAATACCAATTTTCAGGAAGAGCTAAAAAGAATTTTAGATTTGAATCTTCAAGATCATATTCCTTGTCCACCAGTGACAGATCATTTAAGAGTTTGGCAAACCTGTTATATAAATCAGTTAATGACTCATCAGCTTTTGAGTCAAAGTGCTCATACTCTTGAGTGAGTATAGTCTTCTTGTTCTTTTTGATTGCATCAGTTCCCTGGCATCTTGTCTCCAAAGTATCCCATATCTCCTTTGCAGTCTTGCATCCAATTACCCTGTTTGACATAACATTGTCAATTGCACTATGAAGCAGATGCCTTACCCTTGCATCCTTGGCAATAAATGAGATGTCTTCAGTTGTGTACTCACTTTTCTCCTTTGGTATCATCTTTGCTGGTTGATCAGCAACTGCAGCAGAAAGCTCGGTAGGCTTATATGGTCCATCATTAATTCTATCAAGGTATTCTGGATCTGTGGCTTCCAGAAACATATCCATCTTTACCTTCCATATAGGATACTCAGATGCTCTCAGTATGGGAACCCTAATACTCTCATATCGACTGTGAGTTTGATTGTTTTGAGTATCTTGAGTTTTGGTGGGCTTATGTGGAGTTTGTGTTTCTTCAGACATGATTGTAAACTGGACCTCACTGTTTGTAAATCAACAGAGAGGCTCTGATACCACTTGTTAGGTCACACAACACTATAGAAGGGGGTTGAATATAGTGTTTATAGAATCAAATCAATTTTGAACACAAGTATGTAACAGTAATCAAGTTTATTCAATATAATAAGCTTTGTTACAAAGTAGGTTAAACTACTCTCTCAGTGATGAACAATATCACTAAGAGCTGCTAGGTTACAATGTATAATCTTTCTCGTGAATGATAACACTTATAGTGTAAACCCTAAGCTGTGTTTACATAGTACACTGTTACAAGATATCTTCTAATTGATATGGAATATAATTTTGTCTCCTAAAATATATCAATCATATATTATCCTTTTACAAGTCTTCTAGTTGTCCAACTCTTCATGCATATCTTTTATTGTTTTAGTCATGATCATCTCCTGTAAATCAGCTGCATTCATTATCTGAAGTGAAAGAGATGTGTCCTAAGTCCAATCATGTATGATGATTTAGGAATAACTTTTATGTAATCTGTTTTGATTTCATTGATATTAATAAAAGACTTGGTTTGGTTTTATTGCGGGCTTTATCTATTTAAGTGTTTAAATAAGATATACCATAGTTTAGAGTAAAGCTTTTTATGGATTATGATGAGATTAAAATAATAAGACCTAAAAGATGATAACTCTAAACTTAAATATTTTCTGGTCGTAGGATTACTAACTTGTAATTAGTAATCCGCAAAGATCGGTACATACTATGCTTGCTTCATTATGAAGGATGTCTGTTCTCATAGACATGTGTGTAGTGACACTATAGCTAGTATATAGGTGCTTATTATAGAATAAGTTCACTGAACATGACTCACACAGCTGAACAACTGATGGAGTTCACTCACGTGTCAGTAGTTGTTCACATAGTGATAGTTGTACAAGTATCCTTAGACTTGAGGTCATCATAGTCATCTTGTGTACCTTGAACTATGCTTTGGTTTAGTTCTTAGTCTCCAGGGACAATTATAAGGGCTCTACTGGGTATAAGAATTTGTACACGAAGATAGTGTATGATCAATAAAGGATCTACCCCTTCCAGTGAAGGAAGAGAATGTTTAATGCTGATCCACTTATGCTAGTTCAGGAATCTCTGGCCAGACTGAATGAAATTAGAAAGGAGTTTCTAATTTACATTAAATAGAACTAAGCATAGTGAATGGGAAAGAAAATGATTAAATAAGATAGGCTTGACACAAGTTCCATGCCTTGTATTTAATCGTGACATTGCAGGGTAGAAGGAATTGATTGTACGGTAACTACTCACTGAATAGGTTCTTGGTATTCTAAGCAGTGAATTCGTATTATCCGGATAGTCGCGATATGTTGAGAAGTATCCCTCACGATGTAGAATAAATATGATTAATTTATTAATTAATCATATTTAATGAATTAGAGAATTTATATAAATAATGATAAAATAGTTTTATTATTATTTCTTTCTACTACCGGCTTAATATTGAAACTACAGGGTCACACCATAAAAGAGAATGATTTAATGGTGGAGGAATTAATTAATAATGGCTGGTAATTATTTATTTGTGAAATAAATAATTAATTAGCAGATTTAATAATTGATTAAATAAGATTTAATTAATTCTTAATATTATTAATTAAGAATTTAATTTTGGAAATTAAATCAAGTGAGAGAATTATTTTTCTAAAGTGTTTAGAAAAGGGATTAATGATTAAAAGGTGTTTTAACTATTAGTTAATTGGTTAATAAGAATAATCAATTAAAGGGTTAATAATAATAATATTTTATGGAAAATTTTCAACTGAAAATTTTGCCTATAAATATACTATTATAAACCCTATTTGCCTAAATCCAAATAATTAACCTTAATTCTAAAGTAGAACAAGAGGGAGGCAACTAATTCTCTCAACCTCTTCCTCCTCCATCACATTGTACTCTTGGTGGATACTGGTGCAGTGCTTCATACTTGAGGAGCAGCTGCTAGGGATTCTTGTTCATCGTTCTTGGATCGCTATTAAAGACATCCATCTTTCCATTAACATAAAGCTTCTTAAGGTAAACATACTGAACTACGAATTAAATATTATTTTTCGCATGGATCCTGCAGAGGGTTTCAGTTTTTTTATAAGATTTAAATTTATGTTTTCGTTGCGTTTATGTGCTAAAAACCCTTCAATGGCATCATAGCTACTTGCGAAAAGTTTTTAATTCATTTATGTGTTTAACTGTTTTCGATATATGAGCATGTACGTGATTCGCCATGATTTGATGTTGATATAATATGCTTATATATGTATGGTTTTGAATATATGATATTAATGTGAGTTGTATAATCATAAGATTATTATGTAATCTGTATATATACTGATATATACATGATTTATGTTTGTTCTAATTATGAGAATCATATTAGATACGGATTCTAAATTGGCTGCTGCAGATTTGCTGAAATCTGGGTCTGGTGTCCAATTTACGCAAACGAATACCCTATTCCATAGGTAAATGAGCGTCTGAACAAAACTGATAGCTAAAGCTATCAACGACTCTTCTGTAAGGCGTTTGACGTCGTTTATTACCCGTAAATAGTGATTCTTATTTTTCTGATTTGATTCTGATTTTTCTGATTTTTGTCATATTTTTTTTTATGTTTAGATCATGGATAATATGATATGTTAAGATCAGATTATGTGTTTTAACATGCTTTTATGTGTTGTATGAGCATGGTGGATGGTTATGTCCTTTCAATCTTAGTGTGATGGTTTTGGTTTTGGTTTTAAATACGACTTGCATGTCGTCAATCTTTGTAATCATAAATCTCGAATGTAACTCGAGTTATTCTTGTATGTTCATTAGATTAGTTTTACTTTCAATCTATGTAATGTAATTGAAGACTCAAGAAGGCTATCCAATGGAGGTGATACAAAGAAGAAGACGAGGCATACAAGAAGTCTAAACAAAGAAGAAGACTTATGTAATAAGTAGTTGTATTTATTTCCATCACCATATTAGATTGACCTTGATCTCTATCATGAGCTTGATAAAGATCACATAGGATGGGTCCATAACCAAACACATTTACTTTATTGCACTTTACATTTACTTGTTTATTTAATTTTATATATGAGATATATGCCTATGTTTACCATGCGATGATAGATTTAGGTGAACTTAAATCAATATAAGGCGTGCTCTAGAAAATCTAGAATATGAATCGTTTCTTGCCTTAACAATAATATTATGAATACAATCATGAGATTCTTGTATTTATGAAACACGTAATTAAATATGAATTTTCAATATTGAGAGAAAGGATGATTCTGTCAAAAGCAGATTTCTATCTATAAGAAAGGGGTATTAAGTGACGCCTCTTGAAAATGCTCCCCCCGATCTGGGAATCATCTGATTATCGATTATTGATTTAAAATATTTAATTTAAAAGGAAAAATTTCTTTATAATATGATTATGATTGTAACATAATATAATCCCTCTAAAATTATATAATATCAAGTAGTAATTGGTCAATGACACAACGGGCTTGTGTCGGTCATAGCCTTCCAACATGGTAGAAAGTGGTTCTTATTTTTAAATCATTGTCGTTTCGTGCTACAGCCGAGGGCTTTGATTTCGAAATAAGAAATACTTGTCTGTTACATAGAGATGTTTACATTGAATTAGAATCTAAAGGTCGTTATGTGCTACAGCCGTGGGCCGTTGGAGACTGATTCAATTGTACGAAATATTGAGTTAGACTTGACTTAGAATATTGAGTTTGTCGTGCTACAGCCGTGACTTAATTATTCAAGAGGCTAAAGTTTTATTAGGGAATAACATAAGATGTAATTGACAAGAGTTGTCTGCCTATTGAACATCACATGACGTTTCGTGCTACAGCCGAGGTTGTGTGATGGAATGTAGGATCCCTATTCCCACTAGCATTATGAATGCTTAATTTTCACTTAGGGGTTGTATAAATTAGATAAACTAGTGGGAGCCACTTATGAATAAAGACCCAATTCATATAGTATCTTGAAATGAAATTGAATATTTGCTAAGTGTTGTTATGTGTTCGTCATTTACAGATTTACTATATTCGTTATGTCTTCTGCACTATCACTCTGGAGTATACTAGATGCTCACAAGTTGACTGGTCCTAATTTTGCTGACTGGCTTCGAAACTTGAGAATTGTTCTCAGGGTTGAGAAGCTGAAATATGTGCTTGACTCACCTAAGCCTACTGAACCTGCTAGCGATGCACATAATGATGAACATGTTGTGTATCGTAAGTGGATAGATGATGTAAAAGCTGCTCAATGCATCATGCTAGCTTCCATGAACATTGAGCTACAGAAGCAACATGAGCATATGGATGCTCACACTATCCTTATGCATCTACAAGAGTTGTATGATGTGGCAGGGAGGAAATCTCAATATGAGATATCGAAGGAACTGTTCGGTTGTAGGATGTCTGAGGGATCATCTGTGAATGACCATGTACTTAAGATGATCAATTTGATTGAACGTCTTGGACAACTTGGTTTTGCCATGGATGGGGAGCTGAGCCAAGACTTGGTCTTGCAATCACTTCCGAGTTCGTTCTCGCAGTTTGTTGTGAACTTTTACATGAATAAACTGGATGTCAGCCTGCCTGAACTCCACAACATGTTGAAGACTGCGGAATCGAATTTTCCCCCTAAGAAGAGTTATGTTCTTCTAATTGGTGAAGGTTCCAATCCTAAGAAAAGGAAGAAGAACCCTTCCAAGAAGAAGAAAGTAGGTGAGAAAAAGCCAGTTCCACCAAAAGCTGAAGACCCCAAGAGCAAAGCTGTTTGCTTTCACTGTAACAAGGTGGGGCACTGGAAGAGGAACTGCAAGGTTTACCTTGCAGAATTGAAGAAGAAGAAGGGTAGTGAGACTACCGCTTCTGATTCAGGTATGTTCATGATCGAAGTTAATATGTCACTAAGTCAAATTTCTACTTGGGTATTAGATACCGCCTGTGGTTCTCATATTTGCAATTCGTTGCAGGGACTAAGGAGAAGTAGGACTCTTGAAGAAGAGGAGGTGATTCTACGGATGGGAATTGGAGCAAGAGTTGCTGCTGAAGCTGTAGGATCATTTCATTTACATATGCCTATGGGCAAGACTATTGTTCTAAATAATTGTTATTTTGTTCCCTCGATTGTGAGGAATATAATTTCTATTCCATGTTAGACTTGGCTGGATTTTCGTTTGTTATTCAGAATAATAAATGTTCAATTCTTAGAGATAACGTTCTTTATGGAAGTGGTATTTTAAACAATGGTCTGTATGTATGTGACGTAGAGCATAATTTACTACAAATTGAACATACTAATAAAAGAAAAAGGGATGCTGAAAATCTCACTTTCTTGTGGCACTGCGGACTTGGTCATATTAGTGAAAATAGACTGCGGACATTGAATAAGGAAGGGTTACTTGACCCCTTTGATTTTGAATCATATCCTACATGCGAGTCTTGTCTATTGGGTAAAATGACTAAATCTCCATTTAGTGGACATGGAGAGAGGGCTGCAGATTTGCTAGGATTGGTACACACAGATGTATGTGGACCAATGTCTACGCAAGCCATGGGTGGATTTTCATACTTCATTGCATTCATAGATGATTGATCTAGATTCAGATATGTGTATTTGATAAAACACAAGTCTGAAGCCTTTGAAAAGTTCAAAGAATATAACTATGAAGTGGAGAAACAAACCAAACATAGTATTATAACCCTTCGATCAGATCGAGGTGGTGAATACTTGAATGGAGAGTTTCTAGCTTATCTCAAAGAAAATGGTATAGTCTCCCAGTGGAATCCTCCATATACTCCACAGTTGAATGGGGTATCTGAAAGGAGAAATCGAACTTTGTTAGACATGGTTCGGTCCATGATTAGCTATGCGAATCTTCCAGTATTTCTGTGAGGTTATGCATTGGAAACCTCAACATATTTACTGAATAAGGTGCCTTCCAAATTTGTTCCTCAAACTCCATATGAGATATGGAAAGAATGGAAACCGAGTCTTAAACACGTTAAGATTTGGAGATGTCCAGCTTATGTCAAGAAAGTTGACCCAGATAAGCTGGAATCTCGAACTGTAAAATGTAATTTTGTGGGATATCCTAAAGAGACTTTAGGGTATTACTTTTACACCGATCATCGGATGTTTGTCTCCAGACATGCTACCTTCTTGGAAAAGCAGTTTATCCTTGAAGGAAATAGTGGGAGCAAAATTGAACTTGATGAAGTTCAAGAAGCACAAACTACTACGGATCAAGTGGAAACACCTGTTCAAACTGAACAACCTTCTGTGGAACAACCCATTCGTAGGTCAGGGAGATTGTCCCGCCAACCTGAGAGCTATTATGGCCTTGTCATTGAGAATGACAATGAGTTGTCAATCATTGATGATGACGACCCTGTGACCTATAATGAGGCTATGAGTAGTGTTGACTCAGAGAAATGGCATAGTGCCATAAAATCTGAAATAGAATCTATGTATACCAACCAAGTATGGACTCTGGTTGAGGCGCCTGAAGGTGTTAAGCCTATTGGGTGCAAGTGGGTATACAAAAGAAAGATTGGAGCAGATGGGCAGGTGGAGACCTATAAGGTCAGGCTCGTGGCAAAAGGATTTAGACAAAGGCAAGGGATTGACTTTGATGAAACTTTTTTGCCTGTAACCCTGTTAAAATCAATTCGGATTTTGCTTGCGATTGTTGCTTACTACGACTATGAGATTTGGCAAATGGACAGGAAAACGGCCTTCCTCAATGAGAAACTTGAAGAGGAAGTGTATATGACACAGCCAGAGGGTTTTCTTTCCAAGGGAAATGAACACCTAGTGTATAAGCTGCTATGAACCATATATGGTTTAAAGCAAGCTTCTCGTAGATGGAACATCCGTTTTGATGAGACAATCAAAGAGTTTGGTTTTATCAAAAACATAGATGAACCATGTGTCTACAAAAAGGTTAGTGGGAGCGCGGTAACATTTCTTGTATTGTACTGAAAAAGGAGACGTCAAGAGAGTTGACACACATAACAACGTAGCAGACCCACTCACAAAGCTACTTTCTCAAAGTCAATTTGATCGTCATAAAGACAAGATGGGTATTAGATATCAGAGTGATTGGCTTTAGTACAAGTGGGAGATTGAAAGAGATGTGTCCTAAGTCCAATCATGTATGATGATTTAGGAATAACTTTTATGTAATCTGTTTTGATTTCATTGATATTAATAAAAGACTTGTTTTGGTTTTATTGCGGGCTTTATCTATTTAAGTGTTTAAATAAGATATACCATAGTTTAGAGTAAAGCTTTTTATGGATTATGATGAGATCATAATAATGAGACCTAAAAGATGATAACTCTAAACTTAAATATTTCCTGGTCGTAGGATTACTAACTGGTAATTAGTAATTCGCAAAGATCGGTACATACTATGCTTGCTTCATTATGAAGGATGTCTTTTCTCATAGACATTTGTGTCGTGACACTATAGCTAGTATGTAGGTGCTTATTATAGAATAAGTTCACTGAACATGACTCACACAGCTGAACAACTGATGGAATTCACTCACGTGTCAGCAGTTGTTCACATAGTGATAGTTGTACAAGTATCCTTAGACTTGAGGTCATCATAGTCATCTTGTGTACACTGAACTATGCTTTGGTTTAGTTCTTAGTCTCCAGGGACAATTATAAGGGCTCTACTGGGTATAGGAATTTGTACACGAAGATAGTGTATGATCAATAAAGGATCTACCCCTTCCAGTGAAGGAAGAGAATGTTCAATGCTGATCCACTTATGCTAGTTCAGGAATCTCTGGCCAGACTGAATGAAATTAGAAAGGAGTTTCTAATTTACATTAAATAGAACTAAGCATAGTGAATGGGAAAGAAAATGATTAAATAAGATATGCTTGACACAAGTTCCATGCCTTGTATTTAATCGTGACATTGCAGGGTAGAAGGAATCGATTGTACGGTAATTACTCACTGAATAGGTTCTTGGTATTCTAAGCAGTGAATTCGTATTATCCGGATACTCGCGATATGCTGAGAAGTATCCCTCACGATGTAGAATAAATATGATTAATTTATTAATTAATCATATTTAATGAATTAGAGAATTTATATAAATAATGATAAAATAGTTTTATTATTATTTATTTCTACTACCGGCTTAATATTGAACCTATAGGGTCACACCATAAGAATATTTTAATGGTGGAGGAATTAATTAATAATGGCTGGTAAATATTTATTTGTGAAATAAATTATTAATTAGCAGATTTAATAATTGATTAAATGAGATTTAATTAATTCTTAATATTATTAATTAAGAATTTAATTTTTAAATTAAATCAAGTGAGAGAATTATTGTAACGACTGGGAAATTTACGTTGTATTATATCATAATCATAATAAAATTATGTGTATTAATATGTCAATGATGTGTGATTATCTGTTAAACCTTAACTGTTACGTCTTACGTGCATTCCGTGTCATTTCTGTATTTTTAAGGTATTTTTCAGATGTTTTATTTTGCATTCATCGCTTTCATTTCAAACGTTTTACAACCCAAACCATGATTTTAAAGCCAGTATTTCAAATAAAATAATGGGCCTTATTTTTCATCAAACGGCTTTTATCATCACATTATTCTGAAAATCTGGATATTTTATAAATTTTCTCGTTTTACGAAAAGTGACTTTTCCGGGCCCCAATGGGTGTTAAAAACCCCACAAAAATCACATTTTTATTTTTATAAAATTATAGGACTTTTATTTATACCATTTCTTTGTATTTTTGCATTATTCACAATTTTTGAGAAATTTTCGCATATATATTGTATATATAAAATATTTATAAATTAAATTTTAATACTCAAAAATTATAAAAATTAGGGCCCAATATTTTTATTAGATGTATAATTAGCCCCTTAATTTTATTTAGGAGTATTAATTTTACTACTATAAATAGCCTAATTATTAATTAATTATAATTAATAAATCAGTTAAATACAGAAAAATACAAAAATTCTCTGTAATTCGGGTCGGGAAGAACAAGGTCGGGTCCAGAGTTCAAGCCGTGATTTTGAGGAGATTACAGCACCAAAACAAGCGATTCAAGTACCCAAATCGAAGGTTTCGATCTGTTCTTTCCATTTCTAGCATCAGTTTCAAGTTTTAATTCGTAGTTTTTGATTTTTGATTTCTAGGGTTTATGTTCGAATTAGGGCTTTTTGATTTCAGGGTTATTTTGATGTTTTGATGATTGATATAGCTTGGTTATGTGATTTACAGTTGATTCATGGTGTTTAATTGATAAAACGATACCTATATAGCAAAGTTCGATTATTAGGGTTTATACCGAATTTTCAAATTATAACTCGATGATTTCGGTGAATCTTTGGTACTTGAAAGGTTAGGGCTTTGATTTTATATGTTCTTAGCTTTAATTTGCACTATAGAACGTTAAGTTTCGTTTACAGAATCAAAAGATGGGTTTTTGGCCGGAGTTGAAGTCGGTGTTTGATCGATTTTGGCCGGAGAAGTTGTTACAGGAATGATTCCGGGAAGTTTTGCTTATGATTAGATTGCTGTGTTGATTTGCAATGAAAAGCACCCAAGAACCGTATCAAACGGTGTTGATTTGGGGCTGTAATTGATTCACCGGAATCTGGTGAAGTCGCCGGATTCCGGAAAAATTCGGTCATGTTCTTCATGACCCGGATGGTGACCCGGTTGACCCGTGTGGTTGACCCGGTTTTGATCTGTTTTGTCAGATGGTTGGTTTCTGACAAATGTTTCTGGAATTTTAATTATTTAATTATATTTTATAAAATCAGAAATCAGTTTTTATTAATTCTGAAATTAATTAAAAATCAGTTTTAAATTCTTTTCTTAATTTATAAATTCGGATTTAGTGATTTAATTAAGTATTTAATTACTTATTTATTTATTTATTTATTATTTAGTAATTAAGTAATTATTTAACAATTAAGTATTAAAATTAATCGAATACTATGATTAAAGATTCGATAATTAGGGGAATAAAACGAATAACTCGTAATTATACGAGTAATTGAACGATAAGTTCGATTAATATTATTATTATTATTATTCAGACGATAGTTAATTGTTCGTAAAATATCGTAATAATTACTCATAGCGGGTAATTAAATACAGATAGTTAATTTAAGTCGCATAAACTATAATAATAACCGTAATGTTTAGATAATTATGCGAGAAACGCGAATAACTCGTAGAAATACGAGTAGTGGATCCTTGAGTTGAAATATGATTCGAATAATAACTCATTTATTTAATAATTAACGTATTAGTTAATGATATTGATTATTTACTTATAAATAATCGATCTAATCGAATAAATAACGATAAGTTGTAAATATTTGTAATAAATTGTGATTAATCCTAATAATTAGGGATTAATTATTTTAAATTATTAAATAATTAATTATTAATTATTTATTAGTTATTTATTTATTAATTAGTTAAAAGTGATTAATTATTTCGATAATTAATCACATAATTTTCAATAAATCATAACTTATTTTAACTCCAAAAATTATAAAAAAATTATTTTTGACTTTGATTTTTCTTAAATAATTATTTTAGGATTTAAAAATTTGTAATAATTATTTATAGTGAATAATAAATTGAATTATCAGTGTTTAATTGATAATAATTCAACCGTTAGTCCGAATTGAGCGAAACGAAAGTCATTTTACTCAGAAAAATGAATTCTTTTCATTAAAAATAATATAAAGACCTAATTTCTTCTAGAAATTAGTTGACTTTATTAATTACTTGATTATCAGTCAAAATGCGTACCGAGACGAGTCCGAAAAATTCCGGAAAAATGGGAAATGAGGCAGAAGGTGATCAGCGGAGCAATCAGCGAATCGATTTTGATTTTAAAAATTATTTTAACTATGAAAATGATTATGTACTTATGTGCTTATGTGTATTATGTGGTTAATCAAGTCTTACTTATTTATATGTAATATAAGAGTCAGTCATAAGCGTATGGGTAGATAATAGGGACGAAATGAAGTCGATTCAAGATGCAATTGAAGTACAAAATGACTTAACCAGTCTATTTTGCTAACAGAAGCTAAGCCAGCAAGGCAGGTCGAGTAGGTGATAGACGAAAGTGATTTAATTGTAGTAAGTCGCGCAGAAGGCAAGTTTATCCCCTATTCTACTTTCAGAATAGTAATATTCATTTTGAATTCTTATTACGCTTGTACTCCTTTAATTCTTTTATTCATATTTCAGTTCGATTCTTGAATTATTCTCTTCATTTGAATTCATTATTCATATTCCAATTGTTACTCACAATTATTGATATATTCTGGTGATTAGAATATATCAAAGCATACCGATTGTTCCAGTTGCTATTACAGGGACTGGATAATACTACTTTTGGGATTAAGTCTACTTAATCCTAAGGACCGAGACATAACCAGATCCTTGAGATGGGTCGTAGTTTCTGGGTGCCCAAAGGGATCTATATAGTGAGATATAGATCTGCACTGTATCCTGGCTGATCAGTAGGGTATAGCTGTGAACTTGAGTCCAGTTTAGTTCGTTTGTAATTACTAGTAATGGCCTTCTTTCTATTCTCGTAGGGTTATTTCTTTGCAGATAAACCCGGGTTACGGATTCAATTACATTGCTTTAACACTATTTATATTTTATGGACTTGTTGAGCAAATTTTTGGCTCACCCTTTTGTTGTTATTCACCTTATTATTTTCAGTTAAGAAGGAAAATGAAACCCATCAGGACTCGAGTGGTAAAGAAGCGGGTCAAGCCTCGGGATCCTCTCATACCCAAGGTGTTGATCCCAATTCAGGATGAAAGCTTTGAGTTGCCCGAGCAGGTGGAGTGTTGATAAATAGTGTGTGTGTTTGAATAAAAGCTAAACTTAGTTTAAATGAATTAGACAATGGCTTGTAATAAAGAGAGTTGTGAGATTTTGAATTTGGTTTGTAATAAAATAGTTAGTGGTTCTTGTTTTCATACTTCAACCTAAAAAGATCCTGGTTAGTGTTTAAAAAGGGGTTTAGTTCTATTTATATATTAATTGTTAATCAGATTGTACAGGTTTGGTGATTAGCTAGTAACCCCCAGACTTATACCCCGGGTCTGGAGGGCGTTACAATTATTTTTCTAAAGTGTTTAGAAAAGGGATTAATGATTAAAAGGTGTTTTAATTATTAGTTAATTGGTTAATAAGAATAATTAATTAAAGGGTTAATAATATTTTATGGAAAATTTTCAGCTGAAAATTTTGCCTATAAATATACTATTATAAACCCTATTTGCCTAAACCCAAATAATTAACCTTAATTCTAAAGTAGAATAAGAGGGAGACAATTAATTCTCTCAACCTCTTCCTCCTCCATCATATTGTACTGTTGGTGGATACCGGTGGAGTGCTTCACACTTGAGGAGCAGCTGCTAGGGATTTCCGTTCATCGTTCTTGGATCGCTATTAAAGACCTCCATCTTTCCATTAACATAAAGTTTCTTAAGGTAAACATACTGAACTACGAATTAAATATTATTTTTCGCATGAATCCTGCGGAGGGTTTCAGTTTTTTTAAGATTTAAATTTATGTTTTCGTCGCGTTTATGTGCTAAAAACCCTTCATGAAGTACCCGCACTTAAGTCCTGATATAAATTCTGACGGCCTTAAGTTCTGATATAAGTTCTGACTTCAGTAAGTTCTGATTTCCAGTAAGTTCTGATATTAAGTTCTGAAACTAAATATAACAGATTAGACATGACAGCACAACTATCTCTAACACCAAGTGTAACTTCACAGGATAAGGCATTGATAAATGAGTCTTTTTTCGATGAGTAGTTGTTTGGGGTGCAAGAAGAAGAACAGTGGTTTGCAGACATTATGAACTACCTTGTGAGAAATATTATGCCTCCAGACTTGTCTTCTACTCAAAGGAAGAAGTTTCTTCATGAGGTAAAGTGGTACATGTGGGATGAGCCATTTTTGTTTAGGCAATGAGCTGACCAAATCATCAGGAGATGTATTTCGTACAGTGAAACGAGGGGAATCTTATGAGATTGATATTCGACTATTTATGGAGGCCACTATAGTGGAGAAAAGACAGCAGCTTGTATTCTTCAAGCGGGATTTTTCTGGCCTACATTGTTTAAGGATGTGCATCAATTTATTTTGAAGTTTGATCCATGCCAGCTTATGGGTAATATGTCCAAGAGGGATGAGATACCTCTTAATGTGCTTCTTGAGGTTGAGGTCTTCGACGTTTGGGGAATTGACTTCATGGGGCCATTTGTCTCATCTTGCAATAATTAGTATATCTTGTTGGCGGTTGATTATGTCTCGAAATGGGTTGAAGTCAAGAATTTGCCGACAAATGATGTGAAGGTAGTGCTTAATTTTCTTCATAAGCAGATATTTACAAGATTTGGGACTCCAAGAGTCATAATCATTGATGAGGGATCTCATTTCTACAATCGCAAATTCACTGCTATGATGTAAAGGTATAATGTGAATCATCGCATTGCTACAACCTACCATCCTTAAACTAATGGTCAAGCTGAAGTGTCTAACAGAGAGATAAAGCACATTTTAGAGAAAGTTGTATATCCATCAAGGAAAGTTTGGTCTTTGAAGCTGGATGAGGCTCTGTGGGCGTATCGGACAGCTTACAAGACTCCACTTGGCATGTCACTGTTTTAGTTGGTTTATGGTAAAGGTTTTCATTTGCCTGTGGAGCTCGAGCATAAAGCGCATTGGGCTTTGAGGAAGTTGAACCTTGATATGGATGCAGCTGGTAAGAAAAGAATGCTTCAATTGAATGAACTCGACGAGTTTCGGATTCAAGCATATGAGAACAACAAAATGTATAAGGAGAAAGTCAAGAGATGACATGATAGAGGTCTAGTGCTCAATTCATTTGTGCCGGGATAATAAGTTCTTTTGTTCAACTCTCGTCTCCATGTTTATCCTGGAAAGTTGAAGTCGAGGTGGTCAGGGTCGTTTATTATCAAAACTGTATTTCCACATGGAGCAGTGGAGATTTTTGAGAATGATCCAGGCCAAGCATTCAAGGTGAATGGACAAAGGTTGAAGCATTACTATGGGGATACGGCAAACCGTGAGGTAGTTAGTGTAGTTTTATTGTCAACTTGATCTTGGGATTCTACGTCAAGCTAACGACATAAAGCAAGCACTTCTTGGGAGGCAACCTAAGTTTGTTGTATATTAGTAGATAGAGGAAGAAGAAAACAAGGAGAAAAACACAAAAAAATCAGAAAAAGAAAAAAATTCATGTTCAACTACAGAAGCACGGCGCGCCCGCTCAGGAAGCGGGGAGGCCACGCTGTTTTTCCAGTGAATGTGCGCGCCCGCGCTGGTATGCGGGGTGGCCGCACTGGTTTTCCAGAAGCACGATGCGCCTGCGTTGCCAGGCGGGGCGGCCGCGCTGAGTCCCTGTAGTCGAAAAGAAGAAGCAGAAGAAGGAAATAAACAGAATTTCGGGGACTTCAATAAAAATCAATTTCTACCCGAATTTTCCTCCTCCACTTCCCATAATTTCTATTCCAAATCAATTCCATTACCCCCATTACTCCCATTAATCCCACTTCTTTTCCATAATTAATTATATTCCTAATCTCCTATATATATACACTTATACACAAACTTCTCCATCACTTCTAAAATTCTCAAACACAAATCTCTCTTATACACACATCTCTTATTCTCTCTTATTCAATCTTAATGGCACCCAAAAGACAATGAACCCAAGTTAGCAGCAACACCATTGATTCTTCGAGTGTGAGTGGTGTGAGGCCCAGGTTTTCAACTCCGGAGGCTGAGGCCGAGTATATGAGGCTACTTTCGAAGCCTATAGCCAAGGAGCGAGGTTTTCCGCCATTGGGGAGGGATGGTAAGTTGCTGGAGATGATTGTGGAGATGGGGTGGATAGCTTTTTGTGAGGCACCCGCTACGGTACCTATGAGTGTGGTTCGCGAGTTTTATGCGAATGCAAAGGCGGACAAGAACGGTTTTATCGTGGTGAGGGGGTTGACGACTGATTACAGTGTTGAGGCCATTCATTGGGTAATTAGCCATCCTGAGAGATAGCCGGAGCATGAAGATTGGAATGCAAAGATCGGTGATGATTTTGACTTGGATTTGATCGTTGCTACGCTGTGTGTGCCTGAGACTCATTGGAAGTTCAAGAAGGGCACGAATGAGTATGCCACTATCCCTGCCTCATGCATGAACATGTTTGCACGTGTGTGGAATTCTTTTATTTGTACCAACAGTATGCCAGCTTCTCACATGCATGATGTTACGGTGGAGCGTGTACATTTGTTGTGGGGGATTCTTCAGGGAGATTATGTGGATCTCGGGATGGTGATTTATCAGGGTATCTTGAGATTTTTTCATGGGAGTACTACGGGTTCTATAGCCTATGTGTCGATTATGACGAAGCTGTATGCAGCGGTTAGAGTTTATTGGCCCGTACATGAGTAACTACAGCTTCCTAGTGCCCTGATTGATAGTTTGGTGATAGCAGTTACGCAAGAATGGTACGGGGGGAAGCCTGATCTGAAGGGGCTTGGCTATCCTTATGACCATTTACCGGGTGGTCATCCAGCTGATCAAACGTATGTTGGGGATTAGACTCAGGCGAGTAGGGCAGCATGGAGAGCTCGGTTGGGTGAGGAGGCTGGTCCTTCGTGATCACAAAAGCAGTAGGAGTAGGAGAAAGCACATGGAAGTGCTGGTTTGAGTTCAGCACAATATAGGCGCTTGATGAGGAGGATGGATGTGATGCATGACATCCATAGTTGGTTTAAACGGAACCTTACCCAGGCGTTGGGGACTGCATTCAGAGCCACATGAGTTGATATCCAGTGGCCAGTATTCGGTGAGGATGCTGTACCCACCTCCAGACACTCCTGACACATCACCCAATGAGGGTGATGACCCTAATTCTGAGTAGGTATGTCTGATTCCTTACTATTATCTTCACTAAGGACAGTGAATAATTTAAGTTTGGGGGTAGTAGTTAAGGGTTATATGTTATATGTGAGTCGTATATAGTTTACATATCCATGCTAGTTTAGTTCATATAGTTGCATATTTGCCGTGCAGTATTTTTCTTATTTTGTTTTGCATGATAATTTGTTTATATAGATCATGCACTTGCACTATAGCATGATCCCTTAGAAGATTTTTCTAATTGATTTGTGATATTGATTCTAGTGTAGTGATGTCGTATTTAGTGATGTTAAGTCTATCGAGTTGATTTGCATGCTGAAAGTAATTGTAAATTTCACCAAGTCTTATAGGTTGCTTGAGTGCTAGATCATGATCATGGTTTGTTTGTTTGTTGAGGTTTAATCACTTGTTTATATTTAGAATTTAGGATATTCTCTTAATGATTAAATAACATAGATATTTAAAAATTGGAGTAAAAAATTGGATTTCATTGCTAGTTATTATGGCTAGGTGTCAAATGGCTAGTAGGCGGCTCATTTTATATGAGTAGTCTAGGGTCGAACGAGATGGAGCGAAACGCACTTGTTCAGAAATTTGAAAAAAAGAAAAAAAAATTAGAAAAAATAGAAAAAAATAAATAAATATATTTATGCATAATTGATCACGAGTGGGCTCTTTAATACTCGAGTTATTAAGTTCTTGGGGGACTTTGTGCCTAGTGACCTAAGGCTTATATAGCCTGGAATCCACTAACCTAACGCTCGCTACATGGGTATTATTGTATAAGTCTTATGTGGACCTCACTCATTGCACAATCAAATAAGCATATTTGTGTTGTTTATGTGATAACAATAAAAGCATGAATCCATATATAACTCCGATATAAGAATTGAAGTGTTACAAGTTATTTTGAGTTTAACTTTTATTTTATTTATAACCTTGTGATTGCCTTGATGAGTAGTGAGTCATGATTATTGATATAGTTGCGATAGTATATCTGTAAGCATTTACACACACGCACATTTCTAGTTTGTAAGTTAATTTATGATCTTTGATTGATATTTGTGCGAATAACTGCATTTGTTGAGATGTTGCTCATCGGTTGGTTTAGTTAATTTGAGGGGATCATTGCATTCAAATAGTTTGCATTCATGCATTTTTATTTTTTGTTCTTTGAGTCTGTTTATGCTTGAGGACAAGCATCGGTTCAAGTTTGGGGGTTTGTTAGGTGGCATTTATGTCCACTTAGAATGCTCTATAAAGGCTTGAATTGGTATTTTGTACTCGAGTTATTTGTGTATTTGATGTGTTTTTGTAGTGTTTTTGCATTTCAGGAATAAATAAAAGACTCAGGAGATTTAGAATTATTTTGGTGCTAAATTGGTGTTAGGACGGTACTCAGGAAGATTGCTCGAGGATTGTCAACTCAAACCAGCCAAGAAAGCAAGAAAAAAAAAAGATTTTCCAGAAGGTCAGTGCGCCCATACTGTATTAGCGCGCGGCCGCGCCAAGATACAGAATTGTAGCCCGCCCGCCCTGGTGAAGCGCGCGGCCGCGCCAGGTCGGGTTTCAAGAATCCTTATTCTACTACAATTTTGATCTGCTGGACTTCTAATCTGCATGGGCTGCTATATATTGATAAATTATGATCGTTTTTCATAACAAGACATACCAGAGCTTAAGGAGAAGGCATAAGAAGAACGTATAACACAATTCAACTAAGGCAAAGAGGATCTAGTTTAATCTTGTGATTCTTTGTTTTAAGTTGTAATCTTGGATGCTAGTTTTCTTATTTGTTGAACCTATACTCTTGTGTAACGTACTTGGTTTAATATTTATTCAGTATAAAGACTACGTTTATTATACCATGCTTTCATCGGAACCCACGTTGATGATGAGTCCAATTATGGGCTAATCGTTATCGTGGGGTTCTAGCGGATTTACTTATGGATTTATTTAGTTAATATGTTTTGATGCCTTAGTGTATGGTGTTTGTATAATAAACTAGTATTGGTTGTGCTTATTCCTCTTATGAGCATCACGAATTTATAAGATAGCGTGTTAATCTCTATTGAAGCGAACATGAATATAGGGGTTTAGGACTTGCCATTCTAGGATAGGTTCATGTATTTGTTATGCATGATTCGTAGGTAATTTTAACCATCTTACTTGCCCTATATAATCATAATAGATAACTCGTGCATTAAACCATTATGTTGTCAAATTTTATAGACATATAGGGTCTCAATATAATTGGTGTCTATTCAGCTTCTATCTCTTTTGTGGATGTCTGGTAGTAGGGTATTGGTACAACGAAAGTTGGCGTTTACTAGTTTCGTGTTGTCTGATTAGTGTCATCACCATTGCATGCTAAGGTTAAGAACAAAAAGGCTATTCAATGAAGTAGTAATGAAGTTAGAATCCCATGTTTCTGTCATATAGTAATCAATTCCTTAGTAATCTCTTAGTTAATGTTCTTTAGTATAATCTCTTAGCTAATCGTAGTATAAAAAACCTCAATTTGTTAATCGTCTTAGCATTGAATAATAACCATAATATTGTTGCATAAGTACATTAATTAAAATTAACCTAAATTAGTCTCTGTGGGAATGAACTAGAATTAATTATATATTACTTGCGATCGCGTATACTTGCGTGAATATTAGCGCGTGTTTTCGTCCTAACAGATACTGATTTCATAGTATAAGGGTTTCATGGCTAAGACAAAGGAAAGTATCACTGATGTGTTTGAAAGGTTTAACAAGCTGATAAATGACTTGCAGCTGCATGATAAATATTATGAAGCTGAAGAGGTAAATTTTAAGTTTTTGCTCACACTCCCTGATCATCTGGAACAGAAAATTGCTGCAATCAGAGAAGGGAGAGATTTAAGCAGGATAACTCTGGAAGTTCTTTATGGAATCTTGAAAATATATAAATTAGAAATAATTCAAAGGAAATCATTGAAAGCTGGTCAAGGGCATGTTATGGATGGTTCAAGTGCTCTAATTGTCAATGAAGGCCAGACCTCTAATGATGATCCAAGATCCCAAACTTCAGTTTCCTCAACAAGTGAGCAAAGAAACAATGACTCTCAAGAACAAGTCATACATGATTTAGAAGAAGATGAGTTTTACACCCTGGATGAACTTGATGAGCTAGATCAGTCAATGGCCTATTTGGCAAGAAAGTTCTCTAATATTAGAGTAAAGAAACCAAGATTTTTCAAGGGTAAAGGGTAGTCAATCAACAAACAGCAGTTGGAAAGGAAAAAGGAAGTACATGTCTGATAGCAAAAATGGTTACAAAACTGGATTAGTTGACATATCAAAGATAAGGTGCTATAACTGTGATAAACTAGGCCATTTTGCTACAGAATACAGAAAACCCATGAAAGCAAAGAAAGACAAAGCTTATCTTGAACTGGAAGCAAAGTATGAAGCTCTTTTAAAGAAACAGCAAAGCAAAGCTTATATTGCAGAGGGAAAGAGTTGGGATGACTCTGATAATGATAAAGACGAGGAAGTTGGAAATTATGCACTAATGGCCTTGGAGCAAGGAGAGTCATCCTCATCAAAATTATATGTACCAACTTTTACTACCATTGATTTAAATGTAAGCCAATATAAGGAAACTGTAGAGAAGATGAGCACAGAAATGTTTCACATTTATACAAGTATGGTTTCTGCTAATGAAGAAGTTATCAGACTGACAAAGATAAATGAGAAGCTTGAAAATGAGAAACAAGAAGCTGAATTATTGTTGGTAGAGCTTGAAGCTGTAAGACAAGAGAATGTATATTTGATAAACAAGCTCAAGTGTGCAAGTGAGATTGAAGCAGTGGTAAGGGAGAAGCTGGAAAATA
The DNA here is from genome assembly GCF_009905375.1 of Apium graveolens. Lineage (NCBI taxonomy): Eukaryota > Viridiplantae > Streptophyta > Magnoliopsida > Apiales > Apiaceae > Apium > Apium graveolens. The sequence goes on along the minus strand of NC_133648.1, from coordinate 246,980,195 downwards.
ATAAAGTCAAGATAAAGTCCTTCAAGAATGCATCTGAATTGGTTGGACACTACCATGAGAAGAACAAGCCATGTGCAAATATTACTATTGGTCTTGATTATGATGCCTTGAACAGCAAGAAGAAAGATACAGGTTACAAAAGAAAAGCAACAAAAAATGAAAATGTTCCAGCTATGATGAAAAAGGTTGTTTCACCTATGTTCAAGGCATATGAAGTTAACTTCAGTGAAGAAGAGTTGATTATAAAGTAAGAAATTGCTGATGAAGACAATGAGAAGAAAAATGCAGAAGCAATTCAATCTTCCAAAGCTGAAGAGAAGTTCATGGACAACCAAGATTCCAAGACACCTGTCAAGGAAACAAAAATTGAAGATGCAAGAAAGAAGAAGAAAAATAGAAATGGGAATATTGGGATAAACAAAAGCAATAATTTTGCTTATGTTGCAGATGCTCCAAGAAAAAAATGTGAGAAATATGGCTCTTTGAATCACCTAACTCACCTTTGTAAAAGGGTTGTTAGCAAGCCAGTTGAAGGAGCCTACAAATACAATGAAACAGATGTAAATGATCCCTACTCATTCTGTGACAAGTTTGATTGCATCCCTTTCAACTTGAAAGTAATGAAAAGTTGCCACAAGCTGAGAGTAGACCTCAAAGAAACAAAAATTGGGTCTATAACACACAAAGAAAATGCACAACAGTCAATAAATTCTATTATATCTGAAATAACTCATTATACTTCTGCTAAATCAGCTAACAAGAAGAAAGTGCCCAACACTGTTTTGGTTGCTAAACACACTTCAAACTCATTATATGCAGGGCAAAATGAAGAAGGTCATATGGATCATAGACAGTGGATGTTCCAGACATATGACAGGTGATAAGGCCCTGATATCACAATTTGAGGAGAAAGTTGGCCCCTTGGTGACCTTTGGAGACAACAACAATGGATTCACAATGAGATATGACAAGATTGTTTCTGGAAATGTTGTCATTGATAATGTAGCATTGGTAGTTGGTCTTGAAGTAAATCTTCTCAATGGCAGCCAATTTGTAGACAAAGGTTTTAAAGTTTTATTTGACAAAGAAGAATGTATTTTCATCATCAAGAAAACCAATGAAGTTTCTCTGAAAGGAGCAAGGAAAGGAAGCTTGTTTGTTGCAGACTTGGACTCAACAAATGAGGATGGTATTTGTTGCTTCTACACCAAGCCATCTATAGAGCAAAGCGACTTATGGCATAAGAAACTCTCACATCTGAACATCAAGGCAATCAACACCTTGGTCAAGAAAGAGTTAGTAAGAGACATACCAAAATTAGAGTTTGCTCAAATTGAAGTTTGTGAAGCTTGTTAGAAAGGAAAAATGAAAAGATCAAGTCACAAGTCAAAAACTGTGAATTCCATAAGTGCATCATTGTAACTTATTCACATGGACTTGTTCGGACCAGTAAATGTCTTATCTATTTCAAGAAACATATATGCAATTGTGATGGTGGATGATTTCTCAAGATACACTTGGGTAGAGTTCATGCACTCTAAAGATGAAACTCCACACATCATAATTGAGCACATCAAGAAGATAGAAAAATAGGCTGAAGATCATAATTGTGTAAAGAGATTGAGAAGTGATAATGGAACAGAATTCAGGAATGCAACAATGAGTGAATTCTGCAAAAGCAAAGGCATTGTTCAAGAATTCTCAGCTGCTAGAACACCTCAACAAAATGGGGTAGTTGAAAGAAAGAATAGAACATTGGTAGAAGCTGCTAGGAAAATGTTGCAAGATGCCAAGTTGCCAACAAGTTTTTGGGAAGAAGCTCCTGTAAAGGATCTTCATGTGTCCGGAAGGAAGTGTTACATTTTAAAAGACAACTCTGAATATGTGGGAAAATTTAACTCAAAGGTTTTTGAAGCAATTTTTCTGGGATATTCATTGGAGAGAACTGCCTACAAGGTCTATGTAATTGATCAAAAGAAAATTATGAAAAGCATAGATGTGACCTTTGATGATGACCAGTGTCCAGTCTTGGAATGCCTTGATGAAAATGAAGTTGAAGCCCTTGCATTTGAAAATATCAACATTACAGTGATTCTGATGAAGAAGATGAAGTCAATGCACAACACATGATGAATGAAGAGATTACTGAACATGAAAATCATGGTAATGAAAGCTCATCTCAAACACCTGAATTTGATAGCACAAACTCATGGGGAGAAAGAGAAGAAGGATCTATTAGTCATACCAACAATGAAGAAAATGATGAAGGCACAAGTCAACAAACTTACACAACGAAGTGGGATATAAGTCACACTAAAGAAGCAATTATTTGTGATCCAACTACTGGTGAGAGAACTAGAAGTGCAACTTCTAATGAGTGCCTACATGCATGCTTTCTATCTCAAGTAGAGCCTAAGAAAATTGAAGAAGCTCTAATGGATCCTGATTGGATATTTTCCATGCAGGAAGAACTGAATCAGTTTGAAAGAAACAAAATTTGGGAGTTAGTTCCTGCACCAAAGAACAGAAGTGTAATTGGAATAATATGGGAGTTCAGGAACAAGATGGATGAAAATGGTATAGTTACCAGAAACAAGTCAAGGTTGGTTACAAAAGCCTACTCACAGGAAGAAGGAATTGATTATGATGAAACTTTTGCTCCAGTTGCAAGACTTGAGGCAATAATGATTTTTCTAGCATTTGCTGCACATTCAAATTTCAAAGTGTATCAAATGGATGTCAAGAGTATCTTCCCAAATGGTGAGGTAGAAGAAGAAGTTTATGTGTAACAACCACCTGGCTTTGAAGATCCAGAATTTCCAGATTTTGTGTATAAGTTACTCAAGGCTCTATATGGACTAAAGTAGGAACCTAGAGCTTGGTATGATACATTGTCATAATTCTTACTTAAACATGGTTTCACTAGAAGCACTATAGACAAGACTCTCTTCTGACTCTCTTCTACAAGAAGCATGGTGATGATATGATCCTAGTTCAGATTTATATGGATGATATCATCTTTGGTTCTACAACTGAAAAGCTTTGCCAAAGATTTTCCAGGCTTATGCAGAGTGAATATGAAATAAGCATGATGGGAGAATTAAGTTACTTTCTTGGACTTCAAGTCAGTCAAAGAAGTGATGGAATCCTCATCAGCCAAACTAAGTATGTTAAAGATTTATTGAAAAGGTTTGGTATGGTTGATTGTTCACCTGCATCTACACCTATGTCTACAGCAACAAAGTTGGATGAAGATAAAAATGGCAAATTTATAGATATTTCAAGCTACAGAGGGATGATTGGATCACTGCTTTACTTAACTGCAAGTAGACCAGACATCATGTTTGCTACATGTCTGTGTGCAAGATTTCAAGCCAATCCAAAAGAATCACATTTGATGGCTGTAAAGAGGATTTTCAGATACTTGAAGGAAACTCCAAACTTGGGATTATGGTATCCTAAGGGAACTGGTTTTGAAGTTGTTGGCTACACAGATGCAAAGTTTGCTGGATACAGGGTTGACAGAAAGAGTACTAGTGGAAGCTGTCAATTTCTGGGATAAAGACTTATATCCTGGTATAGCAAGAAATAACAATATGTATCAACTTCTACAGCAGAGGTTGAATACATAGCTGCAGGAAGTTGTTGTGCTCAAGTGCTTTGGATTAGAAATCATCTAATGGACTATAGCCTAGTGTTACACAAGATTCCAATTATGTGTGACAATACTAGTGCTATATCTATAGTGGCTAGTCTAGTTAATCATTCTAGAACAAAGCACAGTGATGTAAGGTACCATTTTATTAGAGAACATGCTATAAATGGTACCATTAAGCCCATTTTTGTTTCAACAGAAAAACAATTAGCTGATATTTTTAATAAACCTTTGGATGAAGCAACTTTCACTAGACTTGTAGGTGAAATTGGAATGCTTAATTCTTCATTCTAAGGCAAGAACTCAGCTAATGTTTTGTAGCAGATTAATTTCTAAGTGAATCAAAATTAATTTAATTTAATTGGAAATTAACTGAAATATGAATTATAAATATTTCAAATATCTTTGCATATTTATTTTTCAAAAACAAAAATTCAGCTTGGAATTTTTCAAATTCTAAGTAAACTGTCTAAATGTTAATTTACATCTTCAACATGTAAAATTAACACAAGGCAGAATCAAATTGATCAAAAGTACATAGAGAACTGAGTTCTCGATAAGTCTAACTGACTTATCCACAAGTCATTTTAAGAATTCTCGAGTGAGTTCTCGATAAGTTAATTTACCGACTTCTCGATTGACTTCTCGATAAGCTTTATTATGACTTATCGATAAGTCATTGTAGAGTTCCCTATAAGTGTAAACTTACAGAGTTCTCTACAAGTATCTTTTTAGACTTATAGATAACTCAGAACTGAACTAATTTAATTTAATAAATTATTTTGGCAAAAATAATTTTGGCAAATTTATTCTGATTTTATTTTTAATTTATTCAAATAAAAATTGGAAACAATTCAGTTCATTTTGGACAAACTAGATATTTATTTGACATCTCGATGAGTTTATTTTTAGTTCTCTACAAGAATAAATAAAAACACTTATTAACATGTATTTCATTTCTTAAAATGACTTCTCGATAAACTAATTCCAAACGTCTATTTTTGAGTTCTCGACAAGTCATTTTCTTTTACTATAAATACCCAGACATCTCGATACATATATATACTTACACCTTCGAGAACTCTAAGTGACCTAGCTTTCAATCCAAAATCAATTTCTCTCTCGTTTCAACTCCTTTCTCACTAATTTTTCTTACTCATTCGCTCTCACTAAACAACAATGGCACTCAATATTGTTAGAGCTACTATCCCAAAGAAAGGAACCAATTTCCTAGCTTTTACAGATGCTAACCAAGCCCCTGATAGTTTCAAGGGGTTTGTGAAATTCTTGTCTGAATATTATATTTCAGGAGCTTTAACTGCTAATCCAGTTCTATACTTGGATGTTCTGCATGAGTTCTGGACAACAGCTGTGGTGAGAACTGTAATAATTGACAACTCTCTATCCTTGGTGATAACTTTCACAATTGGAGGCCAACAAATAGAGTTCAATGAGAAAGATGTGAATATAGCATTGGGTCTACCAACTGCAAACTTAGTGGAGGTGCCAACCCAGGATGAATTGACTGAGTTCATGGATTTCATCAACTATGGTGGAAGAATCAACTTATCAAGCTTGCACAGAACAAACTTAAGGAAAGAATGGTCTTTTATATTTGATTATGTAGTAAGGGCCTTCACATATAGTAAGACAGGGTATGACAACATTTCAAGTGTGGTGCAGAAATTGGTGTACTCAATAGCCCACAACAGACACTTGAATGTTGGTCTATTGATCCTGGAAGAACTTGCAACCAGGCTGACTATGCCCCAATCTGCTAGAGGTAAGGAAATTTTCTTTCCTAGATTCATTATGTCTACTATAAATCATAAAGTAACAGACATACATTTGTTGAATGGTATAGATAGCACTAAAATAGGCAATTGTAAGCAAGTATCCAAAATAATATTTGGCTCACTCACTACAAAGAACAAGGTAAATGTAAGTCTGAAAATCACTTCATTCATGATGGAGAGGTTTAGGACTACCCTTACCCAATGCCAAACATGAGATCAAATGCACAGTCTAGCACAACTATGGTCCCTGAACCTGTGGAAGTACAAAAATGGGAACACCCACAGGGACCTTCTCAAGCCGAGACCACTTCTTCAAACCAAGTAGCAGCTAGGAAACCAATCACTTCATCCTCTCAAAAGGGTGAAGTGAGTAAAAAGAAGAGAAATGAGATAACCCTCACAGTAATAGATGAGAGTGGTAAGGAACAAACAGAAGCTGAGTCACTATTGGTCAAGAGAATAAAGAAGGGTAAGAAATCTGAGCTTACTCAAACCACCTCTGTATCCTCCCAAAAGGATGCAGCTGTAAAAATGGGGACAAAACAGACTCTAGATATATCCTCTCAACAGGGTGTGTCTATTGAAAAGAGCATTCTCCCCAATGCACCTTATAAAGAGTCTGCACAGCCAACACTTGAACAAATTCAAGTGTATGGTAGAAGAAATAAGGATGGCACACGTAGTGAGAACACATATATTGAAGCTCCCTCATCTATTCAGGGGAAGCCGCCAACACTCACTTCTAAACAACAACTCTTAATCTCACAAATTTCTTCTTCACATACATTACTTGAATCCATTCCTCAAGTGCAAGCTCAATCAAGTGACTTGGTTCAAGAAACCTTACTCACCACCCAGAAATCACAATTAGTGGGTGAGAGGCTACATATTGGGGTAGACCTTGATGACACCAACATAAATGTGGGGGATTCATCAGTTTTTACTGAAGATCCTATGGATGTCATAAATGCACCTTCATGTGCAAATCAGCCTTCACAGGCTGTTAGGTTTGAGGGTAGTACTCCTGAGGGGGAGCTATCTAAATCCTCTCCAACTCAATTGGAGGTTCCTATTCAAGGAACAACTCCCCTCAAAACCCTAGCATAAATTACATTAAGAGTTGATTCTAGGAGTACAATTACCAATGATCCTATCATGGAGGAGGAAAATATAGCACATCCAGGTGACAGTGTGGTGCAAGACAGGCAAGGGTTTGATACTGATGCACATGACAGTAACCCAGTCAAATCCCCTCCAATTCAATTGGAGGTTCCCACATCTAGTGTGGAACAACTTGTCATAACCACAGTACCTACTGTGAGTCAAACTGTGACTTCAGTCACATGTGGTTCTGATCCCTCACAACAACCATCAACCTCACAGCCTCAACAACCACATCTTGTCTCCAACTGTCTCCAGGAAGCTGCACCTCAATCAAATCTTGAAGAATTCAGGTTGGATCAACTTGCAGGACTTGCCCAAATTTCTCAACAGTTGCTAACATTTGATATGTCTAACTAGGACTATCAAGCCATTATGCTCTCCTATCAAACAGATGTCCAAGAACAACAAGACAAAATTGTTAATGAAGCTTAACAGGATGGCAACTGTGATGCTTGGCTGAACAAGGACTACAATCTGGAGATGGGGGGTGTTTTAGCTAAGTTCAGGGAAGATTATTTGACAATTTTGGGAATCAATGCTAAAGCGCTGACTCCTAGTGAAGTTTATGATGCCATTAATGAGGTTTCCAAGGCTCAACTCAAAGCTTTCCATCTCATTGGAAAAGTACTAGAACTCAAGATGGTTGGTCATGAAGACAAAATCAGGAAACTGGTGAAAGAGAAGATGGATGAGATCGTACCATCACAAGTCAAGATCACTTCTAAATTCAAATATTTTGCTGATCAAATGGCAAGGATGGATCTGACTACTATTGAAAAGGAGGTCAAAAGTCTCAAACAATCCTTTATTGCTCTCACCAATGCAAATGACACAAAGGTCAAATTGGAACAGCTTCACCAGAGCAGATATTAGCCTTCTGCCTTGCTTATGGATGGCATCAAATAAGCTGTGGAAGTAACTTTTGGCTTCTCAACATCTATCACCTCTTATCAACCTGTCTCAACCTCTACCAATCTTCAAATCCAAGCACTTCAAGGTCAAGTCAACACTTTACAAACTTCAAATGACCAACTCACAGCTCAGGTGCATGCTCTCACTACACCGGTGAAGAGTCAACAGGCTGACATTCAAGCCTTGGTGGACTCCTACAAACACCTTCAAATGCAAAATTATGTTGCTTTGGGAGCCATCATGGGACAACTAAACATTCCACTGCCTGCACTCCCTAACTCCGTGAGGCCAAAACTGCCAACTCCCCTAATCATGCATGTCACCAAGACTATGGGGGAGATAGAAGCTAGGATTCAACAATCCAAGGATGCTGGAAAGTCAAAAGAAGTGATCTCTAAAACTCAGCATGGTCAAAGCTCTGCAAAAGCTCAAATCACCCATGATGTTGGAAAAGAAAGACTCTTGAAAGCTGCAGAAGGACCTTGTCAAGATAATGAATTTAATGAACTTCTGACAGTTTTGAGGATGTCTCTCCACAATAATTATGTACATACAAGAAAGCTTTGGCCAACAACATAAAATTTATTAGAGTGGTGCTAGTCAAAGTTGACAACTTTCTAGAAAAGAGAATAGTGGCAAATGTAAATGATTGTGGACTAGACATATGTCTCCAGGTATCTCTCTCCAATCTTTAAAAACTGAGAGCATCCGAGATGGATGTAATAATTGACAAAGTACGCAGAGTCATTTTAGAGGACACCCAGCTGCTAAAGAAACTCAAAAATGCTCAGATAGCTGCTTTTCCTGAAGCCTATCTTCATCCAAGTAGGGGGATTGTGTAACACCCCCAAATCCGGGGTCGGGGATCCGGGTCGTCACGAGTTCCATTTCCCTTAATAACACCCAATCTTAATAAACAATCAACTACTCTGTACTGTGACCCCAAAATAAACACACACACCACAAGTTATAGTCTCAGAGATGAATATCCAAAAATAACACGAGTCATTTTATTCCAAAATTCTATGCCATTACACCTTAAAAGGGTTTCTGAATAGATTTACATTTCTTTGCCATTATTACATTTAATAAAGATACATAAGTCTGGTACATCAAAAGTTGAAATCCTAGCCTATTGGTAGTTCCTACTTCAGCTACAGCGACATCAACGCCTATAGGAAACTGCGGAACATTTCCTATCCGCTCGCGAATTGGGAGCTTGGTCCTGTTCATCTTTTCTATCTGTTGTTGTGTGATGAAAGAAGAAAGCAAGGGTGAGCAACAAGCCCACCAAAAATAATATGTATAATGATTAACAATATATGAGCATTCTCATAGTACTCATGAAAGTCTTGGTCAAGAAGAAATGAACCAAGCTGATATCTTAACGCGACCAAGTCGCAAAATATTCAGTATATGTACATATATACTTTTCACAATCTTTGAAATCCTCTGACATGTATAATATACACAGAGTTCCAGTTTATAACTGTATAAAAATATCGTTGCAAGGTGATCTCATATATCCAACCTTGTCTCAACGTTTTTCTGAAAATCTTTGTCATGCATAAGATAATCATTAACTAGATATAAGTTTAAAAGATGAAGTTACAAAATACTCCAATATACTTATATCTTTTCTGAATACTACTTGAACTACCACCGTTCAAGTTATAATTAGTTTCAAAAGTTCATCACACTTATGAGACTACAAGATAAGACTTGAATAGATTCAATCTTTGAAATATCATTATAAATAATGAAGTTACGAGATACTTCATTAAGTCCTGATATATATATACACACCTATATATATACATTTCATACACTCCTTGAAAACCTCTGTTATGAAAATTATAAACAGAGTTGCAATATCCAATGAATTTGGAAAGGAGAAAACCTTGGCATAAACCTGATATCTTGCTGATCAGGCAAAGATACCAATAAGTAACCTTTTCTACTAGTAGATGGATGAATCCCCCACCGGTCATCACCCTGGCCACATAAGGACCTTGTGCTGGACCGCCACCCGACCTCTTACGCGTTGATGGACTGCCACCCAACCACTTACACTTTGATAGACCGTACCCCGGCCTGTCGCTTATGCTGACTCAATTAGATGGACTTACTTCCCGAACATTGGGCAAGTAATCAAATTGTTTTCTCAAAACAGCAACCACGTTGCGAATGTAAAATACACCACAGAGCCGGATCCCCCAGGTTTTGAGCGAGTATTTAAATCCCCTTCGAAAGGAATATCTTAAATTTGAAAATGAGTTTTGGGATCCGCCCTAACTTTTAAAAATCATTTTGAAGACTCGAAAACATTTTTAAGAATGTTTGGAGTAATGCTGATTTAATAAAATAAATCAGTCCCAATATATTAGAAAATATTTGAATATTATTATTTAAATAATATTCCCATAAAGAATAATCTTTATCAAAATAAGTGAAGTAGAAGTTTTAAAACTCATACTTGAAATGAATATTAATAACCAAAGATATACTTATACGAAAGTATGATCTTTATTTGAATAATCGAAAATAAGTTTGATTATCGAAACATTATTCTTTAATAAAATAAAGAATATTATTTAGTAAATAAGCGGAGTCATAAGTCCTCGAATGAATATTCAAAATAATATTCATTAAATAAAATAAGCGGAGTCATAAGTCCTCGAATGAATATTCCAAATAATATTCATTAAACAAAATAAGCGGAGTCATAACTCCTCGAATGAATATTCAAAATAATATTCATTAAATAAAATAAGCGGAGTCATAAGTACTCGAATGAATATTCCAAATAATATTCATTAAATAAAATGAGCGGAGTCATAAGTCCTCGAATGAATATTCCAAATAATATTCATTAAATAAAATAAGCAGAGTCATAAGTCCTCGAATGAATATTCTAAATAATATTCATTAATAAAGTTATCAAATAAAACTTATTCGATTAATAATTTTGAAAACTATATCTATATATATATAAATATATATATATATATATTATACTCGGGAATATCGACTCCCGGTTTAGAAAAATGTTCACCTTTGGGTCCCCTATACTAAGGGTAAACGCCACTACTGCTTATCTCTAACATAGGTATTATGCAACTAATAAGTATTTGAACCAACAGATATATAAATCAAGAATACAAAACAGGCATGCATATATACCATATCACATGCTACAATATATCGCAAGAATTTGCTAATAACAAATATGCATTTATCACAAGATCATGCATATACACATATACATCACAACAACAGTTATACGGGTAGAAAACTTGCCTGAGCGACTGGGGGTTATAAATGGCTTGGGGCGAGTCGGGTAACCTATAAACAACATATAAGTTGGAATTAAACCAAAGTCACTTGTAAATCTATACTTTAACCAAATTAGACTCTAACGCTCGCTTTGCGCTTACTGATTCTATTAAGTCGCTCGAGTACCCTCGGCTCCACCATTTTTAATAAATTAACCATTAAGGTTTTTAAGGTGATTCTTTCGCGAGTACTTTACCAACTGCCTAATCCATTTTACATAAATGTTTCATACCCCAATTAGTCATTTAAGGTCCTTAACGAAGGTTTCAAAGTAAGGTGAGGGGTAATGGTTCGGTCGCGAAACGCCGTTACTTAAAACGGTCGTTTCTCCTGAACCGTACATCGGATTCAAACGAACCACATATCAAAACGAAGCTCGTAATATGAAATATCTAATAATGGTAATGGTCAAAACCTAACAGGGAGTTATAGGGTCCTGATGTTAAGAGCAAAAATAGTCTAAAGTAAATCGGATATTACGACGGCTATGTTTACGCGATTTCCCAAATTTTTACCATTCCAAATCATATCAATCCAACTAAAAATCAACAACAACTCACGATACACATCAATGCTACTGATTTCAGTCATAATAAGCTCAAGGATCTCAATCCAATCATATATTATAACATCTCCAAATTCAACTAAACTACTTAACAATTAAGCTCGAATCATGCTTATCATTCAAATTACTACTCATCCATCCAAACCATCTCCAAACTTCAACATTAAAACTTATTACTAAAGGGTGTGAAGATTTATACCTTTCTTGGAGGGTGGAAAGTTACTAGGAAGCCTTATGGAGCCTCCTACAAGCTTGATCTTTCCAAAGAAATCAAGAACACAAAGTTAGGCATTAAAGTTTCTAAACGTATGATTGAAAGAACTGTAAAAATGTGCGTCTTAACATGCTTATTTGGACGAGACTTGTGAACAAGAGTTGTAGGCCATCTCAATACCTTTCCAACGAGCTATAGAACACAACATTTGAGTGATTATTGAAGGAGATATGGCAGTTTGAATTTTCTGTGTTTATTTTGGCCGAGAGCTTGATGAAGAAAAGGGAAGAGCTTTTGTGTTTTTTGTGATTTGTTTTGATTTGCCTTGGTTGGTTGACTTTTGTTTTGTTTTAATCATTTTTAACCATGAAAAATTGTGTGGTTATAAATCAACCACACTTCTTTCCCTTATGTCATGCTTTGGTCATCATGTGATGTCACCCTCCACACTTGTCCTCTTCTTGTTGGTTTGATGACATCATCATCCCTAACCTCCTTGATTAACTCTTAATTGCTTGCCTAATGACCGCTGATCTGTTATACAGTTCGCTTAACTTTCGTTTTCGTTTATCGTTTGAGGGATCATACCCGGGATCTTATTACTTAGGTTTCTTTAACCTTTCTCAATACATTATATTCCTTTCATGATCCTCTCTTTTAATCCTTGAATTTAAATCATTTTTATTCTGTTACCTTATACTCAATTCTTTCTGTATCTGGTAGATTTTCGGGAAAAAATCAAAGTGTTCGAATTTGGATTTTGACGATCTTTACATACACTTATTTATCATATAGAGTACTAATAATATCTGTAAGTCATATGTCATAGCCTATTTGTATATTCGAGGATTCAACTCAACTCAAATAAGAATATAATAAGTAAATAGTGGATCGACCGTCAGAGAGATCTCGCAAAGTAATATCTGTCAAAGGATTCAGAAACAAGGTTCATCTACAGACTTGAGGAGTTAATTCACTGGAAGAAGTTCAAGAAATTGGTATCAGAGCCTTATGATTAACGAACAAATCAAGATCCTAGACTTTTGTGATTTTTCAACTCCTTGAATTTTTATTTATTCAAAAATTCATAATGACTTCACATAAAGTTGGAACCGTTAAAATTCCACAATTTGATAAAGAGAATTATATCATGTGGAAGAAGAAGATGCTCTTGTTTTTACAAGTTGCAAATCCCAAATATTCAATCTTGTTAAAGAAGGGTATAAAAACTCCGATGGTTATTGAACCGGAGGTAATAATAGATGGTGTGGTGACTACTAAAGCTAGAACCTATCCAAAAGAGCCCGAAGATTTTACTCCTGCTGAGAAGGAAGAAACCTCCTTGGATGCCAGCCTTCAATTAATATTAATTGATTCCCTTGATCCTTTGATGAACAGACATGTGATGAACTGTAAAAATTCTAAACACATGTGGGAAACTATTGAGGTAATTAATGAAGGCACAGAGGAAGTTAGGGAGAACAAGTTGGAAATCCTAACCTCTGAATATGAACATTTCAAATCAAATCCAGGAGAAGGAATTACTGAAGTGTTTGAGAGGTACAATGCGTTGATCAACAACCTGAACATCAATGGAAAGTATTATTCAATCAGGGAGGTCAACAAAAAGTTCCTTTTAACACTGTCAGCTCATCTTGAACATAGAATCACTGCCATTAGAGAAGCTAGAGATCTGAGTGAGATTTCTTTGGACAGGATCTATGGAGTGTTAAAAACCTATGAGTTGGAGCAGATTCAACAGAAGGAAGTCTACGGGAATGATAGAATGGTCAGCACATCTACTGCACTTGTAGCTGAAGGTCAACAACAACAACAATCTCAACAGTTAGAAAGAATGGTACAGTTTTCCAAGGGTGAGGAAAATGAGTTAGTAGCAGAATATGATCCTCCTACTACAAATCAATCAAGTGATGATTTTTATTCCTTGGAAGAGCTGGAGCAATTGGAAGATGAGTCAATGGCCCAAATTATCAAGAGATTCTCCCATGTCAGATTCAAGAGGAATCCCAAGCTTAAGTACAAGTCCAACTACAACAAATTCCAGAAAGGTGGATCTTCATCCTCTAACTCCAGCAGTGGTGGATACAAAACAGGGATGGTTGATCAGAGCACCATTAGATGCTATAACTGCAATGAGTTGGGACACTTTGCCACAGAATGTAGGAAGCCAAAGCAAGTAAGAAAGAACTCTGAAAGGGCTTATCTGGCAAAGGGAAGAAACTGGGATGATACTGACAATGAAGATGAAGAAGAAGGAAATCTTGCTCTTATGGCTGTTGATGGAAAAGCTTCATCGTCAAGAATAGAGGTAAAACTTTCTGATGCTGAAATGGTTTATCATCTAAGAGGTAACTTAGATTGTGCACGTCGTGATAATGAACTGTTAAGTTTACAGATCACAGACCTTGAGAAAGAGGTCAATGAATTAAGACTTGTGCATATTAATCAAGAGAAATTAAAAGAACAGGTATCTTTTTTAGAGAATAGAGTTGACTGTTATAGAAAACTCGAAACTATTCTCAAAGACAAGATCACCGGTCTTGAGACTAAGGTTAGAGCCTACTTCAATTCTTGTTCGAAGGCTAAAGAGTTCTACAGTAAGCAAGCTGTTAATCAAACATCTGGAATAGGTTATGATTATAATGTTTCTATTGGAGAATTAGGCATAAACTCCCCTCCTCATGTATGTGCTAAAGGGAGGGAAGTACCACATGTGCTTAAGGGTGTTGATGAACCCCTCTATAAAGCATCAATTGATGAACCATTTGATGTGACCTCTTCTGTTATTCAAGAAGAAATACGTGCTGAAGATCATGCTAATGAGAAGATTGTTTCCAAGTCAAGTGTGTCGAAAGTTCCAGTCAAAGTTGTGAAAGCAACTGAGACTAACTCAGACATACATGAGTTGGATAACAAAAATGCCATGTCTGCCATGCATAAATTGCCTGCTATTAATCACTCTCATAAAGCATGTGGTGTTGCTAATTGTATGTCTTGTGCTTTTAATATGATGTATGCTTATTTTAATGGTAAGCATGTGTCTAATGATAAGACTACTCCTCGTCAGCATGTGAATAACATGAAGCATGATAGGTCTAAGACTGCTAGTCCTTCTAAGGCTAGAAAGGAGACATTTGTGCCTAAGCTTAAATAGAAATTTGTTAAGGCTATTTACAAGGTCAAATGTTCAGTCATTGAGGATGTTGAGATCGTTAAAATTAAAAATGTTGTTTTGCCTGACAAAGGACAATTCTACAAGTATGCCGGGCCCAACCAAGTTTGGGTTCCGAAGAAGGTCTAATCCATTTGAAGTGCAGGGCATTAAACAGGTGTAACCGGTAGTGTGGATTCTTGACAGTGGATCATCAAGACATATGACCGGAGATAGAGCCCTGCTATCAGATGTGGATTGAGAAAGCTGGCCCCCTGGTTACCTTTGGAGATAACAACAAAGGTTTATCTGAGGGATATGGCTGTTTGCAAGCTGGGAATGTTATCATTGTAATTTTGTATATTGTGTTAGGTTATTATCAGGAAGCAGTATCTAACATATAGCACCAGTGACGAGACTTGAGAATATTACGACATATCAAGCACCTGCTGCACATTACACTTGGAATTGTACTCTAGTAAGATGTGTACAAGTGTACTCCTGGTTGGTAAGTCAAAAGAGGAAGTCAGTGCACCACAGTTCATGAACTTTGCAGTTGCAGATCTATTGGACTATGCAATCTCTTCTTCACAATCTCACTTCAGGTTGGTATGAACTAGTATACTGCTCAAGCAATCATCAAGGACATGGTATGGCACTCTAACTGCAGTTACAATTTTATATGAATAAGTAGAGTCGTCATATTTATAACTCTCTTATCACTAGGCACGATCATATTGTTTTATATGTGCAGTGGTATATTGGTTATGCAACATAACAATTAGTATCTAAAGTACTTGACAAGTATCGGTCAATGATATCTTGTTAACACTATGTTGCAGATATTCGTAAGCTTTTGACATGAATGAGAATTACTTAGACTTTACCCTAAGTGATCAATGTTTTATCAAAAACTCATTCATATTGAAAAACAAAATCAAACTTCTTTCTACATTAGTGATTTCTTATGTCATGTAAAATCTTTTGAAATCACTATTGTAAATCATTTTCTCTCTATCACCATATGTTCTGTGTTACAGGTTCAGTCTCCAATGACTTTCTTTCATTGACAGTCATGAGGTTGAAAACCCACAACATCTATCCCAGACTGTAAAGACAAACACAGAAACAGAACCAACCAACACTCTCTTACCACTAAATGTAGTATGAATGAGCGTGAGGGAGATAGTGCCTTAGTGCACCACATAAGGAAGGTTCTGTAGTCAACCCAGTAGCTCTGTCTCCTACATAGATGAGTAGTATTTAAACCGAGACAACTGCTAGCCCCCATACATCTTTTCAAAAAGATGTAATGGCTGAAAAGGCACAAAAATAGTTACTAGATTCATTCTCTCAACAGGGTGCATCTATTGAATTTTGCCTGTCGGCCAAGGCATCTGATGTAGTGTCACCACTTCAAATATAAACAATTCTTGATGCACAAGGAAAGTTTACACACACAAAGGATGAGTTGACGGAAACAAGAGTTTCGACCATTTTAAGGTCAGATTCGATTGTTCAAGGTTCGTTAGTGGACCAATTGCCTTTACAGGTGTTAGGAGAGGATACTGATCCAAAAGCCATATGTCAGTGGTCAGTATCTACCTCCCCAGGCTTAAATCCCCTGGATGCATCTGCGGATAGTGGATCTGACATAGGTGCAGATCGGCAACTTGTTGACAATGATTCAGATTTTACCTGATAAGTCACAAGGAAATGTCTTCACAGACATTGGAAGGGAACTTTGATCTTTATGCTAAATTCTTTGGATCATTGTTTACCTTCCCAGAATTCAAATCTGCAACCCTAAAAGGGAAACTAGCAACTTGTAGATTATGACTCAGATTCATCTGACGAGTTTAACAGGGATGGGGATTTGTGAACTCCCATTGCACCACCTGTGACCTCCTTAAGGATGGCTAAGGTGATTTTCCTTGCAGGTACAGCTGGATTATGGAGCTATGAGAGAAGAGTGATACACTTGTGA
Organism: Apium graveolens; assembly: GCF_009905375.1. Taxonomy (NCBI): domain Eukaryota; kingdom Viridiplantae; phylum Streptophyta; class Magnoliopsida; order Apiales; family Apiaceae; genus Apium; species Apium graveolens. Next base: position 246,963,394 of record NC_133648.1, on the reverse strand, counting down.
GAATGAGTGTAAACACGAGTGGAGAGAAGAGTGAAACACATGTGAGGTACACTAAAACACAATCACACACTCACAGTGAGGAAGAAAGAGAAACTACTTGTTATTTCTTTTCCAACCAAGTGAAATATGAGAACTCCTTCAGACGACGGCATACATTCCTTCTTTAAGGGGGAGATAAAAGCTTAAGTAATAGTTTGGAGGATTCCTCAACTAAGGGGGAGAAATAGCAGGGAGGAAGAAAAAGATCCTAAAAATGTACACTACACCACACCATTGTTGTTTGTAACTACGGATCCTATTGTACGGGAGAGGTGGTAAACACAAGGTGATTTTCTAGTAAGGGAAGAAGCTGTTTTCAAAAGGAAAGTACCATTGGTTTTTATCTGCGGATCCTATTGTATGGGAGAGGTGGTAAACGAAGGTGATCTTCTTTAATCAGTTGATTCTCATAGGGGGAGAAGCAAGAGAGATATGGGCTTCTCAACAGGAAATGTGGTTGTACAAATGAAGATGGAACTACTTGAAGATATGTTCAGTCTAGAGGAACATCTACTTGGAATCTGGAAAATGTTAAATCTAGTCCAGAACTTTTCTACTATTTACTTTGCATTTCTTTTTATATCTTTTTCTTATTTGTTAGTTGAGTTATCCTCTAGGTATTTGTGTGTTATTATCTAACAAACAAATAGGGGGAGATTGTAAGTCATATGTCATAGCCTATTTGTATATTCGAGGATTCAACTCAACTCAAATAAGAATATAATAAGTAAATAGTGGATCGACCGTCAGAGAGATCTCGCAAAGTAATATCTGTCAAAGGATTCAGAAACAAGGTTCATCTACAGACTTGAGGAGTTAATTCACTGGAAGAAGTTCAAGAAATTGATCAAGCCTCAGTGATATAAATCAGGATCGTGGATTTAATCAAGTGACAGAGATCTCGTCAGAGTATTAATTAATTACAAGGATTTAATCTGAAGAAAATCAAAGTGTCAAAGTCAAGACATGAAGAAACGTCACGGAAGTTAGTCACTCATGAACCAGACAGTACATCGAGTGTCAACGTTGAAGTGGTGGAATTGATTCATAATTCTCAGTGATTTTCAGAAGATATTCAGAAGAATGGATGCTGCTCAGGGTTAGTATTAATTCTCTATTAATTAATTAAGTCATATAATTTAATTAAGAAAATAAATTATATCTGCAAAGATTAATTTATTGATTAATTAAATTAATTGATTAATTAATTCAGAATTAATTTTAGGAATTTTCAGAAGTTTAATTGGATTAAATTCAATCTTAAATCAGCAAGACAATTGAAAATGAACTAGCATGACAATCTGGATTGTCATACCGATTGTCATGCCAGTTCAAAAGATTGTCCTACCGATAGTCATGCTGGTTCAAACGAGTGTCTTGCTAGCTCAAAAGGATAGTCTCACCGATTGTCATACAAGCTTAAAGGATTGTCATTCCAATTCAATTAATTCGGCTGTTGATAAATAGAAGCAGAAGTCATTCAACTCAATACTCTCAATCATACAGAACACATTCAAGAGCAAAGAAAAGAAAGCAGCCGCCTTGAAACATTTTATTTTCTTCTCTGCTTACATCAAGATCAAAATTCTAGTTTGTTAATGTTAAATCCAAACCACTAGAATTATTTATCTTGTTCTTGTGTAACAATCTAGCGGATCAAAATCCCTAGAACTTAATCTCAAATCGCGTTTAGCATTTGATTCTAATTATTGCAAAAATAGAAAAAGTTCATGTCGAATTTATTCTAGATTTGTGATAATTGATTTGAGATTAATACCTTGTAATTGATACAGTTGTTGTAACACCTTTCAAGTTTAATAATATTTTTATTTAACTTGAATTTTGTTTCACATTTTTTATTCCGCATTTATTCGATTATTCGGTACCGTTTGTATTCAACCCCCCCTTCTACAAACACATTGGGACCTAACAATATCCCAGAAGATCAATAAAAGAGCCCCTACATAGTGTGGCATGAAAAGTTTTCTTATTCAGCATAATCAACAAAACACTATTCATAAGGATTTCAAAAATTCCAAAAATTGGGGTTATTACAGTCTCCCCTCCTTAAAAGGATTCCGTCCCGGAATCAGATAGAAAATGAATAGGGATACTTTCTTAGCATTGCACTTTCTAATTCTCAAGTAAATTTCCCCACATTGTGGTTCTTCCATCAAACTCTGAATAGTTTGATAACCCTTCTCCTAAGCACTTGTTCCTTTTTCAATCTATAACCCTTCCTGGTTGCTCCATATAGGTTACGTCGTGTTGCATGTCTATGCGCTCATATGCCCTTATTTGTCTGGCATCTGAATTATACTTCCTTAATATTGATACGTGGAACACGTTATGAACTTGCTACATGTTCGGGGGTGGGGCTAGCTTATATGCTAACTTCCCAGTACGTCTTAATACCTCAAAGGGTCCAACAATTCGTGGGCTTAGCTTTCTTTTCTTTCCGAACCTCATCCATCCTTTCCAAGGGAATACCTATAACAACACTAGGTCCCCTACTTCCTATTCCTTGTCCTTTCATATCAAATCAACATACTTCGTGTGCCCATCTTGGGCTACTACCAGCCGTCCTCTAATTAAATCTATTATATCCTTGGTCCTTTGGACCACTGCTGGTCTAAGCATCTTGCGCTCTGCAACATCATCATATCATAAGGGAGATAGACATTGTCTTCCCTTAAGGATCTTATAAGGTGACATCTCGATAATGACATATGATCTATTTTCATAAGAAAACTCAATCCGCGTTAAGTGATCATTCTAAATTCATTCAAGTCTATTGCACAGACTCTCATCATAGCTTCTAGCACAATGGCTTTTGCTTCTCAATACCCATTCTTTTCCAGTTTATAGTCATTACTATCTTCCGTACATAATACCCAAATTGGCTACACTTTTGCTCGTTAGCGTTCTATAACCTTTTAATAACCACGTCAACATTAGTATCACGAACGCGTTAGAATCGGAATACCACCGTACTGATACTACTTCCTTTAGTTGCTTCCATCTTCGAAAGCTTGGTCCTTCATATAGAAGTAAAAGAATTTATTGAGAGATCACTATGATCATGAACACTTGTTATATCGTATAGTTAGTACAGAAGGTGGCCAGCCTTTAGTACTTGACAAGCAATTAAACAATAGATGGTATCCTACTAGGCTTCTATCACACAGATAGATAGTCATTCGGCAATACCTCCCCTTCTGGAAGGGTTGTTCTTCTCAGCTTACATGAAATGAAAAGAAGAGAAAAGAACGAACTGAAGAGAATTGTATATTCGTAAAAAAAAAAATTATTGCCATAAAATATCTGGCTTGGAATCTACCTCTGAACTATAGAGGTTTGTCATAGGAGAATAAAACATAAATGTATTTATATCAACATTAAGTATTATAGCATCGTATTTCACATGCCTAAATATTTTTGCTATTCCGTCCATCATTCTATGGACCCATGCTCTTGCACGAGCTTATACACAATCACCTTTGAAACTCCCTCGTCATCGAAAATCGCATCTGGGATTTCATTCTTGACATCACCGTTACTTGAATTCTATGCTTGCACTGCAACCTTCCTCGTATAGTAATACGACTCTCTATTGATAAGAAGGAATAAATATTCAATAGGTTGATAATCTACTTAATTAGTCTATCAATGATAACTTATACACCACCACGACCCGATTAGTGGTACTCAATCTCAACATCCATTCCAATACAACTCTCATGGTTGTAATCGACTCATTACTCGCAGAATCATTGTTGCATTACTATGGTCCATCACTGACCTACTGTCGTAATTCACTTTCCATGAAATCTTAATATCTAACCATACGGAGTCCATACATGTCGTATAGAATTCTCCTAAGGAGGTAACATAATTACCATTCATGATTCATGAAGAACACTCTAGATCCTGATGTACATACATGACATGAAGCAGATAAAATTGCAGAAGAGTTTCAATCAAAGCAACGATAGCAGGTTAATCCCATTCTTAATCATATACCTTCAATAGAAGACTTAACTCGAAGGTTCGTCCAGTCTTTTTTGAAACATGGTCCTGGCTTATCTCAAGATAGTACCTTCTGAGATAGATAGCCCGCTCATGGCGATTACACGAATTAAACCTTTACCAACTACTATTACGGTTGGGTATTGCACAGTCATCAGAAGGAATGTCAATCTTTCAAACCATAATACAACCTTCACAGCTTTAACCATCATCACTGTATTCCTTTGGCACAAGCGCCTATAATTATCCTCTTACCTTTAAAGTGTCGGCCACCTCCTTGGCCCTTCCTGATAGTAATATTTCCTTACAATCAATGTCATTTTAACCACCTTCACTAAATTTTCTACCTCATTTCCAATCACTGCTTGAGTGAAGATGTTTTCCTTAAAATCAGATGAGAAAAAAAAAATATAACCATTTTTCCATAAGTTATTGCCTCAGTCTTTAGAGGTTAATCACTGTCACGACTGACTCTCAATCATACTTAGAACATCTTTTATCTTAGGCCCTAATTGCCCTGAACAATTTCGACCTTTACTGGTTCGATCCATACTTTCTCGTGGTTTAACAGGTGCCCCACTTGGCATCATTATAATTACATCATATTTCCTTTATCAACATTTTTATTCTTGAGAGTTTTGAATATTACCTTTCTCCTTGTAAAACCTCTAAGGTTATCCTTGAATCGTTCCTCCTGTATTCCCTAGATACAGGGCATATCAAGATACCATTTATTAATACCAGAATCATTGTCTATATAATTCTGAAAAATTTCTCCACTGATTCTTAAAGGTTGTTATTACCTTAATCTTTTCCAATTCATACTGTCAAAACTCATACTATCCCTATTAAGGGTGAAATGCCAACCTTTATGCATTCCCCTAGGATTCATTTTAAGTTGCCGATGTTCTATCCTTAATTCCACCTTTAAAAGGTACATGCATCCTTCCATGGATAAATCAAGTCATATATCCCTGATAAGGGTGTCTTATTCAATCATTCACACCTTGATAGTATATGCCTAATTTCACAATAACATCTGTATTCAAAATGGGGTCAATCAATATGGCCTCCAAAAGATAACAACGGTTATCCACTTTTCTTGCCTAATTTGGTAACGATAACAAGGATGTTCTGGAAGATATTGGTCGTGTTCAACGTGAACTTCTTCTTAATAATTCCTTATTTACTTTTGTTGTTTATCTCAACAGTCATCTCAATGTTGGGATATCTTTCATACCTGGCGTCTCCCTTTCTGGGTATCAAGCCACCGGTCTTACACTTCACATTCTTGAAAGTCACTTCCTTCATCCAATTTTCCTAATTTCTTACTTCCTTGTCTCCTCAGTCTATCCGCGCCTCATTATTTATCCTTCGAACTATCTTAAGGTTTCCTCGAATCCTCCCAACTTACAGGGGATAAAATATATGTATCTCTTATTCCTTCAATCATCAACTTTAACTCATGGTGAATCACCCTCATCCTGACAATTACATACTTTTCTATTTCTATTGCTACGAGTCTTTAGGGTTTCCTCATACCCAACTCCCTTATCATTCCTCAAACTCTATTGCCTTTATATTCCTTTCCACTTCAGTTTCTTTCTTTTTTATTTTCCTTTCTCTTATCATTATTTCATGAACCCACTAATCATTGACTTCAAACATCACATCGTTCTGGGATTCTTATCATCAGAACGAATCTTGACAACTTTTACAACTTAGCTTCATATTTCATCATACTCGTCTGCCTTTGTTCTGGCTCTAAAGCTTTTACACTCTCTCCATAACCTTGGGAATTACTTTCCCCAAAACAATTGACTGAACTTTAATCAGTTTATTATAATCTCTTGCTCCGTGCCTTCCTTGGCCTTTCACCAGCGGGTGGCCTCTCTCTTAGGAAGGTAAGTGATAAAAATAGTCTTTTGTACTCCGTCAATCATTTAGAATCTCGAATGATTCCTCTATTTCCTTTAGCCAGGCTTTTGCCTCGACTGGGTCAACCTGCTCCTTGGAACTCTGAGAGCTTAGCGACTTAAAGGTCCTGAAAGAATTTCTCACCGCATTGTTTCCTCAGGGTGGTGGTTGGGGATAATAGTCTAAGTTCTGTCTAGACGGGTCCATAAATTTTCGTATAGGAGTACCGTCTCGGGTCTCCTTTCCTTACTCGACTTCTGTTTCCTTAGTCTGAACATTCCCTCCTCCTCCCCATAATCGGGGTCATCCTACATATTTTAAATCTTCATTTTCCACTTCATCATGTTATGGGTTCCTTCTATCTTGATGGCGACCTCCCTGACTATCACGTTCAGGGTTTGCTCTAAATCTTATTCCTCAAACTAGCTTTCATCTAAGATCTCATCTTTAAGCTCTTAAAGATTTGGAACCCAAATTATGTAGGAATATCTCATTATTCCCTTATCATCTTTCTCGGTATTAATCTCTTATCTATTTGTTGGCTCTCTCCTTCATTCATCACTTTTTCTGGCACAATATGTTCTTTTCCAATAATTCAGGCTGTATTGCAATCTCAAACAGCTTTTCGGTACCGGCTCCGGTTACCTTCATATCTATTTCCATTTTCTCAAAATCTCTTATCAACTTTCCCAAAGACATTATCATCTTGAGTCTCTCCTTTACACTAAGGGCATTAGTCGCCATTTTGGCTTTCCCTGGATGATAAAGAATCTCATAATCGTAATCCTTGATTAGCTCTAATCACCTCCTCTGGCGCATATTGAGCTCTTCCTGCGTGAAAATGCACTAGAGCACTTATGGCTTGTGTAAATCTCCCACTTCTCTCCATACAAGTAGTGCCTCCAATCTTTAGGGAAAAACTATTGCCACGAGCCCAAGCTCATGGGTGGGGATATCGAATTTTATATTCCCTTAGATGTCTTGACGCGTACGCGATTACCTTGTTGTGCTTTATAAGAAGCACCTTAATTCCTTATGTGAAGCGTCACTACAGATCACAAAATCTTCTTTTCCATCCGGCAATGCCATCATAGGGGCCGTCAACAATCTTTGCTTCAGTTCTTAAAGGCTGTTCTCGCATTTCTCTGTCCATTCGAACTTCTCAGTCTTATGAGTAAGCCGCGTTAAAGGGGCTGCTATCTTTACAAAATTGAACGAACCTCCGGTAGTGACCAGCCAATCCTACCTCTGGTAATTCCCCTAACTATGGTCATCAATTCCTCAGTGGTCCTTTATTCATTCTTATCAGGATCCTTCACAGGATCCTTCTTAGCGATAATTCCCTTCTAGGACAACATCCTCAACCGCTACATCCTCAATAAGAACATCATCTGGTCCCGTGTTAGGACGCTCTATCGGGTCCACAATCTGATCTCCAATAACTAATAAAACATCATCGCGTTGTTGCTCCTTAACCTCAGGGTTCGGAGTCCCGCTACCATATATGATAACGAACTACGCTTCTATCACGATATTTATAAGGGTTCCCATAAGGGTTTTAACTGTCAGTACTACGTTAGGTAGTCCGACTATGAACTTGGCAAGAGTTCTTATTATCTTAGTGAACTTATTATCTTAACGTCACATCATCTCTGAGGTTTATAACGCTTCGCTCTGATACCATTTCTGTAACACCCCCAAATCCGGGGTCGGGGATCCGGGTCGTCACGAGTTCCATTTCCCTTAATAACACCCAATCTTAATAAACAATCAACTACTCTGTACTGTGACCTCACAATAAACACACACACCACAAGTTATAGTCTCAGAGATGAATATCCAAAAATAACACGAGTCATTTTATTCCAAAATTCTATGCCATTACACCTTAAAAGGGTTTCTGAATAGATTTACATTTCTTTGCCATTATTACATTTAATAAAGATACATAAGTCCGGTACATCAAAAGTTGAAATCCTAGCCTATTGGTAGTTCCTACCTCAGCTACAGCGACATCAACGCCTATAGGAAACTGCGGAACGTTTCCTATCCGCTCGCGAATTGGGAGCTTGGTCATGTTCATCTTTTCTATCTGTTGTTGTGTGATGAAAGAAGAAAGCAAGGGTGAGCAACAAGCCCACCAAAAATAATATGTATAATGATTAACAATATATGAGCATTCTCATAGTACTCATGAAAGTCTTGGTCAAGAAAAAATGAACCAAGCTGATATCTTAACGCGACCAAGTCGCAAAATATTCACTATATGTACATATATACTTTTCACAATCTTTGAAATCCTCTGACATGTATAATATACACAGAGTTCCAGTTTATAACTGTATAAAAATATCGTTGCAAGGTGATCTCATATATCCAACCTTGTCTCAACGTTTTTCTGAAAATCTTTGTCATGCATAAGATAATTATTTACTAGATATAAGTTTAAAAGATGAAGTTACAAAATACTCTAATATACTTATATCTTTTCCGAATACTACTTGAACTACCACCGTTCAAGTTATAATTAGTTTCAAAAGTTCATCACACTGATGAGACTACAAGATAAGACTTGAATAGATTCAATCTTTGAAATATCATTATAAATAATGAAGTTACGAGATACTTCATTAACTCCTGATATATATATATATACACACCTATATATATATATACATTTCATACACTCCTTGAAAACCTCTGTTATGAAAATTATAAACAGAGTTACAATATCCAATGAATTTGGAAAGGAGAAAACCTTGGCATAAACCTGATATCTTGCTGATCAGGCAAAGATACTAATAAGTAACCTTTTCTACTAGTAGATGGATGAATCCCCCACCGATCATCACCCTGGCCACATAAGAACCTTGTGCTGGACCGCCACCCGGCCTCTTACGCGTTGATGGACTGCCACCCAGCCACTTACACTTTGATAGACCGTACCCCGGCCTGTCGCTTATGCTGACTCAATTAGATGGACTTACTTCCCGAACGTTGGGCAAGTAATCAAATTGTTTTCTCAAAACAGCAACCACGTTGCGAATGTAAAATACACCACAGAGCCGGATCCCCCAGGTTTTGAGCGAGTATTTAAATCCCCTTCGAATGGAAGATCTTAAATTTGAAAATGAGTTTTGGGATCCGCCCTAACTTTTAAAAATCATTTTGAAGACTCGAAAACATTTTTAAGAATATTTGGAGTAATGCTGATTTAATAAAATAAATCAGTCCCAATATATTAGAAAATATCTGAATATTATTATTTAAATAATATTCCCATAAAGAATAATCTTTATAAAAATAATTGAAGTAGAAGTTTTAAAACTCATACTTGAAATGAATATTAATAACCAAAGATATACTTATACGAAAGTATGATCTTTATTTGAATAATCGAAAATAAGTTTGATTATCGAAACATTATTCTTTAATAAAATAAAGAATATTATTTAGTAAATAAGCGGAGTCATAAGTCCTCGAATGAATATTCAAAATAATATTCATTAAATAAAATAAGCGGAGTCATAAGTCCTCGAATGAATATTCTAAATAATATTCATTAAATAAAATAAGCGGAGTCATAAGTCCTCGAATGAATATTCCAAATAATATTCATTAAATAAAATGAGCGGAGTCATAAGTCCTCGAATGAATATTCCAAATAATATTCATTAAATAAAATAAGCGGAGTCATAAGTCCTCGAATGAATATTCCAAATAATATTTATTAATAAAGTTATCGAATAAAACTTATTCGATTAATAGTTTTGAAAACTATATCTATATATATATATATATATTATACTCGGGAACATCGACTCCCGGTTTAGAAAAATGTTCACCTTTGGGTCCCCTATACTAAGGGTAAACGCCACTACTGCTTATCTCTAACATAGGTATTATGCAACTAATAAGCATTTGAACCAACAGATATATAAATCAAGAATACGAAACAGGCATGCATATATACCATATCACATGCTACAATATATCGCAAGAATTTGCTAATAACAAATATGCATTTATCACAAGATCATGCATATACACATATACATCACAACAACAGTTATACGGGTAGAAAACTTGCCTGAGCGACTGGGGGTTATAAATGACTTGGGGCGAGTCGGGTAACCTATAAACAACATATAAGTTGGAATTAAACCAAAGTCACTTGTAAATCTATACTTTAACCAAATTAGACTCTAACCCTCGCTTTGCGCTTACTGATTCTCTTAAGTCGCTCGAGTACCCTCGGCTCCACCATTTTTAATAAATTAACCATTAAGGTTTTTAAGACGATTCTTTCGCGAGTACCTTACCAACTGCCTAATCCACTTTACATAAATGTTTCATACCCCAATTAGTCATTTAAGGTCCTTAACGAAGGTTTCAAAGTAAGACAAGGGGTAATGGTTCGGTCGTGAAACGCCGTTACTTAAAACGGTCGTTTCTCCTAAACCGTACATCGGATTCAAACGAACCACATATCAAAACGAAGCTTGTATATGAACTATCTAATCATGGCAATGGTCAATACCTAACAGGGAGTTCTCGGGTCCTGATGTTAAGAGCAAAAACAGTCTAAAGTAAATCGGACATTACGACCGCTATGTTTACGCGATTTCCCAAATTTTTACCATTCCAAATCATATCAATCCAACTACCAATCAACAACAACTCATGATACACATCAATGCTACTGATTTCAGTCATAATAAGCTCAAGGATCTCAATCCAATCATATATTATAACATCTCCAAATTCAACTAAACTACTTAACAATTAAGCTCGAATCATGCTTATCATTCAAATTACTACTCATCCATCCAAACCATCTCCAAACTTCAACATTCAAACTTATTACTAAAGGGTGTGAAGATTTATACCTTTCTTGGAGGGTGGAAAGTTACTAGGAAGCCTTATGGAGCCTCCTATAAGCTTGATCTTTCCAAAGAAATCAAGAACACAAAGTTAGGCTTTAAAGTTTCTAAAAGTCCGATTGAAAGAACTGTAAAAATGAGGCTCTTACCATGCTTATTTGGACGGGACTTGTGAACAAGAGTTGTAGGCGCCTTTCCAACGAGCTATAGAAGACAACATTTGAGTGAGTATTGAAGGAGATATGGCAGTTTGAAGTTGCTGTGTTTATTTTGGCCGAGAGCTTGATGAAGAAAAGGGAAGAGCTTTTGTGTTTTTTGTGATTTGTTTTGATTTGCCTTGGTTGGTTGACTTTTGTTTTGTTTTAATCATTTTTAACCATAAAAAATTGTGTGGTTATAAATCAACCACACTTCTTTCCCTTATGTCATGCTTTGGTCATCATGTGATGTCACCCTCCACACTTGTCCTCTTCTTGTTGGTTTGATGATGTAACACCCCCAGATCCGGGGTCGGGGATCCGGGTCGTCACGGTCTTTCTTTCCACAATATCACTTCACTTAATTAATAATAAATAACCTTATGCTGTGACCCCACACTAACACACACCACAATCCGTTATAGTCTCAGAGATGAAATTTAAATAAGTACAAGTCTTTGAATCCACAATTTAAAAGTTATTACAACCCTAAATGATTACTTGATAAATTTACAGTTAATTGCCATTATCTACCACAAGTTATAATTATACATAATTGATTCTCAAAAGTAGATGGTCTGATCTACAATAGATCTACCTCTGCAGCTATAGCAGCTACAACATCAATGGGAAGACGCGGGACGCTTCCCACGCGCTTGCGCTGGGTCTGCTGGAGTCTGGCCATCTTTCCTAACTGTTGTTGTGTGATGAAGAAATAAAGCAAGAGTGAGCCTTACAGCTCGCAAGATAATATATAGTGATAACAATAATATAAGTATCTAAATGGATACTTACTAGAATCTTTTATCGTGTGTAAGATAATTACTAGTATATACTTACTAGTATATGAGCCTTCTCATAGTACTCATGAAAGTCTTGGTCAAAAGAAATGAACCAAGTTTGATATCTTAATACGATGAAGTCGCAAAATATTCAGTATATATACATATATACTTTTCAAAATATTGGAAGTCCTCTTCCATGCATAATATACACAAAATCCCAGTGTATAACTGTATATATAAAAAAAATATCGTTGCAAGGTGATCTCATATATCTAACCTTGTCTCAACGTTTTTCTGAAAATCTTTGTCATTCATAAGACAATTATTAATTAGATATAAGTTTAAAAGATGAGGTTACCAAATACCCCAATATACTTGTATCTTTCCCAATACTACTTGAACTACCACCGTTCAAGTTATAATCAGTTTCAAAAGTTCATCACATAGATGAGACTACAAGACAAGATTTGAATAGATTCAATCTTTGAAATATTATTGAATGAAAAAGTTATGAGATACTTTATTTAGTCCCGATATATATATATATCCACATATATATATCTCTAAAACATTTCCTGGAACCTCTGTTATGTAAAGTATGAACAGAGTTTGAAACATCCAATGAATTTTGGAAAGGAAAAGAATTTTGGCATAAACCAGATATCTTTCTGATCAGGCAAAGATACCAATAAGTAACCTTTTCTACTGTAGATGGATGAATTCCTCACCGGTCATCACCCTGGCCGCATTAGGACCTCGCGCTAGACCGTTACCCGGCCCCTCACGCGTTGATGGACTGCCACCCAGCCACTTACACAATAATAGACCGTACCCCGGCCTGTCGCTTATGCCGACTCAATTAGATGGGCTTACTTCCCGAACGTTGGGCAAGTAATCAATTCATTTACCAAAACTGCAACCTCGTTGCGAATATAAAATACACCACAGAGCCGGATTCCCCAGGTTTTGAGCGAGTATTTAAATCCCCTTAAAAAGGAAGATCTTAAATATAAAAATGCGTTTTGGGATCCGCTCTGACTTTAAAAATCATTTTGAAGACTCGAAAACACTTTAAAGAGTGTTTGGAGTAAAGCTGATTTAATGAAGTAAATCAGTCCCCAGAATATTTAGAAAATGACTGAATATTATTATTTAAATAATATTCCCATAAAGAATAATCTTTATAAAAATAATTGAAGTAGAAGTATTAAAACTTATACTTGAAACGAGTATTAAATAACCAAAGATATACTTATATGAAAGTATTATCTTTATTTGAATAATCGAAAATAAGTTTGATTATTGACACCTTATTCTTTAATAAAATAAAGAATATACCTCAGCAATTAATCGGAGTCATAGATCCTCAAATGAATATTCAAATAATATTCAGTAAATAATATAAAAGAGTCATAAGCCCTCGAATGAATATTCAAATAATATTCAAATAAATAAATAAAAGAGTCATAAGCCCTCGAATGAATATTCAAATAATATTCAAAAAAATAAATAAAAGGAGTCATACGCCTTCGAATAATATTCGGAATAATATTCAATAATAAAATAAAGTTAAAGTTATCGAATAAACCTTATTCGATTAATAGTTTGGAAAACTATAACCATATATATATATAAATATATATATATATATCCATATCCATATATACAAAATCTACTCGGGATCCTCGACTCCCGGTTTTAGAAAATATTTTCACCTTTGGGTCCCTATACTAAGGGTATATGCAAGTTACCGCTATTCTCTAGCATAGGTATTATCAACTGAACCAAAAGATATATATTTCAAGAATATGAAACAGGCATGCATATATACCATATCACATGCTACAATATATCGCAAGAATTTGCTAAATAACCAATATGCATTTATCGCAAGATCATGCATATACAAATGTATACATCACAACAACAGTATAACAGATAGAATACTTGCCTGAGCGACTGGGGGTTACGAATGGCTCAGGACGAGTCTGGTAACCTATAAACAACAAGTAAGTTGGAATTAAACCAAAATCACTTGTAATTCTATACTTTAACTAACTTAGACTCTAACGCTTGTTTTGCGCTCACTGATTTGCTTAAGTCGCTCGGGTACCCTCGGCTCCACCATTTTTAATAATTTAACCTTTACGAGTTTTAAAGCGATTCCTTCGCGAGTGTCTTACCAACTGCCTAACACACTTACCATAAATGTTTCATACATTAATTAACCCTTTTTGGTCTTTAACCTATGTTTCAAAGTAAGGCGAGGGGAAAAGTTTCGTTCGCGAAACGCCGTTACTTGAAACGGTCGTTTCTCCTAAACCGTGCATCGGAATCGAACGAACTATATATCAAAACGAAGCTCGTAACATGAGCTATCTAAACATGGCAGTGGTCATAATCTAGCAGGGGGTTCTCGGGTCCTAATGTTATGCACAAAAACAGTCTACAGAAAATCGGACGTTACGACGGCTATGTTTACGCGATTTCCCAAATTTTAAACCATTCAATACCAACCACAAATCAACCCCAAATCAATCATACAACCAATATTCCTCCAAACCACATCATAACAGCCCCAACAAATCCACATTAACCATTTATACTTATTCCTCACATGAACTAAAAGCTTTACTTAGGTTCTTTAACTAATTACCAAGATTTACAACTCCAACAATGCAACAAAACCAACTAATCTCTACAAACTCAACCAAACTTCAACCAATCAAGCATCATGCTTCACATATGCTATATCAAACACATTCAATCCTAATTACTCAAAACTAAAGCTAGGGTTTGTAGTTTATACCTTCCTTGGAGAGTGGAGAATCAAGAGAATGGCTTGGAATCACCTTTAAAGCCCTTATCCAAGCTTAATCTAAACAAAACTTCAAGAACACAAATTTTAGTTCTTGAAAACACTATTCACCATCTTCTTTCATGATTTATAGAAAAAGATTGGCTTGGAATTAGAAGCTTAAACTTATAGGAAGTATGTAACTATCCATGGGGAAGCTTAGATAATTACCTTGCTAAATAGTAAGTGGAGGAGCTTGGACTTCCCATTTCTTAAGAAAGAAGCCGAGAGCTTCATGAAGAAATGGAGGATTTGGTGTTTTGTGATTTGTTTTGCTTGGTTGCTAGGTTTTTGTATTTGCTTTAGTCAATTACCTTCTTGCCCTTGAATTTGTGTGGTTCTCATTCAACCACACCTTCTTCCTTCCCTTGTCATGCTTGTGTCATCCTCATGATGTCATCCTCCCTTCCTTGTCCTCTTTCTATTGGTTGGATGACATCATTCCCACTAATCCCTTTGATTAACTTCCTAATCGTTTGACTAATGACCGCTGATCTGTTATACGGTTCGCTTAACTTTCGTTTTCGTTTATCGTTTGAGGGATCATACCCGGGATCTTATTACTTAGGTTCCCTTAACCTTTCTCAATATATTATATTCCTTTTATGATCCTCTCCTATAATCCTTTAATTTAAATCCTTTTTATCCTGTTACCTTATACTCAATTCTCTCCGTATCTTGTGGATTTCCGGGAAAAACCAAAGTGTTCGGAATTGGATTCTGACGATCTTTACATACACTTATATACTTCATAGAGTACTAATAATATCCCATAAGATCAATAACAGAACCCCTACATAGCGTGGCATGAAAAGTTTTCTCGTTCAGCAAAAACACTATTCATAAGGGTTTCAAAATTTCCTAAAAATTGGGGTTATTACAGTCTCCCCTCCTTAAAAGGATTCCGTCCCGGAATCAGATAGGAAACAAATGGGGATACTTTCTTAGCATTACACTTTCTAACTCTCGAGTCAATTGTCCCACATTGTGGTTTTACCACCAAACTCTGCCTAGTTTGATAATCCTTCTCCTAAGCACTTGTTCCTTTTCACTCTATAACCCTTCCTGGTTGCTCCATATAGGTTACGTCGGGTTGCATATCTATGCGCTCATATGCCTCTATTTATCTGGCATCTGAATTACACTTCCTTAACATTGATACGTGAAACACGTTACGACCTGCTACATGTTCGGGGTTAGGGCTAGCTCATATGCTAACTTCCCAAACGTCTTAATATATCCAAGGGTCCAACAAATTGTAGACTTAGCTTTCCTTTCTTTCCGAACCTCATCAATCCTTTCCAAGGGATACCTATAACATTACTAGGTCCCCTATTTCATACTCTTTATCCTTTCGTGTCAAATCAACATACTTATCATGACCATCTTGGGCTACTACCAGCCGTCCTTTGATTAGATCTATCATATCCTTGGTCCTTTGGACTATTGTGGGTCCGAGCATCTTGCGTTCTACAACTTCATCCTAACATAAGGGAGATCGACATTATCTTCCCTCAAGGATCTCATAAGGCGACATCTCGATAATGACATATGATCTATTGTCGTAAGATAACTCAATCCGAATTAAGTGATCATTCCAAATTCTTTCAAGTCTATTGCACAGACTCTCATTATTGCTTTTAGCATTAGAGCTTCTGTTTCTCAATACCCATTCTTTTCCAGTTCGTAATCGCTACTACCTTCCGTTCCTAATATTATACTAGTTATACTTTTGCTCGTTAGCGTTCTATAACCTTTTAATAACAACGTCAACCTTAGTATCACGAATGTGTTTCCATTCCGCATACTACCACCACTTTATTACTCCTTTTTCAGTTGTTTCTATTTTCCAAAATTTGATCAATCAAATAGAAGTAAAGGAATTTGTTGAGAGATCACTATGATCATGAACACTTGTTATATCGCTTAGTTAGTACAGAAGGTGGCCAGCCTTTAGTACTTGACAAGCAATTAAACAATAGCTGGTATCCTACTAGGCTTCTATCACACAGATAGATAGTCATTCGGCAATACCTCCCCTTTCTGGAAGGGTTGTTCTTCTCAGCTTACATGAAATGAAAAGAAGAGAAAAGAACGAATTGAAGAGAATTGTATATATGAAAAAAAATATACTGCCACAAAATATCTGGCTTGGAACCTACCTCTGAACTATAGAGGTTTGTCATAGGAGAACAAATCATATACGTATATAAATCAACATTAAGCATTATAGCCTCGTATTTCCCATGCCTAAATATTTTCGCTATCCCGTCCATCATTCTATGGACCCATGCTCTTCCTCGAGCTTATACACAATCACCTTTGAAACTCCCTCGACATCGAAAATCGAATTTGGGATCTCATTCTATATATCACCGTTACTAGGATTCTATGCTCGCACCGCAACCTTCCTCGTATAATAATACGACTCTCTATTGATAAGAAAGAATAATTATTCACTAGGTAGATACTCTACTTAATTAGTCTATCAATGATAACTTATACACTACCACGACCCGATTAGTGGTACTCAATCTCAACACCCATTCCAATACAACTCTCATGGTTGTAATCAGCTCACTACTCGCAGAATCATTGCTGCCTTACTATGGTCCACCACTGACCTACTGTCGTCATTCACTTTTCCATAAAATCTTAATATCTAACCATACGGAGTCTATACATGTCGTATCAAATCCTTCTAAGGAGGTAACATAATCACCATTCATGATTCATGGAGTACACTCCTGATTCTGACATACTTACATGACATGAAGCATATAAAATTGCAGAAGAGTTTCAATCAAAGCACCGATAGCAGGTTAATACCATTCTTAATCATATGCCTTCAATAGAAGACTTAACTCAAAGGTTTGTTTGGTCCTTTTTGAAACATGGTCCTGGCTTATCTCAAGATAGGACCTCCTAAGATAGATAGCCCGTTCATGGTGATTACACGAATTAAACTTTTACCAACTACTATTACGGTTGGGTATTGCACAGTCATCAGAAGGAATGTCAATCTTCCAAACCATAATTCGACCTTCAAATTTTTTAACCATCATCACTGTATTCTTCTCGCACGAGCGCCTATAATTATCCTCTTACCTTTAAAGTGTCGGCCACCTCTTTGGCCTTTCCTGATAGTGAAATTTCCTTACAGTCAATGTCACATTAACCACCTCCAATAAATTTCTACCTTATTTCAATCACAGCTTATGTGAAAATGCTTTCCTTAAAATCAGATGGGAAAAACAAAATCACCATTTTTCCATAAGTTATTGCCTCAGTCTTTAGAGGCTAATCACTGTCAAGACTGACTCTCAATTATACTTAGAGCATCTTCTATCTTAAGTCCTAATTGCTCTGAACAATTTCGACCTTTACTGGTTCGATCCATACTTTCTCGTGGTTCAACACGTGCCCCACTTGGCATCATTATAATTACGTCATATTTCCTTTATCCACATTTCTATTCTTGAAAATTTTGAATATTACCTTTTTCCTTATAAAACCTCTAAGGTTATCCTTCAATCATTCCTCCTGTATTCCCTAGATACAGGGCACATCACAATACCATTTACTAATAGTAGAACCATTGTCTATATACTTCTGAAAAATTTCTCCACTGATCCTTAAAGGTTGTTGTTACCTTAACCCTTTCCCAATCATACTGTCAAAACTCATACTGTCCCTATTAAGGGTGACATGCCAACCTTTATGCAGTCCCCTAGGATTCATTTTAAGTTACCAATGTTCTATCCTTAATTCCACCTTAAAAAGGTACCTGCATCCTTCCACGAATAAATCAAGTCATATATCCTTGATAGATTATCATATTCATCATTCCCACCTCGATAGTCTATACCTAACTTCATAATAGCATCCTTATTCAAATTGAGGTCAATCCATATGGCCTCCAAAAGATAACAACGGTTATCCGCTTGTCTTTCCTGATTTGGTAATGATCACATGGATGATCTGGAAGATATTGGTCGTGTTCAACGTGAACTTCTTCTTAATAAATCCTTATTTACTTTTGTTGTTTATCTCAACAGTCATCTCAATGTTGGGATATCTTTCATACCTGGCGTCTCCCTTTCTGGGTATCATGCCACCGGTCTTACACTTCACATTCTTGAAGGTCACTTCCTTCATCCAATTTTCCTAGTTTCTTACTTCCTTGTCTCCTCAGTCTATCCGCGTCTCATTGTTTATCCTTCGAACTATCTCAATGTTTCCTCGAATCCTCCCAACTTAAAGGGGATAAAATATATGCATCTCTTATGCCTTCAACCGTCAACTTTAACTCATGGTGAATCACCCTCATCCTGACGATTACTTACTTTTCTATTTCTATTACTACGAGTCTTTAGGGTTTCCTCATACCCAACTTCCTTATCATTATTTCATGAACTAACACAACATAAGCATTGATTTCAAACATCCCGTCATTCTGGATTCGTGTCCTCAGAACGAATCTTGACAACTTTTACAACTTAGATTCATAATTTATCATACTCGTCTGCCTTTGTTCTGACTCTAAAGCTTTTACACTATCTCCTTATCTTTGGGAATTACTTTCCCGAAAACAATTGACTGGACTTAAATCAGTTTATTATAATCTCTTGCTCCGTGCCTTCCTTGGCCTTTCACCAGCAGGTGGTCTCTCTCTTAGGAGGGTGAGTGATAAAAATAGTCTTTTGTGATTCGTCAATCATTTAGAATCTCAAATGATTCCTATATTTCCTTTAGCCAGGCTCTTGCCTCGACTAGGTCAACCTGTTCCTTGGAACTCTGAGAGCTTAACGATTTAAAGGTCATGAAAGAATTTCCTGCCGCATTGTCCCCTCAGGGTGGTGGTTGGGGATAATAGTCTAAGTTCTGTCTAGACAGGTCCATAAATTGCCATATAGGAGTACCGTCTCGGGTCTCCTTTCCTTACTCGACTTTCTGTTTCCTTAGTATGAAATGTTTCAACCTTCTCCCATAATCGGGGTTATCTTATACATTAAAAACCTTGTTTTCCACTCTATTATGTTATGGGTTCTTTCTTTCTTGATGGCAACCTCCCTGACTATCACACTCTGGGTTTGCCCTAAATCCTATTCCTCAAACTATGGCTCTCATCTAAGTTCTCATCCTTAAGCTCTTGAACTTTTGGAACCCAATTTCTGTAGGAATACCTCATTATTCCCTTATCATCTTCCTCTGGAACCGTATGCTCTTTTCCAATAATTCGGTCTCTATTGTAATCTCAAACAGCTTTTCGGTACCGGCTCCGGTTACCTTCACTACTATTTCCAAAATCTCTTATAAACTCTCCCAAAGACATTATCATCTTGAGTCTCTCCTTTTTACTAAGGGCATCAGCCACCACATTGGCTTTCCCCGAATGATAAAGAATCTCCCAATCATTATTCTTGATTAGCTCTAACTGCCTCCTCTGGCATATGTTGAGCTCTTTCTACGTGAAAATGTACTAGAGCACTTATGGCTTAGGTAATTCTCGCACTTCTCTCCATACAAGTAGTGCCTCCAATCTTTAGGGTAAAACTATTGCCACGAGCCTAAGCTTATGGGCGGGGATATCGAATTTCATATTACCT
Organism: Apium graveolens; assembly: GCF_009905375.1. NCBI lineage: Eukaryota > Viridiplantae > Streptophyta > Magnoliopsida > Apiales > Apiaceae > Apium > Apium graveolens. Next base: position 246,943,078 of record NC_133648.1, on the reverse strand, counting down.
TAATTGTCTTGACATGTACGCGATTACCTTACCGTGCTGCATAGCACGCACCCTAAGCCCTTGTGCGAAGCGTCACTACACTTCACAAAATCTCCTTTTCCATCCGGCAATGCCAGCATAAGGGCCATCACCAACCTCTGCTTCAGTTCTTGAAAGCTGTTCTCGCATTTCTCTGTCCATTCGAACTTCTCAGTCTTACGAGTAAGCCGCGTTAAAGGGGCTACTATCTATACAACTTGAACGAACCTCCGGTAGTGACCGGCCAATCCTACCTCTGGTAGTCGACCTAACCATGGTCATCAATTCATCAGTGGTCCTTTATCCAATCTTGTCAGGATCCTCCATGGGATCCTCCTCAACAACTATCCCTTCTAGGACAACATCCTCAACCGCTACATCCTCAATATCAACATCATCTGGTCCTGCATTAGGACACTCTATCGGATCCACAATCCGATCTCCAATTAGAAATAAAATATCATCACGATGTTGCTCCTCAACCTCAGGGTTCGGAGTCCCGCTACCATATACGATAACGAACTACGCTCCTATCACGATATTTATAAGGGTTCCCATAAGGGTTTTAACTGTCAGTACTACGTTAGGTAGCCCGACTATGAACTTGGCAAGAGTTCTTATTATCTTAGTGAACTTATTATCTTAACGTCACATCATCTCTGAGGTTTATAACGCTTAGCTCTGATACCATTTCTGTAACACCCCCAGATCCGGGGTCGGGGATCCGGGTCGTCACGGTCTTTCCTTCCACAATATCACTTCACTTAATTAATAATAAATAACCTTATGCTGTGACCCCACACTAACACACACCACAACCCGTTATAGTCTCAGAGATGAAATTTAAAAAAGTACAAGTCTTTGAATCCACAATTTAAAAGTTATTACAACCCAAAATGATTACTTGATAAATTTACAGTTAATTGCCATTATCTACCACAAGTTATAATTATACATAATTGATTCTCAAAAGTAGATGGTCTGATCTACAATAGATCTACCTCTGCAGCTATAGCAGCTACAACATCAATGGGAAGACGCGGGACGCTTCCCACGCGCTTGCGCTGGGTCTGCTGGAGTCTGGCCATCTTTCCTAACTGTTGTTGTGTGATGAAGAAATAAAGCAAGAGTGAGCCTTACAGCTCGCAAGATAATATATAGTGATAACAATAATATAAGTATCTAAATGGATACTTACTAGAATCTTTTATCGTGTGTAAGATAATTACTAGTATATACTTACTAGTATATGAGCCTTCTCATAGTACTCATGAAAGTCTTGGTCAAAAGAAATGAACCAAGTTTGATATCTTAATGCGATGAAGTCGCAAAATATTCAGTATATATACATATATACTTTTCAAAATATTGGAAGTCCTCTTCCATGCATAATATACACAAAATCCCAGTGTATAACTGTATATATAAAAAAAATATCGTTGCAAGGTGATCTCATATATCTAACCTTGTCTCAACGTTTTTCTGAAAATCTTTGTCATTCATAAGACAATTATTAATTAGATATAAGTTTAAAAGATGAGGTTACCAAATACCCCAATATACTTGTATCTTTCCCAATACTACTTGAACTACCACCGTTCAAGTTATAATCAGTTTCAAAAGTTCATCACATAGATGAGACTACAAGACAAGATTTGAATAGATTCAATCTTTGAAATATTATTGAATGAAAAAGTTATGAGATACTTTATTTAGTCCCGATATATATATATCCACATATATATATCTCTAAAACATTTCCTGGAACCTCTGTTATGTAAAGTATGAACAGAGTTTGAAACATCCAATGAATTTTGGAAAGGAAAAGAATTTTGGCATAAACCAGATATCTTGCTGATCAGGCAAAGATACCAATAAGTAACCTTTTCTACTGTAGATGGATGAATTCCTCACCGGTCATCACCCTGGCCGCATTAGGACCTCGCGCTAGACCGTTACCCGGCCCCTCATGCGTTGATGGACTGCCACCCAGCCACTTACACAATAATAGACCGTACCCCGGCCTGTCGCTTATGCCGACTCAATTAGATGGGCTTACTTCCCGAACGTTGGGCAAGTAATCAATTCATTTACCAAAACTGCAACCTCGTTGCGAATATAAAATACACCACAGAGCCGGATTCCCCAGGTTTTGAGCGAGTATTTAAATCCCCTTAAAAAGGAAGATCTTAAATATAAAAATGCGTTTTGGGATCCGCTCTGACTTTAAAAATCATTTTGAAGACTCGAAAACACTTTAAAGAGTGTTTGGAGTAAAGCTGATTTAATGAAGTAAATCAGTCCCCAGAATATTTAGAAAATGACTGAATATTATTATTTAAATAATATTCCCATAAAGAATAATCTTTATAAAAATAATTGAAGTAGAAGTATTAAAACTTATACTTGAAACGAGTATTAAATAACCAAAGATATACTTATATGAAAGTATTATCTTTATTTGAATAATCGAAAATAAGTTTGATTATTGACACCTTATTCTTTAATAAAATAAAGAATATACCTCAGCAATTAATCGGAGTCATAGATCCTCAAATGAATATTCAAATAATATTCAGTAAATAATATAAAAGAGTCATAAGCCCTCGAATGAATATTCAAATAATATTCAAATAAATAAATAAAAGAGTCATAAGCCCTCGAATGAATATTCAAATAATATTCAAATAAATAAATAAAAGGAGTCATACGCCTTCGAATAATATTCGGAATAATATTCAATAATAAAATAAAGTTAAAGTTATCGAATAAACCTTATTCGATTAATAGTTTGGAAAACTATAACCATATATATATATAAATATATATATATATATATCCATATCCATATATACAAAATCTACTCGGGATCCTCGACTCCCGGTTTTAGAAAATATTTTCACCTTTGGGTCCCTATACTAAGGGTATATGCAAGTTACCGCTATTCTCTAGCATAGGTATTATCAACTGAACCAACAGATATATATTTCAAGAATATGAAACAGGCTTGCATATATACCATATCACATGCTACAATATATCGCAAGAATTTGCTAAATAACCAATATGCATTTATCGCAAGATCATGCATATACAAATGTATACATCACAACAACAGTATAACAGATAGAATACTTGCCTGAGCGACTGGGGGTTACGAATGGCTCGGGACGAGTCTGGTAACCTATAAACAACAAGTAAGTTGGAATTAAACCAAAATCACTTGTAATTCTATACTTTAACTAACTTAGACTTTAACGCTTGTTTTGCGCTCACTGATTTGCTTAAGTCGCTCGGGTACCCTCGGCTCCACCATTTTTAATAATTTAACCTTTACGAGTTTTAAAGCGATTCCTTCGCGAGTGTCTTACCAACTGCCTAACACACTTACCATAAATGTTTCATACATTAATTAACCCTTTTTGGTCTTTAACCTATGTTTCAAAGTAAGGCGAGGGGAAAAGTTTCGTTCGCGAAATGCCGTTACTTGAAACGGTCGTTTCTCCTAAACCGTGCATCGGAATCGAACGAACTATATATCAAAACGAAGCTCATAACATGAGCTATCTAAACATGGCAGTGGTCATAATCTAGCAGGGGGTTCTCGGGTCCTAATGTTATGCACAAAAACAGTCTACAGAAAATCGGACGTTACGACGGCTATGTTTACGCGATTTCCCAAATTTTAAACCATTCAATACCAACCACAAATCAACCCCAAATCAATCATTCAACCAATATTCCTCCAAACCACATCATAACAGCCCCAACAAATCCACATTAACCATTTATACTTATTCCTCACATGAACTAAAAGCTTTACTTAGGTTCTTTAACTAATTACCAAGATTTACAACTCCAACAATGCAACAAAACCAACTAATCTCTACAAACTCAACCAAACTTCAACCAATCAAGCATCATGCTTCACATATGCTATATCAAACACATTCAATCCTAATTACTCAAAACTAAAGCTAGGGTTTGTAGTTTATACCTTCCTTGGAGAGTGGAGAATCAAGAGAATGGCTTGGAATCACCTTTAAAGCCCTTATCCAAGATTAATCTAAACAAAACTTCAAGAACACAAATTTTAGTTCTTGAAAACACTATTCACCATATTCTTTCATGATTTATAGAAAAAGATTGGCTTGGAATTAGAAGCTTAAACTTATAGGAAGTATGTAACTATCCATGGGGAAGCTTAGATAATTACCTTGCTAAATAGTAAGTGGAGGAGCTTGGACTTCCCATTTCTTAAGAAAGAAGCCGAGAGCTTCATGAAGAAATGGAGGATTTGGTGTTTTGTGATTTGTTTTGCTTGGTTGCTAGGTTTTTGTATTTGCTTTAGTCAATTACCTTCTTGCCCTTGAATTTGTGTGGTTCTCATTTAACCACACCTTCTTCCTTCCCTTGTCATGCTTGTGTCATCCTCATGATGTCATCCTCCCTTCCTTGTCCTCTTTCTATTGGTTGGATGACATCATTCCCACTAATCCCTTTGATTAACTTCCTAATCGTTTGACTAATGACCACTGATCTGTTATACGGTTCGCTTAACTTTCGTTTTCGTTTATCGTTTGAGGGATCATACCCGGGATGTTATTACTTAGGTTCCCTTAACCTTTCTCAATATATTATATTCCTTTTATGATCCTCTCCTATAATCCTTTAATTTAAATCCTTTTTATCCTGTTACCTTATACTCAATTCTCTCCGTATCTTGTGGATTTCCGGGAAAAACCAAAGTGTTCGGAATTGGATTCTGACGATCTTTACATACACTTATATACTTCATAGAGTACTAATAATATCCCATAAGATCAATAACAGAACCCCTACATAGCGTGGCATGAAAAGTTTTCTCGTTCAGCAAAAACACTATTCATAAGGGTTTCAAAATTTCCCAAAAATTGGGGTTATTACAGATGACATCATCATCCCTAACCTCCTTGATTAACTCTTAATTGCTTGCCTAATGACCGCTGATCTGTTATACGGTTCGCTTAACTTTCGTTTTCATTTATCGTTTGAGGGATCATACCCGGGATCTTATTACTTAGGTTTCTTAAACCTTTCTCAATACATTATATTCCTTTCATGATCATCTCTTTTAATCCTTGAATTTAAATCCTTTTTATTATGTTACCTTATACTCAATTCTTTCTGTATCTGGTAGATTTTCGGGAAAAAATCAAAGTGTTCGAATTTGGATTCTGACGATCTTTACATACACTTATTTATCATATAGAGTACTAATAATATCCCAGAAGATCAATAAAAGAGCCCCTACATAGTGTGGCCTGAAAATTTTTCTTATTCAGCATAATCAGCAAAACACTATTCATAAAGGTTTCAAAAATTCCAAAAATTGGGGTTATTACAGATTGCCTGCATATGTCCACAAACCAGAAAGTGCCGACACTTCACAGTTCCTAAACACTGTGTGAGGAATAACTTGAGATTGATCATGACCCTTGAAACTAATTTAAAGAACAAAATCAACAAAAAGCCTGAAGATGAGGAAATGACCAGGATCTTGGGGAGATATCTGCAAAATGTTGAGACCATGTTGCCCACAACAGACTATAATTTAAAGGAAGACAAGGATGATGATGAGAAGAAGCATGATGAACAAAAACCTTCTGGCTCAAATCCAAGTCAATCCTCAAGGGCTACTGGTAGCAATGATAAGAAGCAAGAAGAGAAGAAGGATGATAATAAGAAGAAAGAGACTGAGAGGAGAAGCAAGAAGAGACAAGATGGCTCAAAACCACATCAACCACAACAAACCCTAAAAATCCAAACAACTCTAGCTCAACCTTCAAAACCAACAAACTTGTTAGGTCCCAATATGTTTGTAGAAGGGGGGGTTGAATACAAACTATACCGTTTAATCGAACATAATGTGAAATAAAAAAGAGAAACAAAATTCAAGTTAAATAAAACTATCATTAAACTTGAAAGGTGTTACAACAACGGTATCGTTTACAAGGGATTAATCTCAAATAGATTATCACAAATTTAGAATAAATTTGACATGAACTTTTTCTATTTTTGCAATAAAAAGATTAAATGCTAAAAGCAATTTGAGATTAAGTTCTAGGGATTTTGATCCGCTAGATAGTTACACAAGAACAAGAGAATGATTTCTAGTGGTTTAGATTTAACTTTGATTGCTAGAAATTAATGATCTGGTTTTAGCAGTGAGAGATGTAATGTTTGTTTCGGCTGCTGTGCTTTTGTTCTTGAGTTGTTGAAGTATGTTGAATGTCTGATGGATGATCTTAATGTCTGCTGCTGTTGTCTTTAATAAAATCAATCAACATAAATCAATTGAACTGGCAAGACAATCGGTGAGACAATCCATTGAACTGGCAAGACAATCGGCATGACAATTGATTGAACTAGCAAGACAATCGGCATGACAATTGATTGAACTAGCAAGACAATCCCATAGCTGGTAGAACTTTCGGTGAGACAATCTGTTGTACTACCATGACAATCGGTATGACTATCTCCTGAACTAGCATGATAATCGGTATGACTATCTCCTGAACTAGCATGACAATCGTATGACTATCTCCTGAACTAGCATGACAATCAGTATGACAATCTGATTGTCATACCAGTTCAATTGATTGTCATGCTGAATTAATATTGAATATAAATTCAAAATCAATTCTGAAAATTCATATTATTAATTCAGAATTAATTAATCAATAAATTAATCTTTGCAGATATAATTTATTTTCTTAATTAAATTATATGACTTAATTAAATAATAGAGAATTAATACCACTCTTTGAACAACAACCATTCTTCTGAAAATCTTCTGAAAATTATGAATCAATTCCACCACTTCAATGTTGACACTCGATATACTGTCTGGTTCATGAGTGACTAACTTTCGTGACATTTCTTCATGACTTGACTTTGATAACTTGATTTTCTTCAGATTAAATCCCTGTAATTATCTGATACCCTGACAAAATCTCTGACACTTGAGTAAATCCACAATCTTGATTTATATCACTGAGGCTTGATCAATTTTTTGAACTTCTTCCAGTGAATTAATTCCTCAAGTCTGTAGATGAACATTGTTTCTGAATCCTTTGACAGATGTTACTTTGTGAGATCTCTTTGACGGTAGATCCATAATTTATTTGTTACATTCTTATTTGAGTTGAGTTAAATCCTCGAATAAATAAATAGGCTATGACATATGCCTTTCAATCTCCCCCTATTTGTTTGTTATACAATAACAATAAATATCTAAAGGATAACTCAACTAACAAATAGGAAAAAGATGTAAACAGATATGCAAAGTAAATAGCAGAAAAGTTCTGGATTATATTTAACATTTTCCAGATTCCAAATAGATGTTCCTCTAGACTGAACATATCTTCAAGTAGTTTCATCTTCATTTCCTTGGTTCTTTAAATCTCTGCCGGATAATACTTCTCAGTCTTGAAGTAATTATCAGCAGCTTTTTTTATAAAACCACATTTCCTGTTGAGAAGCGCATATCTCTCTTGCTTCTCCCCCTATGAGAATCAACTTCTTAAAGGAGATCACCTTCATTTACTACATCTCCCGTACAATAGGATCCGCAGATAAAAACCAATGGTACTCCCCTTTTGGAAAACAGCTTTTTCCCTTATGAAGAATAGTGATGAACCAAACCACTTCTTCTGATTACTAGGAAATCACCTTATGTTTATCACCTCTCCCGCACAATAGGATCCGTAGTTACAAACAAAAATGGTGTGGAGTAGTGTACATGTGCTTTACCTTTTTCTTTTTCTTTCCTCCTTGCTATTTCTCCCCCTTAGTTGAGGAATCCTCCAAACTATTACTTAAACTTTTATCTCCCCCTTAGAGAAGGAATGTATGCCGTCGTCTGAAGGAGTTCTCATATTTCACTTGGTTGGAAAAGAAATAACAAGTAGTTTCTCTTTCTACCTCACTGTGAGTGTGTGATTCTGTTTAGTGTACCTCACATGTGTTTCACTCTTCTCTCCACTCGTGTTTACACTCATTCTCACAAGTGTATCACTCTTCTCTCATAGCTCCATAATCTAGCTGTACCTGCAAGGAAAATCACCTTAGCCATCCTTAAGGAGGTCACAGGTGGTGCAATGGGAGTTCACAAATCCCCATCCTTGTTAAACTCGTCAGATGAATTTGAGTCATAATCTACAAGTTGCTAGTTTCCCTTTTAGGGTTTCAGATTTGAACTCTGGGAAGGTAAACAATGATCCAACGAATTTAGCATAAAGATCAAAGTTCCCTTCTAATGTCTGTGAAGACATTTTCTTGTGTCTCATCAGGTAATATCTGAATCATTGTCAACAAGTTGCCGATCTGCACCTATGTCAGATCCACTATCCGCAGATGCATCCAAGGGATTTAAGCCTGGGGAGGTAGACACTGACCACTGACATATGGCTATTGGATCAATATCTTCTCCTAACACATGTAAAGGCAATTGGTCCATTAAAGAACCTTGAACAATCGAATCTGACCTTAAAATGGTCGAAACTCGTGTTTCCGTCAACTCCTCCTTTGTGTGTGTAACCTTTCCTTGTGCATCAAGAATTTTTTATGTTTGAGGTGGTGACACTACATCGGATACCCTGGCCGATAGGAAAATTTCAATAGACGCACCCTGTTGAGAGGATGAACCTAGTAACTGTTTTTATGCCTTTTCAGCAATTACATCTTTTTGAGAAGATGTATGGGGGCTAGCAGTTGTCTCGGTTTAAATACTACTCATCTTTATAGGAAACAGAGCTGCTGGGTTGACTTTAGAACCTTCCTTATGTGGTGCACTAAGGCACTATCTCCCTCACGCTAATTCATACTTCATTTTAGTGGTAAGAGAGTGTTGGTTGGTTCTGTTTCTGTGTTTGTCTTTAAAGTCTGGGATAGAAGTTGTGGGTTTTCAACCTCATGACTATCAATGAAAGAAGGCCATTGGAGGCTGAATCTGTATCACAGAACATATGGAAATAGAGATAAAATGTACTTAAGATCTATAATAAATGTAAATTATACATTTAATCTTTTGAGAGAAATGATGTACAATAGTGATTTCAAAAGATTTTAATGAAATAAGAAATCACTAATGTAGAAAGAAGTTTGATTTTCTCCTAAAACTGTTCAAGTGCACAAGTCTATTTGTAAACCAACATATAACATTATTGATATATCACTGCACATATAAAACAATATGTTTGTGCCTAGTGATAAGAGAGTTATTAATATGACGACTCTACTAGTTCATATTAAACTGTAACTTCAGTTAGAGTGCCATACCATGTCCTTGACGATTGCTTGAGTAGTACACTAGTTCATACCAACCTGAAATGAGATTGTGAAGAAGAGATTGCATAGTCTAGTATATCTGCAAGTGCAAAGTCCATGAACTGTGGTTCATTGACTTCCTCTTTTGACTCACCAACCAGGAGTTCACTTGTACACATCTTCAATGATAACATTTCCAGCTTGCAAACAGCCATATCCCTCAGTTAAACCTTTGTTGTTATCTCCAAAGGTAACCGTTGGGCCAGCTTTCTCCACCACATTTGATAGCAGGGCTCTATCTCCGGTCATCTGTCTTGACGATCCACTGTCAAGAATCCACACTACCGGCTCCACCTGTTTAATGCCCTACAACACAAATGGATTAAACCTTCTTCGGAACCCAAACTTGGTTGGGCCCGGCATACTTGTAGAATTGACCTTTGTCAGGAAAAACAACATTCTTAACTTTAATGTTCTTAACTTTTTCAATGACTGGACATTTGACCTTGTAAATAGCCTTAACAAATTTCTGTTTAGGCTTAGGCACAAATGTCTCCTTTCTAGCCTTAGGAGGACTAGCAGTCTTAGACCTATCATGCTTCCTATTATTCACATGCTAACGAGGAGTAGTCTTATCATTAGAAACATGCTTACCATTAAAATAAGCATACATCAAATTAAAAGCACAAGACATACAATTAGGAACACCACATACTTTATGAGAGGGATTAGCAACAGGAAAATTATGCATGGTAGACATGGCATTTTTATTATCCAACTCATGTGTGTCTGAGTTAGTCTCAGTTGCTTTCACAACTTTGACTGGAACTTTCGACACACTTGGCTTGGAAGCAGCCTTCTCATTAGCAAGATTTTCAGCATGTATTTCTTCTTGAATAATAAAGGAGGTCTCATCAAATGGTTCATCAATTTATTCTTTATAGAGGGGTTTATCAACACCCTTAAGCACATGTGGTACTTCCCTACCTTTAGCACATACATGAGGAGGGGAGTTTATGCCTAATTCTTCAATAGCAACATTGTAATCAAAACCTATTCCAAATGTTTTAATAATAGCTTGCTTATTGTAGAACTCTTTAGCCTTCGAACAAGAATTAAAGTAAGCTTTAACCTTAGTCTCAAGACCGGTGATCTTATCTTCGAGAATAGTTTCGAGTTGTCTATAACAGTTAACTCTATTCTCTAGAAAAGATACTTGTTCTTTTAATTTTTCTTGATTAATTTGCACAAGTCTTAATTCATTGACCTCTTTCTCAATGTCTTTGATCTGTTGAATTAATATTTCATTATCACGACGAGCACAATCTAAGGAACCTCCTAGATGATAAACTAATTCAGCATCAGTAAATTTTACCTCTTTTCTTGACAATAAAGTATTTCCATCAATGGCCATAAGAGCAAGATTCCCATCTTTTTCATCTTCACTATCAGTATCATCCCAGCTTCTTCCCTTTTCCAGATAAGCCCTTTCAGAGTTACTCTTCTGATTTGAATCATAAGAGTTCTTCCTTACTTGCTTTGGCTTCCTGCATTCTGTGGCAAAATGTCCCAACTCATTACATTTAAAGCATCGAATGGTGCTTCGATCAACCATCCCTGTTTTGTATCCACCACTGCTGGTGTTAGAGGATGAAGATCCACCTTTCTGGAATCGGTTGTAGTTGGACTTGTACTTGAAGTTTGGATTTCTCTTGAATCTGACATTGGAGAATCTCTTGACAATCTGGGCCATTGACTCATCTTCCAATTGCTCCAGCTCTTCCAAGGAGTAAAAATCATCATCGAATTGATTTGTAGTAGGAGGATTATATTCTGCTACTATCACATTTTCCTCAGCCTTGGAAGACTGTACCATTCTCTCTGACTGTTGAGATTGTTGTTGTTGTTGTTGACCTTCAGCTACTAGAGCAGTAGACGTGCTGACCACTCTACCTTTCCCGTAGACTTCCTTCTGCTGAATCTGCTCCAACTCATAGGTTTTTAACACACCATAGAGCCTTTCCAAAGAAATCTCACTCAGATCTCTCGCTTCTCTTATGGCAGTGATTCTATGTTCAAGATGAGTTGGCAGTGTTAAAAGGAACTTTTTGTTGACCTCCCTGATTGAATAATATTTTCCATTTATGTTCAGGTTGTTGATCAATGCATTGCACCTCTCAAACACTTCAGTAATTCCTTCTCCTGGATTGGATTTAAAATGTTCATACTCAGAGGTTAGGATCTCTAACTTGTTCTCCCTAACTTCCTATGTGCCTTCATTAATCACCTCAATAGTTTTCCAGATGTGTCTGTTCATCAAGGAATCAAGGGAATCAACTAAAATTAATTGAAGGCTGGCATCCAAAGAGGCTTCTTCCTTTTCAGCAGGAGTAAAATCCACAGGCTCTTTTGCATAGGTTCTAGCTTTGGTAATTACAACATTATCTTCTATAACCTCTGGTTCAATAACCATCGGAATTTTTGGACCCTTCTTTAACACGTCCAGATATTTGGGATTTGCAACTTGTAAAAACAAGAGTATCTTTTTCTTCCACATAATATAATTTTCTTTATCAAACAGTGGAATTTTAACGGTTCCAACTTTTCGTGAAGTCATTATGAATTTTTGAAGAAATAAAAATTCAAGGAGTTGAAAAATCACAAAAGTCTAGGATCTTGATTTGTTCGTTAATCAGAGAGCTCTCATACCAATTGTTAGGTCCCAATATGTTTGTATAAGGGGGGTTGAATACAAACTATACCATTTAATCGAATATAATGCGGAATAAAAAAGTGAAACAAAATTCAAGTTAAATAAAACTATTTTCAAACTTGAAAGGTGTTACAACAATGGTATCATTTACAAGGGATTAATCTCAAATAGATTATCACAAATTTAGAATAAATTCGACATGAACTTTTTCTATTTTTGCAATAAAAAGATCAAATGCTCAAAGCAATTTGAGATTAAGTTCTAGGGATTTTGATCCGCTAGATAGTTACACAAGAACAAGAGAATGATTTCTAGTGGTTTAGATTTAACTTTAATTGCTAGAAATTAATGATCTGATTTCAGCAGTGAGAGATGTAATGTTTGTTTCGGCTGCTGTGCTTTTGTTCTTGAGTTGTTGAAGTATGTTGAATGTCTGATGGATGATCTGAATGTCTGCTGCTGTTGTCTTTAATAAAATCAGTCAACACAAATCAATTGAACTGGCAAGACAATCGGTCAGACAATCCGTTGAACTGGCAAGACAATCGGCATGACAATTGATTGAACTAGAAAGACAATCGGCATGACAATTGATTGAACTAGCAAGACAATCCCATAGCTGGTAGAACTTTCGGTGAGACAATCTGTTGTACTACCATGACAATCGGTATGACTATCTCCTGAACTAGCATGACAATCGGTATGACTATCTCCTAAACTAGCATGACAATCGGTATGACTATCTCCTAAACTAGCATGATAATTAGTATGACAATCTGATTGTCATACCAGTTCAATTGATTGCCATGATGAATTAATATTGAATATAAATTCAAAATCAATTATGAAAATTCATAATATTAAATGAGAATTAATTAATCAATTAATTCAATTAATCAATAAATTAATCTTTGCAGATATAATTTATTTTCTTAATTAAATTATATGACTTAATTAAATAATAGAGAATTAATACCACTCTTTGAACAACAACCATTCTTCTGAAAATCTTCTGAAAATTATGAATCAATTCCACCACTTCAATGTTGACACTCGATATACTGTCTGGTTCATGAGTGACTAACTTTCGTGACGTTTCTTCATGACTTGACTTTGATAACTTGATTTTCTTCAGATTAAATCCCTGTAATTATCTGATACCCTGACAAAATCTCTGACACTTGAGTAAATCCACAATCTTGATTTATATCACTGAGACTTGATCAATTTCTTGAACTTCTTCCAGTGAATTAATTCCTCAAGTCTGTAGATGAACATTGTTTCTGAATCCTTTGACATATGTTACTTTGTGAGATCTCTTTGACGGTAGATCCACTATTTACTTGTTACATTCTTATTTGAGTTGAGTTAAATCCTAGAATAAAAAAATAGGCTATAACATATGCCTTTCAAAACTCAATCACCAAACCACCACAAACCTCTAAGCCCAAATTCCTATAAAAGCAAACTGCTAACTCCAATCTGAAGATACCAATCACCACAAGTCAAACATCTCTCAAGAAAATCACAAACCTGCCTTTTGCAAATCCATCACTCAAAATCAACTACAAATATGTTGGGATAAAACCTAAGAAAGCCAAGCCCACTGAAAAAGTTGAAGTCACTGAAAGGGCCATCTAGAACTGTTTCAAGCAAAATGATTTTCTATCCTTAAATTGGTGCATCTCAGATGAAGATCATTTCCAACAATTAGCTGAGGAAATAATTAGAGTCTGGGTTGTAACTCTAAGAGAAGTAAGAATCTACTTTCAAGATGGTCCTTCACTTTTCTTGGCAGCAATTTGATGGACACTCTCTCTCCAATAGAAATCAAGAGAGTGATAAGTTTGCTGATGGATAAGAATACTGCTACAAGAGCATGGAGATCTATTCTAGCTGAATGGTTGATTACAAGGGAGGAAAGAAGAGCAAGGAGTAAAGCATAAAATGAGGAGAAAAAGAGAAAGTATGATGAGGAGATTGAAATGTATATCAAAAGATCAGAAGAACTCAAAGCAAAAGGGTTGAGCAAAATCTCCAAAGATGGAAGATTTCTAAATGTAAAAGCTGTGTAATAACCCCATAATTTTGAACTTTTTGTAACCCTTATGAATAGTGTTTTTGCTTATATTGCTGAATAAGAAAACTTTTCATGCCACACTATGTAGGGGTTCTTTTATTGTTATTCTGAGGTCTTATTAGTACTTTATATGATATATAAGTGTATGTAAAGATCGTCAGAATCCAAATTCGAACACTTTGATTTTTCCCGAAAATCTACCAGATACCGAAAGAATTGAGTATAAGGTAACAGGATAAAAAGGATTTAAATTCAAGGATTATAAGAGAGGATCATAAAAGGAATATAATGTATTGAGAAAGGTTAAGGAAACCCAAGAAATAAGATCCCGGGTATGATCCCTCAAACGATAAACAAAAACGAAAGTTAAGCGACCGTATAACAGATCAGCGGTCATTAGCCAAATAATTAGAATCTAATCAAAGAGGTTAGTGAGGGTGATGTCATCAAACCAATAAGAAGAGGACAAGCATGGGAAGATGACATAGGATTGATGACCTAAGCATGACCAAAAGGGAAGGAAGTGTGGTTGATTTCAAGCCACACAAAAATCACCATGGTTAAAAGGTAAATAATTAAAACAAAAGCAAAACCAACCAACCAACAAATCATTTCACCAAAAACACAAGTTGACTTCCCATTTCAAGCAACAAATCTCTCGGCCTCTTTTCCATTTTCAAGAAGAAAAAAACCCAAATCCAAGTTCCAAGCTTCATTAATTAGTGAGGTAATTATCTAAGGTTCCTTATGCATAGATATAGCTATCCTATAAGTTTAAGCTTCAAATTCCTTCACAATCTCTTCCTAAAATTCATGGAAGAAGAGGGTGAATAGTGTTTTTCAAGAACTTAAAATTTTGTTCTTGAGTTTTTGTTTAGATGAAGCTTTGGTAAGGACTTTCAAGGGTGATTCCAAGCTCCTTAGTTACTTTTACTCATCAAGGAAGGTATAATCTCATACCCTAGCCCTACTTTTGTATATTTAGAGTTTTTGTGTTTGGAATGGTTCATGAGAAGCTTGATTATTGTGTATTTAGAGATGTGTTGGTTTTGTGATGTGTTTGGAGTTGTAAATCTTGTTGATTAGTTAAAGAACTTATGTAAGCTTTTAGTTCATGATTGGGAAGTAGTGTAAATTGGAAATATTGAGTTGTTGGGGCTGTTGTAGCATTGTATGTATGTTGTTTGGTTGTATAGTTGAATTGTGGTTGATTGGTGGTTGATTTGGAGTAGGATAAAAATTGGTAATCACGTAAACATGACCGTCGTAATGTCCGATTTACTTTAGACTGTTTTTTTCTTAACATCAGGACCCGAGAACTCACTGTTAGGTTTTGACCACTGCCATGATTAGATAGTTCATGTTACGAGCTTCGTTTTGATATGTGGTTTGTTTGAATCCGATGTACGATTTAGGAGAAACGACCGTTTTAAGTAACGGCGTTTCGTGAACGAACCATTACCCCTCGCCTTACTTTGAAATCTTGGTTAAGGACTTTAAATGACTAATTGGGATATGAAACAATTATGTTAAGTGGATTAGGCAGTTGGTAAGGTACTCGTGAAAGAATCGCCTTAAAACTCTTAATGGTTAATTTATTAAAAATGGTGGAGCCGAGGGTACTCGAATGACTTATGTGATTCGTTAAGCGTAGGAGTGACCATAAGCGAACGTTAGGGTTCAATTGGTTAAAGTCTAGTTTCTTAAGCGACCGGGGTTTAATTCCAACTTATGTTGTTGTTCATAGGTTATCGGACCCACTCTAAGCTTAAGTCTATCCGGGAGCACTCAGGCAAGTTTTCTACCCGTTATACTGTTGCTGTGATGTATATATGTATATGCATTATCTTGTGATAGATGCATGATGGTTAATTAGCAAATCTTGCGATATATTGGAGCATGCTGATATGGTATATATATGCATGTCTGTTTCATAATCTGGTTATCTATCTGTTGATTTCAATGTTTATAGTTGCATAATACCTATGTTAGAGATAAGCAGTAGTTGCGTATACCCTTAGTATAGGGGACCCAAAGGTGAACATTTTGTAAAACCGAGAGTCGATGTTCCCGAGTATATATATATATATATATATATATATAAATTGATATAGTTTTCAAAACTATTAATCGAATAAGGTTTATTCGATAACTTTATTTTAAATAATGAATATTATTTGAATATTCATTCGAGGACTTATGACTCTGTTCATTCTATTTAATGAATATTATTTGAATATTCATTCAAGGACTTATGACTCTGGTCATTCTGTTTAATGAATATTATTTGAATATTCATTCTAGGACTTATGACTCTGTTCATTCTATTTAATGAATATTATTTGAATATTCATTCGAGGACTTATGACTCTGTTTATTCTACTTATTGAATATTATTTGAATATTCATTTGAGGACTTATGACTCCGATTATTTACTAATTAATATTCTTTATTTTATTAAAGAATAATGTTTCGATAATCAAACTTATTTTCGATTATTCAAATAAAGATAGTACTTTCGTATAAGTATATCTTTGGTTATTTAATATTCATTTCAAGTATGAGTTTAAAACTTCTACTTCAAGTTATTTATATAAAGATTATTCTTTATGGGAATATTATTTAAATAATAATATTCAGATATTTTCTAATATATCGGGACTGATTTATTTCATTAAATCAGCATTACTCCAAACATTCTTAAAAATGTTTTCGAGTCTTCAAAATGATTTTAAAAGTTAGAGCGGATCCCAAAACTCATTTTTATATTTAAAGATCTTCCTTTCAAAGGGGATTTAAATACTCGCTCAAAACCTGAGGGGTCCGGCTCTGTGGTGTATTTTATATTCACAACGAGGTTGCTGTTTTGATAAATGAATTGATTACTTACCCAACGTTCGGGAAGTAAGTCCATCTATTGAGTCGGCATAAGCAACATGGGCTCAGTGGGCGTCCATGAAAGTATAAGTGGCTCAGTGGGAGTCCATCAAATGCGTAAGTGGCTGAGTGGCAGTCCAGCATAAGGTCCTATAGCGGCCAGGGTGATGACCAGTGGGGAATTCATCCATCTACTAGTAGAAAAGGTTACTTATTGGTATCTTTGCCTGATCAGCAAGATATCAGGTTTATGCCAAGGTTTTCTCCTTTCCAAATTCATTGAATATTACAACTCTGTTTATAATTTTCATAACAGAGGTTTTCAAGGAGTGTATGAAATGTATATATGTTTATAATTTTCATAACAGAGGTTTTCAAGGAGTGTATGAAATGTATATATATAGGTGTATATATATATCGGGACTTAATGAAGTATCTCATAACTTCATTATTCAAATCTTATCTTGTAGTCTCATCTATGTGATGAACTTTTGAAACGGATTGTACCTTGAACAGTGGTAGTTCAAGTAGTATTCGGAGAAGATATAAGTATATTGGAGTATCTTGTAACTTCATCTTTTAAACTTATATCTAGTAAATGATTATCTTGTGCATGTTAAAGATTTTCAGAAAAACGTTGAGACAAGGTTAGATATATGAGATCACCTTGCAACGATATTTTTATACAGTTATAAACTGGAACTCTGTGTATATTATACATGTCAGAGGACTTCAAAGATTGTGAAAAGTATATATGTATATATATATATATACTGAATACTTTGCGACTTGGTCGCGTTAAGATATCAGCTTGGTTCATTTCTTCTTGACCAAGACTTTCATGAGTACGATGAGAATGCTCATATATTGTTAACTATTATATATATTATTTCGGTGGGCTTGTTGCTCACCCTTGCTTTCTTCTTTCATCACACAACAACAGATAGACAAGATGAACAAGATCAAGCTCCCAATTCGCGAGCGGATAGGAAACGTTCCGCAGTTTCCTGTAGGCGTTGATGCCGATGTAGCTGAGGTAGGGTCTACCAATAGGCTAGGCTTTCAACTTTTGATGTACCAGACTTATGTATATTTATGAATTTTAATAATGGCAAAGAATATGTAAATTTATTCAGAAACCCTTTTGAGGTGTAATGACATATAATTGTGGAATAAAATGACTTGGGTTATTGTTTGGTATTCATCTCTGAGACTATAACTTGTGGTGTGTGTGTATATTGTGGGGTCACAGTACGCAGTAGTTGGTTGATTATTAAGATTAAGTATTATTAAGGGAAATGGAACTCGTGACAACCCGGATCCCCGACCCCAGATTTGGGGGTGGTACAAGCTGGCTCATTTTCAAAATTTAGAATTGAAATGTTAGATGGTTATCCAAAGCAAGACAGACTCAAACTGATAGAAGTCCTAACAGGGACTCCAATCATAGAGGAACTTGAAATTCTTGTATATATAAAGGACCTCATTAGAGAAGAATCAAAAGTTCCAGTCTTTGTCTGATGCTTGTAATTACTCAAACTCAAGAAATCATCTAATGTACAATTGTTGTAATTGTGTAAATTTTTATATTAGTCTTATTTTCCATTATAACTTGAGGCTAGTATTGTTAATAGGAATGAATTTGTGTTAAGCAATCTTCTCATAAATTGGGGGAGATTGTTGTGCAAGACATGCCTGTACAATAAAAAGACTAAGTCAAATTGACAACCCTAAGTAAGTTGTATTGTAATCTTAGTTTGCATATTGTATTATAAGATTAAAGTCTGTAAAAATATCAAAGAGCAGACTGGAGTCTTTTTCTTTAAACAGTATCAAGCCTAAGAATTCTATCTGGAAGAAGATCAAGAAGATCATGCCTCAGAAGAATTATGAAGAAGTTTGGAGTTGAATAAATCTGTTTTGGAAAAAATGTTCTAAGTAAAGATCTCTACAAGTAACAAATTTAGTGTTATAGAGAAGTCATTCGAGAACTCCAGAATGACTTATAGAGAAGTCAGGAAGCTACTAGAGAACTCAGAGATATCGACAAACCAAATTGAAGACATGAAGATTAGAGATATCGACAAGTCATTTATTCACTAGAGAACTCAGAGTTATTGACAAGTCAAATATCACTAGAGAACTCAGAGTTATCGACAGGTCAAATATCACTAGAGAACTCAGAGATATCGATGATTCAAATATCACTAAAGAACTCAAAGATATCGATAAGTCAAATATCACTAGAGAACTCTGAGTTATCGATAATGTTGGATTTTAAACGCAGCGGGGGCATGGCAAAGCACTTTTACACATACAAAATCCAAATAAAAGCATATAAATCGTGAATAAAAATTTGAGGGATCGAATCTAACCTTTTAAAATAATTCGGAGACAATGATCAGAGATCCTTAGCAGTTGTTCCTCAAGTGTGAAGCACTCCACCGGTATCCACCAAGAAAACAATGTTAAGGAGGAGGAAGGAGGTGGAGAGAATTGGGTTTTCCAAACTTTTTGGGTTTTCGGGTTCGATGTGGGTTGGAATAAAATAGGGTCTATAATAGTGTATTTATAGGCAAAATTTTCAGCTGAAATGTTCCCATAAATATTATTATTATTATCCCATTTATTATTCTCATTAATAATTAAAATACCTTTTAATTATTAATCTTTTTTCTAAACACTTTAGAAATAATTCTCTTTCTTGATTTAATTTCCAAAAATTAAATCCTTAATTAATAATATTAAGAACTTTTCTTAATTAATTTATAATCAATTAAATCTCATTTAATCAATTATTAAATTTGACAATTAATTATTTATTTCACAAATAAATAATTATTAGCCATTATTAATTAATTCCTCCACCATTAAATCATTATCTTTTTATGGTGTGACCCTGTAGGTTCAATATTAAGCCGGTAGTAGAAATAAATAATAATAAAACTATTTTATCATTATTTATATAAATTCTCTAATTTATTAAATATGATTAATTAATTAATCACATTTATTCTACATCGTGAGGGATACTTTTCAGCATATCGCGACTATCCGGATAATATGAATTCACTACTTAGAATACCAAGAACCTATTCAGTGAATAGTTACCGTACAATAAACTCCTTCTACCCTACAATGTCCCGATTAAATACAAGGCATGGATCTCGTGTCAAGCCTATCTAATTCAATCACTTGCTTACCATTTACTATGCTTACTTCTATGCAAATTAGAAACTCCTTTCTAATTTCATTTACTCTGGCCAGAGATTCCTAAACTAGCATAAGTGGATCAGCCTTGAACATTCGCTTCCTTCACTGGAAGGGGTAGATCCTTTATTGATCATACACTATCTTCGTGTACAAATTCCTATACCTAGAAGAGCCCTAATAATTGTCCCTGGAGACTAAGAACTAAACCAAAGCATAGTTCAGTGTACACAAGATGACTATGATGACCTCAAGTCTAAGGATACTTGTACAACTATCACTAGGTGAACAACTGCTGACACGTGAGTGAACTCCATCAGTTGTTCAGCTGTGCGAGTCATGTTCAGTGAACTTATTCTATAATAAGCACCTACATACTAGCTATAGTGTCACCACACAAATGTCTATGAGAACAGACATCCTTCATAATGAAGCAAGCATAGTATGTATCGATCTTTGCGGATTATTAATTACCAGTTAGTAATCCTATGACCAGGAACTATTTAAGTTTAGAGTTATCATCTTTTTAGGTCTCACTATTATGATCTCATCATAATCCATAAAAAGCTTTACTCTAAACTATGGTATATCTTATTTAAACACTTAAATAGATAAAGCCCGTAATAAAAACAAAACAAGTCTTTATTAATATCAATGAAATCAAAACAGATTACATAAAAGTTATTCCTAAATCCTAATACATGATTGGACTTAGGACATATTCCTTTCAATCTCCCACTTGTACTAAAGCCAATCACTCTGGTATCTAATACCCATCTCATCTTTATGACGATCAAAGTGACTTTCAAAAAGTAGCTTTGTGAGTGGGTCTGCTATGTTGTTATGTGTGTCAACTCTATTTCAATACAATACAAGAAATGTTATCGCGCTCCCACTAACCCTTTTATAGACGCATGGTTCATCTATGTTTTTGATAAAATCAAACTCTTTGATTGTCTCATCAAAACGAATGTTCCATCTTTCGAGAAGCTTGCTTTAAACCACATATGGTTCGCAGTAGCTTACACACTAGGTTTTTATTTCCCTCGGAAAGAAAACCATCTGGCTAATTGCCAGATCTCATAGTCATAGTAAGCAGCAATCGCAAGCAAAATCCGAACTAATTTTAACAGGGCTACAGGTAAAAAGGTTTTATCAAAGTCAATCCATTGCCTTTGTTTGAATCCTTTTCCCACAAGACTGGCCTTATAGGTCTCCACCTGGCCATCTGCTCCAATCATTCTTTCGTATACCGTATACATAGATTCCATTCCGGATTTCATGGCACTATGTCATTTCTCTGAGTCAACACTACTCATAGCCTCATTATAGGTCACAGGGTCGTCATCATCAATGATCGACAACTCATTGTCATTCTCAATGACAAGGCCATATTACCTCTCAGGTTAGCGAGACACTCTCCCTGATCTATGAATGGGCTGTTCCACAAAAGGTTGTTCAGTCAGAACAGGTGTTTCCACTTGATCCGTAGTAGTTTATGCTTCTTGAACTTCATCAAGTTCAATTTTGCTCCCACTGTTTCCTTCAAGGATAAACTCCTTTTCCAAGAAGGTAGCATGTCTGGAGACAAACACCCGATGATCGGTGTAAAAGTAATACCCTAAAGTCTCTTTAGGATATCCCACAAAACTACATTTTACGGATCGATATTCCAGCTTATCTGGGTCAACTTTCTTGACATAAGCTGGACATCCCCAAATCTTAACGTGTTTAAGACTCGGTTTCCTTTCTTTCCATATCTCATACGAAGTTTGAGGAACAGATTTGGAAGGCACCATATTCAGTAAATATGCTGAGGTTTCCAATACATAACCCCATAGGAATACTGGAAGATTTGCATAGCTCATCATGGACCGAACTATGTCTAACAAAGTTCGATTTCTCCTTTCAGATACCAATCTGGAGGAGTCCACTGGGAGACTATACCATTTACTTTGAGATAATCTAGAAACACTCCATTAAAGTATTCACCACCTCGATCTGATCGAAGAGTTATAATACTATGTTTGGTTGTTTCTCCACTTCATACTTATATTCTTTGAACCTTTCAAAGGCCTCAGACTTGTGTTTCATCAAACACATATCTGAATCCAGATCTATCATCTATGAAAGTAATGAAGTATGAAAATCCACCCATGGCTTGCGTAGACATTGGTCCACATACATCTGTGTGTACCATTCCTAGCAAATTTGCAGTCCTCTCTCCATGTCTACTAAATGGAGACTGCAATGCCACTATAAAGTGAGATTTTCATCATCCCTTTTCTTTTATTACTTTGTTCAATCTGAAGTAAATTATGTCACATATATACAGACCATTATTTAAAGCACCACGTCCATAAAGAATATTATCTCTAAGAATAGAACATTCATTATTCTCAATAATAAATGAAAATCCAGCCAAGTCTAACATGGGAATAATATTCCTCACAATCGAGGGAACAAAATAATAATTATTTAAAACAATAGTCTTGCCCGTAGGCATATGTAAATGAAATGATTCTACATCTTCAGCAGCAACTCTTGCTCCATTTCCCATCAGTAGAATCACCTCCTCTTCCTCAAGAGTCCTACTTCTCCTTGGTCCCTGCAACAAATTGCAGATATGAGAACCACAGGCGGTATCTAATACCCAAGTAGAAATTTAATTTAATGACATATTCACTTCTATCATGAACATACCTGAATCAGAAGCGGTAGTCTCACTACCCTTCTTCTTCTTCAATTCAGCAAGGTAAACCTTGCGGTTCCTCTTCCAGTGCCCCACCTTATTATAGTGAAAGCAAACAACTTTGCTCTTGGGGTCTTCAGCTTTTGGTGGAACCGGCATTTTCTCACCTACTTTCTTCTTCTTGGAAGGGTTCCTCTTCCTTTTCTTAGGATTGGAACCTTCACCAATTAGAAGAACAGAACTCTTCTTAGGGGGAAAATTCGATTCCGCAGTCTTCAACATGTTGTGGAGTTCAGGCAGGCTGACATCCAACTTATTCATGTGAAAGTTCACAACAAACTGTGAGAACGAACTCGGAAGCGATTGCAAGACCATGTCTTGGCTCAGCTCCCCATCCATGACAAAACCAAGTTGTCCAAGACGTTCAATCAAATTGATCATCTTAAGTACATGGTCATTCACAGATGATCCCTCAGACATCCTACAACCGAACAGCTCCTTCGATATCTCATATTGAGCTGTCCTCCCTGCCACATCATACAACTCTTGTAGATGCATGAGTATAGTGTGAGCATCCATATGCTCATGTTGCTTCTGTAGCTCAATGTTCATGGAAGCTAGCATGATGCATTGAGCAACATTTGCATCATCTATCCACTTACGATACACAACATGTTCATCATTATGTGCATCACTAGCAGGTTCAGTAGGCTTAGGTGAGTCAATCACGTTTTCCAGCTTCTCAATCCTGAGAATAATTCTCAAGTTTCGAAGCCAGTCAGCATAATTAGAACCAGTCAATTTGTGAGCATCTAGTATGCTCCTGAGTGATAGTACAGAAGGCATAACGTACAAAGTAAATCTGTAAATGATAAACACATAACAACACTTAGCAAATATTCGATTTCATTTCAAAACACTATATGAATCGGGTCTTTATTCATAAGTGGCTCCCACTAGTTTTCCTAATTTATTCAACCCCCTACGTGAAAAATTAAGCATTCATAATGCTAGTGGGAATAGGGATCCTACATTCCATTACACAACCCCGGCTGTGGCACGAAACGCCATGTAATGTTCAATAGGTAGACAACTCTTGTCAATTACATCTAATGTTATTCCCTAATCAAACTTTAGCCTCTTGAATAATTGAGTCACGGCTGTGGCACGACAAACTCAGTATTCTAAGTCAAGTCTAACCCAACATTCCGTACAATTGAATCAGTCCCCAAAGGCCCACGGCTGTGGCACATAACGACTTTTAGATTCTTATTCAATGTACATATCTCTATGTAATAGACAAGTATTTCTTATTTCGAAATCAAAGCCCTCGGCTGTGGCACGAAACGACAATGATTCAAAAATAAGAACTACTTTCTACCATGTTGGAAGGCTATGACCGACACAAGCCCGTTGTGTCATTGGCCAATTACTACTTGATATTATTTAATTTTAGAGGGATTATATTACGTTACAATCATAATCATATTATAAAGAGATTCTTCCTTTTAAATTAAATATTTCAAATCAATAATCAATAATCAGATGATTCCCAGATCGGGTGGAGCATTGTCAAGAGACGTCACTTAATAACCCTTTCTTACAGATAAAAATCTGTTGTTGACAGAATCATCCTTTCTCTCATATCGAAAATTCATATTCAATTACGTGTTTCATAAACACAAGAATCTCATGATTGTATTCATAATATTATTATTAAGGTTATGAAACAATTTCACTATACTAGGCTGTCTAACAAACGCCTTATGTTTATTTAAGTTCACCTAAATCTATCATTGCATGATAAACTAAGCATATATCATATATATCAACATGAATAAACATCAAGGTAGGCATGTTACATCATCTAGCACATTAGAACAAGCAATATACATCTCTATGTATCACAAGAAGCATTTAAAATCAATTCAAACAATCAAAAACAGCTTTAAAACACTTCATAGAAATATAAACAGTTCAAAACTTTTATATAAACTAAAATTGATCACTCCATTAGATCCGTCTCGGAAAAACGAATCCAACGGTATATTGCACGCCCAAAACGGAGTTACGAAACTCCCAGAAAATCAATTTTAAAATCAATAGACGGGCTGTAACGCATTACAGGAATGCGTTACAATCCCTGTAACGCATTCCGGTAATGCGTTACACCCCTTTTAAGCCATTAAAGGGTGTAACGCATTCCGTGAATGCGCCACATGTGTGAACGCATTCCCGGAATGCGTTACACCCCTATTTTTTTTTTTTTCAGCAGCCGCCGCCGCCTTTTCTTCCTCGATCGCCGCGCGCGCCTGACATTGCTTTTCTCTGATCTTTCTTTCCGTGCCAACAGACAGAGTACAGACAACACAAAGATGTAGTACAGATATATATACATACTTACAAACAATTTATATATATGTATATATGATTTATTTAATTACGAATTTAATTATAAGAACTTCAAAAATTCATAATAAAAAATCTATACATCATAAAATTATGAAAAAAATACCCAAACGATCTACAACACTTGTAGAACCCAGATCAACATTCAAAATTATTCTGAGAAACAATTTCTCATCAGATAAAATTAATCCATAATATAACTTGTAAAAATCATAATTAATTCATACAAGCACATAAAATTCTGAAATTTTTACCACAGATCTATATGCATACAACCTATGCTCTGATACCATTGTTGGATTTTAAACGCAGCGGGGGCATGGCAAAACACTTTTACACATACAAAATCCAAATAAAAGCATATAAATCGTGAATAAAAATTTGAGGGATCGAATCTAACCTTTTAAAATAATTCGGAGACAACGATCAGAGATCCTTAGCAGTTGCTCCTCAAGTGTGAAGCACTCCACCGGTATCCACCAAGAAAACGATGTTAAGGAGGAGGAAGGAGGTGGAGAGAATTGGGTTTTCCAAACTTTTTGGGTTTTCGGGTTCGCTTCCTTCACTGGAAGGGGTAGATCCTTTATTGATCATACACTATCTTCGTGTACAAATTATTATACCAAGTAGAGCCCTAATAATTGTCCCTGGAGACTAAGAACTAAACCAAAGCATAGTTCAGTGTACACAAGATGACTATGATGACCTCAAGTCTAAGGATACTTGTACAACTATCACTATGTGAACAACTGCTGACACGTGAGTGAACTCCATCAGTTGTTCAGCTGTGCGAGTCATGTTCAGTGAACTTATTCTATAATAAGCACCTACATACTAGCTATAGTGTCACCACACAAATGTCTATGAGAACAGACATCCTTCATAATGAAGCAAGCATAGTATGTACCGATCTTTGCGGATTATTAATTACCTGTTAGTAATCCTATGACCAGGAACTATTTAAGTTTAGAGTTATCATCTTTTTAGGTCTCACTATTATGATCTCATCATAATCCATAAAAAGCTTTACTCTAAACTAGGGTATATCTTATTTAAACACTTAAATAGATAAAGCCCGTAATAAAAACAAAACAAGTCTTTATTAATATCAATGAAATCAAAACAGATTACATAAAAGTTATTCCTAAATCCTAATACATGATTGGACTTAGGACATATTCCTTTCAGATAAGTCAATTAGTCACTAGAGAACTCAGAGATATCTATAAGCCAAAGTGAAGAAATGAAGTGAAGAGATCTCGACAAGCTAAATTCTCTTATAGAGAACTCAGAGACCTCTACAAGTCAAAGCAACTATAGAGTAATGAGAGATCTCGATAAGTCAAAATACTTATCGAGATGTCAAGTTCTCTATATATCAAACTGGAGTTCTCTAGGTAAAACTCAAAGTACAAAATGCAGACCAGTTCAATATCCAGGATTAACAATCAACAAACAATCCACTCAGTTGGATTGACAAGTCTACAAAAGGCAGCTTGAGGCGTGCAAGCTCAAGGGTGAAGATTAACTGACAAAGGTAGATCAATGTTAACACTGTATACAAAGATATGCTAATCCAGAAATGGAAGATATACTTTTCCTAACATGGAATGATTAGTGACATGTTACTAAAGTGAATAGCATCTCTTATTACACACTGTGTAAACCAGTAGTTAACTATCATAAAGTTAACACTGGTCTTTTGTTATTTGTAACAATTTAGATCAGAAAAATCTAGTATTATCTCAAGAAAGAAGCTAAGCTCTTTATCAACAAAGAGCCTAGAAATTTTGTAGCAAAACATTCTTAATTTTAATATAAAATTAAGTGAATTTTGAATGATTTGTGTTCACTGTTATTGCTTGTTTAATTTCAGTATTAACACATCTCACTGCAAGATTTAATTTACTTTGTTCATAACCATTAATACGTTAAGAAAAGCATAAAAACACATTCACCCTCCTCTGTGTGTAATTCATTACCTAACACTAATTACTTATTAAATATGCCATCATTTCGTATTATCGTATCCCTACTTGTAAAGTCCACTCGACTCCCTGCCTTCCACGTGAACCTCAAGGTTCATCTACTTAATTTAGTGATAACTGATAATATAATGATTTTTTGTTGATCATTTATTTGGAGACTATTTGAAATTATTATGTTATAATTTAATCATAATTATGATATGATTTACGAAGCTCGCAAAGTAAGCCAAAATTCGATATTAATATGATATTGTATAAATTGAACCCCTGAAAATTTATTTTTTCCTGATTCCGAGTAAATTTATAAAATCAAATAAGTGTTTATTAACTAGCAAATTGTTAGGAGGGATGCACCTCCTGATAGGGGTGAGCATAAAAATACGAAAATCGGATTATTTGAATTTCCGATCCGGTATCTGTTTTAAAAAATCTGATGATTAGGATATCCGATCCGATTTTTTTTATATAGATTCAGATTCAGATTCAGATCACAACTTGTTAGGAATATGTTGTAGGCTTGATGATATTTTACCAAAATACCTAGGTAGATTTCCATTCTGGTGCAAACAAGGAAGTATTCAAAGATTAACAGCTAAGCCTAAATTATATTGGATAGAGAAATGAAGAAGAAACATGTGAAGAGCTTTTTTAATTGTATTTTACAGTTTTGTCTTCACTTGTAAACTTGGTGATATATAAACCAAGTAGCGGCTAGTAATTAGATGTGAATTTTCCAGAGCTGTTTAGAAAAATCCTGAGAGAAAATCATCTAGTTTGTACTAGGAAGCAGCTGTGATTTAATTCTTTGAATCACAGATTTTCTGAAATAACACATCTCTGGTGGAACAACAAATCCACCAGAAAAGTTTTTAAGTTCTCTGTGTTCTTTACATTTGTGGTTAAATATATATATGTATGTATTAGCTTCAAGCCATTCACACACATTTGCTCACTAAAACACTTAGCCTTAGAAACTACTCAAAACTTGAAAAAGTTTTGAGATTTACATTCAACCCCCCTTCTGTAAATCTCATTGTTAGTCCACTGGGAATAACAATTGGTATCAGATCAAGCTCTTAACATACAAAGAGTTTAAAGATCTATTCCGCTAACATCATGAGTAAGAAGGATATTGGTGTAAAGATTCCAATCTTGGAAAGAGATAACTATCATCACTGGAAAGTGAAGATGCATTTACATCTTCTCTCTCAAGATGAAAGCTACATCAACTGCATTGAAAATGGTCCTCACATCCCTCACAAGGTGGCCACAGCTGCTACTGCAACAGTTACTGTTGGACAGTCTATTCACAAGCCAAAAGCAGAATGGACTGTTGAAGATATTGAAGAGGTTCATAAGGACAAGAAAGCCATGAACATTCTGTTTAATGGCCTAGATCAAGATATGTTTGACAATGTCATTAACAGCCAAATTGCTAAGGAAATTTGGGATACTGTGCAGCTTATCTGTGAAGGCACTGAGTAAGTTAGAGAAAACAAAATGCAGCTTCTCATTCAATAGTATGAATATTTTCATTTTGAAGAAGGAGAATCATTGAATGATACCTTCAACAGATTTCAGAAACTATTGAATGAATTGAAGCTGTATGGCAGAATGTACCAAGTCAAGGACTCCAATTTAAAATTTCTAAGGTCTCTACCAAAGGAATGGAAGCCTATGACTGTTTCTCTAAGAAATTCTCAAGATTATAAGGACTTCACACTTGAAAGATTATATGGAATTTTGAAGACATATGAACTTGAGATGGAGCAAGATGAGCTGTTGGAAAAGGGAAAGAGAAAAGGAGGATCAGTTGCACTTGTAGCTGACAGTGAGAAGGTTGGAGCCAGGAATGAGGAGAAGACAATGCCAAGTCTTAAAATTGGCACAAGAAAATCAGAATCAAGCAAGGGTAAAGAGCAAGTAGCTGAGGATGAAAACAATTCCAGTCAGGATGACTCTGATGATGTTGATGAACATCTGGCTTTTCTGTTCAGGAGGTTTGCAAAGATGAAGTTCAGGAAAAATACAAAATTCACTAAGCCAAACAAAAACATGGTGGACAAATCCAAGTTCAAATGTTATAACTATGGCATTAGTGGATACTTTGCAAGTGAGTGTAGGAAGCCAACCTCTGATAAGAAGAAATTTGATCAATTTGATTACGAAAAGAAGTATTTTGATTTGCTCAAACAAAAGGAAAGAGCTTTTCTCACTCAAGATGATTGGGCAGCAGATGGAGTCAATGAAGATGATGATATGGAATATGTCAACCTAGCCCTGATGGCTAATTCTGATGAAAATGAAACTAGTTCATCAAGCAACCAGGTAATTACTACTGATCTCTCTCAGCTTTCTAAAAATAAATGCAATGAAGCCATAAATGATATGTCAAATGAATTATATCATTTGCGAGTTTCCCTTAAATCACTAGCCAAGGAAAACACTAGGATCAAAGAGAATAATGTGTTTTTAAGTGATAGGAATGTTGTGTTAGAGGATCAGGTAATTGAGCTTGAAAAGATTAAACTTAAATGCTTGACTGTTGAGAGTGAACTAGAAGAAGCTGTTAAGAAAGTAGAAATTCTTTCTAAACAGTTAGAAAGTGAGCAAGAGGTAATCAAGGCCTGAAAAACATCTAGGGATGTTAGTGTTCAGATTGCCAAGGTTCAGGGAATTGAATCATTCTGTGAGGATGCCTGGAAGAAAAACAAAAAGGAGTTAGAATTAATTGATGGATTGTCAATGGATGTGGAATCAACGGATGATGAAAGTTATCCGTTGAAGGAAGAAAAAGAGCATCCGTTGAAGGCTCATCAATTAAAACAGGCAAGTAATTTTAAAAATAAAAATCTCAATAAGAATGATGATTCAACTTTCAAGAACTTTGTCAAAGAAGGAGCTAGCACATCCAAAGATGCCAGTAAGGTGAATATAGGACACGTGACTTTAGATCAGCTGAAAAATAGGCTTAAGTTGGTTGAGGATAAGAAGGAAACTAAAAGAAAATCTAAAAGAAATGGGAAGGTAGGGATTAATAAATATAACAATTACACACCTGATAGGTATGCTCCTAGAAAAAGCTGTGTGCATTGTAAAAGTGTTAATCACCTATCTGATAATTGCAAATCTGTTAAAAATACTCCCATGCCTTCAAATCCCTCAATGCCTAACATGTTTATGTCACCTCTGCATGCTATGCCTGTTATGTCTCATCAGAATCCCCATGCACATTTTGCAAACATGTCATATATTAATAATCCTTATTTTACTGCATTTAGTATGCCTCAAATGCCATACAATATGCCTATGTGGAATAACATGTTTGCACAATCTATGCCTTATCAAATTCAATCAAATGTGCTAAATGATTCTGTGACTAACCCTACACTTCAACCAACCACATCTGAGATCAAGGTTGACCCAAAGTTACCTAAGTCAAAAGATGCAGGAGGAATGAAGTCTAGGAAAAAGACTAACAAGGCTGGACCCAAGGAAACTTGGGTACCAAAATCAACTTGATTGATTTTGTTGTGTGCAGGGAAAAAGAAGGAATCTATGGTACTTGGACAGTGGCTGTTCAAGACACATGACAGGAGATTTCACCCTGCTCACAGAGTTTAAGGAGAGAGTTGGCCCTAGCATAACCTTTGGAGATGACAGCAAAGGATTCACTATGGGATATGGCTTGATTTCAAAAGAAAATGTCATCATTGATGAAGTTGCATTGGTTGATGGTCTCAAACACAACTTATTGAGCATCAGTCAACTATGTGACAAAGGGAATACTGTTTCCTTCAATTCTGAAGCCTGTATTGTCACAAGTAAGAAGGACAATAAAGTGGTTCTAACTGGAGTTAGAAAAGGGAATGTGTACTTAGCTGACTTCAACTCTACAGATGCAGAATCTATTACTTGTCTTCTCAGCAAAGCAAGCTCAGTTGAAAGTTGGCTATGACACAAGAAGCTGTCCCATTTGAATTTCAAGACAATGAATGATCTAGTCAAAAAGGACTTAGTTAGAGGAATGCCTCTAGTAGAATTCACAAGGGATGGACTGTGTGATGCTTGTCAGATAGGAAAGCAAAAGAAAGTATCATTCAGTAAGAAGCTTGAATCTGCAATTGATGAACCATTACAACTGCTACACATGGATCTTTTTGGACCAGTCAATGTATTGTCAATTTCAAGGAAAAAATATTGCCTAGTGATTGTAGATGATTTCTCAAAGTTTTCATGGGTTTATTTTCTTGGATCAAAGGATGAAGCTAGTGAAATCATTATCAATCATATCAAGCAAGTCAACAATCATCCTGATTTCAAAGTAAGGAATATTAGGAGTGACAACGGAACTGAGTTCAAGAATTCAACCATGAAGTTGTTCAGTAAAGAAAATGGGATCATGCATGAGTTCTCAGCTCCAAGGACCCCACAACAAAATGGTGTGGTGGAAAGGAAGAACAGATCACTAATTGAAGCTGCAAGGACAATCTTGAAGAGTCAAAACTCCCAACTTACTTTTGGGCTGAGGCTGTTAACTGTGCATGTTACACTCGGAATATTTTCCTAATCAATCAGGCAAAAGGCATGACTCCCTATCAATTATTCAAGAGAAGAAAACCAACTTTAAACTTTCTACATGTCTTTGGTTGCAAATGTTACATCTTAAGGAATCAATCTGACCACAAAGGGAAGTTTGATGCAAAGGCTGATGAAGGAATATTTGTTGGTTATTCTGCTGGAAAATCATATAGGGTCTACAATCTAAGAACCAACATTGTCATGGAATCTGTGCATGTTGTGTTTGATGATAAAAAGATTGATGGACTAACAGATGAGGGACATCATGAAGGACTCAAATTTGACAATATTGAGATATATTGTGATGATAGTGAAGATGAGAATGATGAAGAAGGCATCTCAAGAAGAATTCAAAATCTAACTTTGGATAATGCACAGAATGCTGCATCCGTTGAAAGTCATAATTCAGCTTTCGTTGAAAGAAGCAATGTAGCATCCGTTGAAAGACAAAGTGCATCATCCGTTGAAGTTCATAATGAAGCATCCGTTGATCACAGTCTGTCAACGGATAATCAATTCACTTCATCAGTTGATAGAGCTCCCAATTCCTTTCAAAGGATCAGCAACTCAGGGGGAGTTTCAACCAATTAACATTCTATCTCACATCATGACAATACTGAGGCAACCTCATCTAGAGCTAATCTACCACCTCAAAGGAAATGGACCAAGAATCACCCTTTTGAACTGATCATTGGTGATGCTACATCTAAAGTGAAAACTAGAAGGGCTACTCAAGATGAATGTCTGTATAATAGCTTTCTATCACAGGAGGAACCTAAGAGAGTGGAAGAAGCTCTATTGGATCCAGATTGGATTTTAGCAATGCAAGAGGAGCTAAACCAATTTGAGAGGAACAAAGTATGGAAGCTGGTACCCAAGCCAAAGAACAAGAGTTCTATTGACACAAAATGGGTATTCAGAAACAAGATGGATGAAAATGGCATTGTCATAAGGAATAAATCCAGATTGGTTGCTAAAGGCTATTCTCAACAAGAGGGAATAGATTTTGATGAAACATTTGCTCCAGTTGCCAGACTTGAAGCCATCAGAATCTTTCTAGCCTATGTAGCCCATGCCAATTTCAAAGTCTATCAAATGGATGTCAAGAGTGCATTTCTAAATGGGGAATTGGAGGAAGAAGTTTATGTAAGCCAACCTCCAGGATTTGAAGATCCAAACTTTCCAGACTATGTGTATTATCTGTTGAAAGCACTCTATGGACTAAAGCAAGCACCTAGAGCCTGGTATGAGACTTTGTCAAAATTTCTTCTAGATAATCACTTCACAAGAAGTACTGTTGACAAAACTCTTTTCTTTAGAAATGTTAATGGCTCTACTATACTTGTTCAAATTTATGTAGATGATATTATATTTGGATCTACAGATGATAAGCTTTGTAAAAAGTTTTCTAAGTTAATGCAAAGTAAATATGAAATGAGCATGATGGGAGAGCTAACTTATTTTCTTGGTTTACAAGTTAAACAAGTTAGTGGTGGAATTTTCATTAGTCAAACTAAATATATTTATGATCTTTTAAAGAAGTTTGACTTAATGGACTGTTCATCTGCAAATACTCTCATGGCCACTGCCACCAAGCTTGAATTAAACAAGGCTGAAAAGTCTGTGGACATTTCAAGTTATAGAGGCATGGTTGGCTCACTTTTATATTTAACTGCTAGTAGACCTGATATAATGTTTTCTACATGTCCCTGTGCTAGATTTCAAGCTGACCCTAAAGAATGTCACTTAGTGGCTATTAAAAGAATCTTCAGATATCTCAAAGGGACTCCAAATCTAGGAATTTGGTACCCTAGAGAGTCTGGTTTTGATCTAATTGGCTACTCAGATACAGATTATGCAGGCTGCAAAATAGACAGGAAAAACACATCTGGCACCTGTCAATTTCTAGGGAACAAGCTTGTGTCATGGTTCAGCAAGAAGCAAAATTTTGTTTCTACATCAACAGCTGAAGCTGAGTACATTGCTGCTGGTAGTTGCTGTGCACAGATACTATGGATGAGGAATCAACTATTCTGTTCCATTCTGGTGCAAACAAGGAAGTATTCAAAGATTAAAAGCTAAGCCTAAATTGCATTGGATAGAGAAATGAAGAAGAAACATGTGAAGAGCCTTTTTAATTGTATTTTACAGTTTTGTCTTCACTTGTAAACTTGGTGATATATAAACCAAGTAGCAGCTAGTAATTAGATGTGAATTTTCCAGAGCTGTTTAGAAAAATCCAGAGAGAAAATCATCTAGTTTGTACTAGGAAGCAGCTGTGATTTAATTCTTTGAATCACAGATTTTCTGAAATAACACATCTCTGGTGGAACAACAAATCTACCAGAAAAGTTTTTAAGTTCTCTGTGTTCTTTATATTTGTGGTTGAATATATATATGTCTGTATTAGCTTCAAGCCATTCACACACATTTGCTCACTAAAACACTTAGCCTTAGAAACTACTCAAAACTTGAAAAAGTTTTGAGATTTACATTCAACCCCCCTTCTGTAAATCTCATTGTTAGTCCACTGGGAATAACAATATCGTGATAGGAGCATAGTTCATTATCGTATATGGTAGCGGGACTCCGAACCCTGAGGTTGAGGAGCAACAACGCGATGATGTTTTATTAGTTATTGGAGATCAGATTGTGGATCTGATAGAGCGTCCTAACACGGGACCGGATGATGTTCATACTGAGGATGTTGTCTTAGAAGAGATCATCATTGAGAAGGATCCCATGAAGGATCTTGACAAGAATGAATAAAGGACCACTGAGGAATTGATGACCATGGTTAGGGAGACTACTAGAGGTAGGATTGGTCGGTCACTACAGGAGGTTCGTTCAAGTTCGTAAAGATAGTATCCCCTTTAACGCGGCTTACTCATAAGACTGAGAAGTTCAAATGGACAGAGAAATGCGAGAACAGCTTTCAAGAACTGAAGCAAAGGTTGGTGATGGCTCCTATGTTGGCGTTGCCGGATGGAAAAGGAGATTTTGTGATGTGTAGTGACGCTTCGCATAAGGAATTAGGGTGCTTCTTATACAGCACAACAAGGTAATCGCGTACGCGTCAAGACAATTAAGGGAATATAAAATTCGATATCCCCACCCATGAGCTTGGGCTTGTAGCAATAGTTTTGCCCTAAAGATTGGAGGCACTACTTGTATGGAGAGAAGTGCGAGATTTACGCAAGCCATATGAGCTCTAGTACATTTTTACATAGAAAGAGCTCAACATATGCCAGAGGAGGCGGTTAGAGCTAATCAAGAATTATGATTGGGAGATTCTTTATCATTCGGGGAAAGCCAAGGTGGTGGCTGATGCCCTTAGTAAAAAGGAGAGACTCAAGATGATAATGTCTTTGGGAAAGTTTATAAGAGATTTTGAGAAAATGGAAATAGAAGTGAAGGTAACCGGAGCCGGTACCGAAAAGCTGTTTGAGATTGCAATACAGCCCGAATTATTGGAGAAGATCATATTGCGCCAAGAAAAAAAAGTGATGAATAGAGGCAGAGAACCAATGACCGGAGAAGAGATTAATGCCTAGAAAGATGATGAGGGAATAATGAGGTATCCCTACAGAATTTGGGTTCCAAATGTTCAAAAGCTTAAAGATGAGATCTTAGATGAAAGCTAGTTTGAGGAATAAGATTTAGAGCAAACCCTGAACGTGATAGTCAGGGAGGTCGCCATCAAGATAGAAGGAACCCATAACATAATGAAGTGGAAAATGAGGATTTAAAACATATAGGATGACCCCGATTATGGGCAGGAGGAGGGAATGTTCAGACTAAGGAAACAGAAGTTGGGTAAGGAAAGGAGACCCGAGACGGTACTCCTATACGATAATTTATGGACCTTTCTAGACAGAACTTAGACTATTATCCCCTACCACCACCCTGAGGAAACAATACGGTGAGAAATTCTTTCAGGACCTTTAAGTCGCTAAGCTCCCAGAGTTCTAAGGAACAAGCTGACCCAGTCGAGGCAAGAGCCTGGCTAAAGGAAATATAAGAATCATTTGAGATTCTAAACGATTGACGAATCACAAAAGACTGTTTTTGTCACTTACCCTCCTAAGAGAGATGCCACCCGCTGGTGAAAGGCCAAGGAAGGCACGGAGCAAGAGATTATAATAAACTGATTTAAGTTCAGTCAATTATTTTCAGGAAAGTACTTCCCAAGGTTATGGAGATAGTGTAAAAGCTTTAGAGCCAGAACAAAGGCAGATGAGTATGATGAATTATGAATCTAAGTTGTAAAAGTTGTCAAGATTCGTTCTGAGGACACGAATCCAGAATGACGGGATGTTTGAAATCAATGTTTATGTTGTGTTGGTTCATGAAATAATGATAAGAGAAAGGAAAATAAAAAGAAACTGAAGTGGAAAGGAATATAAAGGCAATAGAGTTTGAGGAATGATAAGGGAGTTGGGTATGAGGAAACCCTAAAGACTCGTAGCAATAGAAATAGAAAAGTATGTAATCGTCAGGATGAGGGTGATTCACCATGAGTTAAAATTGATGGTTGAAGGCATAAGAGATATATATATTTTATCCCCTGTAAGT
This sequence comes from Apium graveolens, assembly GCF_009905375.1. NCBI lineage: Eukaryota > Viridiplantae > Streptophyta > Magnoliopsida > Apiales > Apiaceae > Apium > Apium graveolens. The sequence goes on along the minus strand of NC_133648.1, from coordinate 246,906,625 downwards.
TGGGAGGATTCGAGGAAACCTTGAGATAGTTCAAAGGATAAATAATGAGATGCGGATAGACTGAGGAGGAAAGAAAGTAAGAAATTAGGAAAATTGGATGAAGGAAGTGACCTTCAAGAATGTGAAATGTAAGATCGGTGCCTTGATACCCAGAAAGGGAGACGCCAGGTATGAGATATATCCCAACATTGAGATGACTGTTGAGATAAACAACAAAAGTAAATGAGGAATTATTAAGAAGAAGTTCACGTTGAACACGACCAATATCTTCCAGGACATCCCTGTTGTCATTACCAAATTAAGAAAGAAAAGCGGATAACCGTTGTTATCTTTTGGAGGCCATATTGATTGACCTCATTTTGAATACAGATGTTATTGTAAAATTAGGCATATACTATCGAGGTGGGAATGATTGAATAAGACACCCTCGTCAAGGATATATGACTTGATTTATCCATGGAAGGATACATGTAATTTTTCTAAAGGTGGAATTAAGGATTGAACATCGGTAACTTAAAATGAATCCTAGGGGAATGCATAAAGGTTGGCATTTCACCCTTAATAGGGATAGTATGAGTTTGACAATATGAATTGGAAAGGATTAAGGTACCAACAACCTTTAAGGATCAGTGGAGAAATTTTTCAGAAGTATATAGACAATGATTCTGGTATTAGTAAATGGTATTTTGATATGCCCTGTATCTAGGGAATACAGGAGGAGCGATTCAAGAATAACCTTAGAGGTTTTACAAGGAAAAAGGTAATATTCAAAGTTCTCAAGAATAGAAATTTTGATAAAGGAAATATGACGTAATTATAATAATGTCAGTTGGGGCACGTGTTGAACCATAAGAAAGTATAGATCGACCCAATGAAGGTCGAGATTGGTGAAAACAAGAAGGACCCAAGATAAGAGACGTCCTAAGTATGATCGAGAGTCAGTCATGACAATGTTCACATCTAAAGACTAAGGCAATGACTTATGGAAAAAAATGGTGATTTTTTTTCTTCTCACCAGGACTTAAGAAAAGCATTTTCACATAAGCAGTGATTGAAATGAGGTAGAAAATTTATTTGGAGGTGGTTAAAAAAATGACATTGATTGTAAGGAAATTTTACTATCAGGAAAGGTCAAAGAGGTGGCTGACACTTTAAGTGTAAGAGGACAATTATAAGCACACGTGCCAGAGGAATACAGTGACGATGGTTAAAGCCGTGAAGGTTGTATTATGGTTTGAAAGATTGACATTTCTTCTGATGATTGTACGATACTCAACCGTAATAGTAGTTTGGTAAAGATTTAATTCATGTTAGCACTGTGAGCGGGCTATCTATTTTAGAAGGTTTTTGAGATAAGCCAGGACCATGTTACGAGAGGACTAATTGAACCTTTGAGCTTCATGTCTACTAATAAAGACATATGGTTAATAATGGTATCAACCTGCTATCGTTGCTTTCATTGAAACTCTTCTAAAATTTTATCTGCTTCATGTCATATGTGCATCAAGTTCAGGAGTGTTCTTCATGAATCATGAGCGGTGATCATGTTACCTCCTTAGAAGAATTCGATACGACAGGTATGGACTCCGTATGGTTAGCTATTAAGATTCCAAGGAAAACGAATGACTACCGTAGGTCCGTGGTGGACTATAGTAATGCATCAACGATTCTTTGAATAATGAGCCGATTACAACCGTGAGAGTTGTATTGGAATGGATGTTGAGATTGAGTACCCCTAATAGGGTCGTGTTGATATATAAGTTATCATTGATAGACTACCTAGTGGAGTATTTACATATTATATATTTATTCCCTCTTATGAATAGAGAGTCGTATTACTATACGAGGAAGGTTGCGGTGCAAGCATATAATTCTAGTAACGATGATGTCTAGAATGAAATCCCAGATTCGATTTTCGCTGTTGAGGGAGTTTTAACGGTGATTGTTTATAAGCTCGAGCAAAAGCATGGGTCCATAGAATGATGGACGGAATAGTAAATATTCAGACACGTGAAATACGATGCTATAATGCTTGATGTTTATATAAATACATATATGTTTTGTTCTCCTATGACAAACCTTTATAGTTCAGAGGTAGATTCCAAGCCAGATATTTTATGGCAATATTTTTACATATATACAATTCTCTTCAGTTCATTCTTTTCTCTTCTTTTCATTTCATGTAAGCTGAGAAGAACAACCCTTCCAGAAGGGGAGGTATTACCGAATGACTATCTATCTGTGTGATAGAAGCCTAGTAGGATACCACATGTTGTTTAATTGCTTGTCAAGTACTAAAGGCTGGCCACCTTCTGTACTAACTATGCGATATAACAAGTGTTCATGATCATAGTGATCTCTCAATAAATTCTTTTACTTCTATACGATGGATCAAGCTTTCAAAGATAGAAGCAGCTATAAAGGAAGTATTATCCGTACGGTGGTATTCTGATTCTAACACGTTCGTGATACTAAGGTGGTTATTAAAAGGTTAAAGAACGCTAATGAGCAAAAGTGTAACCAGTATAGTATTATGTACGGAAGATAGTAACGACTACAAACTGGAAAAGAATGTGTATTGAGAAGCAAAAGCTATAGTGCTAGAAGCTATGATGAGAGTCTGTACAATAGACTTGAAAGAAATTTGGAATGATCACTTAACGCGGATTAAGTTTTCTTACGATAATCGATCGTATGTCAGTATCGAGGTATCGCCTTATGAGATCCTTGAGGGAAGACAATGTCGATCTCCCTTATGTTAGGATGAAGATTGCAGAGCGCAAGATACTCGGACCAGCAGTGGTCCAAAGGACTAAGGATATAATAGATCTAATCAGAGGACGGCTGGTGGTAGCCCGAGATGGACATAAGAAGTATGTTGATTCGACATGAAAGGACAAAGAATAGGAAGTAGGGGACCTAATGTTGTTATAGGTATTCCCTGGGAAAGGATGGATGAGGTTCCAAAAGAAGGGAAAGCTAAGCCCTCGAATTGTTGGACCCTTTGAGGTATTAAGACGTATTGGGAAGTTAGCATATGAGCTAGCCCTACCCCCGAACCTGTAGCAAATTCATAACGTGTTCCACGTATCAATGTTAAGGAAGTATAATTCGGATGCCAGACAAATAGGGGCATACGAGCGCATAGACATGCAACCAGACGTAACCTATATGGAGCAACCGGGAAAGGTTATATATTGAAAAGGAACAAGTGCTTGGGAGAAGGGTTATCAAACTAGTCAGAGTTTGATGGTAGAACCACAATGTGGGAAAATTGACTTGAGAGTTAGAAAGTGCAATGCTAAGAAAGTACCCCCATTTGTTTTTTATTTGATTCCGGGACGGAATCCTTTTAAGGAGGGGAGACTGTAATAACCCCATAATTTTGAACTTTTTGTAACCCTTATGAATAGTGTTTTTGCTGATATTGCTGAATAAGAAAACTTTTCATGCCACACTATGTAGGGGTTCTTTTATTGTTATTCTGAGGTCTTATTAGTACTCTATATGATATATAAGTGTATGTAAAGATCGTCAGAATCCAAATTCGAACACTTTAATATTTCCCGAAAATCCACCAGATACCGAAAGAATTGAGTATAAGGTAACAGGATAAAAAGAATTTAAATTCAAGGATTATAAGAGAGGATCATAAAAGGAATATAATGTATTGAGAAAGGTTAAGGAAACCCAAGTAATAAGATCCCGGGTATGATCCCTCAAACGATAAACGAAAATGAAAGTTAAGCGACCGTATAACAGATCAGCGGTCATTAGCCAAGTAATTAGAAGCTAATCAAAGAGGTTAGTGAGGATGATGTCATCATACCAATAAGAAGAGGACAAGCATGGGAAGATGACATAGGATTGATTACCTAAGCGTGACCAAAAGGGAAGGAAGTGTGGTTGATTTCAAGCCACACAAAAATCACCATGGTTAAAAGGTAAATAATTAAAACAAAAGCAAAAACAACCAACCAACAAATCATTTCACCAAAAACACAAGTTGACTTCCCATTTCAAGCAACAAAGCTCTCGGCCTCTTTTCCATTTTCAAGAAGAAAAAAACCCAAATCCAAGTTCCAAGCTTCATTAATTAGTGAGGTAATTATCTAAGGTTCATTATGCATAGATATAGCTATCCTATAAGTTTAAGCTTCAAATTCCTTCACAATCTCTTCCTAAAATTCATGGAAGAAGAGGGAGAATAGTGTTTTTCAAAACTTAAAATTTTGTTCTTGAGTTTTTGTTTAGATTAAGCTTTGGTAAGGACTTTCAAGGGTGATTCCAAGCTCCTTAGTTACTTTTACTCACCAAGGAAGGTATAATCTCATACCCTAGCCCTACTTTGTATATATAGAGTTTTTGTGTTTGGAATGGTTCATGAGAAGCTTGATTATTGTGTATTTAGAGATGTGTTGGTTTTGTGATGTGTTTGGAGTTGTAAATCTTGTTGATTAGTTAAAGAACTTATGTAAGCTTTTAGTTCATGATTGGGAAGTAGTGTAAATTGGAAATATTGAGTTGTTGGGGCTGTTGTAGCATTGTATGTATGGAGTTTGGTTGTATGGTTGAATTGTGGTTGATTGGTGGTTGATTTGGAGTAGGATAAAAATTGGTAATCGCGTAAACATAGCTGTCGTAATGTCCGATTTACTTTAAACTGTTTTGTTCTTAACATCAGGACCCGAGAACTCACTGTTAGGTTTTGACCACTGCCATGATTAGATAGTTCATGTTACGACTTCGTTTTGATATGTGGTTCGTTTGAATCCGATGTACGGTTTAGGAGAAACGACCGTTTTAAGTAACGGCGTTTCGTGAACGAACCATTACCCCTCGCCTTACTTTGAAATCTTGGTTAAGGACTTTAAATGACTAATTGGGATATGAAACAATTATGTTAAGTGGATTAGGCAGTTGGTAAGGTACTCGCGAAAGAATCGCCTTAAAACTCTTAATGGTTAATTTATTAAAAATGGTGGAGCCGAGGGTACTCGAACGACTTATGTGATTCGTTAAGCGTAGGAGTGACCATAAGCGAACGTTAGGGTTCAATTGGTTAAAGTCTAGTTTCTTAAGCGACCGGGGTTTAATTCCAACTTATGTTGTTGTTCATAGGTTATCGGACCCACTCTAAGCTTAAGTCTATCCGGGAGCACTCAGGAAAGTTTTCTACCCGTTACACTGTTGTTGTGATGTATATATGTATATGCATTATCTTGTGATAGATGCATGATGGTTAATTAGCAAATCTTGCGATATATTGGAGCATGCTGATATGGTATATATATGCATGTCTGTTTCATAATCTGGTTATCTATCTGTTGATTTCAATGCTTATAGTTGCATAATACCTATGTTAGAGATAAGCAGTAGTTGCGTATACCCTTAGTATAGGGGACCCAAAGGTGATCATTTTCTAAAACCGAGAGTCGATGTTCCCGAGTATATTATATATATATATAAAAATTGATATAGTTTTCAAAACTATTAATCGAATAAGGTTTATTCGATAACTTTATTTTAAATAATGAATATTATTTGAATATTCATTCGAGGACTTATGACTCTGTTCATTCTATTTAATGAATATTATTTGAATACTCATTCGAGGACTTATGACTCTGTTCATTCTATTTAATGAATATTATTTGAATATTCATTCGAGGACTTATGACTCTGTTTATTCTACTTATTGAATATTATTTGAATATTCATTTGAGGACTTATGACTCCGATTATTTACTAATTAATATTCTTTATTTTATTAAAGAATAATGTTTCGATAATCAAACTTATTTTCGATTATTCAAATAAAGATAGTACTTTCGTATAAGTATATCTTTGGTTATTTAATATTCATTTCAAGTATGAGTTTAAAACTTCTACTTCAAGTTATTTATATAAAAATTATTCTTTATGGGAATATTATTTAAATAATAATATTCAGATATTTTCTAATATATCGGGACTGATTTATTTCATTAAATCAGCATTACTCCAAACATTCTTAAAAATGTTTTCGAGTCTTCAAAATGATTTTAAAAGTTAGAGCGGATCCCAAAAATTATTTTTATATTTAAAGATCTTCCTTTCAAAGGGGATTTAAATACTCGCTCAAAACCTGAGGGGTCCGGCTCTGTGGTGTATTTTATATTCGCAACGAGGTTGCTGTTTTGATAAATGAATTGATTACTTACCCAACGTTCGGGAAGTAAGTCCATCTATTGAGTCGGCATAAGCAACATGGGCTCAGTGGGCATCCATGAAAGTGTAAGTGGCTCAGTGGGAGTCCATCAAATGCGTAAGTGGCTGAGTGGCAGTCCAGCATAAGGTCCTATAGTGGTCAGGGTGATGACCAGTGGGGAATTCGTCCATCTACTAGTAGAAAAGGTTACTTATTGGTATCTTTGCCTGATCAGCAAGAAATCAGGTTTATGCCAAGGTTTTCTCCTTTCCGAATTCATTGGATATTACAACTCTGTTTATAATTTTCATAACAGAGGTTTTCAAGGAGTGTATGAAATGTATATATATAGGTGTATATATATATATCGGGACTTAATGAAGTATCTCGTAACTTCATTATTTATAATGATATTTCAAGGATTGAATCTATTCAAATCTTATCTTGTAGTCTCATCTATGTGATGAACTTTTGAAACGGATTATACCTTGAACAGTGGTAGTTCAAGTAGTATTCGGAGAAGATATAATTATATTGGAGTATCTTGTAACTTCATCTTTTAAACTTATATCTAGTAAATGATTATCTTGTGCATGTCAAAGATTTTCAGAAAAACGTTGAGACAATGTTAGATATATGAGATCACCTTGCAACGATATTTTTATACAGTTATAAACTGGAACTCTTTGTATATTATACATGTCATAGGACTTCAAAGATTGTGAAAAGTATATATGTATATATATATATATACTGAATATTTTGCGACTTGGTCGCGTTAAGATATCAGCTTGGTTCATTTCTTCTTGACCAAGACTTTCATGAGTACGATGAGAATGCTCATATATTGTTAACTATTATATATATTATTTCGGTGGGCTTGTTGCTCACCCTTACTTTCTTCTTTCATCACACAACAACAGATAGACAAGATGAACAGGATCAAGCTCCCAATTCGCGAGCGGATAGGAAACGTTCCGCAGTTTTCTGTAGGCGTTGATGCCGATGTAGCTGAGGTAGGGTCTACCAATAGGCTAGGCTTTCAACTTTTGATGTACCAGACTTATGTATATTTATGAATTTTAATAATGGCAAAGAATATGTAAATTTATTTAGAAACCCTTTTGAGGTGTAATGACTTATAATTATGGAATAAAATGACTTGTGTTATTGTTTGGTATTCATCTCTGAGACTATAACTTGTGGCGTGTGTGTATATTGTGGGGTCACAGTACGCAGTAGTTGGTTGATTATTAAGATTAAGTATTATGAAGGGAAATGGAACTCGTGACAACCCGGATCCCCGACCCCAGATTTGGGGGTGTTACAAGCTGGCTCATTTTCAAAATTTAGAATTGAAATGTTAGATGGTTATCCAAAGCAAGACAGACACAAACTGATAGAAGTCCTAACTGGGACTCCAATCATAGAGGAACTTGAAATTCTTGTATATATAAAGGACCTCATTAGAGAAGAATCAAAAGTTTCAGTCTTTGTCTGATGCTTGTAATTACTCAAACTCAAGAAATCATCTAATGTACAATTGTTGTAATTGTGTAAATTTTTATATTAGTCTTATTTTCCATTATAACTTGAGGCTAGTATTGTTAATAGGCATGAATTTGTGTTAAGCAATCTTCTCATAAATTGGGGAAGATTGTTGTGCAAGACATGTCTGTACAATAAAAAGACAAAGTCAAATTGACAACCCTAAGTAAGTTGTATTGTAATCTTAGTTTGCATATTGTATTGTAAGATTAAAGTCTGTAAAAATATCAAAGAGCAGACTGGAGTCTTTTTCTTTAAACAGTATCAAGCCTAAGAATTCTATCTGGAAGAAGATCAAGAAGATCATGCCTCAGAAGAATTATGAAGAAGTTTGGAGTTGAATAAATCTGTTTTGGAAAAAATGTTCTAAGTAAAGATCTCTACAAGTAACAAATTTAGTGTTATAGAGAAGTCATTCGAGAACTCCAGAATGACTTATAGAGAAGTCAGGAAGCTACTAGAGAACTCAGAGATATCGACAAACCAAATTGAAGACATGAAGATTAGAGATATCGACAAGTCATTTATTCACTAAAGAACTCAGAGTTATTGACAAGTCAAATATCACTAGAGAACTCAGAGTTATCGACAGGTCAAATATCACTAGAGAACTCAGAGATATCGATGATTCAAATATCACTAAAGAACTCAAAGATATCGACAAGTCAAATATCACTAGAGAACTCTGAGTTATCGATAAGTCAATTAGTCACTAGAGAACTCAGAGATATCTATAAGCCAAAGTGAAGAAATGAAGTGAAGAGATCTCGACAAGCTAAATTCTCTTATAGAGAACTTAGAGACCTCTACAAGTCAAAGCAACTATAGAGTAATGAGAGATCTCGATAAGTCAAAATACTTATCGAGATGTCAAGTTCTCTGTATATCAAACTGGAGTTCTCGAGGTAAAACTCAAAGTACAAAATGCAGACCAGTTCAATATCCAGGATTAACAATCAACAAACAATCCACTCAGTTGGATTGACAAGTCTACAAAAGGCAGCTTGAGGCGTGCAAGCTCAAGGGTGAAGATTAACTGACAAAGGAAGATCAATGTTAACACAGTATACAAAGATATGCTAATCCAGAAATGGAAGATATACTTTTCCTAACATGGAATGATTAGTGACATGTTACTAAAGTGAATAGCATCTCTTATTACACACTGTGTAAACCAGTAATTAACTATCATAAAGTTAACACTGGTCTTTTGTTAGTTGTAACAATTTAGATCAGAAAAATCTTGTATTCTCTCAAGAAAGAAGCTAAGCTCTTTAGCAACAAAGAGCCTAGAAATTTTGTAGCAAAACATTCTTAATTTTAATATAAAATTAAGTGAATTTTGAATGATTTGTGTTCACTGTTATTGCTTGTTTAATTTCAGTATTAACACATCTCACTGCAAGATTTAATTTATTTTTTTCATAACCATTAATACGTTAAGAAAAGCATAAAAATACATTCACCCTCCTCTGTGTGTAATTCATAACCTAACACTAGTTACTTATTAAATATGCCATCATTTCGTATTATCGTATCCCTACTTGTAAAGTCCACTCGACTCTCCGCCTTCCACGTGAACCTCAAGGTTCATCTACTTAATTTAGTGATAACTGATAATATAATGATTCTTTGTTGATCATTTATTTGGAGACTATTTGAAATTATTATATTACAATTTAATCATAATTATGATATGATTTACGAAGCTCGCAAAGTAAGCCAAAATTCGATATTAATATGATATTGTATAAATTGAACCCCTGAAAATTTATTTTTTCTTGATTCCGAGTAAATTTATAAAATCAAATAAGTGTTTATTAACTAGCAAATTGTTAAGAGGGATGCACCTCCTGATATGGGTGAGCATAAAAATACGAAAATCGGATTATTTGAATTTCCGATCCTGTATCTGTTTTAAAAAATCTGATGATTAGGATATCCGATCCGATTTTTTTTATATAGATTCAGATTCAGATTCAGATCACAACTTGTTAGGAATATGTTGTAGGTTTGATGATATTTTACCAAAATACCTAGGTAGATTTAATTAAGTGTAGTTGTAGCTTTCGACAGATATTCTTACTCAGTCATCTGTTGAAAGAGTAGCTTATGTTTAAATAAGTTTTTGTAGCACATTCCTATGTACTATAATGTCTTAGAGAATTAAAAGTTGTAGGATATTATAGTCATGTTGGCTACTAGAATGATATGCAAAATAGGTTGGCTAATTATAAATATTAGATGTCTTGTAATTTTGCATAAGTGAAATTGAGTCAACTACCATGGAAATACTTTCAACGGATGTTTCTACAAGGTTTCGACGGATGACCCAAGTCCCAATCAACGGATGATCCAACAGAGTCTCGACGGATAATCAACAAAGTCTCAACGGATAACAAATTCAAATAGGAGTTGATAATGACTTGACAATCAGATGGGTTGATTGTATACAAAAGGAATATGGCAGCCTGTAATCAGGACTATGAAGATCAAGAAGCATTTTCATTTTCATGCAAAACAGGGACGTTCAAAGATGTCATATCTATCTGGATTGCATTGGATAGAGAAATGAAGAAATATGTGATTAGACCTATATAATATACTTTTGTTTTGTCTTATAACACAGTAGACCTATAATATACGTTCAAAGTTTCATACATCATTAGACCTGTATAATTACTCTTGGTGATATATAAACCAAGAGTAACAAGAGTTAAAAATTAGACATTAACACAATCAAAACAAGATGAACAAGAGAGCATTAGTAAGCTATATCTCAAAGAACTCTCTAGTTCAATTTGTAAGAACTCTTGTAAGCAGTTGTGTGCTTTTGCATCACAGAGATATTCTACATTAATATATATCTCTGGTGGAAATAACAATCTACCATAAGGTTTTAAACATCCTTGTTTATTAACTTTGTGTTTGAATACTTGAATATTTCTTATCCGCAATCAGCTGATTCAAACATTGTCATATTTATATCTGTGAGAAGTTTTAATTTCCAAAAGAAACCGGAATTTCATTAATCCCCCCCCCCGTGTAATTTTGTACTAAGATTGTTTGGGAATAACACAACTTTTCATAAAACCGGATATCTGGATCCGATTCGGTTTTAATTTTTTTAATAAAAAATAAATTATATATATATACATGATAAATTATATTTATTTTAGTTTTTTAAAAAAATATTTAGTGACATTATGACTATTCCTCTCTGGGACTTTCAAAATTTCAAGCTAATATCTAATTACCTCATCATTCTTTCATTAGTATCACAACAAATTTGATATAAGTGTGTAATATCAATATTAACAAGTTTACGTTGATCGTACTTGCAAATTTGACTTAAGTGATTATAAGAAATAATAATTTATGTTTGACGAGTATTCTAAAAACTAGATAACAACAAATTTAATATAAGTGTGCAATAAGAAATATATTTATATTGATCATGTTCGCTAATTTATAATCGATGTTTATATTAAATTAATTTACGTGTCGCCATTTTTCTTAACTAATAATATGGTGACAAAAGTCAAGTTTCATACATCATTAGTTTCACAACTCGAATATGTATTACTTATCCCGTAAATCATAATTTTCCTAAAAAATGAAAGTTTTAAATGGATCCGGATAATCTGACTTTCGGTCAGGTTTAATCGGATATCCAAATATCTAGATATCCGGTTAAATCGGATCTAGATACGAACTGTAATTTTAACAATCCGGAAAATCGATATCCAGTTTGAATTTTAAAACCGGACCGGATATCCGGTTTTGGTCACCCCAACCACCCACTCCTGGTGTTAAGAACCAAACAAATATTGTACTCACACTCTGCATGAGGTTAACTGGTTAATTACCTCATGGACTATGTCAAAAAAAAAGGACGAAATCCAGAAAAGAAGTTAAACAACAATTGGACCTGTTTGGTTATTATTACTTTAAGATTGTTTTTGCATTGTAGCCCAATCTGAAAAGGATCAGTCAATTTTGAAAACTAACAAACAGGCCCAACAACTCAATTCTCTTATAAAAGTTGTGGGCTGACAATTAGAGGTGGCCAGTAGTGCGGGTCGTGCGTGCCGGGCCGGGTTGGGAGCGGGTTGGAACCGGAGAAAATGAACACTAACCCGACACAGTAATTAAACGAACCGGGCCGGGCTGTGCTTGAACCGATAGGAGTTAGTTCGTATTCAGCACTAAGCTCGTGGGCGTGCTAGGCGGGCCACGGGTTGATCAGGCGGGCCGCGTGTTGCACAGAGTGGCGGGCGGTTTGCAGGCGGGCTATATTAGAAGCATTATAGTTGATTGTGCTTCTTAGTTGTCAGGATGATTCTGTAACAATATGTCATGTCAGGATGATTGCTCAATGGAAACACTTGCAATAATTCGGTTTTATTGATCTGGAAAATTGGTGCTTAAATTTAGTTGAAATTATTAATGCTAATTACTTGCTTGTCACGATGATACGCATTTTTTTTAATTCCAGAAAGTAATTTATAAATTCAACTAATGACATATATTAGTTAAATTTAATATTAAAATAATGAAATCTTGTCCTCGTAATTTTATTTTCTAATCGTATTCTATCAATATTATTTTAAGTTTTTGGTGAAAAAAAAAAAGGACGGTAACTCTTATAAATTTTATTAATATGAAAAAATTACAAATTATGTGAGAGGACTCCTCTCTAAAAAAATGGAACAAACCGCATCAAACATTAAAAAATTACAAATGAAATAATATTAAAACATTAAAGAAAATTACAAATGATGTGAGAGGACTCCTCTCTCTCTAAAAAACGGAACAAACCGTATCAAACATTAAAAAATTACAAATCAAATGATATTAAAACTTAAAAAAAAAATACATTAAATATTTGTTCTAAAGTTGTTCGCTAGTTGAGGTTCCCGATTCGGATGAAGTATCCATTGTCATCCATGGCTCGTCATCATCGTCGGAGTCTTCTTTCCTTCCTTGTTGTCTTTTATCGGCTTGATCCCAATCTTTTTTGCAAACTAAAATTTTTACAACGTCTGGCGCAAGACTGGATCTCTTCTCATCTAACACTCTTCTGCCTGCACTAAAAGCGGACTCGGACGCAATTGTAGAAGCGGGGACAACTAAAATATCCTTTGCAATTTTTGCTAAAACCGGAAATTGTAACTCATGATTCTTCCACCATGTTAGTATATCAAAATCATCATTTAACTCATAACTATATGAAAAAAATTCGTGAACCATACTAGTGGCAGAAGAAGGTACGGTAGATGACTGGGAAATTCTACATTTTTGTTTTTTGGTTAGTATAGATGAAATGGTACTACTAAACCTACTAGAAGTATTACTACTCTTTGGTGGTATAGTACTTTGAGTTTTTGGAGCATACATATCTATAAGACGAAACAACAAATTTAAACAATTAGTTACATATAAAACATGATTATATGAAACTCCTAACACAGCATAATAATGTTCTAACATATTTTCTAAACCTTCCTTCCTAACACCGGGATCAAGAAGACATGCAATACCATAAATATACGGAAATTCGGTAAAGTATTCGATCCATTTAATTTTCATATCCTTAATAATATCACTAAAATTATCATTTTCTTCGTATTCCTTTAAAGTAGTAACAATACTAACACATTCAATGATACAATGGTGTACATTTGGTTCATAAACATAAGAAAAAACTTTAGTAGCATGCGCAAAACAATAAAGTATGTCACGTACAGTAGATGCTAATTCCCAATCTTCCTCGGTAATAATTCCTCCTTCGTATTGGTGAATTGGATCGTCGTTATATAAGATGGTAATAATGGGTTTATATTTAATTGCTTCAACAAGTAATTTATATGTCGAACTCCATCTTGTAGGACAATCGATACCCCATTTTTTCGGCCTTAGTCCATTTTCTTTACACAATTTCTTGTACCTAGACCTATATTTACCCGCCAAACGTAGATACTTAATTACCTTCCTAATAGGTTCTAATAAATTAGTTATTTGTTGAATTCCTACTTGAGCCGTTAAGTTAACTATGTGAGCACAACATCTAATGTGTAAAAATACTCCATCTAAAACTAAAGGAATTTCGGTCCTAATATAATTAATACATTTGTTGTTATTAGCAGCATTATCTAAGGAAATTGTGAATACCTTGTTAAACAAATTAAATTCTTTAATTGTATCTAAAATTCTAGACATAATATTATAACCGGTGTGTGATTCGTCCATAACATCAAATGCAATAATTCGTTTTTGTAACATGTAATCGACACCAATCCAATGAACGGTAACACATATATAAGGCTCACCTTGACTCGAACTCCAACAATCACTAGTTAACGAAACCATACCATCAAATTCTCGAAAAAATTCAATTAATTGTGCTCTAGCGCAATGATATTGTGTTATTGTGTGCCGTTTTAGTGTGTTTCTAGGAATTTTTCTAAATGCCGGATTTATCGTAGTTTTCATCATATATTCTAAATTATCACTCTCACCGTGAGAAAATGGTAACTCGTCTAGTGTAACATAAGTAGCAAAACTTTCTATCATTCTATCTCTACTATAGGAAAAAGGCATACCTCCACCTCCCGTTGATGTCATAAAACCACCGAGTTGTGATTGTTGTGGACCTCTTCGTGCTTCTCCGCTTTCGTGACTCGCCTTCGTAATAGAGTGAATATTCTCCAAATGTCGGCTTAGTGTTCCCGTGCCGGTCCCTCGAGCATAACTAAATGGTGGCTGTGGTCTACCATTTTGTACACAAATCAAACAATGTACTTTAAATCTATTCGGATTATCCGGCATAGCTTCTTTCGAAAAATATGTCCACACGTGCGATGATTGTCTCGAACTCGTAGCACCTACAGAAATTAAAAAACGAATAAAATTAAAAACGAATAAAAATATTATAATCTATTAATAAAATTACAATAACCAATTAAAAAAATTACAATCATGAATTAAACGAATAAAACGAATAGAAAACGAAATTACAATTTTACAAAACGAATAAACAATATATTATATATATAACACACAAATCCGTCCTCATCCTCAAACACCAACAACAACAACAACTCCGTCCTCATCCTCAAACCTCAACCTCAAATCAAACATCAAAAACACACAAAAACAAATCGGAAAATCAAACATCAAAAATACACAAAAACACGGAAAATAACATACCTTCTTCGGTATTAAACGTCGATCCGGGTCGAGGCGGGAGCATCGAAGCGGACGGGGTTGAACCTTGAGAAGAAATGCTCCCTCTTCCCTGTTCCATTTTCTGTTATAACTTATAATTTATAAATGCTCCCTCTTTGTTGTTGAATTAAAAATTGCGATTGGGTTATTATAAGAAGTCGGAGAAAGAAGTCGGAGAAACAGAAGTTGGAGGCCGGAAAAAGAAGTTGGAGGTCGGAGAAATTGAGATTGAGAGAGAGAACCAGAAAATTGAATATAAGAAATTGTTGTTTATAAGGAGATAAAAGTTGAATATAAGAAAATGGGTTATTATAAATTGTTGTTGAATATATGTATATATTTATAAGGAGATAAAAGTTGCCGTTGGAGGTGGAACCCGTTAACTTGCAGGTTAACGTTGGATGAAGTGTGCAGAAGCAGCAGGAGTGCAGGTTAACGTTACAGACTTACAGACAGTCAGGCACGGCAGAGGAGGGAGGAGAATTGCTGGCGCGTGAGCACAGTTGCGTGCGGGCCGTGCGGGCTCGTGCGGGCTCGTGCGGGCTGTGCGGGTTGATTGGCTCGTGCGGCTCGTGCGGGCTTGGCTCGTGCGGGCTCGTGCGGGCTCGTGCGGTTCCGGGTTCATGATTTTACGATTCGTATTCGGTTCATTTAATTTAGCGAGTTGTGCGGGTTTGAACCGGCCCGGTACGGTTCGAATTTTTTACGGTTTCCGTACGAACCGGTCCCGAATGTGCGGTTCAAACCCGCACATTTGGCCAGCTCTACTGACAATTAAAGTCGCATACAGAGACGTCACCCTGATTCTAGTAACATGTATGAACGTCATGCATTCTACTTGTGTGAAACAACTGCAAGCAGAGGTGGCCAATTGTGCGGGTTTGAACGGCACAATCGGGACCGGTTCGTTCTAAAACCGGTATTTATTCGGCCCGGTTCAGCTCGCTAAAAACCCACACAATTTGTCTGAAGGAACGAGCCGATTACGAGTTAGGAATCTGAAAACCGGGACCGAGCCCGCACGGCACGCACGAACCGAACGAACCCGCATGGCCCGGTTGAACCGCACGAACCCGCACGGGTCACTCAAAAAAAAATTAGAGAACTATATTTTATATTTATCTTAAATATGTGTCAGATATTCTCTTAAAAACGATAACAATTAGATGAGACTAAGAGAGTAGATTATATTGGAACCTTACTTTAATAACTTAAAATTGTAAATGACATTTTAATGATCCAAAAATATTAAAGTTAATTATAAAAAAAGAGTGCACACAGGAATTCATTTGAATGAAAATTAATCACATACATTATTTGGTGCTGTATACAATTTTATGAATGCAC
Source organism: Apium graveolens (assembly GCF_009905375.1). Classification (NCBI taxonomy): domain Eukaryota; kingdom Viridiplantae; phylum Streptophyta; class Magnoliopsida; order Apiales; family Apiaceae; genus Apium; species Apium graveolens. The sequence goes on along the minus strand of NC_133648.1, from coordinate 246,890,310 downwards.
ATTTTGACATCGGAAAACGGCGTATTATCACAGTCAACGGCACAAGTACCCATTTCCTCAGCAAGACCCCCGTCTCCTTTTAGGCGCTAAAACAACACGTGCACAAAACTGAAGTCTCTTAAATAGCCTCCCCTCCCGCCTATTCCTACAGAACACAGAACACAGAACACTTGACTACTTTCTTTTTATACTTTTTCACTTTCAATCTCTTACATTTCGGCTTGTGCTGTGTGCGATGGCGCAGCGCCTATTTTTAGGAATAAGGGTGATCGGTGGAGGCGATTCCGCTATGGAGGAGGCTCATTTTTTGACCAAGTATGGCTCTAAGGTTTACATTTTGCATACGAGGGGTTAGTTTATGGCGTCGAAGATTATGCAACGAAGAGCTTTGAGTAATCCGAAGATTGAGGTTGTGTGTAATTCAGAGGTTGTGGAGGCTTATGGAGGAGGGGAGAAGGGGAATTTTGCTGGATTGAAGATCAGGAATGTGGTGAGTGGGAAGGTTTCTGATTTCGAGGTTTCGGGGTTGTTTTTTTGATAAAATTTTTTATTATGAAACTGTTACATAACTAAGCCGCTAACTTCAACTTTTCTTTAATCTTTTCCAAACTTAAGGATAAAATATAGTATCACTAATCTAATATGTAATAGGTGGTTTATCTTTTTCATAACTCGTATTTCACCCGACCTGATCTTGTCCATGTAATCTGCCTGCAAATAATTGTTGGCTGACATGTTGGGAAGGAGAACTAGGTGTTGCCTTCTTGTAGTTGTCTCTTGGTAATAGATATTGACAGAGAGGTGAGACTAGAGCGAGGCCATACCTGAATCACTAGGTTTGTAAAGAAAAGTAAAAATGGTAACCTTTTGGTTAATATAACTGAGTAGAGGAAGAAACTCTAATAGCTTGTCTTTTAGTTATGAGAACAAATTATTTTCTAACTAGGACAACCTATGTCCGATGCAAACTAAATCTGGGGTTATTTTTGGTCTCCAGTTATAAATTGTACAGATTAATGGAACGCCATTGTTGTTTCGACATTCACAAGTTTTTGCACCCTTCCAAAGTAAATTGCAGTTACCAGCATTCTACAAAATTTCTCCTCCCACTCTGGTCCGGTGTATAATTAATCAGGATTCAAAACTTCGCCATTCAGTACAGTAATCAGGATTTAAAATGTCGCCCAATCAGTACTTGTAGTCCTCTTTTGCATCATCACCATATTAAGCTCCTCCTCTTAATAATTCAAGTTCTGGTCTAGTTTTAATAAGTGTAGGATTTGGCATTTTAGCTATACAAGCAATCTCTGTACATTTACTAATTTATTTCAGTTCACTTGATACAGGATGCATGGCAGCACTGGAGGCAGAACATTTTTTGCAAGAGCTTGGTGCTCAACAGGGTAAGAGTGACTAAAGAAAGTGCTGCTAAACTTCCCAGCAAGATGTGGACTCTAGATCTGCTTCAGTTTCATCCCGATACAAATATTTTAGCAGCTAATCATTCATGTCATGTGTGTTTTACTCGTGATATGTGAGTCCAATCATGGGAGTAATATAAGACGATAATGGTTGTATACAATTTTCTTTTGTTTTCTGGATACATGTAATTTGTTTGTCAGGCAATTTGCTAGCTGTGTGATGTATTAGAGCACTTGTAAAATTAATTTGTGATCGGTACTTGGCCTTCTGCATTATTTGCTAATGAGATGCGTGCTTTTAATCGTTCTCCCGTCCTTTCTCATTTGACAAGCAGCTTATTAGTGGGTGGTTTTTTTTTCCTTCGTTTGGTTGCTAAATTAGTGGCTTGTGCCATTATTAAAGGTAAAATGATATAACTTGTCGGGAAGATAGGTGGTGTAAAAATTTAAATAGAGTTCAGTGACTGATAATACAGAAGTCATCAGAACAAAATATTTGCACTTATGTAACTCAGTGGCAGGAAGCTGTGTAATGCTTGGAGGACAGAGTACAAGAGGGAGCTTAGTTTAATTAAAATCCCGGAAGCTTAGTTTAATTAAGAGCCCGGATTAACCTCTCATTAATTCTACCTGGTACGGAAGATGATTCTAGAAAAGAAATTCAAATTGATCGACACACATAATATGTAGCTTGACAATTTGCACAACTCAATCAAAGATTTAACAAGTGAACAGTATATAAGCTGTTCTGGTGACGGTGAAAATAATATTACACTTTTTGATGATATAATTTTCAAGGCTTTCCGGGTCTATTTTGCCTTATGGTCTTAAGTTACTCTGTGTGTGTGTGAGAGAGGGGGAGGGGACTTGGCTTCAGTGAGTCATTCTTATCAATCCTTGTCAAGTCATTTTGTGGAGGACCGCGATTTCTGGATATGAATTGATCAGATCTGGTTTATTTTGCAACGACTATGTCTAGCCTTCTTGTTCTCAGATGCAATCAACATTACTATGGTCAGTGGGACGCAAAGAAGACAGAAGTCTTATGACGGGTTGTCACACAGCTGCTGATATATTTTGTGCTGATTGTTGTGAGTTGCTGGGCTGAAAGTCTGAATGAGCTTATGAACCTACACGGAAGTACAACGAACGGAAGTTCATACTTAACAATTCCAAAGTACTTAAAACATCGTTCCATTTCTTTTATACTGCAATATATGTGCATCAAGTTTCTTTTTTATAGAAAGTCCATACCCTATGATTCTTTACGTGGTTTAAATAAATTGTGTATCCTGCAAGTTCAGATCTCCGGTGTAAATTTTATACTAGATAGAACGAGTATTAGGCTGAGATCATCGAGTTCCAAGATACGATATCCTACTTAAGCTGTTTGATTTCATCTGATCAAAGATTCTTCTTAATGCAGTGTGGTTGCATTTTAATTAGCCAATAATTAAGTATCAAAGAAGACCAAAATGCAATATATAGACCAAAATTTTTGTCAAATTATAAATAGACAAGGACAAACTGATTCTAAGTACATTAACATAGAAAACAAGGATTCAAACCTATTGATTTGCCCTCAAATTCTCGATGTGTTTCCATCTATAGAATTTAATAGATTCAGATTAACAAAAGATATGAAAGGAAAAATAGGCATGTAAAGCAATGCAATCATACACAATTTTTTTCTTTTTCAGGAGATAAGAAGATTTGTGTTGTATACTAATTACATGCAACGCACGAACGACAACTTGCGTCGCTGGCCTTAGACAGGAAGTTTGGTAACGGATTCTGTAGGGGTGGCGGAAGGAGAAACACTAGGGGATGGGAGAATGGTGAGCGTAAGAGGACGAGCATTGGACTCTTCATCATCATCTTCATCGTCGGAGTCTGCTGTGTTTAAATGCACGCATGAAAATTGGTCAAGGGATGCAAAGAATGCAGAGGACACACTGAGACCCAACCAATTCGCCAGATTATTGATCATGTCAGACGACATGTGAGGCGTGATGCTTGAATTCTCCTCCATCTCCAAGCTTTGTTTATCCCCCGCCATCAGAGAGATAAAATGTGTTTCTTTAGATTTATGTATAGGCAAAATACTAGGTGTAGTTAACAATTTGGTTGTTCATTTTCTATTTTTTATATTTTGACCAAGCTATTTTTAGATAGGTATGCTATTTTGATTCTTCAGAACAAGTGGAGGGATAATATAAATTGATAACTGAATTACAAGGGGAGTTCTCTGGAAACTCTATGTTGACTATCATTATATATAAAGATCAAAGAATTTCTCTAGATGGTAGAAAATTAATATGTGACACTATAATCCTCGGACTCCATATTAATAAATGCATTCTCCGTAGCCTGCACAAGAAATTTTTAAAAAAATCATGTCAACCTTGTAACATGGAGTAAATGAATCAAGAGAATATTGGTAGAGCATTACTTGGATTAGAGATGGTGGTGACTGCAGTTTGAGCAAAATCACAGTCGTAACCATTCCCTCCTGTAGCCTGGTAGTATGCATTCATGGCGTAGGCAGCATGAGCTCGAACAGTGTCAGGAAAGAAGCATGCACCTCCTTCTTGAATAGGTCTACAATCTATTCCCAGTCCACATACATAATCGATGTTCTTCTGTAAGTTCTCATCATTAGCTTCTGGTTTAGGAAGGCACCACCGTCTTCCACTATTTCTATTCGGCTCTGGAACTATTGGCACTCCAACAACTACAGGAGTTGGGCTTGAAGGATAATTTAAATTTGCCTGTCACAATTAGTTCTAAATATTGAGAACTACTTATGTTAGTAAACTTATTGCAAAAAGCATAAAGGTGTATGGTCATTATAATAGTAACTTGCCTTTTTCCTTAAAATACCAATGTCATATACTGGGCTCATATCTGGTTGGAAAAGGCCAAAATTCCTTTCGCTAGTTGGACCAGGCTTCAGATTTTCATTGAAGAGTCCGAAAATGTACGTCTCAAATGTTCTGTTAGGCATGAGTGGTGTGCCAACCCCTGATGTCACATGCTGCATGAGCTTCGTGTTGTACTCGGCTGCAGTTCCCACATCAACCCCAAGTTGGCCAGGTTCGCCCTTTGATGGCCAACCAGTTTCTGCTATGACAATCTCTATGTCATCGAAGTGGATGAGTTTCAATGCAGAGTGGACTGCATCCAATTGGGCATCAAGCATATTTGTGTAAGTAAGTTTTGTGTTCTCATCTAGCACTTTCGAGTTAGTCCTAAAGAGGGCGTAATCTAGGGTGTCTTTTGAGCAGCCAAAAAATGGATATGGATTAATCAAGAAGGGAGAGCCGGTTGCTTTTAGAAAGCCAAGGATTGGCTTAAGGAACTGGTTCTCATACTCTTGCCTAAATTTCCCGGCTGATGGTGGGCTTGATGTTGAAAGTATGCCTAACGAATGTGGTGTTGAAACTTTGATAAGACGGTCTAGTGACACACCAACAAGGGCTGTGCGAATGGCCTGCATAGCTGGGACGAGATTATCAACAGTGAGCTTATCGCCAGTAGAGACTACTTCATTACCCACTAGAATTCGGACAATGTTGGTAGCTGGGACATGAGGTACAATGTTTGTTTTTAACCATTCTTTAGCATTATTGAGCTTGGCAAGAGATGAAATTTGGTTGTTTGGGATGTTAACTGTGACAGCAATACCCGTGTGTGCAAAGGCTTTTATAATATCAGGGTTGGTGTCATAAATACGAACACGGTTGATGATGGTGGATTCGAGGAGGAAGTGTGCCGCTCGTACAGGATGAGGAAGGTTGTTTGCCACTGTGCCATAATTCACACCAATGGTTCCCTCCACTCCTAATAAATAAATTAGTAGACAATAAAAAAAAATTAACATATGATCATCATAGTTGTAGTAGGATGGAAATAATGGAAAATAAATAAATTCATACTTAGTTTATATACCTGAGATGTAAGATGATGCTATAAGAAGTGGTATGGCAATGAAGACTACAGGTAGATCAACCATGGAGAGTTTTTTCTTCATGATGGTGCAGTTGGTAAATGTGATTTCATTGAGAAGAGAGATAAATAGGAAGATGAAAGAGTGTTCTCCAGGAGATGCTTTTCTTTGTTTGTTGGGGATATATTGATTCAAAGCTTGATCCTGGAGTGTTGCTTTAATCATGTCTTCTGCATCTTTACTAGTACTAAATAATATGCTCTCGTTTTACAAATTACATGACTGTTGGTGAAACTTTTATAAAAGAAAAGTGTTCATTAAAATTGGAAAATGTAAAAATACGGCTTATTGTTTCTGGGAAGAAACTTAAATCAGAATTTGATATAGTGAAATCTGATACAGGCAGTTTCCTGAGCGATCAATGGTCACTGAGCTGTTGCTCAATGCAAGTCTGGACTTACCGGTCAAACACCCAGTCATAGATTCCTGCTTCAACTGCTAAACTCGAAAAGTCATGCCATTCTTACTTCCTTAGAATCAGAACATGTGCTTGATGCACAGGGTAAGTTTCTACAACAGAGGAAGGATTAGGAAGAACATCAGCACATGCAACACATCTAGTAAAATACATGTCTAATAATCTCTTAACCGCAGTTTAATGATTAATAATGAACACTCTACTTGTTGGCAGTAACACTGGGCAAAACACAAGTTTTCAGATTGAAAGGAACAATGCTAACTTAAACATAACAAGAAGAAGATAAGTTCATAACGAATTATAACAAAAAATAGTGCCAAGTAATTTAACAAGAGAAATTACATTTGTGCTAAACAAACTGTAAGAAATAAAGTCATGCTAAAGTGAAAAAACATCAAGAACGAAGCGCAGAGGGAACAACTTATCTGATTTGGAGGAATATTTTCTTATGTATCAGTTGTGGTGCTGTAAACCTAAGATATAATACCTGGAATTGTAACGTTTCTTGCACAAATGAGTATCCATAATCGACAATCTCCTGAGCAACATATGACAAGGTATCATCATCGACATCGTTTCTAGAAAACGGTGGTTACGTTGTCTGCATATGGAATACTCATTTAAGCAAGAAACATTACAATGGAGGATAAACGAAATTCTGGACTCTTGTTTACATTCCCAAAATGAACTTTACGCTGTATGCATAATGCAACTCAATCTAGTTTTAGATGTAACGAGTAAATTGGTAACATGCAAGTAGAATATATAGTTCAAAACAATGCAAGTACAAGGGACTCCGTTTAACATAATTTGCCACTGGTGGCTGCCTCTACAATCTACATAAACCACCCAATATGTTTTGGTACGTGAGAGAACAAACCACAAGCACAACATGGTGTTTTTGTGCACAAGTTGATCTTTAAATATGATGTGTTCGAAATGACTATATTACCTAGAGAGCTTCTAACTTCTAACTCTGGGGTTTACTATTAGTGTGTATGGGCCGTTTGAGGGTACAATTGGAAATGTAAAGCATATTTAGGTTACTAAATAAGGGGTCTCTATTTGATGGTATAAGTAGTTTTGGTTGTTGACACCCACCCACCCACCCACCCACAAGGCCATAACAATAATTGACCATACCAACCTGTTAATTTGCATGTGGCAGAGACTAGAGAGGGGAAAAAATGCAAAAAAGAAACAAGGTAAAAACATCTTGCGCATCCAGGGAATCGAACCCTGGTCAGTACCGTGGGAGGGTACTATGATACCCCTACACCAGATGCGCTCTTTAACACGTAGGTAACATTTGTTTAATCACCACCTCTCTCTTGTTTACCGATGACTATCTCTACTTCAATACCTAATTCTTTTTCTTTTTTTTACAAATATGTCTTATGACCTTATAAATAAGTATATGTAAATTCTCGGAGTGAGCGAGTATCGAAATCATGATTTGGGACGATAGAGGATAAACTCATAATCACTTGAGCTATCCAGCCCTACTCAATACCTAATCCTTTCTAGATACACGAAACAAAACCTTCTGTACCACCACCTCCAATTAAATTTGTTTTAGTCCACCTATATTACAAAAATTTAATCCACCATAAATCAAGACTGACATATATATATATATACAAGAAGAGGTTAGAGAGTGTTGGAATTCAAGATGTTATGCTAGTGCTTGTTATGTGTAAAGAAGGTATAAGAGTTAATTTATTGTATAAACATTTGAAGCATAAGTGAAACATGAAAAATAATATAACAGAAGAACAAACAACTCTATATTCCTATGTCTTATTCAGCTTGAGATGTTACATTAACATATGAACCTATTATTAGAGGAAAATTTGTACACAAAGTTTTTACTAAGCACCAAAAGTTTATGCTATTAAACTTCAACAACCTTGTTGTCCAACCACCTCTACTTTGTCTTCCAAAAGTAGTGTGAATGTGTTAACATAAACATTATAATTATAAAATTACCCTCAAACTTAAGATGGTTGAAAAATGAACTTGAGTTTGTAAACAAAATCAGCAATAGTGGTAAACGAATGAGCTTCCGAACTGAAGTCAGGATCTAGATGAATCGTCCATGTTTGAATTTGCCGGCCGAAGAATTTACAATCGATCTCAATGTGTGATGTTTGAAAACATAAGTTAACATATATGAATGTTGACTAATATGTGTTTATGTATGTGTTAGTGTTGGTACCCTACAAACAACACTATAATATTTTAGTTCAAGACATTTGAATTATTAATGTTTACTAGTTTAAATCCCGTGTGATGCACGGGTTCATATTAATATTTAAAAAATTTATTTATTCCGTCATATTCTAATTTTTAAAATATTTTTGTAATTATATGATAATTATAAATTTATAATAAAAATAATAGTATAACTTTAGTAGAGTAAGTAGACTGGTTTAACAATTTTTAGTAGTTTATCGGATATATAACATTTTTATTTATTTTTTTAATAATAGGATACGTTGTGGTCGTAGTTTAGTAGAATAAGTAAACTATATCTGGTGGTTTAACAATTTATTATTTTAGCTAATATATTAAACTATTTATTTATTTTCTTTAATAACCAAAATTAGGGAATAACCGTTAAACCGAACTATACACCATTCCGGTTATTATAGTATAGTATAGATGTTCTTTCGATTATTCCCTTTATAATTTATTATGTTTTAATTTAATGCGATATAAATGTTCGATTAATAAATATCCTTGAAATATGATATACATTTTATATCTTTAAGTATGTGACTTAGAAATAAAATTATAAAAATAGTATCAGTATTCCTAAAGGTCTATAGTCAAGTATAATTATTAAGGGATAATAATAATACATTAAGACTAGTGTGTTTGTTGACTGATGATCAAATCTCATTGATTATATGTATAGTGATACTAAATAAAAAATATAGGCAGATGTAAATGTACATGGTGCTGAACTGACCCAATGTGAGATTCTACATGTTTGTTGTGTCATAAGTAACTCTCACAGTTATAATGATGTGATGATATTTAGACTTGAAATCATTATATTTTTATACGAAAATTACTATACTTTGACTACATTAAAAGTTACCATTGACCGAGTAATGATAAACTGTATTTCAAGTATATTATGAATTGTATGAGAAATATGAATGATCTAGAAATGATTTAACCGTTCTATTTTAGGAGTGATATTATTGGCCTCTTGTGTGAGATAGGCTATGAAATGTGTGGTCGCGCTCAAATATTGATTTGATATGATAGTATACTCATTGATCAAGGAAAGCATAATTAAACTATGATGAGAATGACACGTTCCTTGCATGTAGTTTAATCTATAATATGTGGTTAAAAAGATTATATTACATTGTACATTATTCACGAAAGGTTTAATCGATCACCGATTTAATTATTATTGTTTGGGTAGCAATGATGTATTTCTAGATCACCGATTTAATTATTATTTATGATTTTAAATTAGATATTAAATTCGTCGCCAACATAATAGTAACTTATAGGGTCACACACAAATAATGCTTGAAGGATTATTTAATTTATATTGGATTTAAATTAAATCAAAATTAACTCAAATTATATATAACATTAATTAAGTATGACTTAAATAATTAGATACATAATAATATTCGAATTTACTAATATTAATTCTAAAATTATGTTGTTAAGTAATTAATTAAGAATTATTTATAATAAAATAGGATTTTCAAATTAATAATAACTTCTAACTGCTTAAAAGTTATAATTCATTTTTTCACTCTCTATATAATATCTCTTGTGACTGATTTTTACGTGAAGAATTTTATTAAAAAAATCTTAGCCACCAAAAGAGAAAATGAAGAGAGTAAGAAGAAACTAGTTTGTGATAGCACTCATCCAATTCTTGAGTTTAAGTATTCGTGTGGATACCGATAGAGCGTAGATCGCGAGAGCGGGATTCGTGGTGATTGAATAAGATTTGAATCTCCATTAGTACTCAACCAATTTGTAATATTTCTTAAGGTAAACAATCTGATCTATGAATTAAATATATTTTTCGCATAGATCCTGCATTGGTTTTTTATTCTGATTTTTACGATTTTTTAATTACAGTTTCCGTTGCGTTTAATGCCTCGAAACCCTTCAATGACATTATAGCTACTTGCCAAAAGTGTTTAATTTATTTATCTGTTTACATTTTTTACAATATATAAGCATATATGCATTACATGATATTTTGATGTTGATACAAGATGTATATATATATATGTTAAGGTAACATTTGTTTAATGACCAGCTCTGTCTTGTTTATCAATGATTATCTCTACTTCAATACCTAATCCTTTCTTTTTTTGACAAGTATATGTAAATTCTCGGAGTGTGCGAGTATCGAACCCAGGATCTGGGACAACATAGGATAAACTCATAATCACTTGAGCTATCTAATCGTGCTCAATACCTAATCCTTTTTAGATACACTAAACCAAATATTCTATACCAACACCTACAATCAAATATTTTTAGTCCACCTATATATTACAAAAATTTAATCCACCACAAACCAAAATTAACATATATATATACAAGAAGAGGTTAGAGAGTGTTGGAATTAGGACCTTATGTTAGTGCTTGTTATGTGTAAAGAACGTAGAAGAGTTAATTTATTGTATAAGCACTTGAAGCATAAATGAAGTATGAACAACAATGTAAGAGAAGAACAAACAACTCTATAGTGCTATGGCTTATTCAGCTTGAGATGTTACATTAACATATGAACCTATTCATAGAGGAAAATGAGTACACAAAGTCTTTACCAAACATCAAAAGTCCATGCTATTAAACTTCAACAACCTTGTTGTCCAACCACTTCTACTTTGTCTACCAAAAGTAGTGAATATGTTAACATAAACATTATAGTTCCAACATAGATAAAATGGCAAAAGGCATTTGTCGCATCTGCGGCGAGTATTATAAAAGATTGCAGCATTATCAAGTTCATAAAAGCACAATTGTTTATAGTTGAAATATAAAGGAATTCTTTTTGTGCTTATTGTGTTGCAGTGCTCTTGCTTTATTTGGATGCTAGATTGTTTAGATAAATGTAGCATTTGAGCTTCAATTTATGAACTAGCATAATAACCCGTGCGAGGCACGAGTCATTTTCTAGAATTTTTTTATGAATCATGCAATTATAATATTCTTAGTTGTTTTATTATTTGTAAATGTTGTACAATATCTAACATATATCAAATACAAGTTGATTATTTATCAATGTGTATTATTTTCATACAAGAAATTACCAAATTATACAATATTTCTAATATAGCTCATTAAGCAAAAAATATATATATATAGATATTATGGTTTATGTTGTATAATTTGTATTTAATGAATCAATATAAACAGGGTAGTTATTGTACGTTTAAAATGAAATGATTAAACTTAATATGTAGAATGTCGTTAGTATGTTTACAAAGAAAAAGTTAAAAATTAACATATATGTTTAATACAGAGTTGACCAAAAGTTTTAAATTTTATTTAATTATAGTATATGTACTGGTCTATATTATTATTGATTTCACTACCAACTTACAATTAACTTATTCAATTTAAAAAGATAAAAAATGCAAAATTGAAGTCATAATGACTTGCAATTATAATATACAATAATGTAAAATTTACACTACTGTTAATATAAAAGTTGATTTTAATGAAAAATGTTAGTTTTTGAAATTTAACGTATGTATGTATGGAAAAATGTTAGTTTTTTATTTACACTATTGTTAACAAAGTAAGATTAAATTGTATGTGTGTGTGAGCATGTAAATTATCGTATATTACATTTTTTAGTAAATTACGATGTTTTTAATTATTTATATGCTAAATATTTGATTTATGTATATGTATAATCATTATTTACATCTAATGAGGCAATTGATTACTTAAATAACATCCACCTATAATTATTCAAAAATTAAAATTATGTAATAAATAAATTGCGATAATTTATATATGGTATTCACATTATCACTGACAAGTATCCATATCTATTTTTTACGCAACCGAGTATCAATCATGGTGGTAACACAAAAAGTAAATTATATATTGTAAAGATTTATTATTGACATTCATGGTTTTTTTCAAGAAATCGGAGGAAAAATTGTAATTAAATCGTTATTTAATCCGCTTTTAAATTTTTTTAGTACGAATGTAATATTTCTTCATATAATAATTTCATAACATTGTATACAATTCATCTAAAATTAAATAGTTTTCAATTCAATAAAGTTTTATGAATATCAGATGAACTAGATAATTCCTTCAAACTATTGAACAATATATATTTTCTATAAATAATATAAGATGCATTGAATCAAATGCTACAATATAATACAGATATAACTTTTATTTGAATAATTCAAAATATTTGTACAATATTATCTTGATCAATGAATATTACTTATCTGAAAGAATTCTTTTTTTAAAAGCTAGTTTTTTATAGTAAAAAATGAAAAAATAAATCGATTAAATATATATTCGTAGTTTTAACAAATCTTGTGAGATCTCGAATATTTTTAAAATGGGGACTAAGTTCCAAAAATAATAATGCACTGCTAGTGAAGTTAGTAATTTTAATACAAATAATCAATTGTCTTGATTCTATAAAGACCTCAAAACACATTAATTTATATTAACATAAGATATTAAAAAAATTCACATTATTGGTAAGATATTTTAGCCGAGCTTTTAATTTAAATTTACTAAAAGTAGAATATGACGATGTTTTTCGAGTATTTTTTGAATAATGGGCCAAGTTCTGATTTTAAATTCGAAATAAACTAAAATGAATTGACTAATTATAATTCGAACTTATCTAAATATGTAATACAAATATAGATTATTTATATATAAGCGATTCTATTTTTAATATTTTCTTTAAAAATTATATATGTACATTTTAATTATTTTTTATAATAAAAATATATTAAAAATAAGATAATAATCCATTTATGTATTATGCCTAACTTTATATCTAGAATTCAATTCTTTAAAATTAAATATACAAATATTCAAGTTACTATCTTTTTTGGTGGAATTCAACTAATTATCTTTAAAGTTAAATAAAATATTAATTTACCACACTTATATATTATGTGTTTGATAAAAAGCACATGTGATAATATGGTGTAGTGATATGAGGCTATATATGTTAATAAAATATCTCAATTTTGATTCACACAAACCACATGTTTTATATAAATATTAAAAACATGGGTAATTTAGTCTTTTAAATGAGATTTTTTTAACTCAGGAATTTTATCCCCTTGTTATCCTATTATATATAGAAGAGAGTAGTTATTTTGTTTTTGGATTATTTAATAGTATAAGATCACATTGAGACCTTTTTTTTAATATCTTAAATTCTAAAAAAAATAAAATAAAATATGGTATTTGAGCTCAGCTAAAGGAGCGGTTTCATGTTCAAGTCCTTCCCCCAACGGATACAATTTTCAGATATAGGGGCAGTTTAGAAGAAATGAATCTTGTTTGTGTTAGAAAATTAGGATTTTAGAGCTTAATTTAATTATGTTCTTGATGTTAATCCTAAAATCTAATGATTGAAAATTGTTCAATGATATTTGAACTTAAATTTTCATGTATGGTTTTAAGAATTTTCTTAATGAAATTCATATGAAATGAGAGTTGAAAGTAGCTTGGAAAAGCTTGGAAAATTTGAGAATGTTTGTCCCACATTGAAATAAATAAAGGGGGTTGTGTGCTTCATGCGCGCACACACACACGCGCCGCCGCCCCGCCACGCCACGCACCGCACCGCACCGGACCGGACCGGGTCGAAGGGCGATTTGGGTGAATGTCTCGGCGTCTCGCGTACGCGAGGCGACCTGGGCGAGGATTTTATTTATTTGAGAATTATTTTAATTCGAATTTATTTATCGGTGACTGGATTGTTGGGCTGGGTTTGATACTGAAAGTCACTTTGTTAGTGGGCTTAGTCTAAATACCTTGAACCTGGACTAATATAATCTGATCTGTAACTGATGAATAAAATCAGAACTTAAGTTCTGATATCAGAACTTAAGTTAAGTTCTGAGATATCATATTATCAGAATTTAAGTTCTGATTTTATTCATCAGTTACAGATCAGATTATATTAGTCCAGGTTCAAGGTATTTAGACTAAGCCCACTAACAAAGTGACTTTCAGTATCAAACCCAGCCCAACAATTTATAATATTCCAATCACTGATAAATAAATTCGAATTAAAATTAATTCTCAAATAAATAAAATCCTCGCCCAGGTCGCCTCGCGTACGCGAGACGCCGAGACATTCGCTCAAATCGCCCTTCGACCCGGTCCGGTCCGGTGCGGTGCGGTGCGTGGCGGGGCGGGGCGCGCGCGCGTGTGTGTGTGCGCGCGTGAAGCACACAACAACACAATGGACCATCACACACCTTAGTAGTTGTATACTACTCATATGGGTAATACTATATAAAGCACACAACCCCCTTTATTTATTTCAATGTGGGACAAACATTCTCAAATTTTTTCAAGCTTTTCCAAGCTACTTTCAACTCTCATTTCATATGGATTTTATTAAGAAAATTCTTAAAACCATACATGAAAATTTAAGTTCAAATATCATTGAACAATTTCCAGTCATTAGATTTTAGGATTAACATCAAGAACATAATTAAATTAAGCTCTGAAATCCTAATTTTCTAACAATCCCCCACAAATCCATACAGAAATGTGATCAATTTCCCATCATGACTTGTTTTTTTCAGAGTCGGTACCCTTCCGGGTTTGAACCCTCCTAATTCCTCTACTTCAATGGCTATCGGACTCAAATGGAATATTTCACCTTGAATCTTAATCCGTTTAGTATAACCATATTCCATAGACGACGACAAGTCAAAGGTTATGGTGCCAATCTACGGCTTTGAGACATTAATGGTCATGTCTCGATCCTGTTCGTCGAATGCTTCAAGGATTAAACCTATCCTCTAATTGCGACCACACAATTACATTCGCTTAGCTGGGCATCTCCAGAGATATACTGCCTCTATCTCGTCAAATGACTTGATCCCATTCAGAGTTTTAACACTCTTGCTTTTCTGGCAGTGTCAGTACCTTCTAGATTTACAGGGGATAGACTCAGATACTATAATATCATCTATGTAGCAAAGGTACTACCAACTCATCCTTACAGTTTGTTATTACCCATTGAATACACTTCGAGGGATCTCCTCTCATGTGTATTGGGTTCCCACTGTTGATGAATTATGATGGGTTGACAATCCCATCCCCAACCTTGACTTAAGGACCACTGCAGGTTCCAGTCCTTTAGTAAGAGGATCAGCTATATTATTCTGAGTTCCTATGAACTCTATAGCTATGATCCTATCAGTCACTAAACCCCTTATAGACTTGAGTCTAACTTGGATGTGTCTCTTAGTTTTAGCATTATGCTTTTTACTGCTAATCTTGTCGATAGTTGTTCGACTATCACAGTGAATAGCAATAGCAGGAAGTGGTCTGCTTACTACAGGTATTGCAGACATAAGTCCGTGTAACCATTCAGCCTCCGTCCCTGTGGCATCAAGTGCACATAACTCAGCCTCAAAAGTAGACCGAGTAACTATAGTCTGTCTGCTTGACTTCCAGGATATTGCTCCACCAGCCAAGGTGAACACGTATCCAGTCACTCCATTGGAACCAGACTTCTTAGCTATCCAACTTGCATCACTGTACCCTTCAAGCACACCAGGAAATCTCCTGTAGTGTAAACTAAGGTACATTGTGCCTTTTAGATATCTAAGTACTCTATCAAGAGCATCCCAATGAGTTCTGTTTGGACAGCTTGTATATCTAGCCAATTTAGACACAGAATATGAAATATCTGGTATAGTGCAGTTAGCAAGATACTGCAAGCTCCCAATAATCTGAGAATACCTTAACTGAGACACAGGCACTCCTGAAGTATTCTTGACAAGGGAAACTTTCGAATCATAAGGTGTACTAGCGATTCTACACTGTGAATAACCATATTTCTCAAGTATAGATTTCTCTATATAATGAGATTGAGTCAAGGTTATTCCTTCAGTGGACTGAATCAGTTTGATTCCAAGAATCACACTTGCCTCACTCATATCCTTCATTTCAAAATGCCTTTTCAAGAATTCTTTAGTCTCGTTAATAATCTCAATATTGGTTCCAAACAGTAAAATGTCATCCACATATAGGCACAAAATAACACACTCATTACCTTTAACTTTAGTGTAGACACACTTATCACTTTCATTAATCTTATAACTGAAAGGCAATATAGTTTCATCAAACTTTTTATGCCAATCTCTGGGAGCTTGTTTCAAGCCATAGATGGACTTGATCAACTTACAGACTTTCCTTTCATTGCCTGATGCAACAAATCCATCAGGCTGATCCATATAAATCTCTTCCTCAAGTTCACCATGAAGAAAAGCCGTCTTTACATCCATCTGATGGATGATAAGACCATGGACTGAAGCCAATGCTATAAGCATTCAGATTGTTACCATTCTTGCAACCGGAGAGTATGTATCAAAATAATCAATTCCTTCCTTTTGCTTAAAACCCTTAGCTACCAATCTAGCTTTGTACTTATCTATTGAGCCGTCAGGGTTCAACTTCCTTTTAAAGACCCATTTGCACCCAATAGTAGAACACCCAGGAGGGAGATCAACCAACTCCCATGTTCCATTAGAAACAATAGAGTCAATTTCACTATTGACAGCGCCCTTCCAGTGCCTTGACTCAGAAGAATCCATAGCTTGCCGGAAAGTTAAAGGTTCATCCTCGATATTGTAAATGATGAAATCACCTCCAAAATCCTTGACTACCTTTGAACACTTACTTCTCCTTGGTTCCTCTAGTTCCTTCGGACTAGAGCTACTACTAGGTTCCGCCCCCACATTTATCATCTTTTCCACATGATCAGGAATAGAACTTGATGTGTGAGTAGGATCTTCCTCAGAAGTCGTTTCAAGTATTCCAGTCTTGATAGGGTAGACATCCTCAAAGAATGTCGCATCTCGAAATTCAACTATCGTGTTTGCCACTATACCATCTATGTCAGATTTTTACACTAAAAATCTCATAGCTGTAGTGGTTTCAAGATAGCCCAGAAAGATACAGTCAACAGTCTTTGGACCTAGTTTCTTTCTCTTGTGTTCAGGAACAAGCACCTTAGCAAGGCACCCCCACACACGAAGATACTTAAGACTAGTCATCCTGCCTTTCCATAACTCCAAGGGTGTTTTATCCATGTGTTTCAGAGGGACTCTATTCAAAATATGGCAAGCCGTATTTAGAGCCTCTCCCCACATGTATTTAGGCAACCCAGAGTTAATAAGCATACTATTAATCATATCTTTAAATGTTATGTTCTTTCGCTCAGCAACCCCATTAGACTCAGGTGTGTATGGTGGAGTAACTTCATGAACTATACCATTGTTTGCACAAAATTCATTAAAAGCATTACTCGTATACTCACCACCTCTATCAGATCTCAATCTTTTAAGTAGCTTACTAGTTTGTTTTTCTACTTCAGTTTTATATATAATAAATTTACTAAGTGCTTCATCCTTATGTCTAAGTAAATAAACATAACAGTATCTACTACTATCATCTATAAAAGTAATGAAGTATCTAAACTGGTCCTTGGTCAACATACCACCAAATTCACAAATATCAGTGTGTACTAAATCTAACAAGTCTGAATCCCTAACAACGTTATGAAAAGGTTTCCTTATCTGTTTAGCAGACACACATACTTGACATTTAGAATTCTTTTCTATGGTATATTTTGGAATCAACTCTAAGTTCATCATGTTCTTAAGAGCACCAAAGTTTAAATGACCTAGTCTAGCATGCCATATATTTGAGGATTCAATACAGTTAACAGTAGGAATAACATTATTATTCAAATTTCCCAAAACGGGATCCGCATTAATAACAAATAAACCATTTGACAAGTAACCATTGCCAAAGAATGTACCAGTGTGAATAAGAACTACTTTATTACACTTGAATGAAATTTCAAAACCACTAGAAACTAAACAGCTTCCACTTATTATATTTCTACGCATGTTGGGAACATGATGCACTCTCGTCAGAGATAGAATACGTCCTGAAGGGAACTTCAGATCCACGTTTCCAACTCCATGTACTTGAGCAACACTAGCATTCCCCATCTTCACAGTCATGCTATGACTCTGTTCATAAGATACAAATAAACTAATATCAGCACAAATATGTACATTAGCTCCAGTATCTATCAACCATTCATTTGACAGATAGGTAGAAAATATCACAGGGTTGTAGGATACATACCGGTCAACGTCGGTTTCAGAAGCCGTAGCCTCACCAACAACCATGTTCACTACAGGCCCACTTGCGGTTCCAAGCACAACATTTGCTTGCGCTACCTCGGTTTTCTTCGCTTTCTTCGTAGGGCAGTCCTTACTCCAGTGCCCAACCTGCCCACAAGACCAGCATGGTTTGTTTGCCTTGGGTTTCTTGGCCTTGTCCTTGTCACTCTTAGGTTTATTACTATTAGATTTCTTTGCAAAAGCCTTCCTCTTTTGTCCTACAGTTGCTATGTTTACCTTCGAGGTACCGTGTTCAGTTGGCATCACATGTCCCTGTTTGGACTTGTGTTGTTCTTGCACCGAGATGTCCAACATAAGGTTGGTCCAGGTGATCTCTCCTTTCTGTCTTTTCAGGGAGAGAGAGAACTCTTCCCAAGACTTCGGGAGTTTTTCAATCACACTCATCACCTTAAACTTCTCCGGGAGATTCATTCCAGACTCCTTCAAAGCATGCACTATCATCTCGAACTCATGCACCTGCTCAGTCATAGACTTATTGTCCACCAGCTTGAACTCGAGGAACCTTGCCACAGAATACTTTTCCAGACCTTGTGAGTCAGTATTATGTGTCTGGTCCAGCTTCTCCCATAAGAGTTTTGCAGAGTAGGCATCAGAAGAATAGACATCAAACAAAGTGTTTGTTAGTGCCGCCAGAATGGACGCCCTAGCCACTCCATCCTTCTCAGCCCACTTCGCAAAAGCCTTAACTGTGTCAGCCTTCTCTTGATCCACTACTGGTTTCTCATATTCCACAACCGGCCACAGACCCTTTATAGTCAACCACAACTTCATCCTTTTCTGCCAGCGAGAAAAGCCAATGCCACCGTTGAATTTCTCCGGTAAACCGGTTAGTTCAACAGCCTGTGGGAAACTATAGGTGGTCCAATCAATGGCCCCAGCAGTTGCACCCGAACTGCTACCACCACCAACGATAACCTCACTTTCGTTAACCATTATACTAAATTCTACATAACTAATATTCTCTTCAAGAATGTTGTAAATCTCACTAACAAATATAGCAACATAGAAGCAAGTGTATAAAGAATTTAGCAAGTTTAGGCCAAGACCACAGTTAACAAAACAAAACATGCAGGTAAACAAAATCAGTAACTGAAATAACGAAGAGAGAAAGAAAGATGTACCCGAAACCATAGTTTTTAACAGTGACTGAAATAAAGGTTCACAGATACAAAATGCCAAGAAAAATGATCACAGCTGAGTCACCAGGCCTTGCTCGAAGTCCTGGCTGCTCTTGAAGAGAATATTGCCCCTACCTGCTGCGTTTGGGATGCGCACAATATCTCCACCAGGATAAAACAACTCGGAGTTTATGTTAACAGCAGCAACAAAAGCTCCACTTCGACCAGCACCTCAGTCGCCGGAAAATATCAGCACTTCAGGACTTGTGGGAGAGAAATGCAGAGAGGTTGAAGAGAAGAGAAGAGAATGTAGTGTGTATGTCACAGATACATTCAGTTTAGCCTCTATTTATAGGAGAGGAAAAATGAAACTGTCAACACACTTATTGTCTGAATTAAACTGCTTCATTAATGAAAAAATCAAAACTGATCAGATTTTGAATTTAAATTATTTGTAACAGCTGTTCTCATTAACACCCATTAAAGCCCACATTATTATCAGAACTTAAGTTAATTTCTGATCTGATATCAGAACTTAAGTTAATTTCTGATCTGATATCAGAACTTAAGTTAAGTTTTGATATTAGAACTTAAGTTAAGTTCTGAGATATCATATTATCAGAACTTAAGTTCTGATTTTATTCATCAGTTACAGATCAGATTATATTAGTCCAGGTTCAAGGTATTTAGACTAAGCCGACTAACAAAGTGACTTTCAGTATCAAACCCAGCCCAACAATTTATAATATTCCAATCACTGATAAATAAATTCGAATTAAAATTAATTCTCAAATAAATAAAATCCTCGCCCAGGTCGCCTCGCGTACGCGAGACGCCGAGACATTCGCCTAAATCGCCCTTCGACCCGGTCCGGTCCGGTGCGGGGCGTGGCGTGGCGGGGCGGGGCGCGCGTGTGTGTGTGTGTGTGCGCGTGAAGTACACAACAACACAATGGACCATCACACAGGTGTTAATGTGAAAAGCTGTTACTAATAATTTAAATTCAAAATCTGATCAGTTTTGATTTTTTCATTAATGAAGCAGTTTAATTCAGACATTAAGTGTGTTGACAGTTTCATTTTTCCTCTCCTATAAATAGAGGCTAAACTGAATGTATAAGATATATACACACTACATTCTCTTATCTTCTCTTCAACCTCTCTGCATTTCTCTCCCAAAAGTCCTGAAGTGCTGATATTTTCCGGCGACTGAGGTGCTGGTCGAAGTGGAGCTTTTGTTGCTGCTGTTAATATAAACTCCGAGCTGTTTTATCCTGGTGGAGATATTGTGCGCATCCCAAACGCAGCAGATAGGGGCAATATTCTCTTCAAGAGCAGCCAGGACTTCGAGCAAGGCCTGGTGACTCAGCTGTGATCATTTTTCTTGGCATTTTGTATCTGTGAACCTTTATTTCAGTCTCTGTTAAAAGCTATGGTTTCGGGTACATCTTTCTTTCTCTCTTCGTTATTTCAGTTACTGATTTTGTTTACCTGCATGTTTTGTTTTGTTAACTGTGGTCTTGGCCTAAACTTGCTAAATTCTTTATACACTTGCTTCTATGTTGCTATATTTGTTAGTGAGATTTACAACATTCTTGAAGAGAATATTAGTTATATAGAATTTAGCATAATGGTTAACGAAAGTGAGGTTATCGTTGGTGGTGGTAGCAGTTCGGGTGCAACTGCTGGGGCCATTGATTGGACCACCTATAGTTTCCCACAGGCTGTTGAACTAACCGGTTTACCGGAGAAATTCAACGGTGGCATTGGCTTTTCTCGCTGGCAGAAAAGGATGAAGTTGTGGTTGACTATAAAGGGTCTGTGGCCGGTTGTGGAATATGAGAAACCAGTAGTGGATCAAGAGAAGGCTGACACAGTTAAGGCTTTTGCGAAGTGGGCTGAGAAGGATGGAGTGGCTAAGGCGGCCATTCTGGCGGCACTAACAAACACTTTGTTTGATGTCTATTCTTCTGATGCCTACTCTGCAAAACTCTTATGGGAGAAGCTGGACCAGACACATAATACTGACTCACAAGGTCTGGAAAAGTATTCTGTGGCAAGGTTCCTCGAGTTCAAGCTGGTGAACAATAAGTCTATGACTGAGCAGGTGCATGAGTTCGAGATGATAGTGCATGCTTTGAAGGAGTATGGAATGAATCTCCCGGAGAAGTTTAAGGTGATGAGTGTGATTGAAAAACTCCCAAAGTCTTGGGAAGAGTTCTCTCCCTCCCTGAAAAGACAGAAAGGAGATATCACCTGGACCAACCTTATGCTGGACATCTCGGTGCAAGAACAACATAAGTCCAAACAGGGACATGTGATGCCAACTGAACACGGTACCTCGAAGGTAAACATAGCAACTGTAAGACAAAAGAGGAAGGCTTTTGCTAAGAAATCTAATAGTAATAAACCTAAGAGTGACAAGGACAAGGCCAAGAAACCCAAGGCAAACAAACCATGCTGGTCTTGTGGGCAGGTTGGGCACTGGAGTAAGGACTGCCCTACGAAGAAAGCGAAGAAAACCGAGGTAGCGCAAGCAAATGTTGTGCTTGGAACCGCAAGTGGACCTGTAGTGAACATGGTTGTTGGTGAGGCTACGGCTTCTGAAACCGACGTTGACCGGTATGTATCCTACAACCCAGTAATATTTTCTACCTATCTGTCAAATGAATGGTTGATAGATACTGGAGCTAATGAACATATTTGTGCTGATATTAGTTTATTTGTATCTTATCAACAGAGTCATAGCCTGACTGTGAAGATGGGGAATGCTAGTGTTGCTCAAGTACATGGAGTTGGAAACGTGGATCTGAAGTTCCCTTCAGGACGTAATCTATCTCTGACGAGAGTGCATCATGTTCCCAACATGCGTAGAAATATAATAAGTGGAAGCTGTTTAGTTTCTAGTGGTTTTGAAATTTCGTTCAAGTGTAATAAAGTAGTTCTTATTCACACTGGTACATTCTTTGGCAAGGGTTACTTGTCAAAAGGTTTATTTGTTATTAATGCGGATCCCGTTTTGGGAAATTTGAATAATAATATTATTCCTACTGTTAACTGTATTGAATCCTCAAATATATGGCATGCTAGACTAGGTCATTTAAACTTTGGTGCTCTTAAGAACATGATGAACTTAGAGTTGATTCCAAAATATACCATAGAAAAGAATTCTAAATGTCAAGTATGTGTGTCTGCTAAACAGATAAGGAAACCTTTTCATAACGTTGTTAGGGATTCAGACTTGTTAGATTTAGTACACACTGATATTTGTGAATTTGGTGGTGTGTTGACCAAGGACCAGTTTAGATACTTCATTACTTTTATAGATGATAGTAGTAGATACTGTTATGTTTATTTACTTAGACATAAGGATGAAGTACTTAGTAAATTCATTATATATAAAACTGAAGTAGAAAAACAAACTAGTAAGCTACTTAAAAGATTGAGATCTGATAGAGGTGGTGAGTATACGAGTAATGCTTTTAATGAATTTTGTGCAAACAATGGTATAGTTCATGAAGTTACTCCACCATACACACCTGAGTCTAATGGGGTTGCTGAGCGAAAGAACAGAACATTTAAAGATATGATTAATAGTATGCTTATTAACTCTGGGTTGCCTAAATACATGTGGGGAGAGGCTCTAAATACGGCTTGCCATATTTTGAATAGAGTCCCTCTGAAACACATGGATAAAACACCCTTGGAGTTATGGAAAGGCAGGATGACTAGTCTTAAGTATCTTCGTGTGTGGGGGTGCCTTGCTAAGGTGCTTATTCCTGAACACAAGAGAAAGAAACTAGGTCCAAAGACTGTTGACTGTATCTTTCTGGGCTATCTTGAAACCACTACAGCTATGAGATTTTTAGTGTTAAAATCCGACATAGATGGTATAGTGGCAAACACGATAGTTGAATTTCGAGATGCGACATTCTTTGAGGATGTCTACCCTATGAAGAATGGAATACCTAAAACGACTTCTGAGGAAGATCCTACTCACACATCAAGTTCTATTCCTGATCATGTGGAAAAGATGACAAATATGGGGGCGGAACCTAGTAGTAGCTCTAGTCCTAAGGAACTAGAGGAACGAAGGAGAAGTAAGCGTTCAAAGGTAGTCAAGGATTTTGGAGGTGATTTCATCATTTACAATATCGAGGAGGAACCTTTAACTTTCCGGCAAGCTATGGATTCTTCTGAGTCAAGGCACTGAAAGGGCGCTGTCAAGAGTGAAATTGACTCTATTGTTTCTAATGTTTCTAATGGAACATGGGAGTTGGTTGATCTCCCTCCCGGGTGTTCTACTATTGGGTGCAAATGGGTCTTTAAAAGGAAGTTGAACCCTGACGGCTCAATAGATAAGTACAAAGCTAGATTGGTAGCTAAGGGTTTTAAGCAAAAGGAAGGAATTGATTATTTTGATACATACTCTCCGGTTGCAAGAATGGTAACAATCTGAATGCTTATAGCATTGGCTTCAGTCCATGGTCTTATCATCCATCAGATGGATGTAAAGACGGCTTTTCTTCATGGTGAACTTGAGGAAGAGATTTATATGGATCAGCCTGATAGATTTGTTGCATCAGGCAATGAAAGGAAAGTATGTTAGTTGATCAAGTCCATCTATGGCTTGAAACAAGCTCCCAGAGATTGGCATAAAAAGTTTGATGAAACTATATTGCCTTTCAGTTATAAGATTAATGAAAGTGATAAGTGTGTCTACACTAAAGTTAAAGGTAATGAGTGTGTTATTTTGTGCCTATATGTGGATGACATTTTATTGTTTGGAACTAATATTGAGATTATTAACGAGACTAAAGAATTCTTGAAAAGACATTTTGAAATGAAGGATATGGGTGAGGCAAGTGTGATTCTTGGAATCAAATTGATTCAGTCCACTGAAGGAATAACCTTGACTCAATCTCATTAAATAGAGAAATCTATACTTGAGAAATATGGTTATTCACAGTGTAGAATCGCTAGTACACCTTATGATTTGAAAGTTGCCCTTGTCAAGAATACTTCAGGAGTGCCTGTGTCCCAGTTAAGGTATTATCAGATTATTGGGAGCTTGCAGTATCTTGCTAACTGTACTAGACCAGATATTTCATATTCTGTATCTAAATTGGCTAGATATACAAGCTGTCCAAACAGAACTCATTGGGATGTTCTTGATAGAGTACTTAGATATCTAAAAGGCACAATGTACCTTAGTTTACACTACAGGAGATTTCCTGGTGTGCTTGAAGGGTACAGTGATGCAAGTTGGATAGCTAAGAAGTCTGGTTCCAATGGAGTGACTGGATACGTGTTCACCTTGGCTGGTGGAGCAATATCCTGGAAGTCAAGCAGACAGACTATTGTTACTCGGTCTACTTTTGAGGCTGAGTTGTGTGCACTTGATGCCACAGGGACGGAGGCTGAATGGTTACACGAACTTATGTCTGCAATACCTGTAATAAGCAGACCGCTTCCTGCTATTGCTATTCACTGTGATAGTCGAACAACTATCGACAAGATTAGCAGTAAAAAGCATAATGCTAAAACTAAGAGACACATCCAAGTTAGACTCAAGTCTATAAGGGGTTTAGTGACTGATAGGATCATAGCTATAGAGTTCATAGGAACTCAGAATAATATAGCTGATGCACTTACTAAAGGACTAGAACCTGCAGTGGTCCTTAAGTCAAGGTTGGGGATGGGACTGTCAACCCATCATAATTTATCAACAGTGGGAACCCAATGCACATGAGAGGAGATCCCTCGAAGTGTATTCAATGGGTAATAACAAGCTGTAAGGATGAATTGGAAGTACCTTTGCTACATAGTTGATACTATAGTATCTGAGTCTATCCCCTGTAAACCTAGAAGGTACTGACACTGCCAGAAAAGCAAGAGTGGTAAAACTCTGAATGGGATCAAGTCATTTGACGAGATAGAGGCAGTATATCTCGGGAGATGCCCAGCTAAGCGAATGTAATTGTGTGGTCGCAATTAGAAGATAGGGTTAATCCTTGAAGCATTCGACGAACAGGATCGAGACATGACCATTAATGTCTCAAAGCCGTAGATTGGCACCATAACCTTGACTTGTCGTCGTCTATGGAATATGGTTATACTAAACGGATTAAGATTCAAGGTGAAACATTCCATCTGAGTCCGATAGCCATTGAAGTAGAGGAATTAGGAGGGTTCAAACCCGGAAGGGTACCGACTCTGAAAAACAAGTCATGATGGGAAATTGATCGCATTTCTGTATGGATTTGTGGGGGATTGTTAGAAAATTAGGATTTTAGAGCTTAATTTAATTATGTTCTTGATGTTAATCCTAAAATCTAATGATTGGAAATTGTTCAATGATATTTGAACTTAAATTTTTATGTATGGTTTTAAGAATTTTCTTAATGAAATCCATATGAAATGAGAGTTGAAAGTAGCTTGGAAAAGCTTGGAAAAATTTGAGAATGTTTATCCCACATTGAAATAAATAAAGGGGGTTGTGTGCTTTATATGGTATTACCCACATGAGTAGTATACAACTACTAAGGTATGTGATGGTCCATTGTGTTGTTGTGTGCTTCACGCGCGCACACACACACACACGCGCGCCCCGCCCCGCCACGCCACGCACCGCACCGGACCGGACCGGATCGGGTCGAGTCGAAGGGCGATTTGGGCGAATGTCTCGGCATCTCGCGTACACGAGGCGACCTGGGCGAGGATTTTATTTATTTGAGAATTATTTTAATTCGAATTTATTTATCGGTGACTGGATTATTGGGCTGGGTACTGAAATAGGCTAAGTCACTTTGTTAGTGAGCTTAGTCTAAATACATTGAACCTGCAAATAATCTGATCTGTAACAAGTTCTGATTTAACAAGTTCTGATATCAGAATCAAAACTTAAGTACTGATGAATCAAATCAGAACTTAACTTAAGTTCTGATAATAATGTGGGTGTTAATGAGAACAGCTGTTACAAATAATTTAAATTCAAAATCTGATCAGTTTTGATTTTTTCATTAATGAAGCAGTTTAATTCAGACATTAAGTGTGTTGACAGTTTCATTTTTCCTCTCCTATAAATAGAGGCTAAACTGAATGTATCTGTGATATACACACTACATTCTCTTCTCTTCAACCTCTCTGCATTTCTCTCCCACAAGTCCTGAAGTGCTGATATTTTCCGGCGACTGAGGTGCTGGTCGAACTGGAGCTTTTGTTGCTGCTGTTAACATAAACTCCGAGTTGTTTTATCCTGGTGGAGATATTATGCGCATCCCAAACGCAGCAGGTAGGGGCAATATTCTCTTCAAGAGCAGCCAGGACTTCGAGCAAGGCCTGGTGACTCAGCTGTGATCATTTTTCTTGGCATTTTGTATCTGTGAACCTTTATTTCAGTCACTGTTAAAAGCTATGGTTTCGGGTACATCTTTCTTTCTCTCTTCGTTATTTCAGTTACTGATTTTGTTTACCTGCATGTTTTGTTTTGTTAACTGTGGTCTTGGCCTAAACTTGTTAAATTCTTTATACACTTACTTCTATGTTGCAATATTTGTTAGTGAGATCTACAACATTATCTCATTGCTGCGTTTGGGATGCGTACAATATCTCCACCAGGATAAAATAGCTCGGAGTTTATGTTAACAGCAGCAACAAAAGCTCCACTTAGACCAGCACCTCAGTCGCCGGAAAATATCAGTACTTCAGGACTTTTGGGAGAGAAATGCAGAGAGGTTGAAGAGAAGAAAAGAGAATGTAGTGTGTATATGATACATTCACTTTAACCTCTATTTATAGGAGAGGAGAAAATGAAACTGTCCACACACTTAATGTCTGAATTAAACTGCTTCATTAATAAAAAATCAAAACTGATCAGATTTTGAATTTAAATTACTTGTAACAGCTTTTCACATTAACACCCATTAAAGCCCACACTATTATCAGAACTTAAGTTAATTTCTGATCTGATATCAGAACTTAAGTTAATTTCTGATCTGATATCAGAACTTAAGTTAAGTTCTGATATCAGAATTTAAGTTAAGTTCTGAGATATCATATTATCAGAACTTAAGTTCTGATTTTATTCATCAGTTACAGATCAGATTATATTAGTCCAGGTTCAAGGTATTTAGACTAAGCCCACTAACAAAGTGACTTTCAGTATCAAACCCAGCCCAACAATTTATAATAATCCAATCACTGATAAATAAATTCGAATTAAAATTAATTCTCAAATAAATAAAATCCTCGCCCAGGTCGCCTCGCGTACGCGAGACGTCGAGACATTCGCCCAAATTGCCCTTCGACCCGACCCGACCCGGTGCGGTGCGGTGCGTGGCGTGGCGGGGCGGCGGCACGTGTGTGTGCGCGCGCGTGAAGCACACAACAACACAATGGACCATCACACACCTTAGTAGTTGTATACTACTCATGTGGGTAATACCATATAAAGCACACAACCCCCTTTATTTATTTCAATGTGGGACAAACATTCTAAAATTTTTCCAAGCTTTTCCAAGCTACTTTCAACTCTCATTTCATATGGATTTCATTAAGAAAATTCTTAAAACCATACATGAAAATTTAAGTTCAAATATCATTGAACAATTTCCAATCATTAGATTTTAGGATTAACATCAAGAACATAATTAAATTAAGCTCTAAAATTCTAATTTTCTAACAATCCCCCACAAATCCATACAGAAATGTGATCAATTTCCCATCATGACTTGTTTTTTCAGAGTCGGTACCCTTCCGGGTTTGAACCCTCCTAATTCCTCTACTTCAATGGCTATCGGACTCAGATGGAATGTTTCACCTTGAATCTTAATCCGTTTAGTATAACCATATTCCATAGACGACGACAAGTCAAAGGTTATGGTGCCAATCTACGGCTTTGAGACATTAATGGTCATGTCTCGATCCTGTTCGTCGAATGCTTCAAGGATTAACCCTATCCTCTAATTGCGACCACACAATTATATTCGCTTAGATGGGCATCTCCAGAGATATACTGCCTCTATCTCGTCAAATGACTTGATCCCATTCAGAGTTTTACCACTCTTGCTTTTCTGGAAGTGTCAGTACCTTCTAGGTTTACAGGGGATAGACTCAGATACTCTAATATCATCTATGTAGCAAAGGTACTACCAACTCATCCTTACAGCTTGTTATTACCCATTGAATACACTTCGAGGGATCTCCTCTCATGTGTATTGGGTTCCCACTGTTGATGAATTATGATGGGTTGACAATCCCATCCCCAACCTTGACTTAAGGACCACTGCAGGTTCCAGTCCTTTAGTAAGAGGATCAGCTATATTATTCTGAGTTCCTATGAACTCTATAGCTATGATCCTATCAGTCACTAAACCCCTTATAGACTTGAGTCTAACTTGGATGTGTCTCTTAGTTTTAGCATTATGCTTTTTACTGCTAATCTTGTCGATAGTTGTTCGACTATCACAGTGAATAGCAATAGCAGAAAGCGGTCTGCTTACTACAGGTATTGCAGACATAAGTCCGTGTAACCATTCAGCCTCCGTCCCTGTGGCATCAAGTGCACACAACTCAGCCTCAAAAGTAGACCGAGTAACTATAGTCTGTCTGCTTGACTTCCAGGATATTGCTCCACCAGCCAAGGTGAACACGTATCCAGTCACTCCATTGGAACCAGACTTCTTAGCTATCCAACTTGCATCACTGTACCCTTCAAGCACACCAGGAAATCTCCTGTAGTGTAAACTAAGGTACATTGTGCCTTTTAGATATTTAAGTACTCTATCAAGAGCATCCCAATGAGTTCTATTTGGACAGCTTGTATATCTAGCTAATTTAGACACAGAATATGAAATATCTGGTATAGTGCAGTTAGCAAGATACTACAAGCTCCCAATAATCTGAGAATACCTTAACTGAGACACAGGCACTCCTGAAGTATTCTTGACAAGGGAAACTTTCGAATCATAAGGTGTACTAGCGATTCTACACTGTGAATAACCATATTTCTCAAGTATAGATTTCTCTATATAATGAGATTGAGTCAAGGTTATTTCTTCAGTGGACTGAATCAGTTTGATTCCAAGAATCACACTTGCCTCACCCATATCCTTCATTTCAAAATGCCTTTTCAAGAATTCTTTAGTCTCGTTAATAATCTCAATATTGGTTCCAATCAATAAAATGTCATCCACATATAGGCACAAAATAACACACTCATTACCTTTAACTTTAGTGTAGACACACTTATCACTTTCATTAATCTTATAACTGAAAGACAATATAGTTTCATCAAACTTTTTATGCCAATCTCTGGGAGTTTGTTTCAAGCCATAGATGGACTTGATCAACTTACATACTTTCCTTTCATTGCCTGATGCAACAAATCCATCAGGCTGATCCATATAAATCTCTTCTTCAAGTTCACCATGAAGAAAAGCCGTCTTTACATCCATCTGATGGATGATAAGACCATGGACTGAAGCCAATGCTATAAGCATTCGGATTGTTACCATTCTTGCAACCGGAGAGTATGTATCAAAATAATCAATTCCTTCCTTTTGCTTAAAATCCTTAGCTACCAATCTAGCTTTGTACTTATCTATTGAGCCGTCAGGGTTCAACTTCCTTTTAAAGACCCATTTGCACCCAATAGTAGAACACCCAGGAGGGAGATCAACCAACTCCCATGTTCCATTAGAAACAATAGAGTCAATTTCACTCTTGACAGCGCCCTTCCAGTGCCTTGACTCAGAAGAATCCATAGTTTGCCGGAAAGTTAAAGGTTCATCCTCGATATTGTAAGTGATGAAATCACCTCCAAAATCCTTGACTACCTTTGCACGCTTACTCCTCCTTGGTTCCTCTAGTTCCTTAGGACTAGAGCTACTACTAGGTTCCGCCCCCACATTTGTCATCTTTTCCACATGATCAGGAATAGAACTTGATGTGTGAGTAGGATCTTCCTCATAAGTCATTTCAGGTATTCCAGTCTTCATAGGGTAGACATCCTCTAAGAATGTCGCATCTCGAAATTCAACTATTGTGTTTGCCACTATACATCTATGTCAGATTTTAACACTAAAAATCTCATAGCTGTAGTGGTTTCAAGATAGCCCAGAAAGATACAGTCAACAGTCTTTGGACCTAGTTTCTTTCTCTTGTGTTCAGGAACAAGCACCTTAGCAAGGCACCCCCACACACGAAGATACTTAAGACTAGTCATCCTGCCTTTCCATAACTCCAAGGGTGTTTTATCCATGTGTTTCAGAGGGACTCTATTCAAAATATGGCAAGCCGTATTTAGAGCCTCTCCCCACATGTATTTAGGCAACCCAGAGTTAATAAGCATACTATTAATCATATCTTTAAATGTTCTGTTCTTTCGCTCAGCAACCCCATTAGACTCAGGTGTGTATGGTGGAGTAACTTCATGAACTATACCATTGTTTGCACAAAATTCATTAAAAGCATTACTCGTATACTCACCACCTCTATCAGATCTCAATCTTTTAAGTAGCTTACTAGTTTGTTTTTCTACTTCAGTTTTATATATAATGAATTTACTAAGTGCTTCATCCTTATGTCTAAGTAAATAAACATAACAGTATCTACTACTATCATCTATAAAAGTAATAAAGTATCTAAACTGGTCCTTGGTCAACACACCACCAAATTCACATATATCAGTGTGTACTAAATCTAACAAGTCTGAATCCTTAACAACGTTATGAAAAAGGTTTCCTTATCTGTTTAGCAGACACACATACTTGACATTTATAATTCTTTTCTATGGTATATTTTGGAATCAACTCTAAGTTCATCATGTTCTTAAGAGCACCAAAGTTTAAATGACCTAGTCTAGCATGCCATATATTTGAGGATTCAATACAGTTAACAGTAGGAATAACATTATTATTCAAATTTCCCAAAACGGAATCCGCATTAATAAAAAATAAACCATTTGACAAGTAACCTTTGCCAAAGAATGTACCAGTGTGAATAAGAACTA
Source organism: Apium graveolens (assembly GCF_009905375.1). Classification (NCBI taxonomy): domain Eukaryota; kingdom Viridiplantae; phylum Streptophyta; class Magnoliopsida; order Apiales; family Apiaceae; genus Apium; species Apium graveolens. The sequence goes on along the minus strand of NC_133648.1, from coordinate 246,858,871 downwards.
CTTTATTACACTTGAATGAAATTTCAAAACCACTAGAAACTAAACAGCTTCCACTTATTATATTTCTACGCATGTTGGGAACATGATGCACTCTCGTCAGAGATAGAATACGTCCTGAAAGGAACTTCAGATCCACGTTTCCAACTCCATGTACTTGAGCAATACTAGCATTCCCCATTTTCACAGTCAGGCTATGACTCGGTCAACGTCGGTTTCAGAAGCCGTAGCCTCACCAACAACCATGTTCACTACAGGCCCACTTGAGGTTCCAAGCACAACATTTGCTTGCGCTACCTCGGTTTTCTTCGCTTTCTTCGTAGGGCAGTCCTTACTCCAGTGCCCAACCTGCCCACAAGACCAGCATGGTTTGTTTGCCTTGGGTTTCTTGGCCTTGTCCTTGTCATTCTTAGGTTTATTACTATTAGCTTTCTTAGCAAAAGCCTTCCTCTTCTGTCCTACAGTTGCTATGTTTACCTTTGAGGTACCGTGTTCAGTTGGCATCACATGTCCCTGTTTGGACTTGTGTTGTTCTTGCACCGAGATGTCCAGCATAAGGTTGGTCCAGGTGATCTCTCCTTTCTGTCTTTTCAGGGAGAGAGAGAACTCTTCCCAAGACTTCGGAAGTTTTTCAATCACACTCATCAACTTGAACTTCTCCGGGAGATTCATTCCAGACTCCTTCAAAGCATGCACTATCATCTCGAATTCATGCACCTGCTCAGTCATAGACTTATTGTCCACCAGCTTGAACTCGAGGAACCTTGCCACAGAATACTTTTCTAGACCTTGTGAGTCAGTATTATGTGTCTGGTCCAGCTTCTCCCATAAGAGTTTTGCAGAGTAGGCATCCGAAGAATAGAAATCAAACAAAGTGTTTGTTAGTGCCGCCAGAATGGCAGCCCTAGCCACTCCATCCTTCTCAGCCCACATCAAGTTCTATTCCTGATCATGTGGAAAAGATGACAAATGTGGGGGCGGAACCTAGTAGTAGCTCTAGTCCTAAGGAACTAGAGGAACCAAGGAGAAGTAAGCGTTCAAAGGTAGTCAAGGATTTTGGAGGTGATTTCATCATTTACAATATCGAGGATGAACCTTTAACTTTCCGGCAAACTATGAATTCTTCTGAGTCAAGGCACTGGAAGGGCGCTGTCAAGAGTGAAATTGACTCTATTGTTTCTAATGGAACATGGGAGTTGGTCGATCTCCCTCCTGGGTGTTCTACTATTGGGTGCAAATGGGTCTTTAAAAGGAAGTTGAACCCTGACGGCTCAATAGATAAGTACAAAGCTAGATTGGTAGCTAAGGGTTTTAAGCAAAAGGAAGGAATTGATTATTTTGATACATACTCTCCGGTTGCAAGAATGGTAACAATCCGAATGCTTATAGCATTGGCTTCAGTCCATGGTCTTATCATCCATCAGATGGATGTAAAGACGGCTTTTCTTCATGGTGAACTTGAAGAAGAGATTTATATGGATCAGCCTGATGGATTTGTTGCATCAGGCAATGAAAGGAAAGTATGTAAGTTGATCAAGTCCATCTATGGCTTGAAACAAGCTCCCAGAGATTGGCATAAAAAGTTTGATGAAACTATATTGCCTTTCAGTTATAAGATTAATGAAAGTGATAAGTGTTTCTACACTAAAGTTAAAGGTAATGAGTGTGTTATTTTATGCCTATATGTGGATGATATTTTATTGTTTGGAACCAATATTGAGATTATTAACGAGACTAAAGAATTCTTGAAAAGGCATTTTGAAATGAAGGATATGGGTGAGGCAAGTGTGATTCTTGGAATCAAACTGATTCAGTCCACTGAAGGAATAACCTTGACTCAATCTCATTATATAGAGAAATCTATACTTGAGAAATATGGTTATTCACAGTGTAGAATCGCTAGTACACCTTATGATTCGAAAGTTTCCCTTGTCAAGAATACTTCAGGAGTTCCTGTGTCTCAGTTAAGGTATTCTCAGATTATTGGGAGCTTGCAGTATCTTGCTAACTGTACTAGACCAGATATTTCATATTCTGTGTCTAAATTGGCTAGATATACAAGCTGTCCAAACAGAACTCATTGGGATGCTCTTGATAGAGTACTTAGATATCTAAAAGGCACAATGTACCTTAGTTTACACTACAGGAGATTTCCTGGTGTGCTTGAAGGGTACAGTGATGCAAGTTGGATAGCTAAGAAGTCTGGTTCCAATGGAGTGACTGGATACGTGTTCACCTTGGCTGGTGGAGCAATATCCTGGAAGTCAAGCAGACAGACTATAGTTACTCGGTCTACTTTTGAGGCTGAGTTGTGTGCACTTGATGCCACAGGGACGGAGGCTGAATGGTTACACGGACTTATGTCTGCAATACCTGTAGTAAGCAGACCGCTTCCTGCTATTGCTATTCACTGTGATAGTCGAACAACTATCGACAAGATTAGCAGTAAAAAGCATAATGCTAAAACTAAGAGACACATCCAAGTTAGACTCAAGTCTATAAGGGGTTTAGTGACTGATAGGATCATAGCTATAGAGTTCATAGGAACTCAGAATAATATAGCTGATCCTCTTACTAAAGGACTGGAACCTGCAGTGGTCCTTAAGTCAAGGTTGAGGATGAGATTGTCAACCCATCATAATTCATCAACAGTGGGAACCCAATACACATGAGAGGAGATCCCTCGAAGTGTATTCAATGGGTAATAACAAGCTGTAAGGATGAGTTGGTAGTACCTTTGCTACATAGATGATATTATAGTATCTGAGTCTATCCCCTGTAAACCTAGAAGGTACTGACACTGCCAGAAAAGCAAGAGTGTTAAAACTCTGAATGGGATCAAGTCATTTGACGAGATAGAGGTATTATATCTCTGGAGATGCCCAGCTAAGCGAATGTAATTGTGTGGTTGCAATTAGAGGATAGGGTTAATCCTTGAAGCATTCGACGAACAGGATCGAGACATGACCATTAATGTCTCAAAGCCGTAGATTGGCACCATAACCTTTGACTTGTCGTCGTCTATGGAATATGGTTATACTAAACGGATTAAGATTCAAGGTGAAACATTCCATCTGAGTCCGATAGCCATTGAAGTAGAGGAATTAGGAGGGTTCAAACCCGGAAGGGTACCGACTCTGAAAAACAAGTCATGATGGGAAATTGATCGCATTCCTGTATGGATTTGTGGGGGATTGTTAGAAAATTAGGATTTTAGAGCTTAATTTAATTATGTTCTTGATGTTAATCCTAAAATCTAATGATTGAAAATTGTTCAATGATATTTGAACTTAAATTTTCATGTATGGTTTTAAGAATTTTCTTAATGAAATCCATATGAAATGAGAGTTGAAAGTAGCTTGGAAAAATTTGGAAAATTTGAGAATGTTTGTCCCACATTGAAATAAATAAAGGGGGTTGTGTGTTTCACGTGCGCACACACACACACGCGCCGCCGCCCCGCCACGCCACGCACTGCACCGCACCGCACCGGACCGGGTCGAAGGGCGATTTGGGCGAATGTCTCGGCGTCTCGCGTACGCGAGGCGACCTGGGCGAGGATTTTATTTATTTGAGAATTATTTTAATTCGAATTTATTTATCGGTGACTGGATTGTTGGGCTGGGTTTGATACTGAAAGTCACTTTGTTAGTGGGCTTAGTCTAAATACCTTGAACCTGGACTAATATAATCTGATCTGTAACTGATGAATAAAATCAGAACTTAAGTTCTGATAATATGATATCTCAGAACTTAACTTAAGTTCTGATATCAGATCAGAAATTAACTTAAGTTCTGATAATAATGTGGGCTTTAATGGGTGTTAATGTGAAAAGCTGTTACAAGTAATTTAAATTCAAAATCTGATCAGTTTTGATTTTTTATTAATGAAGCAGTTTAATTCAGACATTAAGTGTGTGGACAGTTTCATTTTCTCCTCTCCTATAAATAGAGGTTGAAGTGAATGTATCAGATACACTACATTCTCTTTTCTTCTCTTCAACCTCTCTGCATTTCTCTCCCAAAAGTCCTGAAGTGCTGATATTTTCCGGCGACTGAGGTGCTGGTCGAAGTGGAGCTTTTGTTGCTGCTGTTAACATAAACTCCGAGCTGTTTTATCCTGGTGGAGATATTGTGCGCATCCCAAACGCAGCAGGTAGGGGCAATATTCTCTTCAAGAGCAGCCAGGACTTCGAGTAAGGCCTGGTGACTCAGCTGTGATCATTTTCTTGGCATTTTGTATCTGTGAACCTTTATTTCAGTCACTGTTAAAAGCTATGGTTTCGGGTACATCTTTCTTTCTCTCTTCGTTATTTCAGTTACTGATTTTGTTTACCTGCATGTTTTGTTTTGTTAACTGTGGACTTGGCCTAAACTTGCTAAATTCTTTATACACTTGCTTCTATGTTGCTATATTTGTTAGTGAGATTTACAACAGTTTGTTGGTTAGACATGATCGTCAACTTTCGTAGGATTGTAGCCCAGTCTCTTATTCAATTTAATACTAATTTAATACTAATGAATTTACGGATTTTATAAAATAAAGTTGAATCTACTTCAGATGATAATAGTTAATTTCAACATTAGATGGAAATAGGCTAATAGCCAACTCAACATTAGTTGGAGGAACCAACTGTGAACTCCTCATTTTTTATTTCTGATATGGGAATCGTTTATGTAGCAACATATCTGATTAAAAAAACCAATTTATTAAATATGATATGATAATAATCAACATACAACTAGAGAACTCAGCCTCTCTTTTTCTCTAGCCGCCGTTCGGGGCTTGCATCGGTTTTCACCGGTGGAAAGCCCCAAATCAGCTATTTTCAAAGCAAGTGTTTTTCAATAATACTACTCCCCGGGTAAGAATTTTTATCGTTCAAGATTGTATTTTTGTTTGATAAAATCTTTGTTGGGTGAGATTTGTTCCCAATTTATTTGGGTTTTGTTTATTCTCTCCTTATGAGAGCTTGGTGTGTTTTTTGGTGTGTTTTGGTGTGATTCGATGTACAGGACGTTAGATTTGTCAGATTTTCTGAGGTTTGATTCAGTGATAAAGATTTATATGGGATTGCAATTATGATCGATAGTTCAAACTGGTTTTGGTGAAGGCGATACATGTGTATATATCAATTTCAACAAATCGCTTGATTGTGTCTTCATAAAGACTAAATTAATCAGCGATATGATCTGTCTTATGTTTGTTCGACTCGATTGTTCTTGTAAATGCCGTATGGCTTTCATTATTAAATTAATTCTGATTTTTTTCAAAAAAAACATACAACTAGAGAAGACAAGAAAAAGGGGACTTATGATGGACTAAGCGTTATAAGATAATCGTAGCAATTTTTTAAATAAATATGATCATTTATACTTGTACATTGAACCGAAACTGAACATCTAATCTAGATATAAACAGTAACCAAATTTTGTACGTCTTAAGGGCCGTTTAACATTACTATGGCAGCTAAGGAAGAAGAGAGTCAGCTAGTACTACTTTCGATTGTCATTGCATTCGGATTTCAGACCCTTTTCCAATCTGCAGATTTGCTTTCTTGTCAAAAAGCAGTGAAAAACTCTTACCCTTTGAGCACGGTCATTCTAATTTTGACATTATATCCTTATCTTAGGTGTCAATTCATGAAGAGCTCCCTTAGATAGTGGTTCGTAGAGAACCATTATTTAAAAAATATAAATACGTAATTATTTCATTTTTCATCATATATAGTTACAAATTTTAATTATCAAATTAAAATTAAGTTGCACAAGTTTTTATTTAAAACATCATTGAAATTTGATGAAATTGTTTAAAGTGGTTCTGTAGTAAAATCACAATAAAATCACACTTATAAAAGATTATTTCACAGTAAAATCAAATTTAAAATCATTTTTTTTAAAATTTCAATTGTTAAACTTTTTATTATGTTTTAATATAATTATTATTCTACATTAACAAAGAATTTGATAAAATTTTATAATAGAATCAAGGGTTCTCTACGGTTATCGATATAAGAGGATTCTCTCTTGAAGAAATGCATCTTTATATTATATAATAAACGTAAGGTCCCGGTCATGTACCATTAATATAATATCGGCCGTTGATCTAATATTTTTTAAAATAAAAAGACGATAAATATTGAAATTTTATTAGAAAAATAAGACTCTAAAATTAATTTTGAAAAAATTTAAATACATTATTGTTATATTACTATTTAAACACCAATATGCGATATCCTGATACAATCATAAATAGAATATGATTAGTAGTACAATATCGTCATATAATCATAAATATAATATGATTAGTGATGTTATGTTCTAATACAATTATAAATAGAATGTGATTAGATGTTCAACCAATCATCATAAATATAAAAGTTATACATTATTTTAATACTATTCAATTATTACTATATATTTAAACACTAAAATCTGTGTACAATGATACAACCATAGATATAATCTGCTAAGATATTCTACTATATGCAGTTATAGAATATATCGCTAAAAAATTAATTCCATCCAACAACTAAATATCTGTATATTATTGCAACAAATTATCAAAAATAAAAATAATATTAAAAAAATTCAAAAATAACAATGTATGTAATGAATTTAGAAAAAAATGATAATAAAACAAATAAATTTTAGAAAATCGTTCATTGCACAAGTTATTAGCTAGTCTAAAAAAAATCTTTATGAGTTTTTTTTTACATTACTTAAATAACGTACAATATTCTTTTTGCTTGGATTTATGATTTATTGATTTGGTATAACACAATTTAGCATTGAACATGTACGGAGAGACGATCCTATTATTGACTGAACTACTAGTATTTCTGATTGATAGATTATTAGAGATTTGTAATTATTCATATAGATGAACAAAGTTTTCAAGTTTTGATTAGTATTGCATATTGATACAATATATATGATTCTCGAGTACTTTGAACAAAACTGCTAAAATGTGTAAAAAAAACGCCGGTATAGGCAAAATTAGCAAAATTAACAAAGGCATTTCATTATTGGATATATGGGTTGTTAGCATTAGTAAGTTCATATGTAGCTCAAATCAAACAAATGAATACTAATAAAATGTAGCTCAGTCACACATGACTGATCTGCCAACATTTCTGATTGCTAGATATAAGATATTTGTAATCATTCAAATAGATTAATAAAGTCTTCAGATTTTGGTTTATATATCGTGTTATTTACTAGTTCTGCAAGTTCAATACAATATATTTGATTTTCTAGTATTTTAAAACTACAAATATGTGCGAATAACCCATCAGTATAGACAAAACTAACAAAGGCATTTCATAATTGGGTGTATTGGACATAACAAAGGCCTTTTGTTACTGGAGTCTGGATATATTGGATTTCAGCATTATTAAGCTCATATGTAGCTCAAATTTAACAAATAAACAGTCGGGAAATAATAATTAACAGTAATCAGAAGTCAAAATCTTTGGCGGAAATGTATTCTGAAGTTGTGTTCTTGGCGCCAAACAACTGTCAGATTACCAAATTAATTTCCTGTTTATTCATGCTCAACTTTGTTGTTTACTCTGAAATATTCCGTTAATCTTTGATCTCATTAGTAGTATGACTAGTTAAGTTCGTTAACTGTAAAGATATAAAGATTAATCGCATTGACTATATCTACATTTCTTATCTTTTTGTCTTTTATCTTTTTCCAATATATCTGCTAGTTGTATGAGCTTTAATAATTGATTACTTTAATAAAGTGTGATAAGGGCACAACTTTCGTCATAAATAGAAGCTATAGAATTCTATTAACATAATTTCAATGTGTATAAATAATACTACAGTATATATCTTCCAAATATGAAGAAAATGTGTATTCAAGAATTAATATTGTTTAGACTTCCACGATAAAGAAGAAACCATGATCAAGAAGGAAAAAAAGAACAAGACTATCGAAGAAATGCTTTAATGTATCCTAGTGTTATATGTAATTAGTTATAAACTAGAGCTCATTATGCGAATCATCATCAGTATCAGTTGTTGTTCCTGCCCCAGATTTCAGATTTTTGATAAAATGATGTTCCTAATCATCTCATTCTCGTCTGAAAGTTTGGCGTCGTCATTAGTTCAAATTATAGTGTATTATATATATATGGGTCCCCTTCCCAAACCATGGCTGGTTGGAATTTTTTCAGAGTCTAACCCTTACGCAGTGGTTCATTGCGGAAAGTTACCCTTCCGTAATGGTTCATTGCGGAAAGTTACCCTTCCGCAATGGTTCATTGCGGAAGGGTATTAAATTACCTTTTTATCCTTGCTTCCGCTATGATTCATTGCGGAAGGACTGAAAATACCCTCTTGCCCTTAATACTTCCGCAATGATTCATTGTGGAAGTCGTGTACAGATATACCCTGCTAACCAACTGTTAGCAGTTTTATCAATTAAACAAAATTCTTGAGCGTTTTTTGGGCGATTCCGTGCGATCCTAGGGCGATTTCTAAGGCAATTGCAACTGATTCTTTTGTGTTCTTCTTCCTTGATTCAAAGGTTCGTTATTCTTCTTCCATTTTTTCTCTTGTATACGCACAAACACACACGAGATGTATGTATAGTACACACACAAGATGTTCTTGATTATACACATATGATAATCTTGATTATTTGTGTTGATTTTGTTCTTTTTTAGTCGAATTGTATGATGATTTTATTCTTTTTTAGTTCGAATTGTAGCATGATTTGATACTTTTTAGATTTAATTATATGTTCTTCATTTTTTCTGATTAATTAGTTCGAATTAGGGTTAGTATTAATTAGGAATTTTTAATTTTTTATTTCGAATTAATTAATTTTTATTACGAATTTGATGGGTCATTGTTTAAGTGTTGAGATTGATGATTTTTTGCTTAAGTGTTTGTGTAAAGTTGAGATTAAGCCTAGTTTGTTCTTTAGGAAAATAACAGATACCATAATATTCAAAAAGTCCACCAGTTATCAATCAACACATTTTCAACATAATTTTAGTAGAGTGAGAGATTTAACCTGTTATACCTGAGTGCAAAGACAGACTTGATTTGTAGGAGTATGCTTGAAAATAGTAGAGTGATCTTAGTCTGGTGAAGAGCTTCTCAGGTGCTCCACCTTGTACCTAAGCCTGCAGCCTTAACCAGCTTCACATGACTTACCGTCGATTTGCAGAGTTTTGCTTGGCAACATTTAGATTCAGTTGAAGAATCTAGTTTACAGGTCTACAGAATGAGCTAGAGAACACCAAGGCCACAAGTTCCCTTTCTTTCGATATTTTATCAACTTTGCAGCAAGATTAACAACTTAGGATAGTTTAGGAATATAAGAAGCAAATAGTAACTTTTCCAGCCTGTTTTATTAGTTCTACATGTGTAATAGAATGTATTTGTGTACAGATGTGAGGCACTTTGCATTCTAATATTACACAACACAAACTATGACGTTCAAATAAGCTGCTGACTCCTAACTTAATAATCAAATTATCTTATAATACATTTTCCAAGATCATCTGTTATATCCTTTGTGTTTGTATGCTTGGAAGAATGAATAGGTGTGAATCTTTAGAATAAGTTACAGTTTTCAGTCAGAAGATTTCAGTATCGTCGATCAATATCAAGATAAATTATTGCCGGAATCAGAAGGTCTAAATGTTTGCTTGATTATTTGGTTTTTAATTAGTTTATTAGAATGTCAAAACTTTAGTTGGTACTTCTTACATTACTTAATTCAAGATTGTTTTTTTTCTTTTGCTAATTACACAATATGTTTTACTCCTACTATCTTATGTTTTACGTTTACAAATGTAATCTTCTTTGCGCTTGCTTGGATGATTGAACATTCATAAATTCTGTTTGACATCTAATATAGATGAATGAAATACACATATTTCCATACCTGTGGTTTGCGATATACATGGCTGAATGACACTTGATGTTATAATTTGTGGCTAGATGTATTCTACAATTCACCATGATGTACCGGGTATAATCATAATGTTGATAATTCTAAATGTCTTTATGGTTATGTTGAAATCACTTTATTTTTTTCCCTCTTCTTGGGAATAAGTAATGATGGTAGCATTTAGTCTGAACTGGCTGACCTGTGCCTTAAAACATGTTATTTTGTTACTTGTCGACATTTATTTAGTCAAACTGTATTATCCTATATTACTTATCTAAATGAATATTGTACTTGTACAAATACAAATGCTTCTGAGAAGTGAATTGTGCTCCATCCTCCCCCCAGTCGTCATGTAAAGTGATATATTTTAATTTGAAATAAATTAGTTAAGAAATGAATTTAGGTTTAATTTTGAGTTGTGAATTTCATTCGAATAATTAGGTTAATATTTAAAATTAATGATAAATGGTTTGGAATAGTTATGAATACTTTTTAAGTTAATTTAAATTAATAATTTCAATTAAGGATATTTCTTAGTATTTAAATATATATATATTTAAATACTTGTTTAATTGGGGCTAATGAAAATGACTAAATATGATTAGAATGATTAATTTGAATTTGAAATAAGGATATATTTATAGATATCCTTGTTTACACTTATTTAATTGCAAATTACTTGTTTAATTGTTAATTAATTGTTCATAATCTATCCTTGTTTAATTACTTGTGCAGTTATTTGTTTAGTTGCTTGTTATTCTGCCCTTATTTGTGCATTATAATATCAAACTGAAATAATTCTTGTTTTGAAAATTGCAGATAAAATGAATATGGAATGCGGGCCTATGGATCGATCATTGCTGACCATGCAGGATGATCACATTAGTACTCTTATATGGCATGGGGGTGAGAGGGAGACGCTCGATGTTAGACAGTTGACTGCTAACATGGGTAACTGGGTATTGGATGAGGAGCAGATACATTTGCTTACAGGCTGGGGTTTTGGGGTGTTTGTTAACCCCTTGGTTGTTCCGCAGAATGATATTCGCTTGATCACTGCACTGATGGAGAGGTGGAGGCCAGAGACTAACTCATTTCACTTCACATTCGGTGAAATGACCATTACATTGGAGGATGTTTACATGATCTTGGGGCTGCCTATTACTGGTCGTGCTGTTACCCATACGGAGCTTGATAATCCGAAACCGTATTGGGTGACCACCACGTGGAGCCAACCGTGGCTGTGGAATTTTCCCCTATATATATATATATATTAGAGTGGTTTCTGGCCTCATTTTCCTCTCTAGCCTTTTTGTGTTCCTCTTCAAGCTTGTCACCCTCCCATACCAAACGTCTGGTCTCCTCCTTACTCAAATGACCTTTGTCATATGGGATTGTAAACTTATTAGTTCTTCTTGCAGCCTTATATTAAAGGTGGTATTTTAGTCATCTTCAAGTGAGATCAATTTGAGTTCATCTGCATAAAAGCAAGAAGTTCACCGATTCTGAGAGGTTTCATATTTGTTAGAATATAATATAAAAATTCATTTGGGTCTTCCTCTTAATGCCTTGAGGTATTAGAGCGACTAATTACTTAACATGGTATCAGAACTCAGACCCCAAAAATGGCCGCACGTCATCCATTTTTCAATCCATAAATGGGTTTTTGACTGAGGGTTATTGATGCGGGATAAAAGGTCCCTGATTCTAAAGAAAAACCTGTCTAGCATGGATTTGCAAGGAAGAAAGTGAAGACAATAGTATGATCATGCTAACGAGCTGCATGATCATGTCAAAACTTGAAATTATTTAAGAGAACAAGGGAGAATAACATCACGATCATGTTGATGGGCTGCATGATAATGTCAAAACAGGAAAATATTCTCGTGGGTTGAGATTGTAGTGTATGAGCATGCTCAATACTGCATGATCACACTACCTTATAATAAATATTTAATTTTAATTAGGATTTTCTTTTATATTATTTTAGGATTTATTATCTCTATATAAATAATATTATTATGTAACAAATTAGAAGTTTTGATTAAATTAAAACCTAAGAGTTTTCTCTTATTTTTTTGTGGATTCAAGAATTCTTTCTCATGTAATTGAGGTTTGCCTTGTGGATTCAAGGTATTTGAGGATTTCTTGTTTAAAGTCCTTGCGAGGATTGGCGTTTGCTTTTCCTTCACTTCCGTTCTGCGTCAAATGGCATCAGAGCAAGGATTTTACCTCGTTCTACAATGACCGGGAGATATACAACTAGATGTTCTAACGATGGTGATCGTGAAGCTGCTAATATATGGGCAACTGAAGATTTTAGGCAGTCTATGACAAGATTAAAAATGATGTTCAACAATATACGGAGGTTGGAAGTACTAGAACCAACAAAAATATTGAAGGATTTTTCCTCGACACGCATAGTGGTTCTGGTCATAGCAATAATCAACATCGTAACGATTACAAGATTCGGGCGGATATTCCATTATTTCATGGGAGGTCATGAATTGAAGATTTCTTGGACTGAATTTCGGAGGTTGAGTATTTCTTTGAGTGTACAGAGGTTGATGAACATAGATAGGCGAAATTGGTTGCTTGTAAACTAAAAAGTGTTGTTGATGTATGGTGGGAAAAGTTGCAAAAGGATAGGAGACATAATGGCAATACATCAATTCAGACTTGGTGGCGGATGAAGCGATTAATGTTTGATAGATTTTTAATAATCGGTTGTGAGTATAGAATGCATTGGAAACTCAACTAAGATAATGATAAAGCTCAACGTTATGAATTATGTAATGCTTATGATGTATTTGGTATTTGTCCCCAACCAAAACAGGATAATTTATTGGGTGTGCAAATTATAAAAGAGCTTGGTTGTGAAAAAGCTGAAAGTTATTTGAAAAAATTTGAAGGACATGAGAAAGTAAAATTTAAAAATTTTGCGTCTACAAATTTTGGGGAATGTGATATGACAGAAAAAGAAAATATCGAGGATGTCGAAGAACACGTCAAAGAAATACTTGATGCCTACAAAGATGAGAATAGTGGCGACGACGAACATCACGTTGAAGGCGTGCAAAATGTTTTCTTGGATGATTATAATTTGATGGATAATTTGCAATATCAGAGCTTAACTAAATCATTGTGTAAGGCGAGTCCCCATATTTTCGAGATTATAAAAATTATGAGAACTTAAATATGATGTATGTGGTTCCTGAAATTACATTTTCTCTAAAAAGTTATGTAGTGTCGTTTAATGTTGGTTGGGATAATCTATTGGTTGACATTAGCACAAGTACATATTATGTGGTTGACATTGCTAGTTTGAAGTACAAAGATGCTACCGCATCTGAAAATTTTGATGTGGGTGCATGCCAGTTAGTGTTGAGTAGACCATATCAGTTTGATCTAAATTTATGTCATAAAAGTAGGGAGAAAATATTTGGTTTCATAGATAAAGATAGGAAATATAGTTTGCATCTGTCGGAAGATAAGAATGTCTTAAATCGGCCGTATGAATGTGTGATGTCTCTAACACATGAATTTTCTGATATCGATTCAAAATTTATGTTTGCGATGGTTAATCATAGTTGGTTTGGGTTGATTCGTGTGATACTATCATGCCTGAAGGTTTATTTAGAGGAAAATATTAAGTACAAGATACCAATAGAAAAATTGCCTATAAAGATATCACCATGGAGAGATAAACAAGAGAGTCATGATGTTATAATTTTAGATGAAAACTCGGGGTCGAGTTTTTTAGAAGTGGAGGAGACTGATGTAAGATAAGAGGTCATTAATTTTAAAGAGAAACCTGACCGACATAGAATTATAAGGAAGTAAATGAGGACAACAACATGATCATGCTAACGGGCTCCATGATAATGTCAAAATAGTAAAATGACCCAGTGAGTTAAGATTGTAGTGCATGAGCATGCTCAATACCGCATGATCACGCTACTATATAATAAAAATATTTAATTTAAATTAGATTTTTTTTATTTTTTTAAGGTTTATTATCCTTATATAAATATTGTTATTATGTATAAGAATCTTTGATTGAATTAAAACATAAGAGTTTTCTCTTATTTTCTTGTGTATTCAAGAATTCTTTCTCGAGGGTTCGAGATTTGTCTTGTAGATTCAAGGTGTTTAAGGATTTTTTGTTTGAAAATTCTTGTGGAAATTAGCGTTTATTTTTCATTCGCTTCCGTTTTGCATCAGTTATTAATCTGACACTTGGAAAAACTTCGCAATTTCAAGAGAGGGATTGCATCGAAATCCTGGTAACAGAAAAATTAGTATTTTTTGTTTAAATATAATTGATAATTTATGTTTCACCCGGGTGATGGGTCAAAATAGCACAAAATTAGGTTAAACTTCCTAAAACAGCACAATATGGGAGGATGGCCCTTTCAGTGGCACAATAGTAACGCATATAAAGTTTGGGTTATAGTTGTAACTATCCTCATGGTCACAGGTTCGAATCTCACGGGAGGAGAATTTATGATTATGCCTCCTGGAAGAGTCTGTCGCTTAAACGCAGTTTATCTTGGTTCACATGATTTGCAGGCTATTGCGTGAGCCCGTGGGGTTTACCCAATGCGCACCCGAAGTGTAGCGGCTGCGGGTTAACTACGATAAAAAACCTTAAGTTTATTTGATTTTCATGAATTCGTTGATTTCCTTTACAAAAGCTCAAGCTCGAAGATACGATTTGTCATAAAAACGCAAGTAAAACAGGCATAACTATTATCAATGTCTCCTACACCAAAAACGCATTATTACCTTGTGTTGTAAGCGAAACGCTTTTATCTCATGCGTTTGGTCTCAAAATGCAACTATTATCAATGTTAATTTTACAGTATACCATAGAGTCAAAACGTATATACAACTTATATGTATAACTAGGTGAAAAAACCGCGCTTCGCGTGGTTTAAATAAAAATAATATAATAACATAAATAATATGCAGAGAATATTACATGAAAAGTGTTTATTTAAAATTTTGGAAAATGTTGGTTAACCGTTTATATCTTCAAATGTAGTGATCTACTATAATTAGTTATTCTTTTTTCATTTGACAAATTAATTAGTTCATTCTACGTTTGTGTAATTTTTCGATCATCATCCGCACATGTAATTTTTTTTTGTTTTTTTTTGAAGTTGGTTGTGATCTAAAGTGTTCATTTATTCAACAGATTTAGATAGATTTAGATAGACAAAATTCTGCAAATATTTTTAAAATGATTAGTTTGAAAAGAAGCTTGCACCCCATATTTATTTTAATAATCTGTACAATCTGGGAACAACAATACACAGTGCACACGAAAAAAATTTACAACTAAAGTGTGGATATTGATTCTTATCATTAGATCCTGCTTGAGCTTTTATCTAGAATCACACATCACATCTTTCAATTGAAATAAATTAAAAAAGAAAAAGAAAATGTACACTGCATTTACATTTACAGTCTCCTGAATGAACAATGTCAAGATACATGGATTAGAAAATAGTTCTAACATGTTTGAGAGGTGCCACGTGTGTCGTCCGTTTTACTTTATATAGATATATAGATTATGGTACCGTGTAGTAGTCCACAAAATATTTTTTAACTGAACTCGGCACCACAAAGATAACAATAAGAGAGACTATCGTGTAAATAAGATTCAACAACCCTGCACTAAATTTTGCGTTAAAAATAAACGTATTTTGCATGTTAGAAACAATAATAAATTTATACAATATAACTATATATCAAGAATATAAATATATCCATGATCTTAAATTGTAAAGTCTTACTTGTATGGCCAATATTGAGGTTGTATATTATGACATAGAAATTGTTATACAATATGTAGTTTATGCACAATAATATATTGTCTATTTTGTGGCGCATGAAGATTGTGAAAGACTTACATTACAAGTTTATAAAAAAATTATCTTGCTATCTCGTTTGGTCAATAACTTGTACAAGTTGTACTCTACGTATAGGGAAATGAAGAAGGTCCATGTTCCATAGATTAAAAAAATAGTGCAGGAAATTAGGATAAAAGTTTTGCATACAACAACATAAACAATTTTCACCTTAACAGTTACCCCAATTTTCCTCATCTTCTAGTCAAGCGCAACCCGGTCAAAAGGAGGTTGTGCCGGCTATCAAACTATATATCTTTGCATAATCTGTTAGCGATAATACTGTATCAGTGCATAGTTTATCAATAGCCACTAAGCTACTAAATTTACCTATGTAGCATTTAACTAATTTACATTAGAGTTTTTAAAGTAAAAAGAAATTTGCTGCCTAAAAAGAGGTATAATTATGAAGCAAAATGCAGCATAATAATAAACCGTCCTTATCAATACAACAGAGGGCAAATATTGTAAAACCCATCACATTGGTGGGAAGAACACATTTCCAAGAAAGAAAAACTGTGGTAATAGACGAACACTAAACTCAAAGAACACAAAAAAAATAAAACTCATTTGAATTACAAGTAGGAAATTAAAATGAAGTAAAACTCATTTATAAAAATTTTGACAAAATAGTTCTAACATGTTTGAGAGGTGACACGTGTGTCGTTAGGGATTTTACTTTTATATAAATATATAGATTAGGGGGTTCTTACGGGTCTTTGATCTCCATAAAATGGTTGACATGTGATGCATTTATGGTGGAAGTCCCTGGTTCAAGCCTCAGAGCCACCCCATATCCTTACATATTTCACCTTATATATATTAGCAAAAATCCCGTGAATATTTTAAATTTTTATTTATCAAATTATATTATATTTTTAAAATATTTATGTAAATATATAATGATTATAAATTTATAATAATAAAAATAATAGAATAACATGTGATCGTAATTTAGTAGAATAAATAGACTATTTCTATTAGTTTAACAATTTAGTAGTTTAGCATATATGTAACACTATTATTTATATCTTTTAATAATTGGATAAGTTGTATTCGTAGTTTAATAGAATAAGTATACTATATTTAGTAGTAGTTTATTAAATATATAATACTATTTATTTATTTTTATAATAATCAAAATTTGAAAATTATTGTATAAATAATCAAAATTTGGAAATTATCGTTGAACCAAATTATCTGTATTAGTGCTATTATAATATAGTATAGATTAATCCTAATTGTTTCTGTAGCTAAAATGGGAGGCCCTAGTTCGAGTCCAAGAGGCAGGCAGGGGCATGTTTGTTGGGTGTGGTCATTTGGACATACATGTCGTAAAATGTGCTATTTTGGACATTACGGAATCACCAAAAACAACAGCTTCATCGCTCATCAGTATTCACTCCTTTGCTTAGCTCCTTTTCATCAGAAATATCATGTAGAAGCTAGTGGGGGACTTTGGGAAACTGCCGGAATCATACTTTACTAGTTAAGATGAAAATCTCTGTATTAAATTATTAGCGGAAGTGAAAAGAATGTTGATTCCATCAGGCCATGTTGTTAGGCATTTAAAAAGACTTTATATTGAAAGATCAGAAAGTATAATTGGTTGTATGCTAATTATATTGGTTAGCAAGTTTGTAAACTGTATAAGACATGAAGCGGAAGAACAATTCTGCATTCTCATCTTTTTCTTCAGTATTTGATCATTAGCCTTTAATAAAGAGTGTTTAGCTTACATCCTGAAACAAATTTAACTCACTTCTAATAATAATAGTTTGGAGGAATTGTATAAATTTCTTCAAAATTTGCAGAACCAGGTAGTTAAAGAATTTATATTTTGTTCGATCACCAAGAAGAAAACGCTAATTAAAAAAAAACTGAGAAGAAAGCTTTTCATCATCCTAAGGTTATAATTAGGCAACTAAACTAGAGCTCATCGTGTAAATCCTCATCATCATCATCATTATCTTTGGCTGCTGTTCCTGCACCAGATCTTTGATAAACTGCTGCAATAATTGGATTGCAAACAGATTCCACTTCCTTAATCTTTTCATCGTAATCTTCTTTTTCGACATGATGATTATCATCCAACCACTCAAGACCCTCCTTAACAGCTTCCTCAATCTTTTCCTTGTCGTCAGACTCCAATTTTTCTGAAAGCTTGTCCTTGTCGTTTATCTGATTCTTCATGTTGTATATATACGTCTCCAAGTGGTTTCTGGCCTCGATTTTCTCTCTAGCCTTCTTGTCTTCCTCCGCAAACTCATCAGCCTCTCGGACCATACGTTCAATCTCCTCCTGACTCAGATGCCCTTTGTCATTGGTGATTGTGATCTTTTTGGTTTTTCCTGAGGCCTTGTCTTCTGCCCTTATGTTGAGAATGCTGTTTTCATCAACTTCAAATGTGACTTCAATTTGAGGAGTTCCTCTGCAAAAAAAGGCAAGTTATTGGAAGCTAAACGGGCACGAACCAGTTATTAATGTTTAGATATATGAATGGTTAGAGAAGATACCTTGGAGCTGGAGGTATTCCAGTTAGATCAAATGTCCCAAGCAACCTACAATCTTTTGTAAGACTCCTTTCGCCCTCATACACCTGGAATAAAATAGGCGTAAATCAGAATAGAACAACAATGAATTCTGAACAAAGCATAAATAAATATCTCTTTCTCAAGATTAATTTTTCGTACTAAGCAGCACGGGATCAATGCCAACGTAGGAAGATTAATTATAGTACCTTGATGGAAACGGTAGTCTGTTGATCCTGGTAAGTACTAAAAGTCTGGGACTTTTTGGTTGGTATTGCAGTATTTCTCGGAACTAATTTAGTCATCACGCCTCCAACAGTTTCAATGCCAAGTGTAAGAGGGGTCGCATCTATTACCAGCATATCTGATCGAAACAGAAAAAAACTAAATTAGTTTCAATCTAAAGCCTGGTAACAACATATTCTTAATATTTTCTAAAAATATATTAGATACCTTTTGTTTCATCACCGCCTTCTCCGCTTAAGATCCCTGCTTGAACAGTAGCACCAAAAGCGACAGCCTCATCAGGGTTCACTCCTTTACTAAGCTCCTTTCCATCGAAATAATCACTAAGAAGCTGTTGGACTTTGGGAATTCTGGTGCTTCCACCGACAAGAACAATTTCATCAATTTGATGTTTCTCCAAATTAGCATCCTGCATAGCCTTCTTTACAGGCCCCATTGTCTTTCTGAATAGATCGCTGTTCAACTCCTCAAAGCGAGCTCGAGTTAGTGGTTCTGAGAAATCCACTCCATCAAAGAGTGACTCAATCTCTACTCGGACTTGATGTTGGTTGCTCAAAGCTCTCTTGGCGCGCTCAGCTTCCTTTCTCAGTTTGCCAAGAGCTCTATTGTCCTTGCTAATGTCCTTATTGTACTTCTTATTGATTAACTTAATGAAGTACTCCATAATTCTCTGATCAAAATCTCCACCTGCACAAGGTAAGCAAACACGAGATTATCATTCATGCAACTCAAACGTATCGTATTAAGAGAACCACAGTAAGAAATTAAAGATATTTTAAAGAACAGGTGGAATTAAGTGGTAGGTTATTATTCACCTCCCAAATGAGTGTTTCCACTAGTGGCAAGAACCTCGAAAACACCATTATCAATTGTCAATATACTGACATCAAATGTCCCTCCACCAAGGTCAAAAACAAGGATGTTCTTTTCACCACCTTTCTTGTCCAAACCATAGGCGATGGCAGCTGCAGTTGGTTCATTAATGATCCTCACAACATTCAAACCAGCTATAGTGCCAGCATCCTTGGTAGCTTGTCGCTGGGCGTCATTAAAATAAGCTGCAGTTTTCACATGATCACACAGTTAATAACAATCGTATTTGATAAAAACACAACAGAAATTTGCTCAGGGAAATCTTTATCTACCAGGAACGGTAATAACAGCATTCTTGATTTTCTCCCCAAGGAATGCTTCGGCAGTCTCCTTCATCTTTGTCAACACCATTGCGCTTATTTCCTCAGGACTAAACACCTTGGTCTCGCCATCCTTAACCTTGACTTGTATGTAAGGCTTTCCATCCTTATTAACAATATTGTAAGGAACAAGCTTCCTGTCTCTTTGAACGTCTTTGTCATCAAACCTATACAATTTCACATGATCAACAACATTAGATTCAATCGTTCAACTAGAACACAAACACACGCACAGACAAAACAAACAAGGGTGCAGAATATATTACTGTCTTCCAATAAGTCTTTTGACATCAAAGATTGTCCTCTCAGAATTAGCTGCTGCTTGGTTCTTTGCCGCCTCACCAATTAATCGCTCACCATCTGTGAAACCGACCCACGATGGAGTAATCCGATTACCTTGGTCATTCGCTACAATCTCAACTTTATTGTTTTTGTAAACACCAACACAAGAATAAGTTGTTCCAAGATCTATCCCAATCACTCTGTCCAATTTCGCAGATTCTTTTTTCGCATCAGAGCATGTAAACAAGCTTCCTGTTCAAGAATCACAACAGTATTCGTAAGAACCTAAACACAATCAAACATAGCATATAATAACACACAAACATCTACATAACATATAATCTAGTACAGAAACATCTACATATATGAGTTACAACTTATATTAGTACTAACCAATTAACACGATTCCGAAGACGATGATTAAAGAACGGCTCATCCTAGAAGAAATCCCCATAGCTTTAAGCTTCGTACTTGCAATTCCTGTTTAAAGAAGTAATTATATGTTTAATCTTATATATCTATGGTTCTGTATCTGACGAAACATTCATGCAACTAAACCAGAGCTTATATAGGGTACGAGATACTACTAAATACGACCATGTTTAGAATTTTAAATAACGACCAAACATGTCATATTCGATTACGTGGACCAATCAGGTTTAAACTATTTGTTGTCAGATTCTGCTACAGTCTTATTCTCGGTTTATCCATCATCATTATCAAATTCGGAAAGACTAATTAAATTTCTTCTCTTTTTTATTCAAAAAATTCATATTTTATTTAAAATTTGTGACTAATATGAACTTCATAATTTAAGCCAAGTTGATTTACTGGTGGATAAGCTTCATCAATAATTTTTCATCCGCTATTAAAAAGAACAATGTAAAACAATGGTTTCAGAACAGAGAAAAAATTCTTGCAAAGAGGCTAGGCCGTATATAAATCGTAGTTCCAATGGCAAAGGCGGCGGTGGTGGTGGCCACCGTCTACTTTGTCATTGTCATGACATTATACCAAGCGATTAAAGATAACAACAGAACATTCGGTTCCTACAGAGCTGCGCGGCGTTTAGGATACAATAACTCACCACCACATTTTGATCCTCTGTTGGAACGAATTGATGAAATATCGCTTGATAAAAATAAAAATACCGATGAGAGCCTGCAGCATGATTCACAATATTTGAATGATGATGGCAGCAGCCTTAACATAACTTACAGAATAATGGTGTTGTTTCCGTTCTTAGATATAGAGCCTAGAGATGGTTTTATTGATTCTAAGGAAATGGAGTTTTGGATTGTACACCAAGCAATTGATCGGTTAAATTTCAGGACAAGAAAGGCATTGGAACTACATGATAAAAATGGAGATGGCCTTGTCTCCTTCTCTGAGTTTCTTCCCCATGTTACAAATAAAGATATCGGTACATTCTTCGTCCTCTTCCTAGTTTATGTGTGCTGGATCTTTTCATACTATATGCATGTGTGAAGATAAATTTTGTTGCCAGATCATTGTCTTATAATGCATAGGTTTTTAAATTATAAAACGGAAATAATCTTAATACTTCTGCGCTATGTTTTTGTTGAGACGAAATTTTAACCGTTATTTACTCATCGTGAAATACCAGAGGGAGAAAACAAAAGGCACGGGCCAGCTGGATGGTGGTATGAGCAGTTCAAAAATGCTGATGCTAATATTGATGGACTTCTCAACTTCGATGAACTCAAAGAGTAAACCTCATTTTCGATCATTTATAAACTTTTTCTAAACCACCTTTTAAAATAAATTGATTTTAGTTGATGACAGATAATCAGTAAATCCTTTATTTGTTGTAGCTTCTTGCATCCAGAGGACAGTACAAATGCGAAAATACAAGAATGGTTGTTGAAGGATGAGATAAGGTATGCCTCCAATTATTACATTTCGAAATGTATGTATTCAAACAATTCTAATGATTTAGATGGAGAAAACTTAAACACTAATTATTAAGCCTATGAATTTGAATCAGACGAATGGACTTTGATAATGATCAGAAACTTGATTGGATGGAATTTGAAATGGGAGCATATGACGCTTACATGAATTATATTGCACTCGAAACCAAGGGAGATGCAAATGCGCCATCTGAAGAAGATGTATTTGCTATGCTAGATCTTGATCAAGATGAGTATGTATCATTCTTCTCTTCTCAGGACTAGTATTAATAAATTTTACTGTATAATTTTCTCATCTGTTTCATTATGGGCAGATTACTAGATTCAGAAGAATTGAGACCTTTTCTTCAATATCTAAATCCCGGAGAAGTGCAACGAGCAAAACATTACACACGATCCTTGATTGATGAGGTACGACGTTATCATTTGAGAAGCAGGTGCAGGTTTTTAAAATTATATCAACAAAATTTTATGACTTTGCTTATAATCTGCAGGCTGACGAGGATGGAGATGGGAAACTATCAATCCATGAGATGATTAACAATAACCAAGTTTTCTATAACACCTTGTACATTCATACAAAAGAATCTGATGATATAAACCATGATGAACTTTGAAGGTAGAGATCATCTGCTAGCAGATACATTTTGGAAGTTTCAATTTTTCTCTCAGTTTTGATATTCTTAGGCCAAGTCTTACATGAATTTTGATTAATTTCTAATATTTACATAATGAGGGAAGCAATAATATGATGATTGTTCACATAATGGTCAAATAATGGGGAAGCAATAATATGATGATTTTATAGGCTTGTATTTGTTAAATCTGAACACTATTTTCTGAACGCTTAAAATTATGAACGAGTAATAAATCTGAATACGAATAAATAATGTCGTTTGTTAAATAAAATGTAAAATTATCTGAACGATATGAAACTTGTTTAATATTTATTATTACAGTGAACATAGTTTTTTTTGACTGTTTAATATTTATTATTACAGTGAATATAGTTTTTTTGACCTGTAGGTACACATGATTATATATGGACAAATTATATGAGAAATATATTTTTTTAAAATATATTTGCATGTAAAGTTAATTGGATTTTTTATGTATCAAAATAATACAAGCTTACTACTTGAAGACTTTATTCATTTTCATTTTTTTATAATTTTTGTGATTCTAATTTGTTTCATTGTCCAAATTTTAAATTTTTCTATAACAAATCAAACCTTCCCTTTGCAGAATATTAATAGTAATTTTGATATATATTAATTATATTGTTGTTGACAAAAGATATTGTAAAATATATAATAAGATATAATAATATAATATATTATTAATTAATAAATTATTTGTCAAAGAATGAAAGAAATGGTGTGATCAAGCTATTGTCACAAGCTATTGTCACAAGCTGAACATGCTACATATTTTGAAGTGACTGGTCGCGCAGACATTTTGATATCGTTCAGATGCAAATAAAAATTGTCAAACAATCTTAATGAACAAATAATGAGTTGTTCAGTTCATTTTGTTTCATTCTCCTGTTGACAAACGGGCCCTCAGGCTTATTATATCTGAAATCAAAAAAAAGATCTGAAAAGAATAATAGCAAGTAGACCGAACTTGTACCCAAAATAATTTCAAATACTTAAAAGTGTTGCTTTTTAAAATATATTAGGTGATTAGTTTAATTTTGAAAATACATTATCTTATGTTTTTTTTGCCAAGAAGTAAGATTTATTAATTTTTTAAATCGTTCAACAATACATGAAAAAGTTTCGGATGAGTATCATTTACTCTCGATATACGATCAATAACTCGCTAAAAATTGAGCTACGTTGTTCATATATCGCATATAGCTTATTAAACTTGGAGACACTCTTTTCTCTTTTAACTCCATTCTCCTGATAGTCACATCTTCCATTTTCTGTTCATTAACACTATTTTTTACTTTAATTGAAGTTCGAATTTGAAAACTTGGTTTCGAGAAAAATGGTAAAATTTTAATTTAGATCACCCGTGAAGTAACTATTCATCTATTTTTTAATAAAAAATTCATATCAAATCCGTAATATTTGAATTTATAATTTAATATATGGACAAAACAAAAATTCCAAAAATCCTAATTTTATCATAAAATTTCAAAATAAAATAGTATTCTTAATATTTTTCAAATTCTTAATATTTAAATAAAAAAATTTAAAAAGAAACTTAGATGTAACATCTCAAATCCGGGGTCAAGATTGGATGTCACTAAACAATCTTTACAAAATATAGAATAACATATAAATGACCCCTCAATTCTGGATCGTTACAGGTTATGGTATGAAATAATAATATAACCTTCTAAAATCTACAACAACTAAAATACGAGTTTGTTACCTCAGTACTAATTCCCTCGTCTTATTCCTTCTAACATCTTCATCCTCTTGCAGCTGAGATCTTTGTAAATTCTGTTGTCTATTAAGAGCTATTCACTTTTATCCTCATTTATTTATGAAAGAAATAAGAATTTACAATGTAAGAGTGAGCCAAAAAATGCCCAGCAAGTATATAACTGATTTCCAAGTATCAATATCAAAGGAAATTTCCAGATTTTTTTTTAAATAATTTATAAACATTTCTATTTATTTGAAGTAGTTGAGCGAATAAATATTGGCCGTTACTAGCCCTTAATTATATATCAAAAGTGACGAGCAACTCCCAGATTCATCTCCTGAATCAGGAATTTGTCCGATTTTGTAATCATGAAACTTTTCGAGGGAGAATGCCGTTAATGTCGATCAACAATAAATTAGATTGGATACTAGTTCAACGTTCACACTCATATCTTGCTGATCAGTCATGATATAGTGTAGATCTATAGCTACTTGTATAGATCCATTCGGGTACCCAGACAGTATGGCCCAAGGGTCTGGTCCATCCCTGGCCCATAGGGTCCAGTTTATCACTGGCCCATAGGGTCCAGTTTATCACTGGCCCTCATAGTAACCATCCTGCCCGTAGAGTATTTTGATGTCAAATCAGTTTGATTTCAAAACATCCCGATTCAGGTTCGTAAATAACCCGGAATAATAGGTATTTGCTCAAGAGATCAATCGATAATAAATGAACAATAATGAAAGGTACTTGCATAATTAAGAGTAATTGCAGCGAATTATAAAATAGTTAACTATTCTGAACTTAGAATAAGAAAGAGATATTTGCAATATATAACAAAAAAGTTCAGGAATACTTGCCTTGATAAGCTTTAACCACTATTACTGGTTGACTTTTGGATTGACTTGAACGTTCGGCTTTATCGTCTAACCACTAACTTATCCTGGATATTATTCCAACACTCAGGTCCTTCTATTGGAACCTTGCTGAGCTTGACGACTGACCACTAAGCTATTTTAAGTCCGATGTCAACACTCGGGTCTTCCGACTAGAACCTACAGAGTCGAAATACCCTAACTCAGACAATCATTTATGCTTAACATAATATCACTATCAATTCTACCCATACGATTTCATAACCCGACTCGTATTTATATGTATTATTGAAATACACATAACAATCAAGGTTCACGTCTTCAAAATTTGGTTCGGTATTTATTTTCGGAAAGTACGTATACTCGTCGTTTTGAAAATAATAGGGTAATCGATTATTTACAAAATATCTTGTCACGACACGTAATTAGGTTTCGTATAATATAATTATATAGTCCTATTTGACATTTCTGATAATTGTAGATTACGTTCCCGTATTTTCGGAATTAATTTCCCGGAAATCGGGCAGCGTCTCCTCCGTTTATCGGCCTACCCGTCGAAACATAATCGACGTCAACAATCCAACAATCACAATCCCAACTAATTTCATAATCTGAACGCCACTACAACTTCTAAAATAATTAACCCGTTTTCGTTTCGAATTTAATTCTACGAACTAATTTATTTAATTTATAAATGTAGGACTCAGATAAGAATCATCACCGTCCACCGCCGACTCGCCAAGGCTCATCGTCAACGGCGGTAAAATTCACGGGTTTTCGTTTATATCGGACGTCCTACGCGAATTTCACCAATTAATTATTATAATCCCGCACGAATTTATTATATCACGAAACGTTATTCAATATTTTTCTGCATAATTAAAAGTTTAATCAGTAAAATAACATAAATATTCAAACAAAATAAAACGCAATACACGCACTGCAACAACACATCACACAAACAGAAACCGGAAAAGAAACATGGCCGGAAAACCACCGAACCCGGCGTCAACAAATCTAGAAAAATAACTGGACACAACACAATCTCACATACATATACACACAAGCTTAATTATATATATATATATATATATATATATATATATATATATATATATATATATATACGTATGCATATATAAACAACAGGTTGAACAAGCGATTGACCCACCAAAAAGGCGACCGAAAGTATAAACCGGAGAACAGAGCAGCGGCGGAAATGAGAAAGAGAGGAAGAGGAAGAGAAATCGGGGAGAGAAAGAGAGAGATTGAGAGAGGAAGAGAGCGTGAGAGAGAGTAGAGAGAGACGAGATCGAGAGAATAACAGAGAGAAAGAGGGGAGAGTCTGTTGTGCAAGACATGCCTCGACAATAACAAGACTAAGTCAAATAGACAACCCTAAGTAAGTTGTATTATAATCTTAGTTTGTATTTTGTATTGTAACATTAAAGTCTGTAAAAATGTCAAAGAGTATACTGGAATATTTTTCTTTTAAACAATATCAAGCCTAAGAATTCTATATGGAAGAAGATCAAGAAGATCATGCCTCAGAAGAATTATGAAGAAGTTTGGAGTTGAATAAATCTGTTTTGGGAAAAATGTTCTAAGTCAAGATATCTACAAGTCACACATTTCGTATTATAGAGAAGTCATTCGAGAACTCCAGAATGACTTATAGAGAACTCAGGAGTGCTACTAGAGAACTCAGAGATATCGACAAGTCATTTCTTCACTAGAGAAATCAGAGATATCGACAAGTCATTTCTTCACCAGAGAACTCAGAGACATCGACAAATTAAAATTCACTATAGAACTCAGAGATATCGACAAGTCAAATCTCACTAGAGATCTCAGAGATATCGATAAGTCAAAATTCACTAGCGAACTCTGAGATATCGACAAGTCAAATTTCACTAGAGAACTCTAAGATATCGATAAGTCAAATATCGCTAGAGAACTCAGAGATGTTGATAAGCCAAAGTGAAGATATGAAGATGAAAGATCTCGACAAGCAAAATTCTCTTATAGAGAACTCAGAGACCTCTACAAGTCAAATTTGCTATGGAGTATTAGAGATCTCGATAAGCCAATATACTTATCGAGATGTCAAGTTCTATATATGCCTAAACTGGAGATATCGAGTTAAAATCTCAAAGTACAAAGTGCAGACCAGTTCAATATCCAAGATTAACAATCAACAAACAATCCAACCAGGTGGATTGACAAGTCTACAAAAGCAGCTTGAAGTGTGTGCAAGATCAAGGGTGAAGATTAACTAACAAAGGAAGATCAAAGTTAACATAGTATGCAAAGATATGCTAAGCCAGAAATGGAAGATATACTTTTCCTATAATAATATGATTAGTGACAGTTTACTAAAGTTAAAAGCATGTCTAATTATACACTGTGTGAACCAGTAGTTAACTGTAATATAAAGTTAACACTGGTCCTTTGTTAAAGGTAATAATTTTATATCAAAATTTCTTGTATTCTCTCAAGATAGAAGCTAAGCTCTTTTAATAACAAAGAGCCTAGAAATTTTGTAGCAAAACATTCTTAATTTTAATATAAAATTAAATGAGTTTTGAAAGATCTGTGTTATTCACAGCTGCAAGTTTTATTTATGTTATAACACATCTTACTGCAAGATCTGATTTACTTTGTTCAAAAACCAAAATAGTTCAAGAAAAGCATATAAACACAAAAACACATTCACCCCCCCTCTGTTTGTAATTAATTACCTAACAAGTGGTATCAGAGCAAAATCTGAAAGTAAATAGATTCAAGATCTTGGAAGAATGAATACACAGAAAATCAGTAGCATCAAATTTCCTACTTTTGACAAAGCTAACTACACTCTGTGGAAAAAGAAAATATTATTGTTTATCAAGATGGCCAATCCACTATACATTCAGATTATGGGCCTTTCATTCCTATGGTTAGAGTTGAGGAATCTACAGATGGTGATATGGTCATTCAAACTCATTATGCTCCAAAAGACCCTGCTGAGTACTCTGAGCCTGAGAAAGAAAAAGTTTCCCTAGATAGTGGCTTGTAGCTTATTTTGAGATTCACTTGACAATGTAATGTACAATAACATTGTCAACAGTGATACTGCTAAGCAGATCTGGGAAAAGATTGAAATACTCTGTGAGGGAACTGAAGAAGTTAGATCTAATCAAAGAAGGATACTGATTTTATAGTATGAGGGTTTCATGGCTAAGACAAAAGAAAGTATCACTGATGTGTTTGAAAGGTTCAATAAGCTGATAAATGACTTGCAGCTCCATGACAAATATTATAAAGCTCAAGAAGTGAACTTGAAGTTTTTTCTTTCACTTCCTGATCATTTGGAACAGAAAATCTCAGCAATCAGAGAAGGGAGGGACTTGAGCAGAATAAGACTGGAAGTTCTATATGGAATTCTCAAAATATATGAACTAGAAATAATTCAAAGAAAATCATTGAGATCTGGTCAAGGACATGTTGTGGATGGTTCAAGTGATTTAATTGTCAATGAAATCCAGACCTCCAATGATGAGCCAAGATCCCAAACTCCAGTTGCCTTAACAAGTGAGAAAAGAACAAATGATTCACAAGAACAAGTCATTCTAGAATTGGAAGAAGATGAGTTCTACACCCTAGATGACCTTGATGAGCTTGATCAGTCAATGGACTATCTGGAAAGAAAGTTCTCTAACATTAGAGTAAAGAAGCCAAGATTTGTCGAGTGTAAAGGACAATCATTCGACAAAGACAACAACTGGAAATGAAAAGGGAAGTACACATCTGATAGCAAAAATGGTTACAAAACAGGATCTGTTGATAGATCAAAGATAAGGTGCTTCAACTGTGATGAACTAGGTCATTTTTCTACAGAATGCAGGAAACCCAAGAAAGCAAAGAAAGACAAAGCTTATCTTGAATTGGAAGCAAAGTATGATGCTCTTCTGAAGAAACAACAAAGCCAAGTTTATATTGCAGAGGGAAAAAGTTGGGATGATTCTGATAATGATGAACATGAGGAAGTTGGAAATTATGCATTAATGGCCTAGGAGAAAGAAGAATCATCCTCATCAAAATCACAGGTACAAACTCTCACTACTAATCTACTATTGATTTAAATGTGAGTCAATATAAGGAAACTGTAGAGAAGATGAACACATAAATGTTTCACATTCATACAAGTATGGTTGCTGTTAATGAAGAAGTTAGCAGACTGACAAAGATAAAGGAGAAGCTTGAGAATGAGAAACAAGAAGCTGAATTGTTGTTGGTAGAGCTTGAAGCTGTAAGACAGGAGAATGCATATCTCAAGAACAAGCTCAAGCGTGCAAGTGAGATTGAGGCAGTGTTAAGGGAGAAGCTGGAAAAGAATGAGGTAAAGTTGAAGTCCTTCAAGAATACATCTGAATTGGTTGGACAATACCATGAAAAAAACAATCCATGTGCAAATATTATTATTGGTCTTGATTATGATGCCTTGAACAGCAAGAAGAAAAATATAGGTGACAAGGAAAAAGTAACAGAGAATGAAAATGTTCCAACAATCCTTAAAAAGGTTGACTCACCTATATTCAAGGCATGTGAAGTTAACTTCAGTGAAGAAGAGTTGATTATTAAGCAAGAAATTGCTGATGAAGATAATGAGAAGAAAAATGCAGAGCCAACTCAATCTTTTAAAGCTGAAGAAAAGCTCATGGACAACCAAGGTTCTAAGACACGTGTCAAAGAAACCAAAACTGAAGATGTAAGAAAGAAAAAGAAAAATAGAAATGGGAAAATTGGGATAAACAAAAGCAATTATTTTGCTTATGTTGCAGATGCTCCAAGAAAGAAATATGAAAAATGTGGCTTTATGAATCACCTAGCTCACCTTTGTAAAAAGGCTGTTAGCAAGCCAACTAAAGGAGCCTACAAATATAATGAAGCAGATGCAAATGATCCCACTCATTCTGTGACAAGTTGATTGCATCCCTTGTAACTTGAAAGTGATGAAAAGTTGTCACAAGCTGAGAGTAGACCTCAAAGAAACAAAAAATTGATCTACAACAGATAGGGAAAATGCACAAAAGTCATTGAATTCTATTTTATCTGAAATAACTCATCCTACTTCTGCTAAATTAGTTAACAAGAAGAAAGTACCCAACATTACATGGGTTGCTAAACACACTTAAAACTCATTGTGTGCAGGGAAAAATGAAGAAGGTTATATGGATCATTGACATTGGATGTTCCAGACATATGACAGGTGATAAAGCCCTGCTATCATAGTTTGAGGAGAAGGCTGGCCCTTTGGTGACCTTTGACGACAACAACAAGGGATTCACAATGTGATATGGTAATATTGTTTCTGGAAATATTGTTATTGATGATGTAGTACTGGTAGCTGGTCTTGAAGTGAATCTTCTCAGTGTTAGTCAATTTACAAACAAAGGTTTTGAAGTTTTATTCAACAAAGAAGAATGCACTTTTATCAGCAAGATAACTGGTGAAGCTACTCTGAAAGGAGCAAGAAAATGGAGCTTGTTTGTTGCAGACTTGGACTCGACAAATAAGGATGGTATTTTTTGCTTCTACACCAAGGCATCAGAAGAACAAAGTAAGCTATGGCATAAAAAGTTGTCTCACTTGAATTTCAAGGCAAACACCTTGGTCAAAAATGAGTTAGTAAGAGACATGCCTAATCTGGAGTTTGCTCAAGTTGAAGTTTGTGAAGCTTGTTAGAAAGGAAAAATGAAAAGATCAAGTCACAAGTCAAAAACTGTGAATTCTATAAGTGCACCATTGCAACTTATTCACATGGACTTGTTTGGGCTAGTAAATGTCTTATCAATTTCAAGAAACAAATATGCACTTGTGATGGTGGATGATTTTTCAAGATACACTTGGGTAGAGTTCATGCACTCTAAAGATGAGACTCCACACATCATAATTGAGCACATCAAGAAGATAGAGAAATAGGCTGAAGATCATAATTATGTAAATATATTGAGAAGTGATAATGGAACAGAATTCAGAAATGCAATATTAAGTGAATTCTGCAAAAGTAAAGGCATTGTTTAAGAATTCTCAGCAGCTAGTACACCTCAACAAAATGGAGTTATTGAAAGAAAGAATAGAACATTAGTTGAAGCTGCTAGTAAAATGTTGCAAGATGTCAGGTTGCCAATAAGTTTCTGGGAAGATGCTTTTAACACTGCATGCTATACTCAAAACAGATATCTCCTTAACAAAGCTCATAGAAAATCACCTTACTCAATCATGTCTAAAAGAAAGCCTACTGTAAAGCATCTTCATGTGTTTGGAAGCAAGTGTTACATTCTAAAAGACAACACTTAATATGTAGGAAAATTTGACTCAAAGGTTTTTGAAGCCAATTTTCTGGGATATTCATTGGAGAGGACTACCTACAAAGTCTATGTGATTGATCAAAAAGAGATTATGGAAAACACAAATGTGACTTTCGATGATGACAAGTGTTCAGGCTTGGAGTGCCTTGATGAAAATGAAGTTGAGGCCTTTACATTTAAAAACCTCAATATTGATAGTGATTCTGATGGTGATAATGAAGTCAATACACAACAGATGTTGAATGAAGATATTAGTGAACAGGAAAATCATGGGAATATAAGCTCATCTCAATCACCTAAATTTGATAACATAAAGTCAGGGGGAGAAAGAGAAGAAGGATCTAGCAGTTATACCAATAATGAAGAGAATGATGAAGGCACAAGTCAACAAACTCATACAAGGAAGTGGTATAGAAGTCACACTAGAGAAGCAATTATTGGTGATCCTACTGCTGGTGTGAGAACTAGAAGTGCAACTGCTAATGAGTGCCTACATGCATGCTTTATGTCTCAAGTAGAGCCTAAGAAAACTGAAGAAGCTCTAATGGATCCATCTGCAATGCAAGTGGTGCTTAATCAGTTTGAAAGGAACAAAGTTTGGGAGTTAGTTCCTGCACCAAAGAACAAAAGCATTATTGGAACAAATTGGGTGTTCAGAAACAAGATGGATGAAAATTGTATAGTTACCAGAAACAAAGCAAGGTTGGTTACAAAAGGCTACTCACAAGAAGAAGGAATTGATTATGATGAAAGTTTTGCTCCAGTTGCAAGACTTGAAGGAATAAGGATTTTTCAAACATTTGCTGCACATTCAAATTTTAAAGTGTATCAAATGGATGTCAAGAGTGTCTTCCTAAATGATGAGTTAGAAGAAGAGGTTTATGTGCAACAACCACCTGGTTTTGAAAATCCAGAATTTCCAAATTTTGTGTACAAGTTACTCAAGGCTCTATATAGACTAAAACAGACACCTAGAGCTGGGTATGATACATTATCAGAATTTCTGCTTAAACATGGTTTTACTAGAGGTACTATAGATAAGACTCTCTTCTACAAGAAACATGGTGAAAATATGATCCTAGTTCAGATCTATGTGGATGATATCATCTTTGGTTCTACAAATGAGAAGCTTTGCCAAAGATTCTACAAGCTTATGCAAAGTGAATATGAAATGAGTATGATGGGGGAACTGAGTTACTTTCTTGGACTCCAAGTTAGTCAAAGAAGTGATGGGATCTTCATTAGCCAAACTAAATATGTCAAGGATTTATTGAAAAAGTTTGGCATGGTTGACTGTTCACCTGCATCTACACCTATGTCTACTGCAACAAAATTGGATGAAGATAGAAAGGGCAAAATGAAGATATTTCAAGCTATAGAGGGATGATTGGA
This sequence comes from Apium graveolens, assembly GCF_009905375.1. Lineage (NCBI taxonomy): Eukaryota > Viridiplantae > Streptophyta > Magnoliopsida > Apiales > Apiaceae > Apium > Apium graveolens. The sequence continues at coordinate 246,825,852 of NC_133648.1, read as the reverse complement.
TCATTGCTTTACTTAACTACAAGTAGACTAGACATCATGTTTGCAACATGTCTATGTGCAAGATTTCAAGCCAATCCAAAAGAATCACATTTGATGGGTGTCAAAAGGATTTTCAGATACTTGAAGGGGACTCCAAACTTGGGATTATGGTATCCTAAGGGAACTGGTTTTGAAGCTGTTGGCTACACAGATGCAGATTTTGCTGGATGTAGGGTTGACAGAAAGAGTACTAGTGGAAGCTGTTAGTTTCTTAGACAAAGACTTATATCCTGGTATAGCAAGAAACAACAATATATATCAACTTCTACAGCAGAGGCTGAATACATAGTTGCAGGAAGTTCTTGTGCTCAAGTGCTTTGGATTATAAATCAGCTAATGGATTATGGCCTAGTGTTACATAAAATTCCTATCATGCATGACAATACTAGTGCTATGTATATAGTAGCTAATCCAGTTAATCATTCTAGAACAAAGCACATTGATGTAAGGAATCATTTTATTAGAGAACATGCTACAAATGGTAGCACTGAGCTCATTTTTGTTCCAACTGAAAAACAACTAGCTGCCATTTTTACTAAACTTTTGGATGAAGCAACTTTCACTAGACTTGTAGGTGAAATTGGAATGCTTAATTTTTCATCCTAAGGCAAGAACTCAGCTAGTGTGTTGCAGCGGATTAATTTCTAGTAAATCAAAATTAATTTGATTTAATTGGAAATTAACTGAAATATGAATTATAAATATTTTAGAAATCTCTGCATATTTATTTTTCAAAACAAAATCTAACTTGGAATTTTTAAAAATTCTAAGTAAACTGCTAAACTGTTAATTTACATCTTTAAAATGTAAAATTAACACAAGGCAGACTCAAATTGTTCAAAAGTTTATAAAGAACTGAGTTCTCGGTAAGTCTAATTGACTTATCGACAAGTCATTTTAAGACTTCTCGAATGATTTCTCGATAAGTCAATTTACTGACTTCTCGAGTGACTTCTCGATAAGTTTAATTATGACTTGTGCATAAAAATCAAGCTGCAACCATTGTGATAAACTGCACAATCAAGGGACAACATGTGGAGATTCTTGAGGATGATGTCAAAAAGGCTTTGGGGCATCCCTACTGACAAACTGGTGGAGGCTCCAACTCAAGATGAGCTGTATGAATTCATGGAATTCATCAACTATTCTGAGAAGATCAACCTGGCCAGCATGAAGAATAAACATCTAAGGAGGGAATGGTCATTTCTGTTTGACTCTGTGATAAGGGCATTCACCTATAGGAAGTCAGGGTTTAACAACATATCCAGTGTTGTCCACAAGTTGGTTTACTCAATGGCCACCAACAAACAGATTAATGTAGGACATTATATACTGGAGGAATTGAGCACCAGGCTAACAATGCCATTGAAATCAAGAGGTAAGGAAAATTTTCTACCTAGATTTATCATGTCAGCTTTAAACTATAAAGTTAATGACATACATATATTAGAAGGAGTAAACAGGTCATTAATTGGAAACTGTAAGCAAGTATCTAAAATTTTATTTGGATCACTTCTTACTAAGAATAACGTTCCAGTAAGTCTTAAGTTAACACCTTTCATGATTGAAAGATTTAAGACTTACCCTTATTTTATGCCAGACATGAGAACTAGTGCAAGTCAACTTAGTGCAACAATGGTTCCTAAGTCTGTGGAAGCACAAACACGGGCACACCCACAGGAACCTACCCAGGTTGAGCCTGTTCCTTTAAAGCCATTAGTAGCTAGGAAACAATCACCTCATCTTCTCAAAAGGATGATAAAAGTGAAAGGAAGAGAAAGGAGAGAACCTTAACTGTTTTAACTGAGAGTGGTGAGGACCAAACAGAATTTGAGTCACCATTGGTCAAGAGATCAAAGAAGAGTAAGAAATCTGAGCTGACCACTCAAGCCATCTCTGTATCCTTCCAACATGATGCAGTTGTAAAAATGGGGACTAAACAGACTCTAGATACATCCTCTCAATAGAATGTGTCTATTAAAAAGTGCATTCACCCCAATGCACCTTGTACAGAGTCTGCACAGCCTGCACCTAAATCAATTCAAGTGTATGGTAGAAGAAATAAAGATGACACACACAGTGAGGGCACATCTTTTAAAGCTCCCCTCATCCATTCAAGGGGAGCTGCCAACACTCACTACTGATCAAAGATAAGGTGCTTCAACTGTGATGAACTAGTTCATTTTGCTACAGAATGCAGGAAACCCAAGAAAGCAAAGAAAGACAAAGCTTATCTTGAATTGGAAGCAAAGTATGAAGCTCTTATGAAGAAATAGCAAAGCAAAGCTTATATTGCAGAGGCTGAATAATAGTTGTAGGAAGTTGTTGTGCTCAAGTGCTTTGGATTAGAAATCAGCTAATGGATTATGGTCTAGTGTTACACAAAATTCCTATCATGTGTGACAATACTAGTGCTATATCTATAGTAGCTAATCCAGTTGATCATTCTAGAATAAAGCACATTGATGTAAGGTATCATTTTATTAGAGAACATGTTACAAATGGTAGCATTGAGCTCATTTTTGTTCCAACAAAAAACAACTAGCTGACATTTTTACTAAACCTTTGGATGAAGTAACTTTCACTAGACTTGTAGGTGAAATTGGAATGCTTAATTATTCATCCTAAGGCAAGAACTCAGCTAGTGTGTTGCAGCAGATTAATTTCTAGTAAATCAAAATTAATTTTATTTAATTGGAAATTAACTAAAATATGAATTATAAATATTTCAAAAATCTCTGCATATTTATTTTTCAAAACAAAATCCAACTTGGAATTTTTCAAAATTCTAAGTAAACTGCTAAACTGTTAATTTACATCCTTAATATGTAAAATTAACACAAGGCAGACTCAAATTATTCAAAAGTTTATAGAGAACTGAGTTCTCGATAAGTCTAATTAACTTATCGACAAGTCATTTTAAGACTTCTCGAATGAGTTCTCGATAAGTCAATTTACTGACATCTCGATAAGCTTAATTATGACTTATCGATAAGTCATTGTAGAGTTCTCTAGAAGTGTTAATTTATAGAGTTCTCTACAAGAGTTATTTTTAGACTTATCAATAACTTAAAACTGAAATAATTTAATCTGATAAATTATTTTGTTAAAATACTTTTGGCAAATTTATTTTAATTTTATTTTGATTTATTCAAATAAAAGTTGAAATTAATTCAGTCCATTTCTGGACAAACTGGGTATTTATTTGACATCTCGATAAGTATATTTTTAGTTCTCTATAAGAGTAATTTAAAATGACTTCTCGATATGCTTTTCACTTCTTAAATTGACTTCTCGATAAGTATACTCCAAATGTTTATTTCTGACTTCTCGACAAGTCATTTTCTTTTACTATAAATACCCAGACATCTCGATACATATACATACTTACAACTTTCAAAATCTCAAGTGACCTAGATTTTTAATCCAAAACCGATTTCTATCTCGTTTTCACTCCTTTCTCACTAATTTATTTTACCCACTAAACTTCATACTCATATCAATGGTAGCCAACAATATTGTACCCTTCATCCCCAATGAAACTAACTTCCTTGCATTTCTGGATGCAAACCAATCACCTGAGATTTTCCAACGCTTGGTTAAGTTCTTTTCTGAAACCTACTTTGTAGGTGCTCATACTACTAATCATGTGTTGTATTTGGATGTGTTAGGAGATTTCTGGAACACATAACTAACAAGGACAGTTGTGCATGAGAATCAAGCTGCAATCATTGTGATAAACTGCACAATCAAGGGACAACAGGTGGAGATTCTTGAGGATGATGTCAATAAGGCTTTGGGAATTCCTACTGACAAACTGGTGGAGGCTCCAACTCAGGATGAGCTGTATGAATTTATGGACTTCATCAACTATTCTGAGAAGATCAACCTGGCCAGCATGAACAAGAAACATCTAAGGAGGGACTGGTCATTTATGTTTGACTCTGTGATAAGGGCATTCACCTGTAGGAAGTCAGGGTTTGATAACATATCCAGTGTTGTCCAGAAGTTGGTTTACTCAACGACCACCAACAAACAGATTAATATAGGGCACTACATACTAGAGGAATTGAGCACCAGGCTAACAATGCCATTTGAATCAAGAGATAATGAAATTTTTCTACCTAGATTTATTATGTCAGCTTTAAACTATAAAGCTAATGACATATATATGTTAGAAGGAGTAATCAGGTCATTAATTGGCAACTGTAAGCAAGTATCTAAAATTTTATTTGGATCACTTCTTACTAAGAATAAGGTACCAGTAAGTCTTAAGTTAACACATTTCATGATTGAAAGATTTAAGACTTACCCTTATTCTATGCCAGACATGAGAACTAGTGCAAGTCAACTTAGTGCAACAATGGTTCCTGAGCCTGTGGAAGCACAAACACAGGCACACCCACAAGAACCTACCCATGTTGAGCCTATTCCTTCAAAACCATTAGTAGCTAGGAAACCATCCACCTCATCTTATCAAAAGGATGAGGTGAGTAAAAGGAAGAGAAAGGAGGTAACATTAACTGTTTTAACTGAGAGTGGTGAGGACCAAACAGAACCTGAGTCACCATTGGTCAATAGATCAAAAAAGAGTAAGAAATCTGAGCTGACAACTCAAGCCACCTCTGTATCCTCCCAACAAGATGCATTTGTAAAAATGGGGACTAAACAGACTCTAGATACATCCCCTCAACAGAATGTGTCTATTGAAAAGAGCATTCACCCCAATGCACCTTGTACAGAGTCTGCACAGCCTGCACCTAAAGCAATTCAAGTGTATGGTAGAAGAAATAAGGATGGCACACACAGTGAGGGCACATCTTTTGAAGCTCCCTCATCCATTCAGGGGGAGCTGCCAACACTCACTACTGAGCATCAACTTCTGATCTCATAAATTTCTTCTCTACTTAAAGCACTTGAATCCAATTATCAAGTGCAAACTCACTCAAGTGACTTGGTTCAAGTAACCTTGCTCACCATCCATACACTACATTCAAATGGTGAGAGCTTACTATCTGGGGTATACCTTGATGACACCATCAAAAACATGGAGGATTCATCACTTTCTACTGAAGACCCCATGGATATTACAAATGCACCTTCATGTGCAAATCAGTCTTCACAGACTGTAAGGTTTGAGGGTAGTACTCCTGAGGGGGAGCTATCTAAATCCTCTCCAATTTAATTGGAGGTTCCTCATGTAGGGACAACTCCCCTCAAAATGCTAGAACAAATTGCATTAGCAGTTGATGCTAGGAGCTAAATTTCCAATGATCCTGTTATGGGGGAGGCAAGTTTATCAGATTCAAGTGACTGTGCTTTACAAGAAGCACAAGGGTTTGAGACTGGTGCACATGACAACAACCCAATCAAATCCCCTTCAGTTCAATTGGAGGTTCCCACTAGCTCAACCTTTTGCTAAAACTTCAAAAACACCTATCTTAAATATTAAACCATCTCAATCCTCTAAACCCAAGTTTGTATACAAACAAACTGCAAACACCTTTCTTAAAACACCAATCACCTCAAACCAAACCCGTCTCAAGAAAATCACTACCTTACATTTAGACAAGCCTTCACTCAAAATCAATTTCAAGTTTGTTGGGAAGAAACCTAGAAAATTCAAGCCTACAGAAAAAGTAGAAGTCACTGAAAGGGCTCTCTAGAATTGTTTCAAGCAAAATGATTTTCTACCCTTGAATTGGTGCATCTCAGATGAAGATTATTTTCAAAAGCTAACTGAGGAAATAGTTATAGTCTGGGTTGTATCTTTAAAGGAAGTCATAATTTATTATACAGATGGGTCCTTCACTTTCCTTGGCTGTACTTTAATGGATTCTCTCTCTCCCACAGAAATCAAGAGAGTGATAAGCTTGCTAAAAGACAAGGATACTGCTACAAGAACATGGAGATCAGTTTTGGCTGAGTGGTTGATTGAAAGGGAAGAAAAAAAAAGAAAGAGGCTGAATATGAGGAAAGAAAAAGAAAATATGATGAAGAGATTGAAATGTTCATGAAAAGATCAGAAAAGCTCAAGACTAAAGGAATGAGCAGAATTTCAAAAGATGGAAAATTTCTGAACATCAAAGCTGGCAAATTCTCAAGATTTAGAATTGATTTACTAGATAGTGGTTATCCAAAAGCAGACAGGATCAAACTATTAGAAGCTCTAAGTGGGACACCTATTGTAGAAGAACTTGAAATTCTTGTTCAGTTAAAGGATATCCTTAGAGAAGAAACAGAAGCAAAAACAGTCTTTACCTGATGCTTGTAACTACTTTAACTTTGTAAATCTTCTAATGTATAAAAGTTGTAATTGTGTCAATTTTCATGTAACTACCTTATTTTCCATCATAGTTTGGGGTTAGTCCTGTTAACAGGCATGAATTTGTGTTAAGCAGTCTTCTCACAAATTAGGGGAGATTGTTGTGCAAGACATGCCTAGACAATAACAAGACTAAGTCAAATTGACAACCCTAAGTAAGTTGTATTGTAATCTTAGTTTACATTTTGTATTGTAACATTAAAGTTTGAAAAATGTCAAAGAGCATACTGGAATCTTTTTCTTTTAAATAGTATTAAGCCTAAGAATTTTATCTGGAAGAAGATCAAGAAGATCATGCCTTAAAAGAATTATGAAGAAGCTTGGAGTTGAATAAATCTGTTTTGGGAAAAAAATTTAAGTCAAGATCTCTACAAGTCACAGATTTAATGTTATAGAGAAGTTATTCGAGAACTCCAGAATGACTTATAGAGAACTCAGGAAAGCTACTAGAGAACTCAGAGATATCGATAAGTCATTTCTTCACTAGAGAACTCAGAGATATCGACAAGTCATTTATTCACTAGAGAACTCAGAGACATCGACAAGTCAAATTTCAGTAGAGAACTCAGAGATATCGACAAGTCAAATCTCATTAGAGATCTCAGAGATATCGACAAGTCAAAATTCACTAGAGAACTCTGAGATATCGACAAGTCAAATTTCACTAGAGAACTCTAAGATATCGATAAGTCAAATATCATTAGAGAACTCAGAGATGTTGAAAAGCTAAAGTGAATATATGAAGATGAGAGATCTCGATAAGCAAAATTCTCCTATAGAAAACTCAGAGACCTCTACAAGTCAAATTTGCTATGGAGTATTAGAGATCTCGATAAGCCAATATACTTATCGAGATGTCAAGTTCTCTATATGCGTAAACTGGAGATCTCGAGTTAAAATCTCAAAGTACAAAGTGCAGACCTGTTCAATATCCAAGATTAACAATCAACAAACAATTCAACCAGCTGGATTGATAAGTCTACAAAAAGTAGCTTGTAGAGTGTGCAAGATCAAGGGTGAAGATTAACTAACATAATAATTATTTACTGATAAAAATAATTACATGATATATCCCGAATATTACATCCTTCCGCCCTTAAAATGGATTATGTCCTTAGAGTCATACTAAGGAACATAAATGATACTTTTCAAGTATCTTACTTATAATTTTCTCAGATTAATCTCTTACTCATACAACTTGTTCATAAACTTTAAATCGCGACTTCAATTATTACTCAGCATCCTCATGCTGATATCATATTCTACCAGTTACTCATACCATCTAACTTTAGTCTCCATTTTGGAGCTAAGTTAATCTTTTTGGGTATGCATATAAATATCCTATGATCTTTCTATACCTGTGACGGTAAAGCTAATTCACTCACAATATTACTTCCTATCTTACTATCTCAAGGACTAACTTCATTTGTACTAATCTTCTTTTCTTTCTAATTCTAATAATTCATGCTCATGAACGCTTCCAACCTTCACTGATTGTTCCATTTCATTTCCCACGTATTTCTTAATTGAATTAGCCTGGCCTGTGATCCCTTCCAATTGTATTCAAGACCCTTTAATCGATCTCCTATACTTTTGGTCCATCTGTGAATGATATGCTGAGCTCATGGCGTCTTCGATTTCTAAACTTCCTAAATCAATAGAGAGAATCTCAACAATTGCATTTAACTTACCACTTATTATTATACCTTCCTTTTTAAATACTATTGAATATATTTATGGAGCGAAAATATTTTACTATTTAGAAGAAAATATATAAATCTGAATACATTTCCCATATACTTTAACCTAGATTATCATTTATTTGGTTATAGGGAGTCCCGATATAAAATTTATTGCAATAATTTTCTCTGACATTTCGCCACATATAACGTTCATTCTTTTCTTCATGCCACATTATCAGAAAGTCATCTTTTATCTTTATGTCTTGTATCATATTCTCAGAGTAACCTGAATTTCCCGAGTTGTCAAGATTTAACTAACCCTTATCTTTTACTTTTGCCTTACTTGTGCCTATTTATTCATGAATGGTATATCTTATTTCGATTCAGCACGGTTCATAGTGTTTCCCACACTTCTGTCAACATATTAATCAAATAATAATATCAATTAATTACCATTTATACTTGAATCTGATAACATACCACCATCTCCTTTAAGCAATATCGAACTTACTCCTCAGGTAAAGTATTTAGCAGTAAAAGAATAATCAGGTTTGGCAACCTATCCCTAGTAATTTAAATAACGCTTTCTTCATCTCTGGTTCTCAAGTGATTCTACTATATTACCCTTTAACGAACTATATTCATTTTGAAATCATTACAATATCATCCTCACCTTTTGATGCTGGTTTTGGTTCTTCAGAAGATATGACATTTACTTACATGTTCTTCCATTTTTGTTCTTATTCCATGTCCACCAATATCTTCATTTAAACTTCCCTATTTAATCGCATTCTCAGAATGAAATTCCTATCTCCAATTATCGACGTTTCACTTCGTTCTTACATCAGTTCTGGCACATCTAACGTTCACCACTTACTTATATCCTGGACCATTTTATAAAATTTCTTTATCATCCTTTTGGTTCCATTTCTTTTCTTAATTAGTTCTCCATTCTCATGATTTATTGTCTCTTCTAAACATAAGTGATCTCTTCTACCTGATAATACTAATATGTTCATCATTTGATAAGCCATCTATGTGGTTAACACTGGAATGAAGGCTTTTTATCTGTAAATATTTAAATTCTTACTAACAGAATCATCAAAATCCATTGACAGCTATTTTATTAGCCATACTTAAATCATAACTGATTACACACTTTTACTTCTAATTAACTCTCACTATTCCTTATCTCATATTTAGCTCTCTCGAATCGGAGATATGTTTCTAATTATTGGGGTTTGTGTAAGTTATATATATTATTTCCTATATAATTGACACTTCTTTTTCCTTAGTTCACATGCAGATATTGCCAACCTCTGTCATACATCAGATACTTGTATTCGCGAGTTTTCTAGTATTTCATAGTAACTTCCATTACCTCGTCATTCTATATGGATATATATTCACGTCCTTCATGGAGCACTATTATAGATGATAAACTCTCTTTGCTTTATCTTAAACTTTCAGTTCTTGAAAATGTTCTTCTCACTAGCATGTACCAATAACTTTTTGTTCTTCTTATTTATTACAAAGGGCATATTCACCTAGATAAAACCTCGCGCAGGCTTGCGGTAACATCGCGCTAATTCTACTAAACTTCCGATTTCCACTAAGGCCTTTACTTCCTCCAAATTCCTAATTGCTTTGATTTCAGATCTGAATATCATGTCAGAATTTGACTAATCTAATTAGAATCGATTTCCATTTAACTGACCATTAGTTGATAAAGTTAATCAATTAACTCTTTTAATTGATCAATTAGACCAAGTGATGACTAGCTAAATGAAATCAAAGACCAATTATATAAAGTCAGTTTGGTCATAATAACCTTTTTCAAGAACCGAGATCGCAATTATTTGGAGTATCAACAGGGATATCAATAACACATGGAAGTATACTTTCTATTTTTAAAAGTAGGGTATTTTCCAAAAACTTGGGTAGCATTTCCCCTATATGATTGACTACTAGTCGGACTCAAATCGACACCATCAATCAACCAGCCATCCACAACCATATCAATCCACTTTCATCCATGAAACTCATCTTGTCACCATATTTCAGAATATATCATGTTGATCACCACATAAACTATTAACTGACATGGTATGCATTTTTTTTAATTAAAATAAGTTCATAAACAAATAATTATTAATATATCCATACTTTTTCTTAATTCTTTCAGAATGTCATAAAATATTATTAATGAATTTAAAATTATCTTGTTGTTTCTTAAAAACTTTATCCCACGAGTCTTCTAACTTATCTTTCAAGTTTTCTAATTAATGGTTCATATCACTCATATCCATTCATAAATTCATCTTAAGGATATCTTTTTAATTTTATTTCTTACCATTAATACTTGTATATAGTTACTTTTTAAGAATTATACCACATTCTTCAATTAATCATACTTATTCGCTATCCATGGCGATGTACATTCATTTTCATCAATTAATCTGTTTATCTTCTAATAACCAACACATGGTCTCAACCATCATTATCACAATCTGGTGAAGACTCAATTTGATTTTAAAATATTGATTTTTAAAAGATTTTGCAGTTGAAATACCCTTTCCTTATCTCCACTTATGTTCTCGTACAAAACCTTCGTCGCTAGCTCCGCTATGAGTGTCATTTTCCCCATAACTCATTTACTCAAGTTAGAGAACCTAATAATTTGTTAGGTCACACAACACTGTAGAAGGGGATTGAATACAGTGTAGAATATAATCAAATCGATTTAGAACACAAGTAACAGAAAACAAATGTATTCGATATAATAAACTCTGTTACAATGGAACTGTCCTCTCTCAGTGATGAACAAATATCACGAGAGCTGCTAGGTTACAATGTATGATCTTCTCGATGATCGTAACACAAATAGTGTAAACCTATGTCTATGTTTATATAGACACACAGTTACAAGATAACTTCTAATTGATATGGAATATAATTTTGTCTCCTAAAATATATCAATCAGATATCTTATATAATTCTTCTAGTCCTCTAACTATTTCCATGCATATCTTCTTCTGTATTAGTCTCGATCTTCTATCCTATAAATCAACTTCCTTCCTTAACTGTTAGTCATCCAGTACTTAAGTTCTGATATCCATCTTCTGATATTATCTAGGGATGGCAATCGGTTCGGTCGAAACGGGTTTAGCAAAAACCAAACCCGAACCCGATTATTTTTGCCAAACCCGAACCCGAACCTAAACCCGGGAAAACCCGAACCACTAAACCCGAACCCAAACCCATCGGGTTCGGTTCGGGTTGGGGTTGTAAATCACCATCAAATTGCACCTTAATTTGCACAATCTCTAGTGAAAAATTACTAGGATACGATTTGAGCAAAGTGCTCATAAATATGACGATATTGAAATTTTTGGGGTTGAATTAGAGGGTTCAGAGAAGACAATGGATCATGTCTCTATGAATAAAATTTTTGGTGAAATAATACAACAATCTTGACCTTTAGTAGACTTGTATTGAACATGCTGCTAAAAACATATTTAAACGACTTTAATGCAATAGTTTGTAAAAAGCATAAACTTTTAGTACTAATATTAGTAATATATTATGTCATATATTATATTACTACTTATAAAATGTAAAATATTATTTATATATTAACACGGGTTTCAGATCGGGTTTGGGTTCAGATCAGAACGGAACGGTTTTCGGGTTTTCGGGTCGGGTTCGAAACGGTATGCCTTAAACCCAAACCCGACCCAAAAATGATTCGAGTTTAAAAATCAAACCCGAACTCGAATCTAAACCCGAAATATTCGGGTTCGGTAAAACCCGATCGGATCGGTACGGATCGAGTATCCATCGGTTTGGTACAAATTGCCATCCCTAATATTATCTTCTGATAATCCAAGTCCTGATATCCTTAAGTCCTGACTTCCAGTAAGTCCTGATTCCAGTAAGAACTGATATTTCCTATTTGTTAAGATCTGAAAACTAAATATGAAACATATTAGACATGACATCTCAAATATATCCAACAATCTCCCCCAACTTGTAAATTATGCAAGAATGTACAAGTTAATAGATTTGATGATGTCAAAAACATTTAAGTTCAAATGTAATAAGAGTTTAATAAGACTATTAATTACCACTTACAAAACATCCAGCTTTACCAACATCACTGAATCAATCTGAATCCATAATGATTCTTAACAAAATCATTTATCAGATTATCTTCAGCTTTCCTCAGAACTTCAGCTAACTATGCTTTGACCTGCATCAGTTCTTCTTCTTTACTATCACCAATTTGATAAATAGATGTTCTGAAAGCTTGAATTGATGTTCTTTCAAGTCCATCACCAAGTCTGATAACCTTAGGATGTGAAGAGTTTTCATTATAACATAAGCATCTTCCTTTCAGAATAACTTCCACCTTAGCAGAATTCTTCCTTTCAGAATAACTTCCACCTTAGCAGAATTCTTTAGCATAGGAATTTCTCTTCCATCACCTTCAGTAATCATTGACTGTAATGAGAAGTCTTTGTATCAGAGATTTTGAATAGATCTCTTATAGCCTTCAAAATGTATTCTGACCATCTTCTTGTAACATCAGATTTTACTTCCAGAAGATAGTGAATATGTTAAAGCTATCTGACAGACTTCTTTAGTACATCAGTATCAGCTAGTCTATAAGTCCTTCCATCACTGAGAAATAAGATCAATTTCTCTTTTAGATTCTCTTTGTCATGAGCATCTATCACAATTTGAGCAGACAACACTTTTTCAAGGTGCCTTTGTTTGATTTGTTCATATGGTTTGTCTGTCAACATGAAAGGATCTCTTAGAGTGACCTCTACTCCTGTTTGAATCTTCTCTTCGTCAGAACCTAATCCAGCTCTATCTCTTGGTTGCTTGGCTCTCAACCCAAATGTAGCGAGTTGATTAATCATGAGATTGGATTTTGGTTCAACTAGAGTAGCTTTCTTCCATAACAGCTTCTTCTTATCAGCAATTGTCATTTTCTTCAAATCAACTTGAGCATTGTCAGTAGTTGATGTCTTGATAGCTTGATCATAATTTGCCGTTTCTTTTGTACCTTGTTGTCCTTTATTCTGAACAACAACTTAAGCAGTGTCAGAGATTGTTTTAGATTCTTCAATTATCTTTCTACTTTTCAGAATTTGAACAGTTTCAACTTCAACAAGATTATCATCAGTTACTTGAACCATTTTGCACACTGGTTTCATCAGATCTTGAGAAGTTTTCAAGTCCAGTGGCTTGGTTGGTTCATCAACTTTTCCTTTCCCTTTGTCTTTGAGATCACTCTCAGTCTGTGATCTAGTCTTGAACTTTAAAGTTTCAGAATTTGACTTTTCCTTGATCACAATACCTTTTTCCTTAGGCCTTGGAGGTTTCTTTGTATCAGAAGCTTTAGACTTAAGATTTGCCTTCTCAGCAAATTTAGCATCTTCCTCCTTGAGAGTTTCTAAATCCATTCTTGGATTGTGTTTTAGAAATAATCTTCTATCTATCTCCTCATCAAGTGTGTGGATTTTAGGATTTTGGTAATAAACAGTAGTCTGCTTCCCCTTTAACTTCAGAGTTTGTAAAAACTTCTGAGAGTCTTCAGATCCTGACTGAATCAGAATATCAGAACTTGACATCAGACTTTGTTTATCAACACTTGACTTCAGTCTTTGAGCATTTACAACATCAGAACTTGACTTGGCATCAGAACTTGACTTGTTCTGAATAGAAGATTTTCCTTGAACTTTTCTTTGACCTCTGCTCTTTTCAGAGTGTCCCTGGTCATCACCTTTATCATCCTTTTTCTCCAGTTCATAAGTAGGTGAACATTTGGACTTAACTACCTTCTCCCCCTTTTTGGCATCATCAGGAAGTAAGAGAGAAATAAGAAGTTCAACTGAAGATTGGATTTCATCCAATTGAGCTTTCTGAGAAGCTTGATTAGCCAGGACCTCAGCAATTTGGGCATGTTGCTCCTCTTGAGTTTTCTTAATGGCTTCAACTTTTTCAGAAATAGGTCTGATATACTTGTTATTATCAAGCCCGAGCTGTAGATCGAGCTTATCAGCTTTTTCTCTGAGTGTATCAACCTTTTCATGAGTAGAAGTATGTATACCTTGAAGATGTTTTGTAGACAGAGCTGTGATCTTGAGTTGTGTCTTAAAATCAACATTTATGAGCAACTTATTAGCTTTTGCAATATGCTCTGTCAGAACTTTAGAACATGGAATAAAATCTGATTCATTCCACTTCTTGGTCCACTCAACACCTCTGTGAGTATCCTCCCAAGGAATAGGTGCTTCCTTTTCAACAAATTTCTTCACCAATTCTTCCTTGCCCTGAATAGGAACTGGATGCTCAGCAGAAACACTGTCATCAGAACTTGAGGAAGACTCATGCTGTTCTGATAGCTCAACAGTGTGTGAAGCAACTGGAGATTCAGGAATAAAATCATCTAAATTCTGAGGATCATAATTTATCTCCAGAGCTGGTGTCTTTGATGTAGATGGAGCTTCCAGATAAAGAACTTCAGGTATATTCAAATTATGAATATCTATTTCAGAATTTTTAGTTTGTTCTTTAGCATCATCTGTAGTTTTAATAGGAGAGACATGAGGGGTAACAACTGTATCATTAGCAGTGTCTTTGGCTTGAGCTAGAAGGGCTTCAATGATAACTGGTTCTTGTGAGATCAGAGATTCCTGATCCCCTTCCTCAGCTTCTTTAGTATCTTCTGATGAAGCCTTAGTCAAATACCTCATAGCCTTCATTTTCTTCAATCTCCTTGCAAATGAAGGAGTTGCTTCAGCAGCAACAGAACTTACAAATTTCTTTCTTTTCAAAGTATCAGAACTTTGAGCTGTTGTTTCTTTCTGAGAAGTAACATTCTCAGCTACATATGTCACAGGTTCAGATGCATGAACCCGTTCTTCAATTATTTCCTCTTCACTCTCAGACTCGTCTCGGAGAATCATCTTCCTTCCCTTTTGTGGAGGTTGAGGAACAGATTTTGTCCTCTTAAAAGGTTTGGAAGATGAAGGTCTGGTTGTTTGTGCTGATGGTTGAGAAGTTTGAGGTGTTTGTGTAAAGGTGGTAGGTGCTGACGGTTGAGGTTCTGATGATTGGACATCAGGATATAGTGCAGTGTATTTAACTGGATCATAGGTTATTTAGGCATGTTTGACAGATAAAGGAACTCGGAGGGGTCTTAACACAACCTTCTTATTATCAGTAGATAATAAGTCATTAAAAGCTCTTTTAGCTAGTCTGAATGATGGAATTAATTCATTAGCTGATTGGGGCTTATCATCACAACAAAAACTATAAATAAACTGACAGAATCTAGCAAAATAGACAGTATTTGTAATAACCCCAATTTTTGGGAAATTTTTGAAACCCTTATGAATAGTGTTTTTGCTGAATGAGAAAACTTTTCATGCCACACTATGTAGGGGTTCTGATATGGATATTCTGAGATTTTATTAGTACTTTATATGGGATATAAGTGTATGTAAAGATCGTCAGAATCCAAATCCGAACACTTTGATTTTTCCCGGAAATTCACAAGATACGGAGAGAATTGAGTATAAGGTAACAGGATAAAAAAGATTTAAATTAAAGGATTATAGGAGAGGATCATAAAAGGAATATAATATATTGAGAAAGGTTAAGGGAACTAAGTAATAAGATCCCGGGTATGATCCCTCAAACGATAAACGAGAACGAAAGATAAGTGAACCGTAAAACAAATAAGTGATCAAGAGACAAGCTTGTACAAGAAGCCAGGGATTGTGACATCATCAAACCACAAGGTGTGGACAAGTGGGAGCATTATGACATGTGCAAGGTGACATAAGCATGACATGGGAAGGAAGGAGGTGTGGTGGCTTTGTAACCACACAAATTCAAGGGCAAGAAGGTAATTGACTAAAGCAAGCACAAAAACCAAGCAACCAAGCCAAGCAAATCATTTTTCATCAAAATCAAAAAGAAACCAAGGCATTGTTCTTCATGCTCTCGGCCAAAACAGAATCAGAACACTAAAACTGCTGTATCTCCTTCATTTCTCACTCAAATATTGTGTTCTATAGCTCATTGGAAAGGTATTGAGATGGCCTACAACTCTTGTTCACAAGTCTCGTCCAAATAATCATGGTAAGACCCTCATTTTTACAGTTCTTTAAATCGGACTTTTAGAAACTTCAAAGCCTAACTTTGTGTTCTTGATTTCTTTGGAAAGATCAAGCTTGTAGGAGGCTCCCTAAGGCTTCCTAGCAACTTAACACCTCCCAAGGAAGGTATAAACTTCAAACCCTAGCCTTTACTTTATTTTTTAGTAAGTTTAATGGTTGGTGTTGTGAAATGAGAAGCATGGATTGTGATTATTAGTAGTTTGGTTTGATTTGGAAGTGTTTTGGTAATTGAAGCTTGATTATAGTTCATAGGTCTTGATTGTGGTTGTTTGAGTTGAAAACCTTGGAGATTATGGACTGATGTGGTATGGTTTAGGTGAAGTTTTGTTGTATTGATGGTTATGAGTTGGTTGGTGGTTAATTGGAGTAGTTTAAACATTGGTAATCGCGTAAACATAGCCGTCGTAACGTCCGATTTTCTTTGGACTGTTTTTGTGCATAACATTAGGACCCGAGAACCCCCTGCTAGATTATGACCACTGCCATGTTTAGATAGCTCATGTTACGAGCTTCGTTTTGATATGTAGTTCGTTCGATTCCGATGCACGGTTTAGGAGAAACGACCGTTTCAAGTAACGGCGTTTCGCGAACGAAACTTTTCCCCTCGCCTTACTTTGAAACATAGGTTAAAGACCAAAAAGGGTTAATTAATGCATGAAACATTTATGGTAAGTGTGTTAGGCAGTTGGTAAGACACTCGCGAAGGAATCGCCTTAAAACTCATAAAGGTTAAATTATTAAAAATGGTGGAGCCGAGGGTACTCGAGTGACTTAAGAGAATCAGTAAGCGCAAAACGAGCGTTAGAGTCTGAGTTGGTTAGAGTATAGATTTACAAGTGACTTTGGTTTAATTCCAACTTACTTGTTGTTTATAGGTTACCAGACTCGTCCCGAGCCATTCGTAACCCCCAGTCGCTCAGGCAAGTTTTCTACCCGTTATACTGTTGTTGTGATGTAAATATATGTATATGCATTATCTTGTGATATTGCATGATTGTTATTAGCAAATTTTGCGATATATTGGAGCATGCTAATATGGTATATATGCATGTCTGTTTCGTAATCTGGTTATCTATCTGTTGATTTCAATGCTTATAGTTGCATAATACCTATGCTAGAAATAAGCAAGTAGTTGCGTATACCCTTAGTATAGGGGATAAAAGGTGAACATATTTCTAAACCGGGAGTCGATGTTCCCGAGTATATATATATATATATATATATTTATATATATATATATATGGATATAGTTTTTAAAACTATTAATCGAATAAGGTTTATTCGATAACTTTAACTTTATTTTATTATTGAATATTATTTCAAATATTATTCGAAGGCGTATAACTCATTTACATTATTTATTGAATATTATTTGAATATTCATTTGAGGATGTATGACTCCTTTATTTTATTTAATGAATATTATTTATAATATTCATTCGAGGTATTATGACTCAGCTTATTTTATTTATTGAATATTATTTGAATATTCATTTGAGGATCTATGACTCCGATTATTTGCTGAGATATATTCTTTATTTTATTAAAGAATAAGGTGTCGATAATCAAACTTATTTTTGATTATTCAAATAAAGATATTACTTTCGTATAAGTATATCTTTGATTATTTGCTATTCATTTCAAGTATAAGTTTTAATACTTCTACTTCAATTATTTTATAAAGATTATCTTTTATGGGAATATTATTTAAATAATAATATTCAGACATTTTCTAAATATTCTGGGGACTGATTTACTTCATTAAATCAGTTTTACTCCAAACACTCTTTAAAGTGTTTTCGAGTCTTTAAAATGATTTTCAAAAGTTAGAGCGGATCCCAAAACTATTTTTATATTTAAGATCTTCCTTTTAAAAAGGGGATTTAAATACTCGCTCAAAACCTGGGGGATCCGGCTCGATGGTGTGTTTTATATTCGCAACAAGGTTGCTGTCTTGGTAAAAGAGTTTTTGATTACTTACCCAATATTCGGGAAGTAAAATTCTTGGAACAAGTTAATCCATTAACAGGCATCGCCTGGGAAATATCGGTGAGTTCTCCTTTCCAAATAGATACGACTTCTTGGTGGAGCCGTATCAACAAGTTTCTACTTGGGGAAAGTGGGGACAAGCTTTACGTTTCAGAGTCATGGATTTCATCTGAACTAGGAGTGGCGTAAGTGGTCGAGTAGCGCCGGCCCAGCCTTATTATATTGGCCCAAATGGCCTGGAAGTTCCGCTAAGGCGGTCCATTCCTTAGGAGTTCAGTGTTCGGTTGACAAGTAAATCCGACAGGTTCTCCTCTACATGTAGAAAATGGTGGGGTTGTACTACTACGACTGATCATCGTAAGTGGTCTTCCTGGCGCGGTAAACTCCCGTAATGAGTTCATCATCCAATTGGATAATTTCTGCAACACTACCCAGAGCACTTCGATAGAAAGGCTACGGTTGGGCGATTGTTGAGTGTTGGCAGGGTCAAGTTTTCAAAATGATGTTTACATCAAATGAAGTATCTCGTAACTTCATTTTATTTTGATAATATTTTAAAGATTTAATCTATTCAAATCTTGCCTTATAGTCTCATCTATGTGATGAACTTTTGAAGCTAATTATAACTTGAACGGTGGTAGTTCAAGTAGTATTTGGGAAAGATATAAGTATATTGGGGTATCTTGTAACTTCATCTTTTAAACTTATATCTAATTAATAATTGTCTTATGAATGACAAAGATTTTCAGAAAAACGTTGAGACAAGGTTAGATATATGAGATCACCTTGCAACGATATTTTTTTCATACAGTTACACACTAGGACTTTGTGTATATTATGCATGGAAGAGGACTTCCAATATTTTGAAAAGTATATATGTATATATACTGAATATTTTGCGACTTCATCGCATTAAGTTATCAACTTGGTTCATTTCTTTTGACCAAGACTTTCATGAGTATTATGAGTAGGCTCATATATTGTAAATCATTATACATATTATTTTGGTGGGCTTGCTGCTCACCCTTGCTTTCTTCTTTCATCACACAACAACAGTTAGGAAAGATGGCCAGACTCCAGCAGACCCAGCGCAAGCGCGTGGGAAGCGTCCCGCGTCTTCCCGTTGATGTTGTAGTTGCTATAGCTGCAGAGGTAGATCTATTGTAGATCAGACCATCTACTTTTGAGAATCAATTATGTATAATTATAACTTGTGGCAGATAATGGCAATTAACTGTAAATTTATCAAGTAATCATTTTGGGTTGTAATAACTTTTAAATTGTGGATTCAAAGACTTGTACTTATTTAAATTTCATCTCTGAGACTATAACGGGTTGTGGTGTGTGTTAGTGTGGGGTCACAGCATAAGGTTATTTATTATTAATTAAGTGAAGTGATATTGTGGAAAGAAAGACCGTGACGACCCGGATCCCCGACCCCGGATCTGGGGGTGTTACAGAAATGGTATCAGAGCTAAGCGTTATAAACCTCAGAGATGATGGGACGTTAAGATAATAAGTTCACTAAGATAATAAGAACTCTTGCCAAGTTCATAGTCGGACTACCTAACGTAGTACTGACAGTTAAAACCCTTATGGGAACCCTTATAAATGTAGTGATAGAAGCGTAGTTCGTTATCGTATAGAGTAGCGGGACTCCGAACCCTGAGGTTGAGGAGCAACAGCGCGATGATGTTTTATTACTAATTGGAGATCGGATTGTGGATCTGATAGAGTGTCCTAATGCAGGACCGGATGATGTTGATATTGAGGATGTAGCGGTTGAGGATGTTGTCCTAGATGGGATTGTTGCTGAGGAGGATCTCGTGGAGGATCCTGACAAGAATGAATAAAGGACCACTGATGAATTGATGACCATGGTTAGGGCAACTCCCAGAGGTAGGATTGGCCGGTCACTACCGGAGGTTCGTTCAAGTTGTAAAGATAGTAGCCCCTTTAACGCGGCTTACTCGTAAGACTGAGAAGTTCGAATGGACAGAGAAATGCGAGAACAGCTTTCAAGAACTGAAGCAGAGGTCGGTGATGGCCCCTATGCTGGCGTTGCCGGATGGAAAAGGAGATTTTGTGATTTGTAGTGACGCTTCGCATAAGGAATTTGGGTGCTTCTTATACAGCACAGCAAGATAATCGCGTCCGCGTCAACACAATTAAGGGAATATAAAATTCGATATCCCCGCCCATGAGCTTAGGCTCGTGGCAATAGTTTTACCCTAAAGATTGGAGGCACTACTTGTATGGAGAGAAGTGCGGGATTTACACAAACCATAGGAGCTCTAGTGCATTTTCACGCAGAAAGAGCTCAACATATGCCCGAGGAGGCGGTTAGAGCTAATCAAGAATTATGATTGGGAGATTCTTTATCATTCGGGGAAAGCCAATGTGGTGGCTGATGCCCTTAGTAAAAAGGAGAGACTCAAGAGGTTAATGTCTTTGGGAAAGTTGATAAGAGATTTTGAAAAAATGGAAATAGATATGAAGGTAACCGGAGCCGGTACCAAAAAGCTGTTTGAGATTGCAATACAGTCCGAATTATCGGAAAAGAACATATTGGGACAGAAAAAGTGATGAATGAAGGCAGAGAGCCAACAAATAGATATGAGATTAATACCGAGAAAGATGATAAGGGAATAATGAGGTATTCCTATAGAATTTGGATTCCAAATGTTCAAGAGCTTAAAGATGAGATCTTAGATGAAAGTCATAGTTCAAGGAATAAGATTAAGGGCAAACCCTGAATGTGATAGTCA
Organism: Apium graveolens; assembly: GCF_009905375.1. NCBI lineage: Eukaryota > Viridiplantae > Streptophyta > Magnoliopsida > Apiales > Apiaceae > Apium > Apium graveolens. The sequence goes on along the minus strand of NC_133648.1, from coordinate 246,804,851 downwards.
GGGAGGACGCCATCAAGATAGAAGGAACCCATAACATAATGAAGTGGAAAATGAGGATTTTAAATTAAAAGATGACCCCAATTATGGGGAGTAGGATGAAACATTTCATACTAAGGAAATAGAAAGTCGAGTAAGGAAAGGAGACCCTAGACGGTACTCCTATACGGCAATTCATGGACCTGTCTAAAAAGAACTTAGACTATTATCCCCAACCACCACCCTGAGGAGACAGTGCGGTGGGAAATTCTTTCATGACCTTTAAGTCGCTAAGCTCTCAGAGTTCCAAGGAACAGGTTGACCCAGTCGAGGCAAGAGCCTGGCTAAAGGAAATAGAGGAATCATTTGAGATTCTAAATGATTGATGAACCACAAAAGACTGTTTTTATCACTTACCCTCCTAAGAAAGAGACCATCCGCTGGTGAAAGACCAAGGAAGGCACGGAGCAAGAGATTATAATAAACTGATTTAAGTTCAGTCAATTGTTTTCAGGAAAGTACTTCCCAAGGTTATGGAGATAGTGTAAAAGCTTTAGAGCCAGAACAAAGGCAGACAAGTATGATAAATTATGAATCTAAGTTGTAAAAGTTGTCAAGATTCGTTCTGAGGACACGAATCCAGAATGATGGGATGTTTGAAATCAATGCTTATGTTGTGTTGGTTCATGAAATAATGATAAGAGAAAGGAAAATAAAAAGAAACTGAAGTGGAAGGGAATATAACGGCAATAGAGTTTGAGGAATGATAAGGGAGTTGGGTATGAGGAAACCCTAAAGACTCGTAGCAATAGAAATAGAAAAGTATGTAATCGTCAGGATGAGGGTGATTCACCATGAGTTCAATTGATGGTGGAACGCATAAAAGATACATATATTTTATCCCCTTTAAGTTGGGAGGATTCGAGGAAACCCTGAGATAGTTCGAAGGATAAATAATGAGACGCGGATAGACTGAGGAGACAAGGAAGTAAGAAATTAGGAAAATTTGGATGAAGGAAGTGACCTTCAAGAATGTGAAGTGTAAGACCGGTGGCTTGTTACCCAAAAAGGGAGATGCCAGGTATGGGAGGTATCCCAACATTGAGGTGACTGTTGAGGTAAACAACAAAAGTAAATAAGGAATTATTAAGAAGAAGTTCACGTTGAACATGACCAATATCTTCCAGAACATCCATGTTATCATTACCAAATTAGGCAAGAAAAGCGGATAACCGTTGTTATCTTTTGGAGGCCATATTGATTGACCTCATTTTGAATACAGATGTTATTGTGAAACTAGGCATATATTATCGAGGTGGGAATGATTGAATAAGACACCCTTATCAGGGATATATGACTTGATTTATCCATGGAAGGATGCATGTACCTTTTAAAGGTGGAATTAAGGATAGAACATCGGTAACTTAAAATGAATCTTAAGGGGAATGCATAAAGGTTGGCATTTCACCCTTAGTAGGGATAGTATGAGTTTGACGGTATGAATTGGGAAGGATTAAGGTATTAACAACCTTTAAGGATCAATGGAGAAATTTTTTCAGAAGTATATAGACTATGATTCTGGTATTAGTAAATGGTATTTTGATATGCCCTGTATCTAGGGAATACAGGAGGAACGATTGAAGGATAACCTTAGAGGTTTTACAAGGAGAAAGGTAATATTTAAAATTTTCAAGAATAGAAATGTTGATAAAGGAAATATGACGTAATTATAATGTTGCCAAGTGGGGCACGTGTTAAACCACGAGAAAGTATGGATCGAACCAGTAATGGTCGAAATTATTCAGGGCAATTAGGACTTAAGATAAAAGATGTTCTAATTATGATTGAAAGTCAGTCATGACAGTGATTAACCTCTAAAGACTGAGGCAATAACTTATGGAAAAATGGTGATTTTTTTTTTACTCATCAGATTTTAAGGAAAGCATTTTCACATAAGCTGTGATTGAAATAAGGTAGAAAATTTATTTGGAGATGGTTAAAGTGACATTGACTGTAAGGAAATTTTACTATCAGGAAAGGCCAAAGAGGTGGCCGACACTTTAAAGGTAAGAGGATAATTATAGGCACTTGTGCCAAAAGAATACAGTGATGATGGTTAAAACTGTGAAGGTTGTATTATGGTTTGGAAGATTGACATTCCTTCTGATGACTGTGCAATACCCAGCCGTAATAGTAGTTGGTAAAGGTTTAATTCGTGTAATCGCCATGAGCGGGCTATCTATCTTAGAAGGTACTATCTTGAGAATGAGCCTGGACCATGTTTTAAAAGGACTAAACGAACCTTTGAGATCAGGAGTGTTCTTCATGAATCAGAAATGGTGATTATGTTACCTCCTTAGAAGGATTTGATACGACATGTATGGACTCCGTATGGTTAGCTATTAAGATTTCATGGAAAGTGAATGATGATAGTGGGTCAGTGGTGGACCATAGTAAGGCAGCAATGATTCTGCGAGTAACGAGCTGATTACAACCGTGAGAGTTGTATTGGAATGGATGTTGAGATTGAGTACCACTAAACGGGTCGTGGTAGTGTATAAGTTATCATTGATAGACTAATTAAGTAGAGTATCTACCTATTGAATATTTATTCCCTCTTATGAAAAGAGAGTCGTATTACTATATGAGGAAGGTTGCGGTGCAAGCATAGAACTCTAGTAACGGTGATGTCTAAAATGAGATCCCAGGTTCGATTTTCGAAATCGAGGGAGTTTCAAAGGTGATTGTGTATAAGCTCGAGGAAGAGCATGGGTCCATAGAATGATGGACGGAATAGAAATATTTAGGCATGGGAAATACGAGGCTATAATGCTTGATGCTGATATAAATACGTATATGTTTTGTTCTCCTATGACAAACCTCTATAGTTCAGAGGTAGATTCCAAGCCAGATATTTTATGGCAATAAATTTTTTTTTATGAATATACAATTCTCTTCAATTCGTTCTTTTCTCTTCTTTTCATTTCATGTAAGCTGAGAAGAACAACCCTTCCAGAAGGGGAGGTATTGCCGAATGACTATCTATCTGTGTGATAGAAGCCGAGTAGGATACCAGCTATTGTTTAATTGCTTGTCAAGTACTAAAGGCTGGCCACCTTCTGTACTAACTATGCGATATAACAAGTGTTCATGATCATAGTGATCTCTCAACAAATTCTTTTACTTCTATTTGATTGATCAAATTTTGGAAAATAGAAACAACTGAAAAAGGAGTAATAAAGTGGTGGTAGTATGTGGAATGGGAACACATTCGTGATACTAAGGTTGACGTGGTTATTAAAAGGTTATAGAACGCTAACGAGCAAAAGTATAACCAGTATAATATTAGGAACGGAAGGTAGTAGCGATTACGAACTGGAAAAGAATGGGTATTGAGAAGCAAAAGTTCTAATGATTAGAAGTTATGATGAGAGTCTGTGTAATAGACTTGAAAGAATTTGGAATGATCACTTAATGCGGATTGAGTTATCTTACGACAATAGATCATATGTCATTATCGAGATGTCGCCTTATGAGATCCTTGAGGGAAGACAATGTCGATCTCCCTTATGTTAGGATGAAGTTGTAGAGCGCAAGATGCTTGGACCCGCAGTAGTCCAAAGGACCAAGGATATGATAGATCTAATCAGAGGACGGATGGTAGTAGCCCAAGATGGACATGATAAGTATGTTGATTTGACACGAAAGGATAAAGAGTATGAAATAGGGGACCTAGTAATGTTATAGGTATCCCTTGGAAAGGATTGATGAGGTTCGGAAAGAAAGGAAAGCTAAGTCTACAATTTGTTGGACCCTTGGATATATTAAGACGTTTGGGAAGTTAGCATATGAGCTAGCCCTAACCCCGAACATGTAGCAGGTCGTAACGTGTTTCACGTATCAATGTTAAGGAAGTGTAATTCAGATGCCAAATAAATAGAGGCATATGAGCGCATAGATATGCAACCCGACGTAACCTATATGGAGCAACCAGGAAGGGTATAGATTAAGAAGGAACGAGTGCTTAGGAGAAGGGTTATCAAACTAGTAAGAGTTTGATGGTAGAACCACAATGTGGGAAAATTTACTCGAGAGTTAGAAAGTGCAATGCTAAGAGAGTATCCCTATTCACTTTCTATCTGATTCCGGGACGGAATCCTTTTAAGGAGGGGAGACTGTAATAACCCCAATTTTTGGGAAATTTTTGAAACCCTTATGAATAGTGTTTTTGCTGAATGAGAAAACTTTTCATGCCACACTATGTAGGGGTTCTGATATGGATATTCTGAGATTTTATTAGTACTTTATATGGGATATAAGTGTATGTAAAGATCGTCAGAATCCAAATCCGAACACTTTGATTTTTCCCGGAAATTCACAAGATACGGAGAGAATTGAGTATAAGGTAACAGGATAAAAAGGATTTAAATTAAAGGATTATAGGAGAGGATCATAAAAGGAATATAATATATTGAGAAAGGTTAAGGGAACTAAGTAATAAGATCCCGGGTATGATCCCTCAAACGATAAACGAGAACGAAAGATAAGTGAACCGTAAAACAAATAAGTGATCAAGAGACAAGCTTGTACAAGAAGCCAGGGATTGTGACATCATCAAACCACAAGGTGTGGACAAGTGGGAGCATTATGACATGTGCAAGGTGACATAAGCATGACATGGGAAGGAAGGAGGTGTGGTGGCTTTGTAACCACACAAATTCAAGGGCAAGAAGGTAATTGACTAAAGCAAGCACAAAAACCAAGCAACCAAGCCAAGCAAATCATTTTTCATCAAAATCAAAAAGAAACCAAGGCATTGTTCTTCATGCTCTCGGCCAAAACAGAATCAGAACACTAAAACTGCTGTATCTCCTTCATTTCTCACTCAAATATTGTGTTCTATAGCTCATTGGAAAGGTATTGAGATGGCCTACAACTCTTGTTCACAAGTCTCGTCCAAATAATCATGGTAAGACCCTCATTTTTACAGTTCTTTAAATCGGACTTTTAGAAACTTCAAAGCCTAACTTTGTGTTCTTGATTTCTTTGGAAAGATCAAGCTTGTAGGAGGCTCCCTAAGGCTTCCTAGCAACTTAACACCTCCCAAGGAAGGTATAAACTTCAAACCCTAGCCTTTACTTTATTTTTTAGTAAGTTTAATGGTTGGTGTTGTGAAATGAGAAGCATGGATTGTGATTATTAGTAGTTTGGTTTGATTTGGAAGTGTTTTGGTAATTGAAGCTTGATTATAGTTCATAGGTCTTGATTGTGGTTGTTTGAGTTGAAAACCTTGGAGATTATGGACTGATGTGGTATGTTTTAGGTGAAGTTTTGTTGTATTGATGGTTATGAGTTGGTTGGTGGTTAATTGGAGTAGTTTAAACATTGGTAATCGCGTAAACATAGCCGTCGTAACGTCCGATTTTCTTTGGACTGTTTTTGTGCATAACATTAGGACCCGAGAACCCCCTGCTAGATTATGACCACTGCCATGTTTAGATAGCTCATGTTACGAGCTTCGTTTTGATATGTAGTTCGTTCGATTCCGATGCACGGTTTAGGAGAAACGACCGTTTCAAGTAACGGCGTTTCGCGAACGAAACTTTTCCCCTCGCCTTACTTTGAAACATAGGTTAAAGACCAAAAAGGGTTAATTAATGCATGAAACATTTATGGTAAGTGTGTTAGGCAGTTGGTAAGACACTCTCGAAGGAATCGCCTTAAAACTCATAAAGGTTAAATTATTAAAAATGGTGGAGCCGAGGGTACTCGAGTGACTTAAGAGAATCAGTAAGCGCAAAACGAGCGTTAGAGTCTGAGTTGGTTAGAGTATAGATTTACAAGTGACTTTGGTTTAATTCCAACTTACTTGTTGTTTATAGGTTACCAGACTCGTCCCGAGCCATTCGTAACCCCCAGTCGCTCAGGCAAGTTTTCTACCCGTTATACTGTTGTTGTGATGTAAATATATGTATATGCATTATCTTGTGATATTGCATGATTGTTATTAGCAAATTTTGCGATATATTGGAGCATGCTAATATGGTATATATGCATGTCTGTTTCGTAATCTGGTTATCTATCTGTTGATTTCAATGCTTATAGTTGCATAATACCTATGCTAGAAATAAGCAAGTAGTTGCGTATACCCTTAGTATAGGGGATAAAAGGTGAACATATTTCTAAACCGGGAGTCGATGTTCCCGAGTATATATATATATATATATATTTATATATATATATATATATATGGATATAGTTTTTAAAACTATTAATCGAATAAGGTTTATTCGATAACTTTAACTTTATTTTATTATTGAATATTATTTCAAATATTATTCGAAGGCGTATAACTCATTTACATTATTTATTGAATATTATTTGAATATTCATTTGAGGATGTATGACTCCTTTATTTTATTTAATGAATATTATTTATAATATTCATTCGAGGTATTATGACTCAGCTTATTTTATTTATTGAATATTATTTGAATATTCATTTGAGGATCTATGACTCCGATTATTTGCTGAGATATATTCTTTATTTTATTAAAGAATAAGGTGTCGATAATCAAACTTATTTTTGATTATTCAAATAAAGATATTACTTTCGTATAAGTATATCTTTGATTATTTGCTATTCATTTCAAGTATAAGTTTTAATACTTCTACTTCAATTATTTTATAAAGATTATCTTTTATGGGAATATTATTTAAATAATAATATTCAGACATTTTCTAAATATTCTGGGGACTGATTTACTTCATTAAATCAGTTTTACTCCAAACACTCTTTAAAGTGTTTTCGAGTCTTTAAAATGATTTTCAAAAGTTAGAGCGGATCCCAAAACTATTTTTATATTTAAGATCTTCCTTTTAAAAAGGGGATTTAAATACTCGCTCAAAACCTGGGGGATCCGGCTCGATGGTGTGTTTTATATTCGCAACAAGGTTGCTGTCTTGGTAAAAGAGTTTTTGATTACTTACCCAATATTCGGGAAGTAAAATTCTTGGAACAAGTTAATCCATTAACAGGCATCGCCTGGGAAATATCGGTGAGTTCTCCTTTCCAAATAGATACGACTTCTTGGTGGAGCCGTATCAACAAGTTTCTACTTGGGGAAAGTGGGGACAAGCTTTACGTTTCAGAGTCATGGATTTCATCTGAACTAGGAGTGGCGTAAGTGGTCGAGTAGCGCCGGCCCAGCCTTATTATATTGGCCCAAATGGCCTGGAAGTTCCGCTAAGGCGGTCCATTCCTTAGGAGTTCAGTGTTCGGTTGACAAGTAAATCCGACAGGTTCTCCTCTACATGTAGAAAATGGTGGGGTTGTACTACTACGACTGATCATCGTAAGTGGTCTTCCTGGCGCGGTAAACTCCCGTAATGAGTTCATCATCCAATTGGATAATTTCTGCAACACTACCCAGAGCACTTCGATAGAAAGGCTACGGTTGGGCGATTGTTGAGTGTTGGCAGGGTCAAGTTTTCAAAATGATGTTTACATCAAATGAAGTATCTCGTAACTTCATTTTATTTTGATAATATTTTAAAGATTTAATCTATTCAAATCTTGCCTTATAGTCTCATCTATGTGATGAACTTTTGAAGCTAATTATAACTTGAACGGTGGTAGTTCAAGTAGTATTTGGGAAAGATATAAGTATATTGGGGTATCTTGTAACTTCATCTTTTAAACTTATATCTAATTAATAATTGTCTTATGAATGACAAAGATTTTCAGAAAAACGTTGAGACAAGGTTAGATATATGAGATCACCTTGCAACGATATTTTTTTCATACAGTTACACACTAGGACTTTGTGTATATTATGCATGGAAGAGGACTTCCAATATTTTGAAAAGTATATATGTATATATACTGAATATTTTGCGACTTCATCGCATTAAGTTATCAACTTGGTTCATTTCTTTTGACCAAGACTTTCATGAGTATTATGAGTAGGCTCATATATTGTAAATCATTATACATATTATTTTGGTGGGCTTGCTGCTCACCCTTGCTTTCTTCTTTCATCACACAACAACAGTTAGGAAAGATGGCCAGACTCCAGCAGACCCAGCGCAAGCGCGTGGGAAGCGTCCCGCGTCTTCCCGTTGATGTTGTAGCTGCTATAGCTGCAGAGGTAGATCTATTGTAGATCAGACCATCTACTTTTGAGAATCAATTATGTATAATTATAACTTGTGGCAGATAATGGCAATTAACTGTAAATTTATCAAGTAATCATTTTGGGTTGTAATAACTTTTAAATTGTGGATTCAAAGACTTGTACTTATTTAAATTTCATCTCTGAGACTATAACGGGTTGTGGTGTGTGTTAGTGTGGGGTCACAGCATAAGGTTATTTATTATTAATTAAGTGAAGTGATATTGTGGAAAGAAAGACCGTGACGACCCGGATCCCCGACCCCGGATCTGGGGGTGTTACAGTATTCCTATCTTATGTCATCCTATCCCCAATGAAACCTAAAACAACACTTGCATAATCAAAATCAGTTTGATTAATGAGAGCATACCCGATTTGTTGACTGAATATATGGATTGCATCGAAGTTAGAACATTTGTTGGCAAAAGCCTTGGTGATACAGTCAAAGAAGAAACTCTATTCTCTCCTTATGTAAGGTCTCTTCAATTGACCCAGCTTTGCCAATGTCTTTTCATACCCCAGACTGGCCATCATATTTTGAAGAATGGGCTCCTCAACAGTTGTATAGGCTCTGTTTTCAGGAAACTGAAGTGCTTGGCGTACTGTAGCCAAGGTTACGACATTCTCATCCTCCCCTGTTGTAAAGATTATACTTGGGTACCCTTAAGCACCACCATCATCATATACTCCACTTCTCCAGAACTCCAGCACTTGAGTTTCAGAGACTGCATCAGGTTGGGTCAGAGCGAACCCAATATCTGAATTAGCAAGAAAATCCTGAATGAAGTGAAGTTCCGATGGAGCTTCAGCCTTACTAAGAATGGCGGAGTAGTTTTTAGGAACAAACTTAGCTCCATTGAAAATCACGTCTTTTGGTGCCATCTCTGTAAGAAATTAAGTGAGAAAAAGGGTGTTTTTAAAGTGTTTGTTAAAAGTCCTGAAAGAAAACGCTTTAGAGAATATTAGAAAGAGAGAGAATAAAAGAGATAAGAATAGAAAAATAAGTAAAAGATTAGAAAATCTTTTAACTCCCATATATATACTTTCTCCACTTAACAGTTATAGTTTTGAAGCATGGGATACACTTTACACCTGACAACGTGTGAACAGTCAATAAACGGTTAGAGCAGGAGTTAATGGGAACGTAAAATAGGCAATATTTACCGTGCACATGCAGTTTTTCAAGACATACACGTTTACCACTAACCCAAAATAATTATGATTGTTTTTAAATTACCCAAATATATTCTGATTTAAATATGACTGTTTCAGATTTTACCACAAATAAGTCAAGTAAAGAATAATGCCACGTAAGCATCAAGGATTCCATTAGGATTTAATATCAGATGTTAACAGTCATCAGAACATGGCTTATGTACTGAAAAAGTGAATATCTTGTTCTGCAATTCTTCATACAAATACTGACTTGTTTTCTTCAGAGTTTAATCATCAGAACTTCCATCAGAACTTGTCCTCAAAATTTATGCAAATGACACTTAACTGTTTGTCAACAACACTTAATCACCACAATAATTTTCATCATTCATATGGAGTGAAAGTGTGTGTGCATTCAGCAAAATATCAGATAAAGATTAAAGTCTGATAATCTTCAATACATCTTAGAAATAAGGCATAACTGAGAAAAATGCTTAAAATCTGTCATCAGTCATGATGTCTACTATAGAACAAATTTATGCAAGAGTCTACCTCAACTGTTTGTGCTCATTTTATGCATCTTTTGGAATTCCTTTTTACAGTGGCTTCTCAGTGTAAGTGAGTCACGACTGCTTATCAGAATTTATGTTGTTATTAGAGTATTTCTCCAGTAATCATAGAGTGTGAAAAGTCACCAAGAATTTTTTTTGATTTTCTAATGCATATTACTTAATACCAGTAATGTAATTGGGTCTTCCCTTCCACATTTTTACTCTAGATCTCAAAGGAGTACCTGACTTTTATTCTTTCCTTTTCTTTTCTTTTCTTTTGATAAGTGAGGCTTATCAGCACTTAGTTCATTCTTAAGATTTACTAACATCAGAATTTGACAGATAAGAAACAAGAATCTAGTTTGTGACTTAGTAATAAGATACATAAAGTAAACTTGACTAAGCTTAATATCAGAATCTGCTTGTGTTAATGAGTTTCCACATAAACAACTAATTCAAACATGGGATTTATAGTAAGTTAAAGACTACTAGGTCAGCATCTAGCACAATTATCCTCATTGGATTGAATAGTCACAGAACATTCAAAACACTTATCAGAGTATATAGATCCACATCAGATAACAATCAGCATTTAATGAATTTTCAAATTGAGCACATATTACATATAGATAATACAATCTGTAAACACTGATCATAAAGTCTGATGCATGAGAACAAAAACTAAGCAGATTTAGAGAAAGAACCTGAAACCATTCCAAGTTCATTTACCAATCTTATAAAAGTAGCTTCACATAGGGTTTTTGTGAAGATATCTGCTAGCTGTTGATCTGTTGGAACAAAATGCAATTCCACTGTACCTTCATCCACATGTTCCCTTATGAAATGGTACCTAATGCTGATGTGCTTTGTCATTGAGTGTTGAACTGGATTACCTGTCATAACAATTGCACTTTGATAATCACAGTAAATAGGGATTTTAGAAAATTCTAACCCATAATCCAGTAACTGATTCTTCATCCAAAGAATCTGTGCACAACAGCTTCCTGCAGCAATAAATCCTGCTTCTGTAGTTGATGTGGAAATTGACTTATATTTCTTTCTAAACCAAGAAACCAATCTGCCTCCAAGAAATTGGAAGCTTCCACTAGTGCTTTTCCTGTCTATTTTGCATCCTGCAAAATCTACATCTGAGTAACCAATTAGCTTAAAATCTGATTCCCTAGGATATCACAATCCTAGATCAGCTGTACCCTTAAGGTACTTGAAAATTCTTTTCGCAACTATTAAGTGAGGTTCTCTTGGATCAGCCTGAAATCTTGCACAAAGACAGGTAGCATACATGATATCAGGTCTACTTGTAGTTAGATAGAGTAAGAAGCCAATAATACCTCTGTAGTTAGTAATATCTACTGATTTACCAGTATCCTTATCTAACTTGGTTGCAGTGGCCATGGGAGTGGATGCAGTTGAACAATCTTGCATTCCAAATTTCTTCAGTAAATTTCTGGTGTACTTGGATTGACAGATAAAAGTGCCTTCGTGATTTTGCTTGACTTGAAGGCCCAGAAAATTGCTGAGTTCTCCCATCATACTCATTTGATATCTTGACCGCATTAGCTTTACAAACTTCTCACAAAGTTTGGAATTTGTAGAACCAAATATGATATCATCAACATATATGTTAGATATATTTGATAATGTCATGACTAATATGATTTATGTTTAGTTTTCAGATCTTACTTAAACAGGACAAATCAATACTTAACTGAAATCAGCACTTATACTGAAGTCAGAAGTTAAGTTATCAGTACTTAAGGTTCAGGAGATATTTATCAGGAGATAATATCAGGACTTAAAGGATACGTTCAGATAAGGAAGGCGGCTGATTGAAAGGAAAGAAGATCAAGACAAACATAAGAAGAGATATGCATGAAGAAGGAATTCTATGAAGAATGAAATACTTAGAAGAAAAGATAACTGATTGATATATTTTAGGAAGCAGAATTATATTCCATATCAATTAGCGATTATCTTGTAACTGTGTTGTATATAAACACAGATATAGAGTTTACACTATAAGTGTTATCATTATCGAGAATATTAATCTTTGTAACCCTAGCAACTCTCGTGATATTTGTTCATCACTGAGAGAGGACAGTTCCATATTGTAACAGAGTTTATTGCTTTAAATAAAGTCTGTTTTCTGTTACTTGTGTTATTAGAATTTGATTTGATTGTGATATACACTGTATTCAACCCCCTTCTACAGTGTGTGTGACCTAACAATATATCTGTACCAAAAGTAAGTCCTTTTCATGGTTGAGGTAGAATAAAGTCTTGTCAATTGTGCCTCTGTGAAATCCACTTTCCAGAAAGAATTAAGCTAAAGTCTCATACCATGCTCTTGGAGCTTGCTTAAGGCCATAAAGTGCTTTGTCAAGCCTGTAGACATGATTGGGAAATTTAGGATCTACAAAGCCTGGAGGTTGTTCAACATATACCTCTTCTTCCAATTCTCCATTGAGAAAAGCACTTTTCACATCCATTTGAAAGACTTTAAACTTCTTGTGAACAGCATAAGCCAAAAAGATCCTTATGGCTTCTAATCTAGCAACTGGTGCAAATATTTCATCATAATTAATACCCTCTTATTGAGAGTAGCCTTTAGCAACCAGTCTTGCTTTATTCCTTGTAATTATGCCATCACTGTCAGTTTTATTTCTGAATACCCATTTTGTGCCTACAACAGATCTGTTCTTTGGTCTTGGCACTAGGGTCCAGACTTTATTTCTTTCAAATTCATTTAACTCTTCCTGCATTGCTTGTACCCAATCAGCATCTTAAAGAGCTTCTTCCACTTTCTTTAGTTTAGTTTGAGATAGAAAGGAATGATAGAGACATTCATTTGAAGTTGCAGTTCTAGTTCTGACACCAGCTTCAAGAACTCCGATGATTAAATCAGGTGTGTGTGTGTGCTTTAGTCCATTTCCTTGTAGATGGAAGTTGATCTCTAAAATTGGATCCTCCCCCATGATTCATGCTATCTCCATCAGCATATTCTGATGCTCCCCTTGTAGTTATGCTCTCTGAGACTTCAGAATTTGAGTTTGATTTTTCAGGAGTGGAAGAATCAGAGCTTCCAGAATTATCAGTACTTGGCTCATCAGAACTAGATGAATCAGAACTTGAAGAGTCAGTGACAAGTTCTGATGCTTCTCGAGAGTCTTGAGATGTGGTAGGATCTTCAGCTTGCTCCCCCTGGACATGTGTATTTTCCTTTGGAGTTGTTACCACAGTTTCAATGACATCGGAACTTAATCCATTAGAACTTACAGAATCAGGATTTAAGTCATTAGAATTTCCAGAATCAGAATTTAAATCTTCATTCTCAAATCTCAGCTGATCATGATCATCGAAATCTTCAAGTCCAGTAATCTTCTTATCATCAAAAGAGACATTGATAGATTCCATGACAACCCTTGTTCTTAAATTGTAGACTCTGAAGGCTTTTGTGGAAAGTGGATATCCAACAAAGATTCCTTCATCAGCTTTTAGATCAAATTTTGATAGCTATTCAGGATGAGTCTTAAGAATAAAACACTTGCAACCAAATACATGAAAGTATTTCAGATTTGGCTTCTTTTTCTTCACCATCTCATATGGTGTTTTTCCATGCTTGTTTATGAGTGTAGCATTTTGAGTAAAACAAGCAGTCTGCACAGCTTCAGCCCAAAAATAGGTTGGCAACTTTGCTTCATCAAGAATAGTTCGTGCAGCTTCAATCAGAGTCCTGTTCTTTCTTTCTACAACTCCATTTTGCTGTGGAGTTCCAGGTGCAGTTAATTCCTGCTTGATTCCAAGCTCTTTGCAGAACTCTTCCATAATCGAATTCTTGAACTCAGTGCCATTATCACTCCTTATTATTTTAACAGAATCTTTAACCAACTTATCCAGCTGTCTGACATGATCAGTTAGAGTAAATGCAGTTTCTTTCTTCTTGTACAAGAAGTACACCCAAGTATACCTTGTGAACTCATCCACTATAACCATAGCATACTTCTTCTTTACAATAGACATGACATTGACTAGACCAAATAGATCAATATGTAGTAGGTGATAAGGCTCAAGAATTGATGACTCAGTTTTGCTCTTGAAAGAAGATTTTCTTTGTTTTGCCTTCTGACATGAATCACAAAGGCCATCAGGAGCAAATACTGTTTTTGGAAGTCCTCTCACAAGATCTATCTTTACAAGCTCATTTATATTGTTGAAATTTAAATGAGATTGTTTCTTGTGCCAATTCCAGCTTTCTTCAATTGCTACTCTACTCAACAGACAGATAGCTGAACCATCAGTACTTGTTGAAAGTCGGTCTTCATAAATATTACCATGCCTGTAACCTTTCAGAACCACTTTGCCTGTAGAATTACTTATAACTTCACAATGTTCTTCAAAGAAATCCACATGATAACCTCTGCCACAGATTTGACTTATACTCAACAAATTGTGTTTAAGTCCTGAGACTAGAGCTACTGATTCAATGATGACAATTCCAGGATTGATCTTGCCATATCCCAGAGTTTTTCCAATGTTGCCATCTCCATAAGAAACTCTTGGGCTAGCTTTCTCCATAAAGTCTGATAGCAGGGCTTTATTTCCAGTCATATGTCCTGAACATCCACTATCCATAACTAGGATGTTCTTCCTGTTGCCCTACAACCACAAAGACCACTAATGGTTAGTTTTAAGGACCCAGACTTGCTTGGATCCTTTGGCCTTATTAAGTTTGTTAAAATTTACAGGGAATTTAACATCAGAGTTTATGCTAACATTTTTCTTATCAGATTTTACAGTATCAGACTTTGCATCATACTTCACGCTAGAAGGAATTAAAGCAACTTTCTTTAAAGAAGGTTTTATCTTATAATAATCATAGTAAAAACTATGATATTCCTTACAGGTATAAATGGAATGCCATATACTACCACAATGAAAATAAGGATTTTGTGGCTTAAACCTAACAGACTGACTCTTAACTTCTGACTTAGGAGGTAAAGAGTTTATATTCTTGTTCTTCCTGCAAAAAGAAGCAAGATGGTTAGAGTTTCCACAGTTATAGCATTTCTTTCTAGGAGCATTGGGAACAGGCATATAATTGTTGCTTTTATTCACACCTTCCTTTCCATTCCCATTTTTCCCAGCTTCCTTTACCTTATTCACACTGGTAATTTCTTTCAGCTTATGTTTAAGCTGCTTTTTTGTCATTAAACCTATGTTAACTTCAGTTGGTGTATCATGTTCTAATTTGTCAGAAGTTGACTCTGCTATCACTTCCGTCTTAATATCTTTCATCTTTTCAGAATCAGACTTTATAGTTTTAGCTACAAATTTAACAGGATTTACCTTTGGCTTAGTAGTTTGTTTAACAATAATTGGCTTAACTTGTCCAGTTCCTTTTTCACTTTTATCATCTCCATAACCTAAGCCCTCTTTCCAGTTTCCACTACTTAGTATATCCTGAGTTGCTCTACCAGAGTTAGTCCAAGTCCTGATAATCTCTCTCTCCTTTTCTAACTCAATTTTTAGAGATTTATTCATTTTCAGCAATTCATCTCTAACATAAAAGGCATCATCTCTTTCTTTCTGAGTTTGATGGAACATGACTAACTCTTTTTCTAAATAATCATTCCTCTTTTTAATAGCAAGATTTTCAAAAGTTAATCTTTCACATGTTAAAGTTTGATCTCTGTAACTAATAAACATGGTTTTAAGATATAATCTCAACTCAGTAATATCATCATTATGAAAGGCATAAGTTGTTTGAGGTACCTTTAACTCAGCAGCATCAGAACTGCTATCAACATTTTCCATCAAGGCATAGTTCTCCTCATCTTCAGAATCTGAAGTGTCTGTCCAGCTTTTCTTCTTTGTGACAGGAGCCTTGCCTTTGTCACTCTTTCCTTTCTTGCAGTCAGGAGATATGTGACCTTTTCTCACCACAATTGTAGCATTTGACATTTGAGTAATCTCCTCTGTCAGACTTTCCTCCTTTGCCTTCAGATTTTCTGAAGCTCTTCTTATCAGAACATCTACCTTTCCTGGAAAACTTCTTTCCCTTTCTGAATTTCCTGTAGGCTATCTTTGTGATACCCTTCACCATAAGAGCACAAAGCTTCATCATTTCCTCATCAGCATCTACTTCAGGTAGACTTTCAGTTTCTGAATCATCATCATCAGAACTTGATGATTCTGAATCAGATTTTATGATGAGGGCCTTTCCTTTGCCTTTCTTTGAGACAACCACTTTGGGGGATTCCTCCTCAGCCTTAAGAGCAACTGTCCTCGACTTTCTCCCATGTCTCTTGCTTCTTTGATCCATCTCAAGTTCATAAGTCTTGAGCATACCATAAATTTCATCAAGAATAATTTCATCAAGAGCATAGTTGTCTCTTATAATAGTAGCTTTCAAATCCCAACTTTCAGGAAGAGCTAAAAGGAATTTTAGATTTAAATCTTCAATATCATATTCCTTGTCCACCAGAGACAAATCATTCAAGAGTTTGATAAACCTGTCATATAAGTCAGTTAATGACTCATCACTTTTTGAGTCAAAGTGCTCATACTCTTGAGTAAGTATAGTCCTCCTGTTTTTCTTGATTGCATCAGTTCCCTAACACCTTATTTCCAAAGCATCCCATATCTCCTTTGCAGTCTTGCATTGAATTACCCAGTTTGACATGACATTATCAATGGCACTATGCAGCAAATGCCTTACCTTTGCATCCTTGGCAATAGATGAGATATCTTCAGTTGTGTATTCACTTTTCTCCTTTGGTATGGTCTTTGCAGGCTGATCTGCAACTACAACAGAGAGCTTGGTTGGCTTATGCGGTCCTTCATAAATTCTGTCAAGGTATTCTGGATCTGTAACTTCCAGAAACATAGCCATCTTCACTTTCCATATGGGATACTCAGAAGGTCTCAGCATGGGAACCCTGATAGTCTCATATCGACTGTGAGTTTGAGTTTTTGGAGTGTCTTCAGTTTTGGAGGGCTTGGTTGGATTTTCTGCTTCTTCAGACATGATTGTTTTGGATCTTTACTGTATGTGTGTTAACAGATAGGCTCTAATACCACTTGTTAGGTCACACAACATTGTAGAAGGGGGTTGAATACAGTGTATGATACAATCAAATCGATTTAGAACATACGTAACAGAAAACAGATGTATTTGATATAATAAACTTTGTTACAATGGAACTGTCATCTCTCAGTGATGAACAAATATCACGAGAGCTGCTAGGTTACAATGTATGATCTTCTCGATGATCGTAACACATATATACCTATGTCTATGTTTATATAGACACACAGTTACAAGATAACTTCTAATTGATATGGAATATAATTCTATCTCCTAAAATATATCAATCAAATATCTTATATAATTCTTCTAGTCCTCTAACTATTTCCATGCATATCTTCTTCTATATTAGTCTCGATCTTCTTTCCTGTAAATCAGCTTCCTTCCTTAACTGTTAGTCCTCCAGTACTTAAGTTCTGATATCCATCTTCTGATATTATCTTCTGATAATCTAAGTCCTGATATCCTTAAGTCCTGATTCCAGTAAGAACTGACATTTCCTGTTTGTTAAGATCTGAAAACTAAACATGAAACATATTAGACATGACATCTCAAATATATCCAATATAATTCCTTGAAGGTCACACTCAAAATTTGTTTATAATTAAGGTTTCTTCAATCTTGAACCTGCATGGCAAGTATCTTCCCACGATGAAAGGATGCTTCGTGTATTAATCGCTTGTCTGAGTCATTATTAAGAATTTCATTAGTCTTCGGTTGTCGTCCCGACATTCATTGGCTTTGACTGATGTACTCAACTTTACTTTCTTATTTTATAATTAGTTTACCTATTACAGTTCGCTAACTATTCATTTTATGTCAAAATCTTCTGAGTTGAAGTGTATTGCGTTAATATAATCTAACATAATGATAAAATCCTCGTACAAGAAGGACCATCTAATTTAATGTCTCCGTATCAACCACGTTACCTATGTATCAATTCTCTCTTGCACGCAAAAGTCCACAATTTATTGGCTTGTAATCATATCTATTTTCGACATGGAATTCCATCCACTACACGGGACTATTCCATTCCTTTCAAAATCTTCAGAGAGTAAATTTTACACAAGAAGAAAGTTTATGTATATGATTTTGATTGAAAAGCTATGTAAAGAAGAATAATGCAACAAAACAATTGGAAGAATCCGTAAGTCAATAAATCATAATTAAAGAAGGAAGATTGAGTGAAGACTTATATATGAATGAGACAACTATATTTGTACTCAAGATGGCCAGTCTTTCATACTATATGACAACAACACATGATTGGGTGGCGTCCCATCAGACTCTTCATCATTTCAACAAAACGTCACATCATAACACTGCTTGTCTCAATTAGAAGGAAGTATTTTGAAAAAGGAAGGATTTGAAAAGAGATACCTTGACCTTTTCTTCTTTATTGCCTCGCTGAATGGATTAATGAAAAAGTTTATACTTATTCAAGGATTAAAAGAATATACGCTATCACATTATAGAAAAGAGTGATAACATTGCCCGTCATCCACGTTCATCACTTAAATAATTCGACCATAATCGCGTTTTTACAAAATTTACAGTCATAGCTTTTAGCTTCGTCTTTGTCGAATAGAATAACCATTGAACATGTAATACCTCGACTTCATCAATGGAAATATTATTCTTCTTCAATAGTCTGGAAGATTCCCCCATTTTCTTCAATCATATCTCGACTTCTTTTAGGTCAATCAACCTTTTTAAACTTTAATAATTTCATGAATTGAGTAAATAATGTTTTCGAACATTAATTCAATTATTGATATTATTAAACAAGGTTTGCACTCTTCTTCTAAGAAAGTTTCAAATTTCCCCGTATTAACGGGTTTACCCGGCCTACAAAATCTAAGTCCATTATTCTTCTAGGTGATTCTCTTTTATAATAACGAGAACTCGAGTAGTAATTCGACAACCAAATTTTGAAACTCATTTTATGCTAAAATCTTCTGAAAGTTTATTAAGAAAATCTTTTTCGAAAACTCGTTTCAAAATTTTGAAAATCCCATATTTGGTCGTCATTACTATATGAGTTGTTTGTTATTCTCATACACCACCATTAGGGTACCCAATTAAGGAAACAATCACATAAGGGTCCATCAACTTGATATATCTTTTACTCCTCCTTAGATTAATTTCACATTCATTAGTCGACGAAAACTTCATTTACCGTTGCCTATTATCTTATTCATGATGCTACTCTAATGCTGATATCTAGTACTATTTTTGATATTCTCAGCATCGTCCCAGATGCCATAGTCACAGCCAATTGATGCCATCCAACGTTAGGTCTATGGATAAGGTCGTATCATCTTGCTAGTCTTGATATACCTAATGTGGTAAATGTCATTCCTTGCGCAACGCCCGAAAAGTGATAAGAAACTTCTCGCCACAGTGGTGCCTTTAAACTTGCGACGTTGGCTCTTCGTTAGCTTCAATCAACTCGTTACCTCCAGCCTGGAGTTTGTCCTACTATGCAATTCTAAGTTGGATCATACTAAAACTCATCTATCTTTCCTTATACGAAGTTCCTACAAGAATAAATCTCCCTTTTTCTTTAAAACCACGTGAAAAACAGGGTAATTTACCCAGTCTCCGTCGAGCAATCAACTTTTCGCAACTATAAGATCTGAGAACCCAATACATCTATAGCGTCAATATATTCACCTTACACTTCTCTTAACAATATCTTATCTTACTAATCCCTATCGGATCCATCAATCCTAATTCACACTCAATTCGAACTCAAAATGAGTATACCTAAGGTCTTTCCTATCTTATATGGCTTGTCACTCCTATCTTACTCTCACCTATCCTTATTTCAGGGACCAATAACCTGTTGCTCTGATTCCAACTTGTGACATCCCAAATCCGGGGTCAAGATTGGGTGTTACTAAACAATCTTTACAAAATATAGAATAACATATAAATGACCCCTCAATTCCGGATCGTTACAGGTTATGGTATGAAACAAGAATCTAACCTTCTAAAATCTACAACAACTAAAATACGAGTTTAATACCTCAGTACTAATTCACTCATCTTATTCCTTCTAACATTTTCATCCTCTTGCAGCTGAGATCTTTCTAACTTCTGCTGTCTATTAAGAGCTATTCACTTTTATCCTCATTTGTTTCTGAAAGAAATAAGAATTTACAAAGCAAGAGTGAGCCAAAAATGCCCAGCAAGTACAAAACTGATTTCCAAGTATCAATATCAAAGGAAATTTCCGGATTTTTTTTAAAATAATTTATAAATATTTCTATTAATTTGAAGTAGTTGAGAGAATAAACATTGGCCATTACTAGCCCTTAATTATAAATCAAAAGTGACGAGCAACTCCCAGATTCATCTCCTGAATCAGGGTTTTGTCCGATTTTGTAATCATGAAAATTTTCGAGGGAGAATTCCATTAATGGCGATCCACAATAAATTAGACTGGATACTAGTTCAACGTTCATACTCATATCCTACTGATCAGTCAGGATATAGTGTAGATATATAGCTACTTGTATAGATCCATTCGGGTACCCAAGCAGTATGGCCCAAGGGTCCGGTCCATCCCCAGCCCATAGAGTCCAGTTTATCACTGGCCCTCATAGTAACCATCCAGCCCGTAGAGTATTTTGATGTCAAATCAGTTTGATTTCAAAACATCCCGATTCAGGGTTCGCAAATAACCCGGAAAAATAGGTATTTGCTCAAGAGATCAATCGATAATAAATGAACAATAATGAAAAGGACTTGCATAATTAAGAGTAATTGCAGCAAATTATAAAATAGTTAACTATTTTGAACTTAGAATAGGAAAGAGATATTTGCAGTATATAACAAGAAAGTTCAGGAATACTTGCCTTGATAAGCTTTAACCACTATTACTGGTTGACTTTTGGATTGACTTGAACGTTCGGCTTTATCGTCTAACCACTAACTTATCCTAGATATTATTCCAACACTCAGGTCCTTCTATTGGAACCTTGTTGAGCTTCACGACTGACCACTAAGCTATTTTTAGTACGATGTCAACCCTCGGGTCTTCCGAATAGAACCTACAGAGTCGAAATACCCTAATTCAGACAATCATTTATGTTTAACATAATATTACTATCAATTCTACCCATACAATTTCATAACCCGACTCATATTTATATGTATTATTGAAATACACATAACAATCAAGGTTCACGTCTTCGAAATTTGGTTCGGTATTTATTTTCAGAAAGTACGTATACTCGTCATTTTGAAAATAATAGGGTAATCGATTATTTACAAAATATCTTATCACGACACGTAATTAGGTTTCGTATAATATAATTATATAGTCCCATTCGACATTTCCGATAATTGTAGGTTACTTTCCCGTATTTTCAGAATTAATTTCTCAGAAACTGGGCGGCGTCTCCTCTGTTTATCGGCCTACCCGTCGAAACATAATCGACGTCAACAATCCAACAATCACAATCAATTCACAATCCCAACTCATTTCATAATCTGAACGCCACTACAACTTCTAAAATAATTAACCCGTTTTCATTTCGAATTTAATTCTACGAACTAGTTTATTTGATTTATAAATGTAGGACTCAGATAAGAATCATCACCGTCCACCGTCGACTCGCCAAGGCTCATCGTGGACGACGATAAAATTCGCGGGTTCCCGTTTATATCGGACGTCCTACGCGAATTTCACCAATTAATTATTATAATCCCGCACGAATTTATTATATCATGAAACATTAATCAATATTTTTCTGCAGAATTAAAAGTTTAATCAGTAAAATAACATAAATATTCGAACAAAATACAACGCAGCACACGCGCCTCACGCGCTGTAATAACACATCACCAAACAGAACGGGAAAAGAAACATGGCCGGAAAACCACCGAACCCGGCAGTAACAAATCAGAAAAATAACTCGACACAGCAAAATCTCACATACATATACACACAAGCTTAATTATATATATACGAATGCATATATAAACAACAGGAAGAACAAGAGATTAACCCACCAAAAAGCCGGCCGGAAGTATAAACCGGAGAACAGCAGCGACGGAACAGAAAAAGAGAGGAAGAGGAAGAGAAATCGGGGAGAGAAAGAGAGAGATTGAGAGAGGAAGAGAGCGTGAGGGAGAGTAGAGAGAGTCGAGATCGAGAGAATAACACAGAGAAAGAGGGGAGAGTCGAGAGAGAGTACAGGAAGAGAGATTAAGGAAAATAAAGTGATAAGGTTGTGATTGTTTATCTATTTTAGTCTGTGATTGTTCCAAATCTAACACCGCAAATTAGAAATTAATGATACATATCGCGTATTACAATTCATCAAAACAATTCCGAGATGATTTTAAAATTTCCGGAATATTGAAAAATTAGGAAATTATAAATTTTGTAATTTTTAAAATATTTTTGGATCGCATGTCAAACTCGCATTTTAGGCATGTTAGGCATTGGACAAACGAAGGAAGATGAAAGTTCTACTATGATGTAAACTCTCTTTTTCCTTATGTGATGTAAAAAGAACCAATGCATGTTGGAAAACCAAGAAAATAGAGCGACTTTCCATAACAATAATACTGCACTATCACATTATATAACCATTTAGCGACAAAGAGTCCTTACTTTTTAATGCCCGAGCATGCATGTAATGGATTCATTTTGATCTGATACCCTATACGGCTTCTAACTACTAAGTAGTAAGTAGTAGTAAATAGAGATTATTAGGGATAAACCACTTATATATCATGTATGAACTAGTGATTTGTGATTTTTTTAAAAAAAACCACTTAAATGCCAATATTGAACTAATCATATATGATATATTTTTGTAAATCTTATGGCAGTTTGATGAAGTTTTAAATATTAAATATTATTATTTATTAAATTAAAATCGTTACGATTGATCAGTCTGATTAATCATTAAATTATTGTTGGGTTTCGAGCACATAAACGCAACGAAAACAGTAATTAAAAACGTAAAAAATCAGAGTTTTCGAAACCCACCACAGGATCCATGCGAAAAATAGATATTTAATTCATAGATCAGATTGTTTACCTTAAGAAGCTTTACAAATTGGTTAACTAATGGAGATCCAAAGTTTGTTCAAACACCACGCAACCCGCTCTCGCGATCTACGCTCCATCGGTATCCACACGAACGCTTGAACTCAAGGATTGGATGTGTACTAGCACAAACTTGTTTCTTCTTGCTCTCTCCATCTTCTCTCTTGGTGGCTAGGGTTTTCATAAAAGTCTTGCTCAAAATCAGCCACACGAGATATTATATATAGAGTAGAAAAACGAATTATAACTCTTAACTAATTACGAGTTATTATTAATTTAAAATTCTTATTTGTATAATAATTAAGTCACACTTAATTATTTAACAACTGAATTTCATAATTAATATTAGTAAATTCGAATATCATTATTAATCTAATTAATTAAGTTATACTTAATTAATATTATAAATAATTTCAATTACTTTAATATAATTTAAATCCAATTTAAATTAAATAATCCTTCAAGCATTCTTTGTGTGTGACCCTATAGGTTATTATTACGCGAGCAACGAATTTTAAATCTAATTTAAAATCGTAAACAATGAGCGGCATATAGTAATACATCATTGCTACCCAAGTAATAGTAATTGAATCGGTGATCGATTAAACCTTTCGTGAATAATGTACAATGTAATATAATCCCTTTAATCAAATATTATAGATTAAACTAGAGGTATGTAATGTGTCATCCTCATCATAGTTTAATCCAAGTTTCCTTGATCAATGAGTAGACTATCATATCAAATCAACATTTAAGCGTGGCCACGTATTTCATAGTCTAGCTCACACAAGAGGCTAATAATATCACTCCTAAAATAGGAGGTTAAATCACATCTAGATCATTCATATCTCTCATATGATTCATATTATACCCAATGTCCACTTTTATCATTACATGGTCAAGGATAACTTTTAATGCAATCAATGTATATTAATTCTCGTATAGAAATATAATGACTTCAAGTCTAAGGACCATTACATTATTATAACTGTGAGAATTACTTATGACACAACAGACATATAGAATCTCACATCGGGTCCGTCTAGCACCATGTACATTTACATATGCCTTTGATTTTTGACTTTAGTATCACACCAGTCTTAATGCATTATTATTGTCCCTTAATAATAATACTCGATTAGGGACCTTTAGGAATATTGATACTATTCTCATAATCTCATTTCTAAGTCACGTGCTTAGAGATATAGAATTGCATATCATATTCCAAGGACATTTATTAAACATAAACATTAATGATCCAAATGTCTTAAACTAAAACATCATAGTGTTGTCTCTAGGGCACAAACACTACCAATGTTCCCTCTACCGACTAATGTCGATTTCCTTAAAATTTCTCCTTTTAAAACATTGCATACACATATGTTGGATACATGAACTTTGTGTAGAGATGTTACGAATATGTGTTCTCGGAAGTTTTTTAAGCCCTTAAACTATCTACACACATTAATTAGTTATATGGTCACCTACAAGCAACCAAGAAGAGCATAAACTATCTATTATTAATACCTAATACATATATAATAAAAAAAAATGTTGCTAATATATATTCATATAGCAAAAATATGTTCAATTCTGACCAAACAAATGTCGGATATGCATTTTTAACCAGGTATCAGGCTACGAAAGTACACGTATTTAGTGATGAATATTAGAGGAGTACACACATTTGATGTGTGGGTGGAGTATAGAAGAGTCATGAATAATGAGATACGGCTGAAAAAGACATTAATGTAAAGTGTTATCGATGTACATGTATACATGTCATTCGGTGTATATGCACCATTGGCAAGCATGGACCTAACAGCTAACCTCTCATTATTTCTTATTTCAAAATATAAGAGAGATGGAGAGAGAAAGTGTTATTAACATGTACTTTTTACTTTAAATTAAATATACTGTTAGGTCCGTAATACAACTGTAGAGGGGGGTGAATACAGTTTATGTAAACAATTTGATAAAGCTTAACATAATTAACAGTTTTTATATCAATCAGATAAAAATTGTTACAAAATTACTCTCTTAAAGGATGAACAATTATCCTTGAGAGCTTCTAGGTTATCTGAAAGATATAATGATTCGTAACACCTATAGTGTAAACTTAATCTATGCTTATATAGTGCACAGTTACACAGTCAATAAGGAATCCTATTATATTACAATAAGGAATCCTAATACATATCCATGTATGACTGCTTCTGTAATTAAAGTCCTTCACCGCCTTGAATTCTGCAATCCCTTTCCTTCTTTGATATCTAATGATGTGACTAAATACTGATCGTCAAATGGTGATCATCAAATACTGATAGACAGATACTGATGACGTCACCTTCAGTATATCCTGATATCAAATACTGATAATAACTCTGATAGTTTATATATTGATATCATCAATTTCTTCTAACAATCTCCCCAAACTTGTGCATTATGTAATTATATACAAGTTCTGATTGATGATGTCAAAAACTATCTAAATACAGAAATCAAATATATACAATCTTACAATCAGTGGTTATCAGACTTTAACTTCAATTTTGAACTCTAACACAGTCTTCAGCTTCTTCAAGGAACATCTTCAGTAGGTTTTCTTCCATAATATCCAAGTACCATTGCATCCTCTGTTTGATATCTTTTAGCTCATCTGTAGATTCATCATTTTGGTAGATGGCTGCCCTGAGGTCATGTAATTTTAAATTTCCAAGTGATAGCTCATCCAGTTTTAGAAATCCAATCCTCTTTCCATCAGGAGTAAAAGTGAAGACTTATCGTCCTAGACTCATTTCTACTTTGGCTCCTCCAATAGGCATATCAACAACATATTTAGTTTGATCAATGTACTTTGAAATGTAGTTAGCTTTGTAAGTCATTCCTCTCTGCTTCAACTGTATTAAGTTCTTCAAAAATGCAGACCATCTGGCAGTTACACAGTTATTTACCTTGAGAATTGTAGCAACAAATTCCAACTCCTGCCATGGTTTATCTTTCATCTGCTCTTGTGTCAACCTCAACCTCCTCCCAGACTCCAGAAAATAAATCAGTTTTTCTCCTACATGATCAATAACAATTTGCACTAATATGATCTTCTGCAAGTCTTCAAGCATCACATTGTCTCCAATTTATGCCAGATTTCCATGCTTCCTTAAAATCAAAGCATCAGCCACAAATGGATCAGCACTTAACCTACCCAGACCACTTGTGATTCCAGGTCTTCTAGCATGAGAACTTCCGCTGTAAATTTTCTTTAAAGTCTCAGAGGAATCTCTTTTAGGTGCAGGCTTCTTGCTTCCCCATAGCAACTTCCTCTTCTCTTCAAAAGTAAGCTCTGGCATATCAGAGTTTATGTTATCAAAATCAGGATTTGTTGAAACGGCTTGAATTGGATTTAAAGGATCAACAACTTAAGTGATATCAGAGGTTGTGACTGGTTGAACATCAACATTTGTTTCTTTATTAACTTGAGCATTGTCGGAGGTTAACTTTAGTTTATCAGCCCAATCAGCTCCATAAATCATTCTTCTTTTATTAGCTTAACTGACTTCTTCTTCTTCATTTCTTTCTTCAGTATCAAAAGCTTGAGCTAGTGTATAGAATGGATTTATTAGTATTTGAGGTTTAGATGCCTTAGATACTGATTTTCTTTTAGCAGCTTTAGCTTTAGGCTTTTATTTGGACTTCTCTCTCATCTTCTCTTTCCCCTTGTGTCTCTTGTCAGCATTTAAGATTTCTTGGGACCTGAGAGGTCTTTCAGCATCTTTTTGACTCACCTCCCTTATAATTACCCCTTTGGTTAGTCTATTTGAAGGATCATCTTCATAAGGTAAAAGAGAGATAACAACATCTGTATTTGCTGTCCTCGTGGATTTGAATTCTTCCTCTAATTGCCTAAGCTATTCAAGATTAACTCCAGGATTTTCTTTCTCAAAGATTCTTCTACTCACCTCAGAATCAAATGATTGAATCTTTGGGTCCTTGTAATTAAAGTTGTCTTTTTACCTTTTACTTTCAAATTTTGTTGATACTGACTTGCTTCTGCACCAGCTTCTATCTCCAGAATGCCTTGGTCATCCTCAGCATTTATGACTTTCGGAGTTTGTTGAGTTGTTGTAATAGTCACAGTCAGTTATTTAGATTGTACTCTCCTTTCACTCTTCCTACTTCCTCCACCTTGTCTAGATTGAGACCTAGTGGCTTTTGATGAACCACTAGTTCCAATTAGCTCTTCACCTCTTTTTTTACAAGTTCCTTTCTTCCTCCCTTATTACTTCCATTAGGATTTTCATCATAAGCATATTTCAATGTTAGCCGCTTGCATTTAGATTTCTCAATTTTCTCCCCTTTTTTGGCATCATCACTAAGCAAAAGGGAAAGAATCAGCTCCATTGAAGTTTGTACCTCAGTAAGTTGCCCATACATGACCTTCTGATTTTCCTCCAATCTAGCCTGATTGGCTTCAATTCGAGTCTCTCTGTCAACAATAGGTGCAATCTACTTCTGAATTTCCTTATTAATAGTCAGCTTTGTAGTAACAAAAGAATCTATGATTTGATTGATTTGGGAAGTAGTAAATTCTTGAGCTGTATGTAAAGACCTGACCAAAAGAGTAGATGCTTTGAGATGATGTAGCACATCAGGATTTTGAATGGTCTTTTCAGCTATGTCCAAGTGATTAACAACATTAAACTTGGATATAGGATATTCAGCATCCTTCCATTTTGCATTCCAGACCTCATCAAAGAACTCATGCTTGTTCTTGGCATCTAACTCCTTCAACTTCTGTTGTCTCACATGGGTGGGCATATCTTCAGGGAAGAATAGCTGATCTAGATTCTCCTCAGGATCTAGAAGAACATTAAGTTTTGAAGTTTCAACCACTTCACCATCATTAGATTCTGTCTCATGAACAGATTCATCATCAACAACTGGTTCTTGAACTATCTGCTGAACTTCAACTCCAGCTTCAACATTTAACATAGAATCAGATGTTGGTGTTGTATGTGATCCAACTATTTCAAAAACTATCATTTCATAAGCATTTAATTCCACATCTTTAAGAATAGTAGATAGATGAGGTGGAGCTTCAGTATGTATCTCCAAGACCTCAGTACCTGTGGAGTGTTGTGGTAACCCTGATATGAATAGATCTTCATGAATGGACCGTTTTACATCTGCATCTTCAGTAACAATAGGGAGAATAACAAGTGATGGTTTGATAGAGTGAGTGGATTACAGGAAAGTATCAGTACTTAGACCTGCAGGGAGATTATCAGCACTTGGTACATCAGAGTTTAACTGAGGGACTACAGACTCTTGTTCAACATCTGTTTCTTTTTACTCTGTGCACCTGTAAAATATAACAAGTAACACTTAATCTCTGTATTCTTTTAAAGTAGTCTCACTACTCCTCACACCACATAGCTCATAACTTTTAATAGTTAGAGTTTCCTCACAAGGATTACTAAATCCTGACTCATCTACCTCTCCTTTTTCCAGGAAGAATCCTGCCTCTCTTTAATTCTGTTTTTCTCTAAATCTTTTCTCTCATTCTCACATGAAAGGATCATATATTTTTTTTCCTACAGAAACAAGAGGTGGCTAAATAAAGGTTGTCTATAATCATACAACTAGAGGTAGTCCCATAAATAAAGGTCTAGATATAATCATACCAACAGGGTTTATAACATGATAGATAAATGCTGATAATACAAAATTAGTATTTAAAATAAATATTGATAGGATGAAATCAGTATTTATACCTTGTGATTCTGAAGACTCAGCTTCTTTGAAGACATCCAATGGAGGTACTGATAGGATATTAGTAGATGGTAGTGATGGATGAATCCTGCCTTCAGGATCTATAACCAATATCACTGCTACAAGAGTTAAGCCTTTATTGCAACTTTGATGCAATGGTTCTTGTGGGGCTGGAGATTCATAAGTTGTTGGATGACTTTAGCATTCAGATTCTTGTGTACTCCTCTCCTCAGATTCAGTTTCTAACTCCTGTACAGGTTCTTGATTAAAACCAGTTGTCTGATTGTATCTTTGAGGATCAATCTTCTGAAAAAAGTCCTTGATTTGAGAAACTTCTGCATGAATCTTGGCAGCTTCAGCTTCATGCCAATCTGGAATGAACTTTTTAGCAAGAGGCTATGTTTCTTCAATATCTATTACACTACTTTGAAGTGCAGGTTCTTGTGTGATAGGATCAGAATTTGTAATAGCTGTTGTATCCATTTGAGATACAGGTTCTTGTGTGCTTGATCCAGGGAAAAGACCTTCCCTTTGCAGCCTCTTGACACTCTCTTCTACTTGCTCATAAGTTATTTCCCTACTCTTTTCCTTGGATGCTTCACTGGAGAATTAGACAATTCCATAGGTGTATCAGGATTTGTCTGGAAATCAGGATTTGGAGTAGATGCACTTTGTGTCTCCTCAATAATGTCTTTCTTAATCTTGAGCAGATTTTGAGCATAGTAGGCTTTGGCCAGCTTTCTTTTCCTTGGCCTTGGGCTTTTACCAGTTTCATCTGTATTTCTGGCACTTTGAACAGCATCAGTAGTTGTGCCCTCATCAGTTGGTAGAACAACTGGTCTTGGAGAAGAATCAGAAGTTAAGCTTGGAAATTTTGAAAATAAGGTAGCATTATCCACATCATTATCTGATTCTTATCCTGCAAGAACAAGCTTCCTCCTTATAGATTCTGAAGGTTTAGAAGATTGAGAAACTTGTGTTGCATCAGCTTTTGATTGGGCTACATCAGTATTTGTAGCAGCTGATCTCCTACCCTCCTAGGGTTTCTCAACTGGAGCCTCAACCATGGCAGCCAGCTTAAGTTTCTTCCATCTTATAACAGGTGTCTTTTGGGAGGCACTTAAAGTGGTTTGTGTTTGTATTTGGGTTATTATGTTGAGGTGAGCTGCAGGGGGTTCCCAATGGTGATTTCCTGTAGTTGAGCACTCTGCTTGTTGGACAAACCATAAGTCACAGGGAGCCTTGCAATGAGCAAGTTCCTAGCAACCAATGGCAACCTCAAAGGAACTAAATTTTCTTTCTCTTCATCTTGTGAGATGAGATCAGTGAAACCCCTTTTTGGAAGCTTAAATACCGACACAATTTGATTAGTGGGGATAGGGATATCTGGGAAACAAATATTGAAAATCAACTGACATAATTTAGCATAATACACAGTATTCTTATCAGCAGTTAATCTATCACCTATGAAAGATAAAACTACTCTACCAAAATCATAATTTGCACCATAATTAGAGAGTACTCTATTTGTTGTGTCATGATAGGAAGAACATCAAAGTTGGAAGATTTTTTGTTGAAAGCCTTCGTGATGCAATAGAAAAAGAAATTTCATTCCTTTCTGAGTCCATTTCTCTTCAATTGACCAAGGTTATTCAAGTCCTTGTCATATCCTATCTCATTTAAAAACCTCCTCATTTCAGCATCTCCCACAAAATTAGTGTAGGAGTCATGAGCAGGAAACTTTAATGCATCCCTTACAGTTTGAGGAATTACAATCTTTGTCTCATTGTTAAACTCAAACACAAGATTTGGAGTCCCACTGGCACCTCCATCATCATAAACACCAGTTTTCCAGATAGCTAGTACCTGGTCACCTGAGACTGTGGGTGGAGCTGTGAGAGCAAACCCAATCTCACTGGAGTGAAAGGTTTAGAAGTAGTTGGTGAAGTCATTTTGAATTTGCAAGAAAAAATTTCGAGAAGGAATTAGGGTTTCAGAGTTTACAGGTGAGAGAGAGAGTGAATTAGCAGAGAAGAAGATAATAGAGATTAGTTAAAGTGTTAATTTGAAATCAAAAATTGATTTTGTTTAACATTTCACTCCACTAACTCAGAAATGTTTCAGTTTAGTGGGGCACGTGGTAGTCTACTATTGACTGTAAAAATAATCATGTAAATGTGTAGTAAAGGGAGATACTGTGCGCACAGTTTCCCAAAATAATGTTTTGTGTATACTCAAACGTTTTTACATATCCTCATGCTATCAGTGAACAACTTTAATCATTTATAAATTACACACTTGCATATTACTTCACCACTAAAATTAAAATACTGATTAAAATAATATTTGAATAAATTCAAAAATTATCGTCAGAATATAATGGTCAATCAGAGTTTGATCAATATCAGTATTTAATCAACCACTATAAGGATTTATTAGTCAACACAAGTTTGACCAATATTAGAGCTTATACAGATAATCAGAGTTTTGTTGAGTTTCGAGGCATAAAACGCAGCGGAAATAAAGTTTAAAATTAAAAAATCAGAAAAATCGAAACCCATCGCAAGATCTATGCGAAAAGACAATATTTAATTCGTGATTAAGATGCTTACCTTAAGAAGCTTTACGATTTCTGTTGTCTAATGGAGGTCCAAGATTTCAATAATCACCACGTATCCCGTCGTGAAACGATCTACGCCTTGAAGGTATCCACACGAATGATCGAACGGAGGATGAGCGTGTACTAGCACTCGTAAATCAGAAGCCGCCTTTTTTTTTTCTCTCTCTCTCTCAAGCTGCTAGGGTTTGTGTTTTTATCTTATAAAAATTTCAAACCCTAGTTGAGGCTTAAAAAGATATTATATAGGCAAGAGAAAAAAATTCTAACCCTAAACTAATTTAGAGTTTTAATAAATCCGAAAATCCTAGTAATTATTAACTAAGTCTTACTTAATCACCCAATAACTCAATTTCGGATTTAATAGTAAATTCAAATTTCTTATTTATTTAATTAATTAAGTCTTACTTAATTAATGACAAATTATTCAAATTACTTACATTTAATTTAAATCCGAATTTAAATTAAATAATCATCCAATCATTCTTTGTGTGACCATTTAGGTTATTATTATGTTGGAAACAATTTTAAATATAATTTAAAACCATAAACAATGAGCGGCATCTAGTAATACATCATTGATACCCAAGTAATAATAATTAAATCGGTGATTGATTAAACCTTTTGTGAATAATGTATAATATAATATAATCCTTTTAATCAAATATTATAGATTAAACTTGAGGCATGTTATGTGTCATCCTCTTCATGGTTTAATCCAAGTTTCCTTGATCAATGAGTAGACTATCATTTCAAATCAACATTTGAGCGTAGCTCACACAAGAGGCCAATAATATCTCTCCAAAATTAGGAGGGTTAACTCCATTCTCGATCATTCATATATCTCACACGATTCATAATATACCCGAAGTCCACTTTTATCATTACCCGATCAAAGGAAACTTTTGATGTAATCAAAGTATATTAATCATCGTGTAGAAATATAATGATTTCAATTCGAAGGACTGTTACATCATTATCATTGTGAGAATTACTTATGGCACAACAGACATGTAGAATCTCATATTGGGTCTATCCAGCACCATGTATATTTACATTTACTTGTGTTTTCGACTTTAGTATCTTTATACCTATGATCAATGAGATTTGATCATCAGTCAACCAACACACTAGTCTTAATGCATTATTATTGTCCCTTAATAATAATACTCGACTAGGGATATTTGGGAATATTGATATCATTCACATAATCTCATTTCTAAGTCACGTACTTAGAGATATATAATTCATATCCTATTCCAAGGACATTTATTAATTTAATATTTATATCGCAGTAAATTAAGACTTAATAAATTATTAAAAGAATAATTGATAGAACATAAATATTAATAATCCAAATGTCATAAATAAAACATAATAGTGTTGTCTTTAGGGCACTAACACTAACAAGTTTAATACGTAGCTACTGGCTGGGATTAATAGAAGATAATTACATGCTTTCATGGCATCAGAGTTTAATACTATAATCAGTATATAATTAGTACTGATACAAAATAAGAAGACACCACACTCTAATTATCATTAGTTATTCCAAATTATCAGAGTTTGAGAAATGTCCTGATATCATTCCCAATTCATTCACCAATCTTGTAAACGTAGCTTCATAGAGAGGTTTTAGTCCATAGAGTGCTTTATCCAGTTTATAGACACAATCAGGTATTTTGGATCAATGAACCTTGGAGACTGTTCAATGTAAACTTCCTCTTCGAGTTCTTCATTCAGAAAATCACTATTCTCATCCATTTGAAACACTTTAAACTTCATGTGAGTAGCATAGGCTAGGAAAATTCTGATTACCTCAAGCCTTGCAACTGGAGTAAAAGTCTCATCATAATCAATGCCTTTTTGCTGTGAATAGCCCTTTGTAACCAGTCTAGCTTTATTTCTTATAGTGATGCCCTCACTATCAGTTTTGTTTCTGAACACCCACTTTGTACCAACAACTGATATGTTCTTTGGTCTTGGCACAAGAGTCCAGACTTTATTCCTTTCAAATTCATTAAGCTCCTCTTACATTGCTGTAATCTAGTCAGCATCTTGAAGAGCTTCTTCCACTTTCTTTGGTTTAGTTTGAGATAGAAAAAAATGGTAGAGACATTCATTTTGAGTGGCTTTTATGGTTTCTACACCACTATCAGGATTTTCAATGATTAAGTTAGGTGTGTGTGACTTAGACTATTTTCTTACAGATGGGAGTTGACTCCTTGAAGCAGAACCTCCCCCTTGATCCATGAACTCTTTAGTATCTCTTTGACTTGTACCACTATCATTTCCTGATGCTCCCCCTGAATCAGTATTTCCAGTGCTATCAGTATTTGATCCATCAATATTTGAGGAATCAGAGTCTGATGAATTATTTACTGATGTTCCTCGAGTTAAATCACTTGTAGAAGACTCTTAATGTGAATCATGTTGCTCCCCCTCAACATGCAGTGGCGTAGCCAGACTTGAACTCGAGGGAGGGCCAAATTATATCATATTTTTTTTCACAACAAAAACTAGTAAATACACCAATTAATTTCTAATAAAAATCTATCCCTAGCTCACTCTAAGATCACTCATTTTCAGATTATATGCCCAAGTCAAAACATCTATTCAAATTTATAAAATTAGCTAAAAAAAGGAGCAAATTAAACAAGGTACGTGATAAATTAAGTGGATTCCCGGAAAGAATTAATAGGAGACTTGCAGTGTTATTTTGATGAATGAAGATGAACCAGTATTACTACATTATTGTTACTTAAGTCAAGTTTTAAGTTCAAATCGGAAAGGCACAAGTCAGTGTTTTGAAGGATTTTGGATCTTAAATTAAAAAAATAGAAAATATGTAAAGCCCAAATCCAGGGAGGGCCCACACCTCCTCTGGTCTGGTACTGCCTCCGCCGCTGTCAACATGTGCTTCAGTGTTTGTAGAATTTCCACTGACATGTGGATCATAAAAGTTTAGAGTGATATCAGGATTTAATGTATCAGGATTTGTCAGTTCAGCATATGGTACTTCATTTTCAAATCTCAACTCTTCATGGTCATCTGCATCTTCTAGACCTGTGATTTTCTTGTCATCAAAAGAAACATGTATAGATTCCATGACTATCTTTGTTCTCATATTATACACTCAGAAAGCGTTGACAATGGATACCCAACAAAAATGCCTTCATCAGCTTTTAGATCAAATTTAGTAAGCTAATCTGGATGAGTTTTGAGAACAAAACACTTGCAGCCAAAAATGTGAAAGCACTTCAAATTTGGCTTTTTTCCCTTCACCATCTCAAATGGTATTTTTCCATGCTTGTTAATCAATGATGCATTTTGTGTGAAGCAAGCAGTTTACACAGCCTTGGCCCAGAAGTAGGTAGGCAATCTTGCTTCCTCTAGCATAGTTCTTGCAGCTTCTATGAGAGTTCTATTCTTTCTTTCAACAACTCCATTTTGTTGTGGAGTTCCAGGGACAGAAAATTCTTATTTTATCCCCTTGTATTTGTAGAACTTTTCTATAGTACTGTTCTTGAATTCAGTTCCATTATGATCACTTCTAACGATCTTCACTTTGTATGTTGATCCTTTTTCCAGTTCTCTCACATGATTAAGAAGAATGGATGGAGATTCATCCTTGGTGTGCATAAAATACACCCATGTGTATCTTGTATATTCATCAACAATTACAAGTGCATACTTGGCAAAATGGGTCTGGATCTGAAGAACCGAACAAAAATTCATGAAACCGATATCCGATCCGAACTCCGAATCATACAATCCGATAATTATCCGAAAACCGATTTAAACCGATTCAAAAAATACCCGAATCGAAAATTTAACCGAAAATGATCTGAAATACAAGATCCGATTATAACTTGGAACCGATTAAAAATGAATAATATATTACCTGAACCGAATATGACTCGAAATAAGCAAAATTTATACATTAAACAATTTTATATTTATGATAACATACTTATTTAAACATATTGTTTTGTAAAAGTACATTATATTACATTAAGAATACTAAATTAAATATAAATGATATTTTTTAAATCTCAAAAATTGAAAAAATAAATAAGTTATGATCCGAAAATATCTGAACTGAATTTAATCCGAACATAATTTTGTCTGATCTTAATCCGAATTTTATCTGATTTTAGTCCGAATTAGACCAGAACCGAATTACATCTGATCCGATCCGAATGGTCTTCAAATATATCATAATCCGAAAGTAGATCTAATCTGAAATTGATCTGATCTGAAACTGAACCGGTTATCCGAATTATCAGGTATGTGCGTACCTCTTTTTGGCAATTGACATTACATTTACTGGACCAAAGAGATCAATATGAAGTAAATGATATGGTTCAAGAATAGAGAATTCAGTTTTACTCTTGAAAGATGTTTTCCTTTGCTTGGCTTTCTAGCATGAGTCACATAAGCCATCAGGAGTAAATACTGTATTGGGCAATCCTCTTACAAGAACTTTCCTCACAAGTTCATTGATGTTGTTGAAATTGAGATGAGAAAGTCTTCTGTTAGGTCACACAACACTGTAGAAGGGGGTTGAATGCAGTGTAGAATACAATCAGATCGATTTAGAATACTAGTAACAGAAAATAGATGTATTCGATATATTAAACTATGTTATAATGGAACTGTTCTCTCTCATTGATGAACAAATATCACGAGAGCTGCTAGGTTACAATGTATGATCTTCTCGATGATCGTAACACATATAGTGTAAACCTATGTCTGTGTTTATATAGACACACAGTTACAAGATAACTTCTAATTGATATGGAATATAATTATGTCTCCTAAAATAGATCAATCAGATATCTTATATAATTCTTCTAGTCCTCTAACTCTTTTCATGCATATCTTCTTATTGTATTAGTCTCGATCTTCTTTCCTGTAAATTAGCTTCCTTCATTAACTGTTAGTCCTCCGGTACTTAAGTTCTGATATCCATCTTCCGATATTATCTTCTGATAATCTAAGTCTTGATATCCTTAAATCGTGACTTCCAGTAAGTCCTGATTCCAGTAAGAACCGATATTTCCTGTTAGTTAAGATCTGAAAACTATACATGAAATATATTAGACATGATATCTCAAATATATCCAACAATCTCCCCCAACTTGTAAATTATGCAAGAATGTACAAGTTAATAGATTTGATGATGTCCAAAACATTTAAGTTCAAATGCAATAAGATTTTAATAAGACTATTAATTACAACTTACAAAACATCCAGCTTTACCAACATCACTGAATTAATCTGAATCCATAATGATTCTTAACAAAATCATTTATCAGATTATCTTCAGCTTTCTTCAGAACTTCAGCTAACTGTGCTTTGACCTGCATCAGTTCTTCTTCTTTACTATCACCAATTTGATAAATGGTTGTTCTGAGAGCTTGAATGGATGTTCTTTCAAGTCCATCACCAAGTCTGATAACCTTAGGATGTGAAGAGTTTTCATTATAACATAAGCATCTTCCTTTTAAGATAACTTCCACCTTAGCAGAATTCTTCAGCATAAGAATTTCTCTTCCATCACCTTTAGTAATCATTAGACTGTAATGAGAAGTCTTTGTACCAGAGATTCTGAATAGATCTCTTATAGCCTTCAAAATATATTCTGACCATCTTCTTGTAACATCAGATTTTACTTCCAGAAGATAGTGAATATGTTGAAGTTCTCTGATAGACTTCTTTAGTACATCAGAATCAGCTAATCTATGAGTCCTTCCATCATTGAGAAATAATATCAATTTCTCTTTTAGATTCTCCTTATCATGAACATCTATCACAACTTGAGCAGACAACACCTTGTCAAGGTGCCTTTGTTTGATTTGTTCATATGGTTTGTCTGTCAACATGAAAGGATCTCTTAGAGTAACCTCTACTCCTGTTTGAATCTTCTCTTCATCAGAACCTAATCCAGCTCTATCTCTAGGTTGCTTGGCTCTCAACCCAAATGTAGCTAGTTGATTAATCATGAGATTGGATTTTGGTTCAACTGGAGTAGCTTTCTTCCATAACAGCTTCTTCTTATCAGCAATTATCATTTTATCCAAATCAACTTGAGAATTGTCAGTAGTTGATGTCTTGATAGCTTGATCAGAATTTGTTATTTCTTCTGTACCTTCATGTCCTTTATTCTGAACAACAACTTGAGCAGTGTCAGAGGTTGTTTTAGAATCTTCATTTATCTTTCTTCTTTTCAGAATTTGAACAGTTTCATCTTCAACAAGATTATTATAGTTACTTGAACCATTTTACATACAGGTTTCATCAGATCTTGAGAAATTTTCAAGTCTAGTGTCTTGGTTAGTTCATAAACTTTTCCTTTCCCTTTGTCTTTGGGATCACTCTCAATCAGTGATCTAGTCTTGAACTTTGAAGTTTCGGAATTTAACTTTTCCTTGATCACAATGCCTTTTTCCTTAGGCCTTGGAGGTTTCTTTGCATCAGAAGCTTTAGACTTAGGATTTGTCTTCTCAGCAGCAAATCTAGCTTCTTCCTCCTTGAGAGTTTCTAATCCATTCCTGGATTATGTTTCAGAAATAATCTTCTTGCTATCTCCTCATCAAGTGTCTGGATTTTAGGATCTTTGTAATAAATAGTAGTTTGCTTCCCTTTTAACTTCAGAGTTTGCAAAAACCTCTGAGAGTCTTCAGATCCTGATTGAATCAGAATATCAGAACTTGACATTAGACTTTGTTTATCACCACTTGACTTCAGTCTTTGAGCATTCACAGCATCAGAACTTGACTTGTTCTGAATAGAAGATTTCCCTTGAACTTTTCTTTGACCTCTGCTTTTTTCAGAGTTTCCCTGGGCATCACCTTAATCATCCTTTTTCTTCAGTTCTTGAGTAGGTGAGCATTTGGACTTAACTACCTTCTCCCCCTTTTTGGCATCATCAGGAAGTAAGAGAGAAAGAAGAAGTTCAACTAAAGATTGGATTTCATCCAATTGAGCTTTCTGAGAAGCTTGATTAGCCAGGACCTCAACAATTTGGGCCTATTGCTTCTCTTGATCTGTAGAAGTATGTAGACCTTGAAGATGTTTTGTAGACATAGTTGTGATCTTGAGTTGTGTCTTGAAATCAGCATTTGTGAACAACTCATCAGCTTTTGCAATATGCTCTGGCAAAACTTTATAACATGGAATAAAATCTGATTCATTCCACTCAATACCTCTGTGAGTATCCCCCCAAGGAATAGGTGCTTCCTGTTCAAAAAATTTCTTTACCAATTCTTCCTTGCCCAGAAGAGGTACTGGAGTCTCAGCAGAAACACTGTCAGCAGAACTTGAGGAGGACTCATTCTGTTTTGATAGCTCAACAGTGTGTGAAGCAACTGGAGATTCAAGAATAACATCATCTAAATTCTGATCAGCAGAATTTATCTACAGAGCTGGTGTCTTTGATGTAGATGGAGCTTCCAGATAAAAAACTTCAGGTATATTCAAATTATGAATATCTATTTCAGAATTATCAGTTTGTTCTTTAGCATCATCTGTAGCTTTAATAGGAGAGACAGGAGGGGTAACAACTGTGTCATTAGCAGTGTCTTTGGCTTGAGCTGGAAGGGCTTCAATAATAATTGGTTCTTGTGAGATCAGAGATTCCTAATCCCCTTCCTCGGCTTCTTCAGTATCTTCTGATATAGCCTTAGCCAAATACCTCCTAGCCTTCATTTTCTTCAATCTTCTTGCCAATGAAGGAGTTGCTTCAGCAACATCAGAATTTACAGTTTTCCTTTTCAAAGTATCAGAACTTTGAGCTGCTTTCTCTTTCTGAGAAGTAACATTCTCAGCTTCAAGTGTCACAGATTCAGATGCATGAACCCGTGCTTCAATTGTTTCCTCTTCACTCTCAGACTCATCTCTGAGAATCATCTTCCTTCTCTTTTGTGGAGGTTGAGGAACAGACTTTGTCCTCTTAGAAGGTTTGGTAGATGAAGGTCTGGTTGTTTGTGCTGATGGTTGAGAAGTCTGAGGCGTTTGGGTAGAGGTGGTAGGTGCTGATGGTTGAGGTTCTGATGGTTGGACATCAGGATATAGTGCAATGTATTTAACTGGATCATGGGTTATTAAGGCTTGTTTGACAGATAAAGGAACTCGGAGGGGTCTTAACACAACCTTCTTATTATCAGTAGATAATAAGTCATTAAAAGCTCTTTTAGCTAGTCTGAATGGTGAAAGTGATTCACTAGCTAATTGGGGCTTATCAGAACAACAAGTACTATAGATAAGCTGACAGAATCTAGCAAAATATACAGTATTCCTATCTTCTATCATCCTGTCCCCAATAAAACCTAAAACAGCACTTGCATAATCAAAATCAGTTTGATTAATGAGAGCATACCCGATTTGTTGACTGAGTATGGGGATTGCATCGAAATTAGAACATTTGTTGGAAAAGGTCTTTGTAATACAGTCAAAGAAGAAACTCCATTCCCTCCATATATTTGATCTCTTCAATTGACCCAGCTTAGCCAATGTCTTTTCATACCCCAGACTGGCCATCATATTTTGAAGAACTGGCTCCTCAACAGTAGAGTAAATGCAGTTCTCAGGCAGCTGCAGTGCTTGTCGAACTGTGGCCAATGTCATGACATGCTCATTCTCCTTGGTTGAAAAGGTAATACTTGGGGACCCTTGAGCACCACCATCATCATATACTCCACTTCTTCAAAACTCCAGCACTTGGGTTCCAGAGATTACTTCAGGCTGGGTTAAAGCATACCCAACATCAGAATTAGCGAGAAAATCCTGAATGAAGTGAAGTTC
Source organism: Apium graveolens (assembly GCF_009905375.1). Lineage (NCBI taxonomy): Eukaryota > Viridiplantae > Streptophyta > Magnoliopsida > Apiales > Apiaceae > Apium > Apium graveolens. The sequence continues at coordinate 246,764,626 of NC_133648.1, read as the reverse complement.
CGATGGAGCTTCAGCCTTGCTAAGAATGGCGGAGTAGTTGTTAGGAACAAACTTAGCTCCATTAAAAAGTACGTCTTTTGGTGCCATCTCTGTAAGAAAATAAGTGAGAAAGAGAGTGTTTGCAAAGTGTTTGTTATAAGTCCTGAAAGAAAACACTTCAGAGAATATTAAAGCGAGAGAGAAAGTAAAAGAGATTAAGAATAGAAAAGTAAGTAGAAGATTAGAAAATCTTTTAACTCCCATATATATACTCTCTCCACTCAACAGTTATATTTTTGAAGCATAGGATACACTTTACACCTGGCACCGTGTGAACAGTCAATAAACGGTTAGAGCAGGAGTTAATGGGCACGTAAAATAAGCAATAATTACCGTGCACATGCAGTTTTTCAGGACATACAAGATAACCACTAACCCATAATTATTATGACTGTTTTTATCTCACCCAAATTTATTCTGATTTAAATATGACTGTTTCAGATTTTACCACAAATAAGTCAAGTAAAGAAAAATGCCACGTAAGCATCAAAGATTCTATCAGGATTTAATATCAGAACTTAACTTATATCAGATTTTAACAGTCATCAGAACATGGCTTCTGTACTCAAAAAGTGAATATCTTTTTCTGTGATTCTTCATACAAATACTGACTTATTTTTTTTTCAGAGTTTAATCATCAGAACTTCCATCAGAACTTGTCCTCAGAATTTATGCAAATAACACTTAACTATTTGTCAACAACAACTTAATCACCATAGTAATTTTCATCATTCATATGGAGTGAAAGTGTGTGTGTATTCAGCAAAATATCATATAATGATTAAAGTCTGATAAACTTCTGTACATCTTAGAAATAAGGCATAACTAAGAAAAATGCTTAAAATCTGTCATCAGTCATGATGTCTACTATAGAACAAATTTATGCAAGAATCCACCTCAACTATTTGTGCTCATTTTATGCATCTTTTGAAATTCCTTTTTACAGTGGCTTCTCAGTGTAAGTGAGTCACGACTGCTTATCAGAATTTATGTTGTTATAAGAGTATTTCTCCAGTAATCATAGAGTGTGAAAAGTCACCAAGAAATTTTTTTGCTTTTCTAATGCATATTACTTAATACCAGCAATGCACTTGGGTCTTCCCTTCCACATTTTTACTCTAGATCTCAAAGGAGTACCTGACTTTTATTCTTTTCTTTTCTTTTCTTTTGATAAGTGAGGCTTATCAACACTTAGTTCATTCTTAAGATTTACTGACATTAGAATTTGACAGATAAGAAACAAAAATCTAGTTTATGACTTAGTAATAAGATACACAAAGTAAACTTGACTAAACTCAATATCAGAACATAAACAACTAATTCAAGCATGGGATTTCTAGTATGTTAAAGACTACTTAGGTCAGCATCTAGCACAGTTATCCTCATTAGATTGAATAGCCACAAAACATTCAAAACACTTATCAGTGTATATAAATCCATATCAGATAACAATCAGCATTTAATGAATTTTCAAATTAAGCGCAGAGGACATAGAGATAATACAATCTGTAAACATTGATCATAAAGTCTGATGCATGAGAACAAAAACTAAGCAGATTTAGAGAAAGAATCTGAAACCATTCCAAGTTCATTTACCAATCTTATAAAAGTAGCTTCACATAGTGGTTTTGTAAAGATATCTGCTAGCTGTTGATCTGTTGGAACAAAATGCAATTCCACTGTACCTTCATCCACATGTTCCCTTATGAAATGGTACCTAATGCTGATGTGCTTTGTCATTGAGTGTTGAACTGGATTACCTGTCATAGCAATAACACTTTGATTATCACAGTAAATAGGGATTTTAGAAAATTCTAACCCATAATCCAGTAACTGATTCTTCATACAAAGAATCTGTGCACAAAAGCTTCCTGCAGCAATATATTATGCTTCTGCAGTTGATGTGGAAATTGACTTTTGTTTCTTGCTAAACCAAGAAACCAATCTACCTCCAAAAAATTGGCAGCTTCCACTAGTGCTTTTTCTGTCTATTTTGCATCCTGCAAAATCTGCATCTGAGTAACAAATTAGCTTAAAATCTGATTCCCTAGGATACCACAATCCTAGATCATATGTACCTTTAAGTTACTTGAAAATTCTTTTCACAGCTATGAAGTGAGGTTCTCTTTGATCAGCCTGAAATCTTGCACAAAGATAGGTAGCATACATGATATCAGGTCTACTTGCACTTAGATAGAGTAAGGAGCCAATCATACCTCTGTAGTTAGTAATATCTACTGATTTACCAGTATCCTTATCTAACTTGGTTGCAGTGACCATGGGAGTGGATGTAGTTGAACAATCTTGCATTCCAAATTTCTTCAGTAAATTTCTGTTGTACTTGGATTGACAGATAAAAGTGCCTTCTTCAGTTTGCTTGACTTGAAGGCCCAGAAAATAGCTGAGTTCTCCCATCATACTCATTTGATACCTTGACTGCATTAGTTTTGCAAACTTCTAACACGGTTTGGAATTAGTAGAACCAAATATGATATCATCAACATATATCTGTACCAAAAGTAAGTCCTTTCCATGGTTGAGGTAGAATAAAGTCTTGTCAATTGTGCCTTTGTGAAATCCACTTTCCAGAAGGAATTGAGCTAAAGTCTCATACCATGCTTTTGGAGTTTGCTTAAGGCCATAAAGTGCTTTGTCAAGCCTGTAGACATGATTGAGAAATTTAGGATCTACAAAGCCTGAAGGTTGTTTAACATATACCTCTTCTTCCAATTCTCCATTAAGAAAAGTACTTTTCACATCCATTTGAAAAACTTTAAACTTCTTGTGAGCAGCATAAGCCAAAAAGATCCTTATGGCTTCTAATCTAGCAACTGGTGCAAATGTTTCATCATAATCAATACCCTCATGTTGAGAGTAGCCTTTAGCAACTAGTCTTGCTTTATTCCTTGTAATTATGCCATCACTGTCAGTTTTGTTTCTGAACACCCATTTTGTACCAACAACTGATCTGTTCTTTGGTCTTGGCACTAGGGTCCAGACTTTATTTCTTTCAAATTCATTTAATTCTTCCTGCATTGCTTGTACCCAATCAGCATCTTGAAGAGCTTCTTCCACTTTCTTTGGTTCAGTCTGAGATAGAAAAGAATGATAGAGACATTCATTTGAAGTTGCAGTTTTAGTTCTGACACCTGCTTCAGGATCTCCAATGATTAAATCAAGTGTATGTGCTTTAGTCCACTTCCTTGCAGATGAAAGTTGATCTCTAGAACTGGATCCTCCTCCATGATCCATGCTGTCTCCATCAGCATTTTCTGATGCTCCCCCTGTAGTTATGCTCTCTGAGACTTCATAATTTGAGTTTGATTTTTCAGGAGTTGAAGAATCAGAGCTTCCAAAATTATCAGAATTTGGCTCATCAGAACTAGATGAATCAGAACTTGAAGAGCCAGTGAAGGGTTCCGATGCTTCTCGAGAGTCTTGAGATGTGGTAGGATCTTCAGCTTGCTCCCCCTGGACAGTTGCATTTTCCTTTGGAGTTGTTACCACAGTTTCAATGACATCAGAACTTAATCCATCAGAACTTACAGGATCAGGATTTAAGTCATAAGAATTTCCAGAATCAAAATTTAAATCTTCATTCTCAAATCTCAGCTGATCATGATCATTGAAATCTTCAAGTCCAGTAATCTTCTTATGGTCAAAAGAGACATTGATAGATTCCATGACAACCCTTGTTCTTAAATTGTAGACTCTGAAGGCTTTTGTGGAAAGTGGATATCCAACAAAAATTCCTTTATCAGCTTTTAGATCAAATTTTGACAGCTGCTCAGGATGAGTCTTAAGAACAAAATACTTGCAACTAAATACATGAAAGTATTTCAAATTTGGCTGCTTTTTCTTCACCATTTCATATGGTGTTTTTCCATGCTTGTTTATGAGTGTAGCATTTTGTGTAAAACAAGTAGTATGCACAGCTTCAGCCCAAAAATAGGATGGTAGCTTTGCTTCATCAAGCATTGTTCGTGCAGCTTCAATGAGAGTCATGTTCTTTCTTTCTACAACTCCATTTTGTTGTGGAGTTCCAGGTGCAGAAAATTCCTGTTTGATTCCATGATCTTTGCAGAACTTGTCCATAATTGAATTCTTGAACTCAGTGTCATAATCACTCCTTATGATTTAACAGAATCTTTGATCAATTTATCCAACTGTTTGACATGATCAGTTAGAGTAGATGATGTTTCAGTCTTCTTGTGCAAGAAATACACCCAAATGTATCTTGTGAACTCATCTACTATAACCATAACATATTTCTTCTTTGCAATAGACATGACATTGACTAGACCAAATAGATCAACATGCACTAGGTGATAAGGCTCAAGAATTGATGACTCAGTTTTGCTCTTGAAAGAAGATTTTCTTTATTTTGCCTTTTGACATGAATCATAAAGGCCATCAGGAGCAAATACTATTTTTGGCAGTCCTCTCACAATATCTTTCTTTACAAGCTCATTTATATTGTTGAAATTTATATGAGAGAGTTTCTTGTGCCAATTCCAGCTTTCTTCAATTGATGCTCTACTCAACAGGCAGATTGCAGAAACATCAGTACTTGTTGAAGGTCTGGCTTCATAAATGTTATCATGCCTGTATCCTTTCAGAACCACTTTGCCTATAGAATTACTTATTACTTCACAGCGATCTTCAAAGAAATCCACATGATAACCTCTATCACATATTTGACTTATACTCAACAGATTGTGTTTAAGTCCTAAGACTAGAGCTACTGATTCAATGATGACATTCCCAAGATTGATATTGCCATATCCCAGAGTATTTCCAATGTTGCCATCTCCATAAGAAACTCCTGGGCCAGCTTTCTCCACAAAATCTGATAGCAGGGCTTTATTTCCAGTCATATGTCCTGAACATCCACTATCCATAACTAGGATGTTCTTCCTGTTGCCCTGCAATCACAAAGACCACTAATGGTTAGTTTTAAGGGCCCGGACTTGCTTGGATCCTTTGGCCTTTTTAAGTTTGTTAACATTTGCAGCGGATTTAACATCAGATTTTATGCTAACATTTTTCTTATCAGTATTAACAGTATCAGACTTTGCATCATAATTTACACTAGAAGGAATTAAAGCAACTTTCTTCAAAGAAGGTTTTATCTAATAATAATCATAGTACAAACTATGATATTCCTTACAAGTATAAATGGAATGCCATATACTACCACAATGAAAACAAGGATTTTGTGGCTTAAACCTAACAGACTGACTCTTAACTCCTGACTTAGGAGGTAAAGAGTTTATATTCTTGTTCTTCCTGCAAAAAGAAACAAGATGGTTAGAGTTTCCACAGTTATAGCATTTCTTTCTAGGAGCATTGGGAACAGGCATATAATTGTTGCTTTTATTCACACCTTCCTTTTTATTCCTATTTTTCCTAACTACCTTTACCTTGTTTACACTGGTAATCTCTTTCAGCTTATGTTTAAGCTACTTCTTTATCATTAAGCCTATGTTAACTTCAGTTGGTTTATCCTGTTCTAATTTGTCAGAAGTTGACTCTGCTATCACTTCTGTCTCAATATTTTTCATCTTTTCAGAATCAGACTTCACAGTTTTGGCTACAAACTTAACAGGATTTACCTTTGGCTTAGTAGTCTGTTTAACAATAATTGGCTTAACTTGTTAAGTTTTTTTTTCACTTTTCTCATCTCCATAACCTAAGCCCTCTTTCCAGTTTCCACTACTTAGTATATCCGGAGTGAAGGGTTTATACCACATAAACGCAGCAAAAACGTAAATTTAAATCTTAAAAATAACAAAACCCTCCGCAGGATCCATGCGAAAAATAATATTTAATTTGTAGTTCAGTATGTTTACCTTAAGAAGTTTTACGTTAATGGAAAGATGGAGGTCTTTAATGGCGATCCCAAAATGATGAACGGAGATCCTTAGCAGCTGCTCCTCAAGTGTGAAGCACTCCACCAGTATCCACCAAGAAAACGATGTAATGAAGGAGAAGGAGATAGAGAGAATTAGGGTTTTGTAAATCTTTTTGGTTTAGGCAAAAATAGGGTCTATAATAGTATATTTATAGGCAAAATTTTCAGCTGAAAATTTTGCCATAAAATATTATTATTATTGACCCTTTATTATTCTCATTAATAATTAAAACACCTTTTAATTATTAATCCTTTTTCTAAACACTTTAGAAATAATTCTCTCTCTTGATTTAATTTCCAAAAATTAAATTCTTAATTAATAATATTAAGAACCTTTTTTTAATTAATTTATAATCAATTAAATCTCATTTAATGAATTATTAAATTTTCCAATTAATTATTTATTTCATAAATAAATAATTATCAGCCATTATTAATTAATTCCTCCACCATTAAATCATTCTCTTTTATGGTGTGACCCTGTAGGTTCAATATTAAGCCGGTAGTAGAAATAAATAACAATAAAACTATTTTATCATTATTTATATAAATTCTCTAATTCATTAAATATGATTAATTAATTAATCATATTTATTCTACATCGTGAGGGATACTTCTCAGCATATCACGACTATCCGGATAATACGAATTCACTGCTTAGAATACCAAGAACCTATTCAGTGAGTAGTTACCGTACAATTAATTCCTTCTACCCTACAATGTCACGATTAAATACAAGGCATGGAACTTGTGTCAAGCCTATATTATTTAATCACTTGCTTTCCCAATCACTATGCTTAGTTCTATTTAATGTAAATTAGAAACTCCTTTCTAATTTCATTCACTCTGGCCAGAGATTCCTGAACTAACATAAGGGATCAGCATTGAACATTCTCTTCCTACACTGGAAGGGGTAGATCCTTTATTGATCATACACTATCTTCATGTACAAATTCCTATACCCAGTAGAGCCCTTATAATTGTCCCTTGAGACTAAGAACTAAACAAAAGCATAGTTTAGTGTACACAAGATGACTATGATGACCTCAAGTCTAAGGATACTTGTACAACTATCACTATGTGAACAATTGCTGACACGTGAGTGAAATCAATCAGTTGTTCAGCTGTGTGAGTCATGTTCAGTGAACTTATTCTATAATAAGCACCTACATACTAGCTATAGTGTCACCACATAAATGTCTATGAGAACAGACATCCTTTATAATGAAGCAAGCATAGTATGTACCAATCTTTGCGGATTATTAATTACCAGTTAGTAATCCTACGACCAGGAACTATTTAAGTTTAGAGTTATCATCTTTTAGGTCTCATTATTATGATCTCATCACAATCCATAAAAAGCTTTACTCTAAACTGTGGTATATCTTATTTAAACATTTAAATAGACAGAGCCCGCAATAAAAAACAAAACAAGTCTTTTATTAATATCAATGAAATCAAAACAGATTACATAAAAGTTATTCCTAAATCCTCATACATGATTGGACTTAGGACATATCTTTTTCAATCTCCCACTTGTACTAAAGTCAATCACTCTGGTATCTAATACCCATCTTGTCTTTATGAGGATCAAAGTGACTTTGAGAAAGTGACTCTCGATGTTGACATCTCATCTTTCAACAACCTCCCTAATCAGATGAAAGCGCCACAGGACATGTTTGGAATTTTTATGAGACCTAGATTCCTTGGCTTGTGCTATTGCTATATTGTTATCACAATACAACACAATAGGCTCTTCAACGCTAGGAACAACTCCCAACTCAGAAACAAATTTCCTCATCTAAATGGCTTCTTTTGCAGCCTTACTTGCTGCTATATATTCTGCTTCCGCTGTGGAGTCAGCCATTGTAGACTGTTTGTAACTCTTCCAACTAATCGCACCACCATTCAAAGTAAACATGTACCCTGGCATAGATTTGCTCTCACTTTCTGATTGAAAACTAGAGTCAGTATAACCCTCTATTTTCAACTCAGATTCACCACCAAAAATAAGAAAAATGTCCTGAGTCCTTCGCAAGTACTTAAGGATGTTTTTCACTGCTTTCCAGTGGTCTTCACCTGGATTGGACTGACATCTGCTCGTCACACTCATTGAATAAGCAACATCAGGCCTTGTACACAACATCGCGTACATGATAGATCCTATTGCTGAAGCATAAGGAATCTTACTCATACGCTCTCTTTCCTCAGGTGTCTTAGGAGACATTTTTTCGGAAAGGGACACTCCATGGCTCATTGGTATGAGACCTCTTTTGGAGTTTTCCATGCTAAACCTTTTAAGCACTTTCTGGATGTATGTACCCTGGGTAAGACCTATCATTCTTCTAGATCTATCTCTATAGATCTTTATACCGAGAATGTAGGATGCTTCTCCCAAGTCCTTCATGGTGAAGTTCTTTGATAGCCATACTTTGACTGATTGTAGCATTGGTATATCATTTCCTATAAGAAGTATGTCATCCACATATAATACAAGAAATGTTACCGCGCTCCCACTAACCTTCTTATAGACACATGGTTCATCTATGTTTTTGATAAAACCAAACTCTTTGATTGTCTCATCAAAACGAATGTTCCATATACGAGAAGCTTGCCTTAAACCATATATGGTTCGCAGCAGCTTACACACTAGGTGTTCATTTCCCTTGGAAAGAAAACCCTCTGGCTATGTCATATACACTTCCTCTTCAAGTTTCCCATTGAGGAAGGTCGTTTTCACGTCCATTTGCCAGATTTCATAGTCGTAGTAAGCAGCAATCGCAAGCAAAATCCGAATTGATTTTAACAGGGCTACAGGTGAAAAAGTTTCATCAAAGTCAATCCCTTGCCTTTGTTTGAATCCTTTTGCCACGAACCTGGCCTTATAGGTCTCCACCTGGCCATCTGCTCCAATCTTTCTCTTGTATACCCACTTGCACCCAATAGGCTTAACACCTTCAGGCGCCTCAACCAGAGTCCATACTTGGTTGGTATACATAGATTCCATTTCGGATTTTATGGCACTATGCCATTTCTCTGAGTCAACACTACTCATAGCCTCATTATAGGTCACAGGGTCGTCATCATCAATGATTGACAACTCATTGCCATTCTCAATGACAAGGCCATAATACCTCTCAGGTTGGCGAGACATTATCCCTGCCCTACGAATGGGTTGTTCCACAGAAGGTTGTTCAGTCTGAACAGGTGTTTCCACTTGATCCGTAGTAGTTTGTGCTTCTTGAACTTCATCAAGTTCAATTTTGCTCCCACTTTTTCCTTCAATGATAAACTCCTTTTCCAAGAAGGTAGCATATCTGGAGACAAACACCCGATGATCGGTGTAAAAGTAATACCCCAAAGTCTCTTTAGGATATCCCACAAAATTACATTTTACGGATCGAGATTCCAGCTTATCTGGGTCAACTTTCTTGACATAAGCTGGACATCCCCAAATCTTAACGTCTTTAAGACTCGGTTTCCTTTCTTTCCATATCTCATATGGTGTTTGAGGAACAGATTTGGAAGGCACCTTATTCAGTAAATATGTTGAGGTTTCCAATGCATAACCCCATAGGAATACTGGAAGATTCGTATAGCTCATCATGGACCGAACCATGTCTAACAAAGTTCGATTTCTCCTTTTAGATACCCCATTCAACTGTGGAGTATATGGAGGAGTCCACTGGGAGACTATACCATTTTCTTTGAGATAATCTAGAAACTCTCCATTCAAGTATTCACCACCTCGATCTGATTGAAGAGTTATAATACTGTGTTTGGTTTGTTTCTCCACTTCATGTTTATATTCTTTGAACTTTTCAAAGGCTTCAGACTTGTGTTTCATCAAATACACATATCCGAATCTAGTTCTATCATCTATGAAAGTAATGAAGTACGAAAATCCACCCATGGCTTGCGTAGACATTGGTCCACATACATCTGTGTATACCAATCCTAGCAAATCTGCAGCCCTCTCTCCATGTCCACTAAATAGAGATTTGGTCATTTTACCCAATAGACAAGACTCGCATGTAGGATATGATTCAAAATCAAAGGGGTCAAGTAACCCTTCCTTATGCAATGTCCGCCGTCTATTTTCACTAATATGACCTAGCCTATAGTGCCATAAATAGGTCAGATTTTCATCATCTCGTTTTCTTTTATTAGTTTGTTCAATCTGAAGTAAATCATGCTCTACGTCACATACATACAAACCATTATTTATAATACCACGTCCATAAAGAACATTATCTCTAAGGATAGAATATTCATTATTCTTAATAATAAATGAAAAACCATCCAAATCCAACATAGGGATAGAAACAATATTCCTCACAATAGAGGGAACGTAATAACAATTATTCAGAATAATAGTCTTGCCCGTAGGCATATGTAAACTAAATGATCCTACAGATGTGGCCGCAACCCTTGCTCCATTGCCCATACGTAGAATCACCTCATCTTTTTCAAGAGTCCTACTTCTCTTTAGTCCTTGCAACGAATTAAAAATATGAGAACCATAGGCGGTATCTAATACCCAAGTAGAAATTTGATCTAGTGACATATTAACTTCAATCATGAACATGCCTGAATCAGAAGCGGTAGTCTTACTACCTTTCTTCTTCTTCAATTCTGTAAGGTAAACCTTGCAGTTCCTCTTCCAGTGCCCCAACTTGTTACAGTGAAAACAAACAGCTAAATTAGGACCAGTCAACTTGTGAGCATCTAGTATGCTTCAGAGTGATAGTGCAGAAGACATGACGAATATAGTAAATCTGTAAATGATAAACACATAACAACACTTAGAAAATATTCAATTTCATTTCAAAACACTATATGAATCGGGTCTTTACTCATAAGTGTCTCCCACTAGTTTATCTAATTTATTCAACCCTCTAAGTAAAAATTAAGCATTCATAATACTAGTGGGAATAGGGATCCTACATTCCATCACACAACCTCGGCTGTGGCACGAAACGTCATGTGATGTTCAATAGGGAGACAACTCTTGTCAATTACATCTTATGTTATTCCCTAATATAATTTTAGCCTCTTGAATAATTGAGTCACGGTTGTGGCATGACAAACTCAATATTCTAAGTCAAGTCTAACCCAACATTTCGTACAATTGAATCAGTCTCCAACGGCCCACGGCTGTGGCACGTACCGACCTTTAGATTCTAATTCAATGTACACATCTCTATGTAATAGACAAGTATTTCTTATTTGAAATCAAAGCCCTCGGCTGTAGCACGAAACGACAATGATTTAAAAATAAGAACCACTTTCTACCATGTTGGAAGGCTATGACCAACACAAGCCCGTTGTGTCATTGGCCAATTACTACTTGATATTATTTAATTTTATAGGGATTATATTACATTACAATCATAATCATATTATAAAGAGATTCTTCCTTTTATATAAATATTTCAAATCAATAATCGATAATCAGATGATTCCCAGATCGGGTGGAGCATTGTCAAGAGGCGTCACTTAATAACCCTTTCTTACCGATAGAAATCTGTTGTTGACAGAATCATCCTTTCTCTCAATATTGAAAATTCATATTCAATTACGTGTTTCATAAACACAAGAATCTTATGATTGAATTCATAATATTATTGTTAAGGCAAGAAACGATTCCTATTCTAGATTTTCTAGAGCACGCCTTATATTGATTTAAGTTCACCTAAATCTATCATCGCATGGTAAACATAGGCATATATCTCATATATAAAATTAAATAAACAAGTAAATGTAAAGTGCAATAAAGTAAATGTGTTTGGTTATGGCCCCATCCTATGTGATATTTATCAAGCTCATGATAAAGATCAAGGTCAATCTAATATGGTGATGGAAATAAATATAACTATTTATTACATAATTTTTCTTCTTTGTTTAGACTTCTTGTATGACTCGTCTTCTTCTTTGTATCACCTCCATTGGATAGCCTTCTTGAGTATTCAACTACATTACATGATTGAAAGTAAAACTAATCTAATGAATTTACAAGAATAACTCGAGTTACATTCGAGATTTATGATTACAAAGATTGACGACATGCAAGTCGTATTTAAAACCAAAACCAAAACCATTACACTAAGGTCGAAAGGCCATAACCATCCACCATGCTCATACAACACATAAAAGCATGTTAAAACACATAATCTGATCTTAACATATCATATTATCCATGATCTAATCATAAAAAAAATATGACAAAAATCAGAATCAAATCAGAAAAACAAGAATCACTGTTTACGGGCAGTAAACGATGTCAAACGCCTTACAGACGAGTCGTTGATAGCTTTTGCTATCAGTTTTGTTCAGATGCTCGTTTACCTATGGAATAGGGTATTCGTTTGCGTAAATCGGACACCAGACCCAGATTTCAGTAAATCTGCAGCAGCCAATTCAGAATCCGTATCTAATATGATTCTCATAATTAGAACAAACATAAATCATGTATATATACAGATTACATAATCATCTTATGATTATACAACTCACATGAATATCATATTTTCAAAACCATACATATATAAGCATATTATATCAACATCAAATCATGGCGAATCACGTACATGCTCATATATCGAAAACAGTTAAACACATAAATGAATTAAAAACTTTTCGCAAGTAGCTATGATGCCATTGAAGGGTTTTTAGCACATAAACGCAGCGAAAACGTAAATTTAAATTTTAAAAAAACCCGAAACCCTCCACAGGATCCATGCGAAAAATAATATATAATTCATAGTTCAATATGTTTACCTTAAGAAGCTTTACGTTAATGAAAAGATGGAGGTCTTTAATGGCGATCCAAAAATGATGAACGGAGATCCTTAGCAGCTGCTCCTCAAGTGTAAAGCACTCCACCTGTATCCACCAAGAAAACGATGTAATGAAGGAGGAGGAGATGGAGAGAATTAGGGTTTTGTAAATCTTTTTGGTTTAGGCAAAAATAAGGTCTATAATAGGGTTAAATATCACTTTGGTCACTGAAGTGAGAGCCTAGTATCAAAATCTTCATTATTTTTATCGGGGTCTCTAATGTACCACTCTAGTGGCGAATAATGACAACGCCGTTAGATTGACCAGTTGATTTAACAGAAAAATTAACGACGTCAAAGTGGAGAGTACGTGGCAACATCGTGGCAGATACTTGGCGTATGACGTGTTCTAAATATATATTAATAAATTAAATAATAGTTATATGTATAATATATCCTAATAATTTAACATAACAGAGATAAAAGAATTGGGGATTAAAAACCCTAATTGCTCAATTGCTCTTGAAGAAAACTCAATTGACCATCGATTCAACTGCAAATCTGCTTCGATCTTGCTCGTAAATCTTCTTCAGTGAGAGAGGTACGTTTAATCGATCTTGAACAAACTCTACGAGCCTGTATATGAACATTATGCATGTCCTTGTATATTTGTGTGATATGTGTTGATAAATAATAGTTGTTTTATGATTTATATATGTTTATTATTGAAATCGTATCTTTTTTGTTTTTGTTCTTGTGTTTAATTGACAGTATGGATTCATCGGTTACTATTTACATACATCACCATGGGGATTTTGAACATAAACCTAAACCAAAGTATGTAGGCGGTGATGTAGAAGTTATACCTGGCTTTGACCCTGACTTGTTTTTGTTTAGAGACTTGGATGATTTTGCTGTTAAATGTGGTTATGCAAAATCTGACTTAGTGTATTTTAAAAATGATGGTCTGACTTTTGAAAGTGGTATGAGACTTTTGTATGATGATAGTACTGTGAGAGCTATGGTAGACATTCATAAACCAATTGGTAAAATTAATTTGTATATTGATCACTATGATGTGGATGAGGTAATTGATAATCAGGAAGATGAAAATGATAATGAGGGAGGGGAATATGGTAATAAGGGAAGGGAAAATGAAAATCAAGGAGGGGAAAATGGTATCCAGGGAGGGGAAGATGGTAATGAGGGAAGTGGGGATGATAGTGATCCTGATGATCCAGAATATGGTTATGAGGGAGATGATGTAGAGACTGAGAGTGATGAATCTGAAGATGAGAAAGGCTATGATTCTTTCTGTGACAGTGATGAAGAGTTGAGAGAGTTTAGAGAGAAAAAGAAAAAATATAAGGATTCCTTGAAGCAGAATCATGGTAATCTTCTTGAAGTTAGAGAGAAAGTGATGAGTTTAAGTGATGAATCTGAGTATGCTTCTGATGAGCTAAGGTCGGATTCATCTTCCAGTGAAGATGAAAATCACAAAATTGGCTATGTTGGCCCTCCCAACCCCAAGATCAAGAAAAGAAAAAGAAATAGTGTGAAATATGGGCAAAAGAGTGACACAATAAAATGGGAGGTTGGAATGAAATTTGCAAGCATGGCAGAGTTTAGAGATGCTGTTAGGCAATATGGAGTTATGGAGAGAAGAGGAGTCCAGTTTATAATAAATGATGCACAGAGATGTCAAGTTAGTTGTGAAGCTGAATGCAAGTTCTACATTTGGTGCAGTAAAGACAAAGATTCAGACAACTGCACTATCAAGACCTTATTTGATGAGCATAACTGCAGTAAGCCATACACAAATAAGCTTGCTAGTGTGAAATATCTGACAGAGTTGTATGGGGACAGGATAAGAAAAAATCCACAATGAAAAGTGAAGGAAATGGCAGAGGCTATCAAGCTGGAGTTGGAGATAGAGGTTCCTAGGATTAAGATTTTAAGGGTGAGAAAGGCTTCACTAGAGGGTGTACATGAGGCATTGAAAGACCATTACTCAAGATTAAGGGACTTTGCACATGAGATTCTTACCAGCAACCCTAAAAATACAGTGCAGATTAGGACCACAAGGCTGAATGAGGGTGATTCCAATAAGTTTAAAAGAATCTACCTTTGTTATCATGCTTTAAAGGAAGGCTGGAAGGCTGGATGCAGGCCTGTTATTGGTTTTGATGGATGTTTTTTGAAGACAATTTGTGGTGGTCAGTTGCTCTCAGCTGTGGGGAGGGATGGTAATAATCAAATGTACCCCATAGCTTATGGTGTTGTGGAAAGTGAGAATATAGAAAGTTGGAAATGGTTTACTGAGTTGCTAAGTGAAGATCTCAGTCTTGGTGATGGTTTTGGTTACACCATAATCTCAGATCAGCAGAAAGGCTTGGATAATGCACTGAAAGAGCTCCTCCCTAGAGTGGAACATAGATACTGTGCAAGACATTTATATAGTAACTTCAGGAAAAGGTTAGACATTTACATATTTTGCATCTTATCTCTTACTTACATATGAATTTTCTGTTTATATCCTGAGTTGTTTTTATTTGCTAGGTTTTCATCTCTGGCCTTGAAGAGGGCATTCTGGAATGCTTGTATGTCACCCTATCCTGCAGCACATGCAAGGGCAATGAAAGAGCTGCAAAGGTTATTAAAGCCAGCACATGAACATCTTCATAAGCTGGACCCAAAGGTTTAGACTAAGTCACATTTCAGCACATTCTGTAAGGCTGATAATGTAGAAAACAACATGAGTGAGTCATTTAATGCATGGATTATACATGAAAGGTACAAATAACTTCAACTATTTGGAACTTTTAATGTTTTCAAAATATTTTGGATAAAATATAATGATTACTGTTTTACATGTTACTAGGTACATGCCTCTGCTGACAATGATGCAAGAAATTCATT
The DNA here is from genome assembly GCF_009905375.1 of Apium graveolens. NCBI lineage: Eukaryota > Viridiplantae > Streptophyta > Magnoliopsida > Apiales > Apiaceae > Apium > Apium graveolens. The sequence goes on along the minus strand of NC_133648.1, from coordinate 246,748,975 downwards.
TCAAGCTATTGACAAGAATCAGATTGAATAGGGATGCTATGATCAGAAGTGATGCACAACTTTGCCCAAGAATAAAAAGAAAGCTGGACATACTTGTTACTGAATCCAGAAACTGGAGAGCTAGCTGGAATGGTGCAACCAGGTATAGTGTCAAACATGGTACAAGAGTTGTTATAGTTAACTTAGATGCAAAATCATGTGATTGTAGGAGGTATGACCTTACTGGCATACCTTGTGAACATGCCATTGCTACAATACATGATAGGAGGCATCATCCTGTGGATTATGTCTCTGATTTTTACAAGAAACACAAGTTTTTGGCATCATATAACTTCCCTCTAGAAGCACTAAAGGGAGAAGAATTCTGGGAGGTCCATTCTACTGATGAGCTTCTACCTCCAGATCTTCCAAAAAAACTAAGGGGAAGGCCAAAAAAAATGAGAAGGAAGGAGGACTGGGAAGGTGGGAATAGAGTGCAAGGATCTCAAACTGTAAGTGGTCCAGTTATGCAGAGGTATAGCAACAAAAGGGTTATGCATTGCTCCTTGTGTGGGGACTCATCTCACTGGAAGACTAATTGTCCAACCAAAAAGAATGGTGCACCACTTGATTAAGACTATGGCCAAACTTTTGAGATGGGATTTGTAGTTCTTTTGTTATGCTTTGGACCAGGAGTATGCTTTTGTTTTAAGACTATTATGCTTGCTTTTTGTATGGCTACTATAATATTTGGACCTGGCCTTATCCTAGTGGAATGGAATCTTATGGTTTTATTTTATTCTAGTATCATCTTTTCTGTAAATATTCATTACTTTGCACATGTTTTACCTTGTTTACGGACAATGACAACTTTAAGCACACTCACACACAGAAACTTATAATACGCAATGGCAATTTTAATTAAATTAACCATATCAACCAACTGCAATTTCATTAAAAAGAACCAACTACATCAACCAACTACATCAACCAACTACATCTTGTACATAAAACCAATTGCATCAGTATTACATCTACCTAACAAACAACATTATCAGGGCTACTGCAACAGCAACAAACACACACAGTTTCAAATTACTTCTAAGCCTTTCTATTTCAGCTTCCAGGTCCTTGTTTGCCTCCTCTACTTGCATCTTCTCACCCTTCACCAATCTTCTTTTTTCAACAGCTTCCTCCAGATATTCTTCAACAAGTTTCAGTTTTTCCTCCAAATACACCCTTCTGTGATTCAAATGAGTGACTACATCATAAGCCCTCCCATTAAATCCTTCATCAATCCACTCAAAGAAGTGGCAGCCTTGAACCTCCTAATTTCATAGCAAAAAAATCAAACACATTGCATATTATCAAAATTTATTTTCTAAAACCTTACATAAACGATAATATATACCTTAGGTTTTTGACATGTATAGAACCTTCTCCCTGGATTTTTCAGTGTCCAAGAAGTACTAACCCTTGCTAATCTCCCACAAAAACATTGTTGATAACCGGATTTTTTCACTGATTCAATTGAGGTGCTACCGCACGTTTTTGTGTTAGGGCTTCCACTCATCATCAACGACAGCTGCTTAATCTTCAATGAATTACACTAATTTATCCTTTCACTCCCACTATTGGATATTTGGTGTAAGAACCCTAATAATGGTATAGAAGAAGATGACTGTGGACTGTGGTTTCTATCTGTTTATTTATAACCATGTTTGTTTATAGCCGTTAACAATACACGTTACAATACACGTAACAAGTTGTTTACACTGTGTCCAACAAAGCACTGCCACGTAGATTCTTCCATTAGGTCAAGTAAATAACTTAACGGCGTTGTCATTATTCGCCACTAGAGTGGTACATTAGAGACCCCGATAAAAATAATGAAGATTTTGATACTAGGCTCTCACTTCAGTGACCAAAGTGATATTTAACCCGTCTATAATAGTATATTTATAGGCAAAATTTTCAGCTAAAAATTTTCCCATAAAATATTATTATTATTAACCCTTTATTATTCTCATTAATAATTAAAACACCTTTTAATTATTAATCCTTTTTCTAAACACTTTAGAAATAATTCTCTTTCTTGATTTAATTTCCAAAAATTAAATTCTTAATTAATAATATTAAGAACCTTTTCTTAATTAATTTATAATCAATTAAATCTCATTTAATCAATTATTAAATTTGCCAATTAATTATTTATTTCATAAATAAATAATTATTAACCATTATTAATTAATTCCTCCACCATTAAATCATTCTCTTTTATGGTGTGACCCTGTAGGTTCAATATTAAGCCGGTAGTAGAAATAAATAATAATAAAACTATTTTATCATTATTTATATAAATTCTCTAATTAATTAAATATGATTAATTAATTAATCATATTTATTTTATATCGTGAGGGATACTTCTCAGCATATCGCGACTATCCGGATAATACGAATTCACTGCTTAGAATACCAAGAACCTATTCAGTGAGTAGTTACCGTACAATTAATTCCTTCTACCCTGCAATGTCACGATTAAATACAAGGCATGAAACTTGTGTCAAGCCTATCTTATTTAATCACTTGCTTTCCCATTCACTATGCTTAGTTCTATTTAATGTAAATTAGAAACTCCTTTCTAATTTCATTCACTCTGGCCAGAGATTCCTGAACTAACATAAGTGGATCAGCATTGAACATTCTCTTCTTACACTGGAAGGGATAGATCCTTTATTGATCATACACTATCTTCGTGTACAAATTCCTATACCCAGTAGAGCCCTTATAATTGTCCCTTGAGACTAAGAACTAAACCAAAGCATAGTTCAGTGTACACAAGATGACTATGATGACCTCAAGTCTAAGGATACTTGTACAAGTATCACTATGTGAACAACTGTTGACACGTGAGTGAACTCCATCAGTTGTTCAGCTGTGTGAGTCATGTTCAGTGAACTTATTCTATAATAAGCACCTACATACTAGCTATAGTGTCACCACACAAATGTCTATGAGAACAGACATCCTTCATAATGAAGCAAGCATAGTATGTACTGATCTTTGCGGATTATTAATTACCAGTTAGTAATTCTACGACCAGGAACTATTTAAGTTTAGAGTTATCATCTTTTAGGTCTCATTATTATGATCTCATCACAATCCATAAAAAGCTTTACTCTAAACTGTGGTATATCTTATTTAAACATTTAAATAGATAGAGCCCGCAATAAAAAACAAAACAAGTCTTTTATTAATATCAATGAAATCAAAACAGATTACATAAAAGTTATTCCTAAATCCTCATACATGATTGGACTTAGGACATATCTCTTTCACTGAGTTGCTCTTCCAGAGTTAGTCCAAGTCCTGATAATCTCTCTCTCCTTTTGTAACTCAGTTTTTAGAGATTTATTCATTTTTAGCACTTCATCTCTAACATAAAAGGCATCATCTCTTTCTTTCTGAGTTTGATGGAACATGACTAACTCTTTTTCTAAATAATCATTCCTCTTTTTAAAAGCAAGATTTTCAGAAGTTAAATTCTCACATGTTAAAGTTTGATCTCTATAACTAATAAGCATGGTTTTATGATATAATCTCAACTCAGTAATATCATCGGTATGAAAGGCATAAGTTGTTTGAGGTACCTTTAACTCGGCAGCATCAGGGCTGCTATCAGCATTTTCCATCAAGGCATAGTTCTCCTCATCTTCAGAATCTGAAGTGTCTGTCCAATTTTTCTTCTTTGTGACAAGAGCCTTGCCTTTGTCACTATTTCCTTTCTTGCAGTCAGGAGATATGTGGTCTTTCTCACCACAGTTGTAGCATTTGACATTTGAGTAATCTCCTCTGTCAGACTTTCCTCCTTTACCTTCAGATTTTCTGAAGCTCTTCTTATCAGAACTTCTTCCTTTCCTGGAAAACTTTTTTCCCTTTCTGAATTTCCTGTAGGATATCTTTGTGATACCCTACACCATAAGAGCACACAATTTCATCATCTCTTCATCAGCATCTACTTCAGGTAAACTTTCAGTTTCTGAGTCATCATCATCATCAGAACTTGATGAATCTGAATCAGACTTTATGATGAGAGCCTTTCCTTTGCCTTTCTTTGAGGTGGCCACTTTAGGGGATTCCTCCTCAACTTTAAGAGCAACTATCCTTGACTTTCTTCCATGCCTCTTGCTTCTTTGATCCATCTCAAGTTCATGAGTCTTGAGCGTACCATAAATTGCATCAAGAGTAGTTTCATCGAGAGCATAGTTGTCTCTTATAGTAGTTGACTTCAAATCCCAACTCAGGAAGAGCTAAAAGGAATTTAAGATTTGAATCTTCAAGATCATATTCCTTGTCCACCAGTGACAGATCATTCAAGATTTTGACAAATCTGTCATATAAACTAGTTAATGACTCATCAGCTTTTGAGTCAAAGTGCTCATACTCTTGAGTGAGTATAGTCCTCATGTTCTTCTTGATTGCATCAGTTCCCTGACACCTTGTTTCCAAAGCATCCCATATCTCCTTTGCAGTCTTGCATTGAATTACCCTGTTTGACATGACATTATCAATAGCACTATGCAGCAAATGCCTTACCTTTGCATCCTTGGCAATAGATGAGATATCTTCAGCTATGTATTCACTTTTCTCCTTTGGTATGGTCTTTGCTGGCTGATCTGCAACCACAACAGAGAGCTTGGTTGGCTTATGTGGTCCTTCATAAATTCTGTCAAGGTATTCTGGATCTGTAGCTTTCAGAAACATAGCCATCTTTACTTTCCATATGGGATACTCGGAAGGTCTCAGTATGGGAACCCTGATAGTCTCATATCGACTGTGGGTTTGAGTCTTTGGAGTTTCTTCAGATTTAGCGGGCTTGGTTGGATTTTCTGCTTCTTCAAACATGATTGTTTTGGATCTTTACTGTATGTGTGTTAACAGATAGGCTCTGATACCACTTGTTTAGGTCACACAACACTGTAGAAGGGGTTGAATACAGTTTAAAATACAATCAAATCGATTTAGAATACTAGTAACAGAAAATAGATGTATTCGATATAATAAACTCTGTTACAATGGAATTGTTCTCTCTCAGTGATGAACAAATATCACGAGAGCTGCTAGGTTACAATGTATGATCTTCTCGATGATCGTAACACATATAGTGTAAACCTATGTATGTGTTTATATAGACACACAATTACAAGATAACTTCTAATTGATATGAAATATAATTCTCTCTCCTAAACTATATCAATCAAATATTTATATAATTCTTCTAGTCCTCTAACTCTTTCCATACATATCTTCTTCTTGTATTAGTCTCGATCTTCTTTCCTGTAAATTAGCTTCCTTCCTTAACTGTTAGTCCTCCAGTACTTAAGTTCTGATATCCATCTTCTGATATTATCTTCTGATAATCTAAGTCCTGATATCCTTAAGTCCTGACTTCCAGTAAGACATGATTCCAGTAAGAACTGATATTTCCTGTTAGTTAAGATCTGAAAACTAAACATGAAACATATTAGACATGACATCTCTGTAATAACCCTAATTTTTGGGTAATTTTTGAAACCCTTATGAACAGTATTTTTCCTGAATGAGAAAACTTTTCATGACACACTATGTAGGGGTTCTGATATGGATATTCTGAGATTTTATTAGTACTTTATTTGGGATATAAGTGTATGTAAAGATCGTCAGAATCCAAATCCGAACACTTTGATTTTTCCCGGAAATCCACTAGATACGGAAAGAATTGAGAAAAAGGTAACAGGATAAAAAGGATTTAAATTAAAGGATTATAAGAGAGGATCATAAAAAGAAATATAATGTATTGAGAAAGGATAAGGGAACCTAAGTAATAAGATCCCGGGTATGATCCCTCAAACGATAAACGAAAACGAAAGTTAAGCGAACCGTATAACAGATCAGCGGTCATTAGGCAAACAATTAGGAAGTTAATCAAAGGGATTAGAGAGGATGATGTCACCCAACCAATGAGAAGAGGACAAGGAGGGGAGGATGACATTATGAGGATGACACAAGCATGACATAGAAGGGAAGGAAGTGTGGTTGAATTATAACCACACAAAATCAAGGTTAATTAAGTCATTAACCAAAAACAACACAAAAAATCAACCAACCAAGCAAATCATTTCATTTTCATCAAACAAAACACAAAAATCTCTTTCTTCCCAAGCTAACTCTCGGCTTCTTTCTTAAAATTTGAAGATCCAAGCTCCACCACTTACTATTTAGCAAGGTAATTATCTAAGCTTCCCCATGGATAGTTACATACTTCCTATAAGTTTAAGCTTCTAATTCCAAGCCAATCTTTTTCTATAAATCAAGGAAGAAGATGGTGAATAGTAACCTTCAAGAAATAACTTTAGTTTTCTTGAATTTTTATGAAAGATTAAGGTTATACAAGCAAGGATCAAGGTTCTTTAGGCATTCAAAGCTCTTATGTTGTGTTAAAAAGCTTCAAGGAAGGTATAATCTCTTAACCAAGCTTTGTTATTGAATGTTAAGAGCATAATATGAGTATTTTAGTTCATGAGAGGCTTGATGGTTGTGTATGTAGAGATTAGTGAGTTTTGGGATGTTGTTGGATTGGTAAATGTTGTTGTTTTGATTAAAAGAACTTAAGTATGATTAAAGTTAAGCTTAGGCATAAGTATGAATGATTAAATTGAATTGGTTGGGGTTGTTATGATGTGATGAGGATGGATGTTGGTTGTATGTTGAATTTGAGGTTGATTTGGAATGGTTTTGAATGGTTTAAAATATTGGAAATCGCGTAAACATAGCCGTCGTAACGTCCGATTTTCTTTGGACTGTTTTTGTGCATAGCATTAGGACCCGAGAACCCCCTGCTAGATTATTACCACTGCCATGTTTAGATAGCTCATGTTACGAGCTTCGTTTTGATATGTAGTTCGTTCGATTCCGATGCACGGTTTAGGAGAAACGACCGTTTCAAGTAACGGCGTTTCACGAACGAAACTTTTCCCCTCGCCTTACTTTGAAACATAGGTTAAAGACCAAAAGGGTTAATTAATGTATGAAACATTTATGGTAAGTGTGTTAGGCAGTTGGTAAGACACTCGCGAAGGAATCGCTTTAAAACTCATAAAGGTTAAATTATTAAAAATGGTGGAGCCGAGGGGTACCCGAGTGACTTAAGCGAATCAGTGAGCGCAAAACAAGCGTTAGAGTCTAAGTTAGTTAAAGTATAGATTTACAAGTGATTTTGGTTTAATTCCAACTTACTTGTTGTTTATAGGTTACCAGACTCGTCCCGAGCCTTTTATCACCCCAAGTCGCTCAGGCAAGTTTTCTACCCGTTATAACTGTTGTTGTGATGAATATATGTATTTGCATTATCTTGCGATAGATGCATGTTGGTTAATTAGCAAATGATGCAATATATTGAAGCATGCTGCTATGGTATATATATATGCATGCCTGTTTCGCATTCTTTCCATATATATATCTGTTGGTTCAGTTGATAATACCTATGCTAGAGGATAGCGGTAACTTGCATATACCCTTAGTATAGGGACCCAAAGGTGAAAATATTTTCTAAAACCGGGAGTCGAGGATCCCGAGTAGATTTTGTATATATGGATATGGATATATATATATATATTTATATATATATATATATGGTTATAGTTTTCCAAACTATTAATCGAATAAGATTTATTCGATAACTTTAACTTTATTTTATTATTGAATATTATTTCGAATATTATTCGAAGGCGTATGACTCCTTTTATTTATTTATCTGAATATTATTTGAATATTCATTCGAAGGCTTATGACTCTTTTACATTATTTATTGAATATTATTTGAATATTCATTCGAAGGCTTATGACTCAGTTTATATTATTTAATGAATATTATTTGAATATTCATTTGAGGATCTATGACTCCGATTATTTGCTGAGGTATATTCTTTATTTTATTAAAGAATAAGGTGTCAATAATCAAACTTATTTTCGATTATTCAAATAAAGATAATACTTTCATATAAGTATATATTTGGTTATTTAATACTCGTTTCAAGTATAAGTTTTAATACTTCTATTTCTATTATTTTTATAAGGATTATTCTTTATGGGAATATTATTTAAATAATAATATTCAGTCATTTTCTAAATATTCTGGGGACTGATTTACTTCATTAAATCAGCTTTACTCCAAACACTCTATAAAGTGTTTTCGAGTCTTCAAATGATTTTTAAAGTCAGAGCGGATCCCAAAACTCATTTTTATATTTAAGATCTTCCTTTTTAAGGGGATTTAAATACTCGCTCAAAACCTGGGGAATCCGGCTCTGTGGTGTATTTTATATTCGCAACGAGGTTGCAGTTTTGGTAAATGAATTGATTACTTGCCCAATGTTCGGGAAGTAAGCCCATCTAATTGAGTCGGCATAAGCGACAGGCCGGGGTACGGTCTATGAAAGTGTAAGTGGCTGGGTGGCAGTCCATCAACGCGTAAGAGGCCGGGTGGCGGTCCAGCACAAGGTCCTTATGTGGCCAGGGTGATGACCGGTGGGGGATTCATCCATCTACTAGTAGAAAAGGTTACTTATTGGTATCTCTGCCTGATCAGCAAGATATCTGGTTTATGCCAAAATTCTTTTCCTTTCCAAAATTCATTGGATGTTTCAAACTCTGTTCATACTTTACATAACAGAGGTTCCAGGAAATGTTTAAAGAGATATATGTGGATATATATATCGGGACTAAATAAAGTATCTCGTAATTTTTTTTCATTCAATAATATTTCAAAGATTGAATCTATTCAAGTCTTAACTTGTGGTCTCATCTATGGGATGTTTTTTTTAAAAACTTATAATACTTTGAACGGTGGTAGTTCAAGTAGCTTTATAAATGATATAAGTGTAGTGAAGTATTGGTAACTTCATTCCTTGTTTTTACTTATATCTAGTAAGTAATTATCTTACACACGATAAAGATTCTAGTAAGTATCCATTTAGATACTTATATTATTGTTATCACTATGTATTATCTTGCGAGCTGTAAGGCTCACTCTTGCTTTATTTCTTCATCACACAACAACAGTTAGGAGAGATGGCCAGACTCCAGCAGACCCAGCGCAAGCGCGTGGGAAGCGTCCCGCGTCTTCCCGATGATGTTGTAGCTGCTATAGCTGCAGAGGTAGATCCATTGTAGTTCAGACCATCTACTTTTGAGAATCAAATTATGTATAATTATAACTTGTGGCAGATAATGGCAATTAACTGTAAATTTATCAAGTAATCATTTTGGGTTGTAATAACTTTTAAATGGTGGATTCAAAGACTTGTACTTATTTCAATTTCATCTCTGAGACTATAATGGGTTGTGGTGTGTGTTAGTATGGGGTCACGGCATGAGGTTATTTATTATTAATTAAGTGAAGTGATATTGTGGAAAGAAAGACCGTGACAACCCGGATCCCCGACCCCGGATCTGGGGGTGTTACAGAAATGGTATCAGAGCTAAGCGTTATAAACCTCAGAGATGATGGGACGTTAAGATAATAAGTTCACTAAGATAATAAGAACTCTTGCCAAGTTCATAGTCGGGCTACCTAACGTAGCACTGACAGTTAAAACCCTTATGGGAACCCTTATAGGTATCGTGATAGTAACATAGTTTGTTCTCGTATAGGGCAGCGGGGCACCAAACCTTGAGGTTCAGGACCATCAGCATGAGGATGTTTTATTATAAGTTGGAGATCAAATTGTGAATCCGATGGAGTACCCTAATGAGGGACCGGATGAGGTTCAGATAGAGAATGCTGCGGTTGAGGATGTTATTCCGGAAAGGATTGTGGCTGAGGAGGATCTCATGGAGGATCCTGATGAGAATGAAGAGAGGACCGTTGAGGAACAGATGACCGTAGTCAGGGCGACTACCAGAGCAAGAATGGCCGCGAGGGTGGCCCTAGAGGATGAAGAGTTACCAAGGGCACAAAAGTTAATGAGGGCAGAAGGAGTGGGGCCTTCCACGACCCCAATTATACCAGTATCAGACCCTCTTCCAGAGGCTCCTGTAGACATCCATGAGGTTCCACCAATTCCTGTTCCCTCCCCTGTACAGAGCCCAGCACATACTGAGGAAATGCCACCTTTATCCCCTGCACCATTGTCACCTGATACCGTGCTTGGTTATCCATTTGGATCTCCTGGGTCTGCACCACCTGCCCCCCATGGACTGCTAGATGCTACCACTCAGGCTTCTCTTATCGCTGATTATCATATGACTTTGGGTGGCCTGTCAGAGGCCCGGAATGTTAGGAGTGATCTGTTGGATCGACTTACTGCACCAAGGATTGAGGGTGGGATACTTCCGGCAGGATTAGCGTATAGCATGGAAAGGATTGAGGCTACCACCCGTGTTACAGCTAGGGGCCATCTTGAGGGTCAGGTTGATTCAGCTCTACTTGCGACTATCTTAGACCTCATCACCTCTGTGAGGGAGCAGGTTAGGGATGTCGTGCGTGCTCGCATCTCTTAGTCCATGGTAGTGTGCAGAGCCAGAGCAATCAAACAAGGGTCTCATGTAGCACCGCTTTTGGAGGATTAGCCTAAGTTATGAATGATTAGTTTTAATGACGAAATGACTATCTATGGTAGTACTTTTGGGATAGGAGCGATAAGTTCATATGATGTAATCCTCTTTAATATGTTCAGTTGGTGTACCCTCGAACAAATGGTTATGTATATATTCGTTAATTTCAGTTTAGATCAGTTTGATTGTGATAAATCACATTGTTAATTGCTCTATTAACACTTAAGAGAGTGTCATGAAGTTTATCGAACTTAAGAATTCATAATTTGCAATCGTGCAAGGACTAAACGAGGGGAAGACTTAAGCAAAGTAAGTAAGACAAATATCCGGAGATTCTCAAAATTTTCCAAGTAATATGCCCCCACAAGGAATAAGATTAAGGGCAAACCTTGAACGTGATAATCAGGGAGGTCGCAATTAAGATATAAAGAACCCGGAATATAATAAAGTGGAAAATGAAGATTTTAAATTAAAAGATGACTCCAATTATGGGGAGTAGGAAGAAATATTTAGACTGAGGAAACAAAAGTCGAGTAAGGAAAGGAGACCCGAGATGGTACCCCTATACGGCAATTCATGGATGTCTAAAGAGAACTTAGACTATTATCCCCAACCACCACCCTGAGGAGACAGTGCGGTGGGAAATTCTTTCAGGACCTTTAAATCGCTAAGCTCTCAGAGTTCCAAGGAACAAGCTGACCCAGTCAAGGCAAGAGCCTGGCTAAAGGAAATATAGGAATCATTTGAGATTCTAAATGATTGACGAATCACAAAAGACTGTTTTTATCACTTACCCTCCTAAGAGAGAGACCATCCGCCGGTGAAAGGCCAAGGAAGGCACGGAGCAAGAGATTATAATAAACTGATTTAAGTTCAGTCAATTGTTTTCGGGAAAGTAATTCCCAAAGATAAGGAGATAGTATAAAAGCTTTAGAGCCAGAACAAAGGCAGACGAGTATGATAAATTATGAATCTAAGTTGTAAAAGTTATCAAGATTCGTTCTGAGGACACGAATCCAGAATGACGGGATGTTTGAAATCAATGCTTAAGTTGTGTTGGTTCAAAAAAAAACTGATAAGAGAAAGGAAAATAAAAAGAAACTGAAGTGGAAAGGAATACGAGGGCAATAGAGTTGAGGTATGATAAGGGAGTTGGGTATGAGGAAACCCTAAAGACTTGTAGCAATAGAAATAGAAAAGTATGTAATCGTCAGGATGAGGGTGATTCACCATGAGTTAAAATAGATGGTTGAAGGTGTAAAAGATACATATATTTTATCCCCTGTAAGTTGGGAGGATTCGAGGAAACCTTTAGATAGTTCGAAGGATAAATAATAAGACGCGGATAGACTAAGGAGACAAGAAAGTAAGAAAGTAGGAAAGTTGGATGAAGGAAGTGACCTTCAATAATGTGAAATGTAAGACCGGTGGCTCGATACCCAGAAAGGGAGGCGCCAGGTATAAGAGATATCCCAACATTGAGGTGACTGTTGAGATAAACAACGAAAGTAAATAAGGAATTATTAAGAAGAGGTTCACGTTGAACACGACCAATATCTTCCAGAACATCCTTGTTATCGTTACCAAATTAGGCAAGACAAGCGGATAACCGTTGCTATCTTTTGGAGGCCATATTGATTGACCCCATTTTGAATACAGATGTTATGGTGGAATTAGACATATACTATCAAGGTGGGAATGATTGAATAAGACACCCTTATCAGGGATATATGACTTGATTTATCCATGGAAGGATGCAGGTACCTTTTAAAGGTGGAATTAAGGATAGAACATCGGTAACTTAAAATGAATCCTAGGGGAATGCATAAAGGTTGGCATTTCACCCTTAATAGGGACAGTATGAGTTTTGACAGGATAAATTGGAAAGGGTTAAGGTAACAACAACCTTTAAGGATCAGTGGAGAATTTTTTTCAGAAGTATATAGACAATGGTTCTAGTAATAGTGAATGGTATTTTGATATGCCCTGTATCTAGGGAATACAGGAGGAACGATTGAAGGATAACCTTAGAGGTTTTACAAGGAGAAAGGTAATATTCAAAATTCTCAAGAATAAAAATGTTGATAAAAGAAAAATGACGTAATTATAATGATGCCAAGTGGGGCACGTGTTAAACCACGAGAAATTATGGATCGAACCAGTAATGGTCGAAATTGTTCAGGGTAATTAGGACTTAAGATAAAAAAAAAATGTTCTAAGTATGATTGAGAGTCAGTCTTGACAGTGATTAGCCTCTAAAGACTGAGGCAATAACTTATGGAAAAAAATGGTGATATTTTTTTTCCCATCTGATTTTAAGGAAAACATCTTCACTCAAGCAGTGATCGGAAATAAGGTAGAAAATTTATTTGGAGGTGGTTAAAATGACATTGACTGTAAGGAAATTTTACTATCAGGAAAGGCCAAAGAGGTGGCCGACACTTTAAAGGTAAGTGGATAATTATAGGCGCGTGTGCCAAAAGAATACAGTGATGATGGTTAAAAATGTGAAGGTTGAATTATGGTTTAGAAGATTGACATTCCTTCTGATGACTGTGCAATACCCAACCGTAATAGTAGTTGGTAAAGGTTTAATTCGTGTAATCGCCATGAACGGGCTATCTATCTTAGAAGGTCCTATCTTGAGATAAGCCAGGACCATGTTTCAAAAAGGACTAGATGAACCTTTGAGTTAAGTCTTCTATTTAAGGCATATGATTAAGAATGGTATTAACCTGCTATCGTTGCTTTGATTGAAACTCTTCTGCACTTTTATCTGCTTCATGTCATGAAAGTACGTTAGAGTTTGGAGTGTTCTTCATGAATTGTGATTGGTGGTTATGTTAACTCCTTAAGAGAATTAGATACGAGATGTATGGACTCCGTATGGTTAGCTATTAAGACTTCATGGAAAATGAATGACTACAGTAGGTCAGTGGTGGACCATAGTAAGGCAGCAATGATTCTGCGAGTAATGAGCTGATTACAACCGTGAGAGTTGTATTGGAATGGGTGTTGAGATTGAGTACCACTAATCGGGTCGTGGTAGTGTATAAGTTATCATTGATAGACTAATTAAGTAGAGTATCTACCTATTGAATATTTATTCTTTCTTATCAATAGAGAGTCGTATTACTATACGAGGAAGGTTGCAGTGCAAGCATAGAATCCGAGTAACGGTGATATATAGAAGGAGGTCCCAGATTCGATTTTTGATGTCGAAAGAGTTTCAAAGGTGATTATGTATAAGCTCGAGGAAGAGCATGGGTCCATAGAATGATGGACGGAATGGCGAAAATATTTAGGCATGGGAAATACGATGCTATAATACTTGATGCTGATAAAAATACGTTTATGTTTTGTTCTCCTATGACAAACCTCTATAGTTCAGAGGTAAGTTCCAAGCCAGATATTTTGTGGCAGTATATTTTTCATATATACAATTCTCTTCAATTCGTTCTTTTCTCTTCTTTTCATTTCATGTAAGCTGAGAAGAACAACCCTTCCAGAAAGGGGAGGTATTGTCGAATGACTATCTATCTGTGTGATAGAAGCCTAGTAGGATACCATCTATTGTTTAATTGCTTGTCAAGTACTAAAGGCTGGCCACCTTCTGTACTAACTATGCGATATAACAAGTGTTCATGATCATAGTGATCTCTCAACAAATTCCTTTACTTCTATATGATTGATCAACTTTGGGAAATAGAAACAGCTGAAAAAAAAGAGTAATAAAGTTGTGGTAGCATTCGGAATGGAAACACATTCGTAATACTAAGGTTGACGTGGTTATTAAAAGGTTATAGAACGCTAGCGAGCAAAAGTATAACCAGTATAATATTAGGAACGGAAGGTAATAGCGATTACGAACTGGAAAAGAATGGGTATTAAGAAGCAAAAGCTATAATGCTAGAAGCTATAATGAGAGTCTGTGCAATAGACTTGAAAGAAATTGGAATGATCACATAACGCGGATTGAGTTTTCTTACGACAATAGATCATATGTCAGTATTAAGATATCGCCTTATGAGATCCTTGAGGGAAGACAATGTCGATCTCCCTTATGTTAGGATGAAGTTGTAGAGCGCAAGATGCTCGGACCCGCAGTAGTCCAAAGGATCAAGGATATAATAGATCTAATCAGAGGACGGCTGGTAGTAACCCAAGATGGACATAAGAAGTATGTTGATTTGACACGAAAGGACAAAGAATAGGAAGTAGGGGACCTAGTGTTGTTAAAGGTATCCCCTTGGAAACCCTTGGAAAGGATTGATGAGATTCGGAAAGAAAGGAAAGCTAAGTCTACAATTTGTTGGACCCTTGGATATATTAAGACGTTGGGAAGTTAGCATATGAGCTAGCCCTACCCCCGAACCTGTAGCAAGTTCATAACGTGTTCCACGTATCAATGTTAAGGAAGTGTAATTCGGATGCCAGTCAAATAGGGGCATATGAGCGCATAGACATGCAACCAGACGTAACCTATATGGACCAACCAGGAAGGGTATAGATTAAGAAGGAACGAGTGCTTAGGAGAAGGGTTATCAAACTAGTAAGAGTTTGATGGTAGAACCACAATGTGGGAAAATTGACTTGAGAGTTAGAAAGTGCAATACTAAGAAAGTATCCCTATTCATTTCTATCTGATTCCGGGACGGAATCCTTTTAAGGAGGGGAGACTGTAATAACCCCAATTTTTGGGTAATTTTTGAAACCCTTATGAATAGTGTTTTTGCTGAATGAGAAAACTTTTCATGACACACTATGTAGGGGTTCTGATATGGATATTCTGAGATTTTATTAGTACTTTATATGGGATATAAGTGTATGTAAAGATCGTCAGAATCCAAATCCGAACACTTTGATTTTTCCCGGAAATCCACTAGATACGGAAAGAATTGAGAAAAAGGTAACAGGATAAAAAGGATTTAAATTAAAGGATTATAAGAGAGGATCATAAAAAGAAATATAATGTATTGAGAAAGGATAAGGGAACCTAAGTAATAAGATCCCGGGTATGATCCCTCAAACGATAAACGAAAACGAAAGTTAAGCGAACCGTATAACAGATCAGCGGTCATTAGGCAAACAATTAGGAAGTTAATCAAAGGGATTAGAGAGGATGATGTCACCCAACCAATGAGAAGATGACAAGGAGGGGAGGATGACATCATGAGGATGACACAAGCATGACATAGAAGGGAAGGAAGTGTGGTTGAATTATAACCACACAAAATCAAGGTTAATTAAGTCATTAACCAAAAACAACACAAAAAATCAACCAACCAAGCAAATCATTTCATTTTCATCAAACAAAACACAAAAATCTCTTTCTTCCCAAGCTAACTCTCGGCTTCTTTCTTAAAATTTGAAGATCCAAGCTCCACCACTTACTATTTAGCAAGGTAATTATCTAAGCTTCCCCATGGATAGTTACATACTTCCTATAAGTTTAAGCTTCTAATTCCAAGCCAATCTTTTTCTATAAATCAAGGAAGAAGATGGTGAATAGTAACCTTCAAGAAATAACTTTAGTTTTCTTGAATTTTTATGAAAGATTAAGGTTATACAAGCAAGGATCAAGGTTCTTTAGGCATTCAAAGCTCTTGTGTTGTGTTAAAAAGCTTCAAGGAAGGTATAATCTCTTAACCAAGCTTTGTTATTGAATGTTAAGAGCATAATATGAGTATTTTAGTTCATGAGAGGCTTGATGGTTGTGTATGTAGAGATTAGTGAGTTTTGGGATGTTGTTGGATTGGTAAATGTTGTTGTTTTGATTAAAAGAACTTAAGTATAATTAAAGTTAAGCTTAGGCATAAGTATGAATGATTAAATTGAATTGGTTGGGGTTGTTATGATGTGATGAGGATGGATGTTGGTTGTATGTTGGATTTGAGGTTGATTTGGAATGGTTTTGAATGGTTTAAAATATTGGAAATCGCGTAAATATAGCCGTCGTAACGTCCGATTTTCTTTGGACTGTTTTTGTGCATAGCATTAGGACCCGAGAACCCCCTGCTAGATTATGACCACTGCCATGTTTAGATAGCTCATGTTACGAGCTTCGTTTTGATATGTAGTTCGTTCGATTCCGATGCACGGTTTAGGAGAAACAACCGTTTCAAGTAACGGCATTTCGCGAACGAAACTTTTCCCCTCGCCTTACTTTGAAACATAGGTTAAAGACCAAAAAGGGTTAATTAATGTATGAAACATTTATGGTAAGTGTGTTTGGCAGTTGGTAAGACACTCGCGAAGGAATCGCTTTAAAACTCGTAAAGGTTAAATTATTAAAAATGGTGGAGCCGAGGGGTACCCGAGTGACTTAAGCGAATCAGTGAGCGCAAAACAAGCGTTAGAGTCTAAGTTAGTTAAAGTATAGATTTACAAGTGATTTTGGTTTAATTCCAACTTACTTGTTGTTTATAGGTTACCAGACTCGTCCCGAGCCTTTTATCACCCCAAGTCGCTCAGGAAAGTTTTCTACCCGTTATAACTGTTGTTGTGATGAATATATGTATTTGCATTATCTTGCGATAGATGTATGTTGGTTAATTAGCAAATGATGCAATATATTGAAGCATACTGCTATGGTATATATATATGCATGCCTGTTTCGCATTCTTTCCATATATATATCTGTTGGTTCAGTTGATAATACCTATGCTAGAGGATAGCGGTAACTTGCATATACCCTTAGTATAGGGACCCAAAGGTGAAAATATTTTCTAAAACCGGGAGTCGAGGATCCCGAGTAGATTTTGTATATATGGATATGGATATATATATATATTTATATGGTTATAGTTTTCCAAACTATTAATCGAATAAGATTTATTCGATAACTTTAACTTTATTTTATTATTGAATATTATTTCGAATATTATTCGAAGGCGTATGACTCCTTTTATTTATTTATCTGAATATTATTTGAATATTCATTCGAAGGCTTATGACTCTTTTACATTATTTATTGAATATTATTTGAATATTTATTCGAAGGCTTATGACTCAGTTTATATTATTTAATGAATATTATTTGAATATTCATTTGAGGATCTATGACTCCGATTATTTGCTGAGGTATATTCTTTATTTTATTAAAGAATAAGGTGTCAATAATCAAACTTATTTTCGATTATTCAAATAAAGATAATACTTTCATATAAGTATATATTTGGTTATTTAATACTCGTTTCAAGTATAAGTTTTAATACTTCTACTTCTATTATTTTTATAAGAATTATTCTTTATGGGAATATTATTTAAATAATAATATTCAGTCATTTTCTAAATATTCTGGGGACTGATTTACTTCATTAAATCAGCTTTACTCCAAACACTCTATAAAGTGTTTTCGAGTCTTCAAATGATTTTTAAAGTCAGAGCGGATCCCAAAACTCATTTTTATATTTAAGATCTTCCTTTTTAAGGGGATTTAAATACTCGCTCAAAACCTGGGGAATCCGGCTCTGTGGTGTATTTTATATTCGCAACGAGGTTGCAGTTTTGGTAAATGAATTGATTACTTGCCCAATGTTCGGGAAGTAAGCCCATCTAATTGAGTCGGCATAAGCGACAGGCCGGGGTACGGTCTATGAAAGTGTAAGTGGCTGGGTGGCAGTCCATCAACGCGTAAGAGGCCGGGTGGCGGTCCAGCACAAGGTCCTTATGTGGCCAGGGTGATGACCGGTGGGGGATTCATCCATCTACTAGTAGAAAAGGTTACTTATTGGTATCTCTGCCTGATCAGCAAGATATCTGGTTTATGCCAAAATTCTTTTCCTTTCCAAAATTCATTGGATGTTTTCAAACTCTGTTCATACTTTACATAACAGAGGTTCCAGGAAATGTTTAAAGAGATATATATGTGGATATATATATATCGGGACTAAATAAAGTATCTCGTAATTTTTTTTCATTCAATAATATTTCAAAGATTGAATCTATTCAAGTCTTAACTTGTGGTCTCATCTATGGGATGTTTTTTTTTAAAAAACTTATAATACTTTGAACGGTGGTAGTTCAAGTAGCTTTATAAATGATATAAGTGTAGTGAAGTATTGGTAACTTCATTCCTTGTTTTTACTTATATCTAGTAAGTAATTATCTTACACACGATAAAGATTCTAGTAAGTATCCATTTAGATACTTATATTATTGTTATCACTATGTATTATCTTGCGAGCTGTAAGGCTCACTCTTGCTTTATTTCTTCATCACACAACAACAGTTAGGAGAGATGGCCAGACTCCAGCAGACCCAGCGCAAGCGCGTGGGAAGCGTCCCGCGTCTTCCCGATGATGTTGTAGCTGCTATAGCTGCAGAGGTAGATCCATTGTAGTTCAGACCATCTACTTTTGAGAATCAAATTATGTATAATTATAACTTGTGGCAGATAATGGCAATTAACTGTAAATTTATCAAGTAATCATTTTGGGTTGTAATAACTTTTAAATGGTGGATTCAAAGACTTGTACTTATTTCAATTTCATCTCTGAGACTATAACGGGTTGTGGTGTGTGTTAGTATGGGGTCACGGCATGAGGTTATTTATTATTAATTAAGTGAAGTGATATTGTGGAAAGAAAGACCGTGACAACCCGGATCCCCGACCCCGGATCTGGGGGTGTTACAATCTCAAATATATCCAACATCTTTTATTCCAGTTCGAGCTGTCTTCCACAGATGCTCTACTAAGTGGACAAACTTCTGATCCATCAGTATTTGTGGAGACCCTGGCTTCATATAAGTTACCATGTCTTACACCAGTCATTATAATCTTGCCATCAGACTTACTGACAACTTCACAATATTCCTCATAAAAATTCACTAGGTAACCTCTATCACAGATCTGACTCACACTGATCAAATTATGCTTGAGTCCTGCAACCAGAGCTACATCTTCAATGATGATATTTCCAAGTTTGATTTTACCATATCCCATTATTTTTCCTAAATTGTCATCTCCATAAGAAACACTTAGGCCATCCTTCTTCTTAAACTCTGATAACATGAACTTGTAACCAGTCATGTGTCCTGAGCATCCACTGTCCAAGACTAGATAATTTCTCATGTTACCCTGCAATCAGTTTTTAAATCAATTAGTATTTTTAAGGACCCAGACTTGCTTGGATCCTTTGGCCTTTTTAAGTTTATTAACATATGCAGCAGAAGACTTCATATCAGAGTTTATGTTAACATTCTTATTATCGGTATTTACACATGCAGAAACAGTTTTTACTTTATTTAATAAAGAGGGTTTTAGCTCATAATATTCGTAATATAAAGTGTGATACTCTTTACATGTATAAATAGAGTGTCACACACTACCACAATGAAAACTAGGATTTTGTGGTTTATATTTAACTATCTATTCCTAAACTCTGATTTGGGAGGAACAATATTTATTTCTTTATTCTTCCTGCAAGAATTAGAAAGATGATTATAACTACCACAGTTCAAGCATGTCTTTCTAGGTGCATTGGGAATAGTTTTATAAGTACCATTTTCATTAACACCCACTTTACCATTCTTGTTTTTCCTAGGCTTTTTCTCCTTATCTTTCATGTGTAATTCCTTCATCTTTTGTTGAAGCTGTTTCTGAGTCATTAAACCAATATTTATTGATCTTGTGTGAACTTGTTCACTCTTATCAGTATTTAAGTTTGATCTAGGTGTTGAGGTTGAACCTACCTCATGAATTGACTTAAGCATCAACACTTGAATTAAACTTAATGGATTTCAACTGAACTTTGTTCAGTATAACCTAATGATCAGTATTACACTACGCCATAGATGGCATATCACAATGGTTTAATCATGCGTGTTACAAAATTATGTTACCTTAGGTATGCTCATCTTAGCCTACCGCAACATAGTATTTTTTATGTTACCATAGCCTCTGTAACATGTTACTATAGCTTCAAAGTGTTACATATGGTAACATGTGGAAACTTATGTTACAATAGGGTGTTAATGGATAAAAAAAGTAACATTTTACAAATAATTAAATATATATATTTATTTAACTTGAAAATTAATCAATTTTGATAATATAATTAAGCAATAATATTAATATTATCTAAGATTGATAAAATATTTTTTATTGTTAATTTTGTAAATTGTACTAATTAGTAGCTGATAATTTTTTATTAATAAAAAATTTGAGCACTATTTAAACTTAAAAGTTAATTAAAAAAAATTAAAAAAAAATGTGAAAGTTTGGACTCTCGTTGGGCTCAATCAGGCGAGCTCTCACCTTTCAATTGAAATCGATTAGCTTAATGAGTATATCTAGGTACACCAAAAAGGCCCATTCTCAACTCCACGGCGTAGATCTGAGGAGTTTGGAAAATCCTAGAATTTCTTTACTCTCTCTCTCTCAAAATATTTCCCCTCTCTCTCGTCAATTTCACAATTAGGTACTCTCTCTCTCTCATTTGTCTCTCTCTTGATCTTATACTCTGCTTTTGTAACTGTTGTTTTTATGTTTTTTCAGATCTTTACTACATTTTTCGTATATGAACTGTGATTCTTTTGATCTATATTTTAGTAACTATTGCAAGATTTATGTGTATATGACCTTGATTTATGGATTTATATATATATATATATATATATATATATATATATATATGTGTGTGTGTGTGTGTGTGAAAGACTTGATTTAGTGTTTTTATCGTGTAAAGTTATGTTCTTTCTGTATCTGTTTAATACTTTATTGAGGGGAAAACGATGGTTTGTAGATAAAAGATGATCAAATTTGTGTCTTTACGCTTTTCGATCTCTTTTTCGAAAGTGTGTAAATGTACTATGTATTATTTGTGGTTAAGCTTTAAAATTGGCGAGAATTGTTAATTGGGATTTTGTTACGATAACAGGGAATTTTGCAATTTTGTGTGAGATATAGCTATTTTTACACAAATCCTAGAATGGGACATTACAGATTTTACTTTTTATTAAACAGAAGGAGTTGTTCTAAAATCTTATCATTCTCTCTACTATCAGCTAATCTTGAAAATATTTTTGAGCCTGTTTTCCGCTGGGATTTACACTCTTATCATCCTCTTTAAAGAACGATCCTCCGTCATTATGATATCATATTTACTTTGATATTTAAAGCCCGGATACTTCCGATTATGAGCTCCTTGTTTTCCAATTCCTACAAGAAAACATTAGAACTAATTATATGAACTTTCAATTTAATTCTAAAATACATGATGTATAGGGATAAAAACCATTATAATAATCATAAAGAAATTTTTTACCATTCATTTATTAATAAAACCAAATTTGATGTATAAAGCTTTAGTCCTTCCAATAAATAGATCATTCTTTCCTACAATAGAACATCAAAATCTATTGAATAAAATTCTAACTTAATGCAAAAACACACAATAAAGAGGTATATAATCATATTAATTATCAATTAAGGAATATTTATCACTTATAATTGAGATGAAGTTGTCATGTATGCTTAGTTGCTTAATATTTTTTCTGAAGTCGGTATTTCTTTGTTGTTTCCTGGTACTGATGTGATTGGTCAATCATTCTAAGACTATATTTGTGTGTATGTTATGGTTTTGATTTATTTTGTACAAAGTCAGTGACGACAATCAAGATCATTAAGAATCTCCAAGTTTGTTTAAATTTTCATTCGGCTGTTAAGATATTTTATGAGATTTGTAAATGGGAGATTATCGCTACTGATCGGAACTGCTGTCACCATTTTAGAGATGGTTCTTTTTCATGCAAAGGCTGCTTTTAAAAATAGCTTATTTCTATGTGAGTGCTTATGAAAGCTTTGTTGTTTCTCTGTGAGTGCTTGTTATAATTTTTGGGTTTTAAGTATTGTTGTGAATTATTATTTTATGGGTTTTTGATTTTGGAGAATTATGTCATAGTAATGTGTTTAGTGATTTGCTAACTGGTTTGTGTTGTTTCCAGTGCAGATTTGCAGTTGAAATTTGATTAGCGGAAACTAGTAGATTTGAGTAAAAATTATCAAAGGAAATCTGTCTACATGCTTAGGATATCGGATAATCATACATCGAAAACATCTTTATAAAAGTTTACACTAGCAGCTGCAGATGCTAGAAATTTAGCCTGTAAAAATTATCAAAGGATATATGTCTACATGCTAGAGTTTAGAAGATTGTTTTGTAGTTCTGTAAATATTTTTTGTAGGAAACGAAAAATGAACATGTTATCTTCATTGTAGCCTGTTAGTTTATATTCATGTTAATATTATCAGCTTAGTACTTTGTTCACGATCTAAATATTAATTTCTGCTTTAGAATTTTATCTTTTTGAACTATACAAATAGTGTATAACACTTCAGTTGTTTATTCTCGTTCTTTCTAATTATAAAAGTAAGGGGCCTTAATTTTTTGATGTAATAGATTAACTATTTGGTTCTTGAAATCATTAGTCAATAGAATGGAAGAGACAAATAGAACTTGTGTATCTAAATTATAATCTATTCGGTTGTTAATGACCTTTTTGACGGAACAACAGGAAACTGCTAAACTATTTAAATTTACTTAACAGTGTGATCTTGTTTATCTAACGCAGTGTTCATAATGCTTGATGTTGAAACCTTTTGCAGTCCGGAGTTCAGTGTGTTCAGTTGGATGAATCTATGTCTATCACTACACCATAAAATGCCTACTGTAACACCAAAAAAATATTACATTAGGGGGTAAAAATGTTGCTCTTGCCCCACTTTTAAGCTAAGGTAACATTTTCTTAAAGATAGGTTTTTCCATGTTGCCTTAGGGGTCTAAGGTAACATCTTTGGTGCCTAAGGCAACATTGTGTTTTAACTTGTTTATATGTTGTCTTAGCTTGCTAATGCAACAGAAAGAGAGATCAGTTGTAACTTGTTTTTTATGTTACCTTAGAGTTTTAAAATGTTTTTAAAAAGTGTGCCCTCGGGGGGACCCACTAGCTGACATGGCAAGTGTGGGACCCACAGTGCTGAGTTATCTTGATGACGTGGCAAGTGAGCTCATAGATCCTAATGTAACACTTTGAAAAGCTGTTGTAACACTATAACTAGCCTAATAAAATGTTTTAAATATACTATGGTAATAGTTTATGAGGCTATTGTAATACTTTAGCACAAAAAATTGAAATGCTTATTTTGTAAACTGAAGAATCCCAATTATACAAATTCATAACTGCAAAAAATGCATCCAACCCAAATATTAAACTAGTTCACATTCTTTACTTAACAACAGCCAAAAATTATAAATTTTAAAAACTACTACTAGAAGCTAATGCTTGAATTTGCCTCACTTTCTCCTCGACTCCACCATCCGGACATTTTCCTTGCAGAGAAGAGTTTTCTTTTAGGTGAGAAGCCAAAAATATCATGAAGAACTTCGTTGTCCTGTTTCCATGAAAGTACTTTGTAATAAGAACCTTTAATCATTTATAACTCAACAGAACAGCCAACAAAATCACCTGCAAGAAAATGCAAGAAAATCACCTGCAAGAAAATGCTTCAGAATATTAAGCTATTCAAGGCAAGCAGAAATGAGGTCTGAGAAAATATAGAGATTAACAGATCAAGAAAACTTATTTCTTATAATTAACAGCAAACTATAGTACAACATTAATCCACAAACTAAAAAAGATAACTTGTTTCTTATAATTAGTTGCAAACTTATAGTACAAATGATATAGGCAAAACAGATATTCTTTAAAGTAAATGTTATTTGCTTGTGGGGGTTCAACAAGAATCTGTTTTTGGCAACAAATTACAGTTGAATCAATCAACATATAAAGGCTAACAGGTAAGTCAGTTTTTCTTACACATCAACCAAACCAGGCATTACAACAGCCTCCCATCCTTCAGAAAAATCTTAACTTGCTTTGTTTTCTCTTTTGATAAAAAGAACTCTCACAATCTGCGCAAACATGAACAGACAGAGGGAGAACACAAGGCTCATGACTTTTTGATGCATAAGAAGCATGCAGGAGATAACTGTAACATGCAGAAATGACTTATTTAATAGTCCGTACGACTGTACCGAGTAAATAAGATCATCACATAACAATTACTAACATTCACTGGTTTGCTGCAAACTAAAAATGTCACTGTTAAGTCCAGCTCCTGAAGTGATTAAAAAGAAGTCATTTTTTTCTTTCTAATACTACACAGTTGTTGCATCAACTTAAGTATATTCCTAACATACACATGCACCCTGAACAAATTTAACTTAACCAGTTTTGTAAGGCATATACCAGAATCTTGGATGGTTTCTAATATATATGCCCCTTGCAGTGGAGTAGTAGTGACTATAATTCCCAAGTTGTGTGCCTTAAAATTTTGATCTTGCACAAATCTTAGGCAATAATTTTTAAGAACACATGTGAGAGCCTGATTCATACTTAGCTGACACATGTGAGGCAATAATTTTGATCTTGCACACATCTTAGCTGACATGGAAAGTGTGGGACCCACATGTGAGAACAATCAGTTGATCAATATATGTAATTTTATAAATTAAATTTATTACATAACATATAACAATTCTATCTTTTAATATCAGCTGGTAGAATGCAACGTACACAAGTTTGCCATGACATGATTTCTCGAAATTTATGTTAACTGTTGGAATAGAAAAAACAAAAAAGTATTTTTCAAAGCTGACCTGCACCAGAAATAATCCCTTGTGGAGTTACAATATGCTTGCTGGCTATCCAGCAGTGGTCATGAGGAAGGAGGCTGCGATCTCTCAAAGAGGGCTGCTGAATAGAAGTTAAATATCTTCAGCATAGTATGAAAATGCACAAGATAAAGCAACTCAAACAGCTAAGCTACATTGCTACCATGGCAGGATTGTTAGACCTACACCTACTAGGTCAATAGATTTGCCACCATGCTGATATGAACAATTTGCAGGGTGCCCTCCAAATATTAACATGGAGTATTATATAATAACATGTATAAAGTAGTATACACGAAACTGCCTTTAACAGATAATACATGGGCAGATTAGCATGAAACTGCCTTGAACGGGAACAAATTAGCACGAAAATAACAGAGGGAATAATAGACAAAAATTAATCTCAAGTGCAGCAACAGTCAAAGTTAAAAAAATCCACTGACTGCCTCATAATGTAGGAAAGGTAAATGTTGGATCAACCAATAATCACAGAAATGGCAAGTTTTCTAGAGTTAAATTGTTAAACACTAATCTAGCATTCAGAAATAACCAACCCTTTTCAAATCATTGGACTTCTGAGAGTTGCTTCCCTGTCCATCCCAAAATTCTAAAGCTAAATAATTACATTATTAATTTCTTCATTCTGCATTAGATCGTATTATTACTGTTTACGAGATAAACCGGACCTAAGCCTACTCTATTTTTCTACACTTAACCGAACCTAAGTCAAATAACAAAAACATCAACACACACAACACGGTATGGTTTACTCCATAGTACTACGTCTATATAACATCCATTTTACTAGCTTTTGGATAGGGCTAGGACAATATTATAACATCATACACAACAAATCACTCGATCAAAACTTACAAAAACTTTAAATCAATAAAACCTGTAACAGAACAAGCAATCACAATTAAGCAAGCATCCCATTTCAATAAACATACAACATAGCTAAACTAAAATTAAAATATACTTGTTCCGTATGATTCTTAAGCTCCTGTATCTCCTTTCCACTTTCCTCAGCAAATTTCGCCACTTCCGCTTTAAAACTCTCCATTTCCTTCATTTCAGACACAAAAAACCTCTCATTCTCTTTATCCAACTCCTCCAGCTCTTCACTCTTCAAAACCGTAGTTTTCGACAAAATGAGTTATAACCAAATGAATTCAATAAGTGCATCTCAGCCAACAACTATAACAATGTTATTATGAGAAACAGCTAAACCGATAAATATAAAAAACCAAAAACAACCTAAATTGTTGCGAAATGTCTGTATATTCAGAATCGAGGAGATCAATTCGAGATTTAATCGACAAAGTAACGAAATACTTAGAAGCAATCTGTTGTTGGAGATTCAAACACCGATGATCGGCTAATTGAATTGAAGAGATTATGGAAGCTAACAGTTGAGATATGAGAGAGAGATGAGTGTACTCGAAATTTGGGCGGCCGTCGGATACAAGAACCAGAGAGATGGTTGGAGTTTGAGATTTGAGAGAGGATTGTGTGAGTTTAGGGTTATTGAAAATTTGGGCGGCCTTTTACCCAAAATTTGGGCGATCTTTTAGTTAAATTTTTGCCCCGTTTTACAAAAAATTTACTGCCCAAAAATTTTTATAAAATATTTTATGTTTTATTTTTTTAATATATAAAAATTCAGTTATTATTTTACAAAAAAAATTATTACTTATTTCTATTTATTTATTTTTAAGAATTCGTATATATATATACACATATATGTATATATATTATTTTTAAAACTTTTATATTCATGCTCATCTTAAAACACGAGAAATTTAAATTATTTTTAATTTTTATTACTTTTAAAGTTCAATTTTTTAGTTTTTTAAATTTACTACTTTTAAAAGTTCCTATTTAAAATTTCATTAAATATTTATTATATCCACATGTAACTCATTTATTAAATTTGTATATCACCTTAAGTATTCTTATAAAATTAAGATTTAATTTTAAAAAATATTATATATATGTATTAATACTCTAAGGTAACATTTTGACAAGAATGTTACAAGCGGCAACACTTTTTACCTAGTGCAACATCATATTTTTGGCTAAGGTAACACAAAAAATACAATGTTAGATTAGCTCATGAGTATCATATCTAGGGTAACATATTAGGTAACATTCTTGAAGAGGGGCATTGCGATAGGACATCTATGGCGTAGTGTATGAAGGCAAGAGATTCTATCATCACAAGATTTACCGAGGATCCAGATTGTAGATTATTTCTCATGAGCTTGAAAGCAGGAGGGGTTGCACTTAATAAGTGGCATGACTATTTTTTACATATCTTTTGTGTACTCCAAGTGTTATCGTACTAGATTTCAGATGTTTATTTATCGTCCTAGACTATAGACTATGTACCTTTTTTTGGATTATGTGGAGTTGATAGTGATTGTTGAAAGAGATATGTCCTAAGTCCAATCATGTATGAGGATTTAGGAATAACTTTTATGTAATCTGTTTTGATTTCATTGATATTAATAAAAGACTTGTTTTATTTTTATTGCAGGCTCTATCTATTTAAATGTTTAAATAAGATATACCACAGTTTAGAGTAAAGCTTTTTATGGATTGTGATGAGATCATAATAATGAGACCTAAAAGATGATAACTCTGAACTTAAATAGTTCCTGGTCGTAGGATTACTAACTGGTAATTAATAATCCGCAAAGATCGGTACATACTATGCTTGCTTCATTATGAAGGATGTATGTTCTCATAGACATTTGTGTGGTGACACTATAGCTAGTATGTAGGTGCTTATTATAGAATAAGTTCACTGAACATGACTCACACAGCTGAACAACTGATGGAGTTCACTCACGTGTCAGCAGTTGTTCACATAGTGATAGTTGTACAAGTATCCTTAGACTTGAGGTCATCATAGTCATCTTATGTGTTAGGTCACACACACACTGTAGAGGGGGTGAATACAGTGTATAATACAATCAAATCAAACTTTAATATATTAAGTAACAGAAAACAAAATTTATTGAAACAATAAACTCTGTTACAGTATGGAACTGTTACCTCTCAGTGATGAACAAATATCACGAGAGCTGCTAGGGTTACAATGAATAATCTTCTTGAATATATGATAACACTTATAGTGTAAACCCTATATCTGTGTTTATATACTACACAGTTACAAGATAATCGCTAATTGATATGGAATATAATTCTGCTTCCTAAAATATATCAATCAGATATCTTTTCTTCCAAGTATTCCATTCTTCACGGAATTCCTTCTTCATGCATATCTCTTCTTATGTTTATCTCGATCTTCTTTCCTTTAATCAGCTACTATCCTTCTCTGATCATCCTTCAGCACTTAAGTTCTGATATCTAACTTCTGATGATTATCTCCTGATAATATAAGTACTGATATCCTTAAGTCCTGACTTTCAGTATAAGTACTGATCAACAGTTAAGTACTGATTTGTCCTGTTAAGTAAGATCTGAAATCTAAACATAAATTATATTAGCCATGACATTATCAAATATATCTAACAATCTCCCCCAACTTGTAAATTAGCATAATATACAAGTTTAACGGATATTTGATGATGTCAAAAACATTAAGTACAAATGCATGAGAATTAGACTAGATAACTACAACTTACAGTCCTTAAAGCTTTACCAATATTCAACTTCTGATAACAACTTCAGTCTGTACAAATATCAGAATTTAAGCAGTTGTAGATCTTCGACTTGGCTTCATCATCTGATCTCTCAGATGTCAGGAGTTGTTCTGAGATAGTTCTTCAACAAACATTTCTCAGCATATCTGAGTTCATCAATCATTCTCCTTTTGGCATCTTTAAGCTCTGCAGTATCTTCACCAGTTTGAAAGATTGCAGCTCTGAGATCATTGATCTTTGCTTTTCTCAACTCATGATCTAGTCTTATGACATAGGCTTTGTCAGACTTCAGATTGAATTCAAGTCCCTTAATACCAAGATATGTTCTGATATGTGCAGTATTAGGCTTCATATCAATAATATCACCATTGTGATTTCTGTACTTTGGAACATATATGCTGTCAGACTTAACAGAATAAAGCCTTTTATGTCTCTGAATCTGTTCTTTTAAGTAGTTTGCAGCAGTTCCTGTTATTCTGTCATCCACTTGAAGTAAGAAAAGTACATGCTCCAATTCTTCAAAATACTTCAATGGAATGGCATTTTGTCTTATATGATAAACCCTACCATCCGTCATGAAATACAACATGATGTATTCTTTCAAGTAGGTATGGTAAACCATCTGTACAGATTCCAGTTGATTCAATCTCTCAGGAGTTGCTCCAATACCTGGTTCACTCAAGGAAGTTGGATCATTGGTAGTGTTGTGTACTCTTCTTTCATCAGCACTTCCCAATCCAGTTTTGCTTCCTTTCGAGTAACTACTCTAGCTTCAAAACCACTTGTAGTAGTCTTCAAAGGTTGAGTCTGTTTTGCTTTAGTGAATCCTGGTAGGAGTGTCTTTGATCTATCTTCTGATATCAAGTTAACTTGAGCTATGTCAGAGGTTACTTGCTTCTTTTGAATATCAGAACTTACAATTTCTTGACTCTGAACAACTTGAGCCATGTCAGAGGTTGTTTTAAGAACTTTTCTTGAAGTCAGAGCAAGATCATCATTTTCATCAGTAATTTCTTCATCCTCAGGAGGTACATAAACCTTGATAGGTTCACCAACCTTTTCTTTACCCTTGGATCTTGGATCTATCTGTGGTTGTGATCTAGCCAATGTTGCTTCAGTATGTGTCCTTTCTTTGATCACAATGCCTTTGAGTTTTGGAAGTGACTTTTTACCAGAAGCTTCAGATTTAGATGTGACTTTCTCTGATTTAAGTCTGGCTTCTTCTTCCTTTAAACTTTCCAAGTCCATTCCTGGATTTTCCTGAAGAAATAACTGTCTTGACATTTCCTCATCAAGATCTAAAAGTTCATCAGAACTTAGCCTTTTACCAGTAGCAGAACTTATTCTCTTCCCAGTATCAGAACTTGTCCTGTGACTAGCTTGTCTTGATGTGAATCCTCTACCTTGACTATGACCTCTACCCATTCCAGAGCTTCCTTGATCATCTTTTTCATTATCCTTTCCTGTCAGTGTCTTGTCAGTCTTGCATTTGGACTTAATCACTTTCTCCCCCTTTTTGGCATCAGCAGGTAGTAGAAGAGAGATAAGCAATTCCACTGAGGATTGGATTTCAGTTAGTTGTGATTGCTGAGAAGCTTGATTTTTCAGAATTTCATCAATCTGAGCTTGTTGATGATCTTGAGTCTTCTCAATATAAGCAATCCTGTCAATGGTAGGTTGGAAGAACTTTTTCTTATCAATTTTCTAAACTTGTTCCTGTTTGATAAAGTTCTCCTGAATCTTGTGTAGCTCTGCATGAGTAGTTAAATGAAGACCTTGTAAATGTTTAGTACTCAATGCAGTGACTCTAAGCTGGGTTTTAAAATCATCAGAATTTAACATTTCATCAGCTTTAGTCAAGTGCTCAGCAAGATGCTTTTCATTTGGAACACATGAAACTGAGTTCCATTCCTTAGTCCACTCCTCACCTGCAGGAGTTTCACTCCAAGGTACTGGTGCTTCCCCGGTAACAAACTTCTTAACCAGTTCAGGCTTAGGAAGAGTCTGTTGAGGAGTATGTCCTGAAGGACCTGCTTCATCAACATCTACAGTTGGAGCAGCATCACCAGTATCTCCAGCATGTGCAGTATCAGAACTTAAAGAATCAGTATCTTCTGATAAGACAACAGTGTGAGTAGCAATGGAGGCTTCAGCATCCTCTAATTGTTGATCTTGTTCTAAGTTCTGATCAACAGCCATATCCTGATGCTCACCTAAATTCTGATCATCAGCATCTTGATGCAGAGAAGGTGTTGTTGATAACTCTGGAGTTTGAACAGCATCAGTAACAGGTGTTGTGGAAGGAATATATGCTGTTGGAGCTTCTAAGAGAAGTACTGCAGGCACAACCAAGTTTTGAAGATCAATATCAGCACTTGTGCCTGGATCAACAGAAGACACAGAAGGTGTGTTAGCCTTTTCAGAAACAGCTTCCTGAGATGGAGTTGATGGAGAAGAAGTGACTGGAGCAAATTCCTTGTCTTGTGAGATCAGAGATTCCTGATCCCCTTCCTTAGCTGCTTCCTCTTCATCATCTGAAACTGGCCTTTTTGCCCTCTGTTTCTTGTATCTCTTTGTTGATATGGATTCCTTGGGAGTTTCAGGAACTGTCATTCTTCTAAGCCGTTTGAGAAGCCTAGATCCCCCAATTCCAGAATCCTTCTGAGAAGTCACTTTCTCAGCTTCACTTACAATAGGTTTTGAAGAAGGAACCTGTTCCTCAGTATCAGATTCATCTCTCAGTACAGTCCTCCTCCTCTTTTGAGGTGTTTGAGGAATAGTTTTTGTCCTCTTTGGCTTGGAGGATGAGGGTTGAACAGTCTGTGAAGTAGAGAGATAGGATTTGAGATAAGTCCTGAGGGTAGGTTGAGTAGTATGAGTGGTAGGTGCTGAGGATGATGGTTTTTGGGTGTATGTGGTTGGTTGGACATCAGAGTAAACAGATCTATAAGTATCAGGATCAGCATTTACTAGGATCTGTTTTACAGACTGAGGAATCTGTAATGGTCGAACCACTGTTTTCTTAGTATCAGCATTTACCAGATCATTAAAGTATCGTTTTGCAACTCTAAAAGGTGGGGTTGAGGAACTGACTAATTGAGGTTCATCAGTACAAAAAGTATATATAAGTTGACAGAATCTAGCAAAATAGACAACATTTCTATCCTCTGTCATCCTATCCCCAATAAAACCAATTATTCCAGTTGCAAAATCAAAATGAGTTTGATGGATAATAGCATACCCTATGTGCTGACTCAGAATTGGGATAACATCAAAATTCGAACATTTGTTCCCAAAAGCTTTGGTGATGCAGTCAAAGAAGAAACTCCATTCTCTTCTGATATTAGCCCTTTTTAACTGCCCAAGCTTTGCCAAACTCTTTTCATATCCCAAATCAGCCATTAACTCCTGAAGTGCTGATTCCTCTGGAGTTGAAAAAGTACAATTTTCTGGGAGATGTAGAGCTTTGCGTATTATATCAGGAGTGACTGCATAAGATGAATCACCCACTTCAAAAACAATACTGGGAGTGCCATGTTTACCACCATCATCAAAGTGCCCAGTCCGCCAAAACGTCAGAACTTGTTGACTCGAAAAGACTTCAGGCTGAGTTAATGCATACCCAATCTCACTGTGTGCAAGAAGATCTTGCACAAAATGCAATTCAGATGGAGCTTCAGCATGATCAAGAATTGCAGCATAGTTGTTTGGAACAAACTTAGCTCCATCAATGATTAAATCCTTAGGTGCCATGTGAAATATTGAGATTCAAAAGTGCCTGTTAGGTGTTTGATAAGATGTCTGTATGAAAAACCAACGTGAGAAGAAAGAGAGTAAAAGTGAGTAAAGAAAAAAAAATACGAAGAAAATAAAGGATTAAAGAAATCCTCTCTCTGTTGTACTTATACTCTAAACAAAAATGTTACCGTTGGACACCTGTCAGACATGCAGTAATAACCGATAGTTACTGGGCTCGAGAAAACAGGAATCATTACTTACCCAGTTGCCTGTTTTCAAGGAAAAACCGTTCCACTTACCCAGATATTCCATTAATCAAGGTGAAACAGTTTTAATTCAAAATTGAAACCGTTCCCACTGAGTTAATTATTTTTCACTGCATCATTAATATTCTGAAAGTAAATCACATAAAAATGACCAAGATAAATTAGATGAGTAAGTGCTGATAAAAAAAATCAGAACTTAAATTAAAATAGAATTTATATGGTCATCAGAATATCAATCAGGATTTATCAATGCATTACCAAATATCTTAGAGACAAAATCTTGAAGCAAAAACAAATTTCATTAATATATCAAGAGAATACATTTATGAAATGGAAATTACATCTGTACTTATACAAGATTTCCCTAAGCTACTAAACCTAACATCAACAGCTTTAGTCCTAGCTAAGAAGCCTGACAAAGCTGATGATGAAGAAAAACAGGAAGAAGACAAGATTAAATCATTTCTTCTTCTTCCTACTCTCGACAAACAGAATGGCGAGTCTGATGATTCGCTCTTGCTGGCGGAGAGCTGCCAGTCTTTCCTCCTCCAATCGCTCCAGATGGCGATGGTAATCCATATAGAAGAACAGGAGGTGGGTCAGTACCTCCTGTGGGACAGAGTCCCATATCTCCTCAGGAATGGTTGTAACATGCCATTCCTGCTGCCAGTCGGCACAGCTTAGCTCCATATTGAAGTTTTGGTAGTTCAAAAACATGTTGTATCGGACCATTGTGTTTTTGAAAGAAAAAGTATGAAGGTAAGTTTGTGAGAAAGAATTTGATGGGAAGGTTGATGTGAAGTGGCTGCTTATATAGGCAAGAGAATGCCAGGAGACATAAAAGTATTTAATGCTGACAGGTAGAATTAATTCTACCTCGTCTCCCTAGACTTTGAAAAAGAATAACATTCATTGGAAAGAGGAAACAAGGTTTAAAGCGCACAAGAAACAAGTAACAGTGGACTGTTCAAGTACAAATACCATTAACCCTAACCATAGTGACTATTAATCTTCCACTTCAACATATTCAAGTATTAACTGAGACTGTTATCAAATTTTATTCACAGATAAGTCAAGTAAAACATTAGACTGTAATATCAGAACTTAGACTTATATCAGAACTTAACAGTCATCAGTACATAATTTCTTAACTCGAAAAAGGAATGCCTATCTTAGTAAGTCCTCATACAAGTTCTGAGTTATACTCTTCAGAACTTAATCATCAGAATATGCAACCAGAGCTTGTCCTCAGAGTTTGTGCAGAATGACACAATGACTGTTTATCTAAAATAACATAGACCTCCACAGAAATTTTCATCATTCAGATGGAGTGATTAGTGTGTGCATTAAGCTAAATAACAGACAAAGAGTAAAGTCTGATTCACTTCAGTACATCTTAGAAATAAGGCATAACTAAAATTTTGCTAAAGAGCTGTCATTGTCCTGAAACCTACTGATGAATGAGTTCATGCTTAAGTCCACCTCAACTGTTTTGTGCTAATTTTATGCATCTTGTGAAATTCTATTTTACAGTGGCTTCTCAGTGTAAGTGAGTCACGACTGCTTATCAGAATTTATGCTATTATCAGAGTATTTCTCCAGTAATCATAGAGTGTGAAAAGTCACCAAGAAAATATTTTTCTTTTCTAATGCATATTTACTTAATACCAGCAATGCACTTGGGTCGTCCCTTCCACATTTTTACTCTAGATCTCAAAGGAGTACCTGATTTTATTCTTTGATCTTTTTGCTTTTTCTTTTGATAAGTGAGGTTTATCAGCACTTAGTACATTCAGCAGTTTTACTAGTATCAGAACTTAACAGATGAGTAGCATTATTCTAATTTGTGACTTAGTAATAAGATAAACAAAGTAAACTCAACTAAGCTCAATTATCAGAATTTGCTAGTGTCATAAGATTTCCACTGAAATAATTACTTCTTACATGGAATCATTTATTTATTGAAGACGACTAGGTCAGTATCTAGCACAGTTATCCTCATAGGATTGAATAGTTACTTGAACAGACATATCACTTATCAGAGTTTAGAAATATATATCAGACAACAATCAGTACTTAAACGCGTATTTCAATTAATCACAGAATAAACAAAGAGATTACATTCTGTAAATACTGATCATAAAGTCTGATGCATCAGAACAAAACTAGACAGATTTAGAAAAAGAACCTGAAACCATTCCAAGTTCATTTACCAATCTTGTAAAAGTGGCTTCACATAGTGGTTTTGTGAAGATATCTGCCAGTTGTTGATCTGTTGGAACAAAGTGCAATTCCACTGTACCTTCATCCACATGTTCCCTTATAAAGTGGTACCTGATGCTGATGTGCTTTGTCATAGAGTGTTGAACTGGATTACCTGTCATAGCAATAACACTTTGATTATCACAGTAAATAGGGATTTTGAAATATGTTAACCCATAATCCAGTAACTGATTCTTCATCCAAAGAATCTGTGCACAACAGCTTCCTGCAGCAATATACTCTGCTTCTGCAGTTGATGTGGAAATTGACTTTTGTTTCTTGCTGAACCAAGAAACCAATCTGCCTCCAAGAAATTGGCAGCTTCCACTTGTGCTTTTCCTGTCAATTTTGCAACCTGCAAAATCTGCATCTGAGTAACCTATAAGTTTAAAATCTGATTCTCTAGGATACCATAATCCCAGATCAGTTGTTCCTTTAAGATACTTAAAGATTCTTTTCACAGCTGTTAAGTGAGGTTCTCTTGGATCTGCTTGAAATCTTGCACAAAGACAGGTAGCATACATGATATCAGGTCTACTAGCAGTTAGATAGAGTAGAGAGCCAATCATACCTCTATAGTAAGTAATATCTACTGATTTACCAGTATCCTTATCCAGTTTTGTTACAGTGGCCATGGGGTGGATGCACTTGAACAATCTTGCATTCCAAATTTCTTCAGCAAGTTTCTGGTGTACTTGGTTTGACAAATAAAAGTGCCTTCTTCATTCTGCTTGACTTAAAGGCCCAGAAAATAGCTAAGTTCCCCCATCATACTCATCTGATATCTTGACTGCATTAGTTTGGCAAACTTCTTGCAAAGTTTGTCATTTGTAGACCCAAAAATGATATCATCAACATAAATCTGGACCAGAAGTAAGTCATTTCCATGGTTGAGGTAGAACAGTGTTTTTTCTATTGTTCCTTTGTTGAATCCACTTTCCAGAAGAAACTGAGCTAAAGTCTCATACCATGCTCTAGGAGCTTGCTTAAGTCCATAAAGTGCTTTATCAAGCCTATAGACATAATTTGGATGTTTGGTATCTACAAAGCCTGAAGGTTGTTCAACATATACCTCCTCCTCCAATTCTCCATTGAGAAAAGCACTTTTCACATCCATTTGGAAGACCGTAAACTTTTTGTGAGCAGCATAAGCCAAAAATATCCTTATGGCTTCTAACCTAGCAACTGGTGCAAATGTTTCATCATAATCAATTCCCTCATGTTGAGAATATCCTTTTGCAACCAGCCTTGCCTTATTCCTTATAATTATGCCATCACTGTCAGTTTTATTTCTGAATACCCACTTTGTACCAACAACAGATCTATTCTTTGGTCTTGGCACTAGGGCCTAGACTTTGTTTCTTTCAAATTCATTTAACTCTTCCTGCATTGCTTGCACCCAATCAGCATCTTGAAGAGCTTCTTCAACTTTCTTTGGCTCAGTCTGAGAGAGAAAAGAATTGTAGAGACATTCATTTGAAGTACCTGTTCTAGTTCTGACACCTGCATCAGGATTTCCAATTATCAAATCAGGTGTATGTGATTTTGTCCACTTCCTTGCAGATGGAAGGTTTTCTCTAGAACTGGATGCTCCCCCATGATCCATGCTATCTTCATTTTCATTTTCTGATGCTCCCCCTGAAACTATGCTCTCTGAGTTGGAGTCTTCAGTATTTAGATTTTCAGCACTATCAGAACTTGGCTTATCAGAACTTGACGAATCAGAACTTGAAGAGCCAGATGTGTGTTCTGATGTTTCTTGAGATGTGGTAGGATCTTGAGTATGCTCCCCCTGCATAGGTGCATCTTCCTTTGACGTAGTCACCACAGTTTCAATAACATCAGAGTTTAATCCATCAGAGTTTACAGTATCAGGACTTAGACTGTCAGGATTTTCAGTATCAGAATTTGAGTCTTCATTTTCAAATCTCAGCTGATCATGGTCAATGAAATCTTCAAGACCAGTAATCTTCTTGTCATCAAAAGAGACATTGATAGATTCCATGACTACTTTTGTTCTCAAATTATAGACTCTGAAGGCTTTTGTGGAAAGTGGATATCCAACAAAGATTCCTTCATCAGCTTTTAGATCAAACTTTGATAGCTGTTCAGGATGAGTCTTGAGAACAAAACACTTGCATCCAAATACATGAAAGTATTTCAGATTTGGCTTCTTTTTCTTCACCATCTCATATGGTGTTTTTCCATGCTTGTTAATGAGTGTTGCATTTTGAGTAAAACAAGCAGTCTGCACAGATTCAGCCCAGAAATAGGTTGGAAGCTTTGCTTCTTTAAGCATTGTACCTGCAGCTTCAATGAGAGTTCTATTCTTCCTTTCAACAACTCCATTTTGCTGTGGAGTTCCAGGAGCAGAAAATTCCTGCTTTATTCCATGGTTTTTGCAGAACTCTTCCATTATCAAATTCTTGAACTCAGTGCCATTATCACTCCTTAATATTTTCACAGAATCTTTGACCATTTTATCCAGATGTTTGACATGATCAATCAAGATAGATGCAGTTTCACTTTTTGTGTGCAAGAAATACACCCATGTGTATCTGGTGAACTCATCCACTATGACCAACGCATACTTTTTCTTTGCAATTGACATGACATTTACTGGACCAAATAGATCAACATGTAGTAGATGATAAGGCTCAAGAATTGATGATTCAGTCTTGCTCTTGAATGAAGATTTTCTTTTTTTGGCCTTCTGACAGGAATCACAAAGACCATCAGGAGCAAATACTGACTTTGGCAGTCCTCTCACAAGATTTTCCTTGACCAGTTCATTTATATTGTTGAAATTTAAATGAGAGAGTTTCTTATGCCAATTCCAGCTTTCTTCAATTGATGCTCTACTCATCAGACAGATTGCAGAACCATCAGTACTTGTTGAAAGCTTAGCTTCATAAATGTTACCACGCCTGTATCCTTTCAGAACAACTTTGCCTTTCGATTTACTCACAATTTCACAGTGTTCTTCAAAGAAATCAACATGATAACCTCTGTCACATATTTGACTTATACTCAGTAGATTGTGTTTAAGTCCTGAGACCAGAGCTACTTCTTTAATTATGACATTTCCAAGATTGATATTGCCATATCCCAATGTTTTTCCAATGTTGCCATCTCCAGAAGAAACACTTGGGCCAGCTTTCTCCACAAAGTCTGATAGCAGGGCCTTATTTCCAGTCATATGTCCTGAACATCCACTGTCCAGAACTAGAATATTTTTCCTGTTGCCCTTTGTTTCAGCAGCTTCAGAACTGCTCTCAGCACTTTCATTATCAGCATTTGCCATCAATGCATAGTTTTCCTCACTTTCAGAGTCTGAGGTGTCTGTCCAGCTTTTCTGCTTTGTGACAAGTGCCTTGCCTTTGTCACCCTTTACCTTCTTGCAATCAGGAGATATGTGGCCTTTCTCACCACAGTTATAGCATTTAACATTGGTGTAATCTCCTCTGTCAGACTTTCCTCCTCTGCCTTCAGATCTTCTGAAATTCTTCTTATCAGAACTTATGCCTTTCCTGGAAAACTTATTTCCCTTCCTGAACTTCCTGTATGCAATCTTTGTGATTCCTTTCACCATAAGAGCACACAGCTTCATCATCTCCTCATCAGCATCAGTCTCAGGCAAGCTTTCAGAATTTGAGTCATCATCACTTTCAGAACTTGATGACTCAGTTTCAGACTT
This sequence comes from Apium graveolens, assembly GCF_009905375.1. Classification (NCBI taxonomy): domain Eukaryota; kingdom Viridiplantae; phylum Streptophyta; class Magnoliopsida; order Apiales; family Apiaceae; genus Apium; species Apium graveolens. The sequence continues at coordinate 246,710,091 of NC_133648.1, read as the reverse complement.
TATGACAAGAGTTTTACCCTTATCTTTCCTTGAGGAAGCTGCTTTGGGGAATTCTTCTTCAGCCTTAAGAGCAACTATCCTTGACTTTCCTCCTTTCCTCTTGCTTTTTTGTTCCATCTCAAGCTCATGAGTCTTGAGCATTCCATAGATTTCGTCAAGAGTTATTTCATCAAGATTGTAGTTGTCTCTTATTGTTGTTGCCTTCAAATCCCAGCATTCAGGAAGAGCTAACAGGAACTTAAGGTTTGAATCTTCAAGATCATACTCTTTATCAACCAATGACAAATCATTCAAAAGTTTGACAAATCTATCATATAAATCATTCAATGACTCATTAGTCTTTGAGTCAAAGTGTTCATACTCTTGAGTGAGTATTGTCTTCCTGTTCTTCTTAATTGTGTCAGTTCCCTGACACCTTGTTTCCAGAGCATCCCATATCTCCTTAGCAGTCTTGCAGTTGATTACCCTGTTTGACATTACATTATCAATGGCACTATGCAGTAAGTGTCGTACCTTGGCATCCTTAGCAATTGATGTTATATCTTCAGCAGTATAATCACTCTTCTCCTTTGGTACGGTCTTTGCTGCTTCACCTGCAACTGCAACAGCGAGCTTGGTTGGTTTGTGAGGCCCTTCCTCGATTCTATCAAGGTATTCTGGATCTGTTGCTTCCAGGAACATGGTCATCCTTACCTTCCATATGGGATATTCAGATGGTCTCAGTATGGGAACCCTGATAGTCTCATACCGACTTTGAATTTGTGGCTTTGGAGGTTCTTCAGTTTTGGTAGGCTTAGTTGGAGTTTCTGTGTCAGACATGATTGTGTTTGGATCTTTAGCTGTATGTGTGTTAACAGATTGGCTCTGATACCACTTGTTAGGTCACACACACACTGTAGAGGGGGTGAATACAGTGTATAATACAATCAAATCGAACTTTAATATATTAAGTAACAGAAAACAAAATTTATTGAAACAATAAACTCTGTTACAGTATGGAACTGTTACCTCTCAGTGATGAACAAATATCACGAGAGCTGCTAGGGTTACAATGAATAATCTTCTCGAATATATGATAATAATTATAGTGTAAACCCTATGTCTGTGTTTATATACTACACAGTTACAAGATAATCGCTTATTGATATGGAATATAATTCTGCTTCCTAAAATATATCAATCAGATATCTTTTCTTCCAAGTATTCCATTCTTCACGGAATTCCTTCTTCATACATATCTCTTCTTATGTTTATCTCGATCTTCTTTCCTTTAATCAGCTATTGTCCTTCTCTGATCATCCTTCAGCACTTAAGTTCTGATATCTAACTTCTGATGATTATCTCCTGATAATATAAGTACTGATATCCTTAAGTCCTGACTTTCAATATAAGTACTGATCAACAGTTAAGTACTGATTTGTCCTGTTAAGTAAGATTTGAAATCTAAACATAAATTATATTAGCCATGACATTATCAAATATATCTAACATTATGTACACTGAACTATGCTTTGGTTTAGTTCTTAACCTCAAGGGACAATTATAAGGGCTCTACTGGGTATAGGAATTTGTACACGAAGATAGTGTATGATCAATAAAGGATCTACCCCTTCCAGTGTAGGAAGAGAATGTTCAATGCTGATCCACTTATGTTAGTTTAGGAATCTCTGGCCAGAGTGAATGATATTAGAAAGGAGTTTCTAATTTACATTAAATAGAACTAAGCATAGTGAATGGGAAAGCAAGTGATTAAATAAGATAGGCTTGACACAAGTTCCATGCCTTATATTTAATCATGACATTGCAGGGTAGAAGGAATTAATTGTACGGTAACTACTCACTGAATAGGTTCTTGGTATTCTAAGCAGTGAATTCGTATTATCCGGATAGTCGTGATATGCTGAGAAGTATCCCTCATGATGTATAATAAATATGATTAATTATTTAATCATATTTAATGAATTAGAGAATTTATATAAATAATGATAAAATAGTTTTATTATTATTTATTTCTACTACCGGCTTGATTATAAATTAATTAAGAAAAGGTTCTTAATATTATTAATTAAGAATTTAATTTTTGGAAATTAAATCAAGTGAGAGAATTATTTCTAAAGAGTTTAGAAAAAGGATTAATAATTAAAAGGTGTTTTAATTATTAGTGAGAATAATAAAGGGTTAATAATAATATTTTATGGGAAAATTTTCAGCTGAAAATTTTGCCTATAAATATACTATTATAAACCATATTTTTGCCTCAACCAAAAAGATTTACAAAACACATAATATGATCTGGGTCTGGTGTCCGATTTACGCAAACGAATACCCTATTCCATAGGTAAACGAGCATCTGAACAAAACTGATAGCAAAAGCTATCAACGACTCGTCTGTAAGGCGTTTGACGTCGTTTACTGCCCGTAAACAGTGATTCTTGTTTTTCTTATTTGATTCTGATTTTTGTCATATTTTTTTTATGATTAGATCATGGATAATATGATATGTTAAGATCATATTATGTGTTTTAACATGCTTTTATGTGTTGTATGAGCATGGTGGATGGTTATGGCCTTTCGACCTTAGTGTAATGGTTTTGGTTTTGGTTTTAAATACGACGTGAATGTCATCAATCTTTGTAATCATAAATCTCGAATGTAACTCGAGTTATTCTTGTAAGTTCATTAGATTAGTTTTACTTTCAATCATGTAATGTAATTGAAGACTCAAGAAGGCTATCCAATGGAGGTGATACAAAGAAGAAGACGAGACATACAAGAAGTCTAAACAAAGAAGAAAACTTATGTAATAAATAGTTGTATTTATTTCCATCACCATATTATATTGACCTTGATCTTTATCATGAGCTTGATAAAGATCACATAGGATGGGGCCATAACCAAACACATTTACTTTATTGCACTTTACATTTACTTGTTTATTTAATTTTATATATGAGATATATGCCTATGTTTACCATGCGATGATAGATTTAGGTGAACTTAAATCAATATAAGGCATGCTCTAGAAAATCTAGAATAGGAATCGTCTCTTGCCTTAACAATAATATTATGAATACAATCATGAGATTCTTGTGTTTATGAAATACGTAATTGAATATGAATTTTCAATATTGAGAGAAAGGATGATTCTGTCAACAACAGATTTCTATCTGTAAGAAAGGGTTATTAAGTGACGCATCTTGACAATGCTTCACCCGATCTGGGAATCATCTGATTATCGATTATTGATTTGAAATATTTAATTTAAAAGGAAGAATCTCTTTATAATATGATTATGATTGTAATGTAATATAATCCCTCTAAAATTAAATAATATTAAGTAGTAATTGGCCAATGACACAACGGGCTTGTGTCGGTCAAAGCCTTCCAACATGGTAGAAAGTAGTTCTTATTTTTGAATCATTGTCATTTCGTGCTACAGCCGAGGGCTTTGATTTCGAAATAAGAAATACTTGTCTATTACATAGAGATGTGTACATTGAGTTAGAATCTAAAGGTCGGTACGTGCCACAGCCGTGGGCCGTTGGAGACTGATTCAATTGTACGAAATGTTGGGTTAGACTTGACTTAGAATATTGAGTTTGTCGTGCCACAGCCGTGACTCAATTATTCAAGAGGCTAAAGTTATATTAGGGAATAACATAAGATGTAATTGACAAGAGTTGCCTGCCTATTGAACATCACATGACGTTTCATGCCCCAGCCGAGGTTGTGTGATGGAATGTAGGATCCCTATTCCCACTAGCATTATGAATGCTTAATTTTCACTTAGGGAGTTGAAAAAATTAGATAAACTAGTGGGAGACACTTATGAATAAAGACCCGATTCATATAGTGTTTTGAAATGAAATTGAATATTTGCTAAGTATTGTTATGTGTTTATCATTTACAGATTTACAATATTCGTCATATCTTCTGCACTATCACTCCGGAGCATACTAGATGCTCACAAGTTGACTGGTCCTAATTTAGCTGTTTGTTTTCACTGTAACAAGTTGTGGCACTGGAAGAGGAACTGCAAGGTTTACCTTGCAGAATTGAAGAAGAAGGGTAGTGAGACTACCGCTTCTGATTCAGGCATGTTCATGATCGAAGTTAATATGTCACTAGGTCAAATTACTACTTGGGTATTAGATACCGCCTGTGGTTCTCATATTTGCAATTCGTTGCAAGGACTAAAGGGAAGTAGGACTCTTGAATAAGATGAGGTGATTCTACGTATGGGCAATGGAGCAAGGGTTACGGCCAAATCTGTAGGATCATTTAGTTTACATATGCCTACGGGCAAGACTATTATTTTGAATAATTGTTATTACGTTCCCTCTATTGTGAGAAATATTGTTTTTATTCCTATGTTGGATGTGGATGGTTTTTCATTTATTATTAAAAAATTATGAATGTTCTATCCTTAGAGATAATGTTCTTTTTGGACGTGGCATTTTAAATAATGGTCTGTATGTATGTAACGTAGAGCATGATTTACTTCAGATTGAACAAACTAATAAAAGAAAACGAGATGATGAAAATCTGACCTATTTATGGCACTGTAGGCTAGGTCATATTAGTGAAAATAGACTGCGGACATTGCATAAGGAAGGGTTACTTGACCCCTTTGATTTTGAATCATATCCTACATGCGAGTCTTGTCTATTGAGTAAAATGACCAAATCTCCATTTAGTGGACATGGAGAGAGGGCTGCAGATTTGCTAGGATTGGTACACACAGATGTATGTGGACCAATGTCTACGCAAGCCATGGGTGGATTTTCGTACTTCATTACTTTCATAGATGATAGATCTAGATTCAGATATGTGTATTTGATGAACACAAGTCTGAAGCCTTTGAAAAGTTCAAAGAATATAAACATAAAGTGGAGAAACAAACCAAACACAGTATTATAACTCTTCGATCAGATCGAGGTGGTGAATACTTGAATGGAGAGTTTCTAGATTATCTCAAAGAAAATGGTATAGTCTCCCAGTGGACTCCTCCATATACTCCACAGTTAAATGGGGTATCTGAAAGGAGAAATCGAACTTTGTTAGACATGGTTTGGTCCATGATGAGCTATGCGAATCTTCCAGTATTCCTATGGGGTTATGCATTGGAAACCTCAGCATATTTTCTGAATAAGGTGCCTTCCAAATCTGTTCCTCAAACACCATATGAGATATGGAAAGAAAGGAAACCAAGTCTTAAACACATTAAGATTTGGGGATGTCCAGCTTATGTCAAGAAAGTTGACCCAGATAAGATGGAATCTCGATCCATAAAATGTAATTTTGTAGGATATCATAAAGAGACTTTGAGGTATTACTTTTACACCGATCATCGGGTGTTTGTCTCCAGACATGCTACCTGTAAGTCATATGTCATAGGCCTATTTGTATATTCGAGGATTCAACTCAACTCAAATAAGAATGTAATAAGTAAATAGTGGATCTACCGTCAAAGAGATCTCGCAAAGTAATATATGTCAAAGGATTCAGAAATAAGGTTCATCTACAAACTTGAGGAATTAATTCACTGGAAGAAGTTCAAGAAATTGATCATGCCTCAGTGATATAAATCAAGATTGTGGATTTAATCAAGTGACAAAGATCTCGTCAGGGTATCAATTAATTACAAGGATTTAGTCTGAAGAAAATCAAGAGTATCAAGGTCAAGGCTTGAAGAAACGTCACGGAAGTTAGTCACTCATGAACCAGATAGTACATCGAGTGTCAACATTGAAGTGGTGGAATTGATTCATATTTGACAGTGATTTTCAGAAGATTTTCAGAAGAATGGTTGCTGCTCAAGATTAGTATTAATTATCTATTAATTAATTAAGTCATATAATTTAATTAAGAAAATAAATTATATCTGCAAAGATTAATTTATTGATTAATTGAATTAATTGATTAATTAATACTGAATTAATATTAAGGTTTTTCAGAATTTTTAATTGGTTAAAATCTGTTTTAATTCCAAAAAGACAACTGATTGTATTAGTATGACAATCGGTATGACAATCAATAATCATACCGAAAGTCATGCTAATTCAGTTGATTGTCCTACCAGAATTATTATTAGATTAAAATCACTTATTAATTCAGCAAAAACAACCTGTTTGAACTACTATGACAATCGGTATGACAATTGATTGTCATACCGAAAGTCTTGCTAGTTCATTCTGATTGTCTTGCTAGCTCTAAAGATAGTCCTACCGATTGTCTTACTGAGCCAAAGGATTGTCATACCAGCTCTATTTTCATTCAGATGAATTGATTAAAAGCAGCAGAAGCATTCATTCACAAGATAATCCACAACACAAGTCAAAACAAGAACACAACAGAGAAGAAAAAGAAGCAAAATATTTCATCCTTCATCTGTAAACTTCAAGATCATAATTTCTAGTTTGTAAAGTTAAATCCAAACCACTAGAAATCTTTATCTTGTTCTTGTGTAATAATCTAGCGGATCAAAATCCCTAGAACTTAATCTCAAATCGCGTTTAGCATTTGATTCTAATTATTGCAAAAATAGAAAAACTTCATGTCGAATTTATTCTAAATTTGTGATAATTAATTTGAGATTAATTCCTTGTAATCGATACAGTTGTTGTAACACCTTTCAAGTTTAATAATATTCTTATTTAACTTGAATTTTGTTTCACATTTTTTATTCCGCATTTAATTCGATCATTCGGTACTGTTTGTATTCAACCCCCCTTCTACAAACACATTGGGACCTAACAATTGGTATTAGAGCCTTTTGATTAACAAACAAATCAAGATCCTAGACTTTTGTGATTTTTCAACTCCTTGAATTTTTATTTATTCAAAAATTCATAATGACTTCACAAAAAGTTGGAACCGTTAAAATTCCACTATTTGATAAAGAAAATTATATCATGTGGAAGAAGAAGATGCTATTATTTTTACAAGTTGCAAATCCCAAATATCTGAACTTGTTAAAGAAGGGTCCAAAAACTCCGATGGTTATTGAACCAGAGGTGATAGAAGATGATGTTGTGATTACCAAAGCTAGAACCTATCCAAAAGAGCCTGAAGATTTTACTCCTGCTGAAAAGGAAGAAGCCTCCTTGAATGTCAGCCTTCAATTAATATTAATTGATTCCCTTGATCCCTTGATGAACAGACATGTGATGAACTGTAAAAATTCTAAACACATGTGGGAAACTATTGAGGTGATTAATGAAGGCACAGAGGAAGTTAGGGAGAACAAGTTGGAGATCCTAACCTCTGAGTATGAACATTTTAAATCAAATCCAGGAGAAGGAATTTCTGAAGTGTTTGAGAGGTATAATGCATTGATCAATAACCTGAACATAAATGGAAAATATTATTCAATCAGGGAGGTCAACAAAAAGTTCCTTTTAACACTGCCAACTCATCTTGAACATAGAATCACTGCCATTAGAGAAGCTAGAGATCTAAGTGAGATTTCTTTGGATAGACTCTATGGTGTGTTGAAAACCTATGAGTTGGAGCAGATTCAGCAGAAGGAAGTCTACGGGAAAGATAGAATGGTCAGCACATCTACTGCTCTTGTAGCTGAAGGTCAACAACAACAACAATCTCAACAGTCGGAGAGAATGGTACAGTTTTCCAAGGCTGAGGAAAATGTGATAGTAGCAGAATATGATCCTCCTACTATAAATCAATACAGTGATGATTTTTATTCCTTGGAAGAGCTGGAGCAATTGGAAGATGAGTCAATGGCCCAAATTGTCAAGAGATTCTCCAATGTCAGATTCAAGAGAAATCCCAAGTTCAAGTACAAGTCCAACTACAACAGATTCCAGACAGGTGGATCTTCATCCTCTAACACCAGTAGTGTGGATACAAAACAGGGATGGTTGATCGGAGCACCATTTGATGCTATAACTGCAATGAGTTGGGACACTTTGCCACAGAATGCAGGAAGCCAAAGCAAGTAAGGAAGAACTCTTATGATTCAAATCAGAAGAGTAACTCTGAAAGGGCTTACCTGGCAAAGGGAAGAAGCTGGGATGATACTGATAGTGAAGATGAAGAAGATGAGAATCTTGCTCTTATGGCTATTGATGGAAAAGCTTCATCGTCAAGAAAAGAGGTAAAATTTACTGATGCTGAATTAGTTTATCATCTAGGAGGTTCCTTAGATTGTGCTCGTCGTGATAATGAACTGTTAAGTCAGCAGATCAAAGACCTTGAGAAAGAGGTCAATGAATTAAGACTTGTGCACATTAATCAAGACAAGTTAAAAGAACAAGTATCTTTTCTAGAGAATAGAGTTGACTGTTATAGAAAACTCGAAACTATTCTCAAAGACAAGATCACCGGTCTTGAGACTAAGGTTAGAGCCTACTTCAATTCTTGTTCGAAGGCCAAAGAGTTCTACAGTAAGCAAGCTGTTAATCAAACATCTGGAATAGGTTATAATTACAATGTTGCTAGTAGAGAATTAGGCATAAACTCCCCTCCTCATGTCTGTGCTAAAGGGAGGGAAGTACCACATGTGCTTAAGGGGTTGATGAACCCCTCTATAAAGCATCAATTGCTGAACCATTTAATGCGACCTCTTCTGTTATTCAAGAAGAAATACGTGTTGAGGATCATGCTAATGAGAAGATTGTTTCCAAGTCAAGTGAGTCGAAAGTTCCAGTCAAAGTTGTGAAAGCAACTGAGACTAACTCAGACACACATGAGTTGGATAACAAAAATGCCATGTCTACCATGCATAAATTGCCTGCTGTTAATCACTCTCATAAAGCATGTGGTGTTTCTAATTGTATGTCTTGTGCTTTTAATATGATGTATGCTTATTTTAATGGTAAGCATGTTTCTAATGATAAGACTACTCCTCGTTAGCATGTGAATAACAAGAAGCATGATAGGTCTAAGACTGCTAGTCCTTCTAAGGCTAGAAAGGAGACATTTGTGCCTAAGCTTAAACAGAAATTTGTTAAGGCTGTTTACAAGGTCAAATGTTCAGTCATTGAGGATGTTGAGACCATTAAAATTAAAAATGTTATTTTGCCTGACAAAGGACAATTCTACAAGTATGCCGGGCCCAACCAAGTTTGGGTTCCGAAGAAGGTCTAATCCATTTGAAGTGCACGGCATTAAACAGGTGTAACCAGTAGTGTGGATTCTTGACAGTGGATCATCAAGACATATGACCGGAGATAGAGCCCTGCTATCAAATGTGGTTGAGAAAGCTGGCCCTCTGGTTACCTTTGGAGATAACAGCAAAGGTTTATCTGAGGGATATGGCTATTTGCAAGTTGGATATGTTATCAGTGAAATTTTGTATATTGTGCTAGGTTATTATCAGGAAGCAGTATCTAACATATAGCACCAGTGATGAGACTTGAGAATATTACGATATATCAGGCACCTGCTGCACATTACACTTGGAATTGGACTCTAGTAAGATGTGTAAAAGTGTACTCCTGGTTGGTGAGTCAAAAGAAGAAGTCAATGCACCACAGTTCATGGACTTTGCAGTTGCAGATCTATTGGACTATGCAATCTCTTCTTCACAATCTCACTTCAGGTTGGTATGAACTAATGTACTGCTTAAGCAATCGTCATATTAATAACTATCTTATCACTAGGCACAAACATATTGTTTTATATGTGCAGTGATATATTGATAATGCTATCATTGAACTCAAACTTCTTTCTACATTAGTGACTTCTTATTTTATGTAAAATCTTTTGAAATCACTATTGTAAATTATTTTCTCTCTATTACCATATGTTCTGTGTTACAGGTTCAGACTCCAATGACTTTCTTTCATTGACAGTCATGAGGTTGAAAACCCACAACATCTATCCCAAACTGTAAAGACAAACACAGAAACAGAACCAACCAACACTCTCTTACCATTAAATGAAGTATGAATGAGCGTGAGGGAGATAGTGCCTTAGTGCACCACATAAGGAAGGTTCTGTAGTCAACCTAGTAGCTCTGTATCCTACATAGATGAGTAGTATTTAAATCGAGACAACTGCTAGCCCCCATACATCTTCTCAAAAAGATGTAATGGCTGAAAAGGCACAAAAACAGTTACTAGATTCATTCTCTCAACAGGGTGCGTCTATTGAATTTTGCATGTCGGCCAAGGTATCCGATGTAGTGTCACCACTTCAAACATAAACAATTCTTGATGCACAAGGAGAGGTTACACACACAAAGGATGAGTTGACGGAAACAAGAGTTTCGATCATTTTAAGGTCAGATTCGATTGTTCAAGGTTCGTTAGTGGACCAATTGCCTTTACAGGTGTTAGGAGAGGATACTGATCCAAAAGCCATATGTCAGTGGTCAGTGTCTACCTCCCCAGACTTAAATCCCTTGGATGCATCCGCGGATAGTGGATCTGACATAGGTGCAGATCGGCAACTTGTTGACAATGATTCAGATATTACCTGATGAGTCACAAGGAAATGTCTTCACAGACATTAGAAGGGAGCTTTGATCTTTATGCTAAATTCGTTGGATCATTGTTTACCTTCCCAGAATTCAAATCTGGAACCCTAAAAGGGAAACTAGCAACTTGTAGATTATGACTCAGATTCATCTGAAGAGTTTAACAAGGATGGGGATTTGCGAACTCCCATTGCACCACTTGTGACCTCCTTAAGGATGGCTAAGGTGATTTTCCTTGCAGGTACAGCTGGATTATGGAGCTATGAGTGAAGAGTGATACACTTGTGAGAATGAGTGTAAACACGAGTGGAGAGAAGAGTGAAACACATGTGAGGTACACTAAATAGAATCACACACTCACAGTGAGGAAGAAAGAGAAACTTCTTGTTATTTCTTTTCCAACCAAGTGAAATATGAGAACTCCTTCAGACGACGGCATACATTCCTTCTTTAAGGGGGAGATAAAAGCTTAAGTAATAGTTTGGAGGATTCCTCAACTAAGGGGGAGAAATAGCAGGGAGGAAGAAAAAAGATCATATGTACACTACACCACACCATTGTTGTTTGTAACTACGGATCCTATTGTACGGGAGAGGTGGTAAACACAAGGTGATTTTCTAGTAAGGGAAGAAGCTGTTTTCAAAACGGGAGTACCATTGGTTTTTATCTGCGGATCCTATTGTACGGGAGAGGTGGTAAACGAAGGTCTTCTTTAATCAGTTGATTCTCATAGGGGAAGAAGCAAGAGAGATATGGGCTTCTTAACAGGAAATGTGGTTGTACAAATGAAGATGTAACTACTTGAAGATATGTTCAGTCTAGAGGAACATCTACTTGGAATCTGGAAAATGTTAAATGTCTTCCAGAAACTTTTCTACTATTTACTTTGTATTTCAGTTTATATCTTTTTCTTATTTGTTAGTTGAGTTATCCTCTAGGTATTTGTGTGTTATTGTCTAACAAACAAATAGGGGGAGATTGTAAGTCATATGTCATAGGCCTATTTGTATATTCGAGGATTCAACTCAACTCAAATAAGAATGTAATAAGTAAATAGTGGATCTACCGTCAAAGAGATCTCGCAAAGTAATATCTGTCAAAGGATTCAGAAACAAGGTTCATCTACAAACTTGAGGAATTAATTCACTGGAAGAAGTTCAAGAAATTGATCATGCCTCAGTGATATAAATCAAGATTGTGGATTTAATCAAGTGACAGAGATCTCGTCAGGGTATCAATTAATTACAAGGATTTAGTCTGAAGAAAATCAAGAGTATCAAGGTCAAGGCTTGAAGAAACGTCACGGAAGTTAGTCACTCATGAACCAGACAGTACATCGAGTGTCAACATTGAAGTGGTGGAATTGATTCATAATTGACAGTGATTTTCAGAAGATTTTCAGAAGAATGGTTGCTGCTCAAGATTAGTATTAATTCTCTATTAATTAATTAAGTCATATAATTTAATTAAGAAAATAAATTATATCTGCAAAGATTAATTTATTGATTAATTGAATTAATTGATTAATTAATTCTGAATTAATATTAAGGTTTTTCAGAATTTTTAATTGGTTAAAATCTGTTTTAATTCCAAAAAGACAACTGATTGTATTAGTATGACAATCGGTATGACAATCAATAATCATACCGAAAGTCATGCTAATTTAGTTGATTGTCCTACCAGAATTATTATTAGATTAAAATCACTTATTAATTCAGCAAAAACAACCTGTTTGAACTACTATGGCAATCGGTATGACAATTGATTGTCATACCGAAAGTCTTGCTAGTTCATTCTGATTGCTAGCTCTAAAGATAGTCCTACTGATTGTCTTACTGAGCCAAAGGATTGTCATACCAGCTCTATTTTCATTCGGCTGAATTGATTAAAAGCAGCAGAAGCATTCATTCACAAGATAATCCACAACACGAGTCAAAACAAGAACACAGCAGAGAAGAAAAAGAAGCAAAATATTTCATCCTTCATCTGTAAACTTCAAGATCATAATTTCTAGTTTGTAAAGTTAAATCCAAACCACTAAAAATCTTTATCTTGTTCTTGTGTAACAATCTAGCGGATCAAAATCCATAGAACTTAATCTCAAATCGCGTTTAGCATTTGATTCTAATTATTGCAAAAATAGAAAAAGTTCATGTCGAATTTATTCTAAATTTGTGATAATTAATTTGACATTAATTCCTAGTAATCGATACAGTTGTTGTAACACCTGTCAAGTTTAATAATATTCTTATTTAACTTGAATTTTGTTTCACATTTTTTATTCCGCATTTAATTCGATTATTCGGTACTGTTTGTATTCAACCCCTCTTCTACAAACACATTGGGACCTAACACTACCTTCTTGGAAAAGGAGTTTATCCTTGAAGGAAACAGTGGGAGCAAAATTGAACTTGATGAAGTTCAAGAAGCACAAACTACTACGGATCAAGTGGAAACACCTGTTCAGACTGAACAACCTTCTGTGGAACAGCCCATTCGTAGGACAGGGAGAGTATCTCGCCAACCTGAGAGGTATTATGGCCTTGTCATTGAGAATGACAATGAGTTGTTAATCATTGATGATGACGACCCTGTGACCTATAATGAGGCTATGAGTAGTGTTGACTCAGAGAAATGGCATAGTGCCATGAAATCCGAAATGGAATCTATATATACCAACCAAGTATGGACTCTGGTTGAGGCGCCTGAAGGTGTTAAGCCTATTGGGTGCAAGTGGGTATACAAAAGAAAGATTGGAGCAGATGGCCAGGTGGAGACCTATAAGGCCATGCTCGTGGCAAAAGGATTCAAACAAAGGCAAGAGATTGACTTTGATGAAACTTTTTCGCCTGTAGCCCTGTTAAAATCAATTCAGATTTTGCTTGCGATTGCTGCTTACTACGACTATGAGATCTGGAAAATGGACATGAAAACGGCCTTCCTCAATGGGGAACTTGAGGAGGAAGTGTATATGACACAGCCAGAGGGTTTTCTTTCCAAGGGAAATGAACACCTAGTGTGTAAGCTGCTGCGAACCATATATGGTTTAAGGCAAGCTTCTCGTAGATGGAACATCCGTTTTGATGAGACAATCAAAGAGTTTGGTTTTATCAAAAACATAGATGAACCATGTGTCTATAAGAAGGTTAATGGGAGTGCGGTAACATTTCTTGTATTGTATGTGGATGACATACTTCTTATAGGAAATGATATACCGATGCTACAATCAGTCAAAGTATGGCTATCAAAGAACTTTACCATGAAGGACTTGGGAGAAGCATCCTACATTCTCGGTATGAAGATCTATAGAGATAGATCTAGAAGAATGATAGGTCTTACCCAGGGTACATACATCCAGAAAGTGCTTAAAAGGTTTAGCATGGAAAACTCCAAAAAAGGTCTCATACCGATGAGCCATGGAGTGTCCCTTTCCGAAAAAATATCTCCTAAGACACCTGAGGAAAGAGAGCGTATGAGTAAGATTCCTTATACTTCAGCAATAGGATCTATCATGTACGCGATGTTGTGTACAAGGCCTGATGTTGCTTATTCAATTAGTGTGACGAGCAGATATCAGTCCAATCCAGGTGAAGACCACTGGAAAGCAGTGAAAACATCCTTAAGTACTTGCGAAGGACTCAGGACATTTTTCTTGTTTTTGGTGGTGAATCTGAGTTGAAAATAGAGGGTTATACTGACTCTAGTTTTCAATCAGAAAGTGATAGCAAATCCATATCAGGGTACGTGTTTACTCTGAATGGTGGTGCGATTAGTTGGAAGAGTTCCAAACAGTCTACAACGGCTGACTCCACAGCGGAAGCAGAATATATAGCTGCAAGTGAGGCTGCAAAAGAAGCCGTTTGGATGAGGAAATTTTTTTCTGAGATGGGAGTTGTTCCTAGTGTTGAAGAGCCTATTGTGTTGTATTGTGACAACAACGCAGCAATAGCACAAGCCAAGGAACCTAGGTCTCATAGAAATTCCAAACATATTCTGCGACGCTTTCATCTGATTAGGGAGATTGTTGAAAGAGGAGATATCAACGTCGAGAGAGTTGACACACATAACAATGTAGCAGACCCACTCACAAAGCCACTTTCCCAGAGTCACTTTGATCGTCATAAAGACAAGATGGGTATTAGATACCAGAGTGATTGGCTTTAGTGCAAGTGGGAGATTGAAAGAGATATGTCCTAAGTCCAATCATGTATGAGGATTTAGGAATAACTTTTATGTAATCTGTTTTGATTTCATTGATATTAATAAAAGACTTGTTTTATTTTTATTGCGGGCTCTATCTATTTAAATGTTTAAATAAGATATACCACAGTTTAGAGTAAAGCTTTTTATGGATTGTGATGAGATCATAATAATGAGACCTAAAAGATGATAACTCTAAACTTAAATAGTTCCTGGTCGTAGGATTACTAACTGGTAATTAATAATCCGCAAAGATCGGTACATACTATGCTTGCTTCATTATGAAGGATGTCTGTTCTCATAGATATTTGTGTGGTGACACTATAGCTAGTATGTAGGTCCTTATTATAGAATAAGTTCACTGAACATGACTCACATAGCTGAACAACTGATGGAGTTCACTCACGTGTCAGCAGTTGTTCACATAGTGATAGTTGTACAAGTATCCTTAGACTTGAGGTCATCATAGCCATCTTGTGTACACCGAACTATGCTTTGGTTTAGTTCTTAGTCTCAAGGGATAATTATAAGGGCTCTACTGGGTATAGGAATTTGTACACGAAGATAGTGTATGATCAATAAAGAATCTACCCCTTCCAGTGTAGTAAGAGAATGTTCAATGCTGATCCACTTATGTTAGTTCAGGAATCTCTTGCCAGAGTGAATGAAATTAGAAAGGAGTTTCTAATTTACATTAAATAGAATTAAGCATAGTGAATGGGAAAGCAAATGATTAAATAAGATAGGCTTGACACAAGTTCCATGCCTTGTAATTAATCGTGACATTGCAGGGTAGAAGGAATTAATTGTACGGTAACTACTCACTGAATAGGTTCTTGGTATTCTAAGCAGTGAATTCGTATTATCCGAATAGTCGCGATATGCTGAGAAGTATCCCTCACGATGTAGAATAAATATGATTAATTAATTAATCATATTTAATGAATTAGAAAATTTATATAAATAATGATAAAATAGTTTTATTATTATTTATTTCTACTACCGGCTTAATATTGAACCTACAGGGTCACACCATAAAAGAGAATGATTTAATGGTGGAGAAATTAATTAATAATGGTTGATAATTATTTATTTATGAAATAAATAATTAATTGGCAAATTTAATAATTGATCAAATGAGATTTAATTGATTATAAATTAATTAAGAAAAGGTTCTTAATATTATTAATTAAGAATTTAATTTTTGGAAATTAAATCAAGTGAGAGAATTATTTCTAAAGAGTTTAGAAAAAGGATTAATAATTAAAAGGTGTTTTAATTATTAGTGAGAATAATAAAGGGTTAATAATAATAATATTTTATGGGAAAATTTTCAGCTGAAAATTTTGCCTATAAATATACTATTATAAACCCTATTCTTGCCTCAACCAAAAATATTTACAAAATCCTAATTCTCTCCATCTCTTCCTCCTTCATTACATCGTTTTCTTGGTGGATACCGGTGGAGTGCTTCACACTTGAGGAGCAGCTGCTAAGGATCTCCGTTCATCATTTTTGGATCGCCATTAAAGACCTCCATCTTTTCATTAACGTAATGCTTCTTAAGGTAAACATACTGAACTACGAATTAAATATTATTTTTCGCATGAATCCTGCGGAGGGTTTCGGTTTTTTTAAGATTTAAATTTACATTTTCGCTGCGTTTATGTGCTAAAAACCCTTCAATTGTGTGAAAACTGAAGTAGTATTTGGCGGGAGTTTGTACCGATTTGAAGTTTGGTTGTTTGAACTGTTTATTTTGTTGACTTGTATGAAAAACAGGTTTATGGCATGTTCAATTTACAAACAAATCATGTCAACTTTTTTTGAGAAATATGTTACATTAGGTACTTCAATGTTACAAACAAATTAGTATAATATAATACAAATTATTATAAAACTGTTACAGTAGGGAAAAAAATGTTACAATGATTTGGTGACCCAAATGTGGGGCCCATAGTGGCCTTACATGCGGGGACCATTTTTTTTTTGCAAATTCTAAGTACAAAGGTAACATGTATAGTGTGATACTATAGACATACTTTGATGTTATCTTTGAAGCCTGTTGTAACACAAAATTCAAGTTGCAGCAGGGCAAAAGGAATGTTACCTTAGGGGCCAAAGGTAACTCGAAAAAAAGCAACTTAATTTTTATGTTACCTTAGGGCTTTTGCTGGTTGTGGTAACATTTTTTTGGGCCTGTTGTAATATTTTCTTGCTATTGCTATAGGCCATCTATGGCTTAGTGTTAGGTGGTTTAACCTTCTCAGTTTTTTTCCATTTTTCTTATTAAAATTAGATCTATTTGCATATCTTAAACTTGATCCCCAACAGCCATTTTCTAAAATTTCCTGAGTTGTTTTTCCGGAGTTAGTCGAAAGCTTAATAACCTCTCTTTCTTTAGCTAACTCCTTTTCTAGGTAAGTATCCTTTTCTAAAAGTCTTTCTTTAACATAAATAGCATTATCTCTTGCTTTTTGAATTTCTAGCAAGGAAAGTAACTCAATTTCTAGGTGATCATTCCTTTTCTTTAACTCAAGGTTTTTACTCTTGATTCTATTATTCTCTAAAGTTCGATCTCTATAACTAACATGCAGAGATTTAAGAAACAATCTTAATTCACAAATATCACCAGTATCAAAAGCAAGTGTGGTTTGAGGTACCTTTAATTCAGCAGTGCCAGCCTCAGTTTCAGTATTTTCCATGAGGGCATAATGAACACCATCATTTGAATCTGATGAATCATCCCAGTTTTTCTTCTTTGTGATCAAGGCTTATTTCTTTTCAGCCTTTGGTTTTCTGCAGTCAGCTGCAAAGTGTCCAATTCCATCACAGTTATAAAACATTTCCTTTGACTTGTCAAATTTTCCAGTCTTTGATTCCTTCCAATCAATATTTCTTCTATCATTCCTCTTATCATAGTTTAAAGAACTGGAACCCTTTCTGAAAAACCTTTTCCATTTCTTGAAGTTCTTGTGGACCATCTTCTTGAAGCTTTTAACCAATAGAGTAGCCATTTGTTCAATGTCTTAATTATTGTCATGATCACTAACAGTGTCTGATTCACTATCAGCGTTTGAGTCATCATCAGAGTTTGATGACTCAGTATCAGACTTTGCAATTATAGCTTTTTGTTTGGAGTGACCTTTTCTCCTAACTTTCTCATTTGGCTTCTCTTCAACTTTAACCAACCCAACATCCCCTAGGTATCTTAGGACGAAAAAGTAAAACTGAAAATTTTGTTTTCTTTGTCATTTATTATATTATTTTATTCATTGCTATTATTAAAATTTATTTTGATCTCCAAAAGTTAAGGAAGCTAAAATAAATATGATAATAAAAGCAAAATTTTTAAGTTATTACTTAGCAAAAAAAACATTTTTACGCGATGCATTGCAACATTTTTTACCATAAGAAAATGAAAGAGTCAATCCTAAAATACCCACCTAAACTTTAATAAATAAAGGCCTGATGTGGTTCCTGGGGAGGAAGCAAGAAGTTTCTAGTTATGACCTATATATATGATATCGTTTTAAAAAATAATTACATTTTATACAATCTTCATTATCACTATTCCCGTGTTCCTTTTTGGCAAACTAACATTCCAAAAATAAATGACGACACATGCAGGCGCATTTGTAGAGTGTCGGGCAGGGTAACAATTGTCCCCCGTTATTTTTTTAATTTTTTAAAAAGTCTGATATGTTTATTATGTAGCCCATTTTTAATAATTCTAAATTATTGAGAATATATTGACAAATTAATAAATTATTTAAAATAATATATAATAAATAATCTAGTTATTTAATAGTTATTTAATAAAATAATTAGTTATCAATATCATAATAGCTATTTAATAAGTATTACAAATTATCTATATATGAAAATTGGAAGTAGTCTGTTTTTATCATACGACACACCTACAAAAATAGAACAACATAAGAAACAACCTCTCTAGCCTATGTATACTGTCGTTTCGCCTCTCAACATAGATACAAGTATCTCTTACAGTATCAGTCTATCACTCGATTCACTCTATTAGATGTTGAAATGCATCATTTTCAGTCTATGAAAACTCGTAGGGGAAAAATATAAGTTTTACTTGACAATTTATTTAAATTTTTATTCGTGACCTTTTTTTGCAATTTGTGCCCCTATTTCCAAATTCCCTGAATCACCACTGGGCACATGCACATTATAGAACAGGGCTGAGCAAAACCGAACCATAACCGAAAAACTGAACCGAACCGTGCTAATTCGGTTCGGTCTATTCGGTCCGGACCGAATAGAATGAAAATAAAATTTGGTTCAGTCCGGTTCTTTAAAAAATATTTCGGTCCGGACCGAATAGACCAAATAGACCAAATTATAATTAATATAATTTTATATTATATACATTTTACATTTATCTTATAAATTATAATCATAATTTTTAATTTTTAATTATATTTCTACACTCTTAGTGCTCTATATATCACCTTAATTTAATTATATTTTAATTTTTATAATTTTTTATTTAAAATTATAATACAATTTTTATTTTTGAAAAAAATCGGTCCATTTAGTCCAAAACCGAACCGAACCGAATTATTCTGGTTCGGTCCGGTCCATATTACAATTTCGGTCCGATCCGATCCAAGAAAAATTGATAATTCGTTTTTGCGGTCTATTCGGTTCGGTCCGGTTTTGGACCGAACCGACCGAATGCTCAACCATACTATGGAACAGTATAAAAAAATAAAATGGACTGAAAAAAGACAAATATAAAGTGTACATGACTTAAAAGATAAAGTAAACTATCATATATCGGTATTTTTTTATAATAAAATTTAGCTAATCATAACTTAAGTTTAAGAAGTATACCACATGTCTGAACTTTTGGGACTTAACAGACCAATTTGGCAAAAAATATTCAGCAAAGTGGAATGATGTTCATCTAAGGAATCTGAATTACCGGTACTCCCGAGCACTGATATTCGCAATTATAGTCCTCTGGTGTGTACATCTGAATGGGAACCTGTAATTATATCTGTCATCATCCTTTGAATGTATTAAAGCAATTATTTAGGTAATTAGCAAAAAGCAATATAATTAGAAAACTTTCGGGTTTTATATCAAGTTTACCACTCATTACACAAAAATGTCGGGAAACTCCATGTTCTCTGTAAAAGCTCATTTCAACCACTTAACTAACTCATATATCACTCCGTTAATTTCAAGAATAAAAGTTAACGGAAGAAATAATAGAGTACGCAATAGTGGATGATGTGCATGCAATGTGGCTTTTATCAAAATGAAATAAATCATCAAATTTAATATCTCACTGCACACACATATATACACAATTATTTCTTTTTAGGATAGACATACACATAGATACATATTCATTAAAATAGTGTATTTGCCTATTATGTATATTCACATTTTTTCGAACTACATGTGCTTATTGTAATTGTAGTTAAGGTAGTTATGAGTATGTCAGGGGTTTATGAGGATCGTTATTTTGAGAAGTCAAAAGTGTAGGAGAGAGCTCCCTGAATAAATAGTGATTATAAATTCAAGGAATTTTTTTGTTAGGGATTAATGAAATTTACTAAAAGAGTGTATCCTTATTGGGGTTAAGAAGGCAGATGAAGACAAGAAGATTGACGTGGGCAGGGGAGGTGAAGAACTTCCTTAATCAATGCAGTGACCAAGAGATCCCTATTTGTGGTGAATTTTCACACAAGTAGATGCATGAAAAATATAAGTTTTATCCTTTATCTCAATAATGATATTAGATCAACAGAAATATCAGAACTTCACAAAAAAATTATAAATTATTAAGTGTCTATATGTTTGCATCTTTCATTAATCATTAGTAACGACATAAATATAATTACATTAATTCATATATATATATATATGTAATGCCATTTATATTTAAATTTATTTATTTTTATTTTAGCCCATGTGGAGAACACATTAGCAGCTTATGAGCATTTTGTTACATTTTCCAATAACTCATATTTAAGCGACTTAAATAGTTTAAATGAGCTCCCTTGGAGAACTATGAGTTACCTGAGACATTTTCTTGGAATGGGTGGCTAGTTTGATATTAAACTCAAAAACGTTCAATCAAGTCAATTTGAACATCCTTTTGGCCCCGTTACTACATTCCTTCCTGTAAATTCAGTGACCATACATGTGATGTGCAAAAAAGTACGAATATTTTCTTGTCTCTCAAAATCTGGGACTATATCGCTCTCCAATATAATGGCAAACCAAAAATGAGCAAACAAAATAATGAGTGAAATATTAATAAATCTGTGCATTTAAAGTTCACTAAAAAGATATGTAAAGAGGACGAATTAGAATGCTATTAGAATGTCATAGTCTGCTATGCGGAGGGGTTTCTGAGACATTACACGTATGCATCCCTAATTAATCTAAATGGCTTTACAAAAGAACTTGAATCACCAATAGTTTGAATGAATATTTTGCTACAAAATAATTTAATTACAGGTCAAGATGTTGTACAATACCTGAAACGAAATTGATGTTACTTGAAAGGTAAAGATACAAAAGTATTCACGACTACATGCGTGCTTCTTTCCTGGAAAGATTGTATGTATATATTTTCATCTACAAGCTCCAATACCTTGGAGTAGGAGGAAGATTGAGAATGCTACACACACTCTCCTTTTGGAAATAACATGCCATTTTTTTCAATCTAAATTTGAATGGTAAAGCAAACTCAATTGTAGTGACGAAAGCTCACAAAATATGTTGTTATATTCAATATTACGAAAAGAATATGTCAAGCATGGGGCTTGTGATTCAAATTTTACAAGATATTTCAGAAGTTGAGACTCCTCCATTTCCCTCGGCTCTTCGAGGATTTACAAATGACAATGAACATCATAGTATAGTTTACAAGACCTATACATACCACATTCTGCATCAAATTCATCCAGTAGCCAGACATATTGTATATGTAATTAGCTCTTCTATTTTAGTGGAGGAGGAGTAAAATACGAAAATTGGGTATATGATTCAAATTATATGTGAGTTAGGATTCCTCTTTCCCCTAGCCCTAATTACTCCTAGTATTACACATATAGTATATACAATCCCATACCATCACTATACATTTGTTTGGAAAAAGTTCATTGATCTATAAAACTGTAGATGCTCTATTTTAGAAAATTTAATACCAAACAATTTCTTCTTGGAAGATATACATACATCAATCAAACTAAAAGTGGTTAGAGATTAGATTATGGGTATTTAATTGATAGGAGATTAGATTGTGGGTAGCTAATAATTCATCCAAGATAAAAGAATTTAACGTAGTTCCTAACATTTGTTTTATAGCCACACTATATCTAAATTCTATAGCAATTAACAAAGTTCTCTTAGAAGTTAAGATAAGAACTGTAAAAGAATATCTTGAATCTGATCAAAGCATATACTTACCTGAAATTCAAATTCTAAAATGAGAATCTAATATACTGTCATGAATAATTTAAATATAGGTTCCACCAAAGATCTACATGTTAGGTCACACAACACTATAGAAGGGGGTTGAATATAGTGTTTATACAATCAAATCGATTTCAACAAAATTATGTAACAAAGATCAAGTATATTCAAATAAACCCTGTTACAATAGAACTGTTGTTCTCTCTCAGTGATGAACAATATCACTAAGAGCTGCTAGGTTATAATGTATAATATTCTCGATAATGATAACACATATAGTGTAAACCCTAAGCTGTGTTTATATAGTACACAGTTACAAGATATATTCTAATTGATATGGAATATAATTCTGTCTTCTAAAATATATCAATCAGATATCTTCTACAAGTCTTTTAGTCCTCTAACTCTTCATGCATATCTTCTTTTGTTTTAGTCCAGATCTTCTCCTGTAAATCAGCCGCATTCCTTATCTAAAGTCTTCCCGTACTTAAGTCCTGTTATACATCTTCTGACGACTTAAGTTCTGATATTAAGTTCTGACTTCAGTAAGTTTAGATTTCCAGTAAGTCCTGATATGTGATGTTGTTAAGTTCTGAAAACTAAACACAAATCAGATTAGACATGACATCTCAAATATATCTAACAATATCCCCCAACTTATAAATTATGAAAAATATACAAGTTAATAGATTTGATGATGTCAAAAACATTTAAGTACAAATGCAATGAGAGTTTATCTAAACAATTAACTACAACTTACAGTCCTTATAGCTTTTACCAATCTCACTGAGTCAATCTGAATCCAAAGTGATTCTTGACAAAGTTTGATATCAGCTTTTCTTCTTTATTCCTCAGGATTTGAGCTATTGTAGCTTTGACTTGCTTCAATTCTTCACCCTGACTTCCGATCCGGTATATTGCAGTCCTAAGTGCTGAGATATGGTTTCTTTCTAAACCATCACCAAGTCTGATTGTAATATCCCATATTTTCAATATTATTATTATAATTATTTGGAATTATTTATGTGATTTTATGTGAATTTTGGTAAATTATCTGATAAGTGGAATTGATGTTTGGGTGTTTAGATGTGACATTATTTGAATATTTGAATTTTTATATGTCCAGAATAAAATATAGATAATTGTGATATTTTTCTGGTAATTTCTGGAATGTTAGATGATTTTATAATGATTTATGGAATTATTAATTATTTTCTGAATAATTACCAAAATTATTTTATAAAGCCGGGAATCGTCCGACTTCAACCGTTTTTGCATTTTTACAACCCGAAACTCTTCCGAAAAAATCCTTCCTAACCTAATCTGGTAATTCCGGACAATTTCCGTGTTTTGACTTTTTCAATCTGGATTACGGTTTGACCCGTGCGCGGCCCGGCACAAGATGTTCGATACAATAGTTATTTCGGTAATCAATAAAACCCGTATTCTCGAAAGACGGGATATTTTTACGTTATTTTCGTATATAGTGTTTTATAAGAAGCCCGGTTTTGATGATTATCCAAAATTGGTATCAAATTGTATCGTTTTTATAGTTACTTAGCGGCTAAGTAATCTATTTTCGGATCCAATGTGTAAATGTGATTCTGAATTAATAAATAAATTATGTGCATGGGTTCTGTCAGCTGGAGATTATTTTTATTAATATTGTATTAATTACGTGAGAGTATTGGTGTTCGAGTATAATTTGTGTAATTAGTTGTGAAGCTGTGTTGTTTTGCTTTTGTATTTAAAGTTGATTTTATTTAGGATTTATTTCCATAAATACTTGGGTTATCCCTAAAATCATTTTTATGGCCTCATAATTTTATTTATTATTTTTAGGAGTTTATAAAATTTAGAAATCAATATTTTATTTATTAATTATCTTTAAATGATTTTCCGACTCCATTCAATTGTAAAATCAATATCTAAATTCGAGATGTTTCAAAAATTATGAAAATTTTATTTTATTAACTCTTAAATATTTCAAGAATTTTAAAACTATTCGACAATTTTCTGGTTTTTATTTACAGCCGCCTGTTCGTTAAATCATAAAACGCGGGTCTGATTTGCGTTTAAAAAAAATGATTTAGAAATTATGGAAACTTTATTTTGATAACCTCTAATTATTCCGAGATTCTAAAAATTATTTCCGAGAATCTTTAACTGATTTTACTCGTTAAACGCTCATTAAATTTTGAAATTTCGGTGTCCAAAGTCAGAACTATCGTAATAAAATACTAAAATAAAAAGGAAAAAAAGGGGGGCAGATTATTTAACCGGGTTCAACCCATTTTTCTTTCAGCTCTCCCGATCAATCCCTCCATCAATCTCTCTCGTTCTCTTCAATTTTCCTCTATTATCTCTCTTCCTCGCCTCTCAAATCTCTCTCTCTTTATTCTCCTTCCTCCTTCGGTTTTTGTTTTTCTTGTTGGTCTTCCTTCCCGGCGAGTCTGTTACCGCCTGAGTCCTGTTCCTCTAGCTCGTCTCCGGCGATTGCCTTGGCTTGATTTCTGTTTCTCGGTATATATTTATGTGCATACGAATATATGGGTATGTTGTGTGTATGTGAATCTTTGCGGTATATGATTTCCGGTTTGTTTTATATCCGGCCGTACTCGTTGCCGCCTGCTTCCGGTTGCCGCCGAATTTTCCAGCGTTGTGGCTGGTTGTGGGTCTTGTTGCAGTGCGTATGCGCGTGTCTCTGTGCTATCGAAATTCTGTTTTTGGCCTGCTTTGTTTTCCCGATTGTAAAATGGAATTATTTTATTAATTTTAATCATTTTCTGCAGGAAATAAATTGATTAATGATTCGTGAAATAAAATAAATTCGTGCGGGAAATTCTTAATAATCAATCGATGGAATTCGTGTTGGACGTCTATAATAAACGGAAACCCGTAAATTTTATCGTCGTCGGCGATGAGCTTCGGCGAGCCGACGGTGGACTATGATGATTCGATCTGAGTCCTACAATCTAAAACACAAAATACGAATAAAAAAATTGTAAAATACGATTTACAACATAAAAATACGGGTGATAATGATTGATAATTATATTTAATTAGTATCGGGGAATTTTTGAATTGACGTTGATACTGAAGTTGGTGGTTGGATTTTGGGATTGCGATTGATTGTGTTGTTGTGTTTTGACGTCGGGATGTTCGACGGGTAGGCCGATAAACAAAGGAGACGCCGCCCTATTTTTGGGAAATTAATTCCAAAAATACGGGAACGTAACCTATAATTATCGGAGACGTCGAGCGAGGATTTGTAATTTTACGAAACCTAATTATGTGTTGTTGGGACAAGATATTTTATAAACAAACCGTTCATCCGTTTAATACGAAACGAACGCCTCTAGACTCAGAAAAATATTCTGATTTCAATAAAAGTACTTTTGAGACCTAATTTCTTTTGTATTCAAGGACCATTTGATTTTTATATCATTCTGAGTCAATTTTTGATCGATAAATCATATTTTTGATCCGATTTCAGTTTTAAATGTACCGAGTCGACCCTTCTGAGGAACTGAGTCTTATGTGATATGAATTATATGATATATGAGTTATGTGCTTATGTGCTATGTGAATTATGTGCATATGTGGATCAAGAATCATGTAGGCTATCGTATGGGTAGACAATAGGCTTTTGACGCGTAGTTCGTCGAGTGGTTATCGATTAGACAATTAAAGTTCTATATTTTAATAATAGATGCGGAACATTCGAGTTGATCAGGACAAGATGTTGGATAAAGAGTGCGATGGAATGGAATTGGATAACTGGATTCTAGCAATCGCAGGAGCAGCATATCAGTCAAGTGTTGAAAAGAAGGACGGTGATGTTTTAAGACAGAATGTCAGAATAGATGCGTCTTTACGAGTGTGACTAACTGCTAAAACCCAAAGGCAAGTATTTTTATCATCACTTATTGTTCAAGTGATATTTATTTTTAATCGTATCATGCAAGTATTGCTTTTCCTATTCTCAGTTTAGAATCGATAAATGTTTTACATATCGCTGAATTAAATAATTTTGTTTATGCAAGTATTCTTCCACTATTCTATGTTCAGAGTAGCTAAGTGATTTTACTTATCCAATTATCGGATTTATAAATTTTGTGGATTTTGAGAAAGATGACGTTGTTTTGGTTTTGCTGCCCAAATTAATGGGCGAATAAAAGTTTTTAAGGGTGTCGAGTATTATGACCCCTCTCAATAAAACGTTTTAAGATTGGATGGTTGCGTAAGAGGCCGCGGCGGCGGTCCAGCCGAGAGTTAGGTATTATACAGGATATAATATTAATAGGCCGATATGTGCCTTGGGTGCCCCATTTGTTTAGTTTGATATGCTTAGGCATACCGGTGTTGCTCCGCGGCTGATCACCGGCGGCAACACACCGTCGTTCGAGGATTCTAATCTAAATTATTATATTACTTTTGACATCTTACAAGGAATGATTTATTAAGTATTTTGTTTTCGGATAAAAGATGAAATGTGGTTTTGATTCAGTTTCTTATTTTGAGAATACTTAGTTTGTTGTTAAATATCAAAGGTGTTATTGGTACAGATGATTGGTGTTGACTTCAGTATGGGAAGTTGTGAGCATCAAAGTTCGTAGTGATATCTAATTTGATATGATAACAAAATAAGTATTAATTTCAAGAGTTCGGTTTTGAGTAAAGTTTACGATTTAATCCAGAATCATTGTTTCATGTTAGAATTGTTTACGATATTTCCGTAAACACTGTTTTACGAGTTTTATTCTCGTCAAGATTCAAAGTATTGCTGAAGCATTTCGCTCAAAAATATCAAAATGGTTTTGAATACAATTAAGGAATCAATTCTGGGGTTCCTCAACTAAAATTTTATGATTCAACAATTATGATTTTAAATGTTCTGCTCTAATGCAGATGTAGGTTTTATATCAAAATGACCCTATATATGTTATAATTAACTTGCTGAGCATTTCTTTCGCTCATACTTGCCTGTTTTTAAATTTAACCTCCAGTGAGGATTAGCTTGCGCTGTTTAACTCCGTAATTTGAGGAAGCAAAGAAGAAGCTTTTGGAAGGTGGTTGGTCCAGGGTTTGCGGACTAGTGTAAGTTTTATGGTATAAATTGTTTATATTATATTATATTATAGTTGTGTATTTTATTTGGGCCTAGTATACTTCATTTCGAAGTTATACTAGTGGGTTTAATTGTGAGTTGGAACTTATTGAAAAGAGTTTTAAAAGAAAGTGAAAATTTATTGGTGGAATTTGGATACCTTGTTTCTAGAACTGTAACCTTAAAAGATCTTGGACTAGTTTTAGGGTCATTTATGATAATTATCTTCCGCTGGCATTTATTTATTGATTTAACAGGTTAATTTGAATTGAAGTTTTATAGTGACGACCAAATCCTCTGACCCCGGATTTGGGGGCGTTACACTGATCACCCTTGGATGAGAAGAATCTTCATTGTAGCACAGACATTTCTCTTTTAATATGACTTCAAGTTTAGAAGAATCCTTCTTCATTGGAATTTCACTTCCATCATCTTCAACTATGTTTGGAATGATTTATGTAACCCTTGAACCCGAAATTCTTGCTTTATCTCTTATGGTCTTCATAATGAAATTTGACCATCTCCTGGTAATCTCAGACTTTATCTCTAAAAGATAATGAAAGAATTGAAGTTCTTTCAGAGATTTTTTCAACACATCTGATTCTAACATTTGATATGTTCTTCCATCTTCAAGAAATAGAATCAGATATTCTTTGACATTATGTTTATCATGAGCATCCAGTACCACTTGAACAGATATAACCTTATCAAGGTATTTCTGTGTAACATCTTCAAGAGGTTTATCAGTCAATAAGAATGGATCTCTTGTAAGTACTTCAACTCATGTCTTGATCTTAGCTTCATCAGAACCTAGTCCAACTCTGTCTCTTGCTTCTATGGCTTTCAACCCAACAGTCATGAAATCAGATAACAATTGGCTTTTCTTTGGATCTGATGGTTTAACATTTTTCCATAGGAGTTTCTTCTTATCATCAACTTTCATTTTGTCTAAATCAACTTGAGCACTGTCAGAGGTTGATTTCTTGATGACTTGATCAGAATTTGTTGTTTCTTTTGTAGCTTGCTGTTTTTCACTCTGAACAACTTGAGCTTTGTCAGAGGTTGTCTTGGATTCTTCAGTTATCTTCCTTGTAACGCCCTCCAGACCCGGGGTATAAGTCTAGGGGTTACGAGCTAATCACCAAACCTGTACAAGCTTATTAATAAATAATAAAGAAATGAAACTAAACCCCTTAACAACTACCAGGACCTTTTTAGGTTGAAGTATGAAAACAAGAACCACTAACTACTTTTATTACAAACCAACATTCAAAATCTCACAAACTTTCTTTATTACAAACCATTGTCTAACTCATTTTAAACTAAGTTCAGCTTTTATTCAAACACACATACTATCTATCAACACTCCACCTGCTCGGGCAACTCAAAGCTTTCTTCCTGGATTGGGATCAACACCTTGGGTATAATAGGATCCCGAGGCTTGACCCGCTTCTTTACCACTCGTGTTCTGACGGGTTTCATATTCCTTCTTAACTGAAACAATAAGGTGAATAACAGCAAAAAGGGGTGAGCCAAAATTGCTCAACAAGTCTACAAAATATACACAATATTAAAGCAATATAACTGAATCTGTATCCCAGGTATATCTGCAAAGATATAACCTCATAAGAATCAAAAGAAGGCCATTGCTGGCGAATACAAACGAACTACACTGGACTCAAGTTCGCAGCTATACCCTGCTGATCAGCCAGGATACAGTGCAGATCTATATCTCACTATATAGATCCCATCGGGCACCCAGGCACTACGGCCCATCTCAAGGATCCGGTTATGTCCCGGTCCTTAGGATTAAGTAACCTTAATCCCCAAAAGTAATGTTATCCAGTCCCTGGAATAGCAACCGGAACAATCGGTATACTTTGATATATTCTAATGACTAGAATATATTAATAATTGTGAGTAATAATTGGAATATGAATAATAAATTCAAATGAAAAGAATAATTCAAGAATTGAACTGAGATATGAATAAAGGAGTTAAAGTAATGCAAATGTAATAAGAATCTGAAGAGAATATCACTATTCTAGAAAATAGAATAGAGGAGAAACTTGCCTTCTGTGCGACTTACTGCAATTAAATCACTTCCGTCTATTCCCTACTTGACCTGCCTTGCTGGCTTAGTTTCTATTAGCAAAATAGATTGATTAAGTCATTTTGTACTTCGGTTGCACCTTAAATCGACTTCATTTTGTTCCTACTATTTACCCATACGTTTATAACCAACTCAAATATTATATATAAACAAGTAAGACTGGATTAACCACATAATACACATAAGCACATAAGCACATAATCATTTTTATAGTTAAAATAATTTTTAGAATCGAAATCGATTCGCTGATTGCTCCGTTGATCACCTTCTGCTTCATTTCCCATTTTTCCGGAATTTTTTGAACTCGTCTCGGCACGCATTTCGACTGATAATCAAGCAATCAATAAAATCAACTAATTTCGAGAAGAAATTAGGTCTTCATATTATTTTTAGTGAAAAGAATTCATTTTTCTGAGTCAACATGCTTTCGTTTCGCTCAATTCGGACTAACGGTTGAATTATTATCAATTAAACACTGATAATTCAATTTATTATTCAATATAAATAATTATTGCTAATGTTTAAATCCCAAATTAATTTTTAAATAATTAGTTAAGAAAAATCAAAGTCAAAAATAATTTTTTTATAATTTTTGGAGTTAAAATGAAGAAGTTATGATTTATCGAAAATTATGTGACTAATTATCGAAATAATTAATCACTTTTTAAATATTTAATAAATAAATAACTAATAAATTATTAATAGATAATTATTTACTAATTTAAAATAATTAATCCCTAATTATTAGGATTAATCACAATTTATTGCAAATATTTACAACTCATCGTTATTTATTTGATTAGATCGATTATTTACAAATAATCAATCGATTTAATTAACTGATACGCTATTTATCGAATAACTATGAATTATTCGAATTATAAACCAACTCAACGATTAATCACTCGTATAAATACGAGCTACGCACTATTCTCGAATACTACCGAATTAATATATTATTATTGGAATTTAAACGATTCGTTAATAAATTAATTATCGGTATTTAATTATACGATACGAACAATTACTGCAATATTATTCGAATAACTAATGCTCGAATAATAATTCTCATTACCGAATCACTATTCGCAATATTAACTAATTAAATAATTAAATTCAAATTTATAAACTAATAAAATAATTCAGAAATTAATAATATTATTTTTCAGAATTTAAATCTAATATTTATTGGATTTTTAGAATTATTAAAAACTGATTTTTAATATACTAAAAATATAAATAACTAATTAATTAATCAGAAACACAAAAACAAAATTAGGGTTTGAGTTTTTTTAGGATCGAACCCGGGTCGTTTCCCGGGTCGAAACCGGGTCGACCTCGGGTCGGGAAGAACAGCGGCTACCCGGAAAAAACCCGACGCCGGCGGCTGATTTTCCGGCGATTCGAATCGACAACAAACCACGCGATGCTAGGCTGCTCTCTCTCTTCGTTTTTGTTCGATAATCAAGCCTACAGCCTTCCCTTGTTCTTCTCCTTCTTCGTTCGTCGGCAACACCACCAGAAAACGAAGAACAGCCGCTGCTAGCGGCGGTTTTCCGGCGACACCAACAACCAAACCAAACTCGACGAAACAGACATGTATCGACAGGGAATTTAACGATCTACACGCTTATGGCAACGAAAATATCTAACAATCAATCAAACAAGAACCCCTAATTCGAGTTTAAATCCGAAAATTACGAAATACAAATCAATACCTCTGTTGATGATTTTGACGTGATAATCTGATAGAACAGGCTTTGGGCTTCAAATCGGTTACTCACACTTCGATTTCTGACACCGGAATCACGATCAAATTGGCTTTGATCCGCAAGAACACTCAAGAACCCTAATTCCTTTTTCTGAATTTTCTGTTTATTTTCTGATTTTTTTATAATTAATTAATAGATAATTACTGAAAAATCAGATATTTATACTATGTAAAATAATACCCCTAAATAAAATTAAGGGGCTAAATACACTCCTAATAAAAATATTTGGCCCCAATTTTTATAATTTTTGGGTATTAATATTGAATTTTTAAATATCCAATAAATACAAAATTAATGCTAAAAATTCCCAAAAATTGTGAATATTACAAAAATGCAAAGAAAAATGGTATATGATAATTTCATGATCATATAAAAATAAAAATGTGATTTTTGTGGGGTTTTTGGTACCCGAAGGGGCCCGGAAAAGCCGTTTTTCGCGAAAAAGGTCAATTTGTAAAACGTCTAGGGGTTCAGAATAACGATATGGTATAGGGCATTTTTGGCAAAATAGGGCCAATGATTTTGTTTGAAATACGGGCTTTTAAAACATGGTTTTGAGCTGTATGGATTTTGATATAAGATATCTAACTTGTAATAAAACACTCCATATATATCCAAAACACGTTTGGATCAAAACAGATAACACGTAACACATAGCAGTTAAGGTTTTATGACTCAACATATTTAATCACATATAAATGACATATTAATACACATACTTTATTATAAATATGATATCATACAACGTAAATTTCCCGGTCGTTACATTCTCCCTCCCTTAATACGATTCTGTCCTCAAAATCTTCTACGAAAACAAATGAGGGTATTTCTCTAACATTTCACTTTCAAGCTGCCAGGTTGATTCTTCAACCACTGGGTTTCTCCACAATACTCACACTAAATATACAGACTTATTTCTCAACACTTTCTCTCGCCAATCTAAAATTCTTACCGGCTGCTCTACAAAAGACAAATATGGTTGGATATCTATCGGTTCATACTCTATTACATGCCTAGAATCAGGATTATATTGCTTAAGCATTGACACGTGAAACACATTGTGAATATGTTGCATATGAGGCGGTAACGCTAATTCGTATGCAAGCTTCCCTACTTTCTTCAAAATCTCAAATGGTCCGACATATCATGGCTTCAATTTACCCTTATTGCCAAATCTGGTCAATCCTTTCCATGGCGATATTTTAAGTAATATGTGTTCCCCTTCCTGATAGTCCATATCCGTCCTTGCCTGGTCTGCATATTTGCGTTGCCTGTTTTACGCTGCATCGAGTCGTTTCCGAATAAGTTCAATCTTTTCTTTCGTCTGCTGAATTAATTCTGGTCCCAAAATTTTATGTTCTCCAACTTCATCCCAATGCACTGGTGATCTGCATTTTCTCCCATATAGTGCTTCATACGGTGGCATTCCAATGCTGGCGTGATAGCTGTTATTATAAGAAAATTCCACTAGGGGTAGATGCTCCTCCCAACTGCCTTCAAAATCAATCGCACAAACTTGTAGCATGTCTTCAATCATTTGAATAGTTCTTTCACTTTGCCCGTCGGTTTGCGGATGATAAGCGGTACTCATGTTTAATTTTGTTCCAAGGCATTCTTGAAATTATCTCCCAAATCTTGAATTGAAACGAGGATCTCGATCAGACACGATAGATATTGGAACTCCATGTCGCATCACAATTTCCTTAAGATACATGTGCACTAATTTGTCGAGCGAAAATCTTTCATTAATTGGTAGAAAATGTGCCGACTTCGTAAGTCTGTCAATGATTACCCATATCGCATCATGATTTGCCCTAGTCCTCGGTAGTCTCACCACAAAATCCATCGCTAGATGTTCCCATTTCCATTCGGGAATGTCTAACGGTTGCAATAACCTGCTCGGACGTTGATGTTCCGCTTTAACTCGCGGGCATGTGTAGCATTTACTCACCCATTCTGCTATTTCCTTTTTCATATTCGGCCACCAAAAGTTTTCCTTCAAATCGCGATACATTTTTGTGCTTCCTGGATGAATGGAATACTTCGAATTGTGCGCATCCCGCATTATTTCTTCTTTTAATTCTGCCACGTTAGGGATCCAGATTCTCGATGCAAAGCGTAAAATTCCTTCATTATATTTCTGAGTTGTGATATCTTCTCCCGTTAAGTCATCATCTTGACTCATTACTTCATCTTGACAACGACGAATCTTTTCTAGCAACTCCGGTTGGAAAGTCATAGTGTAGATAGTTCCCTCAGATTCATTGGGAATACGAATCTCGATTTCCAATTTGTCGAATTCCTTGGCCAATTCTTCGCATGAAGTTAACCGATTCAATCTTTCTTTTCTGCTTAGCGCATCCGCTACAACATTTGCTTTTCCTGGATGATAACTGATTGTAACATCGTAATCTTTAATCAATTTCAGCCATTGACGTTGTCGCATGTTCAGTTCTTTTTGCGTAAAGATATACTTCAGACTTTTATGATCCGTGTAGATTTCGCATTTTTCACCGTAGAGATAATGTCTCCAAAGCTTCAATGCAAATACAATCGCTGCCAATTCCAGATCATGTGTAGGATATTTCTGCTCATGGGGTTTAAGTTGTCTCGAAGCATATGCAATGATATTACCGTGTTGCATCAATACACATCATAGCCCGCGATACGAAGCGTCACTGTAAATGATGAAATTTCCTTGCTCGTTTGGCAGTACAAGTACTGGTGCGGTCACCAACCGATTCTTTAACTCTTGAAAACTTTCTTCACACTTATCATTACATTCAAACTTTTCACTTTTTCGGGTTAAGTTGGTCAGCGGCGTTGCTATTTTTGCAAAATCTTTGACAAATCTTCGATAATATCCTGCCAATCCCAAGAAACTTCGAACTTCTGTCGGCGTCTTTGGTCTTTCCCAATTCAACACAACTTCAATCTTTCCTGGATCAACTTGGATGCCTTCTCTACCGATGATATGCCCTAGAAATTGTACTTCCCTTAACCAGAATTCACATTTTGAGAATTTTGCGTATAATTGCTCTTTCCTCAGAATTTCCAAAACTATCCTCAAGTGTTCTGCATGCTCTTCTTCTGTCTTGGAGTAAATTAAGATGTCATCGATGAATACAATCACGAACTTGTCCAAATATTTCTTGAATATCATGTTCATCAAATCCATGAATGCAGCTGGCGCGTTTGTCAAACCGAATGCCATTACAAGAAACTCGTAATACCCATATCTGGTACGAAATGCAGTCTTTGGAATATCTTCAGTTTTAATCTTCAATTGATGATAACCTGAGCGTAAATCTATCTTCGAAAACCATGCAGCTCCTTTTAGTTGGTCGAACAAATCGTCGATTCTCGGTAAATGATACTTGTTCTTGATAGTGAACTTATTCAATTCCCTATAGTCGATGCACAATCGCATGCTGCCATCCTTTTTCTTCACAAATAACACTAGTGCACCCCATGGGGATACACTAGGTCATATAATGCCTCGGTCTAGGAGATCTTGCAGTTGCGTTGACAATTCTTTCATTTCGACTGGAGCCATTCGATACGGAGCTTTCGAAACTGGTTCTGTACCTGGTGCTAGATCAATCGTGAACTCGATTTCTCGATCTGGCGGTAACCCTGGAAGCTCTTTTGGAAAGACGTCCGGAAATTCACATACAACTGGAATGTCTTCTATTCTAGGACTTCCTTTTTCAGTATCTAACACGTAAGCTATGTACGCCTCACATCCTTGTCGAAGCAATCGTTTGGTCTGCACTACAGTGAGAAATTTATTATGTTGTTTTTCGCCCTTGAATATTACCGTTGCATTTTCCGTAGTTCGTAATTCAACTTTCTTATTCGCGCAATCTATCTGAGCCATATGACATGCTAACCAATCCATTCCCAAAATGATATCGAATTCTCCTAGCTTAAAAGAAATTAAATCTACAGAAAAATGATATCCGGCTATTTCTACATCACACGCAAGACATACTCGATCTACCAGAACTTGGTCGTCATTCGCTAATTTTATAATTAACGTCTCGCCCAACCATTCAATTTCACAATGTAACTTATCAAGAAATTCTTCAGAAATAAAGGAACAGGTAGTTCCGGAATCAATTAATACTTTTGAATCTATGGAGTTCACCAAAAGTGTACCTGCAATCATACTTGGATTCTGTACTGCTTCTTTCATGGTCATGTTAAAAGTCCTTGCTCTGGGTTGATTTGGCGGCGGTGGCGGAGGTAATGCCAATATTTTCGGAATACTGGCTGCCATTGCTGGTCCTTTACAATTCCTAGCGATATGCCATCTCCTTCCGCATTGATAGCAAGTGATTTCTGCTATTTTTCCTATCGGACATTCGTTAGAGTAGTGTCCTTTCTGCTTGCATTTGAAACATGTCACCTCTGCTTTAATACATACGCCGGTATGCTTGCGTCCACAAGTTTTACAATATACGGCACTGAAACCTTAACAATTCCCTGCTGGTTGGAGACTTGGAAACGATTACCTGCTTTTTGTATACCCTGTCTTATCCTTTTGAAATTCAGATTTTCCCGGGCTTGAAATCCCGGCTTTCTGTTGAAACGGTCTTGGAAACTTCCCTGTCCTCTGTCTCGTTGAGACCTTTCACTTTCCCCTTCGATGATCAGAGCTTTCTGGACTACAGCAGTATATGTTGCTAATTCAAAAACTGCAACTTGTCCGCGTATCCATGGTCGTAATCCCTCTTGAAATCTCTGTACTCGTTTCCCTTCAGTGTCCACCTGTTCCGGAACAAACCTAGCCAACTCATTGAATTTGGCTTCATACTCTGTTACAGACATACTTCCCTGCTTCAGCTCTAAAAACTTTATCTGCATCTGATTCCTTACATAGCGAGGAAAATGCTTTTCTAAAAATAACTCTTTAAACGTATCCCAAGCAATAACATCTTCACCCTCTAAAGCCTTTTTAGATTCCCACCAATAATTTGCCTCTCCTTTCAACAAGTAACTAGCAAAATCAGTCTTCTGGTCCTCACCTACCTTCACTAGTACAAAAGCTTTCTCTATTTCCTTTAACCAGGTGGTAGCTTTAATAGGATCAGTAGACCCATCAAATTCTGGAGATTTAACTGACTGAAACTGCTTAAAAGTAACAATAGGTTGAGGCTCAGGATGAGGTGGTTGTTGTAACATTTGTTATTGTATCTGTTGTTGTTGATGCTGCATCTGCTGCTGCATCATTACCATCTGTTGTTGCATCAGATGGAACATTTGGTTCATGGTTTCATTAGTCTGGCCTTCAGAATTGTTGTTAGAGGTCTCAGCCCTAGTCTTTCTTTTTGGTACCATCTTCTTCTGATAATAAAACAGGTGATATTTATTTAACAGTTTAATAAACAATTGACAGTATGTAAGAAAAACAATTTATCCGGTATTAATAACATGATTTATATAAAGAAAATAGTTGCTGAATATAAAAATTAGAAATGTAAGCAGTTAAATAAAATGGTTATCCTTTTCTGGTTTTTTTTTTCAACAGGAATTATAGTATAAAAGACTGTAAAGCAGTAAAATAAAAGTAAATGCTGTAAAACTGGAAAGACTGAAATTTAAATAAAAGAAATTTGAAAAGTTCAGTTTATATATATGACACCAGCCTCAGGTGTAAATGCTTGATACAAAAAGTCTCGCTCCGCTGGAAGTCATCGGGGCTACAAGTCATATTACTACTACAGGTCAAAAACCTACTACAGGTTAAACTACTAGTACACACATACACACTACTCACTAGGTCATACTACGCTGCCTCTATGTACATCTATACTCTGAAGTCACTGTCTCATCTGTCCCTGACTCAGAACCCTGGTGGCACATGACTCAACTCCTCCTACAATGCCTCTAGCACTGTCTCGGTAAGTCCCAATGCTCTATGATATGCTGTCTCTGCACTAATATCCTGGTGTCTCAGATCTATAAGCTGTTGAGAACTAACTCGGTGAATCTGACGTAACCTCTCCCTCAGTATGTAATCTGATCGTAATGCTCAGACGGGACCATCTGCCTGCATCTCAAATAATCCAAGGATCTCTCTGCACTGGGTCTGCCATCGAACCCTCTCCTCTCTCTCCTCCTGAAAATGTTGATAAGTAACTGTATGATGCTCATTAAGATCCGTGCTAGAACCTCGAGAAGGTAACGGCCCACCGACTACTATCTCATTCATAAACTCCTGCTGTGGAAACTGATATACTCCAGGAAT
Source organism: Apium graveolens (assembly GCF_009905375.1). Taxonomy (NCBI): domain Eukaryota; kingdom Viridiplantae; phylum Streptophyta; class Magnoliopsida; order Apiales; family Apiaceae; genus Apium; species Apium graveolens. The sequence continues at coordinate 246,672,735 of NC_133648.1, read as the reverse complement.
AGGGGCATAAATAGCTAAAGGGGCAGGAAATAAGACTGGCTGCTCCATAGGTGCATACACTGGTGGCTCTGCCTCTGGCTCCATCTGTGGAATATCTGGAATCTCAGGCTGCGGTACTGGAATCTGCGGCTCTAAATCATCCCACTGTGGAAGATCAATTATATCAGGAACATCAAATATCGGAAACTCCAAAGGTGAAAAGTCAGGCATCTCTGGCTCAACATAAGGGAAATAATCAACAAAGTCTGGTACCTCTAGTGGAGGTGGTATCTCTGGTGCTGGTCCAAATGGTAATAGTGGAGGTGGTGGCAATGGAGGAAAAATCTGCACTGATGCTGGGGCTAGTACTGCTGCTGCTACTGGGTCTGACTCAGTCCGCTCTGACGAAGAAGCAATCTAATAATATACCAAAGAAAAGAAAAGGTCACTAAACAATTCTAAGATTTATATTTCCCTATTCTAATCTGACCTAAATCCTAACACTATTCTTCCTAATCTGACTATCCCTATCTTATGTGATCTCTCTATGCTATCTTAATCCTAATGTTCTTGTTTTCAGGGACCAAACCAAAAGCTGCCAAACTGTAACGCCCTCCAGACCCGGGGTGTAAGTATAGGGGTTACGAGCTAATCACCAAACCTGTACACGCTTATTAATAAATAATAAAGAAATGAAACTAAACCCCTTAACAACTACCAGGACCTTTTTAGGTTGAAGTATGAAAACAAGAACCACTAACTACTTTTATTACAAACCAACATTCAAAATCTCACAAACTTTCTTTATTACAAACCATTGTCTAACTCATTTTAAACTAAGTTCAGCTTTTATTCAAACACACATACTATCTATCAACACTCCACCTGCTCGGGTAACTCAAAGCTTTCTTCCTGTATTGGGATCAACACCTTGGGTATAAGAGGATCCCGAGGCTTGACCCGCTTCTTTACCACTCGTGTTCTGACGGGTTTCATATTCCTTCTTAACTGAAACAATAAGGTGAATAACAGCAAAAAGGGGTGAGCCAAAATTGCTCAACAAGTCTACAAAATATACACAATGTTAAAGCAATATAACTGAATCCGTATCCCAGGTATATCTGCAAAGATATAACCTCATAAGAATCAAAAGAAGGCCATTGCTGGCGAATACAAACGAACTACACTGGACTCAAGTTCGTAGCTATACCCTGCTGATCAGCCAGGATACAGTGCAGATCTATATCTCACTATATAGATCACATCGGGCACCCAGGCACTACGGCCCATCTCAAGGATCCGGTTATGTCCCGGTCCTTAGGACTAAGTAACCTTAATCCCCAAAAGTAATGTTATCCAGTCCCTGGAATAGCAACCGGAACAATCGGTATACTTTGATATATTCTAATCACCAGAATATATTAATAATTGTGAGTAATAATTGGAATATGAATAATAAATTCAAATGAAAAGAATAATTCAAGAATTGAACTGAGATATGAATAAAGGAGTTAAAGTAATGCAAATATAATAAGAATCTGAAGAGAATATCATTATTCTGGAAAATAGAATAGAGGAGAAACTTGCCTTCTGTGCGACTTACTGTAATTAAATCACTTCCGTCTATTCCCTACTTATCCTGCCTTGCTGGCTTAGTTTCTGTTAGCAAAATAGATTGATTAAGTCATTTTGTACTTCGGTTGCACCTTAAATCGACTTCATTTTGTTCCTACTATTTACCCATACGTTTATAACCAACTCGAATATTACATATAAACAAGTAAGACTCGATTAACCACATAATACACATAAGCACATAAGCACATAATCGTTTTTATAGTTAAAATAATTTTTAGAATCGAAATCGATTCGCTGATTGCTCCGTTGATCAACTTCTGCTTCATTTCCCATTTTTCCGGAATTTTTCGAACTCATCTCGACACGCATTTTGACTGATAATCAAGAAATCATTAAAATCAACTAATTTCGAGAAGAAATTAGGTCTTCATATTATTTTTAGTGAAAAGAATTCATTTTTCTGAGTCAACAGGCTTTCGTTTCGCTCAATTCGGACTAATGGTTGAATTATTATCAATTAAACACTGATAATTCAATTTATTATTCAATATAAATAATTATTGCTAATTTTTAAATCCCAAAATAATTTTTAAATAATTAGTTAAGAAAAATCAAAGTCAAAAATAATTTTTTTATAATTTTTGGAGTTAAAATGAAGAAGTTATGATTTATCGAAAATTACGTGACTAATTATCGAAATAATTAATCACTTTTTAAATATTTAATAAATAAATAAGTAATAAATAATTAATAGATAATTATTTACTAATTTAAAATAATTAATCCCTAATTATTAGGATTAATCACAATTTATTGCAAATATTTACAACTCATCGTTATTTATTTGATTAGATCGATTATTTACAAATAATCAATCGATTTAATTAACTGATACGCTATTTATCGAATAACTATGAATTATTCAAATTATAAACCAACTCAACGATTAATCACTCGTATAAATACGAGCTACGCACTATTCTTGAATACTACCGAATTAATATATTATTATTGGAATTTAAACGATTCGTTAATCAATTAATTATCGGTATTTAATTATACGATACGAACAATTACTGCAATATTATTCGAATAACTAACGCTCGAATAATAATTCTCATTACCGAATCACTATTCGTAATATTAACTAATTAAATAATTAAATTTGAATTTATAAACTAATAAATTAATTCAGAAATTAATATTATTATTTTTCAGAATTTAAATCTAATATTTATTGGATTTTTAGAATTATTAAAAACTGATTTTTAATATACTAAAAATATAAATAAATAATTAATTAATCAGAAACACAAAAACAAAATTAGGGTTTGGGTTTTTTTAGGATTGAACCGGGTCGTTTCCCGGGTCTAAACCGGGTCGACCTCGGGTCGGGAAGAACAGCGGCTACCCGGAAAAAACCCGACGCCGGCGGCTGATTTTCCGGCGATTCGAATCGACAACAAACCACGCGATGCTAGGCTACTCTCTCTCTTCGTTTTTGTTCGATAATCAAGCCTACAGCCTTCCCTTGTTCTTCTCCTTCTTCGTTCGTCGGCAACACCACCAGAAAACGAAGAACAGCCGCTGCTAGCGGCGGTTTTCCGGCGACACCAACAACCAAACCAAACTCGACGAAACAGACATGTATCGACAGGAAATTTAACGATCTACACGCTTATGGCAACGAAAACATCTAACAATCAATCAAACAAGAACCCTAATTCGAGTTTAAATCCGAAAATTACGAAATACAAATCAATACCTCTGTTGATGATTTTGACGTGATAATCTGATAGAACAGGCTTTGGGCTTCAAATCGGTTACTCACACTTCGATTTCTGACACCGGAATCACGATCAAATTGGCTTTGATCAGCAAGAACACTCAAGAACCCTAATTCCTTTTTCTGAATTTTTAGTTTATTTTCTGATTTTTTTATAATTAATTAATAGATAATTACTGAAAAATCAGATATTTATACTATGTAAAATAATATCCTTAAATAAAATTAAGGGGCTAAATACACTCCTAATAAAAATATTTGGCCCCAATTTTTATAATTTTTGGGTATTAATATTGAATTTTTAAATATCCAATAAATACAAAATTAATGCTAAAAATTCCCAAAAATTGTGAATATTACAAAAATGCAAAGAAAAATGATATATGATAATTTCATGATCATATAAAAATAAAAATGTGATTTTTGTGGGGTTTTTGGTACCCGAAGGGGCCCGGAAAAGCCGTTTTTCGTGATAAAGGTCAATTTGTAAAACGTCTAGGGGTTCAGAATAACGATATGGTATAGGGCATTTTTGGCAAAATAGGGCCAATGATTTTGTTTGAAATACGGGCTTTTAAAACATGGTTTTGAGCTGTATGGGTTTTGATATAAGATATCTAACTTGCAATAAAACACTCCATATATATCCAAAACACGTTTGGATCAAAACAGATAACACGTAACACATAGCAGTTAAGGTTTAATGACTCAACACATTTAATCACATATAAATGACATATTAATACACATATTTTATTATAAATATGATATCATACAACGTAAATTTCTCGGTCGTTACATTCCTTCTTTTTAGAATTTGAACAGTTTCATCTTCAACAGGAGTATCATCATAAACTTGAATCATTTTGCACACAGGTTTCATCAGGATTTGAGGAATCTTCATCTCCTATGGCTTTGTTGGTTCATCAACTTTTCATTTCCCTTTATCTTTGGAATCAATCTCAAGTTGTGATCTTGTTTTGGGCTTTGAAGCCTCGGAATTTGACTTTTCCTTGATCACAATGCCTTTTACCTTAGGCCTTGGAGGTTTCTTTGCATCAGAAGCTTTAGACTTTAGATTTGTCTTCTCAGCTGCAAATCTAGCTTCTTCCTCCTTGAGATTCTCTAAATCCATTCCAGGATTATGCTTGAGAAATAGTCTTCTAGCAATCTCTTCATCAAGTGTCTGAATTTTAGGATCTTTGTAGTAGACAGTAGTCTGTTTTCCTTTGAGCTTTAGAGTTTACAAAAACTTCTGAGAGTCTTTACTTCCACCTTGAATCAGAACATCAGAACTTGATATCAGATTTTGATTATCAGAACTTACTATCAGAGCTTGAGCATTTACAACATCAGAATTTATCTTCATTTGAGTAGAAGATTTGCTAGCATCAGAAATTAGTTTCCTTGAAGAAACTTTGCTGCTTTTCCCTTGACCTTGACCCATGCCCTTGCTAGGGTTTCCCTGGTCATCACCTTTATCATCTTTCTTCTTCAGTATTTGAGTAGGTGAGCATTTGGTCTTAACTACCTTCTCCCCCTTTGTGGCATCATCTGGTAGTAGGAGAGAGAGAAGAAGTTCTACTGAAGATTAAATTTCATTCAGTTGAGCTTGTTAAGAGGCTTGATTCTGCAGGACCTCAGTAATTTGAGCACGTTGCTGTTCTTGAACCTACTCAATAGCTTCAACTTTCTCATGTATAGGTCTAATAAGTCTTGACTTGTCTAATTTGAGAGTCATATATATCTTTTCAGCTGATTCCAGAAGTTTATAAACCTTGGCATGAGTTTGAGAGTGTAGACCTTGAAGGTTTTTAGTACTTAGAGCTGTGACTTTGAGTTGGTGCTTGAAATCAAAATTTGTCATCAGCTCATCAGCCTTGCCAATATGATCTGTCAGAACTTTGGAGCTTGGAATGAAATCAGTTGCATTCCACTTCTTGGTTCACTCCACCCCTCTGTGAGTTTCTTCCCAAGGAACATGAGCAGCTTGTTCAACAAATTTTTCAATCAGTGCCTCCTTTTCAAGAATGGGAGCTGGAGTATTATTTGGAGCTGACTCTCCAGAACTTGCAGAAAACTCATCATCTTCTGACAGTACTAAACTATGTGTCATTGAAGGTGATTCTGCAACAACTTCATCCAAATTATGATCATCAGAATTTATCTTCAGAATGGGAGTTGTTGGTATCTCATCCTGTAAGATAGGAGAAGTAGCAATAGTTGGCTGAGCTGCAGTAGGAGCTTCTAGATAGAGCACAGTTAGAATAATCAGCCTGTGAAGGTCAATTTTAGGACTTAATCCTGAATCTTCAAATGTAACGTTGTCTGTAATAGGAGAGCCAGTAGGTGTAATTACTGTATCTGGAACAGCATTTTCAGCCTGAGTTGGAGGTGGCAAAGATTCAATTACTATTGTCTTTGAGATCAGAGATTCCTGATCCCCTTCCTCAGCTTCATAAGTATCCTCAGATGGAGGTTGAGCCATATGCCTTCTTGCTCTCTGTTTCTTTGATCTCCTTAATAGAGAAGGAGTTGCCTGAGCAGCATCAGAACTTGAAGTTCTTTTTCTCTTCAAAATATCAGAATTTTCAGCTTCAGTTTCTTTCTGAGAAGTTTCCTTTTCAGCTGCTATAGACACATGTTCTGATGCATGAACCTGGACTTGCTCCTCTTCATTATCAGATTCATCCCTAAGAATCATCCTTCTTCTCCTTGGTGGAGATTTAGGAACTGATTTTGCTCTTTTAGGCCTGGAGGATGAAGTTCTGATGGTAGGTACTGATGGTTGAGATTGAGATGACTGAGATGGCTGGAAATATGTTCTGATGGTTGGTTGAGTTGGTTGAGGTTGAGAATTGGTAGGTGGTTGATTGGTTGTAGGTGTTGATGGAGGTTGGGATGGTTGCATCATGATATATAGCAGCATAGGTGTCTGGATCAGAGTTTAGTAAGACTTGTTTGACTGACTGTGGAATTTGAAGGGGTCTTAGTACAGCCTTCTTATTATCAGTAGATAATAAGTCAGTGAAAGCCCTTTTAGCAAGTTTAAAGGGTTCAATCAACTCACTAGCTAGTTGGGCCTTATCAGAACTACGGAAACTGTAAATAAGTTGGCAAAATCTAGCAAAATATACAGTGTTTCTGTCCTCTTACATCATATCCCTAATAAATCCTAGCACAACACTAGCATAATCAAAATGAGTTTGATTAATGAGAGCATACCCGATTTGCTGACTCAGGATTGGGATTACATCAAAATTGGAGCACTTGTTGGCAAAAGCTTTAGTAATACAGTCAAAGAAGAAACTCCATTCCCTCCTGATGTGAGGTCTCTTCAATTGTCCCAGCTTTTCCAAAGACTTCTCATAACCCAGGTTGGCCATCATCTGTTGAAGAGCTGGTTCCCCAACTTGTGAACTGTAAACACAGTTTTCTGGAAGATGTAAAGTTTATCAAACAGTAGCCAAAGTCACCACATGTTCATCCTCCCCTGTTGTAAAGATAATACTTGGGGTCCCATTTGCACCACCATCATCATATACACCACTCCTCCAAAACTCCAGCGTTTGAGTTCCTGAGAGTGCTTCTGGTTGGGTCAAAGCAAACTCAATCTCACTGTTAGCAAGAAAGTCCTGAATAAAGTAAAGATTTGATAGAGCTTCATCCTTGCTAAGAATAGCCATGTATTTGTTGGGAACAAACTTGGCTCCATTGAAAATGATATCCTTTGGTGCCATTTCTGTGAGAAATAAGTGAGAAAATGGTGTGTACACAAGATGTTTGATAAAATGCCTGTTAGAAAATAGCTTCATAGAATATTAGAGAAAGAGAGAGAATAAGAGAGATTATAGAATAAGAAAAGTAGGTAAAAGATTGTAAAATCTTTTAACTCCCATATATATACTCTCTCCACTCAACAGTTCATGTTGGAAGTAAAACAGACATTTTATACATGTCAGCCAGTAAATAGTTAAAGCAGTAGTTGGTGGGCACGAGAAATAAGAAGTAATTATTGTGCACATGCAGTTGTCAAGGTAAACACTTTTCCCACTAACCAAATAATTATGACTGTTTTTATCTCGCTTAATTATTTTTATGATAAATATGACCATTACAGTAAAACCACAAATAAGTCAAGTAAATAAATAATGCCACGTAAGCATCAGAGTTTCCATCAGGATTTGCATCAGAACTTGACTGTTATCAGAATTTAACTGTCATCAGAACATGGCTTCTGTACTCAAAAAGTGAATGTCTGTTTCTGTGATTCTTCATACAAATACTGACTGGTTTCTTCAGAGTTTAATCATCAGAACTTTCATCAGAACTTGTCCTTAGAATTTATGCAAATAATACTAAACTGTTTGTCAAAAACAACTTAATCACCACAGTAATTTTCATCATTTATATGGAGTGAGAGTGTGTGCATTTGCAAATGATCAGATAAAGATTAAATTCAGATAAACTTCATTATATCTTAGAAATAAGGCATAACTAAGAAAAGTGCTTAAAATCTGTCTTTAATTTTAAAGTCTACTATAGAATAAATTTATGCAAGAGTCCACCTCAACTGTTTGTGCTCATTTTATGCATCTTTTGACATTCTTTTTACAGTGGCTTCTCAGTGTAAGTGAGTCACAACTGCTATCAGATTTATGCTATTATCAGAGTATTTCTCCAATAATCAGAGAATGTGAAAAGTCACCAAGAAAAATTTATTTGCTTTTCTAATGCATATAACTTAATACCAGCAATGCATTTGGGTCTTCCCTTTTACATATTTACTCTAGATCTCAAAGGAGTACCTGATTTTGATTTTCTTTTCTTTTCTTCAGATAAGTGAGGCTTATCAAGCATGTAGTTCATCCTTAAGATTTACTGACATCAGAATTTGACAGATAAAAAGCAAAAATCTAATTTGTGACTTATTAATAAGATACACAAAGTAAATTTGACTAAGCTCAAAATCAGAATTTGTTTGTGTTAATGAATTTCTACATAAACAACTAATTCAAGCATGGGATTTCTAGTATGTTAAAGACTACTAGGTCAGCATCTAGCATAGTAATCCTTATTGGATTGAATAGTTACAGAACATTCAAAACACTATCAGAGTATATAGAATCACATCAGATAATAAACAGTATTTAATATATAACAATTTAAGCACAAATTACATAGAGATAAGACAATCTGTAAATACTGATCATAAAGTCTGATGCATGAGAACAGAAACTAAGCAGATTTTGAGAAAGAACCTGAAATCATTCCAAGTTCATTTACTAGTCTTGTAAAAGTAGCTTCACATAGTGGTTTTGTGAAGATATCTGCTAGTTGTTGATCTGATGGAACAAAATGCAATTCCACTATACCTTATATCACATGTTCCCTTATAAAATGGTACCTAATATTGATGTGCTTTGTCATTGAGTGTTGAACTGGATTACCTGTCATAGCAATAGCAGTTTGATTATCACAGTAAATAGGTATTTTAGAAAATTCTAACCCATAGTCCAGTAACTGATTCTTCATCCAAAAATCTGTGCATAACAGCTTCCTACAGCAATATATTCTGCTTCTGCAATTGATGTGGAAATTGATTTATGTTTCTTGCTAAACCAAGAAACCAATCTGCCTCCAAGAAATTGGCAGCTTCCAGTAGTATTTTTCCTGTCTATTTTGCATCCTGCAAAATCTGCATCTGAGTAACCTATTAGCTTAAAATCTGATTCTCTAGGATACCACAATCCTAGATCAGCTGTACCCTTGAGGTACTTGAAAATTCTTTTCACAGCTATTAGATGAGGTTCTCTTGGATCAGCCTGAAATCTTGCACAAAGACAGGTAGCATACATGATATCAGGTCTACTTGCAGTTAAATAGAGTAAAGAGCCAATCATACCTCTATAGTTAGTAATATCTACTAATGCTCTAGTATCTTTATCTAACTTGGTTGCAGTGACCATGGGAGTGGATGAAGTTTAACAGTCTTGCATTCCAAATTTCTTCAGTAAATTTCTGGTATACTTGGATTGATTTATGAAGTACCTTCTTCATTTTGCTTGACTTGAAATCCCAGAAAATAGCTAAGTTCTCCCATCATACTCATTTAATATCTTGACTGCATAAGCTTTGCAAACCTTTCACAGAGTTTGGCATATGTAGAACCAAATATGACATCATCAACACATATATGTACCAAAAGTAAGTCCTTTCCATGGTTGAGGTAGAACAGTGTTTTATCAATTGTGCCTCTGTTAAATCCACTTTCTAGAAGGAATTGAGTTAAAGTCTCATACCATGCTCTTGGAGCTTGCTTAAGGCCATAAAGTGCTTTACCAAGTCTGTAGACATGATTAGGAAATTTTGGATCTACAAATCCTGGAGGTTGTTCAATATATACCTCTTCTTTTAATTCTCCATTGAGAAAAGCACTTTTCACATCCATTTGAAAGACTTTGAACTTCTTATGAGCAGCATAAGCCAAAAAGATTCTTATGGCTTCCAATCTAGCAATTGGTGCAAATGTTTCATCATAATCAATACCCTCTTGTTGAGAGTAGCCTTTAGCAACCAGCCTTGCTTTATTTCTTATAATTATGCCATCACTGTCAGTTTTGTTTCTGAACACCCACTTTGTGCCAACAATTGATCTGTTCTTTGGTCTTGGCACCAGGGTCCAGACTTTATTTCTTTCAAATTCATTTAACTCTTCATGCATTGCTTGCACCCAATCAACATCCTGAAGAGCTTCTTCCACTTTCTTTGGTTCAGTCTGAGATAGAAAGGAATGATAGAGACATTCATTTGATGTAGCAGTTCTAGTTCTGACACCTGCTTCAGGATCTCCAATTATTAAGTCAGGTGTATGAGATTTGGTCCACTTCCTTGCAGATGAAAGTTGATTTCTAGAATTGGATCCTCCCCCATGATCCATGCTGTCTCCATCAGCATTTTATAATGTTCCCCCTATAGTTATGCTCTCTGAGACTTCAGAATTTGAGTTAGATCCTTCAGGACTTGAAGAATCAGAGTTTTCAGAATTATCAGAATTTGGCTCATCAAAACTTGATGAATCAGAACTTGAAGAGCCAGTGACTGGTTCTGATGCTTCTTGAGAATCTTGAGTTGTGGTAGGATATTCAGCTTGCTCCCCTTGAACAGGTGTATTTTCCCTTGGAGTAGTTACCACAGTTTTAATGACATCATAATTTAACCCGTCAGAACTTACAGGATCAGAATTTAAGCCATCAGAATTTACAGAATTAGAATTTAAATCTTCATTTTCAAATTTTAGCGGATCATGATCATTAAAATCTTCAAGTCCAGTAATCTTTATATCATCAAAAGATACATTGATAGATTCCATGACAACCCTTGTTCTTAAATTGTAGACTCCGACGGCTTTTGTGGAAAGTGGATATCCAACAAAAATTCCTTCATCAGCTTTTAGATCAAATTTTGACAGCTGTTCAGGATGAGTCTTAAGAACAAAACACTTACATCCAAATACATGAAAGTATTTCAGATTTGGCTTCTTTTTCTTCACCATCTCATATGGTATTTTTCCATGCTTGTTTATGAGTGTTGCATTCTGTGTAAAACAAGCAGTCTGCACAGCTTCAGCCCAAAAGTAGGTTGGCAGCTTTGCTTCATCAAGCATAGTTCGTGCAGCTTCAATGAGAGTCCTGTTCTTTCTTTCTACAACTCCATTTTGCTGTGGAGTTCCAGGTGCAGAAAATTCCTGCTTAATTCCATGCTCTTTGCATAACTCTTCCATGATTGAATTCTTGAACTCAGTGTAATTATCACTTCCTATTATTTTAACAAAATCTTTGACCAACTTATCCAGCTGTCTGACATGATAAGTTAGAATAGATGCAGTTTCATTCTTCTTGTGCAAGAAATACACCCAAGGGTATCTTGTGAACTCATCCACTATAACCATAGCATATTTCTTCTTTGCAATGGACATGACATTGATTGGACCAAATAGATCAACATGCAGTAAGTGATAAGGCTCAATAATTGAGGATTCAGTTTTACTCTTGAATGAAGATTTTCTTTGTTTTGCCTTTTGACATGAATCACAAAGATCATCAGGAGCAAATACTGATTTTGGAAGTCCTCTCATAGGATCTTTCTTTACTAGCTCATTTATGTTGTTGAAATTTAAAAGAGAGAGTCTCTTGTGCCAATTCCAGCTTTCTTCAATTGATGCTCTACTCAACAGACATATTGCAGAACCATCAGAGTTTGTTGAAAGTCTGGCTTCATAAATGTTACCATGCCTGTAACCTTTCAGAACTACTTTGCATGTAGAATAACTTACAACTTCACAGTGTTCTTCAAAGAAATCCACATGATAACCTTTGTCACAGATTTGACTCACACTTAGCAGATTGTGTTTAAGACCTGAGACAAGAGCTACTGTTTCAATGATGACATTCCCAAGATTGATATTGCCATATCCAAGAGTTTTTCCCATGTTGTCATCTCCATAAGAAACTCCTGGGCCAGCTTTCTCCATAAAGTCTGATAGCAGGGCTTTATTTCCAGTCATATGTCCTGAACATCCACTATCCAGAACTAGGATGTTTTTCCAGTTGCCCTGCAATCACGAAGACCACTATTGGTTAGTTTTAAGGACCCGTACTTGCTTGGATCCTTTGGCCTTTTTAAGTTTGTTAGCATTTGCAGCGGATTTAATTTCAGAGTTTATGCTAACATGCTGTTTATCAGACTTTATATCAGAATTTGCATCAGAATTTATACTAGAAGGAAATACACTAACTTTCTTCAAAGAAGGTTTTATTTGATAATAATCATTGTACAAACTATAATATTCCTTACAAGTATAAATGGAATGCCATAAACTACTACAATGAAAACAAGGATTTTGTGGTTTAAACTTAACAGACTGACTCTTAACTCCTGATTTAGGAGGTAAAGAGTTTATATCTTTATTTTTCCTGCAAAAAGAAGCAAGATGATTAGAGTTTCCACAGTTATAACATGTCTTTCTAGGAGCCTTAGGAACAGGTATATAATTGTTGCTTTTATTCACACCTTCCTTTCCATTCCTATTTTTCCTAGCTTCCTTTACCTTGTTCACATTTCTAATCTCTTTTAGCTTATGCTTAAGTTGCTTCTTAGTCATTAAGTCTATGTTTACTTCAGCTGGTTTATCCTGTTTTAATTTGTCAGAAGTTGACTTTTCTTTTACTTTTGTCTTAGAATCTTTCATCTTTTCAGATGCAGACATTACAGTTTTTGCTACAAATTTAACAGGATTTACCTTTGGCTTAGCAGTCTGTTTAACAACAATTGGCTCAATTTGCACAGTTCCTTTCTCACTTTTATCATCTCCATAACCTAAGCCCTCTTTCTAGTTTCCACTACTTAGTAAATTCTGAGTTGCTCTGCCAGAGTTAGTCCAAGTTCTGATGATCTCTCTTTCCTTTTTTAAATCAGTTTTTAGAGATTCATTTAATTTTAGCACTTCATCTCTAACATACAAAGCCTCATCTCTTTATTTCTTAGTTTGATGAAGAAAAACTAACTCCTTTTCTAAATAGTTATTTTTGTTTTTAAGAGCAAGACTTTCAGATGTTAATCTTTCACATGTTAAAGTCTGATCTCTAAAACTAATGAACATAGTTTTAAGGTATAATCTCAACTGAGTAATATCATCAATATGAAAAGCAAAGGTTGTTTGAGGTACCTTCTATTCAGCAGTGTCAGTACTGCTATCAGCATTTGCCATCAAGGCATAGTTCACCTCATCTTCAGAATCTGAAGTGTCTGTGCAGCTCTTCTTCTTTATGACAAGTGCCTTGCCTTTATCACTTTTTCCTTTCTTGCAATCAGGAGATATGTGGCCTCTTTCACCATAATTGTAGTATTTGATATTTGAGTTATCTCCTCTGTCAGACTTTCCTCCTTTGCCTTCAGACTTTCTGAACCCTTTCTTATCAGAACTTCCACCTTTCCTGGAAAAATTCTTGCCCTTTCTGAATTTCTTGTAGGCTATCTTTGTGATACCCTTCACCATAAGAGCACACAGTTGCATCATCTCTGCATCAACATCAACTTCAGATAAACTTTCAGTTTCTGAATCATCATCATCAGAATTTGATGACTCTGAATCAGACTTTATGATGATAGCCTTTCCTTTGCCCTTCTTTAAGACAATAACTTTAGGAGACTCCTCCTCAGCTTTAAGAGCAACTTCCTTGACTTTCTTCCATGCCTCTTGCTCCTTTGATCCATCTCAAGTTCATAAGTCTTGAGCATACCATAAATTTCATCAAGAGTAGTTTCAGTAAGGTCATAGTTGTCTCTTATGGTAGTAGACTTCAAATCCCAATTTTCAGGAAGAGCTAAAAGGAATTTTAGATTTGAATCTTCAAGATCATATTCCTTGTCCACCAGTGACAGATCATTCAAGAGTTTGACAAACCTGTCATATAGATCAGTTAATGACTCATCAGCTTTTGTGTCAAAGTGCTCATACTCTTGAGTGAGTATAGTCCTCCTGTTCTTTTTTATTACATCAGTTCCCCGGCATCTTGTCTCCAAAGCATCCCATATCTCCTTTACAGTCTTGCATCCAATTACCATATTTGACATGACATTATCAATTGCACTATGCAACAAATGCCTTACCCTTGCATCCTTGGCAATAGATGAGATATCTTCAGGTGTGTATTCACTTCTCTCTTTTGGTATGGTCTTTGCTGGTTAATCAGCAACTGCAACAGAGAGCTTGGTAGTCTTATATGGTCCTTCATTAATTCTGTCAAGGTATTCTGGATCTGTAGCTTCAGAAACATAGCCATCTTTACTTTCCATATGGGATACTCAGAAGGTCTCAGTATGGGAACCCTAATAGTTTCATATCGACTGTGGGTTTGAGTGTTTTGAGTTTCTTGAGTTTTGGTGGGCTTAGTTGGGGTTTGTGTTTCTTCAAACATGATTGTTTGGATCTTTATTGTATGTATATTAACAGAAAGGCTCTGATACCACTTGTTAGGTCACACAACACTATAGAAGGGGGTTGAATATAGTGTTTATACAATCAAATCGATTTCAACACAATTATGTAACAGAGATCAAGTATAATCAAATAAACCATGTTACAATAGAACTGTTGTTCTCTCTCAGTGATGAACAATATCACTAAGAGCTGCTAGGTTACAATATATAATCTTTTCGATAATGATAACATATATAGTGTAAACCCTAAGCTGTGTTTATATAGTACACAGTGACAAGATATATTCTAATTGATATGGAATATAATTTTGTCTTCTAAAATATATCAATCAGATATCTTCTACAAGCCTTTTAGTCCTCTAACTCTTAATGCATATCTTCTTTTGTTTTAGTCCAGATCTTCTCCTGTAAATCAGCCGCATTCCTTATCTGAAGTCTTCCTGCACTTAAGTTCTGATATACATCTTCTGACGACTTAAGTTCTGATATTAAGTTCAGACTTCAGTAAGTTCTGATTTCCAGTAAGTCCTGATATGTCATGTTGTTAAGTTCTGAAAACTAAACACAAATCAAATTAGACATGACATCTCAAATATATCTAACACTACATACATATAAAATTCCGTAAATATATGAAATAGAAATGGAGATTGAGTTTGAGTTTAAAATACAAGAAATAAGATTATGAATGTCTTCTAAAAAAGAGATGCACAAAGCATAAATATATTCAAACTAGGATTCAAGCCTGTATAGTGAAGATAGCCAAAATAAGAAAATATAAATATTATTGTACAACAAGTCTAATAAAGTAGATAAATTATAGTACAAAGAACATGATATACATAGAAGAGTTTGAGCAAAAATGCATCATTAACTTGGAATTAGCACAAAAAAGTAGCCGGATCAGAAAAATAACACAAAAAGAAAAGAAAGTATTGGAAAAGATCATGTAGTCAACTTATACGCCCTCCGAAAACATTTATACATGTTGTAACGCCCCCAAATCCGGGGTCAGATGATTTGGTCGTCACTATGAAACCTCAATCTAAAATAACTTGTTTAATCAATAAATAAATGTCATCAACTGAATATAGCATATGTGACCCCAAAATACACCATGATCTTTTCAGGTTATAGTTCTAAAAACAAGAAATCCATATTTCCACAAATACATTTTCACTTTCTTTTAAAACTCTTTTCAACAAATTCCAACTCAATACTAAACCTGCTAGTATAACTTCGAAAAGAAGTATACTAGGCCTAAATACACGATAATACAACTATTATATATGTACAAAATGCTTTACTCAATAGAACTTACACTATAATACAACTATTATATATATAATGCTTTACTCAATAGAACTTACACTAGTCCGAAGCCATGGACCTTCCCAGAAGCTTCTTCCTTTGCTTTTCTCGAAGTACGCAGCTAAACAACGCAAGTCAATCCTCACTGGAAGGTTAAATTTAAAAATAGGCAATTATGAGCAAAAGAAATGCTCAACAAGTTCATTATAACATGTATATGGTCTTTTGATATAAAAATCGACATCTACAATAAAGCATAACATTTAAAATCATAATTACCGAATCAGAAAATTTAGATAGGAATCTCAGAATTGGTTCATCATTTGTATTCAAAATCCTTTTTGATATTTATGAGCGAAAATGATTCAGCAATACTTTGAATCTTGACGAGAATGAAACTCGTAAAATAATGTTTACGGAGATATCGTAAACAACAACATGAAACATTGATTATGGACTGAATCATAAACTTTATAACCAATTTACACAAAACCCCAATCATGATATCAATACTCATTTTGATGTCATATCAAATTAGATATCAATACTAACTTAGATGCTCACAACATACCAGTACTGAAGTATTGAACTCAATATTAATCATATATATCAATACCACTTTTGATATTAACAGCAAATTAAGTATCGACGTCAATAAGAAAGTGAATCAAAACTGCATTTCACCTTTTATTCATAATAAAAACACTTGATAAATCATTTATTATATGATTATAAAAAAACAATATAATAATTTAGATTGGAATCTTTCACCGACGGACGTACTATCACATGATGATCAGCCCGTGTGATAGCATTGGATCATAATTCGTAGAAACATGTCCCACAACACGAGTACTCAAATAAAAAGGCAATATATATGTCTGTGGCATAAGTTGTATTATAAATATTTCATATAATACATGGCCCTCCACTGGACGGTCCGCCCCAGTCAATTACGCATTCATCCAATCTTAAAACCTTTTATTGAAAGGGGTCATAATAATCGACACCCTTATAAATTTTATTCCCCCTTTCACTTGGCAGGAATACTCGCAACAAAACCATTTTATTCACAAAGTATAAAACATTTATAAACCCGGCATTTGGATAAGTAAAAACACTTACTATTCTGAACGTAGAATAGTAGAAGAGTACTTGCATAATTAGAAGCAATCAGTTTGATAGGTAAAGCATTTAACTATTCCGAAATTAGAATAGTTTAGAGAAACTTACATAAAAGGGTTCAAAATAAACATCACTTGAACGATAAGTGAAGATAGGGATACTTGGCTTTGGTTTACGGCAGTTAGTCACACTCGTAACATCACAATTATCTCAGTATGACATCTCATGACCTCGCTGTCTTTCTATTTCGACAATTCACGGATATGCTGCTCCTACGACTGCTACAAGCCAAATATCCAATACCATTCCATTTCATTCTTTCCAATGTCTGGTCCTGGTCAACTCGAATGATCCACATCTATAATTAAAAGATACATCTTAATCTTGTACATAATACTTACTCAACGAATTACGCGTCAAAACCCTATCGTCTACCCATACGATAACCCACACATAAAAAAAAAGTCAAACACAAGACTTTTGACCCACGTACGCACGTAATTCACATAATATATAAATACATAACTCGTATGCATGTTTTAAATTATATGAACACTAACGATGTATTTATATAACAAACTTATTCATATCCAATAAATGGATAGGAAATCTACCAAAAATTCGGCAGCATTTCCTCTATTTATCGAACTATCCACCTGTTTCCAATTTTAATCAACAACCCAATATATAGTAAAAAAAATCAGCCTTGACTTGCTGTAAACACATAGGAAATTCTGCTTTGACTTGCGGTATATATAAAAGAAAATCTGCCTTGACTTGCAGTAAACACATAAGAAAATATGCCTTGACTTGCAGTAAACACATAAGAAAATATGTCTTGACTTGCAGTAAACACATAAGAAAATATTTCAGAAATATTATTAAATCACCTCAACTTAATCACATTATATTAACCACTTATCAAGTAGAGTCTCACATATAATCACCTGACAATTAAGTGCACCTAACCAAGTGTTTAATAACATTATACACCCACATTTAATCGTAGAAATGCAAGTAAACAAATATCCAACTTCATTCTCAAGTATTCATGTCCATATACAGGATCAATAAAAACAAATAATCAAGTATTTATGATCATATACAGGAAGTACAATTGAGTGTAAACAATCATTGGACTATATATATTATCGCTTAACACATTGGCTTATGTACTAGCTCAACTAGCAAACATTAGCACTCACGACTTTATTTAAAACCCAAGCATACCTAAACATGAATGCCATCTCTAAATGCTTAATCCAAACTCAGT
Source organism: Apium graveolens (assembly GCF_009905375.1). Taxonomy (NCBI): domain Eukaryota; kingdom Viridiplantae; phylum Streptophyta; class Magnoliopsida; order Apiales; family Apiaceae; genus Apium; species Apium graveolens. The sequence goes on along the minus strand of NC_133648.1, from coordinate 246,654,682 downwards.
ACTCAGCAAATACTAATCGAACATTAATTAAAACATCATTATATTTCAATAAATCATACCGCATCTTTATACTCATAACAAATAGAAATTTTCAGTGTATATGGATAAAAATATTCAAAAAGTCAAATTATATGTATACATCTAATCTAACCAAAATTTAAATTCTTTAATCCTCGTTTAATCTAAATATATACAATCAACCAAAGATAAACTCATAATATGCACTAATAACAAAAGAAAGCCAGAGCAAATAGTTCAAACAATCCTCACTCCATGATTTTTAATAAATTGATTTTTTTTGTTTCTATATGAAATTTTTATGAGACACTCCTAAACATTATTCAAGTCTACTATAAAAAAATTCAAAAGCAAATTCCATGTTTAAGGCAGTAAAACAGGGCCGGCAAGTCAGGAATCTGAATCTGTCCTGCACAACCAGCCCTACGCTAAGATTTTTAATAAATAGAAAAATTGGTCTGCTTGTATAAAATTTTAATGACATATTACAGATCCTAACATCTAACTCCAATAAAAATTTCAGAAGCAAAGCTCGAGTTTAAGTTATCAAAACAGGGCCTGGAACAAGACATATAAACCTGCCCATAATTTTATACGCATCTTGCACTAAAATATATATATCTTTTAGCTCGTTAAATGAAACTTTGAAATTCTTTTTCGTACTTGATATAGAGTTCAAGGAGAACATTATTACATAAATATTAATCATATAAATTGATTCAATGAGCCCAGAATTGTGCTAAAAAACAGACCAGCAGGAATCTAAAATTTCAGCTTGATTTTGTATAATTCCAAATATTTAATCCGCTGCTTTTACTCTTAAAATACCATTCTAAAAAAATATACACAATCATCACACTCGTACACATATTATTAATTCAAAATATTTGATATCTGATCATATACTCTTGTTAATACAAGTACACAACTCATCTAATTATACTACAAGTTAGCGTTGTAATTGCAAAACAAATTCAAATATCAACCAAGCGCATATATACAAACCAGTATACACATATATGTATATACATGCAGCACATGAAAACACACATATATATACGCAATCAAACACAGAAAAATTCTCGGGAAGAAGAGAGATACACGAATCGAACCTAAAATCGAAGAAAGTAACATGATTCGATGGTGATTGTGTTCTAGCGCAAGAGAGATAAGAGAGAGAATCCGAGAGAGACAAGGAGGATCTGAGAGATTGATTGTGAAAAGCAAGAAGAACAGGGCCGGCTGGTTTTTGATTATAAAGCCCAGGGGCATTTTTGTCCTTTCGCAATTAAAAAATGAATTTTTACTTATATAATTTAAATATTGGAAATCCTGAAAACGAACTTGAAAGATATAAACCTGCTCTGAAATATTTCGTTATAGTTTGAATTTTATTTTTAAAATATATAATATGAAATTACATTTCTTCCCATATTTTTAAAATAATTTTTGAGCGTACGGTTTATTTTATACGAATTTTACAAGATATTGCTCAAAAATAGAAATAAAGCTCATTAAACCAATTTAAAATACTCTAACCTCAAAATAAATTCAACTATCATTTTTAAAGGTCTCTAAGGTTAGTTTATAGGTAATAAAACAAGTTTCACGATTCAATCATATACCGATGATTTAATAAAAATATTTAAAAATCCATTAAACCCCGTTTTTCACACAATAAATCATTTATATATATATATATATATATTGACCACAAAGGCACTCATTTATGAATCAAATAACACATAATCACATCTCTCAATTAATAAAATCTCATACTCACCAGTTTTCTATTTAATCCTTTATTTATAATTCCTTTTGTATAATCACTTATCACACTTCAAACCTTATACTGACTCGCCAAACTGGAATAATTTATTTTTATACATTTACTCACTAACTCATATAAATATCATAAAATTCAAATAACTCATATAATATTATTCACTTAACACGTAACAAAATAGTCATTATATACTATTTTTGAATATTTTCATAATTCACCAGCTACTAGGGATGGCAATCAGGTCGGATCAGGTATTGCAGAATCCATATCCAAACCCGAAAATTTTATCCATACCCGACCCGAACCCGAAAAATACCCGAAAATGAATACCTTAACCCGATCCATCGGATTTCGGATCGGATTCGGGTATACCCGAAACCCGAAATTTTTTGAATTGGATATTCATACCCGAACCCAAAACCCGAACCTGAAATCTGAAAATTTGTATAATTATTGATATTGCAAGTGCTTGGGATCGAACATGCGACTTGTAGAGAAAGAGTTTTAACGTGTCATCTTCAACCACTACACCACATCATTAATTGTGTTATTATATGTATAACTAATATTTAAAAACTCAACTCAATTGATACCCAGTTTTTTAGATTTATTACTAAAAGATGTTTTGTTAACCTTATAAACTTTATTACCCGTTTAAATGATTGAATAATTATACTTAACTAAACTTCATAATTAGTTAATTTTTAAAATAATTATAAAAATATATGTTCTAAAAATTATATATTAATATGTATAATATATATTATTAATATATATATATATATATTTATAATATTATAATGTGTAATATATAAAATTCTAATATTATATATATAATTAATATATATATAATAATTCGGGGTTTTTTCAGATTTCGGTTTTGGATCAGGTTCGGATAGAGTTTCGGATTTCGGATCGGGTTTCGGATCGGTATACCTAATATCCAAATCCAAATCCAAAAATTTTCGGGTTTAAATATTAAATCCATATCCAAATCCAAATCCAAAAAATCGGGTTCGGTAAATCCAAAATTTCGGGTATCCGTCGGATCAGATTATTTTGTCATCCCTACCAGCTACGAGGAATAATCTAAATAAAATCGAATATATTTTTGAAAATAGTAAAAGTAATTAAATACTCTCACAACAATGACAGGGATCGATACCACAATTATCACTTAACACATTAATCATTTAAATACACGAATTCATCAAAGAGGAATAAAATATCCACAATTTTATTCTCTCCCAATTTGAAACAATCACATAAAATCATCCAAATATTAATAATATTAACTCCTAAAAATTACTGGATATCACATATACAGACTTAACCAACAGTGCTATATATCTCTATATTAAATCCAATTTCACAATTCAAACAATATTCCCGATTTTCCAAACTCTGTTTAATAATCGCGAATTCGGACTCATACATACGAGCATCATATACAAATAATTCTCGGGATTAATTCTTTGCAATCAGTAAAAATAATGGTGGACAGACGTTGATAAGCCGCAAGGATGCAGGCCCATTTGGGCATATACACAAGACGAGCACATCAACAACACAAGTATGCCTATACACACAAACCCAAACAAATAATCACAATCGATATAATCTACTGGTTGAACTCTTACCGATTATGTCGCTTCCAATCTGACCCTTCATCCCTACCGCTAAATTGACGGGCGCCAAGCACTAAGCCCACAAGCTCCAAAGAGTCGAGGCTACAAATGACAAGGGTTCCGATAAACCAACCAAAAACGTACCAGTTATTTTTGTTAGGGTGGGAAATCTTGTCTTTTTACATATAATAAAATGACTCACTATTTTAGAAAGCATTAAAATGTCTCATGACTCAATTATTAACACTTAGGACTAAGCGCGTAAACTAATAAGAGTGTAAAAAATTTTAAAACTAATAAAAAACTAACATTCTCTATTAGAAGATAATAACAAATGAAGTACACTCAGAAAGATATCATGTAAAAATTAAATTTCCCAAATGAGGGTGTAAAAATGAATGTTGTCTAATTTCATAATACTTTCAGCACTAATTTTCTTATTTTACAAATATACTTAATACAAGTAATGAAATGCACTACATTTAATATATTATTTATATTATATCAAATTTTAGTATTATTTTTTCCGTGTTACTGCTCGACAAACCCAATTCATTTTTGTAAAACTCGAACATTTTAGCCAAGATATTCATCGAGTACACATAATTGAACTTATTCACGAGATAATTTTTCTTTAATCGAATAAAACATGATTTGAGTCTAACTCGGGTCAAACTTGTATCTACTCGGATTAAATAGTAAGAAGTCTAAAAATAAATAGAAAGTAAGAAAAATATTGAACCAACACAATTACCTAATTATTTAAGAGTCTTACAAAATTTATTTACTTATCTCGCTGTGTAATTTATATATGTCCAATTTTGTATAACATTAACATTTTTACCTCCGTAATAAATTATAATTAATATTTTTTCAGTTATGTAGGAGTATATATATATTAATGATAAGAATAAGAGTAATGCATATTGTTTCGATTAGTTTCATCTTTAAAAGTAATATATAATTTTTTATATGATACATATCTATAATAAGGGTATCTCCAATCACATCTTTATATGCCACATTACTTCATTTCTTACTCTATATATGAAGTTACGGGGCTCCAACGATGAATTACCCTATCTTTATAAATAAAGAAAAGCATCATGCAACTTCAAATTTAGAGTTACATTGTAGATATAAAGATATTCATTTTATAATAAACCCTCTCACATGTTTCCCTATCATGCAGACCCAACTCTCTGTGTAATTTATAATTATTTAATTATTGTACATAGTGATTAAGTAGATTTAAGTAAAATTTAAAGGAATGATTGGGCATGAAATGGTAATATAAGTTAAAAAAAGGTGAAATCTGAAGATAAAGTTATTTTAAAATAGAGCATTGCTTGGAGATGACCTAATGAATTAGATTTTTAAAGTTAAAAATTTTAATATATTTGATTTTTTAGATACAAGTGCTCATTCTAAGTACTCCCAAATTAAAACGAATACTTTTGACTCGACAATCACACAAGTCAAACTCAATAAAACAGAATTATGATTTTTTGAAAATAAATCCAAAAAAAGTATAAAAAATATTTAATTTTATAAAATATATTTTAAAACATAATTGATTTATGTGTGTGTCTAACTACAAAATTTATATTGCAACTGTTATGGATTAAAAACTAAAGTATATTAATTGTTGTATTTATTACTAGGGTTCGTGAGCTTCGAGACTCGATTTGGCTGCTCTTGTGTCTCTTGACTCGATTTGCCTTAACAAGATGCCTACATACCTTGCTGATTTCCAAGGATCAAGTCAAAAAACGTAGTTCTGATTTGTGGGGTGAGACCCCTTATATAGATATTGAAAGTCCTTGAATTGGACTAGAGTTAGGAGACTTGGTGGGCAAGTCTCTGAATTAAAATGAACTTTGGAGTCCTAAGAGGTAGGAAACTGATTTCTTATCCCATGAGGTTCCTTGGAGGCCAATCTTCAAGGAATTATAATCCTAACTGGACTTTATTTATCAGCTGATTTATCCCTTATTAATTAATTACAAAATTAATATTCAGGGTTATGGGCCCTTTTTAATGGGCCTAGCTGTCAGCCCAATTCTGATATAATTAATGCAATATCAATTACGCAATCAAGGTTTATTTTATTCCCTATCATTTTCCCCCCAACTTCTGGGAAATTGTAAAAAGATTTCGCAGAAGTTAAGTTCATTCGTTCCCTTACAGGGTATCGTTTTTACGTAAAGTGTGGAGCGACCTACACATTTACAACAATTTGCCTTTGTACATGACTTCAGAGATTTTTTAGAATCTCCCTATCACTTTCTTTTACCTTTATTCCCATTATTTAGGAGTTATCATATTCTCCAGGAATTTTCCCTTAATTTCTGGGAATTTTCCTTAATTTCCAGGAATTATCCCTTAATTTCCAGGAATTATCCCTTAATTTCTGGGATTTTCCTTAATTTTCAGGAATTTCCAGTAATTTCTCATAATTTATGGATATTATTCCTTAATTTTCAGGAATTTTCCCTTAATTCTGGGATTTTTCCTTAATTTCCAGGAATTTTCCCTTAATTCTGGGATTTTTACGTAATTTCTGCAATTTTTCATGAATTTTTTCAGGAATTTTCCCCACTTTTTTCTTTTCTTTTCTTTCTTTCTCTTCTCTCTCTTTTTTTTATATATAATTCGACCAGGAATCCCATTCGACCAGGATCCTGGTCGAATTATCCCCCATCATGTTTTGGGCGAAGGCTCATTCGAGCAGGATGTTTCGACTAGGATTCCTGGCCGAATTTCGGTCAGGATTTTTCCTATATTATTGTTATTTTTTAAAAAAAAAATTGACCCTGATTTTGACCGAATTACCCCTCCATTTTATCCTGGTCGAAGTCATTTTTTAGCAGAATTATTCGATTAGGAGCCTGGGTTAATTTTTGGTCGACAACTTTTTTTGGGTCAGGATTTTTTGATTAGAATCCTGACCAATTTCAGTCAAGATCTTTCTTACTGAACCAATTTATGACCGAATAAAGGGGCCCCTATTTCTTGGTCGTGGAGATTTTCGACCAGAAAGGTTCGACCAGGAACATAGTATAAATCCTGATCGAATTAGGTCAGGAATTTTTATAATAACGTTTATATATTAAATGATTTTATCTTCTTGGGCCCATGATTTTTCTAGGCTTTTTTATTTGGGCTCTCTCTTAGCTAAATGGGCCTTTATTTTGCATGGCTTCAATTTTTGGGTCATTCAAATATTTGGGCCCTTATCTGGGCTTGATATTCTTTTTCAGGCCCAAAAGAATTTTCTTTAATCATTTTGAGCTCACATACATAAAATCTGGGCCCATAACTTGGGCTGGATTTTACTTTCAATTTGAAGTTGGGCCCATGACTTAGGCCTGGAGGAGTAGTTTTGTCGGGTTAAGGTTGGAGAATGGGGACTGGGGCACCCTCTTCATATCTTCCTTCGGGAAGGTTAGCGATGGTAGCCTCAAATCCATTGACCTAACCCCCGAGAAGACTATTATCTATAATGAACTCATTCAGGATGATGGTGCCACTCCCAGCTGGACTCTATTAGAGGGGTTTTCCCTTATCCAAGTGGGGCTCTCCTCAGTTTCTCTTCAGGGTATTTTTCTTCCCTTTTTTTTTACTTTCTTTCATGCATTATTGACGCCACTTATTTTTGTTTCTCCTTTATCTTTGCAGCTGCTAAGGAAATCAATGAGGATAATGTGCCTGTCGTTGAAGAAACTGCGAGGATGAAGAAGGCTCGGCTGGCGGGATTGAACACCCGGGGGAAGGCTATGGAGCCTAGATTCTTAAGAAAGCACAAGGAGCCTATGGTGGAGGCTTCTTCTGGGGGAACTGAAACCCCAAATGTTCCTGTTTCTGTTGCAGCTCCCACTTCTGTTGCCACTGGTGCCTTCCAGCCTATTTGGGGATTCCGTCGTGGGGACACTATGGTTGGATGCACAAAGCATGCGTGGGATTGGTCCTACCATGGTGTGACCCCCAAGGACTTCACCGATATTATGGTTTCCCCAGACTTGGAGAGGGTGAAGCTCATGGGTGCTCAGTCCTTGGCCTCGGTATGACCCTTTCTTAAAATTTTACTCTCTTTTTACTTGTAGTGTTCACTTGTCTTATATCTTTGCTTTATTGTTTCATTTCAGTCTAATGCTTATTTCCAAGCTGCTGTGAGGCAAGCTAAATCGTGGAAGAGGGCCTCGGACAAGGCTGATAATGCCCTTAGGAAGCAGCATAGGAAGTACGCTTCTTTGGAGAGGAAGTTGAAGCGCAGGGAGGAGGAGCTTGGATAATCTAATGCTGAGCTGGTCGTGTTGAGGGCTGAGAAGGACAGGGCAATCGATAATTATTTAGACTCAGAGGAGTTCACTCAGTCTATGAGGGTGAGGGACGACTTAGTGTTCCCTGGGTTTTTTAGGATTGGCTGGGACACGGCCCTTGGAACCGTGAACGAGGTTTGTCCTGATATTAACCCAGCGGACTATGTCTGCCCTAAAGACGAGACTTTACTACAAAGGTTTCGTACCCGAGTGGTCATCTCGGATCGTACCCCTTAGGACCCACTTCTTCCTCCTCCCGAGTCATCTTCTCTGCCTTCTACAAATGATCATAGCTCTTCTTCCTCCGGGACCACTGAGACATCCAACGAGAGTGGCGGAGATGATGACATGGATGCTGAGGACACCTCTGCCCTTAGAGCTTTTTTAGCCCTGTCTGGCTTATTTATTTTACTTTGTCTTTGAGACTATCTTTATTCTTCAGACTTTGTATCGCATATTTGAACCTGTCTTGTTTATCAAACTTTATGATTTTACCTCATGCACTTAGTTCACTTGTCATGCCATAGGGATTTTAAACATATTTCGGAAACTTTTTAAATTTCATAAACTTTTGGGACTCATCCCTTACACAAGTCTTAATAAACTTTAAAGAGTAGCCTTACAAAACTAAAATATGAAATCCTAAGCAAGCAAAAGTTCAAGGTTCTTTTCAACCTGCTTATCATCTTGACAAGTGAGAATTGTGCTCAATCATTTTACACATAGTAAACCTTCAGGTTCTGTGCGTGCCAGGTTCTTGGGACTTCAAAACCATCCATAGTTTCTGTTAGGTAATGAATCACACACAGAGGGGGAGTGGTGAATGTGTTTTTCTGATTTTAGGCTTTTCTTGAAAGATAATGGTTGAACAAAGTAAATTAAATCTTGTATAGAAAGGTGTTCATGCAGAAATTAAACTTGCATAAAATAAAGAACACAGATCTTCAAAACTCACTTAATTTTTGTATTAAAAATTAAGATGCTTTGCTACAAAATTTCTAAGCTCTTCTAAGTTAAAGAGCTCAGCTTCTTCTCGAGAGTGTTACAAGAATTTTTATCTAATTTGTTGCTTCTAACTAGAGGACCAGTGTTAACTTTATAGCTCAGTTAACTGCAGGTTTACACAGTGGATAATAAACATGCTATTAGCTTTTCTAAACTGTCACTTGTCATTTCTATTTATAGAAAAGCAAATCTTCCATTTCTGGCTTAGCATATCTTTAGCATCCCGTGTTTACTTTAATCTTCCTCTGTCAGTTAATCTTTGCCATTGATCTTGCACACTCTTCAACCTGCTTTTTGTAGACTTATCAATCCAGCTGTTGGATTGTTTGTTGATTGTTTATCTTGGATATTAAACTGATTTGCAATTCTGTACTTTGAGACTGTACTTCGAGATCTCCAGTTTGATTCATTTGAACCCTTGATATCTCGATAAATATAAAGGCTTATCGAGATGTCTAGTACTCCATAATGAGTTTGGCTTGTAGAGGTCTTTAGCTCATCAATATCTCTAGTCTTCATAACTTCACTTGACTTGTAGATGTCTCTGAGTTCTCGAATGGATATAGACTTCTCGATAACTCTGAGTTCTTTAGTGAAGGAATGACTTGTCGATATCTTTTTGATTTCTCGAGTAACTTTCCTGACTTCTCTACTCCCGGTGGATATTGCTTATCCGTTGAGTAGATATTGCGCATCTGTCAAGTAGATGTATAGCTTATCCGTCGAGTAGATATTGCTCATCCATCGAGTAAATGTTATTCATCCATCGAGTGGATATATATAGCTCATCCGTCGAGTAGAAATTGCTTATCCGTCGGTACTCTCTGGAGTTTGAATGACTTCTCGATAAGTCAGTCTGGAGTTCTGGAATAACTTCTCTATAATATTAAATCTGTGACTTGTAGAGATCTTGACTTAGAATATTTTTCTCCAAACAGATTTATTCAACTCCAAGCTTCTTCAAAATTCTTCTGAGGCATGATCTTCTTGATCTTCTTCCAGATAGAATCCTTAGGATTGATACTATTTTAGGAAAAAGACTCAAGTCTGCTCCTTTGTATTTTTACAGACTTTAAGTGTTATAAGTACTGAATACAAATTTAGATAACAATACAACTTACTTAGGGTTGACAAGTTATCTTAGTCTTGTTAAAGTACATGCATGTCTTTTACAATAATCTCCCCCAATTTGTAAGAAGATTGCTTCACACAAATTAATGCCTGTTAAGAAGACTAACCCCAAGTTTAAAACTGATGGAAGATAAGATTAAAACATAAAGCTTGATAAAATTACAACTTGTACAATATAAGATTCACCAAGTTCCAGGATTATAGGAATCAGGTAAAGACGGTTTTTACATCTACTTCATCTCTAATTTTATCCTTCAAGTGATCAAGAATTTCAAGTTCTTCTATGATGAGTGTTCCACTTAGAGCTTCCACAAGTTTTTTCCTTGCTGCCTTAGAGTACCCTTGGTTCTGATACTCTAACCTGAATCTTGAGAATTCACCAACTTTAATGTTTAGAAATCTACCATCTTTAGAAATTCTGCTCAATCCTTTTGCTTTCAACTCTTCTAATCTTTTTATAAAAAAAATCTATTTCTTCATCATATTTCCTTCTTCTTTCTTCAGCTTCAGCCTTATCTCTTTTCTTTGTTTCCTCCCTTTCAATCAACCATTCAGCCAAAGATGATCTCCAAGTCCTTGTAACAGTGTCCTTACCTTTTAACAAACTTAGCACTCTCTTAATTTTTGCAGGAGTCGAAGAATCCATTAAGTTTTTATTTAGAAGAGTGAATGTACCATCCTTAAAATAGACTTTAACTTCTCTCAGTGATACAACCCAGACTTTGACAATTTCCTCAGCTGAATTTTGGAAATGATCTTCATCTGTGATGCGCCAATTTAGAGGTAGAAAGTCAGATTCTTTGAAGCAATTACAGATGGCCCTTTCAGCGACTTCCACGTCCTTTACAGGATTGACTTTCTTAGGCTTTCTTCCCACAAATTTGAGATTGAATTTTAGTGAAGGTTTGGCTAAAGGTAGGGTTGTTATTTTCTAGAAGTTTGTGAGGATTGAGGTGATTGGAATTTTTTGGAAGGAGTTGGTAGTTTGTCTGTAAAGAAATCTTGGCTTAGGCATTTGGGAAGATTTGATTTAGAGATAGTTGATGTTGTGAGTTGAGCTAAGGTGTGAGGTGGTTGTGTTTGGATATTTAGGGTTGTTTGAGTTTTTGAGTTATCATGAGGTTTTCTGCTCTTCCTTTCCCCTTTTCTCCTCGTGTCTTCATCTTTCTTGTCATCCTCCTTCTTCTCTCCACCCCTACTTCCAGATGGCTTAGTAGACTAACTTAAATTTAAGCCAGAAGAATTTTGATCATCTTTCTTCTGCTCATCATCATCCAAATCATCTTTGTTGATTTTTGTTTTGGGCAAGTTTGCTTCTGCATTATCCAGATATTTTCTCAACAATTTTATCATCTCCTCATTTTCAACAGTCTTATTCCTTTTTACTTTCAGCTCAGTTTTAAGAGTCATGATGAGCCTTTTGTTTGCCATGACACACTGTTTAAGAACTTGAAAATGTTTGAAATGTTTGGTAGTAGAACAAATGTATGTCACTCCCTTGCTAGGCTGTAGATTAGTTTCTAGGAAAGAAGCTACTTGTGCATTCTTCAATTCCGTTAGCAAGAGAGTATCTTCATGAATCACAGTTTTGACTTTGCTTATCAAAACATCTAATTCAGATGCCCTTATAAAGATAAGATAGTTATGGGACACCTGCATACATCTGTCTACTCCTGAGTCATTGATGTTGACCACTATTCTTCTTTTCTTGAAATTGTCTTCAGTTACCAAGATCACTCTTATTGAATTTATTGTCCTGTCCAGTGCTTTCTTGTATGTGAAGAAATTGTTATTGAGAGAAACTCTGAGTGCCTTAAGCAGTTCATCAAATTCTCTGCTTTGATTGGGACCCTCAGCTGCCTTAAAAAGTCTCTCCATTCCAATATCAATTTTTCGATTTAAACTCTCTTCAGCACTTTGGACTTGTTGAGATGACCTTGATTGTGCCAACCTAGCCTCTATCTCCCCCTTAGTCTTGTTGACAGTCATGATAAGGGGAGTAGGGATTTCAGGTCTTACTTGTTCAGGCAAAGAAGGTAGTGGTATGTTGAGTTTACCCATGATGGCTCCTAAGGCTATGGAATTTTGTATTTGAAGATGCTTATGGGAGTCCACCAGAGTTTGGATGTCTGTTTGTTGGCTCTTGATAAGAGATGTCAAAGCCTGAACTTGTGCAGTGAGAGAGAAATTGGATTCTTGCAATGTTGTGACTTGATCCTGTAGAGACTGAATTTGCAGATTTGTTGAGGTGGATCCAGGCTGATAAGAAGCTGCTAGATGTGCCAAAGTGTTCTACTACAGCCTCTTTGATCCCTTCCATCAGCAATGCTAAAGGTTTATATCTACTCTGGTGAAGTTGATCTAGCTGGACCTTGGTCTCATTTGAGTGAGTAATTTGTTGTTGGATCATTGTATGGAGATTTGTGAAGGATAGTTTGAGATTTTTGACTTCCTTCTCAATAGAGGCAAGATCCATCCTAGCCATTTGCTCAGAAAAATGCTTGAATTTCGAAGAGATCTGCTCTTGAGATGGTATGATCATGTCCATTTTCTCATTCACCGGTTTTCTGATTCTGTCTTCATGACCAGTGAGCTTGATTTCAAGAGCCTTACCAAACAGATGAAATGCTTTGTGCTGAGCTTTGTATACATCTGTAATGGCATCATAGACAGCTTCTGACTCAAGTCTTTTACATTGCTTCCCGGAATAGTAACATACTCTTCTCTAAATCTGACCAAAACTTGATTCATCTCCAAGGCAAAGTCCTCAGACAGCCATGCATCCACATTCCCATCTGGCTCCGCATCATTGACAATTTTCTCCTTTTGCTTCTCAACTTCTTCATTGTAAGCAAGCATAATGGCTTGATAATCTTGGTTTCTCATGTTTCAAGTTAAAAGATGTTGTGAGATGTTAGCCGGTCCAGAGATCTGCTCTACTAGTAGATCATCTACAGGAGTTGGTTGAGAGGCAGATTCTTGTAGCCACTGAGAGAGTATATGAGGTTGTTGAGGTTGAGAGCTTAATGGTTCATCAGAAACTCCTGTGACTGAGATCACAGTTTGACTCACAGATTTCTCTGTGGTTATGACAGTGTGTTATCCTCCACTTGTTGTGAGAACCTCCAATTGAATTAGAGGGGATTTGACTGGGTTACTGCCATGTGCACCAGCCTCAAACCCTTGTGTGACTTGCAACATACTGGCACTTGAATGTGCTAAGCTTGCCTCCCTTATGACAGGATCATGGGCAATTGTACTCCCAGCTTAACTGCAGAGGCAATTTCCGCTAGGGTTATGAGGGGAGTTGTTCCTTCATAAGGAACAACTCCCCTCACAATTGGAGAGGATTTAGATAACTCCCCCTCAGGAGTACTACCCTCAAACCTTTCAGTCTGTGAGGACTATTTTGCATATGAAGGTGCATTAGAGATATCCATGGGGTCTTCAGTAAAGACTGATGAACCCCCCATGTTTGTGATGGTGCCATCAAGGTCTACCCCAGCATGTAGCATCTCACCATCTGAATGAAGTGCCTGGGTCGTGAGAAAAGCTTCTTGAGCTAAGTTACTTGATTTTTAATGTACTTTAGAAATAGAGTTAAGTGGAATTGGAATAGAAGAAATATTAAATAGAAGAAATTATTGCTCAGTTGTGAGTGTTGGCAGCTCCCCCTGAGTAGATGAGGGAGCTTCAAGAGATGTGTTCTCACAGTGAGTGCCTTCCTTGTTTCTCTTACCATGCACTTGAATTGCTTCTTGTGCAGGCTGTGCAGACTCACTCCTGGTTATTTTTACAACTGCATCCTTTTGGGAGGATGTAGAGGAAGATAGAGTGGTCAGCTCAGTTTGTTTACTTCTTTTGGATCTTTTGACTCGAGGTGGTACTCTTTCAGCTTTCTCCTCACCACTCTTATTTAGCACAACTAGGTTTATCCCCTTTCTCTTCTTTTTATTGACCTCACCTTTTTGAGAAGATGAGGTAGTTGGTTTCCTAGCTTCTAAAGGTTGTGAAAGAATGGTTGCAGCTTGGGAAGATCCCTGTTGGTGATCCTGTGTTTGTACTTCCACGGATTCAGAAATCATAGTTGTACTAGATTGTGCATTTGATCTCATGTCAGGCATAGAATAGGGATAAGTTCTAAATCTTTCCAACATAAATGGAGTGATTTTCAGACTTACATTGACCTTATTCTTTGTAGTAAGTGAGCCAAATATTATCTTGGACATTTGCTTACAATTGCCTATCTTAGTACTATCTATACCATTCAACAGATGTATGTCAGCTACTTTATTATTTAAAGTGGACATAATACATCTAGGAAAGAATATTTCCTTACCTCTAGCTGTTAGGGGCATAATCAGCTTGGTTGCAATTTCTTCCAGGATCAATAGACCGACATTCAGGTGTCTGTTGTGGGCAATTGAATACACCAGCTTTTGCACAACACTTGAGATATTGTCATATCCAGTTTTTCTGCAAGTAAAGGCCCTTACTACATAGTCAAAGATGAATGACCACTCCTTCCTTAGATTGGTTCTTTTTAAGCTTAACAGGTTGATTCTCCCACCATAATTGATGAAGTCCATAAACTCAGTCAGCTCATCAGGAGTTGGCACCTCCACCAGATTCTCAGTTGGCATCCCCAAAGCTCTATTCACAGCTTGATCATTGAATTCTATTTGTTGGCCTCCAATTGTGCATGTCACCACCAGAGAGAGAGAATTGTTGTTAACATCAGTCCTCACTACAGCTATAGTCCAGAAATCATGCAGCACATCTAGATACAGTACTGGATTTCCAGTCAAAGCACCTGCAAGATAGGATTCAGACAGCAGTTTTACAAACCCCTTGAAACTATCAGGAGCTTGGTATGCATCAGTGAAAGCAAGATAATTAGTTCCTTTCTCCGTGATAGATGCCCTAGCAACATTTTGATCCATGGTTGATTGATGAGAATGAATGGGTAGGAAAGATTTCTGAGAAAGAGTGAAAAACGAGAGAGAAAACGGTTATGGATTAAAAGCTAGGTCACTTTAGATCTCGAAAGCTGTAAGTAAGTATGTGTCGAGAAGTTTGGGTATTTATAGTAAAAGAAGATGACTTGTCGAGAACTCAAAAATAGACATTTGGAGTTGTCTATCGAGAAGTCATTTAAAAAAGTGAAGTACATGTCGAGAAGTCATTTTAAATTACTCTTATAGAGAACTTAACCTTGACTTCTTGAAATGTCAAATAAATACCCAGTTTGTCCAAAAAGTGGACTGACTTAATTCTAACTTTTACTTGAATAAATTCAAAATAAAATTAGAATAAATTTTCCAAAAGTAATTTACCAAAATAATTTATCAGTTTAAATTATTTCAGTTCTGAGTTATTGATAGTGAGTTGACTTATCGAGGACTCACTTGAGGAGTCCTAAAATGACTTGTCGAGAAGTCAATTTATATTTATCGAGAACTCAGTTTGCTAGATACTTTTGGTTATTGTAATTCTGCCTTGAGTTAATTTTACATATTAAGGATGTAAATTAACATCTAAGCAGTTTACTCAGAATTTGAAAAATTCCAAGTTAAATGAATTTGAAAGACAAATATACAGAGATTTCTGAAATATTTATAATTCATATCTCAGTTAATTTCCAATTTAATCAAATTAATTTTGATTTACTGGAGATTAATCTACTGCACAACATTAGCTAAGTTATTGCCTTAGGATGAAGAATTGAGCAAACCAATTTCACTTACAAGTCTAGTGAAAGTTTCTTCATCCAAAGGTTTAGTAAAAATATCATTTAGTTGTATTATTGTTGGTGCAAGAAGTTTTAATGCTAAAATAGGATACAGATCTTAGAAAGACATAATTTGTATCTGTGAAACCAACAGCTCCATAAATGATTCCCTTGGAATGTCATGATTCCAAGTTGAGCTTCCTTCCAGTATCTGAAGATCCTCTTTCTCCCCCTGAGGTTGTGCAATCAAGCTCAGGTGAATGAAATGAGCTTCCATTTGCCATGATTCTCTTGTTGGGTAGTTTCTTCATTTCCTTAGTCTGACAAACTTTACAAGCTTCAACTTGAGCAAGCTTGTTCCTTTCTCTTGATACCTTGGTGTAGAAACAAAAAATACCATTCTTATTTGTTGAGTCAAAATCTTCAACAAGCAAGCTTCCTTTCCTTGCTCCCTTAAGAGCAAATACACCAGTTTTCTTGCTGATAACAGTGCATTATCCTTGTATAATAAGACTTGAGACCATTGTCTACAGTATGCTAATTCTGAAAAGACTCATTCAAGATCAGCTACCAGTGTTACATTAATCAAAGACAACATTTTTAAAACACTCTTGCCATATCCCATTTTGAATCCTTTGTTGTTGTCTCCAAAGGTCACAAATGGGCCAGCTTTCTCCTTAAATTATGATAGCAGGGCTTTATCACCAGTCATATGCCTGGAACATCCACTGTCTATGATCCAGATGACTTTCTTCACTTGCCCTGTACACAATGAGTCTTAAGTGTGTTTGGAAACCCAAACAGTGTTGGGTAGTTTCTTTTTTGGAACTTTTTCAGAAGAAGTACAATGAGTAATTTTAGAAGAAACAAAATTCAGTGATTGTTGTGCATATTTTCCTTCTGATGTAGACTCATTTCTTGATTCTTTAAGATCTACTCTCAGTTTATGGTAACCCGTCATTACCTTCATGTTGCAAGGAATGCAGTCAAACTTGTCACATAATGAATAGGGATCATTAGCATTAGCTTCATTGTATTTGCAAGCTCCTTCAGTTGGCTTGCTAACAACCTTTTTGCAAAGGTGAGTTAGATGATTTGAAGAACCATATTTTTCATACTTCTTTCTAGGAGCATTTGCAATATAGGCAAAGTTATTGCTTTTGTTTATCCCTATTTTTCTATTTCTATTTCTCTTTTTTTTTCTTGCATCTACAGCTTTGATTTCTTGAACAGGAGTCTTGGGACTGTGTTTTTTTATGAGCTTCTCTTCAGTTTTTGAAGTCTGAACTGATTCTTCGGTTTTCTTTTCTTTATCTACATCAACAATTTCTTGATTGATTATCAATTCTTCTTCACTGAAGTTGACCACACATGCTTTGAATGTAGGTGCATTAACCTCTTTCAAAAAGGTTGGAGCATTCTCAGTCTTCTTGGCTTTCCCTTTGTCACTTACAGTCATCTTTTTTTCACTCATGTCTTCATAGTCGAGGCCAATAGCAATGTTTGCACATGGCTTATTCTTCTCATGATACTGTTCAACCAGTTCAGATGTATTTCTGAAATATTTCATCTTTACTTCATTATTTTCTAGTTTCTCCCTTAACACTGCTTCAATTTCATTTGCACACTTGAGCTTATTCTTGAGATAGGCATTTTCTTGTTTTAAAGCTTCAAGCTCAACCATCAACAATTCAGTTTCTTGCTTCTCACTCTCAAGCTTCTTATTTATCTTTGTTAATATGCTAACTTCTTCATTAGCAGCAACCATGCTTGTGTGAATGTGAAACATTTCTGTGCTCATCTTTTCAACAGTTTCCTTGTATTGATTTACATTTAAATCAATAGTGGTAAGAATTGGTGTTTGTCCTTTTGATGAGGATGATTCACCTTGCTCCAAGGCCATTAGAGCATAGTTTCCAACTTTTTCATCTTCATCATTATCTGAGTCATCCCAACTATTTCCCTCTGCAATGTAAGCTTTGCTCTGTTGCTTTTTCAGAAGAGCTTCATACTTTGCTTCCAGTTCAAGATAAGCTTTGTCTTTCTTTGCCTTTTTGGGTTTCCTGCATTCTGTAGCAAAGTGGCCTAGTGCATCACAATTGAAGCACCTTATATTAGATCTGTCAACAGATCCAGTTTTGTAACCACTCTTGCTGTCAGAATTGTACTTCCCCTTCTCTTTCCAGCTGTTGTCTTTGTTGAAGGATTGTCCTTTATTCCTGAAGTACCTTGGTTTCTTTACTCTAATGTTAGAGAATTTTCTAGCTAAATAAGCCATAGACTGATCTAGCTCATCCAGTTCTTCAAGAGTGTAAAACTCATTCTTTTCCAACTCTAAGATGACTTGTTCCTGTGAATCATTTGTTCTCTGCTCACTTGATAAGGCATTTAAAATTTGGTGTCTTAGTTCATTATTGAATGAGTGGCTTTCATTAACAATTAAAGCACTTGAGCCATCCACCACATGTCCTTGACCAGACTTCGGCGATTGCCTTTGAATCATCTTTAGTTCATATGTTTTAAGAATCCCATACAGAACTTCCAGAGTTATTCTACTCAAGTCTCTTCCTTCCCTGATTGCTGAGATTTTCTGTTCCAAATGATCAGGAAGAGTAAGCAAGAACTTTAGATTCACTTCTTCAGCTTCATAGTATTTCTCATGAAGCTGCAAGTCATTAATCAGCTTGTTGAATCTTTCAAACACATCAGTAATGCTTTCCTTAGGCTTAGCCATGAAACCCTCATATTGTGAAATCAGTATCCTTCTTTGATTTGATCTAACCTCCTCAGTTCCTTCACACAGTATCTCAATCTTTTCCCATATCTACTTGGCAGTATCACAGTTGATAATATTGTTGTACATCACATTGTCAAGTGACTCAATCAATATCATTTGTAAGCTGCTATCTAGGGAAACTTTCTCCTTTTCAGGATCTGTATACTAAGCAGGATCTTTTGGAGCAAAATGAGCTGGTATGACAATGTCTCCATCTGTAGATTCCTAAACTCTTACCATAGGAATGAAGGGTACATTCTTGAGGATCTGAATGTAAAATGGATTTTCCATCCTGATAAACAGCATCATTTTCTTTTTCCAAAGAGTGTAGTTAGCTTTGTCAAAGGTAGGAATTTTGATGCTACTGATTTTCTGTGTATTCATTCTTCCAAGATCTTGAATCTGTTTGCTTTCAGATTTTGCTCTGATACCACTTGTTAGGTAATGAATCACACACAGAGGGGGGGTGAATGTGTTTTTTTGATTTTAGGCTTTTCTTGAAAGATAATGGTTGAACAAAGTAAATTAAATCTTGTATAGAAAGGTGTTCATGCAGAAATTAAACTTGCATAAAATAAAGAACACAAATCTTCAAAACTCACTTAATTTTTGTATTAAAAATTAAGATGCTTTGCTACAAAATTTCTAAGCTCTTCTAAGTTAAAGAGCTCAGCTTCTTCTCGAGAGTGTTACAAGAATTTTTATCTAATTTGTTGCTTCTAACTAGAGGACCAGTGTTAACTTTATAGCTCAGTTAACTGCTGGTTTACACAGAGGATAATAAACATGCTATTAGCTTTTCTAAACTGTCACATGTCATTTCTATTTATAGAAAAGCAAATCTTCCATTTCTGGCTTAGCATATCTTTAGCATCCCGTGTTTACTTTAATCTTCCTCTGTCAGTTAATCTTTGCCATTGATCTTGCACACTCTTCAAGCTGCTTTTTGTAGACTTGTCAATCCAGCTGTTGGATTATTTGTTGATTATTTATCTTAGATATTAAACTGATCTACAATTATGTACTTTGAGACTGTACTTCGAGATCTCCAGTTTGATTCATTTGAACACTTGATATCTCGATAAGTATAAAGGCTTATCGAGATGTCTGGTACTCCATAATGAGTTTGGCTTGTAGAGGTCTCCAGCTCATCGAGATCTCTAGTCTTCATAACTTCACTTAACTTGTAGATGTCTCTGAGTTCTCGAATGGATATAGACTTCTCGATAACTCTGAGTTCTTTAGTGAAGGAATGACTTGTCGATATCTTTTTGAGTTCTCGAGTAACTTTCCTGACTTCTCTACTCCCGGTGGATATTGCTTATCCGTTGAGTAGATATTGCTCATCCGTCAAGTAGATGTATAGCTTATCCGTCGAGTAGATATTGCTCATCCATCGAGTAAATGTTATTCACCCATCGAGTGGATATATATAGCTCATCCGTCGAGTAGAAATTGCTTATCCGTCGGTACTCTCTGGAGTTTGAATGACTTCTCGATAAGTCATTCTGGAGTTCTCGAATGACTACTCTATAACATTAAATCTGTGACTTGTAGAGATCTTGACTTAGAACATTTTTCTTCAAACAGATTTATTCAACTCCAAACTTCTTCAAAATTCTTCTGAGGCATGATCTTCTTGATCTTCTTCCAGATAGAATCCTTAGGCTTGATACTGTTTTAGGAAAAAGAATCAAGTCTGCTCCTTTGCATTTTTACAGACTTTAAGTGTTACAAGTACAAAAAATAAATTTAGATAATAATACAACTTACTTAGGGTTGACAAGTTGTCTTAGTCTTGTTAAAGTACAGGCATGTCTTTTACAATAGTTTCCAGCTTGTAGGTTCCTCTTCCTTGAACACTTCTGACTTTGTATGGCCCTTCCCAATTTGGGGCAAGTTTTCCTTTTTGCCCAACACCGGAAGCTTCCACCTTCCTCAGAACTAAGTCACCTTGCTTGAAGAACCTTTTTTTAACCCTTAGGTTGTAGTAGAACGAAGCCTTTTTCTGATATTCCACTATCTTCGCATGTGCCTCATCTCGTACTTCATCAATTAGATCCAGGGCTAATCTTTGTCCCTCCTCATTTTCCTCAGCATTAAAAGCTTGGATCCTGGGAAACGAATGTGATATCTCTACAGGAACAACCGCTTCTGCCCCATATGCTAACATGAGGGGAGTTGCTCCAGTTGTGACTCTACAAGTAGTTCTATATGCCCATAATATTGGGAGTATTTCATCCACCCAGTTATTCCTCGACTTCTCGATCCTCTTCTTTAGTCCATCCAGGATTATTCCATTTGCCACTTCCGCTTGCCCATTGGCTTGCGGGTGAGCTACGGAGGTGAATCGCAACTCAATCTCATTCTCCTCACAATACTTCTTAAATTCCTCATTGTTGAACTGTGTTCCATTATCGGTAACTAGGATACGGGGAATTCCATATCGGCATATGATGTTTTCCCACAGGAATTGTGCAACCTGCTTAGTTGTGATCTTGGCCAAAGGCTTGGCTTCAATCCACTTAGTAAAATAATCAATGGCTATAATCAGAAACTTCCTTTGTGCCATGGCCATGGGGAAGGGTCCAAGTATATCCATTCCCCACATGGCAAAGGGGATGGAAGAGTTGATTGAGGTTAACATCTCGAGGGGTTGTCGGACAACACGTGCATGTTTATGACAACGATCACACTTCTTCACATACTATTTGGCATCGACCATCATCTCTGGCCAATAGAAGCCTAAACGGGTTATCTTATGAGCCAGTGCTCTGCCCACCAGGTGTTGCCCACAGATACCTTCGTGTACTTCTTCAAGAGCCAAGTGTGCCTCATCGGGCCTGAGACATCTTAAGTAAGGAACCACATAAGATCTTTCATACAAAATCCCATCGATCAAGGAGTATCTCAGTGCTCGAACAACCAACTTTCGTGCTTCAGTCACATCATTTGGCAGCCAACCAGTTTGAATATGGGCCTTAATGAGATCTATCCATGACGTCCCCAGCCCTATAGGAGCTACAAGCTTAACATCAATGCTCTGTGTCTTCAAAATGCGGAAGTATACACTTCCTGAACTTTCCTTTATCTCTGATGAAGCAAACTTGGAGAATGCATCTGCCTTTGGGATATGACCTGGGATATGACCAACTTTGAGTCTTCACAGACTTTTAAGTTCTTGACTCTCAGTGTTCCTGCTAGGCCGAGGCTAGCTATCAGAGCTTCATATTCTGCTTCATTGTTTGTAGTTGGGAAGTCTAGCTTCATAGCATATTCACTCAAGAACCCATCGGGGCTTTGCAAAACTAGCCCTACTCTGCTTGAATTTGTTTTTGATTCCCCATCAAAATAGTGAACCCAATATTCCTTCTCCCTAGTCCTTTTCTTTGTCTCCTTTATCACTTTCTGTGCCTTGAGGTATAGTATCTTCCTGCCCCCCCCCCCCCCCGATTTCTTGGTTGGGTATGGTACACTCCACCACGAAGTCAGCCAATGTCTGGGCTTTTATTGCCATTCGTGGCTTGTACTTGATGTCAAATTCTCTCAACTCTATTGCCCACTTAATCATCCTTCCACTAGCCTTGGGACTATGAATAATATTTCTCAAGGGCTGATTTGTTAGTACCTCAATTTTATGAGCCTGAAAGTAAGGACGCAACTTTCTTGAAGCCATTACCAAGGCTAAAGCAAACTTCTCGATAGTTGAATTATTCAACTCAGCCCCATGCAGAATTTTGCTAACATAGTATACAAGTTTTTGGACTTTAAATTCCTCCTTAACCATTACAGCGCTCAAGGCATTTTTTTGAAACGACCAAGTACAAGTATAAAGTTTCATTCAAAGCTGGCTTGGCCAACAACGGGGCCTGGGCCATATATTTCTTTAATTCTTCAAATGCCTTCTGACTTTGCTCAGTCCATACGAAATCCTTAACCTTCTTCAAGGACTTGAAGAACGACAAGCACTTGTCCCCAGATTTGGAGATGAACCGCCCCAATGCAGCAACCCTTCCGGTGAGCTTTTGAATATCTTTGATAGTCTTTGGTGGCTTCATGTCCATGATTGCCTTTATTTTATCGGGATTGTCCTCGATTCCTCTCTTGAATACCATCAATCCCAAAAACTTTCCAGATCCAACTCTGAAAGCACACTTTGCAGGATTTAGCATCATTTTGTGGTATCTCAGGACCTCAAAAGCTTCCCTCAAATGGGTTATATGGTCAGTTTTTACTAGACTCTTAACTAACATTTCATCGACATAAACTTCCATGGTCTTTCCAATAAGATCCTTGAAAATCTTATTTACCAACCTTTGATAGGTGGCTCCTGCATTCTTGAGACCAAACGCCATAACAAGATAACAATAAACACCAAAGTCAGTGATGAATGATACCTTTGGGATGTCGTTCTTGTGCAACTTGTTCTGATTGTATCCACTGAATCCATCCATGAAGCTCAGCATCTCATGTCCAGCACTAGCATCTATTAATGTATATATCCTTGGCAATGGGAAATAATCCTTGGGGCGTCATTCAAATCGGTGAAATTTATACACATCCTCCATTTTCCATTAGCCTTCTTCCCCATCACAGGGTTTGCCAACCATTCCAGAAATTGTATCTCCTCAATGAAATCAGCCTCTAAGAGCTTCTCTACTTCTTGTTTAATAACTTATTGCCTCTCTGGAGCAAAGCTTCTTTTCTTCTGCTTAACAGTCTTTCGATTTGGATCTACATTCAGCTTGTGAGTGATCAGTTTCGGGTCTATGCCTGGCATATCAGCTGCTGTCCATGCAAACACATCACTATTTTCTTGCAAAAATTTTACCATCTTCCCTCTAAGGGGTTCCTCTAGTGTTGCTCCAATGAAAGTCACTTTTTCAAGATCCTCGGGAGCCAAAGGAATTGAAACCAAGTCTTCTGCTGGCTTCCCTCTTTTCTCATCATTCTCTCAGATATATCCAGATCTTCAATACGTAGAACTTGCCCCCCAACTCCATCTGCCATAAGAGAGGCCACATAACAACTCCTTGTCATCGTTTGATCTCCTCTCTCTTCTCCAATCCCATTCCGGGTGGGAAACTTCATCATTGAATGGTAGGAGGAAGGGACTGCCTTGAAGGCATGTATCCCTGTTCTTCCCATGATCGCGTTGTAAGTTGAACTAGCCTTCACCACCGCAAAGTCCAAAATATGTGTTGCTTGCCTTGGTTCCTGACCTATGGTCGTTGGCAACTTAATTATTCCTTCCACGGGGCACTCCACTCCTGCGAATCCATATATCGGCATATCGGTCGGAGTTAATTGAGAATCATTGTAACCCATCCTTAAAAAGGTATCATGGAGTAAGATGTCCACCGAGGCACCGTTTTCTACAAGGACCCTCTTCACCGGGTTGTTCCCTATTATTGGTGTTATGACCAGCGGGTGGTCATGAGAAAACTTTGTTAGGAGTTATCCCACATCGTTTGTAGGAGGGGCAGTTTGCTAGAATATAAGCAGCCAGATAACTCCAATTAGTATGAGGCCTTTTGGGAGGTGCCCAAAAACAAACCCGTGCGGGCTCGGCCCAAAGCGGACAATATCATACTAATATGGAGTTAGGTCTGCTCAGCAAGCCCAACAAGTGGTATCAGAGCTTCAGGTTATAACGGTCCATAACAATCTCAGATGGCCTCCAGAAGTGACCTAGGAAGAGCCATATGGGCTTGCCCCAGAATGGGCTCAAGAAAAAGGCAGACGGGCCTTCCAGTATGGGCCTAGGGGGAGCAGATAGCCAGATGGACTTTCAGTATGGGTCGAGGGGGAGCCTGGTCACACTGAAGGAGGCAGAATCGACATGTGAAGGGGGAGATTGTTAGGAGTTATCCCACATCGTTTGTGGGAGGGGCAGTTTGCTAGAATATAAGCAGCCAGACAACTCCAATTAGGATGAGGCCTTTTGGGAGGTGCCCAAAACCAAAACCATGAGAGCTCGGCCCAGAGCGGACAATATCATACTAATGTGGAGTTAGGTCTGCTCAGCAAGTCCAACAAGTGGTATCAGAGCTTCAGATTATAACGGTCCATAACAATCTCAGATGGCCTCCAGAAGTGACCAGGGAGAGCCATATGGGCTTGCCCCAGAATGGGCTCAAGAAAAAGGCAGACGGGCCTTCCAGTATGGGCCTAGGGGGAGCAGATAGCCAGATGGACTTTCAATATGGGTCGAGGGGGAGCCTGGTCACACTGAAGGAGGAAGAATCGACAGATGTCGGGCCCGATGTGTGAAGGGGGAGATTGTTAGGAGTTGTCCCACATCGTTTATGGGAGGGGCAGTTTGCTAGAATATAAGCAGCCAGATAACTCCAATTAGTATGAGGCCTTTTGGGAGGTGCCCAAAAACAAACCCGTGCGGGCTCGGCCCAAAGCAGACAATATCATACTAATATGGAGTTAGGTTTGCTCAGCAAGCCCAACAAACTTCACACCCTCCAAGTCAGAATCATCAAACCCCATTGTCACTCCTGTCCTAGCCCTCTTCGGGGCTTCCCCAACAATATGCTTAACCTTAGTATATACTTTCCTAGAGTTCCTGGATAATCCAACAGCAGTTGGTCCTCCAAAGATTGTATTTATCATAGGCCATCGGGGTCGCGGTCCTCCAAAGATTGCATTTATCACTGGTCCCCTAGGCTGGGGATTCCGCCCTTGATCGTCTTGGTCCCTCCTACGATCTTCAAAGTGCTTTCTCCCATTGTTATTCCTATCTCCTCCATCTCTAGTGTACTTGCTTAATCTTCCTTTTCGAATGAGGAACTCTATTTCATCTTTCAATTGTCTACACTCTTTGGTGTCATGACCCGCATCCTTGTGAAATCTGTAATATTTGCTCTTATCTACCTTGGCAGGATAATCCTTCAGGGGTTTAGGCCAACGAATATCTCTATCTTTCTCGATTTCCATCAAGATCTGGCTTCTTGGAGCATTTATTTTAGCATATTCAGTGAACTTTTGCCCAGGTCCTCCTTTCTTCGGGGTTGAATCAGGGTTTTGCTCAGTTCTAGGATACTTGTCCTTAGCAATATATTCCAGATCAGTCTTTCGCTTCTTGCCTCCAGCGGGCTCGTTATTTACTACTGTCTTCCTCATGCTCTCCTCCACTTTAATGTATTTCTCAGCCCTATCTTGGAGCTGCAACATACTTTCAGGGGGGCGCTTGGCCAAGGACATCTTGAAGAACTCGTTCATACCTAACGATTTTCCACAAGGTGGTGCCCTAGTTCCCTGTTGCAGTGCTATCATAGTTACCTTGTCATCAAGGTCTGGGACTTTTAAAGCTTCCTTTTTTAAATGATTTAGATAGTCTCTCAAGGATTCCTTTGCTCCCTGTACAATGCTCATGAGAGATGCTGAACTTTTCTCATGCACTCTCCCGCTGATGAATTTCTTAATAAAAGCATGACTTAGTTCTCTGAAGGACCCAATAGAATTTGGGGGCAAACGGCTATACCATCTTTGAGCCATTCCCGACAGGGTTTGAGGAAAGGCCCGGCACTTAATAGCGTCGTTCACGGGCTGCAACAATAGTGCGTCAGAGAAGGTCCTGACATGATTAGCGGGATCTACGGTGCCATCATAAGCTTTGATGGTGGGCATCTTGAACTTCCTTGAGATATGGGCGCTCATTATTTCTTCAGTGAATGATGGAGTAGGATCATCAGAATCTCCCCAGGGAAGAAGATTACTTAGATCAACCCTTGGGATAACAGTCCTTCTCTGTAATGGACCATCCAGGTCTATGATTGGAGGAGGATTTTGTTAATGTTTTTGCCCTAGAGACAGCACTATGATATTTTAGTTTAAGACATTAGGATTATTAATGTTTATGTTCTATCGATTATTCTCTTTATAATTTATTAATTTTTAATTTGTTGCGATATAAATGTTAGATTAATAAATATCCTTGGAATATGATATGCAATTCTATATCTCTAAGTAAGTGACTTAGAAATGAGATTATGAGAATAGTGTCAATATTCCTAAAGGTCCCTAGTCGAGTATTATTATTAAGGGACAATAATAATGCATTAAGACTGGTGTGTTTGTTGACTAATGATCACATCTCATTGATAATAGGTATAGTGATACTAAAGTCAAAAACACGGGCAGATGTATATGTACCTGATACTGGACAGACCCAATGTGAGATTCTACATGTTAGTTGTGTCATAAGTAATTCTCACAGTGATAATGATGTAATGATCCTTAGACCTGAAATCATTATATTTCTATACGATAATTAATATACATTGATTCCATTAAAAGTTATCCTTGACCGAGTAATGATAAAAGTGGACATTGTGTATATTATGAATCGTATGAGAAATATGAATGTTCTAGATGGGATTTAACCCTCCTATTTTAGGAGTGATATTATTGGCCTCTTGTGTGAGCTAGACTATGAAATGCGTGGCAACGCTCAAATGTTGATTTGATATGATAGTCTACTCATTGATCAAGGAAACCTGGATTAAACATTGATGAGGATGACATATTACATGCCTCTAGCTTAATCTATAATATGTGGTTAAAGGGATTATATTACATTGTACATTATTCACGAAAGGTTTAATCGATCACCATTTCAATTATTATTACTTGGATAGCAATAATGTATTACTAGATGTCGCTCATTGTTTACGATTTTAAATTAGATTTAAAATTCGTTGCCAATGTAATCATAACCTATAGGGTCACACACAAAGAATGCTTGAAGGATTATTTAATTTAAATTGGATTTAAATTAAATTAAAGTAATTTGAATTATTTATAATATTAATTAATTTTGACTTAATTAATTAGATAAATAATGATATTCAAATTTACTAATATTAATTATGAAATTTCTTTGTTAAATAATTAAGGAGACTTAATTATAATACAAATAGGAATTTTGAATTAGTAATAACTCGTAATTAGTTAAGAGTTATAATTCATTTTACTACTCTCTATATAATATCTCTTGTGTGGCTGATTTGGTGTGCAAGACTTTTACTAAAACCCTAGCCACTAAGAGAGCAAGAAGAAACGAGTTTGTGCTAGTACACATCCAATCCTTGAGTTAAAGAATTCGTGTGGATACCGATAGAGCGTAGATCGCGAGAGAGGGATGTGTGGTGATTGGACAAGCTTTGGATCTCCATTAGTCAACCAATTTGTAAAGCTTCTTAAGGTAAACAATCTGATCTACGAATTAAATATCTATTTTTCGCATGGATCCTGTGGTGGGTTTCGTTTTTTTTTTGTTTTTTCACGTTTTAATTACTATTTCCGTTGCGTTTATGTGCTCGAAACCCTTCAGATTTCTCCCCCTTGGAGGCAGTGGGGGTCTGGAGGGCTGGTGTGCCTCCAAGTCACGATTCAGCCTTTGAATCTCAGCCTCGTGAGCCCTGATTCTCTCCTGCACTTCTTGGGGATTCGTCCATTGGGTGCTCCTAGAACGCTGGTTACCATCATGCATCGGCTCTTTTCCAGCATGCCTCCTTCTTGGGGCCACATCATCATCTGAAGATTCGGAGTCTCTCTCAGTATAAGGACCACAAAATTCTTGATCCTCAGGGATGGGAGCCAAACCTCGTATAAACTAGGGAGTCTGCCCTTGTGTTTCACTATTAGCATGTCCACTTCCTCCAACCTCGGGGTAAAGGGGCATCCCATAAGGGGGTTAATGGTCACAACAGTTGAATATTCATACCCAACGGGTCGAGAATTCACAGGTGTATGTAGCTATTGAAGTTAGGAATTTGTCCCTTGAGGAGCTGGGGGAATCGTCCCTTGTGGTTGAGGTTCAGTTTCCCCTACCCGGGCTCCTCCTTGGGTGGCGACATAGGTTGAGTGTGGAGGTATCTCCACTGTTGACGAAATCATTTGAGTCGCCCCCGATGGTGTTCCTTCAGGGGCGTTGTTTCCTCTCTATGTTCTCGCCATGGTTGTTGTTGTGCTGTCCCACAGTCGACGCCAAATGTTATGGATTAAAAACTAAGGTATATTAATTGATGTATTTATTAATAGGGTTCATGAGTTTTGAGACTCGATTTGACTGCTCTTGTGTCTCGTGACTCGATCTGCCTTAACAAGATGCCTATATACCTTGCTGATTGCCAAGGATCAAGTCAAAAAATGTAGTTCTGATTTGTGGGGTGAGACCCCTTATATAGATATTGAAAGTCCTTGAATTGGACTAGAGTTAGGAGACTTGGTGGGCAAGTCCCTGAATTAGTGTGACGACTGAGAATTATGCGACGTAATTAAGTAAATAAAGTATGTGTTATGTGATGTGATTATAATTATGTGACTACATGATTAGTAATTGTCTTTTCTGTATATTAGAGTATAGGAGCGTGGATATAAACGTTCCAATTTAAAGAGTCAGCTTAAA
Organism: Apium graveolens; assembly: GCF_009905375.1. Lineage (NCBI taxonomy): Eukaryota > Viridiplantae > Streptophyta > Magnoliopsida > Apiales > Apiaceae > Apium > Apium graveolens. The sequence goes on along the minus strand of NC_133648.1, from coordinate 246,625,862 downwards.
AGTTAAGCTGTGGTGTCGGGCCGTCAGGTAGAATGGGACCCGTCCTAATAAGGAGTTAAAGAGCATAAAATGTGAATTATGTGTGAATGAATGAAATGAATGTGTAAATAAAGTATTTTGTCCTAAGTGACGTGTTGATTGGTAAAGATAATGAGAAGCGTAATCAAAACGCGGAGCGTCGGGCCGTTAGGCTGAACGTGACCCGGTACGCGTAAAAGAGGATAAAGATTAAAGAGGGATAAATTCTATGATCAGACCTGAGTCGTTATGTGATTATATATGTGAGATTGTTGTCTGTGTGCATGGCTATGTGTTCTGTGACAGTTTTTGTGAATTTTAAAGGAATTATGTGATTTAAATAAAGGTTTAATTAACCTTCGCACATTTTTATAAAATTATACGAGTAAGATAAAAACATGGGATTTGTTCTGTTATCTTCGTAGTGGTCCTAGAGACTTTTTAAAAATGATAAGTGAATTTATTTGATGGTCTTTGCATTTTTAAATTGATTTTATGTGGAAAATGTTATTATTAAAGCAAGTTTGCGAAATTCATATAAAATCAACCGTTCGCTCAAAAATCCATTATGAGTAATGGTTGGAAAGCTAATTTCGAGATCTACGTGTTAAAGATTTTTATTCAAAGCAAATTCATCTTTCCGAGAGAAGCATTTGCAGATCAACTCTATTTTCTTTTAATGATAAAAAGAGAATCAAAATATACAATAACCTAATTACCATATTACCCTCCCTTGGTAATATAAAAACCACCCCACCTCCTTCTCCTTTCTTTTTCTTCCCGAGCCCTTTTCTTCTTTCTCTCTTTTCTCTCGTTTCTTTTCCTCTCTCTCGGATTTTTCTCTCCCTCTCGGTACACTCTCTCTCTTCACTCTCTCTCACTTGTTCTTCATTCATTTTCGGGTATAGAACCCTGATTGTGTGAGAAATAGAGATATCTACTTGTATTCATACATGCATGTAGCTATTTTTAAGTTTTTGAGAGAGATCAAAGTTGGGTTTGGTAGTTTTTGAGTTCGGCTTTCATGAAAACAAAAGGGGTTTGTGTTTTGAATAAGGATATATGTTTGCATGTGTGTATTACTTGTGAAAATGGGTGGTTGATGGTTGGAAACCCCCGAATGGGGGCACCACCGAGATGTCATCGCCACCGATGATGAACTCCGGTGAACCGGTGGTGACCCATGATGTTAAAAACTGAGCTCTAGAACCTTAAAATCAAATATTTGTGTGTTGCATGTGGTGTTTTGATAAAAAGGCCGAATGGCCCTTATTATTTTAGGAAATCATGTTGATTGTACTAAAATGAATGAGTTATTGATTTGATGTTGAATTATAGGTTGATTTGTGATTTAAGGATTAAGGATATCAATTTGCATGTTTTGTTTTTGAAAAACCCGAATGGTTTTGCCCTTATTATTTTAGGAAATCATGTTGATTGTACTAAAATGAATGAGTTATTGATTTGATGTTGAATTATAGGTTGATTTGTGATTTAAGGATTAAGGATATCAATTTGCATGTTTTGTTTTTGAAAAACCCGAATGGTTTTGATCTTTGAAGTTATTGATTTGAGTTAACTTGCTTAAAGTAATTTGGATTGGTTAACGGATTAAAAAGGAATGAAATTGTTGCATGCTAGGTTTAGGTTCGGATTTTGTGCTAATAAGAAGAGGAATTTGATTTTGTGAGTTAATCTTGGTGAACACTAAGTTTATAAGGCCTAAAAAGTGATTGCATGTTAGTTTTAAAGAAGATCAAGATGTGCATGTCATTGATTTGTCCTTGAGTTGTAAATTTGAGTTTTGCCGAATGAAAATTGAGTTAAAAAGGGATTAATTTGATGAATAAGTGGATGCATGTTGATTAAATGGATTGATTAAGTTGAAGTCACTAAGTAATGCATGGTTTGGTGATGTAATGAATAGAATGATTTAATAAGGGATTAAAACAAGAAAGAAATATAACCTTGCATGTCAAAATCTATGCTTGCATGTTTGATTTATGGAAAACCCGGATGGGTTCTAAAGAGTAAAAGAGGAATCAAGTTAGTGTTTTTCAATTATATTAATGGCTAGTGAGAACTTGATTGCATGATAAAGATGGAGTAGTGTTTATGTTCGAATTTTGATGATTAAAAGGAGTTGTTGATTTTGATTCTTAATATGTTGTGATTCGGATTCTTGATTGAAAAGAATGAAATTTAAGTGCGTGAATGACCCTTGTGAATTGTATTTAGTTGTGTTTGATTATATGAGGATTGAAATTGAATGTATTTGGTTGTGTTTTGCATATATGGTTCGAATTAAAGAATAAACGAAAAGGAAAACTTAATCGTTTGATATTAAGAGCTATAAGTGATATATATGGTCGTAAAAAGAGTTATGTTAGTTAAGCGAGTACGCTTTGGTTGTTAAGTGTATAAGGATATAAAAGTTGCGAGAAAAGGGTTATGCTAAATGCTATGTGCTTATGTGTATAAGCTATATTCGTATACTCGAGTCAAAGATAGAGTCGAGTTATCTTATTGAGTAATCGTTCCGGGAACGAGAGTTGAGAATCTGATTAAGGTTTTGGTTTTATTGTAGATTCGGAGCGTGAGTGTAATAACCCCAATTTTTGGGAAATTTTTGAAACCCTTATGAATAGTGTTTTTGCTGAATGAGAAAACTTTTCATGCCACACTATGTAGGGGTTCTGATATGGATATTCTGAGATTTTATTAGTACTTTATATGGGATATAAGTGTATGTAAAGATCGTCAGAATCCAAATCCGAACACTTTGATTTTTCCCGGAAATTCACAAGATACGGAGAGAATTGAGTATAAGGTAACAGGATAAAAAGGATTTAAATTAAAGGATTATAGGAGAGGATCATAAAAGGAATATAATATATTGAGAAAGGTTAAGGGAACTAAGTAATAAGATCCCGGGTATGATCCCTCAAACGATAAACGAGAACGAAAGATAAGCGAACCGTAAAACAAATAAGTGATCAAGAGACAAGCTTGTACAAGAAGCCAGGGATTGTGACATCATCAAACCACAAGGTGTGGACAAGTGGGAGCATTATGACATGTGCAAGGTGACATAAGCATGACATGGGAAGGAAGGAGGTGTGGTGGCTTTGTAACCACACAAATTCAAGGGCAAGAAGGTAATTGACTAAAGCAAGCACAAAAACCAAGCAACCAAGCCAAGCAAATCATTTTTCATCAAAATCAAAAAGAAACCAAGGCATTGTTCTTCATGCTCTCGGCCAAAACAGAATCAGAACACTAAAACTGCTGTATCTCCTTCATTTCTCACTCAAATATTGTGTTCTATAGCTCATTGGAAAGGTATTGAGATGGCCTACAACTCTTGTTCACAAGTCTCGTCCAAATAATCATGGTAAGACCCTCATTTTTACAGTTCTTTAAATCGGACTTTTAGAAACTTCAAAGCCTAACTTTGTGTTCTTGATTTCTTTGGAAAGATCAAGCTTGTAGGAGGCTCCCTAAGGCTTCCTAGCAACTTAACACCTCCCAAGGAAGGTATAAACTTCAAACCCTAGCCTTTACTTTATTTTTTAGTAAGTTTAATGGTTGGTGTTGTGAAATGAGAAGCATGGATTGTGATTATTAGTAGTTTGGTTTGATTTGGAAGTGTTTTGGTAATTGAAGCTTGATTATAGTTCATAGGTCTTGATTGTGGTTGTTTGAGTTGAAAACCTTGGAGATTATGGACTGATGTGGTATGGTTTAGGTGAAGTTTTGTTGTATTGATGGTTATGAGTTGGTTGGTGGTTAATTGGAGTAGTTTAAACATTGGTAATCGCGTAAATATAGCCGTCGTAACGTCCGATTTTCTTTGGACTGTTTTTGTGCATAACATTAGGACCCGAGAACCCCCTGCTAGATTATGACCACTGCCATGATTAGATAGCTCATGTTACGAGCTTCGTTTTGATATGTAGTTCGTTCGATTCCGATGCACGGTTTAGGAGAAACGACCGTTTCAAGTAACGGCGTTTCGCGAACGAAACTTTTCCCCTCGCCTTACTTTGAAACATAGGTTAAAGACCAAAAAGGGTTAATTAATGTATGAAACATTTATGGTAAGTGTGTTAGGCAGTTGGTAAGACACTCGCGAAGGAATCGCTTTAAAACTCGTAAAGGTTAAATTATTAAAAATGGTGGAGCCGAGGGTACCCGAGTGGCTTAAGCGAATCAGTGAGCGCAAAACAAGCGTTAGAGTCTAAGTTAGTTAAAGTATAGATTTACAAGTGATTTTGGTTTAATTCCAACTTACTTGTTGTTTATAGGTTACCAGACTCGTCCCGAGCCATTCGTAACCCCAGTCGCTCAGGCAAGTTTTCTACCCGTTATACTGTTGTTGTGATGTAAATATATGTATATGCATTATCTTGTGATATTGCATGATTGTTATTAGCAAATTTTGCGATATATTGGAGCATGCTAATATGGTATATATGCATGTCTGTTTCGTAATCTGGTTATCTATCTGTTGATTTCAATGCTTATAGTTGCATAATACCTATGCTAGAAATAAGCAAGTAGTTGCGTATACCCTTAGTATAGGGGATAAAAGGTGAACATATTTCTAAACCGGGAGTCGATGTTCCCGAGTATATATATATATATATATATATATATATTTATATATATATATATATATGGATATAGTTTTTAAAACTATTAATCGAATAAGGTTTATTCGATAACTTTAACTTTATTTTATTATTGAATATTATTTCAAATATTATTCGAAGGCGTATAATTCCTTTACATTATTTATTGAATATTATTTGAATATTCATTTGAGGATGTATGACTCCTTTATTTTATTTAATGAATATTATTTATAATATTCATTTGAGGTATTATGACTCAGCTTATTTTATTTATTGAATATTATTTGAATATTCATTTGAGGATCTATGACTCCGATTATTTGCTGAGATATATTCTTTATTTTATTAAAGAATAAGGTGTCGATAATCAAACTTATTTTTGATTATTCAAATAAAGATATTACTTTCGTATAAGTATATCTTTGATTATTTGCTATTCATTTCAAGTATAAGTTTTAATACTTCTACTTCAATTATTTTATAAAGATTATCTTTTATGGGAATATTATTTAAATAATAATATTCAGACATTTTCTAAATATTCTGGGGACTGATTTACTTCATTAAATCAGTTTTACTCCAAACACTCTTTAAAGTGTTTTCGAGTCTTTAAAATGATTTTCAAAAGTTAAAGCGGATCCCAAAACTATTTTTATATTTAAGATCTTCCTTTTAAAAAGGGGATTTAAATACTCGCTCAAAACCTGGGGGATCCGGCTCGATGGTGTGTTTTATATTCGCAACAAGGTTGCTGTCTTGGTAAAAGAGTTTTTGATTACTTACCCAATATTCGGGAAGTAAAATTCTTGGAACAAGTTAATCCATTAACAGGCATCGCCTGGGAAATATCGGTGAGTTTTCCTTTCCAACTAGGTACGACTTCTTGGTGGAGCCGTATCAACAAGTTTCTACTTGGGGAAAGGGGGAAACGAGCTTTACGTTTCAGAGTCATGGATTTCATCTGAACTAGGAGTGGCGTAAGTGGTCGAGTAGCGCCGGCCCAGCCTTATTATATTGGCCCAAATGGCCTGGAAGTTCCGCTAAGGCGGTCCATTCCTTAGGAGTTCAGTGTTCGGTTGACAAGTAAATCCGACAGGTTCTCCTCTACATGTAGAAAATGGTGGGGTTGTACTACTACGACTGATCATCGTAAGTGGTCTTCCTGGCGCGGTAAACTCCCGTAATGAGTTCATCATCCAATTGGATAATTTCTGCAACACTACCCAGAGCACTTCGATAGAAAGGCTACGGTTGGGCGATTGTTGAGTGTTGGCAGGGTCAAGTTTTCAAAATGATGTTTACATCAAATGAAGTATCTCGTAACTTCATTTTATTTTGATAATATTTTAAAGATTTAATCTATTCAAATCTTGCCTTATAGTCTCATCTATGTGATGAACTTTTGAAGCTAATTATAACTTGAACGGTGGTAGTTCAAGTAGTATTTGGGAAAGATATAAGTATATTGGGGTATCTTGTAACTTCATCTTTTAAACTTATATCTAATTAATAATTGTCTTATGAATGACAAAGATTTTCAGAAAAACGTTGAGACAAGGTTAGATATATGAGATCACCTTGCAACGATATTTTTTTCATACAGTTACACACTAGGACTTTGTGTATATTATGCATGGAAGAGGACTTCCAATATTTTGAAAAGTATATATGTATATATACTGAATATTTTGCGACTTCATCGCATTAAGTTATCAACTTGGTTCATTTCTTTTGACCAAGACTTTCATGAGTATTATGAGTAGGCTCATATATTGTAAATCATTATACATATTATTTTGGTGGGCTTGCTGCTCACCCTTGCTTTCTTCTTTCATCACACAACAACAGTTAGGAAAGATGGCCAGACTCCAGCAGACCCAGCGCAAGCGCGTGGGAAGCGTCCCGCGTCTTCCCGTTGATGTTGTAGCTGCTATAGCTGCAGAGGTAGATCTATTGTAGATCAGACCATCTACTTTTGAGAATCAATTATGTATAATTATAACTTGTGGCAGATAATGGCAATTAACTGTAAATTTATCAAGTAATCATTTTGGGTTGTAATAACTTTTAAATTGTGGATTCAAAGACTTGTACTTATTTAAATTTCATCTCTGAGACTATAACGGGTTGTGGTGTGTGTTAGTGTGGGGTCACAGCATAAGGTTATTTATTATTAATTAAGTGAAGTGATATTGTGGAAAGAAAGACCGTGACGACCCGGATCCCCGACCCCGGATCTGGGGGTGTTACAGAAATGGTATCAGAGCTAAGCGTTATAAACCTCAGAGATGATGGGACGTTAAGATAATAAGTTCACTAAGATAATAAGAACTCTTGCCAAGTTCATAGTCGGACTATCTAACGTAGTACTGACAGTTAAAACCCTTATGGGAACCCTTATAAATGTAGCGATAGAAGCGTAGTTCATTATCGTATATGGTAGCGGGACTCCGAACCCTGAAGTTGAGGAACATCAACGCGATGATGTTTTATTACTAATTGGAGATCAGATTGTGGATCCAATAGAGCGTCCTAACGCAGGACCGGATGATGTTGATATTGAGGATGTAGCGGTTGAGGATGTTGTCCTAGAAGGGATAGTTGCTGAGGAGGATCCCATGGAGGATCCTGACGAGATTGGATAAAGGACCACTGATGAATTGATGACCCTGGTTGGGTCGACTACCAGAGGTAGGATTGGCCGGTCACTACCAGAGGTTCGTTCAAGTTTGTAAAGATAGTAGCCCCTTTAACGTGGCTTACTCATAAGACTGAGAAGTTCGAATAGACAGAGAAATGCGAGAGCAACTTTTAAGAACTGAAGCAAAGGTTGGTGACGGCCCCTATGTTGGCGTTGCCGGATGGAAAAAGGAGATTTTGTGATTTGTAAGTGACGCTTCGCATAAGGAATTAGGGTGCTTCTTAGCACAGCAAGATAATCGCGTTTGCGTCAAGACAATTAAGGTAATATGAAATTTGATATCACCGCCCATGAGCTTAGGCTCGTGGCAATAGTTTTACCCTAAAGATTGGAGGCACTACTTGTATGGAGAGAAGTGCGAGAATTACCTAAGCCATAAGTGCTCTAGTACATTCTTACGTAGAAAGAGCTCAACATACGCCAGAGGAGGCGGTTAGAGCTAATCAAGAATTATGATTGGCAGATTCTTTATCATTCGGGGTAAGCCAATATGGTGGCTGATGCCCTTAGTAAAAAGGAGAGACTCAAGATGATAATGTCTTTTGGAGAGTTTATAAGAGATTTTGAGAAAATGGAAATAGTAGTGAAGGTAACCGGAGGCGGTACCGAAAAGCTGTTTGAGATAGCAATACAGCCCGAATTATTGGAAAAGATCATATTGTGCCAGAAAAAGTTATGAATGAAGGCAGAGAGCCAACAAATAGATAAGAGGTTAATATCGAGAAAGATGATAAGGGAATAATGAGGTATTCCTATAGAATTTGGGTTCCGAAAGTTCAAGAGCGTAAGGATGAGATCTTAGACGAAAGCTAGTTTGAGGAATAAGATTTAGAGCAAACCCTGAACGTGATAGTCAGGGAGGTCGCCATCAAGATAGAAGGAACCCATGACATAATGGAGTGGAAAATGAGGATTTTAAATTAAAAGATGACCCCAATTATGGGGAGTAGGATGAAACATTTCATACTAAGGAAATAGAAAGTCGAGTAAGGAAAGGAGACCCTAGACGGTACTCCTATACGGCAATTCATGGACCTGTCTAAAAAGAACTTAGACTATTATCCCCAACCACCACCCTGAGGAGACAGTGCGGTGGGAAATTCTTTCATGACCTTTAAGTCGCTAAGCTCTCAGAGTTCCAAGGAACAAGCTGACCCAGTCGAGGCAAGAGCCTGGCTAAAGGAAATAGATGAATCATTTGAGATTCTAAATGATTGACGAACCACAAAAGACTGTTTTGTCACTTACCCTCCTAAGAGAGAGACCACCCGCTGGTGAAAGGCCAAGGAAGGCACGGAGCAAGAGATTATAATAAACTGATTTAAGTTCAGTCAATTGTTTTCAGGAAAGTACTTCCCAAGGTTATGGAGATAGTGTAAAAGCTTAAGAGCCAGAACAAAGGCAGACGAGTATGATGAATTATGAATCTAAGTTGTAAAAGTTATCAAGATTCGTTCTGAAGACACGAATCCAGAATGACGGGATGTTTGAAATCAATGCTTATGTTGTGTTGGTTCATGAAATAACGATAAGAGAAAGGAATATAAAGGCAAGAGAGTTTGAGGAATGATAAGGGAGTTGGGTATGAGGAAACCCTAAAGACTCGTAGAAATAGAAATAGAAAAGTAGGTAATCGTCCGGATGAGAGTGATTTACCATGAGTTAAATTGATGGTTGAAGGTAAAAGAGATACATATATTTTATCCCCTGTAAGTTGGGAAGATTCGAGGAAACCTTGAGATAATTCGAAGGATAAATAATGAGACGCGGATAGACTGAGGAGACAAGAAAGTAAGAAATTAAGAAAATTGGGTGAAGGAAGTGACCTTCAAGAAGGTAAAGTGTAAGACCGGTGGCATGATACCCAGAAAGGGAGACACCAGATATGAAAGATATCCCAACATTGAGATGACTGTTGAGATAAACAACAAAAGTAAATAAGGAATTATTAAGAAGAAGTTCACGTTGAACATGACCAATATCTTCCAGAACATCCATGTTATCATTACCAAATCAAGAAAGAAAAGTGGATGACCATTGTTATCTTTTGGAGGCCATATGGATTGACCTCAATTTGAATAAGGATGCTATTATGAAGTTAGGTATAGACTATCGAGGTGGGAATGATTGAATAAGACACCCTTATCAGGGATATATGACTTGATTTATCCATGGAAGGATGCAGGTACCTTTTAAAGGTGGAATTAAGGATAGAACATCGGTAACTTAAAATGAATCCTAGGGGAATGCATAAAGGTTGGAATTTCACCCTTAATAGGGACAGTATGAGTTTTGACAGTATGATTTGGAAAGGGTTAATGTAGCAACAACACTTAAGAATCAGTGGAGAAATTTTTCAGAAGTATATAGACAATGGTTCTAGTAATAGTAAATGGTATTTTAATATGCCATGTATCTAGGGAATACAGGAGGAACGATTGAAGGATAACCTTAGAGGTTTTACAAGGAGAAAGGTAATATTCAAAATTTTCAAGAATAGAAATGTTGATAAAGGAAATATGACGTAATTATAATGTTGCCAAGTGGGGCACGTGTTAAACCACGAGAAAGTATGGATCGAACCAGTAATGGTCGAAATTATTCAGGGCAATTAGGACTTAAGATAAAAGATGTTCTAATTATGATTGAGAGTCAGTCATGACAGTGATTAACCTCTAAAGACTGAGGCAATAACTTATGGAAAAATGGTGATTTTTTTTTACTCATCAGATTTTAAGGAAAGCATTTTCACATAAGCTGTGATTGAAATAAGGTAGAAAATTTATTTGGAGATGGTTAAAGTGACATTGACTGTAAGGAAATTTTACTATCAGGAAAGGCCAAAGAGGTGGCCGACACTTTAAAGGTAAGAGGATAATTATAGGCGCTTGTGCCAAAAGAATATAGTGATGATGGTTAAAACTGTGAAGGTTGTATTATGGTTTGGAAGATTGACATTCCTTCTGATGACTGTGCAATACCCAGCCGTAATAGTAGTTGGTAAAGGTTTAATTCGTGTAATCGCCATGAGTGGGCTATCTATCTTAGAAGGTACTATCTTGAGAATGACCCTGGACCATATTTCAAAAGGACTAAACGAACCTTTGAGATCAGGAGTGTTCTTCATGAATCAGAAATGGTGATTATGTTACCTCCTTAGAAGGATTTGATACGACATGTATGGACTCCGTATGGTTAGCTATTAAGATTTCATGGAAAGTGAATGATGACAGTGGGTCAGTGGTGGACCATAGTAAGGCAGCAATGATTCTGCGAGTAACGAGCTGATTACAACCGTGAGAGTTGTATTGGAATGGATGTTGAGATTGAGTACCACTAAACGGGTCGTGGTAGTGTATAAGTTATCATTGATAGACTAATTAAGTAGAGTATCTACCTATTGAATATTTATTCCCTCTTATGAAAAGAGAGTCGTATTACTATATGAGGAAGGTTGTGGTGCAAGCATAGAACTCTAGTAACGGTGATGTCTAAAATGAGATCCCAGGTTCGATTTTCGAAATCGAGGGAGTTTCAAAGGTGATTGTGTATAAGCTCGAGGAAGAGCATGGGTCCATAGAATGATGGACGGAATAGAAATATTTAGGCATGGGAAATACGATGCTATAATACTTGATGCTGATATAAATACGTATATGTTTTGTTCTCCTATGACAAACCTCTATAGTTCAGAGGTAGGTTCCAAGCCAGATATTTTGTGGCAGTATATATTTTTTATATATACAATTCTCTTCAGTTCGTTCTTTTCTCTTCTTTTCATTTCATGTAAGTTGAGAAGAACAACCCTTCCAGAAGGGGAGGTATTGCCGAATGACTGTCTATCTATGTGATAGAAGCCTAGTAGGATACCAACTATTGTTTAATTGCTTGTCAAGTACTAAAGGCTGGCCACCTTCTGTACTAACTATGCGAGATAACAAGTGTTCATGATCATAGTGATCTCTCAATAAATTCTTTTACTTCTATATGAAGGATTAAGCTTTCAAAAATAGAAACAGCTGAAAAAGGAGTAGTAAAGTTATGGTGGTATTCAGAATGGGAACACATTCGTAATACTAAGGTTGACGTGGTTATTAAAAGGTTATAGAACGCTAACGAGCAAAAGTATAACCAGTATAATATTAGGAACGGAAGGTAGTAGCGATTACGAACTCGAAAAGAATGGGTATTGAGAAGCAAAAGCTCTAATGCTAAACGCTATAATGAGAGTCTGTGCAATAGACTTGAAAGAATTTGGAATGATCACTTAATTCGGATTGAGTTATCTTACGACAATAGATCATATTTCATTATCGAGATGTCGCCTTATGAGATCATTGAGGGAAGACAATGTCGATCTCCCTTATGTTAGGATGAAGTTGTAGAGCGCAAGATGCTCGGACCCGCAGTAGTCCAAAGGACCAAGGATATGATAGATCTAATCAGAGGACGGCTGGTAGTAGCCCAAGATGGTCATGATAAGTATGTTGATTTGACACGAAAGGATAAAGAGTATGAAATAGGGGACCTAGTAATGTTATAGGTATCCCTTGGAAAGGATTGATGAGGTTCGGAAAGAAAGGAAAGCTAAGTCTACAATTTGTTGGACCCTTGGATATATTAAGACGTTTGGGAAGTTAGCATATGAGCTAGCCCTACCCCCGAACCTGTAGCAAGTTCATAACGTGTTCCACGTATCAATGTTATGGAAGTGTAATTCGGATGCCAGACAAATAGGGGCATATGAGCGCATAGACATGCAACCAGACGTAACCTATATGGAGCAACCAGGAAGGGTATAGAGTAAAAAGGAACGAGTGCTTAGGAGAAGGGTTATCAAACTAGTAAGAGTTTGATGGTAGAACCACAATGTGGGAAAATTTACTCGAGAGTTAGAAAGTGCAATGCTAAGAGAGTATCCCTATTCACTTTCTATCTGATTCCGGGACGGAATCCTTTTAAGGAGGGGAGACTGTAATAACCCCAATTTTTGGGAAATTTTTGAAACCCTTATGAATAGTGTTTTTGCTGAATGAGAAAACTTTTCATGCCACACTATGTAGGGGTTCTGATATGGATATTCTGAGATTTTATTAGTACTTTATATGGGATATAAGTGTATGTAAAGATCGTCAGAATCCAAATCCGAACACTTTGATTTTTCCCGGAAATTCACAAGATACGGAGAGAATTGAGTATAAGGTAACAGGATAAAAAGGATTTAAATTAAAGGATTATAGGAGAGGATCATAAAAGGAATATAATATATTGAGAAAGGTTAAGGGAACTAAGTAATAAGATCCCGGGTATGATCCCTCAAACGATAAACGAGAACGAAAGATAAGCGAACCGTAAAACAAATAAGTGATCAAGAGACAAGCTTGTACAAGAAGCCAGGGATTGTGACATCATCAAACCACAAGGTGTGGACAAGTGGGAGCATTATGACATGTGCAAGGTGACATAAGCATGACATGGGAAGGAAGGAGGTGTGGTGGCTTTGTAACCACACAAATTCAAGGGCAAGAAGGTAATTGACTAAAGCAAGCACAAAAACCAAGCAACCAAGCCAAGCAAATCATTTTTCATCAAAATCAAAAAGAAACCAAGGCATTGTTCTTCATGCTCTCGGCCAAAACAGAATCAGAACACTAAAACTGCTGTATCTCCTTCATTTCTCACTCAAATATTGTGTTCTATAGCTCATTGGAAAGGTATTGAGATGGCCTACAACTCTTGTTCACAAGTCTCGTCCAAATAATCATGGTAAGACCCTCATTTTTACAGTTCTTTAAATCGGACTTTTAGAAACTTCAAAGCCTAACTTTGTGTTCTTGATTTCTTTGGAAAGATCAAGCTTGTAGGAGGCTCCCTAAGGCTTCCTAGCAACTTAACACCTCCCAAGGAAGGTATAAACTTCAAACCCTAGCCTTTACTTTATTTTTTAGTAAGTTTAATGGTTGGTGTTGTGAAATGAGAAGCATGGATTGTGATTATTAGTAGTTTGGTTTGATTTGGAAGTGTTTTGGTAATTGAAGCTTGATTATAGTTCATAGGTCTTGATTGTGGTTGTTTGAGTTGAAAACCTTGGAGATTATGGACTGATGTGGTATGGTTTAGGTGAAGTTTTGTTGTATTGATGGTTATGAGTTGGTTGGTGGTTAATTGGAGTAGTTTAAACATTGGTAATCGCGTAAATATAGCCGTCGTAACGTCCGATTTTCTTTGGACTGTTTTTGTGCATAACATTAGGACCCGAGAACCCCCTGCTAGATTATGACCACTGCCATGATTAGATAGCTCATGTTACGAGCTTCGTTTTGATATGTAGTTCGTTCGATTCCGATGCACGGTTTAGGAGAAACGACCGTTTCAAGTAACGGCGTTTCGCGAACGAAACTTTTCCCCTCGCCTTACTTTGAAACATAGGTTAAAGACCAAAAAGGGTTAATTAATGTATGAAACATTTATGGTAAGTGTGTTAGGCAGTTGGTAAGACACTCGCGAAGGAATCGCTTTAAAACTCGTAAAGGTTAAATTATTAAAAATGGTGGAGCCGAGGGTACCCGAGTGGCTTAAGCGAATCAGTGAGCGCAAAACAAGCGTTAGAGTCTAAGTTAGTTAAAGTATAGATTTACAAGTGATTTTGGTTTAATTCCAACTTACTTGTTGTTTATAGGTTACCAGACTCGTCCCGAGCCATTCGTAACCCCAGTCGCTCAGGCAAGTTTTCTACCCGTTATACTGTTGTTGTGATGTAAATATATGTATATGCATTATCTTGTGATATTGCATGATTGTTATTAGCAAATTTTGCGATATATTGGAGCATGCTAATATGGTATATATGCATGTCTGTTTCGTAATCTGGTTATCTATCTGTTGATTTCAATGCTTATAGTTGCATAATACCTATGCTAGAAATAAGCAAGTAGTTGCGTATACCCTTAGTATAGGGGATAAAAGGTGAACATATTTCTAAACCGGGAGTCGATGTTCCCGAGTATATATATATATATATATATATATTTATATATATATATATATATATGGATATAGTTTTTAAAACTATTAATCGAATAAGGTTTATTCGATAACTTTAACTTTATTTTATTATTGAATATTATTTCAAATATTATTCGAAGGCGTATAACTCCTTTACATTATTTATTGAATATTATTTGAATATTCATTTGAGGATGTATGACTCCTTTATTTTATTTAATGAATATTATTTATAATATTCATTTGAGGTATTATGACTCAGCTTATTTTATTTATTGAATATTATTTGAATATTCATTTGAGGATCTATGACTCCGATTATTTGCTGAGATATATTCTTTATTTTATTAAAGAATAAGGTGTCGATAATCAAACTTATTTTTGATTATTCAAATAAAGATATTACTTTCGTATAAGTATATCTTTGATTATTTGCTATTCATTTCAAGTATAAGTTTTAATACTTCTACTTCAATTATTTTATAAAGATTATCTTTTATGGGAATATTATTTAAATAATAATATTCAGACATTTTCTAAATATTCTGGGGACTGATTTACTTCATTAAATCAGTTTTACTCCAAACACTCTTTAAAGTGTTTTCGAGTCTTTAAAATGATTTTCAAAAGTTAAAGCGGATCCCAAAACTATTTTTATATTTAAGATCTTCCTTTTAAAAAGGGGATTTAAATACTCGCTCAAAACCTGGGGGATCCGGCTCGATGGTGTGTTTTATATTCGCAACAAGGTTGCTGTCTTGGTAAAAGAGTTTTTGATTACTTACCCAATATTCGGGAAGTAAAATTCTTGGAACAAGTTAATCCATTAACAGGCATCGCCTGGGAAATATCGGTGAGTTTTCCTTTCCAACTAGGTACGACTTCTTGGTGGAGCCGTATCAACAAGTTTCTACTTGGGGAAAGGGGGAAACGAGCTTTACGTTTCAGAGTCATGGATTTCATCTGAACTAGGAGTGGCGTAAGTGGTCGAGTAGCGCCGGCCCAGCCTTATTATATTGGCCCAAATGGCCTGGAAGTTCCGCTAAGGCGGTCCATTCCTTAGGAGTTCAGTGTTCGGTTGACAAGTAAATCCGACAGGTTCTCCTCTACATGTAGAAAATGGTGGGGTTGTACTACTACGACTGATCATCGTAAGTGGTCTTCCTGGCGCGGTAAACTCCCGTAATGAGTTCATCATCCAATTGGATAATTTCTGCAACACTACCCAGAGCACTTCGATAGAAAGGCTACGGTTGGGCGATTGTTGAGTGTTGGCAGGGTCAAGTTTTCAAAATGATGTTTACATCAAATGAAGTATCTCGTAACTTCATTTTATTTTGATAATATTTTAAAGATTTAATCTATTCAAATCTTGCCTTATAGTCTCATCTATGTGATGAACTTTTGAAGCTAATTATAACTTGAACGGTGGTAGTTCAAGTAGTATTTGGGAAAGATATAAGTATATTGGGGTATCTTGTAACTTCATCTTTTAAACTTATATCTAATTAATAATTGTCTTATGAATGACAAAGATTTTCAGAAAAACGTTGAGACAAGGTTAGATATATGAGATCACCTTGCAACGATATTTTTTTCATACAGTTACACACTAGGACTTTGTGTATATTATGCATGGAAGAGGACTTCCAATATTTTGAAAAGTATATATGTATATATACTGAATATTTTGCGACTTCATCGCATTAAGTTATCAACTTGGTTCATTTCTTTTGACCAAGACTTTCATGAGTATTATGAGTAGGCTCATATATTGTAAATCATTATACATATTATTTTGGTGGGCTTGCTGCTCACCCTTGCTTTCTTCTTTCATCACACAACAACAGTTAGGAAAGATGGCCAGACTCCAGCAGACCCAGCGCAAGCGCGTGGGAAGCGTCCCGCGTCTTCCCGTTGATGTTGTAGCTGCTATAGCTGCAGAGGTAGATCTATTGTAGATCAGACCATCTACTTTTGAGAATCAATTATGTATAATTATAACTTGTGGCAGATAATGGCAATTAACTGTAAATTTATCAAGTAATCATTTTGGGTTGTAATAACTTTTAAATTGTGGATTCAAAGACTTGTACTTATTTAAATTTCATCTCTGAGACTATAACGGGTTGTGGTGTGTGTTAGTGTGGGGTCACAGCATAAGGTTATTTATTATTAATTAAGTGAAGTGATATTGTGGAAAGAAAGACCGTGACGACCCGGATCCCCGACCCCGGATCTGGGGGTGTTACAGTGAGGGCATTCAGGCTAGGAATAGAAAGAATTTACTAGGTGGCAGTAGTTCAACCTTCAGGAAAGCAAATTCAGGCAAGTAACTCTGATTACTTGTGTAAATGGTTATAAAGAGAATGTTGTTCATACCATGTAGAGTATTAAACTGTTTAAGTATGAAACCCTTGTTTTATGAAACCCTGATATTGATTTGAAGTACCCTTGTTCTTGATAATCTGTTATTGATAAGCTTATTGATTTCACCCTTTGATAATCTGTCATTTCTGTTCAAGTTACCTATTAAGCCATGAATTATATTGAACCCTTTGATTATCCTTGTTAACCCTGTTTAATGATACCCTGTTTCTCTTGATCACCCTATTGATCCCTAAATCAATGCTAATCTTTCTAATTTAGTGCCTAGTTATCCCTGATTCAGAATTCCTATGAATTGTTCCTTGCGTACCTTTGAATCATTCCCTGAACTTTGTTTCCTTAAAATCTGAATTAAGAATGAGTTTCGACTTGAAAGAGTCCGAATGATTTCAAATGCTTGGTAATGATAAAAATGGATTTTTGAAAACCTATTTGTTTTTCCAACTCAAGGTTTTCCAAATGAATTCCTGATGGATTGGATTGGGACGTAAGAGGCTAGTGGGACTAGTCCAGTCATGGTAAGAGGCTAGCTGGGCTAGTCCAACTTAAGGCTGAAATTATGCCGAATGGTACCTTAAAGACCGGATGGAGGTCGGTACGGGCTGATCACCCGTACATAATGAAATGGAAAGATAAGTGATCCAATCAAGGGTTCTAATTGATTATTTAAAAAAGGGAACTGAAACTTTTCGTTCAGTAAATTGATTTTTGAAAATGAAAATGGTTTATATTGCTTTGAAAAGAGTTGATTATGTTATTGTGGAGCTTAAAGCTCGAGAACCCTGATTCTTGAAATTATTGATCATATGATTGATTCTATATATTGAAATACTGTTGCTTTCCTCTATTGAAAGATCTATTCTGATCCTTTACAGATTTGTGATGAATGTCGGCTTTCGTCCTGCTTTGAGCCTTGTTCCTTGAAAGCCCCATACTATTCTTCAGAAACCTTTCCTTAACCCAAAATATGGAAATCTGCCACCTAGATCAAATAAAGTAGAATGCCCTGAGTTTGGTAAAGCATATTGTGATTTGATATTGTAGAACTGCTATATAGTTACTTGCTGTGTTTTATAGTCATTTGTTTTGTTTTAATCTAACCATGGTAGTTAAGCAAGAAGATGGCCAGGCTTAGGCGCACTGCTCGTAAGAGCGTACCTGGTGGTCCCTACCGTGTTGAGGGCTTCCGGTTGCCAGAGCAGTTAGTGGTAATTATGAGTGAGCTCGCGCCTAGAAAGAAGTGTTTAAAGATACAATGGGTTATCTGTCGGTTCCCAGCCGGAATCGATATTGTTTATTTAATAATATTTTAGGTTTGTAAGTTATATTTTATGATTGGTAGTTGTGATCTTGTCTCATACTTTATCCTGTTGATCCTGTTAGTAGTTAATCGGGGTTTATGCATATTTAATTATTAGATTAGAGGTGTGTGAGTCCTCATTTCCTAACCCCGAGATTGAGGGCATCACAAGTTAGTATCAGAGCTACAGGATCTAGTCCCTGAGACAAATTAGAATTTAAAAAGGGGTATTTTGGGAATATATCTATATCGCGAGAGAGTTCGGCTCATATAGAGTTGAGTTAGACTATTAGGTATAGTCTAAGGAAAGTGTTTATTGGTAAAGCGGAAACTAGAGTTAGGGTGTGAGTTAGCTGGAAGCTTTATTTAACCCCAACATTGTTTCTTGGTTGTTGTTTTGTGTTTTCTCTCAGGATCCTAGCAGTGGTAGTGACTCAGACTCAGAGATTAGTTTGACTGGTACCCCTGTGGACCCCGTTCCACCCTCTCCAGAGGAGCCTGTGTATGTTAGTTCAGACCCAGAGGAGGACCCTTCTGAGAGTAGTGAGATCCCCATGCAGATTTCACCCTTGAGGCCAGATTCAGCGTCCCCTGCCCCTGAGCCAGAGTCCGAGATGCCTAAGACTGTTCCTGTCAGTGTTGATGGCAAGTTAGCCCAGGATCGAGACTTTGTGTACTCCCGCATTCCTGAGTTGGGAGCTTTGGTGGATAGATTAGCCAGAGAATCTAGGCAGAGTGCTTCTGTTATGGATGATGAGTGGCGAGTTCGGGTGAAGATGGTGGAGCAGGTTGCCAGGAGGAGATTGGATGAGGGACCATCCACTAGTGATGCTGATGCTGAGGCCGGAGGCTGCATAAGATCATTCGCTGGATGTTGATTGTGTTGAGAGAGATTTTAGATGATTAGACGGGACTGTTAGTTGAGCCCGTAGATTGTTGTTTTTCAGCGACGGTAGGCTTTGGGATGCTTGGTCAGATGTCGGGATCCCTTTTTCATTTATCTTGTTGTATTTCAGATCAGTGTTGTAGTAGTAGTATTAGTAGTTGGAAGTTAGGGGTAGATAGGGGGATGTTTTCCAGTTTTTCCTCTGTTTAACCCTGTTATTTATTGTACCTTATTTCAGAACCTGTGATATCCTGATGTACCATTTATTTAAATAAATCCATTGTCTTGCTTTCCATTGTGCACCTTGAATATCTCTTCAACTGTTCTCAATACCATGATTTAATACAACCATGTTTTCGTATAACCATGTTTAAAGCTTATAAAACCCTGTTATGTGCCATGATAAAACGACACTGATATGAGAATTATGTAGTAATAGGATTGCATGTGCAAATTGGGTAAAACTTAAAACCCACAAAAAAGATTTCATAAAAACTGTTGTTATATATATGTCATGCCATCGTATTGTTAAATAATTGCTCAATCAGGTTTGCAAGAAATGGCCAACTCACCAGATCACCAAGAAGAAGAAATTCCCACCCAAGACCCAGAAATAAACCCAGAAACCACTATGATGAGCAGACTTGCTCAGCTTTTACAACAACATGTGGCCCCTAAAGTTGGAAACCTTAAGCACTTTCAATCTGTTCATCCCCCAAAGTTCTTAGGTTTGCCAGACCCGATTAAAGCTCAGTCGTGGTTGAGAGAAATGGAAAAAGCCTTTGAGTTAGCAGAAGTTAAGGACGACAAGAAAGCTCAGTATGCAAGTTATTATCTGAAGGATGAAACAAGTTCTGGTGGGAGTCTTCTAAGGCATTTTTGGAAGGCAAAGACTTATCATGGGAGAGGTTCACCGAGATGTTTCTGGAGAAGTATTTGCTAAGTTATACGCAAGATCAGTTGGAGATAAAATTTCTGGATCTTAGACAAGAGGATATGTCAGTAGCGGAATATGAAGTGAAGTTTTCGGAATTATCTAGATTCGTACCTGAGTACGTAAATACAGAAGCGAAGAAGGCTAAGAGGTTCCAGCAGGGACTCAAGCCGTGGATTAGGAGTCAAATAGCAATGTTGGGGATCAAGAATTATATTTCTTTGGTTCAGAAAGCAATGATAGTGGAAGGTGGGCAGGAAGCTGCAAGAAGAGAAAATGAAGGAAGAAAGAGGAAGTTTGAAAGCTCTGAGCAAGAGCAAGGAAGCTCAAAGTTCAGAGGGAGGTTTGGGAAAAATGGTGGAGGTCAGAACCAAAAGTTCCAGAAGTTTAGACCCGGTAATGGATCTCAGAAGAACCGTTTCCAGAAAGTTGGACAACCGGGGAAGGATAGCAGACCCCAGATGCAAGAATGCAGGAACTGTGGAAAGAGACACCCGGGGAGGTGTAATAAGCTGGATATAACATGTTTTAAGTGCAACCAGAAGGGGCATTATTCTTCAGAATGTCCAAATGGAGTAAGGAAGCCTGATTCGACATGTTTCAAGTGTGGCAAAGTGGGCCATATGGCCAGGAATTGCAAGGAGCCTGTTCAGAAGGCTAATAATGTTCTCAGAATTGCTAGACCGCCGTCTCTCCCAGCACCATCAGCTCAACGCAGAGCTAGAACCTTTAACATGACGATGAAAGATGCGGTGCAAGAGGTGGACGTGGTAGCAGGTATGCTTGTTATAAACTCAGTAGAAGTAAAAGTTTTGATGGATTCTGGAGCAACTAGATCTTTTATCTCTGAAAGTATTCTTGATAAGTTAAATTGTGTTGCGTACCCTCTAGAGCCTAATATGATTGTAGAGGTAGCAAATCAAGAGAAAGTTATTGTTAGTAAGATTTGTCCAGATTGTGATGTGACTATAGAAGGTCGGCACTTTTCTGCTGACTTGATTCCTTTTAAGTTAGGAGAATTTGAGGTCATATTAGGAATGAATTGGTTGTCAAACCATGAAGCGCAAATGGAATGGATTGGTCTATTAATAATATACTCCTTCCGTCCTTTTGATTTCTCATAAAAAAATTGGACACAGAGTTTAAGAAATATGTATAAAGTAGTGAAAAAGAGAAAGAAAAATGTGTGAAGTAGTGGGGCCAATTGATTTTTAATGTATAAAAGGGAGATAGTGGGGTAAAAGTATTGTGAAAAGGGAGGAAAAGTGGGAAAATGACGGGCCATGTAAGTTTTGAAATGTAAATAAATAAATAAATATCCAAAAAAAATGTAAAAAAATGAAAAGGACGAAGGGAGTGAGTAATAAATAATACATAATAGAGTATTAAATTATTTCGTTAAAAAATTTTAGCATAATAAAAAAGACAAAGCAAACAAATAAATAAAATATTACGTACATACAGATAGACATTAGAGGTGTAAACACACATTCACACACACACACAAGTCTCGCTACTTTACATATACACTCGTCCCCTCTCTCTCTCTCAAAAAACTCGAAATCTCTCAACGTGTGCCCCTTTTTCTAGGGTTTCAAGCGCCGCTTCGCCGCTCGGAATTCGATTCTCCGATCATACATCACCGTCTCCGGAGCTTGTAATTTCTCTCTCCTCTATATTTTTCGTTTTTCAAATCGATTTGTTTTAGTTACGTGTAATTAGGGTTTTATAAGTGTTTGTTACTGTCGGATCTATTAATTTTTTAATCCGATTCGTGCTTTTTGTTATCAGGCGACGTTATAATTACAGCTTTATTACGTGTTTTTTGATGAATTTATTCAAAAAGCTCTTAATTTGATTGTTGATTAATATATAACTTGACCGATTGTTCATTTGGTGATGTTTGGATCGGTAATTTGATTAAATTGAACTGTTTGATTGTTGATATTATGACTAACTTGTTTCTGTTTTGAAGATCGTATATGTGATTGTTATTGTTTAATTGAGTGATATTAATAGTTCGATGCTTTGCTTTTAATTGGATGAGGAGAAACTGTCTTTTCTGATTACGTGTTACAGGTTCTGGTTTTATGTGAAATATATTTTGTACAGATATTTGGAAAGAATGAAGTAACTGTCGTTTATAGGTAATAGATACCGTGACGTAGAATATAGTGACCTTATTGACAATAGCGTGATGTGGATGATTTTAAAGTTGGTGATAGTGTGACTTAGATTGATGTGATTGAACTGTTTGACTTGATATGGTAGTATTTGTAGAGTTTTTGGTTTGTGTTATATTTGGAACTCATAAGCATGATTGTTTCTGTTTAATTTAGTGGTTATATAATAATTTGCTTTCACTTGGGTGTCGGAACTTTTTTATGTTATGTTCTTGTTTTTGTGTAATATAGTGTTCAGATATATGGAACCCTGTTTTGTTTGTTGGTGATAGATCTCATGACGTAGATATTAATAACCTTATTGAAGATAGTTCGGAGTTTGTAATGATGACCTTATCGGACCTTATTTAAAATAGTGTGATGTAGATAATAATAACCTAATTGAAACTTATTGACAATAGTGTGATGTTGGTGATTGTAACTTTATTGACATCAGTATCACGCAGATATTTATTACCTTAGTTGATTTAGCGTGACATGGATAATTTGACCTGAAAAACATTGATTGATACATTTTAAAATTATGCATTTGTAATTGTTTTTATTTTGTTACTGGTCTTTATACTTCTATCAGACTGTGTTAGCATTTTACTTTTGTTGGACAATCATGTCTAATAAATGGTTCTGTGCTATGTATATTAGAACTTGGAAGTTTGTAGATTTTCGATACACTTGGTTTTGAGACTCAGGGTTGTCATTTGGGGGAAACTGGAAACATTTTATGGGAGAGGTTTAATTCTGTTGTGATATTAGAATTCTGGTGTGAGATATATTGTTCTTTTGGTTAAGATTGATCATCAGTTATTATAATTTCTATGTTTTAATGACATATTTGAAGAACTAAATACTTGATTCTACAGTTTTCTGCTGATTTTTTTAGTACTTACCTGAGTATGTTAAAAAATTATTGAACATGTGACCTGTGTGATTTTCTCCAGTTAAAATATGGCTACAGAGATCACCCTGGTTCTATTGAATGCACAATCAGCAGATGGAACAGTGAGGAAGCAGGCAGAAGAGAACTTGAAGCAGTTTCAAGAGCAAAACCTTGCTGGTTTCCTGTTGTCGCTTGCGGGAGAGCTTTCTAGTGATGAAAAGCCTGTTGATAGTCGTAAATTGGCAGGTTTGATTCTTAAGAATGCATTGGATGCCAAGGAACAACATAGAAAGTTTGAGCTTGTTCAGAGATGGCTGTCGCTTGATGTATCTGTTAAGGGACAAATTAAGACGTGTTTGCTTCAGACCCTTTCTTCTCCTGTACCTGATGCTCGATCAACTGCGTCACAAGTTATTGCCAAGGTTGCTGGCATTGAGCTCCCACAGAAACAGTGGCCTGAGTTGATAGTGTCTTTGTTAGGAAACATTCATATGGTTCCTGTTCATGTCAAGCAAGCCACTTTGGAAACACTTGGGTATTTATGTGAGGAAGTGTCTCCGGATGTTGTTGAGCAGGATCAAGTAAATAAGATACTTACAGCTGTTGTTCAGGGCATGAATGCATCTGAAGGAAATAATGAAGTGAGGCTTGCTGCTACTAGAGCTTTATACAATGCTCTTGGCTTTGCTCAGGCAAATTTTACCAATGACATGGAGCGTGATTATATTATGAGAGTTGTTTGTGAAGCAACTTTGTCTCCAGAAGTTAAGATTCGACAAGCAGCCTATGAGTGTTTGGTTTCCATTTCATCAACATATTACGAGAAACTAGCTCCTTACATTCAGGAGATCTTCAACATCACGGCCAAGGCAGTGAGAGAAGATGAAGAGGCTGTTGCTCTGCAGGCCATGGAATTTTGGAGCTCAATATGTGATGAGGAGATAGATATATTAGAAGAATATGGAGGTGATTTTAATGTTGCAGACTCAGATATTCCTTGCTTTTATTTTATCAAGCAGGCGCTTCCAGCTCTTGTGCCTATGTTGTTGGAAACTCTTCTAAAGCAAGAGGAAGATCAAGACCAGGATGAAGGTGCCTGGAACCTTGCCATGGCTGGGGGAACCTGCCTTGGTTTGGTGGCACGGACGGTGGGAGATGATATTGTCCCTCTTGTCATGCCATTCATTCAAAAACATATATCAGAACCTGACTGGAGGCAAAGGGAGGCAGCCACTTATGCATTTGGCTCGATTTTGGAGGGTCCCTCCCCTGACAAATTAACTCCTATTGTCAATGTTGCTCTGAATTTCATGCTTACGGCTTTAACAAAGGACCCAAATAACCATGTGAAAGACACAACTGCTTGGACACTTGGGAGAATCTTTGAATTCCTTCATGGCTCAACTATGGAGACGCCTATTATAAACAACTCCAACTGCCAGCAGATTATCACAGTGCTCTTGCAAAGTTTGAATGATGTTCCAAATGTTGCAGAGAAGGCCTGTGGTGCTCTATATTTTCTTGCCCAAGGTTTTGAGGACGTAGGCTCCTCTTCTCCTTTAACTCTTTATTTCCAAGAGATTGTTCAGGCCCTCCTCTCAGTTTCCCATAGAGAAGATGCTGGGGAGTCTCGCTTAAGGACTGCTGCCTATGAGACTTTGAATGAAGTGGTGCGCTGTTCGACAGAGGAAACAGCTGCTATGGTGATGCAACTAGTTCCTGTCATTATGATGGAGCTTCACAATACTCTCGAGGCACAAGTACAGAAACTTGTGTCTGATGAGAGAGAGAAGCAGAATGAGCTGCAAGGTCTTCTCTGCGGGTGCTTACAAGTAATTATTCAGAAGCTTGGAACAGCAGAGCCAACCAAGCATGCCTTCATGCAATATGCAGATCAGATAATGAATCTCTTCCTGAGGGTTTTTGCTTGCAGAAGTGCAACTGTGCATGAGGAAGCTATGCTTGCCATCGGAGCCCTAGCCTATGCAGCAGGTCCAGATTTTGCCAAGTACATGTCAGAGTTCTACAAGTATGTGGAAATGGGTCTTCAGAATTACGAGGAGTATCAAGTCTGTGCAGTCACAGTTGGTGTGGTGGGTGATATATGCAGAGCCCTGGAGGACAAGGTCATGCCGTACTGCGATGGCATTATGACCCACCTCCTCAAAGACTTGTCTAGTAACCTGCTGCACCGATCTGTGAAGCCTCCAATATTTTCGTGCTTCGGTGACATAGCGCTGGCAATTGGAGAGAACTTTGAGAAATATCTATCATATGCCATGCCCATGCTCCAGAGTGCAGCCGAGTTGTCTGCCCACACCTCAGGTGCTGATGATGAAATGATAGAGTACACAAATCTTTTGAGAAATGGTATCTTGGAAGCTTATTCTGGGATATTCCAAGGCTTTAAGAACTCTCCAAAAACTCAGCTGTTGATTCCATACGCTCCACATATCCTCCAGTTCTTGGATAGCATTTATATGGAAAAAGACATGTGAGTAAATATTGTACTTGCGCTTTCCTAAACTTGTTTGTGATTTTTGTCATATATTTCTAGCGTCTAACTTAATATTTTTTGGCTATCAGGGATGATGTAGTGATGAAAACAGCGATTGGTGTCCTTGGGGATTTAGCTGATACACTGGGGAGCAATGCAGCTGCATTAATTCAGCAATCTATGTCAAGCAAAGACTTTTTGAATGAATGCTTGACCTCTGAGGATCATTTGATCAAAGAATCTGCCGAGTGGGCTCAACTGGCCATTCATCGTGCAATTTCAGTTTGAGTTCTGTCTGCTTGGTATATTTTACCTTTTAGTTTTTAAAGTCCCTGCATGCATATGGTCATATGGGTGTGTCGAGTCGGGGTCCAGGACTGCATTCAACGAGTCGGGTCATCAGCATTACTAACTGAAGGTATCTTCAAGTGTCGCTAACTCATGCATCAGCACCATAGGTGGGCTTTTTTGACTGGGGGGGTAATGCTATTGGAAACTGGAGCAGTGACATGGTGCTGAAACCTTTGGGGTTTTTTATGGGATTGTTGTTTGGGGGGGGGGGGGTTATGGAGCAACTGCGCAGGTGAATAGACGGGCTGCTTGGCAATTCTTTCTGCATGCTCTATCTCTGAAGATATAAGTGATGCACCATCAAGCTGGTCCAGCTGTGTTCTCTAGGTGGTACAAATTTGAATGTACAAGTGCAAACAATGAAGGACCATCCATGTCATGAAAGAGGCTACCTACTTTTTAACTTTTCATTCATCACCCATTTTCTTTTATACTTTCATGTGTTGTAGTCAGTTCATGCATTATCAGTCCGAGTCGTTCATTTTTCAGGTCTGTCAGTCGGATTGCATCTTTTTTTTTTTCAAATTTTTGCATGGTGGAGGTCGGTATAATCCAAATTTAGTTAGGTCACATCATTTTGCATAGGTCCTGGTTGATTTTGGTCAGCCTACCGTAGTGTTTTGTATGTCAAGTGTGGTGGAATACAGTGCATCCATGAAGTCATGTGTGCTTCCAATTTTTTTTTTATCGAAGTACAGTTTTCTTTTGTTCTTGTTGTGAGACATGCACTCCTATTTTGGTTCACTGCCCAAATAGTAGTGGTATACTATATATTGTAATCTTGCAGATTGTTATGACATTAAAAGATTGTTCAGGTGTCACTTGTTGAGGCCAAGTTTTTATATTTTTGCATGTCTTGCTTTGTTATTTAAGTTTTACAGTATACATGACATGGGTCAGAGTAACAAGTTATATCTGTTTCTTTGGTTTAGCACTTTGATGTATAGCATTCTGTGGTGTTTCTTTGGTAATTTGGTATATATTGTACTGTTTTGGTTTTAGAGAGAGCTAATTAATCTGCTCAAATTGACTTGACGATTATTTGTTGTTTACAAGTTGGGTGGGATTGTTAAAAAAATATGTTGTTTGTTTTACATCATGTGAAGCAAAAGTAGTTTATAACTTCAACCATTTCTCCTTCAATAATTTATAAGTATTAGGAATTGGGAGTTATGTTATAGTTTATTATGTTAAAAAAACCAGTGATAATTGGGCCTATTTGTGTGTTTTCACTGTTAAATTATCTCAGTTAAATAAGATATTAGATATGTCACTCTGTAACCAATAATTTTTTTTATGCCTTTCAGTAAGTAAACATATTCATTTTACCTTGTGGAGTAATGAGCTACAGGAGAACTGGGAAAGGAGAGCCTTTAGAGGGCTCGTGGGTCTGTTGCCTGTTAAATGCACATAAAATCATTCATCTTCAGGATGAAAGGTTCGGGGAGCATATCTTAATTTTATGAAAACTCTTCACCAGCCCGCTGAATAAACGAAACCATCATCACAGATGTTTTGTCTCCCAACAACATGAGATTAAACAAATGTTTTGTGTTAATGAATGTTGAAAACACAATTAAGTGTAAAGAGTTCAGTACAGTAATTGTGCTTTGTTGTCTATCTTTTTGTAGTAGTGCTACTACTAATGGCTTACCAAAATTCAACTCTCTAAAGTTATTCACACTGATTTTTTTTATAGGTCATTGTCTATTTCTGTCTCCCCCCTCAGATACCATTTCAAAAATTAATGAAAGCCGAAACATAAGGATCAAAGGTATTCCTTGGCCCTTGCCATATTGTTAGTATAGTTAAATAATGTAACATGTTCCTGTGGTAGATCTAGATCAACATATCAGCACTTGTCTTCATAAGTACACAAATTTTACAGTTTTCAAAAGTGTTATTACTAGTGAGCTAACGATTCCTAGAGCTGTACGAAGATGAATTCTAACGCGTGCTTCAGTGTTTGATGGGTTGAACGAAGCTATACCTGGATTTTAGCTTTCCAAAGTTTCATTTCCTCATAGTTCCCAAACGGCACACATAGTTCCCATAAGGAAGATCCGGTGCTCAAAAATACCACATTTGCAGCATACAAAAAAAAAAGACTGTGATGCACACAACATTATCGTTATTTTCCAAATAAAATATATTGTTTTTAGGTTCAAGAATGGCATAATGATGAAGATTTAAAAGTGACAATGAGATGGGAGGAAAAATACTATGGGGGAAATAGTACATAGTGGCTGGAAAAGTAGTCACAACTGTTGAAGCAACAAAGGAAAAGCAGAAAATGAGATAGTGAGAGAGACGAGAATGAATGAAAATGAGGATGAGCTATTTAGCCACTTTAGTGCACAAACATTGTGGAGGGGGAGAAAAGTAGATTGACTTATAAAAGGAGAAGGGCAACAAAAGTATGATTACTGCCATAGATGTCAAGCTGAAAACGCAAAATCATCTGCGCCATGCAAAGGCTTTGGTGAATGTAAGGTGTCCACATGCAAGCTATTGCCTCTGTTTTGATGTAACACCAGAGATATATTTTAGTTGACTTTCAGGTTGTGGTCTAATGCTAATGCATCTCATCATCATTAACCTCATTATATTGCTACTGGCCGGAATGCACCTTCACAACCAGTTCTCTTAAGCCACTTTCTTCTTTTTATTTTTTACCATGTTACATTTATTTAAATGCATTATATTCGTAGGTATACGGAAGGTTTGGAACGTGCGATCTTTTTTTTTTTTTGATAATTAATCACACAAGCACATACCAGGAGTCGAACTCTTGGCATCCCGCAAGGGAATAAGGGTTCAACCACTACATCAACACTTTGTCGGCCGAACTTGCGATCTTTTGACATATGCAAAGAATACTTGCTACTAGGCTATCAAAAAATCGACCGAAGTACCTTCTAGCTATTTTAAGTCTAGGAAATAACCTAACTAAACGGACTCCAATACTGTTCAATTCCTAAGAGATTCCTTAAAAGTGGTGGCTTACCTTATTTTGTATTTTTCACTCGTTTTCCTGAGCCAACTTTTTCTTGGTTAAAGTCACTTTCTGTACCCCTCTGAGTAAGGATAAAAGAAGCCTCTTCCTCCCATTTCTCCCTCTCATCTCAAAACCAAAGCTTCAAGTCTAATACTGTTGAAATAAACGAGCAATGGTCACAAGAATCAAGACCTCTCATTTGGTCTTCATTCTTCTCCTTCTACATCTATCTTCAGGTACTAGAAGTCTAGGAACAGCCTTCGTGTTCATTTCCAAGTGTGTCACTAGATTAACAAAGCTTGCAGTTTAACATGTGTTTTTCATTTCTCTTTAGGCATGATCGAAGGAGTGAGTAATGGCATGACCCCCACCCGTATGCTCCATGAGGTAAACCGTAAACTACATGCAAAAACTTGAAACTGATTCAACTACATAATTCAAACTTAAACAAGTGCAATAAACACACGATGATGCAAGATGTTACGTTGAAGTAGATAGATGCAAGCTAGAGAGAAAGGAGCACAAGATAAAACATCATGCATCTATATGTTCGCTACTTTTTATTATGCACATTACTAATTAACTTAAGTCATGTGATTTTGAAGGTTCGTGTCAAAATGAATTCAAGGAAGCTTTTAAGTCATGATGTCGTGTTTGACTACGATGATCCTGGAGCAAATCCTAAACATGATCCAAGAGGAAGGAGAGGCGGCAGGAACAACTGACTGCATATATGTCCTAATTTTAAGCATCAGGCAGTAAAACAGATACTTGAGTGAAGTTTGTACTAAGATATTGCGGGACAGTATGCAGTATATTCCTATTTCCCTAGAGTATTATAGCATCCTTAGTATGACGGTATAAGGGGCTTAAAATTATACTGTGTATCTTGTAAATCCTTCTCCAAGGGTACAATAAGACCGTAGAGGTGTTTGGATAATACTTGGGGTTTCTGATAGTGTACCTTGAACTGTCTTTTGATATTAATTCCCCATCTTAACTATGAAGGTACATGATATGAGTGAATTACTCTACAAAAGTTGTGAGTTTTACCTCTTAGTTAGCTTTGCAAAATCCTAGCCAATTTTTCCTCAAACATCAAGCTAATAATTTTATTATCTCTTGATTTAGCAAGTGCAAAGAGAAGGAAGATACCTAAGAAACAGGCAAGTTCCTCGTAGCTAAACAAAGTTTCGTTCTAATTGCGGAAGTTCTTCCTATATGTTTTCTTTCACTAGTAATTCTCGACTGTTCTTGCACATAAATGTATACCCTCCTTGCAATCAGATCAAGTTTTTCAGATGGTTGATGAAGAAAGAGGTGCTTTACATAAGTTATATTCAGAGAGAAGTGAATGATGTTTGCATATTGTCAAATTCTGAAGCAGTGATTTGCTAAACCTATGCATGGATGATTTTTAGCAAGTTTTCATTGAACAGAGTAGTCAAATCAAAAGCATAACCTTTTTGTCGGCAAATCCAGGTTTTTCTTTGATCTGTTTAAAGTTAGAGGTCAAGCATCCATATTTTCTGGTATATTACTTGTCTTCCTAGATCTTATCCATAAATTATCCCCTTCATCCCCCTAATAATCATAATTCTGACTAATTATAGTCTGTATATGAATGATTTCTCTCTTTTTCATAGATCTATATTAGGTGATTAAATATTATAGTTAAGATAATTATCTAGTGGGGAACCAACTATGCAGAGCATCCAATGAACATGCGGTCTCTAATTGCTAACTAAATCACTATATAGTGATAAAACATCTTTGTATATCACAAACAAGATACATGAACCCTAATTCCTAACAACTGTTTGTCTCCACCGGCGATAACATATCTTTTAGTAAACTTCCATTATAAAGCTTCTTTATTCTTCTTTACTATTGGGGAGATTGCAACGTTTGTTATTTAAGTTTTCCAAACAGACCAAAAAACAGTATACTCAGTAGCATAACCTTTTTATTGTAAGGGATCTGATATTTAATATGTCATATGAACACTCAATTCTTCATTGTCCTCGTAATATATGAACGAACTCGTGTGTGCAAACAGCAACCATGATAGTGGCAAGAAATAAAATGAATCAACAATTGAATAACATAACATATTAAGTAGAAATACATCTAATCTCTGTAGCAATTAGCATTACAGGATGCTTTTTCAAAACTAGCTAGGCATTGTACATATTCTAATAAGATGGTATAGAACGCCTTTACTTATAAAAGCAATAACATGTGGAAATGTACATGTACAGAGTAAGCATAAGATAAACCGGAATTTATGTTAATTATTTATATACAGTAAAACGGAGCCTCAGAACTCATGAACCTAGCATGGATGTCATCCATATTCCAAATGACACAATACCTAGAGTTGCAAAAGCTTGGCCCAGTTCAAAAATGATATTTTGTTGCTGAACTGGTACACTTTGCCAGTTGGTTCTCCTGATTCAATACAAATGCACAGTAAAAGTTAAGTTAAAAGGAATAGATGGTGATTTTTAACTAAGGAGTGCATGGTAGCTGTATTAAAACTGAAATATCTCATTTCTGGCGGGATACCAAATGTAATAACAGAAAATTAATGGCACAAAGCATCTCAGCCACAATAAGATGCCTCTTCCACATTTAGCAAAAACAAAGAAGATGCCTCTTCCCCCGCCCATGGAGTTCTAAAAATATAGCTTATAGATATTACGTGTGCAGAAGTAGTGAGAATATGGGGTGGTTTCAAATTAGCAAGGGCATACCCAAAATCAGCAATAACAATGGTTATATTGTCTTGAGACCGTCGATCCTACACCACAAAAAGTTTTATGTTAGTATAAGATAGAAAACAAGACAAACTTGAGATGGAAGAACTATATTCTTGTCGTTACCAGGGCCACTTGTCCAAGTGCTTCACACGCCATCTACAGTAAGACACAATGTAATTAAAGTCTATTTGCAATTAAGAAAACCGAAGATTTATGGTAAAGAACTCCACCTGAACATCTCCATGTTTTCGTAGTTGATTCCTAACGAAAGTGACAGCTTCTGAGCTGAAATAACCGATTAAAGGAGATCAATTATGCTTAAAATTATCTGGGAAATTTTAATTAGTAAGATGCTAGATTATGCCAGTCTCGATGCAAAAGAAGACCTCTTTACGTAATCCCACAAGCCATCAGATGCCAACAGTACAAATTCTGTATCTACTCCGAGATCTACTTGGAAAACATCAGGACAGACAGTAACCAGGTCCCCAGAAAATTGAATCCTGGCCCAAATGTATTTATATTGTTAATCCTCAAAGCAACAAGAATAATATTAACTACCTTGGCATATTACATATCAGTAAGCGGTGCCGACATTGTAAATGTAAATCTATAATAATTTTGCACCTACAATTGCAAGCATGTAAGAGATCCTACCGGGAAACAAACTTTGGAGACCATCTCCCTTCCTGAACTCCTTTTTCCAGCATCCTTTTTAATCAGTTAAAAGCCAATTATTCTTAGTACAAGGAAAGAAAGGTGGGGGTAGGGACTTTTGATGTAAGGAATTGGTTCTTCATGTGGTCATTATAATACAAAACTGGGCCACATGTTCAAGATGTTAAATGAGAAAATTAAAGAACATACTCATATTTTTTTGTCTTAAATCGCATGTCACCAAAAGCACGAGACACGGAGATATCTCCACAAATTCTTCCATTAACAATCTGCAACAGGAAACACGATTTACTATACAGAATTTGAACCAAACATTACAATTTACATATAACCTAGCATATGTCATTTCACTACAACTATATTAGTCCATCCTATCCACATATTAGTCATATGGTGTCTAGCTCTTTTGGAGTTTAAGTTCTAGATTCAAGCACGTGGCATCAAGAAATGAAGTTTAATGAGGACTTAGGTATGGAGAAACAGCTAATTTCATGTTGAGGTATCTCTGCATGCTACATAATCTGTTAAACATCAGACAAATTTTTAGGCAGGGTACTTCTTGTATGTGAATCAATATGAATGAGCTTCAAAAGCATGCTTATGAAGACGACTACTCAGAATTCTAGAAATGTTATGTTCCATCAGAAAAGCTTTTATATGCAATATGTATACGGGACTTTCTTTAACGGTGTAAAAGGTTACTGAGTGATTCCCAACTATGCTGTTTTTCAGCCAAGTATTTCTGGACATGACAAGGATATAAAGTACCATAACAAATTCAATGCAGAAGATACATTGAAATTAAATTTGGGAAACACACCCATCCACCTGCTTCCCTGATTCGTCTAATTTCATTAAGAGAAGCTTTGTTGCTTCCATAGGGTCGATGGGAACCAGTTAAAACTTCAGGTTTACCAGATCGTGAAAGAACCTGCTCAAAAAGTCCAATCATGCATAAGTTATATGAATTTGGATGCTTGATCATGAATAGACTGCTAATCGGTTTCATGGATGATTTTAGGGGAAGAAATAGCAACATACAGCGCATGAGTCACCAACGTGTGATATGAATAGCAAGTCGTTGATAATGAACAGAGCAGTGGCTGTTGAACCAGATTCAGTTTCCCCGCCGCTTGTCTCAAGCCTTTACAAAATGAAACAGCATCTAAACCTTCAACGCAATGATACAAGATACAAAATCATACTGAGACAATATTAAATTGCCATATTTTACTAAGACAGTGTTAATCTAAGCAAAATCATACTGAGACAATATTAAATTGCCATATTTTACTAAGACAGTGTTAATCTAAGTGAAGGCTTTAAGATTTTACCAATTTATGAGCTTCTCATCAGCTGTTTGAAATGCATCTTGTAATGCCTTTTTAATGACATTAAAGTTCTTCCCCGTGAGCAAAATCCCGCCTTGTAATGCTGTAAGACACTCTCGATATAACTCGTCCCTATATAATGGATACTAAATCATTCAGTGCACATAAATACAAAAAGTAAACTCCCTCACTCAGTATGCTTTATTTTAGCACTAGCACTAATCACCGAAGACAGTAGTACAAATCACTGTCCTAGTACTCCAAATCAACAATTTGATATTTGTAGGCTAAATTATGTATTTGAACGAACATCCACATATATAGGTGTGCGCCCAAATGAAACCATACTTACAAAACTCAAAAGTCACAACCATCCATTATATACAATCCAATGGTTTAAGTCTATGTCTTTTTGATAAAGATTATACTATTATAGTACAAGGATTATAATCCAAAGATTATATCCCCATTACTATTGATTTTAGTGCTTTAAATAATCAAGATCTCTCTTCTCTTCTTCTTTTGCTAAAAAAATATCTCATATTTGTATTGCTCACAATAAATATAAGACTAATTAATTTCCTCTATACTTAGTTGATGGAGGTATTATTCGATTGTCTCTAAGAAGTCTTTAATTAATCTCTCGAATCCTCGGACAGTCAGACTATAACAAAACAACTTACTAAAATTTAAAGAGGGCTATATTTCAATCCCAATGCTAATCCCTCACAACAAACACAGCATGAAGGCCAAGAACTATTATCATTCATTAAAGTCTTATCAATATAATCCTTAGGGATAGTCAATTCCTACGTTCAGTTTGTTTAAAGTATTAATTTTTTGAAGCGACGATTATAGTTTATGGTTTAAATAAGTACAAGTGATGCAAGTGCTTTAAAATCTAAATAAAACTACTTCCTCATGTACTTGGTCTAGACCACATATCTATGTAATCCTCTTCTATACTTAATATATATTAATCCTTGATAATTCCCTAAATAACAATTTCTTTATCAATTAGGCTAAAGAAACTCGCGCGATTAGATAATTTAGAGTATAATAATCCAATACCCTCTTAAACAAACATAGCTCAAATGTGTTGTACTTTACTTTGTAGTAGCATAATAGTGTGATCTTAATTACTAATACACAAATAGACAGGACACAACAAGGAGTAATGAAATGAGGAAACCTGAGGAATTGAACGGAAGAATAACCGGCATGGCCATCGAAAACAGCAGCAAAAGAAAAGCCATCAAGATCATGATCAGAAGCACTAGACTTCTTAACAATCACAACATCATCTTCCATCTCTTCTCTAGCACCTTGTAACTTTGTGGAACCCCATCGAATACCAGTTACGCCTGTTAATGAAGAAGGCGTATTAATCGCAATAGCTGAACTGCAACAACGACCACCAACTAATCTTACTCTGCCAACACTACCGATGTTCTTGGTTTTTGTCTTGTAATAGCTTAGTTGCTGGTAGTTACAGTTAGCTGTAGTGTTGAATATCAACTTGTGTAAGTTGAGGCTTGATAAAGACATTGATGATCGGAGTTGTGAGAACAAGCTTCAGTTTCAGTTTGAGTTGCGAGAATGTAATAAAATAAAATAATAGTATTTTGTTTTTAGTTTAGTTTAGTTTGTGTGAAGGAGATGAGAGAGTGAAGATGCACCTCTTAACTGCCTGTCTTTAACGGATTAGATTTCAGATTCCCGGGTTCCTCTTCTGCCTTTTACCCGGGTCTGGATTTTATCCAGCCCAATTATTTAATAGGCCAAGGTTCAAAATCTTCTTTAAAATTTAATTTTTAAATTTTAAAAGAAGTGTAAATATATTTTTTCATAGTGCTTCCATAAATTTAATTATAAACAACCATTATTTTAAAAAAATTCAAAAAAAAATCATAAAAAATAAAAGTCTACATTTTAATCTCATAAATTTCAAAATTTTGTTTTCGAATCTCATAAATTATAAGAATCTGTTTTTGAATATCATGAATTTTGATTCAAATCTTAATTTTAAAATTTTATAATTATTGTAATATTAATATATCATTATTTCTTAAAATAAACTAAAAATATTTATAATCTTGTTTTATTTATAAGGTTCTCCTATTTTATTTAAAAGGTTCTCGTGTTCCCCTTTTAAGAATATTCTCTCTAGAACCTTACTCAGCCAATTGTTTAATATTCCTTTTTTTTAATTTGAAATTTGATTTTTGCAGGTATTTCAATGTATTTTGATTGAGTAGTTAGAAATATAATTTTTAATTTTTAAGTATCCGATCAAAATACATTAAAATGTATGCAAAAGTCAAAACGTCAACTAAAAAAAATAAACGGGAATACATTTTCTAGTGGTGTTATATAAAATATGGACGGATGAATATAATAATTCAAAAATCTCAATTATTAATTGATTGTTAAAGTGTATATTTTTAATTTTTAACTGGTGTACCCACCTACAAATAAATTAATTTATAAATATTGAAGATAAATAAATATATAAAAGTGGAAAAATGAATATAGTAAATTCATAATGAAGATGGGCCTAAATTATGACTGCCTCGATATTATGTGCGAAATTATTAAATTATCAATAGCAATGGGGAACTAATTTTGATACACAATTCAATAAGTCTGTCCTACTAAAAAAATGGAATTGCCACTAAATAGTAAATCCCCCTTAAAAAAGGGAATTCAGAGTAAATACGTGAATAAAAATGAATGAAAAGAAATGAGTAATTTTGGACTAAATTTGTATGAGAAATAAATGGGTGAAATGAGAAATTGACAACCTTGGTACTGTCCTTTGGCCACAATAATTATCAACCTCGAATTTAAAACCAAACCAGAAGAAAAAAAACATTATCCCCGCCCGACCCGTAATAATTTCCTTAAAATAAAACCGCAGTAAAAAGCAAGTCAGACAAGGAGGACTCCAGTTAAAAAAATAAAACACACTCTTAAAAATATAGACCATAGCAAAAGGCAGTGAGAGGTGAGAGGCTAGTAGTAGTATAAATCAAAGGGGGATAAGAAGAAACAAATGCTTATCAGCAGCAATTGAAAAAGGCAAGCAGCACTGAAGCAACAACAACAACAGCAGCTAGGGTTTCTCATTTCACATTTCCCCCAATTCGAACAAACAATGGACAGATCTAGATCTAAACGTTACTACTACGACAACAATCAGGACTACGATCCCGAACCTATGCATCGGAACAACAAACAACAGCGTTACAACAACAACCATTACGCCGCCCGTCGCGGCCCCGGCGGCGGAAGAAAGGACCCGAACTTGATGGTTACTACGACTTATCGGATCCTATGTCATGACATTAAAGCTGGAGGTGTGATTGGCAAGTCTGGAAGTATAATTAAGTCTATTAGACAACATACCGGTGCTTGGATTAATATGCACGAACTGATTCCTGGTGATGAGGAGAGAATAATTGAGATTTCCGATACACGGAGGCGTGATCCGGATGGACGCATGCCTTCCTTCTCGCCTGCTCAGGAGGCCTTGTTTTTGATTCATGAGAGGATTTTGGAGAGTGATGTTGGCCCCGGGTATAGTAATGTAGGGTTCGGTGATGAGGACGACGAGTATGGGATGCGCGGTGGAGCTAATCGTGTGGTTACTAGATTGGTTGTGTCGAGGATGCACGTTGGGAGCTTGTTAGGGAAAGGTGGGAAGATTATTGAGCAAATGAGGATGGAGACTAGGACGCATATTAGAGTGCTTCCTAGAGATCATAATATTCCGAGATGTGTGTCTATGTCCGAGGAGATTGTTCAGGTTTTTGTTTGAACTTAGCTGACTTGACTGTTTTTGTTATCACTTGACTGTGATTGTAGTTTGTTTCTGTGCGATTATACCCTATTCCATGGAACTGGACTGTATTTGTCAGTGGACTTGCATTCCGAACAAAAGACTAGACCAATTCAGGCACTCAATGTCCGTGGAAATTGATTATGTTTTTGCCTCAACTTAGTTGCTTGTTCGTGGTGTAACGTGACTACATCATCGCATTTGTTTCTATGCAGTTATACTTTACAAGATTCGAAAGTATATATTCCTGATGTTTTGTTTCAACTTAGTTGATTGCTTTTTATGACTTCACTTGACTAGACTGCAGATTTGTGTATGTTTTGCGGCTCTGTTTCTATGTGGTTGTAACCTATTAGCTGGAAGTATTTATGTCAGCGGACTTTCATTCCGAACTAAACATTGTACCAATTGAGGCAATTCATTAAAAAAATTTAAAATTACACAGTGTCTGCGGAAATTGTTTATGTTTTTATCTGAACTTAGTTGCTTGTTTGTGTAAGATGACTATATTGCATACGTCTCCGGAAGTATATTGCCTGATTTTTTGTTTAAACTTAGTGTATTGCTTTTTATGACTCGAGTTGGCTGCTGTTACGATAAGTGTATGTTTTGCGTATGTTTCTACGCGGGTATACTTTAGAGTTTTGAAGTTTCAAAAGTATATTTTCCTGATTTATTTTGGAAGAAAATTAAACTAACCGAGGCGCTTTATTGATTTTCGAAACTTCAAGCATATTTTAGATTTTACAGTATCATTGATAACATTTATTTCTCTTGTGCAGATACTTGGTGATATGAATAATGTAAAAAATGCTGTAGCAATAATATCCTCCCGGTTGAGGGAGAGCCAGCATCGGGATCGTGGTAATTTTCACGGCCGTTCACCAGATAGATTCTTTCCACCTGATGATGATTATGTCCCTCATATGAATCATTCTTCACATAGAGGTTCTATGGATAGTCCTAATTTTGAATCTCGATTATCAGCAAGTATGAGTGGTCCTAGGGGCAGTCATTATTCCTCCCATCAATCTGCCTTTTCTGCAGAATCTGGACGTATGTCTATTGATGATAATGAACCATCATATCCAAGGGAGGAAATTGTGTTTCAGATATTGTGTCCAATTGAAAAAATTGATAACGTTATTGGGGAGTCGGATGGTATTGTGGATTTGCTACAACATGAAATTGGTGTTGATGTGAGGATAATTGATCCTGTATTTGGCTCAGATGAACAAATAATCATCATTTCGTCCGAGGAGGTACCTGCTGTCCCGGTATCTTCTGTACTTTGGTTATTTATGGAGTTTTCAACTTGTAGATTGATTTTGCTGAAAGTTTGAGAAATTAATTTGAAATTTGAATAGTAAAATCAGTGCATCATTTCCACATCTGCTGTCTGTTTATATTTTATAACAATGTCATTTCCTTGTATAGGGTTTTTGATGCATGTTCTAACTGAAAACTTTATTTTAGGGACCAGATGACGAGTTGTTTCCTGCTCAGGAAGCTTTGTTGCACATCCAGACTCGCATTGTTGATATTGTTCCAGAGAAACAGAATGTTATCACTACTCGATTACTTGTTCCATCCAGTGAGATTGGATGTTTGGAGGGAAGACATGGTTTGACTGAAATAAGGAAAATAAGTGGCGCAGACATTCAGATCCTCCCAAGAGAAGAACTTCCTGTGTGTGTATCTGAGAATGATGAGCTTTTGCAGGTTTGCTCCTACACTAATCAGTGACATTTTTAAAATATCTGTTTCACTATATCATGCTTTTAGGAATGCACATGTTTCTTCTGATCGCTGAAATTTGTAATATATGTATTTTGCAATATAATGCAGCACTTCTAGTGGCAGATTTTTTTAGACTACACATGCAGTGACTAAATCATTAAGGCTACACATGTACTGACTTCAATTTTCCAAATTGAAGTATAATATCTCTTAGCGTAAGATGGATCACTTACTCGGGTTACACCATGATATTTATTGCCGTGTAGTTGGCTGTATCAATGAAAGGCTACGCTTTGCTTAACATGTGCACGTTTTCGTAATTTTGGTTGTATCGACCAAATAGTTCTGATGAGAACCTTGACTTTGAATTAATTTATGAGTTTGTAAACAATACCATTTCCGGTTCTGTCATTTTCATGGTCTTTGTACATCTACAGATTGTAGGGGAGATCAAAGCAGCTCGTGAGGCTCTTGTGGAAGTGACAGATAAACTTCGTAGTTACCTGTACCAGGACATCTACCCAAAGGATATCTCCCCATCCCCCAGGATTGCAAACAGTTCGGCGGGGAGTGCATTAGGACAGGAGGCAGGTTCGAATAATAACATAAATTCATACCGAGAAACAGGTGCGGCAAATCATCTTCCTACTACATCTGCACAGAATGTTCAAATTGTGGCACCACCAGCACAGGCTACAAAGGTAAATAAGTAGGAATGTCAATTTCTTTGATACTACCTCAATTCCAAAAGCAGGACTACTTTTTAATCTTTGATCAAGTTGGGACTTGGGAGTTCTCTAAATGCAACATGAATATTTTGTGGATAATAAAAATCAACATAGATGATACTTGGTCTAAGTAGATTTATACTTCACAGTATCCGCTATTGTACTAACATAGATAAGCTGCAAAGAAGAAACCCAAAATTATATCAGAACCCACCTGTTTCTTGATTCATTATCTCCCTGTAGCCACTTTCCTTCTTCTTTTTTAGAAAAAAGTTCTCAAATATCAGTTTTAGATGTATAAACAGAGGTTTATTTGTGTGTTTTATACATGTGAAAAGTTTGTTGGAGGGGTCTCCGGTGTCTTTTTCAGATATAGTAAGATGCGGTCTCTTCCACATGAAGGGCCAACTATGAGACCACTTTTATGTTAGTATCTTATTAGAAGATTCACATGTTATAATTTTACACCACCTGCAATAGTCTTACAACTAAATGTTGAACATACTAAATTAAGCTGGCTTGACAATTTTCTAGCAACTGATTTATTGTGCTATTGAAAGGGGTAGTCTAAAAGATTTAGAAGAGTGCTTTTTAGCATCCAGCTTAGGATCAAATTTTAGTAATCACCTAGGGAGGTTTTTACATGTTTGTATCTGTGAAAAAGAATTGAATTTTGTTTCTTTAGTAATCAAGAGTTTAATTTTAATATGCAGGAGCTCAGTAGTTCCAACAAAGAAGCAGTGAAACAGACCGAAAATGAGCGTCGTGAAAGTGTGCCAAGTGCAGGAAACAGGTATGGCTTTCTCATTAATACTTTAAGCAACTCCAATAGCATTATAAATTCAACCTACTCTTTATTTGTAATTTACAAATTATTCTTTTCCCAACTAGATTCCACGGCCCACTGGTCACTAGGAGTATATTGGAGGTTGTTATACCACCACATGCAGTGCCCAAGCTGATAACAAAATCAAAAAACAAGCTTGCACAGATTAGTGAGGTAAACCTGGCTCTCTTGGACTCACAACTCTACTTCGTTATGTCAGATGCTGGAATACATTTTATAGGTCTGACTTTTGCCTTTATATAAGCAGTTATCCGGAGCAAAAATAAGGTTGATTGAAGATGGGCCAGAAGCAACAGATAATGTCATTCAAATTTCGGGGACTCCGGAGCAGGCTGAGAGAGCCCAGAGCTTGCTACAAGGATTTATCCTTAGCAGTAATACTCTTTTTCTCTTTCCCTTGATGAGTTTTTTATCAACTATAGTCTATTTATTTTTCATAGCCTGACAGACTACAAATTTCAATGTATTGATTATATCTATAATGCAGCCCTAGAAGAGGATTGAGGAATGTGGACGGCTTAAATTGCATAGTTGTCTCTATTTTGTGGATGTGTTTCTGGGTCAAGGAGACAACTATCTGCATATCATCGTCAATGTTATAAACTATTTGTTTAGGAGGAATGTTTATCGGAAAACTTTGTGAAGCTGTTGTTTTTTGTTGTGTACCTGTGTTGCTTTGTTGTAACCGCTGTTGCTAAACATAACATGCTTTCTGTGGAAGCCTTTTTAAAATTTTATACATGTTTCGTTCCCAGATGTTTATCATTTAGGAATGTCAACTAGAATATTTTTTACCTGTGGGGTTTAAATCAGTCTGTCGACCGAAGTTAACCTGCAGCAAAGAGAAGATCACATTCCAAAGTTCACATAAATCTTGGTCTTTGTCAAAACTCGAAAGTTGTTAAAGGTTCTATGCTCGCTCAAACATTGGCTTTGAGGTGTTTTACGTTTATATAAAGCCTGAAATAGTAGAATTAGAAGTGTCTTAGACTGTTGGTCTAAGAAGCATGTTTTCTTAAACATTGTATGCATCACTTTAGTTGGTAACATTTTCAGTTCTAATTAAACACCAAAAAGAAAAAGAAAACATTTTAGTTTTTGTCAAGCCATTCCTAGATTGGTCTAGGCAGTTTGAACTTTTGCAACCCAAAATTTTTAGACCTCTGATTAGTTTAGATACTTTGTTAGTTTATTAGCTATATGATTTGTTTCACCGAGTACCTGATTGGAAGACACGATTGTTATATGTACATAATGCAAAATTTTAAAGCCTTGGTATTTTTTCCAAAACTTTTAATAAAAAAATTGCGTGTCACGTCTATTTAGTAACTTTCTTAAAAATATTTTAAATATTAATTCACATATATACTCTTACAAATTACAACATACTCCCTCTGTCCCATTAAATTCTATATATATCACTTTTTGACACGTATTTCAATTTTCCTTTAAAGCATAATTCCACAATATTTTTTTAGTTTATTTTCTGAATAAAAATTTTATATTTAAATTTTTATTCAAGAAAAAATTAACAAAATATTATGAAATTATAACTTATAAAAATTTCAAAATATGTGAAAATAATACATATATACAACCTACCGGGACGGAGGTAGTAAAATTTAGGAATGTTTTTCTATAAGGAGTATGAACGAAGATGAGAGAATGCGAAAGATACATAAAAATTAAAAGGCAGTTGTTGACTATATAGTGTACGTAACTCCCGTATAAAATACTCCCTCCGTCCCAATATACATGTCCCTTTTGAAAAAAAAATTGTCTCAAATTACTTGTCCCTCTCTTTTTTCAATGTAAATTTAAGCATAATTTTTCAAAATTATTCTTAGATTTGTTATTTCCAAGATTTGACTTTTTAAAATTAGTACTCCCTCCGTCTCATTTTACAGGCCCCTTTTGGAAAAAAAACGCATATTAAGAAAATGGTTAGTTGAATAACATTTTCAACAAAATATCTCATTAAATGCATTGAAAAAAGAGAATAGATACTAATTTTAGAAAGTCAAATCTTGGAAATAACAAATCTAAGAATAATTTTGAAAAATTATGCTTAAATTTACATTGAAAGAAGAGAAGGAGAAGTAATTTGGGACAATTTTTTTTTCAAAAGGGACATGTATATTGGGACGGAGGGAGTATCTATTCTCTTTTTTCAATGCATTTAATGAGGTATTTTGTTGAAAATGTTATCCAACTAACCCTTTTCTTAATATGCGTTTTTTTTCTAAAAGGGACATGTAAAATGGGACGGAGGTAGTAGTGATTTGTGGTTGCAAAAATGAAATAAGTCGTTGAAATTCGAAATATAAAGTGCAAAAATTGCAGGTCAAAACTTAAATATTTTAAGGATTTTTCTAGTGTGTGCTATGGACGTATTTTAAAAATTAGTGCTTGAGATTTTTATAAAATATTGGTAGATAACTCATTAATAATGTGATGGATCTCATATATATACAAAAATCTGCACCAATAATTTGTTTACGGTTTATCAATCATATTTTCTTAGCATATGCTCATGAACACGACAAACCGATATTTTAATTGATTTCATATTTTTCCATACATTTCCGGGAAGAGAGAACTTTGAATGGCGAACATCGTTAGTTGAATCTATCCATCCCCATTATCTATTTTTTTATGAGTCAAGTGGGCCTGTTATGGGTTAAAAACTAAGATATATGATTGCTGTAATTATTACTAAGGTTCGGGAGCTCAAGACCTTTAATGGTTACTCTCATGTTTCGTAGCTTAACTCTGCCTTTACGAGATGCCTACGTATCTCTGTGAATTAGAGAATCAAGCCAAAAATGTAGTTCTGATTGAGGGGTAGATCCCCTTATATAGATGTTGGTGGTCCTTGAATTGGACTTGGTATAGGAGACTTGGTGGTCAAGTCTCTGAATTAGAATAAACTTTGGAGTCCTAGGAAGTAGGAAGCTGATTCCTTATCCTATGAGGTTCCTTGGAGGCCAATCTACAAGGATTTATGTCCTTATTGGGACTCTTTTCCATAGCTGATTTTCCCCTTGTTAATTAATTACAAAAATAATTAGTAATCAGGGTTTTGGGCCTTCTTTGTTCCATCAGGCCTGATGAATGTGCTAACCTTTTTGGTCTGAATATCATTGTCTGAATATCATACATCTTCTTATTGGGCCTAGTAGCCCACATCTTGTATAATCAATGTAATATCTAATTACATAATTAGGATTTATTTATCCCTATCATTTGCCCCCCAACTTTTGGGAAACAGAGACTAGGTTTCGCAGAAGTAGGTTCATTTGTTCCCTTACAGGGTATCGTTTTTGCATAAAGTGTGGAGCGACCTACACATTTACAACGATTTACTTTTATCCATTTTTATTTAGAAATTATCTTAATTTCCAGGAATTTTTCCCTTAATTCTGGGATTTTTCCTCAATTTTCTGGAATTTTTTCCCTTTATTCTAGGATTTTTCCTTA
The DNA here is from genome assembly GCF_009905375.1 of Apium graveolens. Classification (NCBI taxonomy): domain Eukaryota; kingdom Viridiplantae; phylum Streptophyta; class Magnoliopsida; order Apiales; family Apiaceae; genus Apium; species Apium graveolens. Next base: position 246,581,680 of record NC_133648.1, on the reverse strand, counting down.
ATTTTCTGGAATTTTTCCCTTTATTATGGGATTTTTCCTTAATTTTCCGGAATTTTTCCCTTTATTCTGGGATTTTTCCTTAATTTTATGACTTAAAATCGATCAGGATTTATACCAAATCGATCAGGGATCCTGGTCGAAATCGATCAGGATCCTGATCGATCTTACTGTGATATTGCCATTCTGGTCGACTGAATCTTCGATCAGGATTCCTGATCGATTTCGATCAGGATCCTGATCGAACTAGCTCAGAAAGTAACACTCTAGTCGATGGAATCTTCGACCGGGATTTATGCATAATCGATCAGGATTCCTGATCGATTTCGATCAGGATTCTGATCGAACTAGCTCTTAAAGTAATTCTCTAGTCGATGGAATCTTCGACCAGGATTTATGCAGAATCGATCAGGATTCCTGATCGATTTCGATCAGGATTCTAATCGAACTAGCTCTCAAAGTAACACTCTAATCGATGGTATCTTCGATCAGGATTCTTCTTTTTGTCGGTCAGGACTCTGATCGAACTAAGTGAATTTCTACCCTTTTGATCGAATGAAATATCGATCAGGATTTTTTTTTTGTCGATCAGGACTCTGATCGAACTAAGTGAATTTCTACCCTTTTGCTCGAATGAAATATCGATCAGGATTCTTTTCTTTGTCGATCAGGACTCTGATCGAACTAAGTGGCTTTTTACCCTTTTAATCGAATGAAATATCGATCAGGATTCCTACCTTTTGTCGATTAGGATTCTGATCGAATCATCTCTTTAAAATTCTGGTCGATTTTTGACCCTTCAGTTTCCATCGGTGCTTCTAGATTATTCCTGACACTTCTTGATAATGGGCTTTTTAAGTTGGGCCTGGCTATATGGGCCTAAAAACGCCTCGTATTCCGAGCTTTTCGCTTATATAAGAGAAGTGAGAAGTGAGAATCCTCACTTCACTCCTCATTTCTCAAACTTCCTCTCAAAATTCTCTTTGATTTCTCTCTTAAGAAGGCTATTTCCGGCGACTTCAGCCACCGTAGCTCCACCTCCTTCAAGTTTTTCTGGGTTTTAAGCATTCATCCGAAGCATATCAATGGCGGATCGTGACTTGGCTCGTTTGGGGAAGATGAACGTTTCCAAGAGAGGTACAAACATTCAAATTCATTCTCTGTATACTTCCTTAATTGATATGATAAACTCTAGAGGTGATGAATATCCCTCTCTATCTGAATTAGATTCGTATAACCATGGTAACACTTTTCATGAGTTAGAGGGTAGAATTGAGTCCATGAATTCCTTGTATAAACTTCCACCCTATCTTAGGATCACCCCCGCTGCCCCTGGGGATAGGACATGTAACTGGGAGGGGGATACCTTGTTTATTTATCAAGGAGTCCTGAACGCGGGTCTTAGGTTTCCATTTCATGAATTTATTCCCCGTCTGCTTGCAGACGTAAAAATTAACCCTTGTCAACTTCCCCCTAATGCATGGAGGAATATTCTCTGTTTTATGGTTCTTTGTCTTAGAAACAATTTTCCTCTTTCTATAGCTGTCTTTAGGAAGATTTTTTAATTTTATAATAGTTCCATGAGTCAACCGGGCTGGGTTTTAATTCGTCAACGGCCCAAAATTCCCCATATTTTCGATAGCAACTCCATAGTCGAGAACAACCCTAAATGGAGGGATGAGTTTGTTAGGCTGACCTGGGCCGGGGGTGATTGGGCCACACTCTTCCGTAGGCCCTTTTGCAAAGATCAGATGGTAGTCCTGGTAGCATCAGGTTAACTGATGAGGAGGAGGTGGCCTATCAAGCCTTAATTTCAGATGATGGGAAAACAGACACATGGACCCTTTTAGAGGAGTTTTCCTTGAAGAAAGTTAGTCTCTCACAGGCCAGTGATAAGGGTAAATTTATACCTGCGTAGCTATTTTTCCTTCTCTTTAATTGCAATTTTGTTATCTTCTGAAATTTAATATTCCTTCTACTTTTTCTTTCAGCTTGTGAGGCTATTAATAACGTCAACATGCCCAAGGATGGGGAATCTGGCCGCCAGAAGAGGGCCAAGCTAAACAGGGACCCCAGGGGCAAGCCTGATGTTCCCACTTTCCTTGATTCCCACGTCCCTGTTGTGGAGCTGGGGGATGACATGGATCCTCCACTTAAGGCACACTCCTTTAGGCGTAACTGGGGCTTTAGGAGAAGTGACACGGTGGTTGGATCCACCAAACATGCTAAGGATTGGTCGTACCATTCCATCACTCCCCATGACTTCACTGACATCGTTACGGGGAGTGACATCGAGACTATTGAGCTTCTGGGTTCTCAGGCCCAAGCTGCAGTAACTTTCTACTTTTTTTTTAAATTCCAAATTTCTCGTATTTCAATAAACTTGTGTTAACTCATGTTTCTTTGCAGAGTAACACCTACTTCCAGGCGGCCCTCCATCAGGCTAGATCTTGGAAGGGTAACTCTGATGAGTTTGAGAAGGAGATGAAGAAATGGGAGGAGAGAGCTAAAGTCCTGGAGAAGAAGCTGGACACGAAGAAGGAGGAGCTGGCTAAGGCTCATTCCGAGCTGGTGAAACTTAGGAGTGATAAGGAAAAACTCATCGATGACTACATGGATTCCGACAAGTTTAAGAATCTCATGGAGATTCATGACGAGGGTCTTTATTCCCTACAGTTTACTCAGGGATGGGATGCGGCCGTGAAGGCGGTTTCTGAGAGGCATCCAGGCTTAGTCGACCCTAAGGACTTTATAAGTCCTGAACAGGCTGAGACGGAGGACAGCATAGATGTCCTCTTCAACTCCCCTCATCCAGATGATCACATCTTGGATCCTAACACTGCTTCTCCTGCGAAGGATGCTAAAAATGAAGGTGCTGATAAGGAGCAAAGGAATGAAGGCTCCCGCATGGAGGAGTAGTTTTTCTATTTTATAATTTTATTCTTAACTTATGTTTGAACTTTATTTGTATCAGAACTTATTACCCTTCGGGGTTATTTTATACTGCTTTTCTTATTCGCATCTTTCTCCTTTATCTTTCCAGTACTTAATATGCATTTAGACTTGAACTACTTGGCCCTTTGAGTTGTGCAACATGCACTCTTATAAAAGAATCCTTGAAGTCTTCTTCTTTCAAATGATCAAAGCATGATTCTTGTTAAAACCACACAAGGTATTATCACAACTTAAACATCCATAGGCTGAAATAATTTCAAACTCGTTAATATGAAATCTAGTTTTCCAAAACCTTACACAGTATGGGTTCGACCCTTAACAATAATGACTCGACAATGTAAATCCCTCTGGAATATAAAATCCTACGCAAGCAAAGCTTCAAGGTTCTTTTAAACCTACTTGTCATTTTGACAAGTGAGAATCGTACTCAACTGACTTACACATAGTAAACCTTCAGATTTTGTGCATGCCAAGTTCTCGATACTTCGAAACCATCCATGGTTTCTAACTTGTAGGTTCCCCTTCCTTGAACGTTCTTAACCTTGTACGGCCCTTCCCAATTCGGGGCAAGCTTTCCTTTTTGCCCAACACCAGAGGCTTCCACCTTCCTCAAGACTAAGTCTCCTTGCTTGAAGAATATTTCCTTAACCCTTAGATTGTAGTAGAACGAAGCATTTTTCTGATATTCTACTATCTTCGCATGAGCCTTATCTCGCACTTCGTCGATTAGATCCAGGGCTAAACTTTGCCCTTCCTCATTCTCCTCAGCATTGAAAGCTTGAATCCTGGGAGAGGAATGTGATATCTCCACGGGAACAACTGCTTCTGCCCCATATGCTAACATGAAGGGAGTTGCTCCGGTCGTGACTCTACAGGTAGTCCTATAGACCCATAGTATTGGGAGTATCTCATCCACCTAATTATTCTTCGATTTCTCGATCCTCTTCTTTAGTCCATCCAGGATTATTCGATTTGCCACTTCCGCTTGCCCATTGGCTTGCGGGTGAGCCATAGAGGTGAACCGTAATTCAATTTCATCTTCTTCATAATATTTCTTGAATTCCTCGTTGTTGAACTGTGTTCTATTGTCAGTGACTAGGATGCGGGGAATTCCATACCGGCACATGATATTTTCCCACAAGAATTGTGCAACCCGCTTAGTTATGATTTTGGCCAGAGGCTTGGTTTCAATCCACTTAGTAAAATAATCAATGGCCACAATCAAAAGTTTCCTTTGTGTCGTGGCCATGGGGAAAGGCCCAAGTATATCCATTCCCCACATAGCAAAGGGGATGGGTGAGTTGATGGAGGTCAGCATCTCATGGGGTTGTCTAACAATAGGTGCATGCTTCTGACAGCGGTCACACTTCTTCACATATTCTTTGGCATCAGCCATCATTTCTGGCCAATAAAAGCCTAAACGGGTTATCTTATGAGCTAATGTTCTGCCCCCAAGTGTTGTTCACATATGCCTTCATGTACTTCTTCAAGAGCCAAATGTGCCTCAGCAGGCCTGAGACATCTTAAATAAGGAACCACAAAAGATCTTTTATACAAAATCCCATCTATTAAAGAGTATCTTAGTGCTTGAACAACCAACTTCCGTGCTTCAGTAGCATCGTTTGGCAACCATATGGGTTTCAATATGTGCCTTAATGGGATCAATCCATGATGTCCCCAGGCCTATAGGAGCCACAAGCTTAACATCAATGCTCTGTATTTTCAAAACGCGGAAGTATACGCTTCCTGAACTTTCCTCTATCTCGGATGAAGCAAACTTTGATAACGCATCTGCCTTAGCATTTTCCTCCCTCAAAATGTGTTCAATATGACGTTCATCGAACTGGGTCATCACAGCCCTTACTAGGCGAACATACTTAGCCATCGTATCATCCCTTGCTTCGAACTCTCCCTTTACTTGGGATATGACCAGCTTCGAGTCTCCATAGACTTTTAAGTTCTTGACTCTAAGTGTCCCTGCTAAGCCGAGGCCAGCTATCAGAGCTTCATATTCTGCCTCATTATTTATGGTCGGGAAGTCTAACTTCATGGCATACTCAATCAAGAACCCATCGAGGCTTTGTAACACCAAACCTGCTCCACTTGAATTTGTTTTTGATGCTCCATCAAAATAGAGAACCCAATATTCTTTCTCCTTATCATCCTTTTCTTTACCCCCTTATCAACTTCCTTGTCTTGAGGTATGGTATCTTCTTGCCCTCCGACTTCTTGGTTGGGTATGGTACATTCCACCACGAAGTCAGCTAATGACTGGGCTTTTATTGTCGTTCGAGGCTTATACTTAATGTCAAATTCTCCCAGCTCTATTGCCCATTTGATCAGTCTCCCACTAGCCTTAGGACTGTGAATTATATTTCTCAAGGGTTGATTTGTTAGAACCTCAATTTGATGAGCCTGAAAGTAAGGACGTAACTTTTTTGAAGCCATTACCAAAGCTAAAACAAACTTCTCAATGGTTGAATAACCCAACTCAGCTCTGTGCAGAATTTTGCTGATATAGTACACAGGTTTCTGGATTCTCAATTCCTCCTTAACCAACACAGCGCTCAAGGTGTTTTCTGAAACGGCCAAATACAAGTATAGAACCTCGTTCAAAGCTGGCTTGTCCAACAACGGGGCCTGAGCCATATATTTCTTTAATTCCTCAAATGCCTTCTGGCTTTCCACACTCCATTCAAAATCTTTGACCTTCTTTAAGGACTTGAAAAATGACAAGCACTTGTCTCCTGACTTGGAGATGAATCGTCCCAGGGCAGCAACCCTTCCTGTGAGTTTCTGAACATCTTTGACAGTTTTTGGTGGTTCCATGTCCAGAATTGCTTTTATTTTATCGGGGTTGGCCTCGATTCCTCTCTTGGAGACCATCAATCCCAAAAACTTCCCAGATCCTACTCCGAAAGCACATTTCGTAGGATTTAACATCATCTTGTGGTACCTCAGGACCTCAAAAGCTTCCCTCAAATGGGTTATATGGTCAGTCTTTACTAGACTCTTGACTAACATGTCATCGACATAAACTTCCATAGTCTTTGGAATGTCATCCTTGTGCATCTTGATCTGATTGTATCCACTAAATCCATCCATGAAACTCAGCATTTTATGCCCAGCAGTGGCATCTATCAAAGTATCCATTCTTGGTAACGGGAAACAGTCCTTAGGACAGGCATCATTTAGATCAGTAAAGTCCACACACATTCTCCATTTTTCATTGGCCTTCTTCACCATTACAGGGTTTGCTAACCACTCTGGAAATTGAATCTCCTCAATGAAACCAGCCTCCAAAAGCTTCTCCACTTCCTGTTTTATAGCTTCTTGCCTTTCTGGAGCAAAACTTCTTTTCTTTTGTTTCACTGTCTTCCGATTTGGGTCCACATTCAGCTTGTGAGTAATCAGTTCCGGGTCTATGCCTGGCATGTCAGCTGTTGACCATGCAAATACGTCACTATTTTCTTGTAAAAATTTCACCAACTTCCCTCTAAGGGGCTCCTCGAGCGTTGCTCCAATAAAAGTCACCTTCTCAGGATCTTCGGGGGCTAAAGGAATTGAAACCAAGTCTTCTGCTGGCTTTCCTCTTTTCTCATCATTCTCTCGGATATCCAGATCTTCAATAGGAAGAACCTGCCCCCCAACTCCATCTGCCCTCAAAGAGGCTACATAACAGCTTCTAACCATTTTTTGGTCTCCTCTCTCTTCTCCGATCCCATCCCGGGTAGGAAACTTCATAACAGAATGGTAGGAAGAAGGGACTGCCTTGAAGGCGTGTATCCCTGTTCTTCTCATGATAGCGTTGTAAGTCGAACTAGCCTTTACCACCATGAAGTCCAACATCTGTGTTGCTTGCCTTGGTTCTTGTCCTATGGTTGTTGCCAACTTGATTATCCCTTCTACGGGGCACTCCTGTGACGCCCTCAATCTCGGGGTTAGGAAATGAGGACTCACACACCTCTAATCTAATAATTAAATATGCATAAACCCCGATTAACTACTAACATGATCAACAGGATAAAGTATGAGACAAGATTACAACTACCAATCACAAAATATATCTTACAAACCCAAAATAATATTAAATAACCAACATCGATTCCGGCTGGGAACCGACAGATAACCCATTGTATCTTTATACACTTCTTTCTAGGCGCGAGCTCACTCATAAATACCACTACCTGCTCTGGCAACCGGAAGCCCTCAACACGGTAGGGACCACCAGGTACGCTCTTACGAGCAGTGCGCTTAAGCCTGACCATCTTCTTGCTTAACTGCCATGGTTAGATTAAAACAAAACAAATGAGTATAAAACTCAGCAAGTAACTATATAGCAGTTTTATAATATCAATTTCACAATATGCTTTAACAAACTCAGGGCATTCTACTTTATTTGATCTAGGTGGCAGATTCCCAGCATTTGGGTTAAGGAAAGGTATCTGAAGAATAGTGGGGGCTTTCAAGGAACAAGGCTCAAAGCAGGACGAAAGCCGACATTCATCACAAATCATTAAAGGATCAGAATAGATCTTTCGATAGAGGAAAGCAACAGTATTTCAATATATATAGAATCAATCATATGATCAACAATTTCAAGAATCAGGGTTCTCGAGCTTTAAGCTCCACAATAACATAATCAACTCTTTTCAAAGCAATATAAACCATTTTCATTTTCAAGAATCAATAAGTTTCAGTTCCCTTTTTTAAATAATCATTTAGAACCCTTGATTGGATCACTTTATCTTTCCTTTTCATTATATACGGGTGATCAGCCCGTATCGACCTCCATTCCGGTCTTTAAGGTACCAATCGGCATAATTTCAGCCTTAAGTTGCACTAGCCCCGCTAGCCTCTTACCATGACTGGACTAGTCCCACTAGCCTCTTACGTCCCAATCCAATCCATCAGGAATTCATTTGGAAAACCTTGAGTTGGAAAAACAAATAGGTTTTCTAAAATTCATTTTATCATTACCAAGCATTTGAAATCATTCGGACTCTTTCAAGTCGAAACTCATTCTTAAATCAGATTTTAAGGAAACAAAGTTCAGGGAGTAATTCAAAGATACGCAAGGAACAATTCACAAGAATTCTGTATCAAGGATAACAAGGCACTAAATTAGAAGGATCAGCATTGATTTAGGGATCAATAGGGTGATCAAGAGAAACAGGGTATCATTAAACAGGGTTAACAAGGATAATCAAAGGGTCCAATATAATTCATGGCTTAGTAGGTAACTTGAACAGAACAGACAGATTATCAAAGGGTGAAATCAATAGGCTTATCAATAACAGATTATCAAGAACAAGGGTTCATCAAATCAATGTCAGGGTTTCATAAAACAAGGGTTTCATAAAACAAGGGTTTCATACTTAAACAGTTCAATACTCTACATGGTATGAACAACATTCTCTTTATAACCATTTACACAAGTAATCAGAGTTACTTTCCTGGATTTGCTTTCCTGAAGGTTGAACTACTGCCACCTAGTAAATCCTTTCCTTTCCTAGCCTGAATGCCCTCACGCTCCGAATCTACAATAAAACCAAAATCTTAATCAGATTCTCAACTCTCGTTCCCGGAACGATCACTCTAGACGATAACTCGATTTATCTTTGACTCGAGTATACGAATATAGCTTATACACATAAGCACATAGCACATAGCACATAGCACATAGCATATCCCTTTCTCGTAACTTTTATATCCTTATATACTTAACAATCAAAGCGTACTCGCTTAACCTTGGCTATTTCTCAAATCACACTAATATAACTCTTTTACGACCATAATTATCACTTCTAGCTCTTAATAACAAACGATTTAATTTCCTCTTTCTTTTATTCTTTAATTCGAACCATACATACAAAACACAACCAAGTATACTCAATTTCAACCTCATATAGTCAAACACAACTAATGCAAATCACAAGAGTCATTTACGCACTTAAACTTCATCCCTTTTTTACTCAAAAATCCGAATCCTAATTACATTAAGAATCGAAATCAACACTTTCTTTTAATTATTAAAATTCGAACATAAAAACCATCCAACCTTTATCATGCAATCAATTTCTCATGGTCATTAAGATAATTGGCAAGAACCAACTTAATTCCTTCTTTTTACTCCTAAGACCCATTCGGGTTTTTTCATAAATCAACATGTAAGAATGGATTTTTAACATGCAAGGTTATATATCACATTTCCCACTTATTTTAGTCCTTAACTAGATCATTCCATTCACTTAAACACCAAATCATGCATCACCTAGCGATTCTAACTTTAATTAACTCATTCAACCAACATGCATTTACTTAATCAACAATTAACCCCTTTTATCTCATTTTCCATTCGGCAAGAACATGATCTACAACTCAAGGACTAATCAATAGCATGCACATCTTGATTTTCTTTAAAACTAACATGCAATCACTTTTAGGCCATATGAACTTAGTGTTCACCAAGATTAACTCATAAAATCAAATTTCTCTTCTTAATTAGCATAAAGCCGAATGATAAACTCACATGCAAGCCTTAATTTTTGATTTTCTAAGCAACAATCATTTACACACATCCATATACTTCCTAACACAATCAATACAACCATATTATCAATCACATACTCAATTTTCAACAAAAGAAACAAAACCCTTTTTCAAGTTTTCAAGAAACCATAACATGCAAAGTTAAAATCAAATGATCATATCATGGAAACTCCACCGGCTCTCCTTTGGATCATGGCCGGTGGTGGTCGAACTTGAGAGAGCCCATAACGGGTCTCCTCTCGAGTTTATGACCCCCAAACATGCTTGAATTCACTCTCATGGTTATGCATCAAAAAATGGTTTTCCGTGAACACCATCATAGTGATTATCCAACAAAATTTGTATAATTACTTACATGCAAATAGGAATCGAAGAGTATACCGAAAATAACAACTAAAGGTAGCAATATCTTTGAGTTTGAGTAGGTTTTGAAGGTTGCATGCAAGTGAGAGAGATGAGAGATGAGAGAGCCGAGAGAGAGTGAGAGAGAGTATTCGAGAGAGAGAGGAAAGAAAAGAGAAGAGAGGGAAAGAGTGAGTGCACGGGAAAGAAAAAAGAAAATGGGGGAGGGGTGAATGAATTTATACTCCACCAAAACAAGGGCAAAGTGGTAATCTACTAATTCCTTTTTAGCTCACACATTCCTTTTCTTTTTACTCAAATGCAACAAAATTCAAATATAAAATATATCTCTCTCGGGAATTCGAGAATTATTGAAAATGACGTTTTTAATACGTAGGCCTCGAAATTAGCTTATTAACCATTACTCATAATAAGATTTTGAGCGAACGGTTGATTTTATATGAATTTCGCAAACTTGCTTTAATAATAACATTTTTCACATAAAATCAATTTAAAAATGCAAAGACCAATGATTAAATTCACTCATCATTTTTTAAAAAGTCTCTAGGACCATTACGAAGATCACAGAACAAATCCCATGTTTTTATCTTACTCGGATGATTTTATAAAAATGCACGAAGGTTAATTAAACCTTTATTTAAATCACGTAATTCCTTTAAAATTCACAAAAACTGTCACAGAACACATAGTCATGCACAGTCAAGCAATCACACATATACAGTCACATAATGACTCAGGTCTGATCATAGAATTTATCCCTCTTTAATCTTTATCCTCTTTTACGCGTACCGGGTCACGTTCAGCCTGACGGCCCGACGCTAAGCGTTTCGATTACGCTTCTTATTCTCATTATCAATCAACACGTCACTTAGGACAAAATACTTTATTACTCATTCATTTCATTCAATCACACATAATTCACATTTTATATTCTTTAATTCCTTACGAGGACGGGTTCCGTTCTACCTGACGGCCCGACACCATAGCTATATTTCTAAGCTGACTCTTCAAATTGGAACGTTTATATCCACGCTCCTAAACTCTAGTATACAGATAAGACAATTAATCATCACTTAGTCACATAATTATAATCACATCTCATAACTCATACTTTGTTGACTAATTACGTCGCAAAATTCTCAGTCGTCACAACTCCACTCCCGCAAACCCATATATTGGCATGTCGGTCGGGGTCAATTGGGAGTCATTATATCCCATCCTCAAAAAGGTGTCATGGAGCAAGATATCCACTAAGTACCATTATCCACAAGGACCCTTCTCACTGGGTTGTTCCATATTATCGGGGTTATAACCAACGGGTCGTCATGGGGAAATTTTACACCCTCCAGATCAGAATCATCAAAAGACATTGTTACTCCTGTCCTGGCCCTCTTCGGTGCTTCCCCAATAATATGCATAACTTCTCGGGCATACGCTTTCCTGGAGTTCTTGGATAACCCAGCAGCAGTTGGTCCTGCAAAAATTGTGTTGATCACAGGCCCTCGGGGGCGTGCTCCTCTGAAGATTGTATTTATCACCGGTCCCCTAGGTTGGGGATTTCGCCCCTGATCTTCTGGATCTCTCCTTCGATCATCAAAGTTTCTCCTCACGTTGTTATTTCTATCCCCTCCTTCTCCAGTGTACTTGTTCAATCTTCCTTTTCGAATGAGGAACTCAATTTCATCTTTCAGCTGTCTACACTCATCGGTGTCATGACCCACATCTTTGTGAAATCTGCAATACTTGCTTTTATCTAGCTTTGCAGGATCAGCCTTCAAGGGCTTAGGCCAACGAATATCTCTATCTTTCTCGATTTCCATCAAGATCTGGCTTCTAGGAGCATTCAGCTTAGCGTATTCAGTGAACTTTTGCCCAGGTCCTCCCTTCTTGGGGTTGAATCAAGGTTTTGCTCGGTTCTAGGATACTTGTCCTTAGCGATATACTCCAGATGAGTTTTTCGCTTCTTGCCTCAAGTGGGCTCATTACTCACTACGGTCTTCCTCATGCTTTCTTCCACCTTTATGTACTTCACTGCCCTATCCTGGAGCTGCAACATGCTTTCAGGGGGGCGTTTGGCCAAGGACATCTTCAAAAACTCATCCCTAGTTCCTTGTTGCAGTGCTATCATGGCTACCTTATCATCAAGGTCTGGGACTTTTAAAACCTCCTTTGTGAAACGATTCAGATAGTCTCTCAAGGATTCCTTTGTTCCCTGCACAATGCTCATAAGAGATGCTGAACTTTTCTCATGTACTCTCCCGCTAATGAATTACTTAATAAAAGCCTGACTTAATTCTCTGAACGATCCAATAGAGTTCGGGGGCAAACGACTATACCACCTTTGAGCCATACCCGACAGGGTTTGAGGAAAGACCCGACACTTAATAGCATCATTCACGGGCTGCAACAGCAGTGCATTAGAGAATGTTCTAACATGATTAGCGGGATCTCCCGTGCCGTCATAAGATTTTATAGTTGGCATCTTGAACTTCCTTGAGATATGGGCATTCATTATATCTTCAGTGAAGGGTGGAGTAGGATCATCAGGATCTCCAGGGGGAAGAAGATTGCTTGGATCAGCCCTTGGGACAACAACCCTTCTCTGCACTGGACCATCCAGGTCTATGATAGGAGGAGGATTTCTCCCCCTAGGAGGTACTGGGGGTCTGGTGGTTTGGTGCGCCTCCAAGTCGCGCCTCAGCCTTTGAATCTCAGCCTCGTGAGCCCTGATTCTTTCCTGCACTTCTTGGAGATTCGTCCCTTGGGTGCTTTGAGGGCGTTGGCTTCCATCAGTCATCGGCTCTTTGCCAGCACGTCTCCTTCTTGGGGCTACTTCATCATTCGAAGATTCAGAGTCTCTCTCAGTGTAAGGAACACAAAATTCTTGATCCTCAGGGATAGGAGCCAAACCTCGTATGTATGGGGGCGATCGCCCTCGTGCTTCACTCCGTCCAGCATGTCCACTTCCTCCAACCTCGGGGTAAAGGGGCATCCCATAAGGGGGGTTAATAGTTACGACAGTTGAATATTCGTACCCGATGGGTCGAGAATTCACAGGTGTATGTAGTTGTTGAACTTGGGGATTCGTACCTTGAATAGCCGAGGGAATCGTCCCTTGTGGCTGAGGTTCAGTTGCCCCTATCTGGGCTTCTCCTTGCGTGGTTGCATAGGTTGAATGAGGAGGTATCTCCACAGTTGACGAAATCACTTGGGTTCTTTCAAGGGCTCTAACTGTTCTCCGTGTTCTCGCTATGGTTGTTGTTGTGCTTGTCCCACAGACGGCGCCAAATGTTATGGATTAAAAACTAAGATATATGATTGCTGTATTTATTACTAAGGTTCGGGAGCTCAAGATCTTTAATGATTGCTCTCGTGTTTCGTAGCTTAACTCTGCCTTTACGAGATGCCTACATATCTCTATGAATTAGAGAATCAAGCCAAAAACGTAGTTCTGATTGAGGGGTAAATCCCCTTATATAGATGTTGGTGGTTCTTGAATTGGACTTGGTATATGAGACTTGGTGGTCCAGTCTCTGAATTAGAATGGACTTTGGAGTCCTAGGAAGTAGGAAGCTGATTCCTTATCCTATGAGGTTCCTTGGAGGCCAATCTACAAGGATTTATGTCCTTATTGGGACTCTTTTCCATAGCTGATTTTCCCCTTGTTAATTAATTATGAAAATAATTAATAATCAGGGTTTTAGGCCTTCTTTGTTCCATCAGGCCTGATCTGGTCCATCAGGCCTGATCAATATGTTAACCTTTTTGGTCTGAATATCATTATCCGAATATCATACATCTTCTTATTGGGTCTAGCAGCCCACATCTTGTATAATCAATGTAATATCTAATTATATAATTAGAATTTATTTATCCCTATCGGGGCCTTAAATAAAAACTCTAATTTCATTTAATACATTAAGAGTTTAAGTTTTGAACTTGAAATTGTTGAAAAAGAGTTATAGAAAAAAAGAAAAATATTTGTGAAATTTGAAAATTTTATTGTTAAAACTTTAACCTAAAAATATTTTGATTTATTTTGGAGTACAAAAATATATTTTTTAATTCCGGAGCAGTTGGTGATTGTATATTAGTAAACATATTATTTGAATTTAGATTTTAGTATGATAACCAAATTTTCTAGTGTCGAATTTGAGAACGTTATATCAAATATTTCTTATTTACATATAGTGTTTTTAACAATATTTCAGCTTAATAATGTCGAAAAAAATTTAACTATGACTAATAATACTTCCTAAATTACACTATGGGGTCATTTGTTAAATCTGAATCATTTTTTCTGGACGATTAAAATTCTGAACGATTGATAATCTGAATGCTGGACTATTAATCCTGTTTGGTAAATAAATATCAAAATTTCTGAACGATAATATTTGTTGATCATATCCTTACATATATGTAAAAATTAATTTGTATTTTAATCTTAATAATCAAATAACAATTTACACGTATTTTGAAAATTTAATAATAAAAACATACCTATATTTTGAATAAATATTATCCATTTAAAGAGTAAACAATATTTTCAGTCGTAAACATGAAAAATATATAATTGTAAGTTTAATTTTAAAATTATTAAACAAATTTTAGACAAATGTATTCATATTAAAATCCACATAATTATTTGAATATAAACATATTTAAAAACTAAAAATATAAGTATAAATGTTAAATAAAATTAATATATGGCATGAAATTTTAATTTATACTTTTTTTAAGAAAATCACTTATGTATTATAAATAAATATATTATATTTTTGCATTATGATCTAGTGGCTTGATATCACTTGATAAAACTTACTATATCCTTGAGGTTACATGAACCATCCAGCTATATTTTTTTGAATGAGTCGTCCAGCTAAATTATTGGCTCGTACAGCTAACAAAAAAATTTATCAAACAATCTAAACAGGTCAATCTAAACAGTTGATTCAGTTGATTCAAGTCTCGTCCAATACTTTTGATATGGTACAGGGGTTAACAAATGACCCCTAAGTTTTGATCTTTGTGTTGAACCGTTGACGATATTGTAACTTACAACAAAATTAAGAAAAGGGGAAAAAAGTACGAAATGCCCTACTGCGGTTTTGGTTGGTAGATTTGTCAGAAAATAAATTTAAACTGTTTAGCGCTTCAGCTTGTCGCGCCAAGTGGGCCTTGAGCAATACAAAAGGGCCAGGATGGGCTTTTCCACTGACCCAATTAATCAGCCGCTAAAGCAGTCCAATTCATCTACAATAAATATATAAACATGTATGTATATATCTTCTAGGTGATATAGTTGTTGCAGGCTATAACAAAACAATGGGTGCTTCATCAGCTACAACAGCTTCACTTCTCAACCCTCCATTTCTATCTTCAAATTACTACAGGTAACTTTAAATTTTCTTTTAAAATGTTTTTTTACCATATCTAATTGTTATTTTGTTAAAGTTTATATCTTTTTTAACTTTCTTGTTTTTTTAGTGAAAGCTAACATATTTAATTTTATGGGAGTTGTAGATGATTTCTTAAGTGGGGTTTCTGATTTTTGGCTAATTAAGAAATTTATGTTGTTAATTGAGCCTCCATAATCTCCATTATGTCTCATTTCTTGTTTAAATGCATAAAGTTCCTAACTTTTGAATTTTTGAGAAATACATAAGGAAGTTTAAGTGTTTTAGCATTTAGCTGTTATCGTGTTGAATACCAACAATTTGTAGGTTTCTTGGAGTTTATTGTTTCTGGTTCTATTAGGATACCGTGATGACATTAACAATCTTTGAGCTAGTAAAGATTACGTAGAGGGGTGTTTGCTGAATAACTATTTGGATGAATTGTCATAAGCCAGGTATATTATCATAAGGGGAATGGAGGGGTATTTACTGGATAACTATTTCGATGGATTATCTTAAGCCAGGCATCAAAGGAGAATCAATGCAATCATACATTTCTTATTACTATTTGTTATGTTATTTTCTGTTTTTTTGTCTATCTCAACTCTTTGCATTTTCAGCAATTTTTGGACTTAGGTCTTTATCTGTCAGGTGCTAACGTAGATGTACATACTGAATATATCCATATTTAAATTTAAGTGCATTGATTATTGGGGATTATTGATTCTTCAGGATGAGTCAAATGTTTATAGGCATTCACTCAGTCCAGTTGCCAGCACATATCATCTCTATATCCCTTTGTCTCAGTAACCACAATCGTAAACTTGCCAACTACGTGGTTGATAGTGGAGTCTTTTGCTGCCACACTTCTGTAAGATGTTTTGCTACAACTGGCTCATTAAACTTGGACAGTGCACTTGAAAGAAATGTATGGGGTTCAAGTGATTCTCAAAGGTGAGAACATAATTAATATTCTTGATCACTTAGTTCGAGGCTCTCTAGCCATGTAGAAAAATCCTGCAGAAATGCACCTCATACACAAAGCATACAACCTGTTTTTTATAGTTTTTGATGTTGCATCTTTCAGAAGATTTAAAATGACAGAATTATGCAGAAATTATCTAGCAACTTCTTTGCAGAAGTTAAGTGGTATATCATAATATATTTTTGATATTTATTCCTTGTATAACTGATTTAATCTTATTTGATATTATTCTTATTGAATCCTATATTGTAGTTCTTTGCGACTAATTTCCAGCAAGTTACTATAATAGTCTTTAATAATTAAAACTAAATGCCGGTGTTTCACATCTCTAGCAATCTTTTAGCATTGTAAAATAGATATTCCTTTAGGAAATTGGCATCCATGAGATCCGTGTCAAGCTTTTCCTTATATTTCCAAGATTTATTGCACTGCCATTTTACTGGCACTGCCATTAAAAATGGATATATATATATATATATATTACTAAAATAACATAGGCGTATATGTTTTCATTTTCATCTTTAAAGAATGTTCTATAGTTACGGATATCTTTGATCCTTGTTATGAACAGATCTAGTGGGAAGCCTGAAATATCAAAGAAGTCCTTTGACAACGATCTTGAACTAATGTTGCAAGATTTGTTTGATGAAATCAAGTCTTTGATTAGGATGGGTAACAACAATGATGCGTTGGAACTACTTGAAGCCAATTATGAAGTTGTGAAACAACAGATTGAAGCAGGAGATAAAGGCATAGAACAAGTTGCTATTCTTGATGTCATAGCCTTGGGTTACGTAGCCATTGGAGACCTTAAGATGGTTGGATTCTTGTTGAACTTGGTAATTTCTTCAATTTTAGTAATATATAATGTTTATTAATATTTTATGTGGGTTTTAACATCATAAGAACATAGTGACACAATTAAGGAGCTCAATAACCATGTGAGTATTATTTGAAATTATTAGTACTTCTTAGTTGTAATTTTTCTATAGATTCTCTGTCTCCTACCGTATACTAGACACTAGTATACTTATTAGAAAGATGACGAGTAGCGCTAAGTTTAAAGAGAAACTTTAATGAGGATAAATTTGATTTTTCTGTGGTACGTTATTAGTGTTGAACTTTTAATTTGTATTATACATTTATCCTTACAAATTTGGTCTCTTGAAATTTTCTTACCAAAATTTTTTTTGACGTTATTATTTTTTGTTTATGCTTATAGTTAAACAAGGTTGTTAAAGAATTGATGGATGATGAGCCTCTTCTTGATTCAGTGTTAACTCATATGGGAAGTATGTATACGACTTTAGGAAAGTTTGAGAGTTCCATGCATGTGTACAAGAGGGCTCTTGCAATCATAGAGGGAAGATATGGTAAGAGCGTCTTTTATTTTGATGATAGAACGCATATTTATGTTGCATGTTACTTGTGGCACTCAACAAATCTGAATATTACAACATTGGTTGGGTTTTAGGCTTGAACTTCAAGAATTTTGGTGACATAATATGTTATTTCATCTGTATTCTTTATTAACTGCATCTTTACTAGTGACCGGGTCAACTAGACTTGAGAAATACCTTACTGGTTAAGTTTTACCAAAGTAGTGCATCCTCCAAAAGTCATTTACTATTTTAATACTCGATTCTTCTAATATATTTGATGTATATTGAGCAACACAAAGGTTGGTTGTAATTGAGTCATGTTTTTTCTTTTGCTAAATTATAATTGGGTTATGTTAAGTGTTAACTCACTCTGAATAATGGTACTCTGTTGTTAGGCAGAACAAATATTATAGTGTAATTGATTAGATAAAGTATTGTTTCGACAGTGAAGGTCTGACATCAAATTGTTTTGTATAATTTATAGTTTATACACGTGACAAAGAATTTATATTAGGAAATTTATAGGTAATTAAACGAAGAGAACACTTCAACAAAATTTCTCTATTAATAAGCGTTCATCCAAATATTAACTTGATAATTAATCTGATTTTGTTTCCCCTTACTTATAGATGATTTAATAATAGAAAACCCCTCTTATTATAAATTTAAATGGTTAACAAAATATCCTTTAGCACCACATCCATTTAGAAAAAAGTTTTGCACCAACTATTTGTGCCGAGGATTCCTAGTCTCTCAACTTTCATATTGATCTTTCAATTAACTACTTGGATTAGGTCTATTGTTCCCGTGAAATAGTTCTACGATCCATATCCAAATCTTGTTAATAAAAGTTCAGGGTCATGACATTTATTACTTGTGTAGAACTCTAAATAATGGATTATAAAAGAAAGAATAAGTCACTCTTAATAAGAAGCAGGGATTGGATGTGGGTTGCTGAACTACGCACGTAATTTTGTTTTGGTTGGGGCACGGGGATGTGACGAGGTTAGTACGGGGATGTGACGAGGTTGGGGCAGGGCTGCGAGAAGAACAAATTGTGTATTTCAGATGAATACTCCCGACGTCTTTTCTGGTCAACATTGTCTTTTTGTGTTCTATCTTCTCTGGAGAAACCGTTTCATCACAATCGATATATGTAATCGAGAAGTGTGTGAACAAGATATTTGAATTGATTTATTTCTTTAGTGCAATTGAGATATGTGTTATCAAACTTGCGGTGTGAATGCATTGTCATTGACTATTTGTTGACTTGACTATCTCAGTACCTCAACTTATTATGCTTAGTTATTGAATTTTTTATTGTTCATATGCTTCTGCTAATACTTTTAGTTGTTAATTGTTGCAAATATAATCTCAGTACATGACTTGTATTTGTATATTGTGTACAAGGTGAGTTTGAAAAGAAGATGTTACTGACTTCTTCGTATATATATATATATATTGAGAATTATGTCTTTATGTCTTATTAAGGCTGATAAATTTATCAAGGCTGACAAATTGTATTTGATTGTTTCATTAATTTAAATCGAGCTCTTGGTTTTGTTAACGAATTATATGTATTTATATAATATTTTTATGAAAGCTCTGAACTCCCAGGACTTGTAGAATTTCCGTATCCTCGAGTTGCGCACTTGCATATTTGCTTATTAACTTTTAAACCATAAACATGAATGATGATTTTGCCACTAAAGTTCCTACTTCCTAAAGTACCTACTTCCTGGAGTATAAAATTTGCTTAATCATACTAAAAAGAGAAACGAAAACTTTGAAAGCAGGGATTCGTCCCTTAGGTACGCAAGGTGTGCGGCAGCGTACGTACGGAGTGCGACACTTGGCGTATTCCCATATTTTAAGGCTGTGGTGCGCATGGGTGCGGAATTTTCCCAGAGGCTACTTTTTAAGATCCGATTCTCAGTTGAAACACCTATAGTTCTGGTTGTGAGAAGCCCCTCTGCATTTCGTACGCCAACTGTTTCTCCCCGATAGTCTTTTTTCTTCATTCGATGTTCGACATTCTTATCACTGTTGTATTTGTAAATGTGAATATACGGGTGTGTACATGTGTGCCAGTGTATGTACATACGTGAATACGTGTAATATTTCGGGATTGGTGAAAAGTCTTAATTGGAAATTTTACAGGGTTGGCTTTCGAGTAGCACGAGTCATGGCATTTGGGGAATATTCGTACACTGTTATTTGAGCCTTTTATGAGCAACCCCTGTGTGCATGATAATTTTAAAATAAAGAGAACTTACACGGAATATGGCAACCACAATTATCAACCTCTCTATCCATTATCATGTACACCTTGAAACTAATCAGAGTGGTAAGAGAAAAATATCCAATTAACACCACAGACAGAAATATCGACTCCTAATGCTCATGAACCGGCTAATATAATATCCTCCCATAATCATACTTGAAGTAGTTGTTGTATGAGGTGTCATATTTAACCTAAACTTGTACCATATGTTACTTTGAGCATTCACTTCTTCGAAAAATACAGAATCGTGTTCACCTATTTTATCTTCATTTTCTCTGCTCCCTCCATTTCCTCCCACAAATTTGAATATTTGAACCGGGTTGAGTCTACGTAATCAACAAAGGCTCCTTTTACGGGCTTAAAAAATGAAGTAGATAATCTTATTATGCAATCTAAATGCACCTAAAAACTCTATATGAGAGTGATACATCAGTATTATATTTGGATAGGATTATGAATATGAATTCAGTATTATATCATATAGGTTTCGAAGAGGCGAGCAGTCACTAGTCCTATTACCTCATTGATTTTCTTTTCAATTTTTATAATTCCAGCCTTCAGACTGATGTATAGGTTTCCTTGCAGAAACTTTATAATCTTCCTACGATTAGAATGGGTCAATTTATGGGAGATCATTGGATAACAATTTTTGTGATTTAATGCAACTCTTTTCTGATCCATGCTAGCTCGTCAGTTCCTTACAATTCTAGTTTGTTTCATTATGCCTTGCTAAAAGAAGGTTTGATCATATGATAATTTTCTTTTTGTAGGGAATAATAGCACTCTTCTTGTTACACCACTTCTGGGGGTAGGAAAAGTTCTTGGTTTAATTGGGAGAGCAACAAAAGCAACAGACATGTATCATCGAGCAATCACTGTACTGGAAACTAATATGGGTGCAGAAAGCGAGCAATTGGTGTTGCCTTTATTTGCTCTAGGAAATCTTTTAATGAAAGAGGGAAAAACTACGGATGCTGAAAATGCTTTTAACAGGTTGATGTTTCTTGCATTAAGCTGGCATTGTTAATATATTTCTCCAAAATACTTTACTTCATATAACCTTTAATGCAATTTTGTAGAACTTTAAATATATATAAGAAGTTATATGGAGAGGATGATGAAAGAGTTGGAATGACCCTGTGCTCCCTAGCTAATGTGAAGTGTGCAAAAGGTAATATTTATAGCTATTCTTACAGTCAAATAAGTGATAAGTTTCTTAATCCCTTATTTTTCCGGTTTCACTTGTGGTGTTTATGTATAATAACTTTTCCGTCGACTTTGCTTCCTCATAGAGGCCATAATTAACATAAAACATAGACCTATAAGGTCAAATTCTGCAAGTACAATGACAAGGTGAGACGATGACAAAATAAATCATGAGAAATATCTTACCTACTTCTATACTGAAATGAGCCATCTGTAGATTCCCATAATACCTCATCCTGCCACTAAGATGTAATATCTGGTAAGTGCTCTGCTTAGCCTTTAAAAATACGTTGACGTAGTTGAGTTTTAGAGACATTAAAGTCTTAGTACTTTGTTACACCCAGAAGTGATTTATGAAATTATACATGTGGAAGAGGGTGAGAAAAATGAAAGAATGTACAGATGGCAGTTTTAAATATGCATCTCGTGGGGAGGGGAAAAATTGCACTAATTTAAGGTCCAGCATTGTCCTTTATTTCATCTACCTGCTATGCATTAAAAATCTGTTGGATATTATCAAACACTTGTTAAATTATCAAATATTTGTTAAATTTGTTGCAGGTGATGTTGACGAAGCCATTCTTTTATACCAAAATGCCTTGCTGCTTTTAAAAAATTCAAAAAATGTGAATTCAGATGATGGCGTAGTGGAGAAAATAATGATTGACTTGGCAGAATTACTGCACTCAGTAGGAAGGTATCTTTTGGTATTTTATGTCTTTTATGTCCACAAAGATGAACTCACCAAGTTGATATCGTATTCTTATAACATTTGTTCTATTTTATGTAGAGGAGATGAAGGTCGTACTTTGCTGAAAGAATGTTTATTAATTACGGAGAAACATAAAGGCAAAGAGCATCCCGACTCAGTAAGCCACCTTATAAATCTTGCAACCTCATATTCACGTTCTAAGAATTTCGTGGAGGCTGAGCGACTGCTTAGGACAAGTTTGAAAATCATGTCAAAGACTGTGACCCCAGATGATCAGTCCATTACCTTTCCAAAGTTAAATCTAGCAATTACTCTATACAACTTAAACCAAAATGAAGAAGCCGAGCAACTTGCCTTGGAGGTTTTACTAATCCGTGAGAAGGCATTTGGAAAAGATTCTCTTCCAGTTGGTGAGCTTTGCCTTCAATATCAACGTTTTTTTTTTCATTTGCACCACAATGAATAATGAAATAACTTCAAAATTCTATGGTTTGGTTTATCTTAAAAGCTGCAAACTCCCCAATCCTGGCACTTTGCTCTTGATTATGATCCTTGCTACCGTCTCCACTTCATCTTTCCGTTTCTAGCTCTTCTGCTTTTTATCGTTCTACACCTTACGTATGTAATTTGAATTTCAGGCGAGGCACTAGACTGCTTGGTATCCATTCAAAGCAGAATGGAGAAGGATGACAAGGAGCTACTGGGACATCTCCAAAGGGTCCTGCAAATTCAAGAGAAAGCATTTGGAGACGATAGCGAGGAGGTTATAGGAACTCTTAAAAAGATTTTGTTCTACCTTGACAAAATGGGGAGGAAGAATGAGAAATTTGCTGTCCAAAAAAGATTGTCTATGCTTAGAACCAAATACAAACAAATGATTCAACATTAATGAAACATATACTTCTTCTTTAAATGATATTCTATTGCATATTTGCATGTATATTGTAGACGTGTGTGTGACACATCTCCCTTGAATTTTATTTTCGGTTTTCTGAAAAGAATCAAACTTTATTAAATTATTGTTTTTAAATATGCAAAAATGATAGTCATTTGGTAGAGAAATTTTTTATACATCTACAAAAGGAAATTGTAAAAATCAAAATTTTGCTGCGTGAGTGCACGATTTCAGCAAGTATTTTTTAAGAAAATCTTTAATAATTCATAAAACCTGGTCTCCAAAACGAACTTGTAATCACTTTCAGTTTCATACCTTATTTTTTTTATATACATAGAATCTCTCGCACAGTATAAAACAAGACCAGAAAAACAAGATCCGAGAATGCTCCGGCGTACTTTTCCGGCAGTATTGTCACCTGCATGTATCCTCACTGTCATCATCATGTGCTTCCTCTTCCAAATTGGGCAATCCAATGAAAATTCACAGGTACCTGTCCTTTTCATTACAATATATGCATGTGGAATGTGTGTGTTCTGTTTGTACAAAATTCTAAATCTTAGAATGTTGTCCAGGAGGTGACATGCAGTACCACATGCGTGGCTCAAAATTGCGATAGTGAGTTTTATTTTTTAAGTTTTTATTGGTAGTGTGATTTTTATTTTATGATTTTCTTTTAATGGATTTGCTTTACTCTTTTACATTAAGCAACTTATGATAGTTGTGTATTGTGTTTTAAGCTATTGGGATAAGGTACGGGAAGTATTGTGGAGTTGGATGGTCTGGATGTCCCGGTGAGAAGCCTTGTGATGACCTCGACGCTTGTTGTAAGGTTCATGATGATTGCGTTGGACAAAAAGGTACTCCTGCTAATTTCTGTTATCAACAATTCATAGGTAACTATTTTTTATTTTTTTGGGACCTGCCTCGGAGCTATATTTAATTTAAAGGTCGATTCCGTGTGGTTTTGTGACATTTAACGATAATCAGAAGTCATGTGTTTCACTAAATTGAAGAGAATTACTTCATCTTTAATAATACAGCTGCAACATTTAGTAACGATTTAGAATAGTATAGTAGAAAGGGAAGTAGTTTGTGTTTTTATTGAGGTGGAGTCGTTTTCTGAAGGTTGATAAGATTGTTTGTCTTAACACTGTGCTCATCAGTAAGGCAGCAATAATGGATACGATTTATCTTTATGGTCGTGTAACGATTTCACTTTGCTGTATCTTCACAATCTTAACCTCTGATTTAACTGCTTGGGAGGAATGAAATGGCTTGGGGAAATAGAATGAGATGTGTCCTATTTTGTGGGAATGTATTCATAGTTTCCATTATCATAAAGATAAACTAGAATTAAATGCCACGCCTATTTAAAAGTCGATGCTCATACATTTTTCCTATTCGTATCATTTACAAACATCATCATAGAATGTTATTTGTCTTTTAACCTTCTCTTCAATCTCTTAGTTCCCTTACATTTTTTCTCATTCCATTCGTTGCAACAACTAGTTTTTAATTTTATGGTCTTATTTGGATTGGAACCTACTTTAGAAAGAAAAGAAATTAGTATATAGAAAGGGAGAGATAATTAGCCAAAAGACTTTAATCTTCTAATTGCATGCTTGTTTGTTTAAAATGCTATCATGTCTTTTTTGACTTCATCATTAATTTTCTTGAATCCTTTTCCATAATTGTTACAAATTAAGCATGATCAAAAGGAATCTTGCCGTAGTGTTCCTACCCTCGGCTTGTAAAGGGGTCAAGGCTTTGTAAAGGCAAGTGGGTGACTGTGCAGTTAGAGCATCTCCAATAGGAGAGTCAAGAAGGATGCCAAATCCTACGTGTCATGACACTCTCGGGTGCCTCTCTATTTGAGTCACAAGGGTGCCCAAGAGGTGCCAAGAGAAGTTGTCAACTTTTGGCCTTTTAAATAGAAAAAACTTGGTTGCACTAAAAATATATATTACCCATACTTGTTATATATTTTGCCTAGTTTTTATATGTTTGTGGACCATTTAGGCATCTTACGTGGGATATTAACTATTGGACTTGGAGGGTGGTAATTATGAAGATGGAAGGTAAAATAAAAAATTATTTTTTATGATGTGTTGGACATGTTTGGCACCCCTCAAGGGTGCCACCCAATTGGATTTTGAAGTCAACTTTTAAACATGGAAGGTAATTGTTCTTGTGTTTTCTGGCCAGAATGTAATGAAAAATGAGGATTAAACTCTGGCAAGTGAAGTTTTTTTTATATATACTTTGTCCTGAATTTGCTTTCTCAGAATGAGCAGAGAGCTGAATATCCAAGAGTCATGTAATTAGCTCTTTTTTTCTTGGTGAAATATCTCTAGAGGTGGCCTAGTAGTGAGTCCACAAGTGGAAAATGTTGGTGGATTTTGTTATTTAGATCATATTACTTAAACTGCAAACTAGAAATCTCCAGGTCCCCAGATAGTCTGGTGCAATGATGAGTGTACGTAATTGAGGATAAACAGTGGTATAAAATTAGCAAATTATATGTGCCTTTCATTATCCATTGGTTCTTTCTATATTTAAATCGATTGTATCATTACAACCTTAAAGTGAGAGCCGGATTTTCCTTTCTAGAATCCAGCCTCTCTTATTCCTACATTGCACTTTGGCTAAAAAAAAATGAATATTGCACTTTGATCACATTTTGTTGTGGACTGATAATTTTATACTAGAAGTCATGCTTGATGTGATTATGCAAAAAAGGGACTTGATAGAAGTCTCGCAGACATACCAAAGGCAGTTGTAACAACGATGTCTCCATATTTTCAGGTATGAATAACGTGAAATGTCATCAGAAGTTCAAGCGCTGCATAAAGAAAGTACAAAAATCTGGAAAGCCCGGGTTTTCAACAGTCTGTCCTATCGACGTGGCTGTGCCTACAATGGATCAGGGTATGGACATGGCCATAATGTTTAGCCAGTTTGGAAACTCCAAGCTTGAACTTTGATTTAAACAACACACTCATTCAAAAATGGAATTTTGATTTAGCATAGTCATTCTTTTGTGTAATCAACTGCAACAATTTTAAAACTAAAGAACCATTCTTATGCTTTTTTTTAAGCATTTTCTATATCTTTGGAAATTGGAGTCCACTTTTGTTTTTTTGTTTTGTAGTTTAAACGGTTCTTTAGTGTGGGCCTGATAATTAGTAATGGCGTCCAGTCCGCCAGGGGCGATTTTCACAACAATCTGTTTTTAAACTGTTGGATCGAGAAATGGGCAGCTCTGATTTAAAAAAATATATATTTATGTTTCGCGGAAACTTTTGGTACGTCTCGTTCCCTTGCCCTCTATCCTTCGCATTGTTCTCTTCTGCTTCACATTCCGCACCTCAAAAAGTACCAACCAAACTCTTGTGTTCTTGGCGATTTCTTCCAAAACTTGAGGGAAGATCCACAAAATTTAAGGTATCATTTCTCTCTAAATTTGTTATTTATTATGGCGGATAAATTATTTGCTCTGCATGTTTAGTTCAAAAGAGAAAAACGAGAAGAAAAAAAAAGTTGATCATGCATTACATCTTGATGATTTAAGTACGAATGAAGTGTTAGGTGAAACTAACAATGAGCCTAACACCCCGCGATTTGATGACTTTGAATATGAAGATAATTTTGGAAAAAACGAAATTCTTGTTAACATTGATGAGATTAGGAACTTGTTGATGTTGAGGAAGATGATTTTGAGTTGGGGGGGGGGGGATTTTTGAAAATGTGGATGGAAATGGTGTTCCATATATGTATCAAAAGTTTCAATCTTTGGAAGATGCGAGAATTTTTTTTTAAGACATATGCTTTAAAAAATGGATTCTAATGTGAGTTCCAGTAAAAGTTGTAACATTGTACTTCCTTATAGTATCTGTCTTTCAATGAAAGAATTTTACATATATATGTGGATTCTTGTTTTGCTATCATTTTATTGTGTGATAAAACTTATGATTGATTTGAACTTTACGAGCTAAACATGGCAGTGATATTTAACAGGTTTCATTTATTATTTTATTTTTATTTTGTTCAGACACTTTGAGGTGGTTGAAGCAAGATTTTTTTGATCATCATATAACACTGTTGAAGCAAGATTTCTTCGATCATCATATAGCACTTTTGTTGTTATACAACATGCTTTGGCCACAAAATCTGTTAAGGGGTTTGGTCAAGGAACAAAAATCTGACTTCATCCTTGTTCTCTGTAAGTTTTTTACATTGAGTTTGCTCAAGGAATAAACTTCTGGCATCATTTCAGGTCCTATCATTTTGCTGCTTTTTATCGTCATTCGTAGGTAATTTTATCTGAAACTTCGTATATCTAGCATTTGCAATTTTATCTGATATAAAATCTATTTAATAGAAAGTTAAGCTTCCGGTCATTTTACACCATCACATTTCCCATATACCATATCCATATGTTGTATTTGTGTTCTAATTTAGTAGGTGGTATGGTCGAGATGCTTTCACGACATAGGCAATAGCGTTACAACTCTAACTCTTTTACACAATAGAACAGAAACTGAGGCCCTTACTTCTTACAACTTAGAACCCCAGACCACAGTTCATATATTGCACCGGTTACATTATCACAAGATTGACTAGCAAGCGACATCCTGGAAATATATTACTATATCTGTAAGTTGTAACCATACATTCATCATTTCATCAACATGATCTCTAGCTACGAAAAGCTTCTGTGGAAAGACAATCTACCATCCACACAATATGATGGTGACAACCTACTCTGTATAGATAAGAAATATATAGACAACTGCATTGACTGCAAACAACTTAAGGGAGGAGGTGCAGAGATTTAATACGTCATAGGCTTCTAGCGAATGGAGAATTTAAGAGAGAAACATCAGGTAATCTCATCTTCTTCTGTACATTCCTTGGATTTGCTTCTGGCATAAAAAAAATCAGTATTCATCCAAATATGTGTATAGTGTATCATCTTTCTTTAGTCTGCGTTTAGTAAGCAACGCCTTAAGGAGACGTTTACTTTTTCCGGGAATATGGTCGCCCACTTTGGAGTTTTCTCCATCCACATTGTGACGCATTGAAAATGAATTCCGGGACTCCAAAAGATACTAATAGATATAAAAGAGAACAAAATCAATGACCGACACATGAGCAATTGAATTCAACAACGCTTATGCTTAGTGAAGAATCTCTAGAAAGTGGGTAAAACTGTGTGTGCGGACATGAATTTCACACCGAATAGTGGAATTCAAATGACATGAATTGAGTTGCCATTTCTTATATTTGAACGTCTTGGAATCGAATGAAATCTAAATCCAAATGCGTCTGCTTGCTTGAACATGTTATTCGTAAGAAACTGAGTTGACGAATTAGAACATACCCCTTGTCTTAAGTTTGGGGTGGTAGGCCGACTTAGATTTGGGGTGGTTGATCTTGAGTTTGGAGTGCTGGATCTCGAATTTGGTGACACTGGCCTGCTAGAGAAGGATCCAAAACGTAGAAGAGGAAATCGATGTGGTGAAACTGTTCGCTTCTCTGTTTCACAAGGTTCAACATGTATTTGTACTTTAGAAAACATTTAACTATTACAAACATAAAAAATGAAGAGAAACAGTTGTGAAGATTTGAATGATGCGGGATTTGATGTCAAGCAAACCTAAAAATCGTTTTGACACGTTGCCGCTGAACATTAAACTCTGATGTTGCTGTGATAGTGCAGAAGGTGACGGGGAACGCTCTTTTCTGAGTCACAATAAGCAAAGAGTTCAAATATTGATACTTTAACAGCCAAATGGATGGCACTAAATGCATACATATCAATTTTGGAGCTAATTAAGAAAGAAAGAACTTGAGATGCTGTGCTTGAAGTTACCTGACTGAAGATAATGGTGTTTCTCTGACTGTAGCTCGAATAGCTTTAAGAAAACATTCATTCAGCTTACAAGTAAATATTGGTTGTACAGAATGCTAGCCTCTGGAAATAGAATCACAAGTTTAGAAGCTTTACCGTTCTTTACTTCACGCCAATCATCTTGATCATCAAGATTACATCCTTCGTACTTTGCTTTACTTCGGTGTCCACCATACATGGTCGCTCCAACTGAACATGAAGCATGAAACAAGCCATATCCGTTATGTCCCATGATAAAGAGAGATATAAAGAGGCAAAGACTTTCAATGATGTGCTTAGAAACTAGTACAAGATTTAAGAAAAGAAAATGAAAGCACGCATATGGAATATAGACTACTGAAAAGAAGATGTTATTGCCTGGCAAGATGTAATGCTTATGGTGCTTGGGGGTATTAATCTCCAGTGACTGCTGGGAGAGGCCTTCTTGGTCTATATATGCCTGGCATGTCCGCAGTCGCTGACATATCAGATCACGAAAATGCAGAGGATCAGAAATGCATACAAATATCTAGTGCATTAACATGAAAGAAATTGGGGTATGTTTGCAGAAATTTTAGATAGCATACCTGTTCAATGTGGGAAACTCGGATATTTGTTACAGAAACTTCATCAATTTTCTCACTCAAGAGATCATTAACCTTGTAGGATACTGATCCCAGATGGTCTACAGTACTAACAAGGGCTTTGATAGTGTAAGTTTTTAATGCATCCACCGCTCTGCATGAAGTTTGAGTAAAGGTAAAATATTACTGATACACAGATTGTACCAAGTCTAAGCTTAATTTACATGACTTTTTAAGTACTCACATCTGTTTTGAGTTGTCATTGGTGAATGATTTTTCAAAATATTCCGCAGCCAAGTACAACTGATTTCTCAGGTTCTTCAAATCCTGAAGAATTTTGATAACAACTTTAGGTCAGTTGAAAAGGTTTTCAAGTATTCATGTAGCTAAGCATGTATTGCCCTCCAGTCTTATTTTCCTCCCAGCCCATGATTACATTTACATGCTTAGGCAGACTTTTATCAAATGGTGAAGTGCATTGTACTTGACTTTTGCAAACTTGTTAAAAAATTGATAGGGAAAAGAAATGGATTCAATCCAAGTGAAAGATAAGTGTGATGTAGAATATATAAGAGAATCATGAAAATAGACAAACCTCGAGACTGTTGGAAAAGAGCAAACTTTGGTGCATAGAAACTTCATCGTAGTTAGCTGAATCTGGGGGTAGGCGAATCGCTGCAGATGCTGATGCCATTGTTTCCATTCTTTAGATGCTTGCAACCAGAATTTCCTTATCCTGCACCAACCATTCCCACAAACTAAATCATAATCCTAAAACGAATCTATAACTGTAATGAAAGGCAATCAAGACATGATTATGCAAGATCATCTAACATTAATCCAACATATTATGAAACTTTATTAAAAATTAAAAAACCAAAAACACCTAAACTAATGAAAACCTAATAAATAAAGAACCTAAAACTAGAACTAGAGTACAACCAAGGAAACAAATTGTTCTTAAAAGCATAAACACAATTAAAATTGATTAAGCTAGAAATATGCCTTGCATTAACTTATAAACTTGAAAAAGACTCTATCAAATGAACCACATTCCAAAATGCCATTACCTACATTAGACCATTACAATTTAATAATTCCAAAACAGAACCATAGTCATCAAGGAAATGGTCTGTCACCGGGATAAGGTCTACGTATCTCACTTTTCGATACTTACTTTCCGGTGGAATCCGCGGGTAACTTTGGTTTGGTTCAGACCAGTACAGTATACAACCTCATAGCTCCAAAAAGTTTACCATCAGGCATCATAATTAAGTAGTAATTATTCCAAATTACTCGAAAAATCATAGTGTTATATCAGTATGCAATGCACATCCCCAACTCCCAGAGAATTCAGTTATAAACTAAAAAAGAAGAGGGAATGACAGACAGACTTACTTACTAAAATGTTGAGCAGGTGAAAGCAAGAAGAATCTGAATCCCAGATTATAAGTATCCTATATAGGTCAAATGTGAAACAAAATAAACACTTACAATATTTATACAAGCAATAGGCTCTACAAAACAGTTAGTCTAAGTGGGTTGGTACTGTAAAAGATTTAAAATTTGACTTTACCAATACCAAAAACACAAAAGCACAATAACAAAAAAGACAGAAGTGGAGAACTAACAATAATGGCTATGTGTTAATAGGATAAAGCAATGAAAAAGAATGAAAGGGGGCTAAAACACACATCCCATTGAGGCAGGCACGTATGAATGTGTCTGAATAATATAGGATTTCTGAGGGAGGGGGGTGATGAAAATTTGTGTTGCATGCACTCTCTCCCCACCCACTACTGCAATTTCTTTAAACTTAACTGGAGTGGGCCTCCACTGCCCCATCCCATTCTTATTTTTTTGGTTAATATATCCAAAATTCTACTCTTTGTGAACTTGTTTGTCTTCTCATCATTGCCCTTGTCTAGAGCTACATTATTATTTTTTGGATGGAATACAATATAATCTCACTCTTAAACAAAGATCACATTTCTTTATGTGCCATTTAAGTATTAAATATTTCATTTTTGCAGTTTTTTTATTCCGATTTGAACATATCCCTAATCATAAGAAATAGAAATAATTAGGTAAGATTTATTAATCTATCATCTTCAAAATTATTAAATCTGACTCATATTTTAAACGAGAAAAGTATAAAATTTAGGAAAATAGTGAACTCTATCACTCATAACTAGAGGTGGCCAGACGGCCGGTTTGAGTCGGACCGCCCGTGAACCGGCTCGCCTAAAACTCGCTTGACTCGGCTCGTTGCGTGCCGGTTAATTATTCGGCACTAACCGGCTTTAGAGGCGAACCGAACACGAATCAGGAGTACAGAAACCGCGAACGGACCGGCACGGCACGTGAACCGGCCCGTGTGATTCGTAAACGATTAAGAACTGGATTAGTCGTAATTCGGCCCGTTATTCGGCACTAACCGGCCCGTTATTCGGCACTAACCGGCCCATTATTCGGCACATGAGCGTAACAAAACAACGGTCACCTGCGCACTCTCCAACGTTCACCTGCAACTTGCAGCTCTCCAACGTTCACCTGCAACTGCAACCTCCTCCAACGTTCACCTCTTTATTCTCTATAAATAATCTCGACCTCATTGTTAAGCTGTCTCACTATCAATCTCTCAATCTCTCTCACTCACTCGATTTATCTCTGTTCTCTCAAGCTCTCTGCTCACAATACAGTCACAGCCTCACAGGTCACTAGTCACTCAGTAAGTCACAACTCACAACAACACAGTTAGTCAGTTACACAAGTCGCACACGTAAAGAAATTCAGGCGAAGTTACACGGTTTTTTCGAACAAATCCGGCAACACTGCAACAAATTCCGGCGAGTTCAATTTTTTCAGGCAATTCTTTCTGAACAATGGAAGAAGGAAGGGGTACTATTTCTTCTCAGGGATCGAGTCAAGCAACTTCTATGCGACCTCCTCGACCGGAAGTTGGTAAAATTCTTCCTCAGTTTTTTTGTTTTTATGTTCATATTCGTGTTCTTATTGTTAATTTCTGGGGCCACAAACCTTTATTTCTCTTTCTAGGATTAGTTTGTTGACGATGATGTGATTTTTCTTCTTTTTCACCAGATATAATAGAATGTAGTTTGTTGAAAGTGAATTAATTTGAATAGTATAAACTGGAAATTATTATTACATTATATTTTGACTCCGTACATATAATTGACTCAGCTTCTTTTGATTGTTTATATTATTGTGTACGTAAATTATTATTACATTATATTTTGAAGTTGTTGGACCAGGACGTCTCTAAATTATATTTTAGAGATATTTAGATGCATGTTCGGAAGTTGGTAATTTTGTACATGTTCGAATATGTATATTGTTAATTTATATATATATTGTTAATTTTGTATATATTCGAATGATGTATATTATTAATTTTGTATATGTTCGAATTTTGCAGGGTCCTCTTGTACGTCTACGAGACATTCCTCGCACGTTTGGAATTATTTTTCGAGACAGGCAGTACCGAAAGATCCCAACAAATTTAAATGCTTTTGTTTACTTTGTATTCAAAGCGGCCGAAATCAATCCCCGTTTCTTCACTCTAAAGGTGCCGACACAGGTACACTTGATCGACACTTGAAAACGCATCACGGAATTTCGAAATAAAGTCACGAAAGTGGAGAAGCACGCGGAGAATCACCGCAACAAACACAAATTGGTGGTTTTGTGACATCGTCTCCTGGTGGAGGTATGCCTTTCAACTATAGTCGAGATAAAATGATCGAATCTTTTGCTACTTATATTACACTAGACGAGTTACCTTTTTCTCACGGTGAGAGTCCTAATTTAGAGCACATGATGAAAGAATCAATAAACCCGGCTTTTAAAAGAATTCCTAGGAACACGTTTAAACGTCACACACAAAAACAATATTATAGTCAACGTGCGCAATTAATTGAATTTTTTCGTGATTATGATGGCATGGTTTCTTTAACTAGTGATTGTTGGAGTTCGAGTTGCGGTGAGCCATATATTTGTGTTACCGTGCATTGGATCGATTCTGATTATTTTTTACAAAAAACGAATAATTGCCTTTGATGTTATGGACGAGCAACACACGGGTTATAATATAAAGACGAGAATTGTCGAAACTATTAACGAATTTAATTTGCAACACAAGGTGTTTACTATTTCTTTGGATAATGCTTCGGCAAATGATAAAGCT
This sequence comes from Apium graveolens, assembly GCF_009905375.1. NCBI lineage: Eukaryota > Viridiplantae > Streptophyta > Magnoliopsida > Apiales > Apiaceae > Apium > Apium graveolens. Next base: position 246,548,266 of record NC_133648.1, on the reverse strand, counting down.
ATTTACTATATTGCACAAGATATTCCTACTACTTTAGACGATATTTTTTTGCATGTTAGATGTTGTGCACACATTGTCAATTTATCGGCTCAAAAGGGTATTCAACAAATAACCGAATTTGTTCGACTTATAAATTACTATGCGAGGCAATTAAATATAAGATAGTTATCACCGAGTTATATAATTCCGATCCAAGAAATCAAGTGGAGGATAGACTTATTACCGAAAATGATTGGGACTTGGCAAATAGGGTACGTGATTTTCTTGATTGTTATGCACGTGGTACTAAGATATTTTCTTACGTTTACGAGCCAAATGTACATCTTGTTATTATTGAGTGTGTTAATATTATTACTACTTTAAAAGCATATGAAGAAGATAATTGTTTTGGTGCAATTATTGTTGATATGAAAAAAAAGTGGATAGAATATTTTACCGAATTTCCTTTTATTTATGGTGTTGCATGTCTTATTGATCCCGGTGTTAGAAAAGAAGGTTTAAAAAATATGTTAGAACATTATTACTCGGTATTAGGAGTTTCATATAATCACGTGCTTTATGTGCAAAATTGTTTAGACTTGTTACACCGTCTTATAGATCTATACACTCCTAGAACTCAAAATATTATACCACCTAAGACTAGCCAGTCTAGTAGGTTTAATCCCACATTGCTTGGTATCCTAACTAAAAAATAAAAGTGTAGAATTTCCGAAAATGCATCTACACCTCAAACTTCATTTAGCATGCTTAGAGAGTTTTTTTCATATAACTATGAGTTCGATGAGGATTTTTCAATACTAACATGGTGGAAGAATCACGAGAACCAATTTCCGGTATTAACTAAAATTGCAAGGGATATTTTAGTAGTTCCCGCCTCTACCATTGCTTCCGAGTCTGCTTTTAGTGCCGGTAGAAGAGTATTGGACGAGAAAAGATCAAGTCTTGCACCGGATGTGGTCAAGATATGTGTTTGCAAAAAGGATTGGGATCAAGCGGCAAAGAGACAACAAGGGATGAAAAAAAATGATTCGGACGGCGAAGAGGATACTTGAATGACGATGGACACTTCATCGGAATCGGGTATGTCAGCGAACGATCCACGAGAAGAAGAAGAATTTGAATAGTTGATACTATTTGTTTGCCTTGTATTTTTAAAATTTGTTATATTTTGTATCTTATTTTTAGAGAGGAGTCCTCTCAAATCAATTGTAACATTTTTTTTAATTAATAAAATTTATAGAGATACCGTCCTCTTTTCCTTATAAACATGTTAGTTTTATAAATTCAAAAAAAACACAATTTTGAAAAGAAAAATTGAAGTTACAAAAAAAATAGCTTCTTTCTGCACCTTCAGTACTATTATGTCACTTATTTGCAAAACAAACTTTGTTTTTAAAAATAACAAATTTGTTTTTATTATTTGATTAAATAAAAATGTTGAAATGTTAAAATGTGTTAAAAATTGAAAATGTTAAAAATTGAAAATGTTAAAAATTGAAAATGTTAAAAATTGAAAATGTTAATAACTGAAATATTATTTGCAATTATTTTGATTCTAGCCGTACAAACTTTAGAATGCACTGCTAAAAATATAAATATATAATTATTTTTGAGTCACTCACTCACATCACAAGTCACCATCACAAAGTCACAATTCACCATAAAAAAACAAAAAAAAACTTAATACTGCCACTTGCCAACTTGCCAGCAGTTGCCACTTGCCAACTTGAACAAACTTCCAGTTCTTATTCGCCTGGATTCAATTCGTCTGGATTCGTCTGGATTCGTCTGGATTCGTGAACCGTGAATTCGTATTCGCCTATTCGTAGAACTCGCCTAGCTCGGGAAAATCATCTTATTCACGAGCCGAACACGGCTCATTGTTTCATCAAACCGGCCCAACTCGGCACGGCTCGTTCACTACCACGGGCCGTTCACGAGTTATCTGAGCATTGGATCGGACCGCCAAAAATTCGACACGGCACGCCCGGCCCGATCGTCTGGCCACCTCTACTCATAACTAGGTGTAACACTCTGTATCTTATCTATATACTCTTTATTAATAAGCGAAACAATTTATAATTTGGTGCTAAAAGTACCAAAGTACCAAATTTGGTACTTACCTGATATAAGTCGACTTCTATTCTCAATAAACTTTGTTTTTAACACAAAAAGAATTATGTTTTTTGTAAATTTTTTTTTAGTTATTGTTCATCCAATCGTAATTTTTATCGATAACTAAGTAATATTAAATAAACTATATTGCAAAAGCTAATTATAAGATAATTATCAAATTAAAGTAATTACAATAAAATTATCTAAAGAACACATACTTGGTTCGTAAGATAGAGATACAATTCGTTTCACAAAAATAAAATTAATATGTTAGATTTCTATATCAAGTAAAACAATGCAAAATTATATTTTATAGTGGAAAATTTCATAACTAATTCGATTCTTTTTAACCACATAACTATTTTTTACAAGTAGCAATTTAATATTGATATTAATATATTAATTTTAATTCATGTTTTGCATGGATTATGAATAATTCTCTACAAATATTAATTCGATATTTTTAGTCTCGGGCCCGCGTGTCGCACAGGTTATCTGTTAGCATATAGCAGAATACAAAGAATATCTTTGTATTTAAAACTGAAGAAGGAAATGCATACAATTAACCAATCTGAGACTGCCTACACATATAAGCTAACATTAAACTAACTCTCCTATAAAACGAGAACTAGTACTAGCTACTAACCTTATTGAACTAATTCTATCAGACTAATTCTATCTAAAACAAAACCTGGAAACATATCTAATCTGCTATTATTTAGGAACATATAACAGCTTAGACTAATTCAATAAGTCATGGCAAATTCTCATAAATATCTATCACTCCTCCTTGAGATTTGCCTTGGTCATCCCGAGCTTCATGATGAGATACTTCAGTCTAGATTTTGGAAGCGCCTTAGTCATAATATCAGCAAGTTGCAGATCAGTTGAGCAATGATGTATCTTTATAAGAGCATTCTTCTCGGCTTCCCTGATTGAATGATATTTTACATCAATGTGTTTGGTCCTGCCATGTTGTACAGGATTTTGAGCAATTGCAATAGCCGACTTGTTGTCACGATAAAGGTCAGTTGGAGAGCTTTGTTCTTGGCCTAAATCAGCAAGCAATTTCTTCAACCATATTGCTTGATTTGCAGCAGCTGTTAGGGAGATATACTCGTCCTCTGCGGTAGATTGTGCCACCACCTCTTATTTTTTAGCAGTCCAACAAATAACACCAGAACTAATTGTAAATACATAATCTGAAGTACTCTTCATGTCATCAACACTTCCAGCCCAGTCACTATCAGCGTAACCATCTAGCTGAACTTCTTTTATGTCAACGTGGTAGCCATCCAACTTAACTCCTCCTGAATTTAAGTACCATATACCAAGATCAGTTGTACCTTTTATGTACCTCAACACCCTCTTTGCAATTCCCATATGAACGTTACTTGGAGAACTTATGAGCCTTGTAAGTAAATTAGTTGGAAACATCAGATCAGGTCTTGTTGCTGTTAAGTACAACAGGCTACCTACCAAGCTTCTATATGCAGAGGGATCCTCAAGCTTCTCACCAGCATGCTTAGATATCTTCTCGTTTCGAGCCAAAGGAGTTGCTACTTCTTTGCATGATTCTAAATTAATTTTTTTGAGAATATCAATAACATATTTTTGTTGAGAAATAAAAATACCTGAGTTGCATTGCTTTATTTCCATTCCAAGAAAATAGTTCATAGTACCAAGATCAGACATCTCAAAAACATCTTGCATTTCCCTTTTGAAAGTAGCTAACATTTCTACATTTCTTCCAGTCACCAACATATCATCGACATAAAGAGATACCACCAGCTGCAAACTATCATTAATTTTCTTCAAATACAACGTAGCTTCATTTACGCTCCTCCGATATCCAAGCTCGATCAGATATGAGTCAATTCGGCTATACCATCTCTCTGGTGCTTACTTCAATCCATATAATGCTTTAAGGAGCCTGTACACTTTGTGCTCATGTCCCACAACCTCAAAACCTTCTGGTTGTTGTACATATATTTCTTCTTGAAGTATGCCATTTAGAAAGGCTGATTTTACATCTAAATGATATACTTTCCATCCCTTTTGACCAGCAAGTGCAAGAAGCAGCCTTATCGTGTCATGCCTTGCCACCGGTGCAAATGTATCACCATAATCCACTCCAGCAACTTGAGAAAAACCTTTAACAACTAATCTGGCCTTGTGCTTATAAATTGAACCATCTGAATTAAATTTTGTCCAAAAAACCCATTTTACACCTATTGCCTTCTTACCTTTTGGTAGCTCGATTAACGTCCATATTTTATTCCTCTCAATAACATCAATTTCAACTTTCATCGCCTCAACCCATTCTGATTTTTGTGCAGCTTCTTTGTAAGATGTAGGCTCAACATGTACAAGATTACATCTCTCATACACATCAGACAGTGATTTCACCTTTAGCACCGGTGTGTCCGAAGTTCCTTCAACATCCAACAATGAGCTAACCTTAGGAACATGTTGAGGGGTGTAATTTGAACTATGCACTTTATTTAAATCTCAATCCAGTAAGAATGTTCATCAAAGTGCACATCTCTACTTGTCACAATTTTCTTTTCGCTCAAGCTATAAATTCTGTATCCTTTTGCTTCCGCTGGATAACCGATAAGTATACCTTTTTCAGCTTTTTCATCAAGCTTCCCTCTTTTTACAGATGGCACATGAAGGTAGCATAAAGAGCCAAATATTCTGAGGTGTTTAGCAGAAGGTTTGTCACCAGACCATGCCTCTATCGGTGTCCCTTAACTGATTTTGTTGGTAATCGATTTAGCAAATAAACAGAGGTATTGACTGCTTCAGCCCATAAAAATTTTGGCAGCTTCTTTTCAAATAACATGCACCTTGCCATCTCCATTACTGTTCTGTTTTTCCTTTCGGAGACTCCATTTTGCTGCGGTGAATAAGGGACCGTGAGCTGATGTACAATTCCAGCTTCTTCACAAAAAACCTTGAACTCTCTTGATATATACTCACCGCCATTATCAGTTCTGAGCACTTTAACCTTCTCCCCGCTTTTAGTTTCAACCACATTTTTAAAGATTTTAAACACATGAAACACTTGTGATTTTGATTTTAGAAAATAAACCCATGTCATTCGGCTGAAATCATCAATAAATAGAGCAAAATAAACATTGTTGCTCAATGATGCTGTGCTCATAGGTCCACAAATATCCGAGTGAATTAGATCTAACTTCCCAGTAGCTCTCTTTGCTATATTCTGAGGAAAAGATTCTCGATGATGCTTTCCGAGCTCACAACTTTCACATATTTCATCGTTTGCTGTAATTTCAGACATATCTTCAACCATACCAGTTTCTTGCATAGATTTTAAGGACTTATAGTTAAAGTGACCATATCATTTGTGCCAAACAATGCTCTCATCAATCTTAGCACTAAAAACATGACCTTCAACTATATCAAGCTTAAGATAAAAGCTATTACCATTCACCTTTAGTTTTGCTACTTCTATTCCATTTACGTTATATATCAGACAAAAATTATCTTTAAAGGAGACCTCATACCCACTGTTAGCATATAGCAGAATACAAAGAATATCTTTTTATTTAAAACTGAAGAAGGAAATGCATACAATTAACTAATCTGAGACTGCCTACACATATAAGCTAACATTAAACTAACTCTCCTATAAAACATGAACTATAACTAACCTTATTGAACTAATTCTATCAGACTAATTCTATCTAAAACAAAACCTGGAAACATATCTAATATTATTTAGGAACATATAACATCTTAAACTAATTTAATAAGTCATGGCAAATTCTCATAAATATCTATCATTATCAACTACTATATTAATAAGAAAATCATGTTTAGGTCATATATCTTGGTACTCACTAGAAAATTATATAATTATTTTTAAAATTTTATGTAATAAAATCTCAACTAACAAATATTAACTTTTACTCTCTGTAAATTTTATTTCCCTTCAATTTTTATTTGTTGTTGAACATCCAAACGTCAGTTTACTTTAAAATAATTGTATTAGTAAGTTAACATGTCAGATTTATATAAGTAAATAATTAGGTGCATGCATAATTAGAACTATACGTTGAAATTTTAGAGTTACACTTAATTTCAACATTTTTAACTATATATTTTAAAACATTTTATATATTTAATTTAGATCTGTATTTTACACGGATTATGAGTTTCAGTTTTATGCAATTAATAATGTGATACTATTATTTTTAATTTCGGACCCGTGCTTTACACGGGTTACCAACTAGTATGTATATAACCATAAAGATACTTAAATATCTTGCGAAATTAGATTTTTTTTAATCTTTTTACTCTCCTATCACTTTTATGTTTATATCGATAAGGATACTTAAGTATCTTGCGAAATTAGGATTCTTTAATCTTTCCCTTCTCCTATCAGGCTTGATGGTTTGATTTCATCATTTTCATAACTATGTATAACATCATGTATCTTTTATATTTATATCTATAAGAATACTTAATCTCATATCTTGCGAAATTATGATTTTTTAATTTTTCTACTTTCCAAGAAATTAAGATATTTTAATGTTTTAACATTTCAATATATAAGTATTTTTAACTTATAAGCGACTTAAGTAATAGTCGAATAACATATTATCGGTCAATTCTGATAGTGGTCCGTAACATATTTCATAAAAAAACGTATATAAGCAAATATATGTAACATGTTAAATAGTCATTATTATCCCCACATAAATGTTTGGCGTGCATAGGAAAAAGATGTCACCCTTTGTTGTAAGTAGACGTAAAATTAAAATAAAGTGTTCATGTTTAACAAGTAAAGTTTAAAGCAAAAAACAACAACACTGTTTTATGTGTTTGTACAGCAAAATGAGAAAAATGCAAAGTATATATGTATGTACAACAAAGTTCTGGAATAAGAGCCGAGGCCAGGGAAGGTGAGACTGGACCACGGCACCAAATGTTGGACCCGTGAGGCTCCACCGTACACACATGATACACCTAATTCATGGCTCAAATTGGACTAGAAGTTTTTGAGCAACGACAAATTGCATTACTCAGTCACCAACAAAATACTTTTGTCTAACAAATTTTAAGCAAATTTGAAAGGAAGTTAACTGGTACGAATTTCCAAGGTACTACCTAGGATACCTAGGATGACAATCGGGTCGGGTAATGCAAAATTCATATCCAAACCCGAAAATTTTATCCATATCTGTCTATCCGAACCTGAAAAATACCCGAAAATGAATACCCGAACCCGATCTATCAGATTTTGGATCGGATTCGGGTATACCCTAAACCCGAATTTTTTTGAATTGAATATTCATACCGGAACCCGAAATCTGAAAATTTGTGTAACTATTGATATTGCAAGTGCTTGTGATCGAACACGCGACTTATAGAGAAAGAGTTTGAATGTGTCATATTCAACCACTCAACCACATCATTAATTGTGTTATTATATATATAACTAATATTTTAAAAATGAACTCAATTGATATCCAGTTTTTTTAAATTTATTACTAAAACATGTTTTGTTAACCTTATAAACCTTATAACCTGTTTAAATGATTGAATAATTATATTTCATTAAACTTTATAATTAGTTAATTTTTAACATAAATATAAAAATATATATTTTAAAAATTATATAATAATATGTATTAGGTAAATTATAGAATATATATATATTATATAATATTATAACGTGTAATATATAAAATTCTAATATTATATTTATAATTAATATATATATGTATATGTATGTATATATTTAATAATTCAAGTTTTTTTTCGGATTTCGGGTTCAGATTGGATTCGGATAGCGTTTCAGGTTTTGGATCGGGTTTCAGATCGGTATACCTAATATCCAAATCCAAATCAAAAAATTTTCGGGTTTAAAAATTAAATCCATATCCAAATCCAAATCCAAAAAACCGGGTTCGGTATATCCAAAATTTCGGGTTCGGATCGGATATCCGTCAGATCGGATTATTTTGCCATCCAGTACTACCTTCTTTCTGAATCACTTAACATTTCACATATTTACAAATATTTTAAAAATTAAAATTAATTACGATGGCCTTCCGAACAAATAGTTTACGACATAACTTCTAACAAAGTTTTCGTTGTTGATTTCACCAACTTTCGATGTTTTCGTGAATACAGTAGCATCATAATCGATATTCACAAAATTATATCTAGATGTTTCCGCTATTCATGTATTTTAGTCTAATAATATGAAGAAAATTCTGTTGTGAGAGCTCTCACAATTCAGCTCCTCTCGGCGCGGTTTTACGTTTCACCACCGTTACATTTCAAAGCACTTCAATATTTTGAGATTCTCCATTACACTAAATAATTCATTCTCAACGAAAAATTACTCAAAATTGCCAACTATCTTAAGAAGATACAACAAATAAACCAAAATATTTGATACAAAAACACACTTTATCACAAAATGATGGTCTCCTCAGGAGTCAGGACGGTGAATAAATTCGGTTCGGTCCGGTTTGAACGAACGGATCGAATTTTTTTCAAAAATAAAATTATTTTAATATTTTAAATCAAAAATTATAAAATTTTAAATATAATTGAAGTAAGGTTATATATAGAGTACTAAGAGTGTATAAACACAATTAAAAATTATAATTATAATTTTTAATATATATATAAAATATATATAAATATAAAATTATAATATTTATAATTTGATCTATTCGGTCCAGACCGAAATTACCGAATTTCTGAAAAATCTGAACCGAACCGAACCGAATTAGCACGGTTCGATTTTTCGGTTCGATTCGGTTTAGCTCAGTCCTAGCTAGAGCTTCTCTTATTTTTAGTTAGTTTTCCTTGCGGATGAATTATAATTTTCCTGGGGGCTGTGAAAAATTGTACGAATCATTTCGGTTAGGATTTTAATTGGAATTTAAATAGCGGGAAATTCGTCAGATGCATAAATTTATGATTTATCAGTTTTCTCGAAAGTTAAAGCCACTTCAATTTAAAAATACTACTGTAGTACATAATAAGCTCATGAATAATTATGATAATTTCCGGCGTGATTGGCTGCCAGGGCCTACAAAACAACGAATAAGATGATTAGACAGTCACCAGAAAGTGTAATTGGGCCTCACATAGGATTGACCCACATTTGAATTTGCATCAATTAGGTATGTATTTGTTGGGCTTAGTCTCATGTCTACCGGATTTGAGAGTTGGATATTTTAGAGCAAGTCTAAGAGTGTCCTAAACTCATGTGTTAAAATAGAATTTAAGGCACTTTGTTTAAATAAGTGCTCCAATAATGTCCTGGTGGTGTCTTCAACTAATAGGACATTTATCAAATGCCTCAATTTTAAGGCATTACTAGACATGCCCTATTCAATTTATATCAATAAAAAATTTATTTCTCATTTTTTTTACACATATCTTCTCTCTCATCTTTTCTTTCCCTCCGATTGTAATTCAAATATAATATTATACTAATAATAGAGCACTATTATAAGACATATTGATGGGGTGAATATGCAAAAATCATGTATTTTATTATATTTATAAACCATTTAGTAGGATATTGTTGGATTTGCTATTATAATTCTTTTCTTTTCTCTAAATATTTTTTCTTCTCGTTATATACCAAACATCTGGTTCAGTGAAAGGGATCTAGTAACAGAAATAGGGACACGTTTATCTAATAAAATAAAATGCTATGTCTTTTTACCCTTAAATTTTTTAAAAATATATAAAAGTGACTAAAAAAAAATTAAAATAAAATATAATCGCGCCTTATCAAAATATACCGGATTTCCTAAGATTAAATTCATGCATCTCACTTAGAGATGCACAAAAGGCCCACCGGGCCGGGCCTTGACCGGGCCGGGCTTTTCGGGCTTTGACTTTGACCGGGCCGGGCCGGGCCGGGCTTTCCGGAAATTTCAAAGCCCGTTTGGGCCCTCGAGGCGGGTTTAACCGGGATTTTTTTCGGGCCGGATCGGATCGGGCCGGGCTTTTTTCTAATTTAAATCAGATCTAGTATTATTAGAGATCCCGAAGAATACATGTGTTAGCAACTAGATCATCGTAAAAATGTATTAGTTAACATAGAATATTTTAGGAAAACATTACTTCGTTGAAAATATTTAAGTTCGGCAAAAAATAAACATGTTTATATGATATATTTTATCATTGTTATGATAACAATGATAACAATGATATCATTGTTATGATAACAATGATATCCAAATATTCATGACAATGATATCCAAATATATATAGTGTACTTATTATATATTCTTTCGTTATTTATGCAACGAAGTATATAAATAATATTATTTTTTTGCTAAATTATGTGTATATCAAAAAACCAGGAACTAGCAGGGATTAACCCTATGCTCTATGACAGGCCATAGAGGGAGAGCTATCTATAGCCAATCTCAGAAAAAGATTGGAGATAGAAAGCCAAAAACTACAAGGAAATACAGGAAATACAAGAATGTAAATCTGGCCTACTACAAGCTAATTTACTGAACCAAGCAGAAGTACTAAGCTTAGCAACAAAATCAATCAATATCCCATGCAGGAGCTTCCTTGGACCAAAAAATCCTTTGTTGTGCGCACGGGAGTTGCGTTCCCTCCAAATATGATAGCAATAAGTCTGGACCAAGCACAGAGCAAGTAAACCCCGGTGATTGTCCTAAAAATCCGCCAGATGAGTGAGCAAAGATAACCAAGTATCTCCAACAATGACCATGTCGAGTCTGCCTAGAAGCCTGGATAAGACCCACCTGCTATAAGTACAATGAACAAATAAATATGAATCTGTCTCCCTACCACTAATACAAAGGAAGCATTGTTGGGAATCTACAAGACCAAATCTATACAATCTTGACAATGTACTGAGTCTGCCATGACAAAGCAGCCATTGGTGATGAGCATATCTAGTGACACGAAGACGGTGCCAAACAGCTTTGAACCAAGGCACTGCATCTCCCCTACTTCTGATAGAATTCCATATATGCCAAGTCCTGATTTTAGTTGCAGCAGTACCATCCCACAGAAGGGTATCCACCCCATTAGAGTTTATAGTTGGGTAATCAAAGGTTTGAAGCCAGTGAACTAGCAAGGGGTCCAAATGGTGGTGCCTGGGGTTGGGACTCGGGAGCCTCCAAGAACCATTATGGATAATACTACTCAATGAAACATTGCGATGTAATCCACATTGTGAAATGATAGGAGAGGTGGTAGTTTCAGCCAAACAAGTACCTCCCCACCACGGGTCGAACCACAAAGAAATATCAGCTCCAGAACCGATAGAGTAAGTAAGTAAATATATATGTGTTTAAATTATTATTTATATGTATAGTAAATGTGAATTTATAAATATATAAGAAAATATATTAGAATAATCAGATTATAACCGAGCTTTTTCGGGCTTTTAATTGGGCCGGGCCGAGCCGAAGCCCGGACTTTTAACCGGGACGGGCCGAGCCGGGCTTTGCCTAAAAATATAGGGCCCGTCGAGGCCCGAAGCCCGGGCCGGGACCGGGCCGGGCTTTGACCGGGCCGGGCTTGACCGGGCTTTGACCGGATCGGGCCGGGCCAGATTTTCGGGCTCGGGCTTTTTGTGCATCTCTAATCTCACTAGCACACCTTACCTTACCGGTGTTTTTATCAAGAATTCAAAACGTGATTACAAGCCGACCTGACAATTCGGATAACCGGTTCGGTTTCAGATCGGATCAATTTCGGATCAGATCTATTTTCGGATTATGATATATTTGAAAACCATTCAGATCGGATCATATGTGATTTGGTTCGGGTCTAATTCAGATTAAAATCGGATAAAATTCGGATTAAGATCGGATAAAATTCTGTCCGGATTAAATTCGGTTCGGATATTTTCGGATCATAACTTATTTATTTTTTCAATTTTTGAGATTTAAAAAATATCTTTTTTATTTAATTTAATATTATTAATATAATATAATTACTTTTACAAAAGAAAATGATTAAATAAGTATATTATCATAAACATAAAATTGTTTAAAGTATAATTTTTGCTTATTTCGGGTCATATTTGGTTCGGGTAATATATTATTTGGTTTTAATTGGTTCCAAGTTATAATTGGATCTTGTATTTCGGATTATTTTCGGTTAAATTTTCGGTTCGGGTATTTTTCGGATCAGTTTAAATCGGTTTTCGGATAATTATCGAATTGTTGATTCGGATCTCAGATCGGATCTCGATTTCATGAATTTCGGTTCGGTTTTTCGGATCCAGACCCATTTACCAGGTCTAATTACAAGTATTCCCAAGAGAGAAACGCGAGTTGTCTATTATGAAATTGGAAAGATTATACAGTATGCTGTATGCACTACAATACTTTTATTTTGGTCAAGAATTTGGTAAAATTGTATTTGTAAGGTGTTATATCCAAAATTTGGCATTAAATTGACCCGGGTCAAACATGGGCTATTTACAGTCAAACTCGGTATTGCGTTGTGGAAGTGAGGACGCGTCCAAGCCTACAGGACGCGCTTGCTTGAGAAGGGATATGTTACGAGGCAAGAAGAGTGCATGGTCAAGGAAGGACGCGCCCAGGCTATATGGACGCGTCAATGTTATGAAAGTGCTTGGCAGACGAAAGCTTATGGCGATGGACGCTGTAGGACGCGCCTACCTTAGCAAGGATGTGTCGTTGAAAGTGAAATGTTGTGCATGATGGTTTAGAGGAGACTGTGCAAGTCTAATAAGGTTAAGGACGCGCCCTATATTCTGGGATGTGTCCTGTGACTTTATATGTTATAAGAAACGATTAAAGCAGGGTTGGATTTGTGGAGGTTAGGACGCGCCCAATTGGTTATGACGCGTCCTGTGTTTGATCTATATACTTTTGATGTTGAATTCAGGACAAAGCTTGCATGGAGAGGAGTAATGGAGGATTATTTTTACTAATGTATTTGTTGCAGGTACTCTCTGAAGAATTCCCTCCTTGAGACGGTCAAGGAGGGGGATGTCCGTGAAAAGCTTGAAGGCCTCCAGGGGTATGCCTGAAGATTGAAGGCCTCCTCCTGTATTCAACGGGTGTCCTCGTTGGGGATGTGGGGTTTACTTTGGTGTGTGCTTTGGGAGCTCTGTTCTTGTATTCAACGGGTGTCCTCGTTGGAGAACTTTGGAGTCATCCTGCACTTTGCACCCAAGAGCTTGGGATCACCTGTCCTGTTATCTGGTGGGTTATCCTCATTCGGGGGACAGGGACGTGTCTGGAACTTGGGGTGAACCGTGGCTATACCTGCATTCATAAATCAAGGGAGATAGCTGTAGCGGAGTGTTATCCTTGCGTAGGGAGATGCACTATCCGTGAAGTCCTGCAATTACGGATGAGCCTTGGGCCTTCGCGGTTGGGCCTCATAGTTGGACATTCCTAAAGCTAGCGAAAGATGAATATCGGATGGGCTTCTACTGGGCTTAGGAGTAAGAAGTCTAAATTCATTAGACTTCCTGTTCTACGAGAACTACGTCAGGCTTGATCCCTATATAAAGGGTACGTAGGCACATTGAGAGGGTAATACGTTGAGAGCCGATAAAAGAGCCACCACTTACTCTGATCAATCTCAGCCTAAAACAAACACAATTAACCACACACCGCTTAAGTTTTCGGCAAAGAACCACCGTCACAGATCTTAGACCTCAATCTTTGTTGTTACCAGATTCTTCCGTCAACAAATTGGCGCTAGAAGGAGGGGCCTGCTAATTAAGGTCGCAATCTTAGGAGGAAAAGATGTCTTACAATCGTGATGGAAGTTCTTATGATGGAAGTGACAGCAGGTCTGAAGGAAAAGGCGGGGGGCGCTATACTCTCCATGAACCTTACGTTCCCAGAAACATGGCGGATCCACCGAGGGCTCCGGATGTGGGGGGGACACCTCCAGTTCTCATCAGCAACGCTGATATATTGGAGCAATTGTATCGCATGGGGGATACCCTTAACAGTTTTAACTCAAGACTGAACACGGTGGAGCGCCGAAAGACGAGGAGAGGTCATCGTTTTCCCCGTCATGGTCATGCCTTGGGGAAAGCCCCTATAGTTGAGGGAGATACCCAGGAGAGCGGGGATAACCCGCGAATCACTCCACAGCGTTTGCAGTACTCTGATGATGTAGAACCTATTGTGGAGCTTGCGGATGAGGACACTGAAGGTAGAGAAAGGCCTCGCCTGGGCAACCAGGTAGTGCCACACCCGCATAGGTCTGGGCGTATGATGGACGAGCGTCGTCGTGCGGAGAACGCTCAAAACCAAGACGAGGGAGGAAGGGATCTTTCTGCCTTGAAAAGGAGGCTTGGCATAAGGTTGGAGGACGACGATTTGAGGATGTTGCTGGTAGAATGGCAAAAGGAAGGAAATGCCGGAGAAGTGAGGCTCCGTGATACGAAGCGTGTGCCCCCCGCATTCCAAAGGGATGACGGGGTGCGGCACCGCGAGCACGAGCGTGCCCCTCCGCGAGGAAGGCCCGGGAATTACTACCGGGGATATCAAAGGAATGGACGAGGAAGAATGGGATATCAATACGGAAGAGCCCCTTACAATGGTAGGAGAGGTGGAGCACATTCCGCTGGAGAAGCCCCCGCCGTTATTCTCGTAGCTTCCCACAGCGTTACTGGTAATGGGTCTGGGGCGCGTCCTCATGACCAGGACGGCGGGCGAATTCAAGTAAGAATGCAGAACAATGATGAAATTCCGCAACGCGGTCAAGATGAACCTCGCGTACGGGAAAATATACAGGACCAAAATGGTAACATGCCACCGCTGCAGCCTCAGGGCGAGGGGCGGCGAGATCCTCCGCCACACCCGGGGGGTAATCAAGGGGAATTGCAGCAAGTCGCAGAGCAACCCCAACAGCCTAATGTTCAAACCATTCCTGGGGTAGGGACGTTTAATATGAACGACCTCAAGAGGTTGCTCAACCATCTTGAGGGAGGAAGAGTAACGGCGACTGCGCAAGCTCCTTCTCCTTTTGCTGCTGTTGTGAGGGAGGCGCAATTGCCCGCGGGATACAAGAACACAACCAATGACTTGCGTTTCCACGGGAACTCTGATCCTGTGGAGTTCTTGGGGCGTTTTAACATTGAAATGGATGTATATCAAGTACCTGATTTAGCTCGATGCCGTCTCCTGGCAGCTACTTTTAGAGAGGGCGCTCAACAGTGGTTCCAAAAACTTGGTCCGGGTGTAATTTCATCCTGGGAACAGATGAAAACTTTATTTTTGACACAATTTCAAGTCGCGGTGAAGTATACACCACCTGTTACCACGCTGGCTAACGTGAAACAAAAGGAAGGAGAAAGTTTGACCTCGTATTTCAAGAGGTTCAATGCAGAATCTACTTTGGTGAGGGGTGCCACTGATGAAACATTGAAAATATTGCTTATAGCTGGGTTGCGTGTGGGGACGGATTTCTGGAAGCACCTGCAAGGGAAGGACCCAGTGTCGCTAGCTGATGTGCTTGCGCAGGCAGAGTCGTTCAAAGCGATCGAGCAGTCGCTTGCAGAAACAAAAAAGAATGACAATACCCATAACTCCAAGGGGCGATCCAAGAGAAGGGACAGATCCTTGAGCCCAGATTATCGGCGAAACGCCAGAAGCCCTAACAGGATAAATACTGTGAGCTCGCGGAGAGAATGGAGCCCACCATCGAACTACGAGAGAAGAGTTAACAATTATACACCGTTGGCGGCGTCCATTGATCATATCTTCGAGGTAAATAAGGATAGAGGAATCTTCAAGAAGCCCGACCGTTTAACTTCATGGCAAAGCAGAGACAAGAAGAAGTATTGTGACTACCATGAGTCTACTGGCCATGACACCCATGAGTGTCGCCACTTACGGGATGAGATTGAGGAATTGATCAAGGCAGGATACCTAGGAGAATGGATTGACAAGGTGAAACGACGCAGGGGACTTGACGACAAAGGTAAGGATGAAAAACTGACCCCGCGGGCGGAAGATGTCGAAAAAACGACAGAGGTCAAGTTTCAGAGGGCTGGCAGTATCAGGGCAATTTTTGGAGGACACCCTTTTGTTGGTGATAGTAATCGAGCACTGGAGAAAAACGCGAGGGAAGCGAGACATCCACCGCTCACCAACGTCCACAGCTTGGAAGACAGACCCCCGAAGGTCTTTAAGGGGGAGTCCGCTGATATTACGTTCAAGGAAAAAGAATCTAGGTGGGTGCATCATCCTCACAACGATGCACTGGTGATTACCATGCTTATTGGGGCAATGAACGTACATCGAGTCTTCTTGGATAATGGGAGTTCTACAAACATCTTGTACTACAGCACCTACAAAAAGCTGGGTTTCCCAGATAGCGACATGTATTTCGAAGATGCACACATCTATGGCTTTACTGGGGAAGCCGTGAGAGTTATGGGTTCGGTCAGGCTTCCCATCACGCTCGGGGAAGGAGCTTTGTCGGTTACTCAAATGATAGATTTCAAGGTGCTAGATCAGGATTCCGCGCACAATGTGCTGGTCGGCAGACCTTGGTTACGAGCGTTCAGGGTGATAACATCGATACACCACTTGATGATAAAATTCCCAATGCCGAACGGAGTTGGCAGTCTGAGAGGGTCACAGTATGAGTCACGCGACTGCTATCACAAGGCTGTCAAGGAATTTCGCAGAAGAAGGTATGAAGGGAAAGGTCTCCCATTTGAAGATATAGAAGATATTCATACAAAACCAAGTGGAGAGGTCCATGCCCACTATTTTGTTGAGAGCCCCGGAAAGGAAGAAACCAATACCTCTGGAAACTCTTTTTTGACGCAGGGACGTGTTTCGAAAATCCGTAGCGTAGAAGAAGTGGTGGTGAGTCATACAGAGGAAATCATACAGAAAGAGGTTAACGGGGAAAAGTTGGAAGGAAGAAGTGAGATTTTGCAAGGTCTTGGCAATAACTTCAAGGTTGATGCTCCTCAAAAGAAGGATGCGCCCTTGAATGAAGTTGAGGTTGATGCTCCTCCAAACGAGGACGCGCCCTCTTCAGCTGCATTGCACGAAGATACATCCCGTCTGGAGGTGGATGCTCCCACTCATGAGGACGCGCTCTCAGATACAAAAATGGAAGTTGAAGACCCCCGAGACTTTGATTTCGATTTGGATCCCAGGACCCCTATGCCCGCCGAAAAAACGGGACCAGCCGAAGACACAATATCCATACCGGTTGATAGAAGTGACCCAAGTAAGGTTTTGAAAGTGGGGTCCCAGTTGGCTGATGAAATGAGAAGAAGTCTTGCCCGCTTCCTAATTAAAAATCTTGATGTTTTTGCGTGGAGTCATTCATATATGATAGGAATCGACCCAGAAGTAATGTGTCACCGTTTGAATATCCTTCCGAATTATAAGGGCATGCGTCAGAAACGCCGCCCGATAAGTGGAGAAAGGGCAATAGCATTAAAAGAAGAAGTGGACCGGTTGTTGGAGGTGGGGCTAATCAAAGAATCCTTCTACCCCGAATGACATGCAAATCCGGTACTGGTGAAGAAACCGAATGGGAAGTGGAGGACATGTGTGAATTTCACAGATCTCAATAAGGCCTGTCCAAAGGACAGCTTCCCGCTGCCAAGAATCGATCAGTTGGTTGACGGAACGGCGGGGCATGCATTGCTAAGTTTTATGGATGCATACTCTGGTTACAATCAAATTCCGATGTATGACCCCGATCAAGAACATACATCCTTCATTACTGACAGGGGGTTATACTGTTACATAGGAATGCTGTTTGGATTAATTAATGCTGGCGCGACCTACCAGCGGTTGGTAAACATGATGTTCAAGGATCAAATCGGGAGAACTATGGAAGTGTATGTGGATGATATGCTGGTAAAGTCCGAGGTAGCGAGTGACCACATCAAACACCTGATGGAGATGTTCAACATTCTAAGGAGGTTTCGTATGAAATTAAATCCGCAAAAATGTGTGTTCGGCGTGGAGTCGGGCAAGTTTCTCGGGTTCATTGTCAACCACAGGGGGATTGAGGCCAACCCCTCCAAGATTAAGGCATTGATAGATATGAAGTCACCCACCAATGTGAAACAAGTGCAGAGTTTGACTGGGAGAATCGCCGCGTTAAATCGGTTTGTTTCCAAGTCGTCCGATAGATGCAAAGAATTCTTCAAGGCGATCAAATTAGCTGGGAAAGACTTTGTATGGACGTCAGAATGTGAAGAGGCTTTCAAAAGAATCAAGGAGCAACTGGGAAACCCTCCCATGTTGTCAAAGCCGCTGGATGGGGAATCTCTAATATTGTACCTCGCAGTGTCTGAATATTCGATCAGTGCGGTTCTGGTAAGAGAAGAAGATGGGCAACAATCACCAGTGTATTACGTGAGCAAGCGGTTACACGACTTTGAAACTCGCTACACAAGCATGGAGAAACTGGTTTACGCCCTAATTCTTGCGTCAAGAAAATTGCGACCGTATTTTCAAGCCCATAGAGTAGAGGTTTGTACAGCATACCCGCTGCGACAGGTCCTGCACAAACCAGAGTCATCAGGCAGAATGCTGAAATGGGCTGTGGAGTTGGGACAGTTTGAGTTGGAATATGTACCTCGAACAGCGATAAAAGGGCAAGCCTTAGCCGATTTCTTGTTGGAATTTGATTCTGAAATCGATAATAAAGCTTTGGTAATGTTACATCCACCTCATGCTGAGGAGTCTTTGGAGGAGCATCCACATCCTTGGTGGATCTTGCATGTGGATGGGGCGGTTAACAATGGAGGAGCAGGTGCGGGTATAGTACTTGTGTCTCCAGAAGGCCACCATCTGATGAGCGCCATTCATTTCAAGTTTTATGCAACCAATAATGACGCGGAGTATGAGGCGCTGATTAATGGCCTGAAAATTGCTCTGGAAATGGGGGTGCGAAACCTAATTGTGAGAAGTGACTCAGAGTTGGTAGTGAATCAGGTGAACGGGGGGTTTCAAGCGCGAGGCCCACGAACAGAATTATACTTGAGATGTACACAATGCCTGATTGGAATGTTCAAAGAAGTTAGATTGGAATGTGTTCCACGGGAGAAGAACAGTAATGCGGATGCTCTGGCAAAAATGGGGTCGCAACAAGAGGCTGTGTTGTTAGGATCCGTCCCCCTTGAAATCCAGGAGATTCCTAGTATCCCAGAGGTAGAAACTATGCGAGTGGATGAGGCTCCCAAGGAAACATGGATGACGCCCATTCTAGCTTACATTCGTAAGGGAATACTCCCCGAAGATAAGTTTATGGCTCGCCGACTCCGCTATCAGGCTGCAAGATATGTGATATACGATGAAGTCCTGTACAAGAGAGGGTTCAACCAACCTCTGCTCAGGTGTGTTGAAGAAGAAGAAGGAAATTACATCCTAAGGGAAGTACATAAAGGAATCTGTGGCAATCACTCGGGGGGTAGTTCGTTGGCAATGAAAGTTTTGCGCCAAGGGTATTATTGGCCCACAATGAGAGAAGATGCTACAAATTTCGTCAGGGAATGTGATCGCTGCCAGCGCTTTGCAAACTACTCGTCTATGCCGGCGACACTCTTGACGCCTATGGCAAGCCCGTGGCCGTTCGTCATGTGGGGAATTGATCTTATCGGGGAATTGCCGAAAGCTAAAGGGGACGTCAAATATGCAGTGGTTGCGGTCGATTACTTTACTAAATGGGCGGAAGCTATGCCACTGGCTACTATCACCACAAAGAAAATCAGAGATTTTGTTTTCAACTCAATTGTATGTAGGTTTGGAATCCCTTACAAGCTTGTCTCCGACAATGGAAAACAGTTTGATAGCAAGGAGTTGCGACAACTATGTGAGAAGTTGAAAATCAAGAAGGAGTTTGCGGCGGTCTATCATCCTCAAAGCAATGGACAAACAGAAGCTGTTAACAAAATAATAAAGCATACCCTCAAAACCAAGCTGGAGGAACGTAAAGGGAATTGGCCTGAAGAACTCCCGAAGGTGATGTGGTCATACAACACTACACCGCGATCTACTACGGGAGAAACGCCGTTTATGCTGACTTACGGCTACGAAGCTATGGTCCCCGTGGAAGTTGGATCGGGATCACTTCGCAGAGATTGTTACGGAAAAGAAGACGCTGAGGTTAATTAAAGGCTTTATTTAGATCTCTTAGAGGAGACGAGGGAAAATTCTCAGCTAAGGCTAGCAGCATATCAGCAGCGCGCCGCAAGGTATTATAACAAGAAGGTAAAAGGACAGTTGTTGAAGGTGGGGGATTTGGTACTTAGGAAAGTGATGCCCAATACAAAGAACCCCCAACATGGAGTGTTTGGAGCTAATTGGGAAGGACCGTACAGAATAAAGTCTATCCTGTGGAAGGGGACTTATCACCTTGAAGATATGGACGGGAAGCTAGTTCCGCGAGCTTGGAATGCGGAACATCTCCGAAAGTATTACTAGTAAGGCGTGGCTTTGGCCCCTTGCATATTTCTTTTATCATTTTGGTTTATGCCCAGTTTATAGGCTAGAATTAAATAAATTCCTCCTAGCCTAGGGGGTAGTGCATGTACTACTTACCTTGGGACTAGTTGAAGGGTCATTTTTTAGAAATAATTTCCTCACAGAGCATAGTAGCCGTGGGACTGGTGCACTTTTGACATCAGAGCGCATTATAAATAAAATTTTGAAACTTTCCTAAAGGATATTTGCTCAGTTTGCTTGGTCTCATGACGCGTCCTAAATGTAGGGCGCGCCCTAAGCTAGGGTTTTATATGAATAAAACTCAAGAAAAATGTACTATTTTTAAGGACGCGCCCAAGTTATCTTGGTTGATGCTCCTTTAGACTGGATGTTACTATGATATTGAAAACATAAGTAAAAAAGAAAAAGTGTTTGTCAAAGACGCGTCCTGCGTGAAGGATGATGTATTTTGGATCAAAGGTGAGGCGCGTCTTGATTGATAGTTCTATGTGGATGTTAACTGAAGTGGTGGCTGCTAAAAGGAACAATAGAACTTGAGTAAAAATGTAACTAGGAAATGTACTATTTCCAAGGACGCGCCCAAGTAATATTGGTTGATGCTCTTAATTTAAAAATAAAAGCAAGTCCCTACCGAGGACGCGTCCTCCCTGAGAGAAAATATTTCTAAGAAAACATTAAGGCATGTCAAACAGTTAAGACGCGCCCCATCGTGCCTTGTGCCTTGGTTAAACACACAAGTACAGTGTAGTGCCGTGCTCATGCACTTTCCAATACAAACAAAGATGCGTCCAACTAGAGAGGGCGCGCCCATATAAATGATTGAGTAAAAAAAAGTGCAAGTGAATGTTCAAAAATAGTCTTTACAACTTGCAAGGCTTCAAGGGGCCCGCACCCTTAAATAGTTCAAGTACATAAAGGACGCGTCCTAAGTAGGAGGCGCGTCCTGTGGCTTGCCTTGGCCTTCTGCAGGGGGAGGCTGAGTCTGAAGTGGAGCAGGATCAGGGGACGCGTCCTCTGCCTCCAAGCCCAGAAAAATCCTCTTGTTCTTGATGGATTCTGCGGCCCTGACCCTGAAATCATTTACCCATATCTGGGTATCTGCATCAAACTTTGAGAATGTGTACTCTGGGTCGTTGGCAATGAACCCAGAGCACCATTCTTCAAATCCAGCCTGGAAGCCGTGCTGATAAACCAGTTTTTTCTCCTCTGTCCATCCATGCAGCCTATCGTCATTCAGGGTGTCAAGCTCCAGCTGCATGGTGGAGTTCAGGGCGATGACGCTGTCCATTTGCTTTTCCATTGCAGAGACATTGCCTTCCAAAATAGCTTTTTCTGTTTCTAGACGCGTCCTCTCCCCCTCCAGGCGTCTGATTTCAGCATCTTTTTCTTGGGTAAGTAGGGCAATGTGTTTTTCCAGAGATTTGACCTTATCTTCGGCCTGGCTCTTTGCAGTGTCAGTAACGGCAAGACGCGCCCTGAGCCTTGCAGCCATAATGGCACTCTGCCTGGCATGAAGGTGAAGCTCGGCTGCAGCCCTGACCATAGCCTCCTCTGTTTGTTGCTCAGTCCTGAAGGTCCAACCTCTCACTTCGTCCTCAGAAAAGTCACCCACCGAGGACGCGCCCAGATATCTGAGGACAAAGGACTGGTCATCAGGAACAGTTTTTTTGACGCTTTGAGGGCGCGTCCTCTACCTTCTCAGGAATGTCAGACACGGTAGTGTCTATTATCTTTGGTGGAGGAGAATGAGTTGCAACAGGAGGTGGAGTTTTTGCCTTTGAATCAACCTTTGTAGGAGCTTGTTTCCTTGCCCTTAGTTTTTTGGAAGCCCCAATTACGAATCCTTTGGGGAGTGAGGCCATATCTGTAATAGAAACGGGAAAAGATATTAGTTAAAGGCATTAAGACGCGTCCAGGGAGCAAGACACGCCCATGTTATGATATAAAATTCTACATGCATGGCAGATTAAAAGTAAGAAGGTACATGAAAAGATGGTAACCAAAATGAGTAAATGCATAAAGATATAATCAGGAAAATGAAAGACATGGGTAATGCATATATGTATCAAGCAAAGAATGACGCGCCCTACACGTATGGCGCGCCCTTCCTAGAGACATGTTGGTTGTGACAGGTTATGGAAAAACTTGAACTGTAGGAATATAGAATAAGAAGGACGCGTGCTGTGAAAAAATGCGCCCTTAGCAGATGTATGTGCATGAAACACCTTTGATTCTTATGTGAGTTGACATTTTTTGAACGGGGAGCTAATTTTTGTAGCTGTGGACGCGTCCACAATTTATGACGCGTCCTCCCTCACTTAAACTTATCTTGTTCTAAGTCGAATTTCTTACTAATGTCGATTTCGATCACCTCCGCGGCACTAAGGCCCCTGGTTTTTTCTGAGGTGGTGAGAACAGGTTTGCCGTTGTGAAATTCATGAAACTTGCAGATAGAGCCAACCCGGGAAGACAACGCGCCCACCAGCTTAAGGTTGTCTTCTGTAATCATGTCTTTGAGGTTAAAATGCTTCTCTGCATACTGGAGAACCTTGTCTGCCCTCTTTTTCCTTTTCCCTGATAGTTCCTTCTGGACTCTTTTGTCTAGAGATAAAGGATAGTAAGAATTTGTTAAAGGAAAAGGGAGGACGCGCCATAACACGAGGATGCGTCCAGTGTATGAAATCATGTTTTGCGAGTCACTTACTTGGTTCTAGGTTGAAACGAACACGGGATCTCTTGACGTCATAGATATAGAAGAAGGGTTCTTTCCAATCCCTTTCATGGCTGATCTTGCCCTCATTAAATCCCTTGTTGTTCAGCCACTTGTTGACAACGAAGAAGTGATAACCAGGAATTGATTTTCTTATGCTGAAAAAGAAGCTGAATTCCTTCATAGAGGGCGCGCCCAGCCTGAGGTTGTGATACATCATGAACAAAGCCCAAGCCAGTTTGTATGAGTTTGGAGATAATTGGATTGGAGCGACGTCATACCACTTCAGGATCTTCTTAATGTATGGGTGCAAGGGCGCGCCCACGCCTAGAGAAATCAATTTTGGTGTAAGCACCATTCTGGGGATCCTTTGATTCCCAATGTTAAAAATATGTGGCCTCATGGTTCGAAGAGGGCGCGCCCAGATTCCCTCCATGTCATAGTATTTCATGTGCCACTGGATCTCCAAGTCGGTTGCGGTTGAGTCCAGGGCTACGCAGGCCAATTTACCCTCTTTTTTCCTTCTGGCATTCTTCTCTGCTTCAGAAAGGGTACCAAGCCTCGCCCAGTCACAATCTACTTCTATATCTGAGGGATCCCAGTGCTCTAGGGGAGAATCAGACTTCTGAGGAGATACGGGGTATGTTTCAGGGTCAGGAACCCTCCTTTCAAACTCGCTTACGCTGTGTGGGGACGCGTCCCCAGAAGGAGCCGCGTCCTGAGAATCTGACGCGTCCTGTGTGCTTGACGCGTCCATATCAGAAACAGCCTTTCCTTGAGGTTTTTTGCTTGCAGTAGGTATAATTTCGTCGTCCGTCCAATCTTCGATGGCGGCCCTTGAATGGAGAACTGGAGTTCTTTGCCTTTTAACTCCCTTCTTTTTCATTTTAGAACTTATGGGGGCATGGTCCATGGAGTCGGAGCTAGAGTTGGACATTATAAAATTCTTTGAGTTGAGAGATTCGAAGACGCGTCTTTCTGCTCTAAGGAAGGAACTCGTCCGGTGAATTTCAGGAAAGTCGGGTTTGAAAGAAATCAGATGTGGAGA
The DNA here is from genome assembly GCF_009905375.1 of Apium graveolens. Taxonomy (NCBI): domain Eukaryota; kingdom Viridiplantae; phylum Streptophyta; class Magnoliopsida; order Apiales; family Apiaceae; genus Apium; species Apium graveolens. The sequence continues at coordinate 246,523,911 of NC_133648.1, read as the reverse complement.
ATAGATTCCAATACGTTTGTTGAGGGCTTTAAACGGATGGAAAGGTGAGGAAGAAGACGCGTCCTCCAGCTGCAAAAGAATGAACAAAAAACTTGAGGACGCGTCCATAAAAAAAAAGAAAAGAAGAGAAGAAGAAAGAAAAGAGAAGGGAGGATAATGGAAACATTGGAGGATGTGTCCTAAAAAATCTACCGCAGGGGGTGTGCTATGATGACGCGTCCTAATAAGCCTATGGCCCTATATTACCTTTGTTTGGGACAGCTTGAACATGTCTATAATTAGGAGATACAGGACGCGTCCTAACGGGAAGACGCGTCCTACATGGTTACAATGGTGGAATGCAAATCGACTGTTAGCAATTTGGGGGAAATATGATAAAATTCCAGAAACATGGAATTGGGAGATCAGGGAAGCTAAATATGTTATATTTGCCTATACATACACATATACATACAAAAGAGCATGGAGAACAGTGCATGGAAACTCGAAGCATATGAACGGTTTTTTGTTCATTAAAACTAATGTACTTGGCTAAATAAAGGAATGAGAGGAGATTTGTGTACCTTTTGAGTTGGAGAGTTGATTGAGCAAGAGAAATCAAGTAATGGGAGGCTAAATCGTCGGGATTTTGAGTCAAAAGCTTGAGAACGGCGGTAATGGTGGTTTCCGGAGAGAAAAAGAATAAGGTGCAATTGTGGGTTGGAGGAAGATATTTATAGAGAATGGTCAGCTTATGAGGGCGACAGCTGTACACCACGGATATGGAGTGAAGGAAAGGCGCATCCTCCGTCATTGACGCGTCCTGTGAGCCAAATTTCGCTTTTTGGGAAAGAAATTCCAATTTTGTTTTTAACTGCAAATGGAATTTGGGGGGTAGTTGTTATATCCAAAATTTGGCATTAAATTCACCCGGGTCAAACATGGGCTAGTTACAGTCAAACTCGGTATTGCGTTGTGGAAGTGAGGACGCGTCCAAGCCTACAGGACGTGCCTGCTTGAGAAGGGATATGTTACGAGGCAAGAAGAGTGCATGGTCAAGGAAGGACGCGCCCAGGCTATATGGACGCGTCAATGTTATGAAAGTGCTTGGCAGACGAAAGCTTATGGCGATGGACGCTGTAGGACGCGCCTACCTTAGCAAGGATGTGTCGTTGAAAGTGAAATGTTGTGCATGATGGTTTAGAGGAGACTGTGCAAGTCTAATAAGGTTAAGGACGCGCCCTATATTTTGGGACGTGTCCTGTGACTTTATATGTTATAAGAAACGATTAAAGCAGGGTTGGATTTGTGGAGGTTAGGACGCGCCCAATTGGTTAGGACGCGTCCTGTGTTTGATCTATATACTTTTGATGTTGAATTCAGGACAAAGCTTGCATGGAGAGGAGTAATGGAGGATTATTTTTACTAATGTATTTGTTGCAGGTACTCTCTGAAGAATTCCCTCCTTGAGACGGTCAATGAGGGGGATGTCCGTGAAAAGCTTGAAGGCCTCCAGGGGTATGCCTGAAGATTGAAGGCCTCCTCCTGTATTCAACGGGTGTCCTCGTTGGGGATGTGGGATTTACTTTGGTGAGTGCTTTGGGAGCTCTGTTCTTGTATTCAACGGGTGTCCTCGTTGGAGAACTTTGGAGTCATCCTGCACTTTGCACCCAAGAGCTTGGGATCACCTGTCCTGTTATCTGGTGGGTTATCCTCATTCGGGGGACAGGGACGCGTCTGGCACTTGGGGTGAACCGTGGCTATACCTGCGTTCGTAAATCAAGGGAGATAGCTGTAGCGGAGTGTTATCCTTGCGCAGGGAGATGCACTATTCGTGAAGTCCTGCGATTACGGACGAGTCTTGGGCCTTCGCGGTTGGGCCTCATAGTTGGACATTCCTAAAGCTAGCGGAAGATGGATATCGGATGGGCTTCTACTGGGCTTAGGAGTAAGAAGTCTAAATTCATTAGACTTCCTGTTCTACGAGAACTACGTCAGGCTTGATCCCTATATAAAGGGTACATAGGCACATTGAGAGGGTAAGAAGTTGAGAGCCGATAAAAGAGCCACCACTTACTCTGATCAATCTCAGCCTAAAACAACCACAATTAACCACACACCGCTTAAGTTTCCGGCAAAGAACCACCGTCACAGATCTTAGTTCCGGCGAGAAACCTCAATCTTTGTTGTTACCAGATTCCTCCGTCAACATAAGGTTAAAGAAATAAATGTAAATGTTATAAGGTCAAATGATATTCGATTCACCGAATCGTTATTATTGGTCTAAAATTTCATTTTCAATTTTATTCTCGTAAATCACATTAATCGAGTTGAGTTGGAGTCGAATTCCTTAGACATCAAAAATGGACCTCCAGTTGTCTTGGGGTTGGGCTGCCCAAATTAATATTGGAATTTACCCAAAGAACAACAACAAGGGCTTAAATTTCAAAATAGTCATTAAACTCATATATCAAAAATATCATTCTAATTATCGGAAACTCATTTGCATCACTATAATTACAAATAATGACATAGCCGTTAGTCAACTGTAAAGACTTGACGAAAAATGTGTTGAAATTGATAGAAGTAAGACTGACTTACAACAACGTGGCAGGTTTTGGATGTTTAAAAAATCATTTATAATACAATTTTTTAATTTCTAAAATCTTATCAAGTTTTACAAATTTTAAATTCAAAATTTCTATTTTAAAGGATGTATAATTTAGTCTATTATGTTTTAAAATCATTAAAAATGTTTAATATTGTTCTCAAATATATTTTAGTTGTCAAATTTTACCAAACAAAATTATGCTTAGAAATAATAAACATTTTCAATATATTTAAAAAGTTTAGATTTATATAAAGTTGATCAGTATGTTTTTTTTTCAAATTTTTGTTGTAATTGTAAATTTTAAGATCCCATTATTTCTTTAAATCTTATAAAAAATATTTTATACTTGAAAAAATGTAGGCAGGAAATAATTTTTTTATTTCAAATTAATTTTTAATTATAAAATATCAATCCATAATAAGTAAATTGATATTTAAAAAAGCAGTACCTAAGATTAAAAAAATAAAATTTAAAGATATTGTATGAGAGAAAATCAATGCATCTAATTATGTTTTCCATTTAAAAATGAAAATTAAAAAGTAAAATGAAGATCATGTATAAACCCCTGAAAATACTATATATATATATATATATATATATATATATATATAGACAAGTGCTCAAATACAAACCAATATTAGAATACAAACTACAAATCAATGAGACCCACATGTTTAATCACTTTTCTCTTCGTTTTTAATTTTACTTTTCACGTTAGTTGGTTAATTTATTTTTTTAAAAAAATTTCACCTTATTTTTATTCATCTCCCACTCATCGATTTGCATAGCATATTCGCTATATTTTGACGACAAATCAGTATTTAAACTTACCCGAATCAGTAAACTGAAATCAATACTAATTTCAGAACCAATATTTTTAGTGATTCTTGTAGACATAATTAGTGATTTATCGTCGAAACCTATCAAATATGGTATTCATACTGATTGTTGGATGATGTAGAAAAATATAGTGAAGTTAGATTTTAAAAACAGTTCACTAATTGATGGAAAAAATTCAATTAAAAATGGAGGGAATTATGTATAGTTGTGTGTGGGAGGTGTAGTTTGTAGTTTGTATTGAAGTAAGACTCTCTTCATATTCATGTATGTCTATATATATATGCAATATATATATATGCAAGTGCTCAAATACAAACCAATATTAGAATATAAACTACAAACCAATGAGACCTACCTATTTAATCACTTTACCCTTCGTTTTTAATTTTACTTTTCCCGTTAGTTGGTTAACTTTTTAAAAAAAATAATTTCACCGTATTTTTATTCATTTCCCACTCATCAATTTGCATAGCATATTTGCTATATTTTGACGATAAATCAGTATTTAAACTTACCCGAATCTGTAAACTGAAATCGGTACAAATTCTAAACTAGTACTTTTAGTGATTCTCATAGATATAATTAGTGATTTATCGTCGAAACATATCAAATATGATATTCATACTGATTATTAGATGATATAGAAAAATATAGTTAAATTAGATTTTAAAAAGAGTTCACTAATTGATGGGAAAAAATCAATTAATAATAGAGGGAATTATGTGTAGTTATGTGTGAGAGGTGTAGTCTGTAGTTTGTATTTTAATTTAGTTTGTATAAGAGTAAGACTCTATATATATACGGATACATGAATATTAAGAGAGTCAGGACTCGTCAGAATCTGGAAATCAACCATTATATATACAGGATATTTTGGAAGATTCATACCCATCAAAAATCACGGAATCTGAGTACTTTACTTTCATTTATAATCATAAATTTAGCGAAAGAAAAGAAGTTTTATCATCTTCTTCTGAATATTCAAGGCTTAAATTGAGGTTGGCTAATTATTAAATTATTAGAAGAAGAATTATTAGTTTGATATGGGAACTGTGCTTTTGATTTAAGAATTTAAACTTTTAATCGATTATGACTTGTATGTATTTCTTTTTTTATTATAAACATAGTCATGCTTATTTGGAAGCCACGTAAGTTGCCATCTGTTGCAATGTTATGTCATATGTATTCTCCGTTAAGTTTGTAATGTTTTCCGTCAGGTCAATGACCTTGACTAACGGATGTGTCATTATTTTCAATTAGAATAGTGCATAAGAATCCCCGATAACTAGAGTGTTCTTTTTGATATATGATCATGAGTTCAGTGACTACTTGAAAATTTAAGTCCAACAACAAGTTAGGTTGCTGTGAAGGGATAAGATGCATGAGCATGACTATAAATTATGATCATTTACATTAATACATTTTCCCCATCAACCATGTGCAATGGGTCCATACACAAATAAACTTTAAGGAGAAAACATGTTTAAACTAACACCTATTACTACTATGTGTAAAGGATTGTCTGCAGGTCCATTCATCCAGCTACTTTCTTGGATGAATCATGCCTTCACATGCCAGGGTCCCCTCTAGATCTCCAATTATTTTAGATATTCTTACTTCAAGCCCTCTTTGAACCTCCTTAAACAGTGTGATAAGGCTCTCAGCAAACCGCTGCATGTCGATGCTGGCATGCCCCTCAGGATGCTCTATAGACCCTACAAATCCAAATTTAATCTTGGATTGTATTTCCATTGATTTCTGTCCGGTGGCAACAATGTACCTCTGCAGCTGAAATGTGTCCTCTAGGAAGTGTTCTAACATCTTGGTTTCTTCCTTTTTTCGCGCAACACCAGTACTTCCACTTGTCGCCTTAATATTATTCTCATGCTGTAAATCATACACGGTATTTATGAGCAAACACATACATTACCACACACAAGTACTTGACAAATGACAGGAGACAAATTGTATGCAAACAAGTTAGTTATGTGTCAGTGTGAGGTGATCATATATTAAAATGTTTAGTATTTGGATGAATGTAGACAGGATTAGGCATACCATTCGCTTGCAAAGATCATCAATCTTTCCTTGGAGAGACATATATCGACTGACTTGTTTATTTAGAAAAGGAATCTGCGTATGGACTCTCTTTGTCCTCGACTGTCCACTATCCTTTTCTCCTCTGTCTTCATAGTTTTCTACCTTTCCCGTCGATCTCTCAAACATGAGCAGTTGCTGTTTTATTCTCTTGATTTTGAATGAAACCCCAAGAGCGTTAAGGTCCATCTTCCACGAATTATTATCACTTTTTGTACTCAAAAGTTGGTTCTCTGATGTTAACTTATCATCATTTATGACTATCTCTGCATTTTTATGTGCTCCTTGAATAGAACTTGGATCCAAGATGACGACTTTCTCTTCTTGAAAATCCTCTTCTGGAGAGGGGGCCATCAAAACTATGGCCTTAGAGTGATCTTTTACCTGAGCTCTAGCTTCTATCATAGTGCCAACCCCTTGAGAAGATGTTGTTTCATGCTCCTTATCTGCGGACCTACTCTTCACAATCTTCACTTTGGACCAAATTGTATCATCAGTTACAGAAAGATCATGTGAAGATGAGCTTGAATTTGATCTCCTTAAATTTCGATGCTCTAATTGCAAAACTGATGCCTCTTTCAGTGACTGTAGTTCTGCATCACGGTTCATAAACAAGGATTCTATTTGAAGGTTTTCTTGTCTAACATGTGAGAGCTCACGATTGAGATCTTCAATATAAGTTTGGAGCCGCTTCAATTCAAGTTCCATGCTCAGTGAACGCCAATGACAATTTTCTAGTCTCTCATCTTTCAGTCTCATTTGTTCAGCAAACGCATCTATTTCTGTATGATGCCTTTGTTCAAATGCAGTTGCATATTTTTCTGCTTCAAATCGAACCCAGCCCTCCATTTGTTTAAAATCTGCTATAAGGCTCAACATGATTAACATATATACATAACAAAAATAAAACATTTGAAAATACAATTTAAGAAAGAATTCAGATTTATCCAAATTATAGACAGTTGGCAAGATTTGTGTCAATTCTCTTTGCAAATGCATGCATACACATAAGGAAAAGAAAAATACATTCGAAATGTGACATTACCTAATTCTTCAGTTCCAGAGGTTTTGTATATATCAGATGAGGAACAGGAATATTTTTGCTCAGCTTGAAGTTCTGGTTGCTCATACTCGATTAGGTCAGTTTCTACTGATCTAGTTCTTCCTAATTGAGCTGTTGTCGTTGTATTAGAGGGCATCCCTATTCCATTTAAAGAGGCCTCAAGTTTTGACTTGGCATGTTTAGACAACATACTTCTCAATGAATGCCTTTCGTGTTTAGTTTCAGAAATTGTCCTCCACCTCTCTGTTTCCAACTCAGCTTCCTTTCTCTTGGTCTTTAATAATTTCATCTCCTTCAAGAGCATTTGCTTCTCTTCCGTATCCAATTTGGATTTCCTTAACATAGCTGACAAAATTGTGTCTTTCTGTTCCAAGTCCTTGCGCATTCTAATAAGTTCCATGGATAGTTTTTGAGTCATCGAGACAGATTGTTCCTTTTTCTCTGAAACTGAGTCAAGGTCTTGTTTCGCTGCTTCAATTTGTCTGACAGCCCGACCCATCTCTGCTTCAAGCTGGCGCTGGTTAGACACTAACTCAATTAATGCAGTTTTGTGTTTCCATATCTCGGTTGAATGCTCTTCAACTACATTCTTTGAAGCCTCTCTCAGTTCCTCTGCAACAGATTTAGCTTCTTCTAGTTTTCCTTCAAGATCCAAATTCTTCTGCAGCTGCTCCTTTATTGAATCTTCTTTAGACTGAAGAAGAAGTTCTTTCTCCTGTAACTGTTCACTGAGTTCTGTAATAACTTCATCTTTATTTTTTTCAAGAACTTTTAATTCATTTAGAAGAGCTCCAATTTGTTGCTGAAGCTTTTTTCTTACATTGAACCAGCTCTGCTCGTGCGTAGCAAAAATGCTAACTACTTTCTCATTGGCTTTTGCATCTTCAATTCTCCTAGTCTTTAACTCCTCAATTTCTCTCGCTGCTCTCTCCAGTTTATCGAGAAGTTCACACTTCACCCTATTATATTCTTCTTTCCTCATACTCCAAACAAGCAATCCCAAGAGCTGAGCACCCCCATCAAGTATTCTATTTCTTGATTCCAACCATTTCTCATCTATATTAGGCTCCAACAAGAGCCTAAAAGCAAATAATGCACATGAAGCACCCAACAAAACCGGGCTTGAATTATCAGTTTTCTGTTCGGATACAACTAAACATAAACCTCCTGAGACAGCCTCATTACCCATTTACTCAACTTCAGATACCTCACCTAATAATATTCTAAAATTCCTACTGCAAAGATAAACAAAATTATGACTATGATTTTGTGATAAAGAAGACCTTTGATCAGGACTACCATTTTATACGTTAAGCTGTCTAGGCATAAAGCCGGAAACTTTGAAAAGTTAAACAGAAATAACGATAAATCAAGAAAGTTCAGAGGTACAAAGGAGTAATAATGCCTTGAGGAAAAACTAATACTGTTAGAAAGCAAAAACTCATTCATACAACAAGATGCAAAATAACAAGAACAATAAAAGTCAATATGATAGGGCTTACCAGATTCAAAAGTTTAACAATTCAGCAACCTGAGAACCAGAAGAAGAATAGCAGCTCACAAGAAACAAGGCAAACTCAACTGCAAATTCTGTGAAAATAGGAAAGTTTCCAATACAACATCATCAATGAATGCAAAAACTGTGATGGGTGATGTATGAGCCTGCAAATTCAGTTTAAAAGTGTGTGTACTGTAACAGTGCAACTGAATGCTGCAGATAAAATCAAGAAACTTGCTCCTTTATTTCAGTGAAGGCCACCCCTTTATATGCCCACTTTTAAACTCCTTTCTGCCCACCTTTTTTTATGTCTCTCTTCTCTGTTCTGGTAAATAAAATATAACAAGCACATAACTGAATTCCTGGGGGGTTTGTCACCATTACCAAGCCTTAAAAGTCAAGAAATATAAAATGCAAATCTCTATCAACAAATTGAAATATTATATAATTGTATCATTCCAGGGTGTCTTTGCCTAGTTGTCCCAGTGCATGTACTATTTTCTTCTAATTATTGTTTTGTTATTACTTTCATCAATCTATATGAAAGAGAGACAGATTCCTAAGACAGTAAGACTGATTAAATGTCTCAACCACCAGCACCTCTAACAGTAACATACTGTAATTTTATTGATCTAATGAGAACCACTTGGTCATTAATCTCATAAGGACCACCGTAACCTTAAATTGTTAGCAAAGACTTACAACTGTTCTATCGGTAACAAGAGGTCGGATTTAGCCATGCATGTCTGATTATTTAAATTTCCGTAATTGACCATTATGAGTAAAAATACTGAATACTTACCAAGGTCATTAATAATTTCCTCTGTAACTGAATTCTCTAGAGATTCGACTTCTCTTCAAGAATTAATTATATTTACATATATACTAAAAGCAGACTTACAAGAGACACTTGGGGTCTGGTGAGAGCAACTAAAAGGAAAAAAACAAATGAGGAATATCACTATCAGGTACATCAGCTTCAATAGTGTGATGATCAGACCATTTAAAAAGAACACACTGGGTCCTTGTGGGTTCAGATAAAGTAAAAATGAAGTAAGGTTTATAGATGATACCTGTAAAGCAAGGGACTTGTTCACACAAAGCCATGCATACATACTATGCATCTAAATCAGTGTGCTGATATTGAGTTGTTTAGGGTATAAACTTAGTTATTGAGATATTTTGGTATTTTATTAACAGGATATTTATTAGTGATGATTTTCACTAATATATTCAATTTGATAAGCAAAGCTAAATGTTCTGGTGCTTATTAAACTCTCATGATGCGCAAGCAGTTTCGAGTAAAATATTTTGATAAATCAGATTACTCGACGCCTGTAAGCAAAAGAATGCGCGAGGGAATGCCTTAATTTTTCTGACTAAAAAGTTTATCTTTATATAATAGATCAATTGTTGACTTCACCTGTGCTTATAGGCCCAGACACCTGTGACAATTTTATAAAAAAATGTTTTAAATACTTGACATCAGAATTACAAACACATAGCTGTATGAAGTGAACACCAATCCATGGAGGAAACTTTCCTATAACTACAGCAAACACCAATTCGAGGAGAAGACTTTGAAGTTGGATGTTCAAAGGGAACAGACATCTCCTTAAATGACAAGATGAGAACAATCAAATGTAACCATAAATCATCAAACTGGATGGATTAGGGTGTTTTCCCGGAGGAAGCCAAAATCTAACAAAATCAAAAGTCATGGCAACTGCAAGGAAGAACAAAAGATAAACATAACTCAACTTGACAAAGAAATTAAATATGGACTAACTAGTAGTTGCTTTTGCACAGGATTCTACCTGGAGAAGGATGAGGTTCCAAGATACAGCACTCGAGGACTTCATTAGCTTCATCACCACATGCCACCGTCTCAGCCAAGAAGAGGTCAGGAGAGGATTCACTGTTTTTTAGGCTTAGCAAAGAAATTAACATAAGAAAAATATCCAAGCACCGGTTCCACGGAAGAGAAGATATAAGTAACAATAGGGGCAACAAGCTCGTAATCAGCACCCTAGAATTAGATGATAAAAGTCAACTGGATTAGCACAAGCACTGTACCTGGTAATAAAAATTTGAGAGAGGGAGTGGGAGCTTACATGATTTTCATTGTAACTTAACACCGAGCATGCCAAATAGATTGCCTATACAAATACAACTCATGAAAATCCATATCTGGTGAAGAAGGAAACATAGACAGAATTCGATTAAACGTAAGCGCCCATCTTTACCAAAGACTTCTGACCATTCTTGGAGGCTAGAGTTGTTTGAACTTTGGCTGCGGAAAAACACATCAGGTAATAATTTGCAAGAAACAGAAAAGAAGCAGACTTATATTGAAAAAAAAGACGTTACCTGGATGAATCCGAGTCTCCGATAGGGGCTAAGTTAGAGGCACAGCCAACACTGATGAGAGATGTCAAAGTTTTTGGCCAGCAATACAATCAAATTAAAACAAACAAAGAAATGAATAGATAACTGAACGGAATGCAGCAAAAGGAAACTAGGCAGGTAATAGAGAGAGCCACATGCATAACAAAAGCAGAAGCCTGATTATTATGATACATTGCAGGGGATGGACCATCGATACACCACTTCAGGTAAATCAAATGTCTTTCATTTATATATTTTTAATAAATGTAGTATATGATGTCTCAACAAGATGCAATGCCTGAGCGTAATTAGTAGTAACACAAACTGTGCCAGCGAAGAGCTCCGCTGCATCAATTTAGTACAAGGCATTCTCTGTACTAAGAACATCTGCCAAGTAGGCTTAGACATGTTACAAATACCAAAAGTAGTGTAATTTTCTAGAAAGTGTTCACTAAATATTCAGAGAGAATCTTAAGACTGAAATTATACACTAAAGTCTGTTAAACAAAGCTTGCATTTGCCGTTTTGGAAGTGCGAAGAAACTAAAAGCCTATTACTGGGAAAGTAGTGTTGGAAAATGTCCGCAGTAGTCCCACGTTGTCAAGTCAATTTGAGTCATAATTTGAGTGGACGAATATCGTTTGCGCACAATAAGTGACACTTGGAATGTGTTCTTCTCCGGGAGAACTTTCCGAGACACTTTGAATCACTCAAAATGACTAAGAGATGAATGAAATATGATCATCTAAAATTAGTCCCTTAGTTGTGAAAATTTGTGTAGAATAATGAAAGTCCCACATTGAATTTGCAAAGGAGAATGCATAGTTTTATATAGTAAAATAGTGTTCAAATGTGTTATTTATGTATTGCTCCAACACCTACGTGCGCGCAGGGGTGCAAATGTTGGGTTTTCGAGGGCAATTCGAGGCTTGCAAAACCTTAGAGCTTGCCCACGTGCGGATACGAATGTAGCAGAAAATTGACCCGAATAATTACGGAGTAGTTTCGCTAAATTTAATTTCCACTGGGTTTGGGCTCTTAAATTCTTAATTCGTTTTTGATTACGAATTATTAAAATTGATTTGGCGTAATAATAATATTATTAATTAACGCATTTTATTTAATTACGCGTAAAGTAGCGCGCACGTTTCCCTCGAGCGTATATATTATCATATCAGGTTTAGGGTTTATTATTCATTCGAAATATATCACACAGCCACCTCCTAAACAAAAAACCCTCCTATCTTCCGGTGATAGTTTCTTGCTCCGTTCTTGTTCGCCGAAGGCGCTGTTCGTGTAACAACGCCGTTTTCTTGTTTTATCCTTGGAGGCTAACGACTCGCACATACGGTGAGGGTCGTAATAGCTTTAAGGAGACAATTATACGCTGGACTCGAGAACTTCTCTTTTTATATCCTTTTATTGTTCCTTCTGTTATTCGTATGTTTTGTATGTATTAATCGCAGATTGTGGATCACAATCTTAAAGCTAATATTATTTTATAACATCTGTCTCTGCCTGTTTTGTTGAGTAACAGATCTATGGACGATAACACCGTGAACACTACGATGAACATGATGGCTGATCCCAACGCATAGATCGCTGGATCTGATAGGGTTCACTAGCAGGCGATTAACCCTAACGCACAAATCGTGGTATGTGATGGGGGTCAGACACCTTTTGGACATGTGCCTTCGGGACATGTGCATGTGGGACACACTATCATTGAACAGTTTAGTGTGCCTTTTGGACATATATCGGCAGGATTCACTCCTCCGATTATACATGCGGCACCTTTTAGTGTGCTTACACCTGTAGTACAGACGCATGTACCATCTATCACACATGCGGTGCCTGCTGCACCTGATATGCCAACCGTGCCTACTACACACGCTGAGAAACCTAAGAAGTTCAATGGAATGAACTTCAAACGTTGGCAGCAAAAGATGCACTTCTATCTGACCACGTTGTATCTGGATCGCTTCCTGAAGGAAGAGGTACCTTAATTGTTTGGGGCAAAGAAGTGGATTGTTGGCCATTTTCTTGACTATAAGATGACGGATTCTAAGACTGTGGTTAGTCAGATGCAGCAACTTCTACCATTGAAGGTGAAGGCACGGTGATTCTGAAGATGATCTCTGGGAAGAATCTGACTTTGAAGAATGTACTGTATGTTCCTGATATTCGCAAAAACCTTGTGTTTTATTCTTTGTTGAATAAGCATGGCTTTCGTATTATAATTGAGTCAAATAAAGCTGTTTTGTCTAAGAGTGGTATGTTTGTAGGCAAGGGCTATGTAACCGATGAGCTATTTAAGCTCAATGTTATGTCCATTAAGGACGATAATGAAATGAAAAATTCTTCTGCTTACTTGCTTGAGTCACCTAATTTATGGCATGGAATGTTGGTAGTAGTCCCATATTGTCAAGTCAATTTGAGCCATAGTTTGAGTGGAAGAATGTCGCGTGGGCACGACAAGTGACACTTGGAATGTGTTCTCCTTCGGGAGTGCTTTCCGAGGCACTTTGAATCACTAAAAATGACTAAGAGATGGATGATATGATCACCCAAAGTTAATCACTTAGTTTGAAAATTTGTAGAATAATGAAAGTCCCACATTGAATTTGCAAAGGAGAATGCATAACTTTATATATTAAACACTTATGTAGTGATCAATGTGTTACTTATGTATTGCTCCAACACCCACGTGCGCGCATGGGGGGGGGGTGCAAATCTTGGGATTTCGAGGGGCAATCTGAGGCTTGCGAAGCCTTAGAGCTTGCCCACATGCGGACACGAATGTAGCAGAAAATTGGATAATTACGGACTAGTTTTGCTAAATTTAATTTCCACTGGGCTTGGGGTCTTAAATTCTTAATTCGTATTTGATTACGAATTATTATAATTGATTTGGCGTAATAATAATTCTGATTCAATTACGGATTTGATTATTAATTAACGCATTTTATTTAATTACGTGTAACGTGGCGCACACGTTTTTCTCGAGCCTATATATTATCATATCAAGATTAGGGTTTATTATTCATTCGAAATATATCACACAGCCGCCTCCTAAAAAAAACCCTCCTCTCTTCCGGTGATAGTTTCTTGCTCCGTTCTTGTTCGCCGAAGGCGCTGCTCGTGCAGCAATGCCGTTTTCTCGTTTTATCCTGGGAGGCTAACGACTCGCACATACGGTGAGGGTCGTAATAGCTTTAAGGAGACAATTATACGCTGGACTCAAGAACTTCTCTTTTTTATATCCTTTTATTGTTCTTTCTGTTATTCGTATATTTTGTATGTATTAATCGCAGACTGTGGATCACAATCCTAAAGCTAATATTATTTTATATCTGTGACTAATACATCTGTCTTTGCTTGTTTTGTTGAGTAACAGATCTATGGACGATAACACCGTGAACAATACGATGAACATAACGGCTGATCCCAACGCATAGATCGCTGAATCTAATAGGGTTCACCAGCAGGCGATTAACCCTAATGCACAAATTGTAGTATCTGATGGGGGTCAGACACCTGTTGGACATGTGCCTTCGGGATATGTGCTTGTGGGATACACTGTCATTGGACAGTTTAGTGTGCCTCTTGGACAGATATCGGCAGGATTCACTCCTCCGATTATACATGCGGTGCCTACTGGTGTGCATACGCCTGTAGTACAGACGCACGTACCATCTATCACACATGCGATGCCTGATGCACCTGTTATGCCAACTGTGCCTACTGCACACGCCGAGAAACCTGAGAAGTTCAATGGAATGAACTTCAAACGTTGGTAACAAAAGATGCACTTCTATCTGACCACGTTGCATCTGGATCGCTTCCTGAAGGAAGAGGTACCATTGCTCACTGGTGAGAGCAACACGCAGACTTTGTATATTGTGGATGCTTGGAAGCACTCCGACTACATATTTCAGAATTATGTGCTGAATTGTTTTGCTGACTCGTTGTATAACGCGTATAGATCGTAGCCAACAACTAAGGCCTTATGGTAGTCACTTGACCATAAGTATAAAACCGAGGTCGCTGGGGCAAAGAAGTGGATTGTTGGCCATTTTCTTCACTATAAGATGAGGAATTCTAAGACCGTGGTCAGTCAGATGCAGTGACTTCTACCATTGAAGGTGAAGGCACGGTGATTCTGAAGATGACCTCTGGGAAGAATCTGACTTTGAAGAATGTACTGTATGTGCCTGATATTTGCAAAAACCTTGTGTTTGGTTCTTTGTTGAATAAGCATGGCTTTCGTATTGTAATTGAGTCAGATAAAGCTATTTTGTCTAAGAGTGGTATGTTTGTAGGCAAGGGCTATGTAACCGATGGGCTATTTAAGCTCAATGTTATGTCCATTAAGGACGATAATGAAATGAAAAATTCTTTTGCTTACTTGCTTGAGTCTCCTAATTTATGGCATGCGATGTTGGTAGTAGTCCCATATTGTCAAGTCAATATAAGTCTTGGATAAGAATCTACAACCATAGTTTGAGTGGACGAATTTCGCGTGCGCACAACAAGTGACACTTGGAATGTGTTCTCCTCCGGGAGAGCTTTCCGAGGCACTTTGAATCACTCAAAATGACTAATAGATGGATGAGATAAGATCACCCAAAGTTAATCCCTTTGTTGTGGAAATTTATGTAAAATAATGGAAGTCCCACATTGAATTTGCAAAGGAGAATGTATAGCTTTATATAGTAAAACACTTATGTAGTGTTCAATGTGTTACTTATATATTGCTCCAACACCCACGTGCACGTAGTGGGGTGCAAATCTTGGGCTTTTGAGGGGCAATCCGAGGCTTGCGAAGCCTTAGAGCTTGCCCATGTGCGGAACGAATGTGGCAAAAAATTGGATAAATACGGACTAGTTTTGATAAATTTAATTTCCACTGGGCTTGGAGTCTTAAATTCTTAATTCATTTTTTATTACGAATTATTATAACTGATTTGGCGTAATAATAATTCTGATTCAATTATAGATTTGATTATTAATTAACGCATTTTATTTAATTACGCGTAAAGTAGCGCACACGTTTCCCTCGAGCCGATATATTATCATATCAGGTTTAGGGTTTATTATTCACTCAAAATATATCACATAGCCGCCTCCTAAACAAAAAACCCTTCTCTCTTCCGGTGATAGCTTCTTGCTCCGTTCTTGTTTGCCGAAGGCGCTGTTCGTGCAGCAACGCCGTTTTCTCGTTTTATCCTGGGAGGCTAACGACTCGCACATACGGTGAGGGTCGTAATAGATTTAAGGAGACAGTTAAACGCTGGTCTCGAGAACTTCTCTTTTTATATCCTTTTATTGTTCTTTATGTTATTCGTATGTTTTGTATGTATTAATCGCAGATTGTGGATCATAATTTTAAAGCTAATATTATTTTATATCTGTGACTAATACATTTGTCTCTGCCTGTTTTGTTGATTAACAGATCTATGGACGATAACACTGTGAACAATACGATGAACATGACGGCTGATCCCAACGCATAGATCGCTGGATCTGATGGGGTTTACCAGCAGGCGATTAAGCCTAACGCACAAATCGTAGTATCTGATGGGGGTCAGACACCTGTTGGACATGTTCCTTCGAGACATGTTCCTGGGGACACACTGTCTTTCGACAGTTTAGTGTGCCTCTTGGATAGATATCAAGAGGATTCACTCCTCCGATTATATATGCGGTGCCTACTGGTGTGCATACACCTGTAGTACAGACGCACGTACCATCAATCACACATACGGTGCCTGCTGCACCTGTTATGCCAACTGTGCCTACTGCACACGCTGAGAAACCTGAGAAGTTCAACGGAATGAACTTCAAACATTGGCAGCAAAAGATGCAACTCCATCTGACCATGTTGCATTTGGATCGCTTCCTGAAGGAAGAGGTACCATTGCTCACTGGTGAGAGCAACTCACAGACTATGTATGTTGTGGATGCTTGGAAGCACTCCGACTACATATGTCGAAATTATGTGCTAAATTGTTTGGCTGACTCGTTGTATAACGTGTATAGCTCGAAGCCAACAACTAAGGCCTTATGGGAGTCACTTGACCATATGTATAAAACCGAGGACACTGGGGCAAAGAAGTGGATTTTTGACCATTTTCTTGACTATAAGATGACGAATTCTAAGACTGTGGTCAGTCAGATACATCGACTTCTACCACTGAAGGTGAAGGCATAGTGATTCTGAAGATGACCTCTGGGAAGAATCTGACTTTGAAGAATGTACTATATGTGCCTGATATTCGCAAAAACCTTGTGTTTGGTTTTTTGTTGAATAAGCATGGATTTCGTATTTTAATTGAGTCAGATAAAGCTGTTTTGTCTAAGAGTGGTATGTTTGTAGGCAAGGGATATGTAACCGATGGGCTATTTAAGCCCAATGTTATGTCCATTAAGGACGATAATGAAATAAAAAATTCTTCTGCTTACTTGCTTGAGTCTCCTAATTTATGGCATGCGATGTTGGTAGTAGTTCCATATTTTCAAGTCAATTTGAGCTATAGTTTGAGTGGACGAATGTCGTGTGCGCACGACAAGTGACACTTGGAATGTGTTCTCCTCCGGGAGAGCTTTCCGAGGCACTTTGAATCACTCAAATTGACTAAGAGATGGATGAGATATGATCATCCAAAGTTAATCCCTTAGTTGTGGAAATTTGTGTAGAATAATGAAAGTCCCACATTGAATTTGCAAAGGAGAATGCATAGCTTTATATAGTAAAACACTTATGTAGTGTTCAATGTGTTACTTATGTATTGCTCCAACACCCACGTGCGCGCAGGGGGTGCAAATCTTGGGATTTTGAGGGGCAATCCGAGGCTTGCGAAGCCTTAGAGCTTGTTGTGCGGACACGAATGTAGCAGAAAATTGGATAATTATGGACTAGTTTTGCTAAATTTAATTTTCACTGGGCTTGGGCTCTTAAATTCTTAATTCATTTTTGATTACGAATTATTATAATTGATTTGGCGTAATAATAATTCTAATTCAATTACGGATTTGATTATTAATTAACGCATTTTATTTAATTACTCGTAAAGTAGCGCACACGTTTCCCTCGAGCCTATATATTATCATATCAGGTTTAGGGTTTATTATTCATTCGAAATATATCACACAACCACCTCCTAAATAAAAAACCCTCCTCTCTTCCGGTGATAGTTTCTTACTCCGTTCTTGTTTGCCGAAGGCGCTGTTCGTGCAACAATGTCGTTTTCTCGTTTTATCCTGGGAGCCTAACGACTCGCACATACGGTGAGTGCCGTAATAGCTTTAAGGAGAGAGTTATACGTTGGACTCGAGAAATTCTCTTTTTATATCCTTTTATTGTTCTTTCTGTTATTTGTATGTTTTGTATGTATTAATTGCAGATTGTGGATCACAAGTAATACATGAGAGGATATGTTCAAATAAATTCAAATTTTGACATAGAAATCAACTAGCCAAATTTTAACCTAAAAACTATTTTTATTTAACAAGCATGACAATAATCAACAAAATAATATATCAATTTGTCTAGTGTATGTCATGGGCACATGCTAAAAAAGTGTGATTGATGAGTTGTAAAAAAATTGTCCATATTATTAATGAGCTCTCCATCAATATTTTGTGGACCTCTCATTAAGCACTAACTTTTAACGTGTGGGCACACTAGAAATATCCAATATATATATATATATATATGTATATCATGGTGAAAAAACAAACATATTAATTAGCGGAACATCGACGTGATTGAATTCTTCTTTTTGATAAATATGTTTGAAGAATCGCCTGAATTTATCAACATCGAGCTTATTCCCTATTTCCAGGAACAACTCTTGCTTCTCCTTCTCGTGCCCCCCCATTTTTTCCCTTCTTCTTTAGGGTATGTGCCACCTCTTCTGCTCAAGGATAAAAATAGACTGTTTTCCAACAAAATTAACAAAAATAGTCGGTTTCGCTCAGTTGGCCAATTTTGGCCGATAAATTACGCATTCACTGTTGATATAATTAGCATAACCATTTTGCACTAGTGTAATCTGCCTCGTTTATAAAAAGAAAAACTTAAAATTGGATACGCATGCGTAGAGGGAGTATAGCATGTACCGAAGATGATTACGCATATGGGAGTATAGGTAACACGCATTCTAATGCGTAAGATTTTTATTTAATTTTTTATTTTAAAATACTTCATGAAAATAAGGGTAAATTTGATCGATTAAATATTACTACGGCTAAATTTGACCGATGGCATTCATATTTACGGTCAACTTTCATTTATAGCCGTCCAGACATAAATTTGACCGCATGCAATCAAATTTAAGACCAGCCATCAAATTGTAACTAGTCAAGACTTAATTTTGACTACTAGCGGTCAAATTTAATTTTGGTCATATTTTGTTGGTCATATTTAATTTTTAGGTCCTAAAAAAGGGAGGGAAACCAAAAATTAAATGAAATTATCAAAAAAATAAATAAATACGATGAAAATCTTTTTTAAAAAAATAATTCAAAATTCGGAAGTAGACACCGTAAATCTTAAATCCTAAATCGTCATGCTTTTATTTAATTTTTTAATATTTCTAAAACCTAAAATGGTTATTGAACCCTCAAAAATTAAAACCTAAAAAATTAGGATCCAAGATATAAATTAAAGTCTGGTTCATAGGCCCTAAAATAAATTAGGGTTTAGGCTCTATAGTTTATGGCTATTATCCCTAAACTCTAAATCGGTGTATTTTTTATTAATTTATTTTTAAATATTTCTAAAAACCAAAATGGTTTGGTAAACCTTAAAATTTTAATTTTTTTTGAAATAGATGTATTTTTATTCAATTTTTTAATATTTCTAAAAATCAAAAAGGGGATTAATGAACCCTCAAAAAATAAATTGTTAAATTATGGTACATACTTAAATTTAAAAATATTAATTTAAAAATATATGTTTAAAGCATAATATTAATTAATATTTTCGGTCCTAAAATAACACAAAATAAGAAGTTAAAAATTAAAAATCGGCGAACACTCTAATAAGGAGGATGTTAGGTCACACACACTGTAGAAGAGGGTTGAATACAGTGTATACTACAATCAAATCGAATTAAGAACACAAGTATGTAACACATAATAATCTTATTAATAAAACAATATTGCAATGGAACCGTTCTCTCTCAGTGATGAACAAATATCACGAGAGCTGCCAGGGTTACAATGAATAATATTCTCGATTAAGATAACACTTCTAGTGTAAACCCTATGCTGTGTTTATATACCACACAGTTATAAGATAATCTTCTAATTGATATCGAATATGATTCTGTATCCTAAAATATATCAATTAGTTATCTTTTCTTCCAAGTCTTCTATTTTTCATAGAATTCTTCTACATGCATATCTCTTCTTATTTTAGTCTTGATCTTCTTTCCTTTCAATCAGCCGCCTTCCTTATCTGAAAGTTTTCTTAAGTACTGATATTATCTCCTGATGAATATCTTCTGATATCTTAATCTTAAGTTCTGACTTCAGTATAAGTACTGATTTCCAGTTAAGTCCTGATTTGTCCTCTTAGTCAAGATCTGAAAACTAAACACAAATCATTATTAGACATGACATCACAAATATATCTAACAATCTCCCCCAACTTGTAAATTAGCATAATATACAAGTTCAATAGATATTTGATGATGTCAAAAATATTAAGTACAAATGCATATGAGAATTTGACTAGATAACTATAACTCACAGTCCTTGTAGCTTTTACCATACTTAAAGTCTGATATCAGCTTTAGCCTGTATATCCTTTAAAATTTAACAGTTGTAGTCCTTGACTTGACTTCAGTGTTTGATCTCTTGAATGTCAGGAGTTGTTCTGAGATAGTTCTTCAAAAGAGTTATCTCAGCATATTCAAGTTCATTTATCATCCTCCTTTTAGCATCTTTAAGTTCAATTGTATCTTCTCCTGTCTGAAAGATAGCAGCCCTGAGATCATTAATCTTTGCTTTCCTTATTTCCTGATCCAATCTGATCAGATAAGCTTTGTCAGACTCCAGATTAAATTCAACACCCTTAATATCCAGAAATGTAGTGATCTTGACGGTATTGGGCTTCATCTCAACTAATTCACCATTGTGAGTTCTGTACTTTGGATAGTATGGTCTATCAGACTTTACAGAGTAAAGTTTCTTCTGTCTTTGAATATCATATTTTAAGTAACTGGTAGCACCATCTGTTGACCTGTTCTTCACTTAAAGTAGAAATAAAATATATTGCAGTTCTTCATAATACTTCAACCGAATTGCATCCTTTCTTATCTGGAATACTCTTCCATCTGTCATAAAATAAAGCATTATGTCTTCTTTCAGCTTGGAATTGTAGACCATCTATACAGATTCCTATTGATTTAGTCTTTCTGGAGTTGTCCCTACTCCTGGTTCAGAAAAAGATGTAGGATCTAAGGTATAGTTGTTTACTCTTTTCTCATCAGCATTACCCAGTCCTCTTTTGTCTCTAGCTTCCTTCCCTTGGAGAAATCTACCCTTAAAAATATTTGTTGAAGTCTTCATAGGATGAGCAGATTGTTGAGCTTTAGTAAACCCAGGTAGTAGAACTATTGAAGGTTTAACATTAGCAATGTCAGAGGTTTCCTTTTCTTCTGATGTCAAGAAAACTTGAGCTCTGTCAGAGGTTGCTTGAATATTCCTTTTCTTCTTCAATATCAGACTTGTATCTTCATCAGATTTTGCTTCCAGATCTATAGTTGGTAGATATATCTTTACAGATTCATCAAATTTTGCCTTACCCTTGAATCTAGGATCAACTTTCACATGTGATTTGGACTTGGCCTTAGATGTCTCAGTATCTGTCCTCTCTTTGATCACAATGCCCTTAGGCTTAGGTGGTTTCTTTGCTATGACTTGAGCTTTAGACTTTGACTTAGATTTGTCATTTTCAGCTTTCAGTCTAATCTCTCCTTCCTTCAGGCTTTCAAAATCCATGCCTGGATTATCCTTTAGGAACAACCTTTTGGAGATCTCTTCATCAAGTTTTAGAGTTTGTTCATTAGAACTTATCCTTTTACCAGTATCAGAACTTGTTCTTCTCCCAGCATCAGAACTTGTTCTTTGACTTGTAGTTCTGGCTTTGCTTGATAAAGAACCCCTGCCTTGACTTAGACCTCTACTCCTTTTAGAGTTTCCCTGGTCTTCATTATCATCATCCTTACCCTTCAGTGGTTGATCAATTTTGTATTTGGACTTAATTACTTTCTCCAATAATCAAGTCAGGTGTATGTGCTTTAGTCCACTTCCTTGCAGATGGAAGGTGATCTCTAGAACTGGATACTCCCCCATGATCCATGCTGTCTTCATCAACATTTTCTGATGCTCCCCCTGAAATTATGCTCTCTGAGTTGGATTCTTCAGAATTTGAGTTTCCAGAATTATCAGAACTTGGCCTATCATAACTTGATGAATCAGAACTTGAAGAGCCTGTTCTAGGTTCTGATGCTTCTTGAGATGTGGTTGGATCTTCAATATGCTCCCCCTGCACAGGTGCATTTTCCTTTGGCGTAGTCACCACAGTTTCAATAACATCAGAGTTTAACCCATCAGAGTTTGCAGTATCAGGATTTAGACTATCAGAATTTACAGAATCAGAATTTAAAACTTCATTCTCAAATCTCAGCTGATCATGATCATTGAAATCTTCAAGTCCAGTAATCTTCTTATCATCAAAAGAGACATTGATAGATTCCATGACAACCCTTGTTCTTAAATTGTAGACTCTGAAGGCTTTTGTGGAAAGTGGATATCCAACAAAAATTCCTTCATCAGCTTTTAGATCAAATTTGGATAGCTGTTCAGGATGAGTCTTAAGAACAAAACACTTGCATCCAAATACATGAAAGTACTTCAGATTTGGATTCTTTTTCTTCACCATCTCATATGGTGTCTTTCCATGCTTGTTGATAAGTGTTGCATTCTGAGTAAAACAAGCAGTCTGTACAACTTCAGCCCAAAAGTAGGTTGGTAACTTTGCTTCATCAAGCATAGTTCGTGCAGCTTCAATAAGAGTTCTATTATTTCTTTGAACAACTCCATTTTGCTGTGGAGTTCCTGGAGCAGAGAATTCCTGCTTTATTCCATAGTCTTTGCAGAACTCTTTCATAATCATATTCTGAATCCTTCTTATCAGAACTTCCACTTTTCCTGGAAAACTTCTTTCCCCTTCTAAATTTCCTGTAGGCTATCTTTGTGATACCCTTTACCATATGATCACACAATCTCATCATCTCTTCATCAACATCCATCTCAGATAGACTTTCAGTTTCGGAATCCTTATCATTATCAGAACTTGATGACTCAGTATCAGACTTTATGATGAGAGCCTTTCCTTTTCCTTTCTTTGTGACAACCACTTTGGGGGATTCCTTCTCAGCCTTAAGAGTAACTGTCCTTGACTTTCTCCCATGTCTCTTGCTTCTTTGATCCATCTCAAGTTTATGAGTTTTGAGCATACCATAAATTTCATCAAGAGTAGTTTCATCAAGAGCATAGTTGTCTCTTATAGTTTTTGCCTTCAAATCCTAACTTTCAGGAAGAACAAAAAGGAATTTAAGATTAGAATCTTCAAGATCATATTCCTTATCCACCAGTGACAGATCATTCAAGAGTTTGACAAATCTGTCATATAAACCAGTTAATGACTCACTAGGTTTTGAGTCAAAGTGCTCATACTCTTGAGTGAGTATAGTCCTCCTGTTCTTCTTAATTGCATCAGTTCCCTGGCATCTTGTCTCCAAGGCATCCCATATCTCCTTTGCAGTCTTGCAGTTAATTACCCTGTTTGACATGACATTATCAATGGCACTATGCAGCAAATGCCTTACCTTTGCATCCTTGGCAATATATGAGATATCTTCAGCTGTATACTCACTTTTCTCCTTTGGTACGGTCTTTGCTTCTGCAACTACAACAAAGAGCTTGGTTGACTTATGTGGTCCTTCATTAATTTTGTCAAGATATTCTGGATCTGTAGCTTCCAGAAACATAGCCATCCTCACTTTTCATATGGGATATTCAGAAGGTCTCAGCATGGGAACCCTAATAGTCTCATATCGACTGTGGATTTGAGTCTTTTGAGTTTTTTCAGTTTTGGTGGGCTTGGTTAGAGTTTGTTCTTCTTCAGAGATGATTGTTTTGGATCTTTACTGTATATGTGTTAACAGATAGGCTCTGATACCACTTGTTAGGTCACACACACTGTAGAAGGGGGTTGAATACAGTGTATACTACAATCAAATTGAATTAAGAACACAAGTATGTAATACATAATAATCTTATTAATAAAACAGTATTGCAATGGAACCGTTCTCTCTCAGTGATGAACAAATATTACGAGAGCTGCTAGGGTTATAATGAATAATATTCTCGATTAAGATAACACTTCTAGTGTAAATCCTATGCTATGTTTATATACCACACAGTTACAAGATAATCTTCTAATTGATATTGAATATGATTCTGTATCCTAAAATATATCAATTAGTTATCTTTTCTTCCAAGTCTTCTATTTTTCATAGAATTCTTCTCCATGCATATCTCTTCTTATTTTAGTCTTGATCTTCTTTCCTTTCAATCAGCCGCCTTCCTTATCTGAAAGTCTTCTTAAATCCTGCTATTATCTCCTGATGAATATCTTCTGATATCTTAAATTCTGATAACTTAAGTTCTGATATCTTAAGTTTTGACTTCAGTATAAGTACTGATTTCCAGTTAAGTCTTGATTTGTCCTGTTAGTCAAGATCTGAAAACTAAACACAAATCATTATTAGACATGACATTACAAATATATCTAACAAAGGATATGCAAGTGGAAGTACCAGCACAAAACTATTCAAAGAAATCATAATACACATTCGGCATAATAGTATTTAATGATACGCAATTCCCGCTGAGGTATTCTGACAAAATATATGAATAAGAATTGGTAACATTGATTTATGTATAATGGAGCTGGTTTGTGTAATACATAATCTGCAACGGTAGATTGGAAGGGCCAAATTTGCATAATCGACTATTTTTATATTATTTAATAAAAATAATCTATATGTGTCAATTTTTCCCTCTCCACTATCATGTATTTGGGTCAGTAAAAAATTGAATTGAAAGCGAAACCGAAATCGGGAAAACCGGAAAAAAATCATTCAAAACCGAAATCGAAAAACGAAAAATCAAACCGATTTAAATTGCTCGGTTCCGATAATAGGTTTTAACCTAACGATAAAAAACTAAACTGATTACTAATATTAATAAATAAATATAATATTTTACGTATATAATCTATATTATTTATGAATTTTTAAAAATTTATATGACCGTATTGTTATATAATTTTCATAATATTCAGATTTTTTTCAATAACTGCTCTATTGATATTGTGTTTTTTTTAATTTTTGTTTTTGAGGAATGTAATTTGAAGTGCCCATGTTTTATTTTTGTATGATTTGAATGTGTTGTTGTTGATAATGTAGTGTAAGTGTGAAAAAGTTGTGTTTGAGTTGTATTTGTTTAATAGTGTACATATGTGACATTACAGTGTTACAATATTCTTTTTAGAATATTGTAAGTCACCTCGGCCTAGTTAGTTATTATACTAGTCCAAAGCTCTTTTTACAAAACGAGTATTGTTTCGTAGATATTTTCTTCTAAATTTTGCAGTGAGGTGAAGTAACGTGAGGTGATTCTCGTCCTAAGACCCGTACCGTGACGAAGAGGAAAGACCCAAGACCAACTACTAAGATCCAAGACCGGAAAAATCCTAGAAGGACAAAGACTACACCAAGGGTTCTACATGAACTTTGAAGAAATAACTGTGAATACAATCTGCGATTAATACATATAAATCAAACAAATGTGTGCGTGAGTAAACGAAATCAAACAGAGAAAGAAAAGATATAAACAGAAGAGAAATCCTCGAGTCCAGTTGAAATTGTCTCCTTAAAGCTATTTCGCCTATAACCGTATGTGCGAGTCGATAGCCTCCCAGGATAAAACGAGGTTGCGACAGCGTTACGGATAACGAGCACCTTCAGCGAGCTTGAACGGGCACAAAACTATCACCAACCGAGAGATAGAGGTAGGGTTTGCGTTTAGGAGGACGACTGTATATATTAAGTGAGTTAACCCTAAATCCTATAGCGAAAATATATAGGCTTAGAGAAACATGTGTACTACTTCTCTTATTTAATTAACGCTTTAATTAAATTTAATTCAAGAGTCAATTATTATCCGTAATTGAATCAAATTATAACTGTCCAATCAATTCATATTTGTATTTATAAAAATAAATACCGAATAATGGTTATTTATTTAAGAGCCTAGTGGAAGTTAAATTAGAAAAACTAGTCCGTGATTATTCGGGCCAATTTTCTACTACATTCGTGTCCGCACGTCGCACACGCGGGCAAGCCCGAAAGCTTCGCAAGCCTCGAATTTCCCCTCGAAAACCCACAATTTGCACCCCCCTTGCGCGCACACGTAGGAGATGGAGCAACACCTTACTAACACTTTTAAACACTACTAAAGTGTTGTCCTATATAAAGCAATGGAAACCCCTTTTCCATTTCAATGTGGGATACAAGTTTTCCTTTCTACATTTCCACCTTCAAGGGACAAACTTTAGATGATCACATCTCATTCATCCCTTAACCATTTTGAGTGTTTCAAAGTGCCTTGGAAAGCTCTCACGGAGGAGAACATACTCCAATTATCACCCACTCAAGAACAATTCAAAATGACTTGACAATGTGGGGCTCAATACCCATATTTTCCAACAATCGCCCACATGGATGAGATTGATATTTCAGTAGCACACCCCAGACAGACAGACATAGAGTTTGACTTGGTGATAGTTTCTTCAATCAGATATAGCATACGATAGGTAGAGAATGCTCCTTGAACCTTCGCTCAAATAAGCATACCGACTTTACTGGTAGACAATAGACGTGCTTGTCCTTGAACTGTTCGACCGTTTATGTAAACGATGATATACTTATCACTATATCATTTCTGACTCGTTCAAATCTCATGAGTATGTCCATTTTGGGCATGGAACATCGTCCTGGTTCTGCAGGAGTTTCTAAAAAATTATGCCTTGCAATTCTCCTTTGAAGCGGCCCCACTTCTCTCCCACATAGGTGATCTTTATCTTATAGAGTAACCCACGTTTACTCAACTGAATTCTATGCATTCACTCCTGAACTCCATGTATTCATCAAAGATCATTAAAAGCTCAAACCTTAACCTCGTACCTTACGGGTCTCACTGTTTCCTCATCATAAGAACATGCCAGGGGTTACCCTCACAGTGATTTGGTCATCATGATTTAGTTGTCCCATTGAACCAAGTTCTTGGGATCTCCAGTCAGTAATGGTTGGGTGTCCACCATGATGCCGTTAAGCAATAGGCTTAAGGCCCATCCATCTCGATAATTTCTCAACCACTTCTATTGATAACCCTTTGGTTAGTGGATCCGCGATATTATCTTTTGACGGTATATAGTCAATAGTGATAATTCCGGTTGAGATCAATTGTCAAATGGAACTGTGTCATCATCGTATATAACGAGACTTTCCATTATACATCATGCTCTGTGCTCTGCCAATAGCGGATTGACTATCACAGTGAAACCCTATTGCCGTTACAGGCTTTGTCCATCTTGGAATATCCTCCAGAAACTGAAGTAGATATTCAGCCTCTTCGGTATATGTATCTAGTGCCACAAACTCAGCTTCCATCGTGGAATGAGTTATCACCATTTGTTTTGAGGATTTCCATAATATTGCCGCTCCAGCTAATGTAAACACATAGCCACTTGTAGAATTAAGTGCTTTCTTGCTAGATATCCAATTTGCGTCAGTATATCCTTCTAATACTGTTGGGTATCTGCCATAGTGCAGTCCATAGTCTCGAGTTCCCCTCAAGTACCTTAGTACCCTTATGATCGCTTTCCAGTGATCAGCTCCCGGATTACTCGTAAACCTACTCAACTTGCTAATTGAGTATGCAATGTCTGGTCTTGTACAGCTCATGAGGTACATCAGACTACCAATTATCATCGAGTATTCCAATTGGAAAACAGCTACACCTTTGTTCTTGGATAGGTGCAAAGTCATATCCACAGGTGTCCTAGCTTTCTCAAAGTCATCCTAAAGAAACTTCTCAAGGATCTTGTCAACATAATGTGGTTGACTTAATGCGAGACCCTATGATGTTCTAGAAATTTGAATTCCCAGAATTATATTTGCTGGTCCCATGTCTTTCATGTCGAATCTTGATTTCAACATGTCCTTTGTAGATTTGGTCACTTTATCATTGTTTCCGGCAATAAGTAGATCATCTACATATAGTGTCATCATGACATAACCATTGTCTTTCTCCTTGACATAGCTATTCTCGTTATCCTTATAATAGGCACAACTATCACATTCATTGATTTTGAAGCCATTGGCCAGCACGACCTCATCAAATTTTTCATGCCATTTTATAGGCGTTTGCTTCAAACCATACAATGATTTCACCAATCTATAAACTTTCCTTTCTTGTCCTGGGACAACAAACCCTTCAGGTTGTTCTATATAGATTTCCTCATCTATGTCTCCATTTAGGAAAGCTGTTTTCACATCCATTTGATGTACAGTTAAATTACGCATTGCAGCAATAGCAAACATCATCCTTTTGGATGTTATTCTCGTTACAGGAGAATATGTATCAAAGTAATCAAGGCCTTTTTGTTGGTTGTATCCTTTAATTACAAGTCTGGCATTCTACTTATCAATAGTGCCATCAGTTTTCAACTTCTTCTTGAAAATTCACTTGCTACCTAATGGTTTGCAACCAGTTGGCAAGTCCACTAATTCCCAAGTATGATTCTGCATAACTGAATCAACTTCATTCTTGATGGCCTCTTTCCACATAGGCCCATCAGGTGAGGTAACCTCCTTCTTATAGGTTTTTGGGTCACCTTCTTCGAGCAAATAGGTCATAAAATCAGACCCATAGGATTTCTCCGTTCGTTGTCTTTTGCTCCTTCTCACTACCCCACATTTTCGTCTTCACTTTCGTCACTCTCATTATCATCATCTACAGACTCATGAGATCGTTTAGACGTCGTAGGTTGTTGGTTTCCTGGATTACAGGGAAACATCATCTAAAAGAATGAGGCGTTCCTTGATTCCATAAATAGTATTCTTTTGAATATTAGGAATCTTGGATTCATGAAAAAGAAACCGATATGCAGTACTGTGTCGAGGATATCCGATGAAGATACAATCCACAGTCTTAGGACCTATCTTCACCTTCTTTGGTGTAGGGATCAGTACCTTTGCAAGGCACCCCCATACTTTCAGGTGTTGGTAACTTGGTTTCTTTTTCTTCCACATTTCATAAGGACTTACATCCTTATTCTTACGTATCGTAATATTTAAAATATTATTTGTGCTTATGATGGCTTCTCCCCACATGGATTGTGGAATCCCAAAGCTTAACAACATCGCATTCATCATCTCTTTCAGAGTGCGATTCTTCCTCTCAGCCACACTATTTGACTGATGGGAGTATGGTGCAGTGACCTCATGGATTATACCATATTGTGAATATAATTCCCCAAACGGTTTAACATATTCACCTCCATGATCACTTTGTATCGTTTTGATTTTCTCAGTTTGTTATGTCTCAACTTCTTCTTTATAGATTTTAAATTTATCTATAGCTTCGTCTTTGCTTTTTAACAAATATACATAGCAGTATTTTGTACAATCATCAATGAATGTAATAAAATACTTGTTTCCTCCTCTTGTTGGAGCGAATTTTAAAGCACATATATCGCTATGTATTAGGTCTAGCACTTTGGTGTTCCTTTCCACACGTTTAAATGATGATCTCGTTAATTTTGCCTCAACACAAGTCTCACACTTATGTTTTGAATGAATAGTGAGTTTTGGTATGTATTCTTTTGCACTTAAACGTCGTAAAGTGTCATAATTTACATGTCCTAATCTAGCATGCCATAAACTAGGAGACTCAAGCAAGTAAACAGAAGAATTCTTCATTTCATTATCGTCCTTAATGGACATCACATTGAGCTTAAAAAGCCCATCGGTTACATAACCCTTGCCTTCAAGCATACCACTCTTAGAAAAAATAACTTTATCTGACTCTATTACAATGCGAAAGCCATGATTATTCAACAGAGAACCAGACACAAGGTTCTTGCGAATATTAGGTGTAAGAACCCAAATTTTTGACATCGGTAAAAGACCTTTATGAATAGTAATATAATAACTTGAATTTTTGAGACCTTGTAAAATGCTAAATGAATAGTAACCCTGACGGACGGGAAAAACATTTTAGCCCACACTATGTAGTGCATGAGAAAATGAGTTTCGGTGTTGATATTATGATTATATACCAAATGAGTGTATATAAACGCTATTAGTTTTCGAAGAAAACGAACTTTGAAAAACGACCATATTTACGAATCATCGAGGATTACGGGAATCAAAATATAATTATGAGTTTAAAACCCTACGGATTTATATCCAAGTATGATAATCCAAAATATAAGGAATAAATACGAAAGGAATTATGTCGCAAACCATTTACGAGAAAGTATTATGAAAACTTTTAAGCGACTGAGCGAATGCGTAAATGATTAAATAAACATAACACACTAACTAACCATGGTAGAAAAGTAACTTTATCAAATAGTGAGCTAAGGTGTAGGATGATCAAGCAAGGCTAGCAAATAGTGAGCTAAAGAGCTAAACAAGTGGCTTAGCTTGTAATCTACCAAAGGCTAACTAGTCTTTGTCTAAGATTTGCCAACATAAATTTAATCCTAGGATATAAACTAGAGAAGAAAAATCAATATAAGATATCACAAGCTATCACTTGCATTATTCCAAGAAGCAACCAAGAAGCAACAAAAATTTTCTCTCCCTCCCTCCCAAAGAAGCTCCATTCGGCCCCTTTTCTTTAAACAAGGAAATCAAAATCAAACCTTCAAGCTCTAGCCATGGATAAATCCACCTGTTAATTCTCAAGCTTCCTACAAACCAAACTAAGGTAAGATAAATCTTTGAGCTCTTTTTATCAAGGTTTGATGGGTGAAATAAATTCAACAAAGATGATAATAAATAGTGTGAATAGTAACTCTTCTTTGGTTTCTTGATTTTAATGGTTGTTTTAGGTTCTAAAAACTATACTAAGCACTCCCAAGACTTCACCATCATCAAGAACACATATCAAGATCTCAATAAAGGTAAAAAATTTTGACCCTACCTTATTTAAGATTTAATGTAACACCCCCAAATCTGGGGTCGGGAATCCGGGTTGTCACGAGTTCCATTTCCCTTAATAACACCCAATCTTAATAAACAATCAACTACTCTGTACTGTGACCCCACAGTAAACACACACACCACAAGTTATAGTCTCAGAGATGAATATCCAAAAGTAACACGAATCATTTTATTCCAAAATTATATGCCATTACACCTTAAAAGGGTTTCTGAATAGATTTACATTTCTTTGCCATTATTACAATTCATAAATATACATAATCTGGTACATCAAAAGTTGAAAGCCTAGCCTATTGGTAGCTCCTACCTCAGCTACGGCGGCATCAACGCCTATAGGAAACTGCAGAACGTTTCCTATCCGCTCGCGAATTGGGAGCTTGGTCCTGTTCATCTTTTCTATCTGTTGTTGTGTGATGAAAGAAGAAAGCAAGGGTGAGCAGCAAGCCCACCAAAATAATATGTATAATGATTAACAATATATGAGCCTTCTCATAGTACTCATGAAAGTCTTGGTCAAAAGAAATGAACCAAGTTTGATATCTTAATGCGATGAAGTCGCAAAATATTCAGTATATATACATATATACTTTTCAAAATCATGGAAGTCCTCTTCCATGCATAATACACACAGAGTTCCAGTGTATAACTGTATAAAAATAAATATCGTTGCAAGGTGATCTCATATATCTAACCTTGTCTCAACATTTTTCTGAAAGTCTTTGATATGCATAAGATAATCATTTACTAGGTATAAGTTTAAAAGATGAAGTTACAAGATACTCCAATATACTTATATCTTTTCCAAATACTACTTGAACTACCACCGTTCAAGTTATAATCAGTTTCAAAAGGTCATCACACTGATGAGACTACAAGATAAGACTTGAATAGATTCAATCTTTGAAATATCATTATAAATAATGAAGTTACGAGATACTTCATTAAGTCCTGATATATATATACACACACTTATATATATACATTTCATACACTCCTTGAAAACCTCTGTTATGAAAATTATAAACAGAGTTGTAATATCCAATGAATTTGGAAAGGAGAAAACATTGGCATAAACCTGATATCTTGCTGATCAGGCAAAGATACCAATAAGTAACCTTTTCTACTAGTAGATGGACGAATTCCCCACTGGTCATCACCCTGGCCGCAATAGGACCTTATGCTGGACTGCCACTCAGCCACTTACGCATTTGATGGACTCCCACTGAGCCACTTACACTTTCATGGACGCCCACTGAGCCCATGTTGCTTATGCCGACTCGATAGATGGACTTACTTCCCGAACGTTGGGTAAGTAATCAATTCATTTACCAAAACTGCAACCTTGTTGCGAATATAAAATGCACCACAGAGCTGGATCCCCCAGGTTTTGAGCGAGTATTTAAATTCCCTTTTTAACTGGAAGATCTTAAATATAAAAATGAGTTTTGGGATCCGCTCTAACTTTTAAAAATAATTTTGTAGACTCGAAAACAATTTAAAGAGTGTTTGGAGTAATGCTGATTTAATGAAGTAAATCAGTCCCAATATATTTAGAAAATGTCTGAATATTATTATTTAAATAATATTCCCATAAAGAATAATCTTTATACAAATAATTGAAGTAGAAGTTGTAAGACTTATACTTGAAATGAGTATTAAATAACCAAAGATATACTTATACGAAAGTACTATCTTTATTTGAATAATCCAAAATAAGTTTGATTATCGACACCTTATTCTTTAATAAAATAAGGAATATAACTCAACAATAATCGGAGTCATAGATCCTCAAATGAATATTCAAATAATATTCATTAAATAATATAAACTGAGTCATAAGCCCTCGAATGAATATTCAAATAATATTCAATAAATAAAATAAAAGGAGTCATAAGCCCTCGAATGAATATTCATAATAATATTCATTAAATAAAATAACAGGAGTCATAAGCCCTCGAATGAATATTCGTAATAATTTTCATAAAATAAAATAAAAGTTATCGAATAAACCTTATTCGATTAATAGTTTTGAAAACTATAACCATATATATATATATAAAAATATATATATATATAAAATCTACTCGGGATCCTCGACTCCCGGTGTTAGAAAATGTTTTCATCTTTGGGTCCCTATACTAAGGGTATATGCAAATTACTGCTATTCTCTAGCATAGGTATTATCAACTGAACCAACAGATATATATGGCAAGAATACGAAACAGGCATGCATATATATACCATAACAGCATGCTTCAATATATCGCAACATTTGCTAATTAACCAACATGCATCTATCACAAGATAATGCATATACATATATACATCACAATAACAGTATAACGGATAGAAAACTTGCCTGAGCGACTGGGGGTTACGAATGGCTCGGGACGAGTCTGGTAACCTATAAGCAACAAGTAAGTTGGAATTAAACAAAGTCACTTGTAAATCTATACTCTAACCAACTCAGACTCTAACGCTCGTTTTGCGCTTAACGATTTACTTAAGTCGCTCGAGTACCCTCGGCTCCACCATTTTTAATAAATTACCCATTACGAGTTTTAAAGCGATTCTTTCGCGAGTGCCTTACCATTTGCCTAATACACTTAACATAATTGTTTCATACTTCAATTAGTCCTTTAAGGTCTCTAACCTATGTTTCGAAGTAAGGCGAGGGGTAATGATTTATTCGCGAAACGTCGTTACTTAAAACGGCCGTTTCTCCTAAACTGTACATCGGAATCAAACGAACCACATATCAAAACGAAGCTCGTAACATGAACTATCTAAACATGGCAATGGTCAAAACCTAGCAGGGAGTTCTCGGGTCCTAATGTTATTAACAAAAGCAGTCTAAAGTAAATCGGACATTACGACGGCTATGTTTACGCGATTTCCCAATTTTATACCATTCCAATTCAACACCAAACCATCACCAATCAACCCACAATCACAACCCAATCAAAACTCCATCCATACTTTATCATAACAGCCCCAACAACTCAACATTAACAATTTATACTATTCTTTATCATGAATTTAAACTACACTTAAGTTCATTAATCAACAACCAAGATTTACAACTCCAAAAACATCCCAAAACCAACTAATCTCTACATACACAACCATCAAGCCTCTCATGAACTATAACACTCATATTATGCTCTTAACATTCAATAACAAAGCTTGGTTAAGAGATTATACCTTCCTTGAAGCTTCTTAACACAACACAAGAGCTTTGAATGCCTAAAGAACCTTGATCCTTGCTTGTATAACCTTAAACTTTCATAAAAATTCAAGAAAACTAAAGTTATTTTTTGAAAGTTACTATTCACCATCTTCTTCCTTGAATTAGTGGAAGAGATTGTGAAGGAATTAGAAGCTTAAACTTATAGGACATCCATATCTATGTACAAGGAACCCTAGATAATTACCTTGTGATTTAACAATGCTTGGAACTTGATTTTTGATTTTTCTTCCTTTGAAAAGAAGAAAAAGCCGAGAGCAATGTTGAAGAAATGAAAAATTTTGTGTTTGCTTTGATTTGTTTTGGCTAGCTAGGTTGTTTTGGTTTTGTTTTTGGTTAATTACCTTTCCAACCTTGAACTTTGTGTGGTTTACAATCATCCAACAATTCCTTCCCTTTTGTCATGCTTATGTCACCTTGCACATGTCATAATGCTTCCACTTGTCCACACCTTGTGATTTGATGATGTCACAATCCTTGGCTTCTTGTACAAGCTTGTCTCTTGGTCACTTATTTGTTTTACGGTTCGCTTATCTTTCGTTCTCGTTTATCGTTTGAGAGATCATATCCGGGATCTTATTACTTGGGTTCCCTTAACCTTTCTCAATACATTATATTCCTTTTATGATCCTCTCTTATAATCCTTTAATTTAAATCCTTTTTATCCTGTTACCTTATACTCAATTCTTTCCGTATCTAGTGGATTTCCGGGAAAAATCAAAGTGTTCGGAATTGGATTCTGACGATCTTTACATACACTTATATACCATATAGAGTACTAATAAAATCTCAGAATATCCATAAAAGAACCCCTACCTAGTGTGGCATTAAAATTTTTCTCATTCAGCAAAAACACTATTCATAAGGGTTTCAAAAATTTTCCAAAAATTGGGGTTATTACAGTCTCCCCTCCTTAAAAGGATTCCGTCCCGGAATCAGATAGAAAATGAATAGGGATACTCTCTTAGCATTGCACTTTCTAACTCTCGAGTAAATTTTTCCACATTGTG
This sequence comes from Apium graveolens, assembly GCF_009905375.1. Taxonomy (NCBI): domain Eukaryota; kingdom Viridiplantae; phylum Streptophyta; class Magnoliopsida; order Apiales; family Apiaceae; genus Apium; species Apium graveolens. The sequence continues at coordinate 246,488,800 of NC_133648.1, read as the reverse complement.
GTCCTACCACCAAACTCTGCCTAGTTTGATAATCCTTCTCCTAAGCACTTGTTCCTTTTCACTCTATAACCCTTCCTGGTTGTCCATATAGGTTACGTCGGGTTGCATGTCTATGCGCTCATATGCCCCTATTTATCTGGCATCTGAATTACACTTCCTTAATATTGATACGTGAAACACGTTACGACCTGCTACATGTTCGGGGTTAGGGCTAGCTCATATGCTATCCTCCCAATACGTCTTAATATATCCAAGGGTCCAACAATTCGTGGACTTAGCTTTCATTTTTTTCCGAACCTCATCCTTCCTTTCCAAGGGAATACCTATAACAACACTAGGTCCCCTACTTCCTATTCCTTGTCATTTCGTGTCAAATCAACATACTTCGTGTTCCCATCTTGGGCTACTACCAGCCGTCATCTGATTAAAATCTATTATATCCTTGATCCTTTGGACTACTGCGGGTCCGAGCATCTTACGCTCTACAACTTCATCCTAACATAAGGGAGATTGACATTGTCTTCCCTCAAGGATCTCATAAGGCGATATCTCAATACTGACATATGATCTATTATCATAAGAAAACTCAATCCGTTTTAAGTGATCATTCCAAATTCTTTCAAGTCTATTGCACAGACTGACTCTCAATCATACTTAGAACATCTTTTATCTTAGGTCCTAATTGCCCTGAACAATTTTGACCTTTACTGGTTCGATCCATACTTTCTCATGGTTTAACACGTGCCCCACTTGGCATCATTGTAATTACGTCATATTTCCTTTATCAACATTTCTATTCTTGAAAATTTTGAATATTACCTTTCTTTCTTGTAAAACCTCTTAGGTTATCCTTGAATCGTCCCTCCTGTATTCCCTAGATACAAGGCATATCAAGATACCATTTATTAATACCAGAATCATTGTCTATATACTTCTGAAAAATTTCTCCACTGATTCTTAAAGGTTGTTATTACCTTAATCCTTTCCAATTCATACTGTCAAACTCATACTATCCCTATTAAGGGTGAAATGCCAACCTTTATGCATTCCCCTGGGATTCATTTTAAGTTACCGATGTTCTATCCTTAATTCCACCTTTAGAAAAAGTACATGCATCCTTCCATGGATAAATCAAGTCATATATCCCTGATGAGGGTGTCTTATTCGATCATTCCTACCTCGATAGTATATGCCTAATTTTACAATAACATATATATTCTAAATGAGGTCAATCAATTATGGCCTCCAAAAGATTACAGCGGTTATCCGCTTTTCTTTCCTAATTTGGTAATGACAACATGGATGTTCTGGAAGATATTGGTCATGTTCAACGTGAACTTCTTCTTAATAATTCCTTATTTACTTTTGTTGTTTACCTCAATAGTCACCTCAATATTGGGATATCTTTCATACCTGACGTCTCCCTTTCTGGGTATCAAGCCACCGGTCTTACACTTCACATTCTTGAAGGTCACTTCCTTCATCCAATTTTCCTAATTTCTTACTTCCTTGTCTCCTCAGTCTATCCGCGTCTCATTATTTATCCTTCGAACTATTTCAAGGTTTCCTCGAATCCTCCCAACTTACAGGGGATAAAATATATGTATCTCTTATTCCTTCGATCATCAACTTTAACTCATGGTGAATCACCCTCATCCTGACGATTACATACTTTTCTATTTCTATTGCTACGAGTCTTTAGGGTTTCCTCATACCAAACTCCCTTATCATACCTCAAACTCTATTGCCTTTATATTCATTTCCACTTCAGTTTCTTTTTATTTTCCTTTCTCTTATCATTATTTCACGAACCAACACCACATAAGCATTGATTTCAAACATCCCGTCATTCTGGATTCGTGTCCTCAGAACGAATCTTGATAACTTTTACAACTTAGATTCATAACTCATCATACTCGTCTGCCTTTGTTCTGGCTCTAAAGCTTTTACACTATTTCCATAACCTTGGGAAGTACTTTCCTGAAAACAATTGACTGAACTTAAATCAGTTTATTATAATCTCTTGCTCCGTGCCATCCTTGGCCTTTCATCAGCGGGTGGCCTCTCTCTTAGGAGGGTAAGTGACAAAAATAGTCTTTTTTGATTCGTCAATCATTTAGAATTTCAAATGATTCCTATATTTCCTTTAGCCAGGCTCTTGCCTCGACTGGGTCAACCTGTTCCTTGGAACTCTGAGAGCTTAGCGATTTAAAGGTCATGAAAGAATTTCCAACCGCATTGTTTCCTCAAGGTGGTGGTTGGGGATAATAGTCTAAGTTCTTTTTAGACAGGACAATGAATTTCCGTATAGGAGTACCGTCTCGGGTCTCCTTTCCTTACTCGACTTTCGGTTTCCTTAGTATGAAATGTTTCATCCTTCTCCCATACTTGGGGTTATCTTATACGTTAAAATTCTTGTTTTCCACTTCATTATGTTATGGGCTCCTTCTTTCTTAATGGCAATCTCCCTGATTATCACATTCGGGGTTTGCCCTAAATCTTATTCCTCGAGCTATGGATTTCATCTAAGATCCAGTCCTTAAGCTCTTAAACGTTTGGAACCCAAATTCTTTAGGAATACCTCATTATTCCCTTATCATCTTTCTCGGTATTAATCTCTTCTCTATTTATTGGCTCTCTGCCTTCATTCATCACTTTTTCTTGGCACAATATGATCTTTTCCGATAATTCGGACTGTATTGCAATCTCAAACATCTTTTCGGTACCGGCTCCGGTTACCTTCACTTCTATTTCCATTTTCTCAAAATCTCTTGTAAACTCTCTCAAAGACATTATAATCTTGAGTCTCTCCTTTTTACTAAGGGCATCAGCCACCACATTGGCTTTTCCCGAATGATAAAGAATCTCATAATCGTAATCCTTGATTAGCTCTAACCACCTCATTTGGCGCATGTTGAGCTCTTTTCTGCGTGAAAATGTACTAGAGCACTTATGGCTTAGGTAATTCTCGCACTTCTCTCCATACAAGGAGTGCCTCCAATCTTTAGGGAAAAACTATTGCCACGAGCCCAAGCTCATGGGTGGGGATATCGAATTTTATATTCCCTTAATTGTCTTGACGTGGACGCGATTATCTTGCTGTGCAGTATAAGAAGCACCCTAATTCCTTATGCGAAGCGTCACTATACTTCACAAAATCTCCTTTTCCGTCCGGCAACGCCAGCATAGGGGCCGTCACCAACCTTTGCTTCGGTTCTTAAAAGTTGTTCTCGCATTTCTCTGTCCATTCGAACTTCTCAGTCTTACGAGTAAGCCGCGTTAAAGGGGGCTACTATCTTTACAAACTTGAACGAACCTCCGGTAGTGATCGACCAATCCTACCTCTAGTAGTTTCCCTAACCATGGTCATCAATTCCTCAGTGGTCCTTTATTCATTCTTGTCAGGATCCTTCACCGGATCCTCCTCAGCAACAATCCTTTCTAGGACAACATCCTCAACCGTTACATCCTCAATATCAACATCATCCGGTCCTGCGTTAGGACGCTCTATCGGATCCACAATCCGATCTCCAATTAGTAATAAAACATCATCGCGCTGTTACTCCTCAACCTCAGGGTTCGGTGTCCCGCTACCATATACGATAACGAACTACGCTTCTATCATGATATTTATAAGGGTTCCCATAAGGGTTTTAACTGTCAGTACTACGTTAGGTAGCCTGACTATGAACTTGGCAAGAGTTCTTATTTATCTTAGTGAACTTATTATCTTAACGTCACATCATCTCTGAGGTTTATAACGCTTAGCTCTGATACCACTTCTGTAACACCCCCAAATCCGGGGTCGGGAATCCGGGTTGTCACGAGTTCCATTTACCTTAATAACACCCAATCTTAATAAACAATCAACTACTCTGTACTGTGACCCCATAGTAAACACACACACCACAAGTTATAGTCTCAGAGATGAATATCCAAAAGTAACACGAATTATTTTATTCCAAAATTATATGCCATTACACCTTAAAAGGGTTTCTGAATAGATTTACATTTCTTTGCCATTATTACAATTCATAAATATACATAATCTGGTACATCAAAAGTTGAAAGCCTAGCCTATTGGTAGCTCCTACCTCAGCTACGGCGGCATCAACGCCTATAGGAAACTGCGGAACGTTTCCTATCCGCTCGCGAATCGGGAGCTTGGTCCTGTTCATCTTTTCTATCTGTTGTTGTGTGATGAAAGAATAAAGCAAGGGTGAGCAGCAAGCCCACCAAAATAATATGTATAATGATTAACAATATATGAGCCTTCTCATAGTACTCATGAAAGTCTTGGTCAAAAGAAATGAACCAAGTTTGATATCTTAATGCGATGAAGTCGCAAAATATTCAGTATATATACATATATACTTTTCAAAATCTTGGAAGTCCTCTTCCATGCATAATACACACAGAGTTCCAGTGTATAACTGTATAAAAATAAATATCGTTGCAAGGTGATCTCATATATCTAACCTTGTCTCAACATTTTTCTGAAAGTCTTTGATATGCATAAGATAATCATTTACTAGGTATAAGTTTAAAAGATGAAGTTACAAGATACTCCAATATACTTATATCTTTTCCAAATACTACTTGAACTACCACCGTTCAAGTTATAATCAGTTTCAAAAGGTCATCACACTGATGAGACTACAAGATAAGACTTTAATAGATTCAATCTTTGAAATATCATTATAAATAATGAAGTTACGAGATACTTCATTAAGTCCTGATATATATACACACTTATATATATACATTTCATACACTCCTTGAAAACCTCTGTTATGAAAATTATAAACAGAGTTGTAATATCCAATGAATTTGGAAAGGAGAAAACATTGGCATAAACCTGATATCTTGCTGATCAGGCAAAGATACCAATAAGTAACCTTTTCTACTAGTAGATGGACGAATTCCCCACTGGTCATCACCCTGGCCGCAATAGGACCTTATGCTGGACTGCCACTCAGCCACTTACGCATTTGATGGACTCCCACTGAGCCACTTACACTTTCATGGACGCCCACTGAGCCCATGTTGCTTATGCCGACTCGATAGATGGACTTACTTCCCGAACGTTGGGTAAGTAATCAATTCATTTACCAAAACTGCAACCTTGTTGCGAATATAAAATGCACCACAGAGCTGGATCCCCCAGGTTTTGAGCGAGTATTTAAATCCCCTTTTTAACAGGAAGATCTTAAATATAAAAATAAGTTTTGGGATCCGCTCTAACTTTTAAAAATCATTTTGAAGACTCGAAAACACTTTAAAGAGTGTTTGGAGTAATGCTGATTTAATGAAGTAAATCAGTCCCAATATATTTAGAAAATGTCTGAATATTATTATTTAAATAATATTCCCATAAAGAATAATCTTTATACAAATAATTGAAGTAGAAGTTGTAAGACTTATACTTGAAATGAGTATTAAATAACCGAAGATATACTTATACGAAAGTACTATCTTTATTTGAATAATCAAAAATAAGTTTGATTATCGACACCTTATTCTTTAATAAAATAAGGAATATAACTCAACAATAATCGGAGTCATAGATCCTCAAATGAATATTCAAATAATATTCATTAAATAATATAAACTGAGTCATAAGCCCTCGAATGAATATTCAAATAATATTCAATAAATAAAATAAAAGGAGTCATAAGCCCTCGAATGAATATTCGTAATAATATTCATTAAATAAAATAACAGGAGTCATAAGCCCTCGAATGAATATTCGTAATAATATTCATTAAATAAAATAAAAGTTATCGAATAAACCTTATTCGATTAATAGTTTTGAAAATTATAACCATATATATATATAAATATATATATATAAAATCTACTCGGGATCCTCGACTCCCGGTTTTAGAAAATGTTTTCATCTTTGGGTTCCTATACTAAGGGTATATGCAAATTACTGCTATTCTCTAGCATAGGTATTATCAACTGAACCAACAGATATATATGGCAAGAATACGAAACAGGCATGCATATATATACCATAACAACATGCTTCAATATATCGCAACATTTGCTAATTAACCAACATGCATCTATCGCAAGATAATGCATATACATATATACATCACAACAACAGTATAACGGATAGAAAACTTGCTTGAGCGACCGGGGGTTACGAATGGCTCGGGACGAGTCTGGTAACCTATAAGCAACAAGTAAGTTGGAATTAAACCAAAGTCACTTGTAAATCTATACTCTAACCAACTCAGACTCTAACGCTCATTTTGCGCTTAACAATTTACTTAAGTCGCTCGAGTACCCTCGGCTCCACCATTTTTAATAAATTACCAATTACGAGTTTTAAAGCGATTCTTTCGCGAGTGCCTTACCATTTTCCTAATACACTTAACATAATTGTTTCATACTTCAATTAGTCTTTTAAGGTCTCTAACCTATGTTTCGAAGTAAGGCGAGGGGTAATGATTCGTTTGCGAAACGTCGTTACTTAAAACGGCCGTTTCTCCTAAACCGTACATCGGAATCAAACGAACCACATATCAAAACGAAGCTCGTAACATGAAATCTCTAAACATGGCAATGGTCAAAATCTAGCAGGGAGTTCTCGGGTCCTAATGTTATGAACAAAAGCAGTCTAAAGTAAATCGGACATTACGAGGGCTATGTTTACGCGATTTCCCAATTTTATACCATTCCAATTCAACACCAAACCATCACCAATCAACCCACAATCACAACCCAATCAAAACTCCATCCATACTTTATCATAACAGCCCCAACAACTCAACATTAACAATTTATACTATTCTTTATCATGAATTTAAACTACACTTAAGTTCATTAATCAACAACCAAGATTTACAACTCCAAAAACATCCCAAAACCAACTAATCTCTACATACACAACCATCAAGCCTCTCATGAACTATAACACTCATATTATGCTCTTAAAATTCAATAACAAAGCTTGGTTAAGAGATTATACCTTCCTTGAAGCTTCTTAACACAACACAAGAGCTTTGAATGCCTAAAGAACTTTGATCCTTGCTTGTATAACCTTAAACTTTCATAAAAATTCAAGAAAACTAAAGTTATTATTTGAAAGTTACTATTCACCATCTTCTTCCTTGAATTAATGGAAGAGATTGTGAAGGAATTAGAAGCTTAAACTTATAGGACATCCATATCTATGTACAAGAAACCTTAGATAATTACCTTGTGATTTAACAATGCTTGGAACTTGATTTTTGATTTTTCTTCCTTTGAAAAGAAGAAAAAGCCGAGAGCAATGTTGAAGAAATGAAAAATTTTGTGTTTGCTTTGATTTGTTTTGGCTAGCTAGGTTGTTTTGGTTTTGTTTTTGGTTAATTACCTTTCTAACCTTAAACTTTGTGTGGTTTACAATCATCCAACAATTCCTTCCCTTTTGTCATGCTTATGTCACCTTGCATATGTCATAATGCTTCCACTTGTCCACACCTTGTGATTTGATGATGTCACAATTCTAGGCTTCTTGTACAAGCTTATCTCTTGGTCACTTATTTGTTTTACGGTTCGCTTATCTTTCGTTCTCGTTTATCGTTTGAGAGATCATATCCGGGATCTTATTACTTGGGTTCCCTTAACCTTTCTCAATACATTATATTCCTTTTATGATCCTCTCTTATAATCCTTTAATTTAAATCCTTTTTATCCTGTTACCTTATACTCAATTCTTTCCGTATCTAGTGGATTTCCGGGAAAAATCAAAGTGTTCGGAATTGGATTCTGACGATCTTTACATACACTTATATACCATATAGAGTACTAATAAAATCTCAGAATATCCATAAAAGAACCCCTACCTAGTGTGGCATGAAAAGTTTTCTCATTCAGCAAAAACACTATTCATAAGGGTTTCAAAAATTTTCCAAAAATTGGGGTTATTACAGTCTCCCCTCCTTAAAAGGATTCCGTCCCGGAATCAGATAGAAAATGAATAGGGATACTCTCTTAGCATTGCACTTTCTAACTCTCGAGTAAATTTTCCCACATTGTGGTCCTACCACCAAACTCTGCCTAGTTTGATAATCCTTCTCCTAAGCACTTGTTCCTTTTCACTCTATAACCCTTCCCGGTTGTCCATATAGGTTACGTCGGGTTGCATGTCTATGCGCTCATATGCCCCTATTTATCTGGCATCTGAATTACACTTCCTTAATATTGATACGTGAAACACGTTACGACCTGCTACATGTTCGGGGTTAGGGCTAGCTCATATGCTATCCTCCCAATACGTCTTAATATATCCAAGGGTCGAACAATTCGTGGACTTAGCTTTTATTTCTTTCCGAACCTCATCCTTCCTTTCCAAGGGAATACCTATAACAACACTAGGTCCCCTACTTCCTATTCCTTGTCATTTCGTGTCAAATCAACATACTTCGTGTTCCCATCTTGGGCTACTACCAGCCGTCATCTGATTAAAATCTATTATATCCTTGATCCTTTGGACTACTGCGGGTCCGAGCATCTTACGCTCTACAACTTCATCCTAACATAAGGGAGATTGACATTGTCTTCCCTCAAGGATCTCATAAGGCGATATCTCAATACTGACATATGATCTATTATCATAAGAAAACTCAATCCGTTTTAAGTGATCATTCCAAATTCTTTCAAGTCTATTGCACAGACTCTTATTATAGCTTTTAACATTAGAGCTTTTGCTTCTCAATACCCATTCTTTTCCAGTTCGTAATCGCTACTACCTTCCGTTCCTAATATTATACTGGTTATACTTTTGCTCGTTAGCTTTCTCTAACCTTTTAATAACCACGTCAACCTTAGTATCACTAATGCGTTAGAATCAGAATACCACCATACTTGGTACCACTTCCTTTCTAGCTGCCTCCATCTTCGAAAGCTTGATCCATCATATAGAAGTAAAAGAATTCATTGAGAGATCACTATGATCATGAACACTTTTTACATTGCATAGTTAGTACAGAAGGTGGCCAGCCTTTAGTACTTGACAAGCAATTAAACAATAGCTGGTATCCTACTCGGCTTCTATCACAGAGATAGATAGTCATTCGGCAATACCTCCCCTTCTGGAAGGGTTGTTCTTCTCAGCTTACATGAAATGAAAAGAAGAGAAAAGAACGAACTGAAGAGAATTGTATATACGAAAAAATATACTGCCACAAAATATCTGGCTTTGAACCTACCTCTGAATTATAGAGGTTTGTCATAGGAGAACAAACATATGTGTATATATATCAAGTATTATCGCATCGCATTTCGCATGCTGAAATATTTTTGCTATTCCGTCCATCATTCTATGGACCCATGCTCTTCCTTGAGCTTATACACAATCACCTTTGAAACTCCCTCGATATCGAAAATCGAATCTGGGATCTCATTCTAGACATCATCGTTACTAGAATTCTATGCTTGCATCGCAACCTTCCTCATATAGTAATACGACTCTCTATTGATAAGAAGGAATAAATATTCAATAGGTAGATACTCTACTTAATTAGTCTATCAATGATAACTTATACACTACCACGACCCGATAGTGGTACTCAGTCTCAACATCCACTCCAATACAACTCTCACGGTTGTAATTAGCTCATTACTTGCAGAATCATTGCTGCATTACTATGGTCCACCACTGACCTACTGTCGTCATTCACTTTCCATGAAATCTTAATATCTAACCATACGGAGTCCATACATGTCGTATAGAATACTTCTAAGGAGTTAACATGATCACCAATCATAATTCATGAAGAACACTCCAAACTCTGACGTACTTACATGACATGAAGTAGATAAAATTGCAGAAGAGTTTCAGTCAAAGCAACGATAGCAGGTTAATACCATTCTTAATCGTATGCCCTAAATAGAAGACTTAACTCAAGGGTTCATCTAGTCCTTTTTGAAACATGGTCATGGCTTATCTCAAGATAGTATCTTCTGAGATAGATAGCCCGCTCATGGCGATTACACGAATTAAACCTTTACCAACTACTATTACGGTTGGGTATTGCACAGTCATCAGAAGGAATGTCAATCTTCCAAACCATAATACAACCTTCATAGCTTTAACCATCTTCACTGTATTCCTTTGGCACAAGCGCCTATAATTATCCTCTTACCTTTAAAGTGTCGGCCACCTCTTTGGCCTTTCCTGATAGTAAAATTTCCTTACAGTCAATGTCATTTTAACCACCTCCAAATAAATTTTCTACCTCATTTCAATCACTGCTTATGTGAAGATGTTTTCCTTAAAATCTGATGAGTAAAAAAAAATCACCATTTCTCCATAAGTTATTGCCTCAGGCTTTAGAGGTTAATCACTGTCACGACTGACTCTCAATCATACTTAGAACATCTTTTATCTTAGGTCCTAATTGCCCTGAACAATTTTGACCTTTACTGGTTCGATCCATACTTTCTCGTGGTTTAACACGTGCCCCACTTGGCATCATTGTAATTACGTCATATTTCCTTTATCAACATTTCTATTCTTGAAAATTTTGAATATTACCTTTCTTTCTTGTAAAACCTCTTATGTTATCCTTGAATCGTCCCTCCTGTATTCCCTAGATACAAGGCATATCAAGATACCATTTATTAATACCAGAATCATTGTCTATATACTTCTGAAAAATTTCTCCACTGATTCTTAAAGGTTGTTATTACCTTAATCCTTTCCAATTCATACTGTCAAACTCATACTATCCCTATTAAGGGTGAAATGCCAACCTTTATGCATTCCCCTGGGATTCATTTTAAGTTACCGATGTTCTATCCTTAATTCCACCTTTAGAAAAAGTACATGCATCCTTCCATGGATAAATCAAGTCATATATCCCTGATGAGGGTGTCTTATTCGATCATTCCTACCTCGATAGTATATGCCTAATTTTACAATAACATCTGTATTCTAAATGAGGTCAATCAATTATGGCCTCCAAAAGATTACAGCGGTTATCCGCTTTTCTTTCCTAATTTGGTAATGACAACATGGATGTTCTGGAAGATATTGGTCATGTTCAACGTGAACTTCTTCTTAATAATTCCTTATTTACTTTTGTTGTTTACCTCAATAGTCACCTCAATGTTGGGATATCTTTCATACCTGGCGTCTCCCTTTCTGGGTATCAAGCCACCGGTCTTACACTTCACATTCTTGAAGGTCACTTCCTTCATCCAATTTTCCTAATTTCTTACTTCCTTGTCTCCTCAGTCTATCCGCGTCTCATTATTTATCCTTCGAACTATTTCAAGGTTTCCTCGAATCCTCCCAACTTACAGGGGATAAAATATATGTATCTCTTATTCCTTCGATCATCAACTTTAACTCATGGTGAATCACCCTCATCCTGACGATTACATACTTTTCTATTTCTATTGCTACGAGTCTTTAGGGTTTCCTCATACCAAACTCCCTTATCATACCTCAAACTCTATTGCCTTTATATTCATTTCCACTTCAGTTTCTTTTTATTTTCCTTTCTCTTATCATTATTTCACGAACCAACACCACATAAGCATTGATTTCAAACATCCCGTCATTCTGGATTCGTGTCCTCAGAACGAATCTTGATAACTTTTACAACTCAGATTCATAACTCATCATACTCGTCTTCCTTTGTTCTGGCTCTAAAGCTTTTACACTATTTCCATAACCTTGGGAAGTACTTTCCTGAAAATAATTGACTGAACTTAAATCAGTTTATTATAATCTCTTGCTCCGTGCCATCCTTGGCCTTTCATTAGCGGGTGGCCTCTCTCTTAGGAGGGTAAGTGACAAAAATAGTCTTTTGTGATTCGTCAATCATTTAGAATTTCAAATGATTCCTATATTTCCTTTAGCCAGGCTCTTGCCTCGACTGGGTCAACCTGTTCCTTGGAACTCTGAGAGCTTAGCGATTTAAAGGTCATGAAAGAATTTCCAACCGCATTGTTTCCTCAAGGTGGTGGTTGGGGATAATAGTCTAAGTTCTTTTTAGACAGGACAATGAATTTCCGTATAGGAGTACCGTCTCGGGTCTCCTTTCCTTACTCGACTTTCGGTTTCCTTAGTATGAAATGTTTCATCCTTCTCCCATACTTGGGGTTATCTTATACGTTAAAATTCTTGTTTTCCACTTCATTATGTTATGGGCTCCTTCTTTCTTAATGGCAATCTCCCTGATTATCACATTCGGGGTTTGCCCTAAATCTTATTCCTCGAGCTATGGATTTCATCTAAGATCCAGTCCTTAAGCTCTTAAACGTTTGGAACCCAAATTCTTTAGGAATACCTCATTATTCCCTTATCATCTTTCTCGGTATTAATCTCTTCTCTATTTATTGGCTCTCTGCCTTCATTCATCACTTTTTCTTGGCACAATATGATCTTTTCCGATAATTCGGACTGTATTGCAATCTCAAACATCTTTTCGGTACCGGCTCCGGTTACCTTCACTTCTATTTCCATTTTCTCAAAATCTCTTGTAAACTCTCTCAAAGACATTATAATCTTGAGTCTCTCCTTTTTACTAAGGGCATCAGCCACCACATTGGCTTTTCCCGAATGATAAAGAATCTCATAATCGTAATCCTTGATTAGCTCTAACCACCTCATTTGGCGCATGTTGAGCTCTTTTCTGCGTGAAAATGTACTAGAGCACTTATGGCTTAGGTAATTCTCGCACTTCTCTCCATACAAGGAGTGCCTCCAATCTTTAGGGAAAAACTATTGCCACGAGCCCAAGCTCATGGGTGGGGATATCGAATTTTATATTCCCTTAATTGTCTTGACGTGGACGCGATTATCTTGCTGTGCTGTATAAGAAGCACCCTAATTCCTTATGCGAAGCGTCACTATACTTCACAAAATCTCCTTTTCCGTCCGGCAACGCCAGCATAGGGGCCGTCACCAACCTTTGCTTCAGTTCTTAAAAGTTGTTCTCGCATTTCTCTGTCCATTCGAACTTCTCAGTCTTACGAGTAAGCCGCGTTAAAAGGGGCTACTATCTTTACAAACTTGAACGAACCTCCGGTAGTGATCGACCAATCCTACCTCTAGTAGTTTCCCTAACCATGGTCATCAATTCCTCAGTGGTCCTTTATTCATTCTTGTCAGGATCCTTCACCGGATCCTCCTCAGCAACAATCCTTTCTAGGACAACATCCTCAACCGTTACATCCTCAATATCAACATCATCCGGTCCTGCGTTAGGACGCTCTATCGGATCCACAATCCGATCTCCAATTAGTAATAAAACATCATCGCGCTGTTACTCCTCAACCTCAGGGTTCGGTGTCCCGCTACCATATACGATAACGAACTACGCTTCTATCACGATATTTATAAGGGTTCCCATAAGGGTTTTAACTGTCAGTACTACGTTAGGTAGCCTGACTATGAACTTGGCAAGAGTTCTTATTTATCTTAGTGAACTTATTATCTTAACGTCACATCATCTCTGAGGTTTATAACGCTTAGCTCTGATACCACTTCTGTAACACCCCCAAATCCGGGGTCGGGAATCCGGATTGTCACGAGTTCCATTTACCTTAATAACACCCAATCTTAATAAACAATCAACTACTCTGTACTGTGACCCCACAGTAAACACACACACCACAAGTTATAGTCTCAGAGATGAATATCCAAAAGTAACACGAATCATTTTATTCCAAAATTATATGCCATTACACCTTAAAAGGGTTTCTGAATAGATTTACATTTCTTTGCCATTATTACAATTCATAAATATACATAATCTGGTACATCAAAAGTTGAAAGCCTAGCCTATTGGTAGCTCCTACCTCAGCTACGGCGGCATCAACGCCTATAGGAAATTGCGGAACGTTTCCTATCCGCTCGCGAATCGGGAGCTTGGTCCTGTTCATCTTTTCTATCTGTTGTTGTGTGATGAAAGAATAAAGCAAGGGTGAGCAGCAAGCCCACCAAAATAATATGTATAATGATTAACAATATATGAGCCTTCTCATAGTACTCATGAAAGTCTTGGTCAAAAGAAATGAACCAAGTTTGATATCTTAATGCGATGAAGTCGCAAAATATTCAGTATATATACATATATACTTTTCAAAATCTTGGAAGTCCTCTTCCATGCATAATACACACAGAGTTCCAGTGTATAACTGTATAAAAATAAATATCGTTGCAAGGTGATCTCATATATCTAACCTTGTCTCAACATTTTTCTGAAAGTCTTTGATATGCATAAGATAATCATTTACTAGGTATAAGTTTAAAAGATGAAGTTACAAGATACTCCAATATACTTATATCTTTTCCAAATACTACTTGAACTACCACCGTTCAAGTTATAATCAGTTTCAAAAGGTCATCACACTGATGAGACTACAAGATAAGACTTGAATAGATTCAATCTTTGAAATATCATTATAAATAATGAAGTTACGAGATACTTCATTAAGTCCTGATATATATATACACACTTATATATATACATTTCATACACTCCTTGAAAACCTCTGTTATGAAAATTATAAACAGAGTTGTAATATCCAATGAATTTGGAAAGGAGAAAACATTGGCATAAACCTGATATCTTGCTGATCAGGCAAAGATACCAATAAGTAACCTTTTCTACTAGTAGATGGACGAATTCCCCACTGGTCATCACCCTGGCCGCAATAGGACCTTATGCTGGACTGCCACTCAGCCACTTACGCATTTGATGGACTCCCACTGAGCCACTTACACTTTCATGGACGCCCACTGAGCCCATGTTGCTTATGCCGACTCGATAGATGGACTTACTTCCCGAACGTTGGGTAAGTAATCAATTCATTTACCAAAACTGCAACCTTGTTGCGAATATAAAATGCACCACAGAGCTGGATCCCCCAGGTTTTGAGCGAGTATTTAAATCCCCTTTTTAACAGGAAGATCTTAAATATAAAAATGAGTTTTGGGATCCGCTCTAACTTTTAAAAATCATTTTGAAGACTCGAAAACACTTTAAAGAGTGTTTGGAGTAATGCTGATTTAATGAAGTAAATCAGTCCCAATATATTTAGAAAATGTCTGAATATTATTATTTAAATAATATTCCCATAAAGAATAATCTTTATACAAATAATTGAAGTAGAAGTTGTAAGACTTATACTTGAAATGAGTATTAAATAACCGAAGATATACTTATACGAAAGTACTATCTTTATTTGAATAATCAAAAATAAGTTTGATTATCGACACCTTATTCTTTAATAAAATAAGGAATATAACTCAACAATAATCGGAGTCATAGATCCTCAAATGAATATTCAAATAATATTCATTAAATAATATAAACTGAGTGATAAGCCCTCGAATGAATATTCAAATAATATTCAATAAATAAAATAAAAGGAGTCATAAGCCCTCGAATGAATATTCGTAATAATATTCATTAAATAAAATAACAGGAGTCATAAGCCCTCGAATGAATATTCGTAATAATATTCATTAAATAAAATAAAAGTTATCGAATAAACCTTATTCGATTAATAGTTTTGAAAATTATAACCATATATATATATATAAATATATATATATAAAATCTACTCGGGATCCTCGACTCCCGGTTTTAGAAAATGTTTTCATCTTTGGGTCCCTATACTAAGGGTATATGCAAATTACTGCTATTCTCTAGCATAGGTATTATCAACTGAACCAACAGATATATATGGCAAGAATACGAAACAGGCATGCATATATATACCATAACAACATGCTTCAATATATCGCAACATTTGCTAATTAACCAACATGCATCTATCGCAAGATAATGCATATACATATATACATCACAACAACAGTATAACGGATAGAAAACTTGCCTGAGCGACTGGGGGTTACGAATGGCTCGGGACGAGTCTGGTAACCTATAAGCAACAAGTAAGTTGGAATTAAACCAAAGTCACTTGTAAATCTATACTCTAACCAACTCAGACTCTAACGCTCATTTTGCGCTTAATAATTTACTTAAGTCGCTCGAGTACCCTCGGCTCCACCATTTTTAATAAATTACCAATTACGAGTTTTAAAGCGATTCTTTCGCGAGTGCCTTACCATTTTCCTAATACACTTAACATAATTGTTTCATACTTCAATTAGTCCTTTAAGGTCTCTAACCTATGTTTCGAAGTAAGGCGAGGGGTAATGATTCGTTTGCGAAATGTCATTACTTAAAACGGCCGTTTCTCCTAAACCGTACATCGGAATCAAACGAACCACATATCAAAATGAAGCTCGTAACATGAAATATCTAAACATGGCAATGGTCAAAATCTAGCAGGGAGTTCTCGGGTCCTAATGTTATGAACAAAAGCAGTCTAAAGTAAATCGGACATTACGACGGCTATGTTTACGCGATTTCCCACTTTTATACCATTCCAATTCAACACCAAACCATCACCAATCAACCCACAATCACAACCCAATCAAAACTCCATCCATACTTTATCATAACAGCCCCAACAACTCAACATTAACAATTTATACTATTCTTTATCATGAATTTAAACTACACTTAAGTTCATTAATCAACAACCAAGATTTACAACTCCAAAAACATCCCAAAACCAACTAATCTCTACATACACAACCATCAAGCCTCTCATGAACTATAACACTCATATTATGCTCTTAAAATTCAATAACAAAGCTTGGTTAAGAGATTATACCTTCCTTGAAGCTTCTTAACACAACACAAGAGCTTTGAATGCCTAAAGAACTTTGATCCTTGCTTGTATAACCTTAAACTTTCATAAAAATTCAAGAAAACTAAAGTTATTTTTTGAAAGTTACTATTCACCATCTTCTTCCTTGAATTAATGGAAGAGATTGTGAAGGAATTAGAAGCTTAAACTTATAGGACATCCATATCTATGTACAAGGAACCTTAGATAATTACCTTGTGATTTAACAATGCTTGGAACTTGATTTTTGATTTTTCTTCCTTTGAAAAGAAGAAAAAGCCGAGAGCAATGTTGAAGAAATGAAAAATTTTGTGTTTGCTTTGATTTGTTTTGGCTAGCTAGGTTGTTTTGGTTTTGTTTTTGGTTAATTACCTTTCTAACCTTAAACTTTGTGTGGTTTACAATCATCCAACAATTCCTTCCCTTTTGTCATGCTTATGTCACCTTGCACATGTCATAATGCTTCCACTTGTCCACACCTTGTGATTTGATGATGTCACAATTCTAGGCTTCTTGTACAAGCTTATCTCTTGGTCACTTATTTGTTTTACGGTTCGCTTATCTTTCGTTCTCGTTTATCGTTTGAGAGATCATATCCGGGATCTTATTACTTGGGTTCCCTTAACCTTTCTCAATACATTATATTCCTTTTATGATCCTCTCTTATAATCCTTTAATTTAAATCCTTTTTATCCTGTTACCTTATACTCAATTCTTTCCGTATCTAGTGGATTTCCGGGAAAAATCAAAGTGTTCGGAATTGGATTCTGACGATCTTTACATACACTTATATACCATATAGAGTACTAATAAAATCTCAGAATATCCATAAAAGAACCCCTACCTAGTGTGGCATGAAAAGTTTTCTCATTCAGTAAAAACACTATTCATAAGGGTTTCAAAAATTTTCCAAAAATTGGGGTTATTACATTTAAGTTCAAGATCCTTTTAGTATATAGTTGTAAACCTAGTTTTGGTGGGAGTATTGTTGTAATCTTGATGTTTAGCTAAGTATATCTAAGGTTGATTGTTGTTGTATCAAAAAAATGATGTTCTTAAGAGGAGTTAGTGTGGTGATGATGATATGTTGATTGGTGGTGGTAGTATAAAGATTTAAGGCATAAACAAAACTCCGATCGTAAACATAATCTCGTTAAAACGAACAAAACGTAACTTTAAGTTTCTGCAGAAAGTCCAGAAGATGTAAACTGTAGCTTTCTTAAAAACTAACCCTTTATTAAGATATAAAATGTTATAAGGATCGTTTATGCGCTTGAATCGCTTGATTCCGATTTACGGATCAAAAGTTATGGCTGTTTTACTAAAAGTGATTTACGCGACAAAAACTGCTACGAATTACGAATTTTGAAAATATAAAGGATCGACTTAAAAATATTCATAAATCATGAAATTTTTACAGAGAGTAATAAATTGAGTTTCCTATCTGCAATAAATATTTTAAGTGAAAATAATGATTTTTCCATTTTATAAAAATATCCGAGCCGAGACCGCGCGATTAGAAACCGTAGAATCCATAAGCGGAACCGATGACGAAAATGAAAATGGACTTAAGATACTTTGAAAAAGAAAGCGACCATAATGTGAATAAGGACTTAAAGAAATAATAAGGGTAATATAAGTTGAGAGGGTGCATAATGATTAGCGCATGAGTGCGGGTAGCCGTAAATTAGAACGGGACCTAACAAAACGACTTGTGTTTATGATTATAGATTTCCGAGCGGAACCTAAAGCATCCTCCACCTCAAGATACCCAGGCAAGTTTTCAAACCCTACTTTTTGAGAACTGTTGTGTTGTGAATATTTTACAAACTATGATATATGCATGAGATTACTTTAAACCATTTTACGAAATTGAGAAATATTACATTGCTCAATTATTGATAATTTTTGGTATATGTTCATACCGAGTTGAAATGTTATATTTAGACCGAGAGTCGGTCGGAGTAAGTATAAAACCCCGGAAGTATCCCGGAGGAGTTTATATTTGAAAACATTAACGCTAGCGAGTAGCGTGGTACGTATATGATCTAGACCGAGGATCGGTCGGTAAAAATTAATGAAAACCCGGAAGCATTCTGGAGGTGTTTTAATTAAGAATATTAACGCTATAGTAGAGCGTGATGTATAAGTTATAAGACCGAGAGTCGGTCAGTTTTTATAAAGTATAAACTCGGGAATCATCCCAGAGATGTTTTGGATCATTAAAAGTCCGTACTTATTTTATTTCAAGGGACTCGACGTCCACTTGCGAAACACTAAACACCTCGAACTTTTATTAAAATGATTTCCAAAGATCGTATTCTCTCAACTATACTTTATCGTTCGAATAATAAATATCTATTTACTATTCATTTATTATGGGAGAAGTATTCTCCAGTGAATATTTATTTCAGACTCGATTAAATATTAAAGATTATTATATTACTTAAACATAAATTAGTTGAGGAATATTATTTCAAATATTCTTTTAGAAAAGTATAATTATTCAAGGTTTTATTATTCAACAATTAATATTTGATTATTAAGCATTAGTTATTTAATGGTTTAATTATGATTTAAAAATTATAAAACGTGATTTAAAATACTTTCTGATTTCCGGAAAATCATTCGAACAATTTCGAATCGTCGAAAAATATCATCTCGACTTATTTTTTAAATATTTTGAATATAGTTTCAAGGAGAAACCCCCCTTATTTAATTATCTGTTGACAGCGGTCAACTCACATCCTTAGTACTTCCTCCGAAAATTTCGGAAGTACGTATATATATATACATATATATATATACCTTAGTAAGATAAGCTATTTCTATCAACAAGCAAAATGCTTGAGGAACTTCGATGTGGTTCGAGTTCTCAAGATATGATAGAATTCTATTAAAGGACAAGGGAGGGGTAGACTCTAGTAATATGTGTGCTAGATGGACTACCAAAGGTACTGTAGGCGAAGGTACTCTGTGTACTCAGGAACTTGTGAAGTATGTGTATACCCAAAAAGGGACACGTAGCCCGAATGCGGAAAGGGTGATAACCGGGATATAAAGGTGTCGTCCTTCTACTAGTAGAAAAGGTTACTATTTCCATAGTACGACTGATCATCGTATGCGGTGGCTCCAACAAATGTCCTATTCTTCCAATTGGAATTGTAATGCAATACCGTAACCCAAGCCTAGGTGCTGGGTTTACTATTAAGGTATTCGTAGGATAATAAAATCCACTAAAGGATTATTTTCATAAGAAGGTGTGTATCACCAAGGAAAACTATTTTCCAATAAAACATAATTATCATATATGATGTTTAACGTGAGTTTATCATACAGTCATTTTCATACTGTACATTATTATGTTGGGCATTATAGCTCACTCTTGCTTTCTTTTAAATGACACAACACAACAGATAACCAGTATGGAGGTGTGGGACTTAGTCGCTTGGAGTCATGGGGAGAATCCCTGGCAGCTTTGTCTCAGGTGTGCCAGAGTATCAGATAGGTATAAGATATCAGTCGTAATTATTGTAACTTCACGTAGAGGTTATGAATAATTGTTTGAGATCCTGTAAAGTACATTTGAGTTTTAATAACAGATGATACTTGTTGTACGTCATTTCTAAGGATGTAACTTGTGAGTGTGTGAGATTGGGGGTCTGTGATATGGAATTATTGGATTATTGAGTTAATGCAGGTTACACATGATTGAAGGATTGCGTGACGACCCAGATTCCTGACCCCGGATTTAAGGGCGTTACATAAATGGTATCAGAGCATTAAGTTATAGTACTTAGAGACGAGAGTGTTAGGATTTTTTCTAGATGCGAGATTTCGTAAGAGCTCATATAGAGTTCATCATTGGACTACCGGATTAGCCCAATGGGTAGGTGAGGATAAATGTGGATGACTAATAGGACCATTGGAGATTATCAGAATGATGAGGAGAAAAATTAGAATCATATTTGATTTGGCAAGGATGTGGATGTAGAACTTGGAGCTGAGTCTCCAGGGCATTTGGGGTAAAGACGATATTACCAACACCATATGTAAATTTTGATAACACGAGCCTTGTTACTCGTAGTTCTTTATAGGTTTCCCATGAAGGGGCATCACATGTGAGAACCATAAAGTCTAATTATTAATATACAGTTGAGGTTATTGACCTAAACTAGTTAAAGGTGTCATTTTACCAAGGAGGATGTGAATATTGTATTAATCACGAATTCACCAGAGATAGTGTCCAATATACCCTTAAGGATATTTTCTATTAAGGAAGATTTGAATGTAATATAAGAATGTTAACATAAGACGACTACACTACATTATATTATTAGTGCACTTAACATGTAATGATATGATGGTTTAGATTAAAAAAAATTAAGAGCATCGAGAATCGATGGCATGTCTATAATTAAATGGCGTAAGATTCTAACGAGCGACGGTTCGATCTTAGAACCTTTTGAAAAAGGATAGACCAGTGAGTCTAGAGCGGAATTCTTCGGTAGATATGATGTCAGAGGCTACATATATATACTCATAGACCTCTAATATATTTAGTAACGTATGTTCAATTACACACACATGCACTAAACTTATGGACTACATTGAGATCCCTAAGAGATCTCTTTGATCTGTTCCCCCCAGGGGGAACTGGCCACTTATAATTAGTAACGGATGCGTGTAGCAGGAAACTATCGGCTTAACAGATGTTTTTGGAATATTTCTGAGTAAGGTCTTTGTGACTCCCTCAATCTTGGGGTTAGGAAATGAGGACCCACACACCTTTAATCTATTAATTAAATAAGCATAAACCCCGATTACCTACTAACAGGATCAAACAGGATAAAGTATGAGACAAGATTATAACTACCAACCATAAAATATATCTTACAACCCCAAAATAATATTAAATATACATAGTCAATCCCGGCTTGGAATCGATAGATAACCCATTGTATCTTTACAACTCTCTGGCTAAGCGCTTGCTCACTCAAAAACACCACTACCTGCTCTGGCATACGGAAGCCCTCAACACGATAGGGACCACCAGGTACGCTCTTATGAGCAGTGCGCCTAAGCCCGACCATCTTCTTGCTTAACTGCCATGGTTAGATTAAAACAAAACATATGAGTATAAAACACAGCAAGTAACAATAAAGCAGTTCTACGATATAAAATCCACAATATAATTTACCAATCTCAGGGCATTCTACTTTATCAGATCTAGGTGGCAGGTTTCTATCTTTTGGGTTAAGAAAGGGTTATGAAGGAAAAATTTGGGGCTTTCAAGGAACAAGGCTCAAAGTAGGGTGAAAGCCGACATTCATCACAAATCATTATCGGGATCATAAATGATCTTTCAAAAAGGAAAGCGACAATCTTTTCATTATAAGGAATCAATTATATGATCAACAGAATTAAGAATCAGGGTTCACGAGCTACAAGCTTCATAATATCACAATCAACTCTTTTCAAAGCAATATAAACCATTTTCATTTTCAAAGAATCATTTACTGAGTAGGAAATTTCAATTCCACTTTTTAAGATAATCAATATGGAACCCTTGATTGGACCACTTTATCTTTCATTTCATTATAATACGGGTGATCAGCCCGTACCGACCTCCATCCGGTCTTTAAGGTACCAAAGGCATAATTTCAGCCTTAAACTGGACTAGCCCCGCTAGCCTCTTACAACGACTGGACTAGTCCCACTAGCCTCTTACGTCCAATCCAATCCATCAGGAATTCATTTGGAAAACCTTGAGTTGGAAAAAGTAGGTTTTCTAAATTCATTTTATCATTACCAAGAATATGAAATCATTCGGACTCTTTCAAGTCGAAACTCATTCTTAAATCCAATTTCAAGAAATCAAAGTTATGGAAATGAATCAAGGATAAGCAAGGTGCAATTTTAGGGATCTTGAATTAATGATAACAAGGTACTTAAGTTAGAAGAATCAAAACTGTTTCAAGGATCGATAGGGAATATGGTGATCAAGGAATATAGCATCATTACAAGGGATTCGTAAGGATACTTATAGGGTTCATAACAGTTCACGGTATAACAAATAATTTGAATAGGAAAGATAGGTTACCAAAGGGTTGAATCAATGAGTTTATCAATAACAGTTTTACAAGATCAAAGACAGGGTATCTCAAATCAGTAACAGGGGTTCATTCTATTAACAGTTCAATACTCTACATGCCATGAACAATATCCTCTCTATAACCATTTACACAAGTAATTAGAGTAACTTGCCTGAATTCGCTTTTCTGAAGGTTGAACTACTGCCACCTAGTATACCTTTCCCTTTCCAAGCCTGAATGCCCTCACGATCCGAATCTACAATAAAAACCAAAACCTTAATCAGTTTTTCAACTCTCGTTCCCGGAACGATCACTCAATATGATAGATCGATTATACTCTTGACTCAAATATACGAGTATAGCTTATATACACACATGCACATAGCACATAACATATTCTTTTCTCGTAGCCTTTATATCTTTATATACTCAATAATCAACTTATACTCGCTTTAATCTCGGCCATTCTTTAAATCAAAGGATTATAACTCATACAAGTATAGGATTCATACACAACTAAATCTTTATGACCATAACTATCACTTATAGCTTTTAAAATCAATCATCTTAGTTCCCTTTTTCTTTTATTCCTTAATTTGAACCACCTACTACAATCAAACAATCAAATCCATAGACATTTACATTTACACACCCAATCATTCTTTTCAAAAACCAAGCTTCATTCTAAGTTTATATGGCCTATTCGTCCTTCTTGCAATTACCAATCACAAAATTAATCAATTTCCACCTTAGCTCACATAAACATATAACACAATCAAAAATCTTTAAAAGGAATCATTTTCTTCTCTCTTAACATCAAAATTCGAACCCAAACATACATATAAATCACATAATCTCTAAATTTACTCATGCATTCAATTAGCATCAAATCAATTCCTTTTATTCCTACATTCCATTCGGCTATATTCATAAAACACAATTCAAGGGTCGAACATTGACATGCAAGCATTAGATTTGCTTAAAAACTTGAGATTATTCCAACATTCATCCTTTTTAACTTATTTTTAACTCGACATTTACATGCAAGGCTATACTTTAACATGCATCACTAATTCCTCTTTTAAATCAACATGCAATCTCAATCCTAGCTAATTAACTTAGTTTATACCAAGAATCAAGTCACAAAATCCAATTCCCTTTTTATTAGTACAAAACCCGAACCAAAACTTAGTATGCAATAACAACTTCACTCCTTTTAAACCATTAACCATTCTAATAACAATCCATAATCACTTTATTCAACAAAAAAATCAAATCAATAACTTCAAAGATCAAAACCATTCGGGTTTTTATTTCAAGAATAACACATGCAACAATCAAAAATAAGTTTTTGGTGTAGCAGAGCTCAGTGATTACATCATCATTCACCACCGGTTCACAGGAGTTCATCACCGGTGGCGGTGGCTTCACGGTGGTGCCCTCATTCGAGGGTATCCAACAGTAAAACCTCCGATTCACTTAAAAAAATGCAGCAACACTACATGCAATATGATTTCATCATAAAAATCACAGAAACAAGAATTGATCAAGCAAAACTCGGGTCTCGGATCAAAACCGAACCCAAACACACACACACACTTCGCATGCAAGCATAAACACATACATGCACATGAATTGAAGCTCATGTATGGAACAAAGATGAAGATTCATGGAGGATTTCAAAGAATTAGAGAGAGAGAGAGAAAGAGATAATATACCGAAAGGAAAAAGAGAGAGAAGAGAGAGCTTCGAGAGTGAGAGAGAGATGAGAGAAGAATGAGAGAATGAGAGAATAAGAGAAAGTGGCTGGGTGGAAAAGAAAAAAAGGATGAGGAAATGAGTTTATATATGCTTAGAGGGCAGGGGTATTTTAATAATTTACTAATCCCCCTTTTTATGTTTGATTTATTCTCTTTTTACTCAAATAAGATAGAAATTGAATATTGGATATATCCCTCTCGGAAAGTCAAAAATTATTGCGAGTGAAAATTTTAAGACATAGATCTCGAAATTAGCTTTCCAACCATTACTCATAGTAAGATTTTGAGCGCACGGTTGATTTTATATGATTTTTACAAGTTCGTACTAAATATAGCATTTTAGCACATAAAAATCAATTTAAAATGCAACGATCACCAAACGAATTCGTCCATCATTTTTATAAAGTCTCTAGGACTATGTTGAAGATAACAAAACAAATCTCATACCTTTATCTTACTCAGATAATTTTATAAAAATGTGTGAAGGTTAAATAAACCTTATTTAAATCAAATAATTCCCTTAAATCCATAAAAATATCAACGGATCATGTAATCATGCATACAGAAAAGCAAGCACACATACGAACACATCACAACTCATGTCTGATCATAAAAATTGTCCTTCTTTAATATTATTTCCTTCTACGCGTATCGGGTCACGTTCAGCTTGACGGCCCAACGCTCAGCGTTTCAATTACGCTTTACAATATCATTATCGACCGACACGTCACTAGAACGTAATACTTTACTCAAGCATTTCGTTTCACATAATAACACATTTTAAATACTTTAATCCCTTTTTTTAGGACGGGTTCCGTTCTACTTGACGGCACGACAACATTACTTAATTCCTAAGCTGACTCTTTAAATTGGAACGCTTCTATTTACGCTCCTAGATACTAATATACAGTAAAGGCAATTAATCAACACTTAATCATATAATTATTATCACTTCACATAAATCACACTTTATTCACTTAATTACATCGCAAAATTCTCAGTCGTCACAATCTACCCTCCTTAAAAGGATTATGTCCCCAGAATCTAGTCTAAACAAATAAATGGGGATACTTTTCTTGCATTTCATTCTCTAATTCCCAAGTTGATTCTTCCACTAATGGATTTCTTCATAACACTCAGACTAGAGGTACAACTTTAGTTCTAAGTGTCCTCTCCTTTCGGTCTAAGATACGAACTGGTTGTTCTACATAAGACAAATCTGGTTGAATTTCCACTGGTTCCAATTCGATCACATGGCTCGCATCAGCATTATACTTCTTCAGAAGAGATACATGAAATACATTGTGTAGATGTTGCATTTGCTGAGGTAGCGCTAATTCATATGCCACCTTCCCAACTCGTCGCAGTACCTCGAATGGTCCAGTATACCTAGGACTCAACTTCCCTTTCTTTCTGAATTGGGTTAAACCTTTCCAAGGAGATATCTTTAACAAGACTTTGTCTCCAGATTCGAATTGCACATCTTTTCGTTCTTGATTTGCATATTTCATTTGTCGATCTTGAGCTGCAACTAATCTTTTCCGAATCATTTCTACCTTTTCTTTCGTTTGTTGAACTAGCTCTGGGCCAATTAATTTGCGCTCGCCAACCTCGTCCCAATACGTAGGGGACCTACATTTTCTTCCATACAACGCTTCATAAGGCGGCATGCCAATATTCGCGTGATAACTGTTATTGTAGTAAAACTCAATTAACGGCAAATGAACGTCCCAATTTCCTTTGAAATCTATTGCACAGGTTCGCAACATATCTTCAATTGTCTGAATTATCCTTTCACTTTGTCCGTTAGTCTGCGAATGGTATGCCGTACTCATTTTCAGCTTAGTTCCCAAATGATCATGGAATTGTCTCCAAAATCTCGAGTTAAACCTTGGATCTCTATCAGACACGATAGATACAGGAACTTCGTGACGCATCACAATCTCATCCAAATACAATTTGACCAACTTTTCCAACGAAAACCTTTCATTTATCGACAAGAAATGTGCTGACTTCGTCAATCGATCGATTACCACCCAAATCGCATCATGATTACACTTGGTTTTGGGTAATGCTACCACAAAATCCATCGCGATATGTTCCCATTTCCATTCTGGTATATCTAGTGGTTGAAGCAATCCACTTGGCCTCTGATGTTCCGCTTTGACTCTTTGACACGTATAACACTTACTTATCCATTCCGCAATTTCCTTTTTTCATGTTTGGCCACCAATAACTTTCTTTTAAATCCTGGTACATTTCGCACTTCCAGGGTGAATTGAAAATCTCGAGTTATGCGCTTCTTGCAAAATCTCGTGCTTTAGTTCCGCAACATTAGGTATCCAAATACGTGAATTAACACGGTAAATTCCTTTTCCATCCTTTTGAGCTTTGACTTCTTCCCCGAATAACTTATCCTTTTCGCGATTCATTACTTGCTCTTGAAAATATCGAACCTTTTCTAAAATTTCGGGTTGAAATGACATCGCATATATTGCTTCACCTCCAAATTCTGGAGTCTGCATTTCTATTTCCATCTTTTCGAAATCCTTGATCAATTCTTCCGATGACGTTAACATATTCAACCTTTCCTTGCGACTTAGAGCGTCTGCTACCACATTTGCCTTTCCAGGATGGTAGTTTATCGTGCAATCATAATCTTTGATCAATTCTAACCATCTTCTTTGTGTCATATTCAATTCCTTTTGAGTGAAAATATACTTTAAACTCTTATGATCTGTATAAATCTCGCACTTTTCCTCGTATAAATAATGTCTCCAAATCTTAAGGGCAAACACAATTGCTGCCAATTCCAAATCTTGCGTGGGATACTTTTGCTCGTGCGGCTTGAGTTGTCTTGACGCATATGCTATTACCTTCTCATGTTGCATTAACACACATCCAAGTCCTTTATACGAAGCATCACCGAATATCACAAATTCTCCTTTTTCATCAGGTAACACCAACACTGGGGCAGTTACCAGTCTCTTCTTTAACTCTTGAAATATTTTCTCACACTTTTCCATCCATATAAACTTCTCGTTCTTCCTTGTCAACTTCGTTAATGGGACAACAATCTTAGAGAAATCTTGCACAAACCTTCTGTAGTATCCGGCTAATCCTAGAGAACTTCTGACTTCCGTAGGAGTCTTGGGTCTTTCCCAATTCATCACAACTTCTATCTTGGCTGGGTCTACTTTGATTCCCTATTTATCAACTACATGACCAAGAAATTGCACTTCCTTTAGCCAAAATTCACATTTCGAAAACT
The DNA here is from genome assembly GCF_009905375.1 of Apium graveolens. Lineage (NCBI taxonomy): Eukaryota > Viridiplantae > Streptophyta > Magnoliopsida > Apiales > Apiaceae > Apium > Apium graveolens. The sequence continues at coordinate 246,460,958 of NC_133648.1, read as the reverse complement.
TTGCGTACAGCCTTTCTTTCCTCAGAATTTCCAAGGAAATCCTCAAATGCTCCTTATGATCTTCTTCCGTCTTGGAATATATCAATATATCATCAATAAACACAATAACGAACTTGTCCAGGTATTTCTTGAACACTCTGTTCATAAGATCCATAAATGCGGCTGGCGCATTCGTCAAACCAAACGCCATTACTGAAAACTCGTAGTGCCCATATCTCGTTCGAAAAGTTGTCTTGGGTATATCTTCCACTTTAATCTTTAATTGATGATACCCAGATCTTAAATCAATCTTGGAGAAACACGAAGCTCCTTTTAACTGATCAAACAAGTCATCGATTCGCGGTAGAGGGTACTTATTCTTAATCGTCAACTTATTCAATTCACGATAATCAATGCACAACCTCATACTTCCATCCTTTTTCTTAACAAATAATACTGGTACACCCCACGGGGATACACTTGGCCGAATTACTCCTTTATCTAACAATTCTTGCAACTGTGCTGCCAATTCCTTCATCTCGACTGGCGCCATACGATAGGGAGCTTTCGATATTGGTTCCGTTCCAGGAGCCAAATCAATCGTAAACTCGATCTCTCTATCTGGAGGTAGTCCAGGTAATTCATCAGGAAATACATCAGGAAAATCTCTTACTATTGGAATATCTTCAATCCTTATGGATTCTTTTTCCACGTCTTTAACATGAGCTAAATAAACTTCGCATCCTTGACGTAATAATCTTCTCGTCTCGATAGCCGTTAGAAACTTCTTCTCTTGCCTCTTCCTTTTGAATATCACTTCCTCACCATCCTTGGTTCTTAACTTCACCTTCTTACTTTTACAATCTATTTGCGCCTCATGGCTTGACAACCAATCCATTCCCAGTATAACCTCAAATTCTCCTAACTTAAAAGGAAATAAGTCAGCAAAAAAGTGCCGACCTTCTATAACCTCATCACAATCGGGACAAACCTTATTAACAATAACTTTCTCTTGATTTGCTACCTCTATAATCAAATTAGGTTCCAGAGGGTACGCAACACAATTTAACTTATCAAGAATACTTTCAGAGATAAAAGATCTAGTTGCTCCAGAATCCATCAATACTTTTACTTCTACTGAGTTAATAACAAGCATACCTGCTACCACGTCCACATCTTGCACCACATCTTTCATTGTCATATTAAAGGTTCTAGCTCTGGGTTTAGCTGATGGTGCTGGGAGAGACGGCGGTCCAGCAATCCTAAGAACATTGGCCTTCTGAACAGGCTCCTTACAATTCCTGACCATATGGCCCACCTTTCCACACTTGAAACAAGCCAAGTCAAGCTTCCTTGTTCTATTTGGACACTCTGAAGAGTAATGCCCTTTCTGGTTATACTTCAAACATGTCACGTCCAACTTATTACACCTTCCCGGGTGTCTCTTTCCACAATTCTTGCATTCTTGAATCTGAGGTCTATCATCCTTCCCCGGTTGTCCTGCTTTCTGGAAACGGTTCTTCTGGGCTCCGTTACCGGATTTAAACTTAACAAATTTTTGGTGCTGACCTCCACCATTCCTTCCAAACTTTCCTCTAAACTTTTAACTTCCTTGCTATTGCTCCGAGCTTTCAAATTTCCTTTTCCTTCCTTCATTTTCTCTCCTCGCAGCTTCACGCTCTCCTTCTATTATCATTGCCTTTTGTACCAAGGCAACATAATTCTTGATCTCCAACAGCGCTACTTGACTCCTAATCCAAGGCTTAAGTCCCTATTGGAACCTCTTAGCCTTCTTTGCCTCCGTATTTACATACTCAGGTACGAATCTAGACAACTCCAAAAATTTCACTTCATACTCCGCTACCAACATATCCTCTTGCCTAAGGTCCAGAAATTTCATTTCCAACTGATCTTGCATATAACTTGGCAAATATTTCTCTAAGAACATTTCAGTAAACTTCTTCCATGTTAAGTCCTTTCCTTCCAACAACGCCTTCGAAGACTCCCACCAGAAACTCGCTTCATCTCTAAGGTAATAACTTGCATACTGGGCTTTCTTGTCATCCTTAACTTCTGCTAACTTAAAGGCTTTTTCCATTTTTCTTAACCACGACTGTGCTTTTATCGGATCAGGCAATCCTAAGAATTCTGGGGGATGAACAGATTGAAAGTGTTTGAAGTTTCCAACTTTAGGGGCCACAGGTTGTTGCAAAAGCTGAGCAAGTCTGCTTATCATGGTGGTTTCTGGGTTTATTTCTAGGTCTTGGGTTGGAATTTCTTCTTCTTGGTGATCTGGTGAGTTGGCCATTTCTTATAAACCTGATTGAGCAATTATTTAGCAATACGATAGCATGGCATATATAACAACATTTTATTATGGAATCTCTTTTGCGGGTTTTAAGCTTTACCCAATTTTGCACATGCAATCCTATTACTACATAATTCTCATATGAGTGTTATTTTCTCATGGCACAGGATAGGGAGTTACGAATTTTAAACATGGTTATACGAAAACATGGTATTTAGAACAGTTTATGCAGATCTTTAGGGTGCACGATAGAAAATAAGATAATGGATTCATTTAAACAAAGGGTATATAAATAAAAGTCGGGTTACCACAAGTTCTGAAATAAGGTACAATAATATAGCAGGGTTAAACAGAGGAAAAACTGGAAAATATCCCCCTAACTTCTAACAACAACTACTATCGCAAAGTTTCGAAGTACAATATAACAAATGAAAAAGGGATCCCGACATCTGACCAAGTATCCCAAAGCCTACTGGCGCTGAAAACAACAACTACGGGCTCAACCAATAGTCCCTCCTAACAACTAATCATCCAGAATCTCTCTCAACACAACCAACATCCAGCGAATGATCTCATGCAGCCTCCGGGCCTCAGCATCAGCATCACTAGTGGATGGTCCCTCATCCAATCTCCTCCGGACAACCTGCTCCACCAATTGAATCCTAGCTCTCCACTCCTCCATCACTACTGAAGTCATCTGCCTAGAGTCTCGAATCAACCTATCCACCAAAGCTCCCAACTCAGGAATACGGGAGTAAACAAAGTCTCGGTCCTGGGCTAACTTGCCACCAACACTGACAGGCACACTCTTAGGCATCCCAGACTCTGGATCAGGGGTAGGGGTCTCTGAATCTGGTCTCAAGGGTGAAATCTGCATAGGGATCTCACTACTCTCAGAAGGATTCTCCTCTGGGTCTGAACTAACATACACAGGCTCCTCTGGAGAGGGTAGAATGGGGTCCACACTGGTACCGGTCAAACTAATCTCTGAATCTGAATCATTATCACTACTGGGATCCCGAGAGAAAACATAAAACAGCAACCAAGAAACAACGTTAGGGTTAAATAAAGCTTCCAGCTAACTCACACCCTAACTCTAGTTTCCACTTTAGCTAATACACATTTTTGCTTAGACTATACCTAATATTCTAACTCAACTCTATATGAGCCGAACTCTCTCGTGATATATACCTAAAATACCCTTTTTAAATCCTAGCTTGTCTCAGGGACTAGATCTTGTGGCTCTGATACCAACTTGTGACGCCCTCAATCTCGGGGTTAGGAAATGAGGACCCACACACCTTTAATCTATTAATTAAATAAGCATAAACCCCGATTACCTACTAACAGGATCAAACATGATGAAGTATGAGACAAGATTATAACTACCAACCATAAAATATATCTTACAACCCCAAAATAATATTAAATATACATATTCGATCCCGACTTGGAACCGACAGATAACCCATTGTATCTTTACAACTCTCTGGCTAAGCGCTTGCTCACTCAAAAACACCACTACCTGCTCTGGCAACCGGAAGCCCTCAACACGATAGGGACCACCAGGTACACTCTTACGAGCAGTGCGCCTAAGCCTATCCATCTTCTTGCTTAACTGCCATGGTTAGATTAAAATAAAACATATGAGTATAAAACTCAGCAAGTAACTATAAAGCAGTTCTACGATATAAAATCCACAATATACTTTACCAATCCCAGGGCATTCTACTTTATCAGATCTAGGTGGCAGGTTTCTATCTTTTGGGTTAAGAAAGGGTTATGAAGGAAAAATTTGGGGCTTTCAAGGAACAAGGCTCAAAGCAGGGTGAAAGCCGACATTTATCACAAATCATTATCGGGATCACAAATGATCTTTCAAAAAGGAAAGCGACAATCTTTTCATTATAAGAATCAGTTATATGATCAATAGAATTAAGAATCAGGGTTCACGAGCTACAAGCTTCATAATATCACAATCAACTCTTTTCAAAGCAATATAAACAATTTTCATTTTCAAAGAATCATTTACTGAGTAGGAAATTTCAATTCCCCTTTTTAAGATAATCAATATGGAACCCTTGATTGGACCACTTTATCTTTCATTTCATTATAATACGGGTGATCAGCCCGTATCGACCTCCATCCGGTCTTTAAGGTACCAAAGGCATAATTTCAGCCTTAAACCGGACTAGCCCCGCTAGCCTCTTACAATGACTGGACTAGTCCCACTAGCCTCTTACGTCCAATCCAATCCATCAGGAATTCATTTGGAAAACCTTGAGTTGGAAAAAGTAGGTTTTCTAAATTCATTTTATCATTACCAAGAATATGAAATCATTCAGACTCTTTCAAGTCGAAACTCATTCTTAAATCCAATTTCGAGAAATCAAAGTTGAGGAAATGAATCAAGGATAAGCAAGGTGCAATTTTAGGGATCTTGAATTAATGATAACAAGGTACTTAAGTTAGAAGAATCAAAACTGTTTCAAGGATCAATAGGGAATATGGTGATCAAGGAATATAGCATCATTACAAGGGATTCGTAAAGATGCTTATAGGGTTCATAACAGTTCATGGTATAACAAATAATTTGAATAGGAAAGATAGGTTACCAAAGGGTTGAATCAATGAGCTTATCTATAACAGTTTTACAAGATCAAAGATAGGGTATCTCAAATCAGTAACAGGGGTTCATTCTTTTAACAGTTCAATACTCTACATGGCATGAACAATATCCTCTCTATAACCATTTACACAAGTAATTAGAGTAACTTGCCTGAATTCGCTTTCCTGAAGGTGGAACTACTGCCACCTAGTATACCTTTCCCTTTCCTAGCCTGAATGCCCTCACGCTCCGAATCTACAATAAAAACCAAAACCTTAATCAGTTTCTCAACTCTCGTTCCCGGAACGATCACTCAATATGATAGCTCGATTATACTCTTGACTCAAATATACGAGTATAGCTTATATACACACATGCACATAGCACATAACACATTCTTTTCTCGTAGCCTTTATATCTTTATATACTCAATAATCAACTTATACTCGCTTTAATCTCGACCATTCTTTAAATCAAAGGATTATAACTCATACGAGTACATGATTCATACACAACTAAATCTTTACGACCATAACTATCACTTATAGCTTTTAAAATCAATCATCTTAGTTCCCTTTTTCTTTTATTCCTTAATTTGAATCACCTACTACAATCAAACAATCAAATCCATAGACATTTACACACCCAATCATTCTTTTCATAAACCAAGCTTCATTCTAAGTTTATATGGCCTATTCGGCCTCTTGAAATTACCAATCAAAAAATCAATCAATTTCCACCTTAGCTCACATAAACATATAACACAATCAAAAATCTTTAAAAGGAATCATTTTCTTCTCTCTTAACATCAAAATTCGAACCCAAACATACATATAAATCACATAATCTCTAAAGTTACTCATGCATTCACTTAGCATCAAATCAATTCCTTTTATTCCTACATTCCATTCAGCTATATTCACAAAACACAATTCAAGGGTCGAACATTGACATGCAAGCATTAGATTTGCTTAAAAACTTGAGATTATTCCAACACTCATCCTTTTTAACTTATTTTTAACTCGACATTTACATGCAATGCTATACTTTAACATGCATCACTAATTCCTCTTTTAAATCAACATGCAATCTCAATCCTAGTTAATTAACTTAGTTTATACCAAGAATCAAGTCACAAAATCCAATTCCCTTTTTATTAGTACAAAACCCGAACCAAAACTTAGCATGCAATAACAACTTCACTCCTTTTAAAACATTAACCATTCTAATAACAATCCATAATCACTTTATTCAACAAATAATTCAAATCAATAACTTCAAAGATCAAAAGCATTAGGGATTTTATTTTTTAGAATAACACATGCAACAATCAAAAATAAGTTTTTGGTGTAGCAGAGCTCAGTGATTACATCATCACTCACCACCGGTTCACCGGAGTTCATCACCGGTGGCAGTGGCTTCACGGTGGTGCCCTCATTCGAGGGTATCCAACCATAAAACCTCCGATTCACTTAAAAAAAGGAAGCAACACTACATGCAATATAATTTCATCATAAAAATCACAGATTCAAGAATTGATCAAGCAAAACTCGGGAAGCATAAACACACACATGCACATCGCATGCAAGCATAAACACACACATGCACATGAATTGAAGCTCATGTATGGAACAAAGATGAAGATTCATGGAGTATTTCAAAGAATTAGAGAGAGAAAGAGACAATATACCAAGAGGAAAAAGAGAGAGAAGAGAGAGCTTCGAGAGTGAGAGAGAGATGAGAGAAGAATGAGAGGACGAGAGAATGAGAGAAAGTGGCCGGGTGGAAAAGAAAAGAAGGAGGTGGAAATGAGTTTATATATGCTTAGAGGGCATGGGTATTTTAGTAATTTACTAATCCCCCTTTTTATGTTTGATTTACCTTCTCTTTTTACTCAAATAAGATAGAAATTGAATATTGGATATATCGCTCTCGGAAAGTCGAAAATTATTGCGAATGAAATTTTAAGACGTAGATCTCGAAATTATCTTTCCAACCATTACTCATAATAAGATTTTGAGCGCACGATTGATTTTATATGATTTTTACAAGTTCGTACTAAATATAGCATTTTAGCACATAAAAATCAATTTAAAATGCAACGATCACCAAATAAATTTGTCCATTATTTTTAAAAAGTCTCTAGGACTATTTTGAAGATAACAGAACAAATCTCATGCCTTTATCTTACTCAGATAATTTTATAAAAATGTGCGAAGGTTAAATAAACCTTATTTAAATCAAATAATTCCCTTAAATCCATAAAAATATCAACAGATCACGTAATCATGCATATAGACAAGCAAGCACACATACGAACACATCACAACTCATGTCTGATCATAAAAATTGTCCTTCTTTAATATTTTTCCTTTCTACGCGTACCGGGTCACGTTCAGCCTGACGGCCCGACGCTCAGCGTTTCAATTACGCTTTACAATATCATTATCGACCGACACGTCACTAGAACACAATACTTTACTCAAGCATTTCATTTCACATAATAACACATTTTAAATACTTTAATCCCTTTTTTTTAGGACGGGTTCCGTTCTACTTGACGGCCCGACAACACAGCTTAATTCCTAAGCTAACTCTTTAAATTGGAACGCTTCTATTTACGCTCCTAGATACTAATATACAATAAAGGTAATTAATCAACACTTAATCACATAATTATAATCACTTCACATAAATCACACTTTGTTCACTTAATTATATCGCAAAATTCTCAGTCGATACAGTCTTCGAGGTAAAACACTGGAATGACAGATATACATACGAAAGTCAAGTTAGTAAGCGATTTTAAAATGATGTTGAAAGAGAAACTATTTGAAACATGGAATTACGAAAAAGAAGAGGTGGGATCATCCTCGTATGGATAATGACGAGAGTTAGGATAATCAGTGAAATATTTTGGCACCTACTCACTGTCACATTACTCCCTCCAAATTATTGATCATTCGTATTGCCTTGATAATTTATATCAGGCAATCCTTTTCGTTCCCAACTTTGAACTTCTGATGTGACCATCTTGAATAGTCTATCTCCGCATCAGGACTTGTTCAATTCTTTTAGTTAATCCATGAACTTTCATTCATAGAATATGATCTTCTTGTTCAGCTTAGAGATATTTATACTTCATTTCAATTATCCAAGAGATTTTTTCTATATATAAATTTTCCCTAAATTCATCGATGAATATTCATAATGAGTATCTTCATTTGATTCTTCTTTCATACTTACTCTTCTCAATCGAGATTGTAAATATTTAACAAATTGTTAAAAATATGGATGATCTAATATCCATAGATTCCTCGGGAATCCTTTTCTTCTAATCAGGATGAAATTGTATATTGAAATTTGAAATCATAGTAAGGGTATCAATTTGATATTGGTATTCCGAATTCAATTCTATTTGAGAATCTGATAAAGTATATGAACGAGGACACCTCTGAGTGTACCCTTTTATCGGCAAGAAAAATATTTGATAAGAGGTTATCGATTGTTCCGATGCCAAGACCACTCGATTTAGAGTTATAATTGTCTTTCTCGGCCCAAATTGGAAAACTCCTTATTTTGAAATCGTCATCCAGGTAGCCACAAATTCTTTAGTGGTTACGATATTGAGATTTTCTCTTTCGAAAAAACTAAAATATGCTTAGTTGTATATGTTCTCAAGAACGACTAGTTAATGTCCTAACTAGTCGAAATTTTAATTAATACGATGAAAGTCTAGCTAATCGTTCTAGCTAGTTTCTATGGGCCAAACCAATTGTACTGGCCATTTTCTTAGCCAGTTGATAATATTGTTTGATATGGACTAGTTATTATTTTTTTAGTTCCACTTCCAATCAATTTTTTTGTTTTACATGATGCATTATATTTACAAGACTAACTGTTGATGAAATTTTTAAAGAATGATTTAATTGAGACCTAACTAGGTCGCCCACTCAAACGAGAATTCATATTCAGTTATATGAAATATTTTGTTCATGAAATTTCTATTCTTTCATTTATATAATGATTATCCATTTAAAATTATAAAGTGATTGAAGAACAACAACATACTTCCTTATTTGTTAATCACTAAAATAAAATTCCTTCTTTCAAAATAGCATCATTTTGAAACCTCAATGGTTAACTTTTGGTTGAGAATGTTATTTCAGATTTCCTTCATTATTCGAAAAAAAAAGTATTCTTTCAATGGGAAAATCTTATAAGTATCATTCGTATGATGTTATTATTCAGCAATTATTGCTTTCAATGGATATTCTCTATAATATTACAATATAAAATTCTAAGGACATGGAAGGATAATTCTTGTTGTATTCTTCCTTCCAAGTTATAAATCTTCTGAGTGTTGCGACTCCTTTATTCAGAGCTCATTATTTGTTCAGATGTTAGATTTTGAAATCTTGTTAAGATTGTCTAAACTTCATCGATATCGTGAAAATCATTTTCCTAAGGCTATTTGTCTTCCCAACAAAGAGAGGTATAGTTGAGAACTGATTGTTTTAGTATGAGACTGAAAGCTCAGTGCTATGATGGTGCAATCGGAGCATCGTGATGAGTAAGTTGTTTTAAAAAGGGAATACCATGTTTAGTTATTATCATAAGGATATTTAACATGGTTACAGAAGAACGATAATAAAGATATAACGTGATTAGTGAGGTACGCTTCTGTGAAACACTATTGGGATAAGAACTAATGAATTCAGGAAAGACCAATCATGTATGAATTCAAGGAATAAGATTTTTAAAAATTAAAGGTAAGATTAGTAATAGACTCTTGTTAGAAATACTCGGCGATAAAAACATGATTTTGTATGAAATGTAATGATACATCCACGCAGCTTAAGGATCGTGACATAAGGTGTCCTAATAATGGTCTAGAATAATTGCGATAAGGTTCGCACTGAAAGGGACAAAGAGTTTACTTATGAAGAAATTATGGATTTTTTTTCACTGAACACGAGATAAAGGCTATAGTCAAATTGATCAAAGGCTATGATTGAGAAATCTATTATCATCAAGGAAAGGCCAATGTGGTGGCCGACACTTTAAGTAGGAAAAGATATATTGAGTATGACAAATCTCAGAATTACTGATGAGAAGGATCGTATGAAAGAACCCTTTATTACTTAACGGGAAGACTTAAAGATGCCTAAAAATGTAAAAGGATACTAGTCATGACAGAATATGAAAAGGGATGTCATTGATTAGGAAAGTAAGTACTCGACATGGTTGAAATTAAAAACGGAAAGGCGAGGTTTAAAATTTGGGCGATTGCGGCCTGTAAATGACCCGAATGGAAGTAAGAGTTAATTATAATAAATTTTGAAGGAGGATTATCAAGAACCAAGTTAGTCATCGTGCGATTTGAGGATTTTGAGTGATAGATTAAATAAGACCACTTATTTATTATACAAATGATAGATGTCTACTCTAAAAAGAAAAAATTATGAACGCAAAAGAAATAATTGGGACAGAGAGACCCCGTGATGACTGCGCCGTGCAAGGACCCAAGATTTAATTTGATAACGGGACTATTTCCAAAGATATTTTGTGAAAAAGGACGGACAGAGGCACGATTTAGAGTTCTCAAATCGATAAGTAGAATGAGAGGACTATCCTGACCATTGAAGACACGTCTAGCGGCTTACCTTTTATTTGGAAAGGTTTAGGGAATCGCCCATTATTGAGAGATAATTCATGTAGATGTACTTACCACGCTAGAATATGAAAAATAGTCGCCGATATCCCTTACGAAGGATAACGTGAAAGAATGAAGGATGTCATTGTCAGAGCTGATAGAAGGCAAAGAAGATCGTAAACGCCCTATAAAGGCCACTGGTAGCTGGTACCAATAAATGTGAATACGTCCAAGGCGCTAGTGAGAATAACAAGTACGACCCAGAAGGTATCGTAGTACTATAGATATTATACGGGGAATGATTAAAGAAGTCCGACCGATGACGGAAGCTGAACGTTCCACGATCCTAAAATGTGTCAATCAATTGCGTACGAAATGGTGCTTCCTTCAAGATGGAAACAGGACGATGACGTGCCTTATCTTACTACGGGAAGAAATGTTAAATCTAGTGCTAAGCGTGTAGCAGGAGACGACCGTGTAGAAATGCAACCAGAACTTCTTACATAAAATAATCGACATAGATGATGCGCCGAAATGAGCAAACATTAAGGAACGAAACTCTAGTACTAGTAAGAGTGATGGAGGGGGAAATGAATAAGTTGAAGGAGCATTCCAAACACTAGAAGATGCGCTAATAGTCCATATTATAGATTTCTAAGGAAAATAAAGTGACCAATTGACGTTAATTCAATTACCGACAATAACGAGTTATCATGCGGGCATTGGAATGGTTACAAAGCTTTTACGGAAGAAAGAATCGTTCTCCGTTAGGTTGGGAAGGAGTTGGTAAGCGGAAGATACTTGGACCATCGTCGAGTCAACAGACCAAAGGAATTCCTAGAACTTATCAGAACCCGGCTAGTGGTATCCCAGGATGAACAATAGAGATATGCGGACCAGAACTATAAAGACAGAAAGTACGAAGTAACAGACCAAGTATTGTTGAAAGTACCTCCCGAGGAGGGAGTGATGAGATTTGAAAGGGAAAGAAATGTTGAACCCAAGATTTATTGGACCGGCTGAAGAATTAAAGGACTAAGAAAGTTGACTTATAAATTAGCACCATCGTCGAATGGTCGCCAAGTTATAACAAATACCACGAATCGAGGTTAGGAAATTTAACCGTCAAAGCCAGACATACGATTGAAAATGAGCTAATAAACTTGCAGCCAGACTTAGCGTATGTGGAACAACGTGTAAGGATCATAGATCTACAATAACGAGTACTCTGAAATATATTTGATGGATGACTGGAAATTCTATGAAGAGATTCAATACTGCGAAATCAATGTGAGAACTCGAGGTTGTCATGTGAGGAGCATATCCCTCCCTGTTTCTAGACTGATTCCGGGACGGAATTCTTTTAAGGGGGGAAGACTATAATAACCCAAATTTTTGACATCGGTAAAAGACCTTAATGAATAGTAATATAATAACTTGAAATTTTGAGACCTTGTAAAATACTAAATGAATAGTAACCCTGACAGAAGGGAAAAACATTTTAGCCCACACTATGTAGTGCATGAGAAAATGAGTTTCAGAGTTGATATTATGATTATACGTACCAAATGAGTGTATGTAAACGCTATTAGTTTTCGAAGAAAACGAACTTTGAAAAACGACCATATTTACGAATCATTGAGGATTACGGGAATCACAATATAATTACGAGTTTAAAACCCTACGGATTTATATCCAATTATGATAATTCAAAACATAAGGAATAAATATGAAAGGAATTACGTCGCGAATTATTTACGAGAAAGTATTACGAAAACATTTAAGCGACCGAGCGAATGCGTAAACGATTAAATAAACGTAACGCACTAACTAACCATGGTAGAAAAGTAACCATGGTTACTTTATCAAATAGTGAGCTAAGGTGTAGGATGATCAACCAAGGCTAGCAAATAGTGAGCTAAAGAGCTAAACAAGTGGCTTAGCTTGTAATCTACCAAAGGCAAGCTAGTCTTTGTCTAAGATTTGCCAATATAAATTAAATCCTAGGATATAAAGTAGAGAAGAAAAAATCAATATAAGATATTGTTAGTCCCTTAACAATATAGCAAGAATTATAGAAGGGGGGTTGAATGGAATTCTTGAACCTTTTTCTTGAAATAAAAATGTTCAACTCGATTATAGATATATTTATTTTGATTAGCACGCGGAATGTAAACTTCATTGAATCAAAACATAAGTAATTAAAAACAAGAGTCTTTAAAAACTTTCTGGTGGATTTAAACAATTTCACCAGAGATATATATAATATATCGAGAGGACTCTATGTGCAGAAATGCTCACAGCTGCTTACAAATGGAACTACTGAGAATACAGGAAATGCTAATGATTCTGCTTACAAAGATTTCTCTGTTTTTTTGTGTTTCTCAGCTATCTCAGTTGTTTTTCTATTTGCTACTCTCTTGGTTTATATAATACCAAGATTACAAAGTCAAAAAGACTGAACAAATATAAAATCTAACAGTCTTAAGCTTTGCTGCTTTTCGTCCTCTATTACCCAGTTAATGGGCTTCCACAGTGTGTTTGTATACATCTCGACGGCTGTGTGTCAGCTTTCACTGTTCAACTGCTGTTTGAATTCTTCATATGATCATCCGTCGACTTTCAGAACATTCGTTGATGATTTAATTGATCATTCGTCGACTGCTATATTAAACATCCGTTGATAGTCATTTGATCATCCGTCGATGGCTTTGTTAATCATCCGTCGGTAGCTATTTTGGCACTTGACTCTATATCACTTATGCAGAATTACAAGACATCATTTATGTACAATTGATTAACCTATTCTGCATATCTAGTTAAAGTCAACATGACTTATATGCTACTACAGATTCTATACAAAGTTGCATACATAACTGTGCTACAAACTTATTATTACATAAGCTACTCACTCGATGGATAATAAGTTAATCATCCGTCGGGACTATAATGAGTTATCCGTCGGGACTATAATTCTTATCCGTCGAGTGTTACATAATTTCACTAAGTAAAATCTACTTAGATGTTTTGTTTATGAAATCATCAAGTACACAACATATGCACAACAATCGCCCCCAATTTATGTCTATTGGAATTGTAGCCATAAATTAAGAGATACTTGATGATAACAAAACATCCTGAACATATATCTTTAAAGATAAGTAGATAAAACTGAAAGTGCTTCAATTAATTAAAATGAACAAGGTTTGGCTCACAGTCAATTCAAGATGCTCCTCTAGCCTGAGCAGATTTTTCTAGTTCCTTGAATGTCTGGATCTTCTTCCAAGCTTTCTGTTATTTTCTTCAATTTGATTCTGGAACTGCCTGTGGAATTCTAGTTCATCAGATTCTGAGAGATCTAGCTTTTCTTGCATTTCCAATAGAGTCTCATTGCTTGAGATACTTAATTGGTCTTCTAATCTAAAGAATCTTCTTACACCCTTGTCATCCATGAATTCCATCAGCCAGTAGGGCCTTAGATGCACTCTTCTCCCTGTGTATGGGATGATTAGAGTCTTTGGAAGTGCATCTTTAGCTCTAACACTCCTCAGCTCTTCAATCTTCTTCAATACTAGTCTTCTTGCAGTTACATTGAACCCAAAGTTTTTCTTGAAGGATGAATAGACTTTAATCAACACAGCTTGGCTTTCTTGAAGAATCCTGTGAAGTGGCCACTGAATCTCCCTTCCTCCTTTGTACTTGAACACCAACCTTTCAGGTAGGTTTCTGTATGCATCAATTGCCCTTACTTCATCCAATTCATCCAGATAAAGATTTAGATCTGAAATTTTTTTGATGTCACACAAGTACAAGCAGTCTCCTGTGTTGACCTTGGGTTGAGCTTTAACTACTGACTTGGATTTGAGAGGTGACAACTTCACTTTCTTGACTACCCTTGACTTTGTCCTTTTTAGCTTGCTAAGGATTGGTAAGTTGAAGTTAGGAATTGGTATTTTATCCCACTCTATTGGCTCATCCTTTGGCATAATAGGTTCACCATGTATGTTCCTGTAGGCATCCACCACCCTTATGTCTTCAAATACCACAGAGGGCTTTGATGCTTGAGTTGTAGCTGGTGTGGATTCCTTAAAAAATTGATCTTCCAATTCCTTGTCAACAACATCCAGTTTCCTTTTTGTTCTTCTATCCAATTCTTTCTTCCTTGGGGATTTCTTCTATTCTTCAATTTTCTTCTTTGATTCAGCAGCTTCAGATAGTTGAGAGGAAATTTATTGAGAAGAGTTTACAGCCTGTAGCTTGGCCAAGATAGCAATCTGTTCTTTCTTTTGTTTAGACTTCTTTGCATCTAGAGCAGCTTGCCTCTTTTCCTGCTTTAATCTGGCTTTTTCTTCTTTCTTTGCTTGAGCAAATTGTGGATGTCCAGCTACCACACAAATTTCCTTTCGATTTCTGAATATCTTAGCAATTCTCCTTTTTGAAGCTGAATCAGCTGGATCTTTATAGAAGATAATAGATCTTGACAGAAGTTTCTTTTCATCAGGCTTGGGTGTCTCATACACAGTGTCCATAGGGTTCTTCCAAGATGATTTTGGATAATTTTCCCTTGGTTTAAGAATTGTTTCAGCCTTTATAGACTTGATGCAGGAAGATTATCCTTTTTCCAGATAGTTCATGCTCATCTCATTCACACTGATTGGCTTGACATGAGAGTGATAGATGGCTGACTGAACTGGCTCCTTCACTAGTTCAAACTTTTTCTGTATCTCCTCATCAATCTTATTCCAGTTGATCAAACTTAACTTTCCTTTTTCAGCAACTTTCAAATTTGTTGTTGCTGCTTTAATTAGATCTATACCATCTGCAACTGTTGGCTTGGAGACTGTAATTGAAGGTACAATTACTTTGCTGATTTGTACTTGAAGTTTCTCCCCCTCAGTTGGTCCTTTCTCCCCCTTACTTGATTCTCTCTCCCCCTTTTTGTTATCATCAAGTTGAGGAGTTAGGCCTTGTGCTTTAGCCAGTTGCATGAGAAGATTTGTCCGAGTCTGTTGATTTTGAAGAAGGATAACCACTGAATTCTCAATAACTTGAACTCTGTTTTCCAGCTTGGCTAGCTTCTTTTCAGAATCTGATTCTCTCCTCAATCTTAGTAATAGATCTTGCATGGTACCATATGACATTATTGAATCCAGCTTCTCAGAATTGTATGTCTTCAAGTCAGCTATATCTCTTTTTAGTTCATCCACACTCATATTCTGTCTTAAGTGCTGGATCTTCATGAGATGTAGAGAGTTTAGGTGAGCTTGAAGAATAGCCTTGGTACCAGCATCTGAGGTTTCCTGAAAGGCCTTTTGAATAGCCATCACTTGCTTGACCAAAGACACATCAAATTGTCCTGGTGTAAATTCCTTTGTCCATGCCCATCCAGGTAAATTTAAAATAGAACTTGGGCCTTCATCTCCCCCTAAGTTCATGCTTCCATCCAAAGAAACAGAGTCATCATCATTAGAATTTACTCCAAATTCTTCAGATGGCTCACCAGCTTGAGAAGGCATCCTATTGACAGCAGCTTTATCTCTTTGAAGAGATTCTGAGGTGTGTACTAAATTCAAAGTCTGTTCTGCCTCCACATTGCCCTGAGCATCCAACAATTGATAGGCTGACACAGGATGAGTAAAAGTGTCAGCATCCAAGGAAATGTTATTAATTTCAGCTTTGTAATGTTGCTGAAATTGTCTTCCCTTTTCAGCATCATCCACAATCATTGACTCATTAGCAATGGCTGGATCCACCCTTATTTCTCCTGTACCTGCCTTTCTCTCATAATCTCTCTTTTGTTGCATTAGGGTCTCACCCTGGCTCCCCACCCTCACACCCTCACCTTCACCTACTAAGGTGGGACTCTTCTCACTCACTTTTGCTAATCCTGAATAAATGGATTGCTGAGATTCACTATTTTCCTCTCCTTTTGCCTGGGAGCAACCCAGCCTCTCACTCAATGCACTCTCCTCTCTCAGTCCTAAGAGTGACTGTATTACCACCAAATCTTCTGCACTAGAAATAATTGAAGTTTTAAGTTGTGCAGAGACACTTGACGGATAAGTGATATCCATCGGGTGAGTGGTAAAGCTATCCGATGGATAACTGCTGTTAAGCTTATCCGTCGGGATACAATCACTACTTGACGGATGAGCAATATCCATCGAGAGAGTAGAAATGAATGAGGTGGGAAGAGAAACTATTGTTGACTCTGTGTTGATTGAAGTTATTTGAGGCACAAATGTCACAATAGTATCTGAAAGAATTGGCAAGTGAGCCAACAAATCATCTAAAAGATGATGCTCACTTGCACTAGATTTTGGCTTCCCCAACAGAGTTAAAGTATGGGGAATCAGAAATTGAAGTGTTTATCATATCCACTTCCAGAGAGTTTGTTGGTGAGTATGGTGTTTCAGAGGCTTCTATTATAAGAGATTTTGTCCGTGACTCCACATTTATTGGAGCCATATCAATCTGAATTTGAGAAAGTGCAGGGACTGTGTCTTTAGCACCAGTTTGCACTGTGTATGTGCCCTGTGCATCCCCAGTTGTTTTGGATTTCTTCTTTCTTGTGTAAGTTTGGGGTGAGCCTGTGTCCCTAACCCTTTTGGCCTGTGCTCTTGGCTGAGAGCTTTGTTCAATAGCCACATCCTTTTGGGAGGATGCAGCTAGAAGTAAGCTTTTGTCCTTTTTAAGCACTGCAGTTTGTTGGGAAACTGCAGTGTGGCTAGGTTGGGATTCACTCAACTCTCCAACCTTATCCTTGGGGTTTCTTTGATGTTCACCCCTTCCCTCACCTAACTGACCCTCCTTCACACTCCCCTCTTTGGCTTTGGTAGATTTTTCAACTGGTACCTTTTGAGAGATACCAGAGGGGGTTTTCTTTGACTTGGATTTGGAAATTACAGTTGTTTTGGCAGCTTTGGTAGGCAACTGTTTGGTCATTGTCACAGTTGCCATAGCTACTCCTGAACTCAAAGAAATTGAGGAGATTGGAATAGTTGAGGGTATGGATGAACTTACCTCACTTACCTGAGGTGTCTGCATTACAGGGAAGTAGAACATTGGCACATCCCTATGATGGTTGGCTCTGTTCAAATCTGCAATGATTCTTCTCTCTTGAACCCAACAAGCTAATTTATTGTTTGGGTTCTCAAGTACAATCTCTTGACAAAGATGGTTAGCCAATAGCATAAAAAATCTAGCATAATATACATTCTTTCCCCTTTTGGCTAACTCACTTAGTTTAAAACCTAACTCATACAAGACAAGGTCACTGAAGTTGTAAAATTTATCTGTAACTAGCATGTATAGCATGTTAAGCATGGAAATGTTCACATAATCAAAATTACTGATTTTACCAGAGAAAACTTTAGTCACAACATCACACATGAAACTCCATTCCTTCCTAAGACCTAATCTTCTAATATCACTTAGCTTAGAAGTAGGAAGTGCATAATGCATGGAGTTAAGCATATTGATAATATCAGTGTCATTGTGTGGTGAAGTTACATTATCATCAGGAATTTTGAAACATGCTTTTATCACATCACTATTAATACAGAACTCATTACCTTTGATAGTTAGAGTGATGGTTTTGTCAGTAGAGTTGTAGATTGCAGTGGTCCACATCTCTTCAACAACTTCACAGAAAATTGTGGGTGATTCAAGCATGGCATGGCTTAACTTGCAGTTCTTCACAAAGTCCATCATCTTGCGGTAGTCTTCTGATTGCTGAATACCCTTATTAACCAAAGCAGTGAAGTTGTTCTTCTCATATATGAACCCAGTATGAGACATAATCTTTACTACATGTGCCATTATTAGAGAATGAAAGCTTGAAGAGAAAGAGGATATTTGCTTGAGAGAGAATAAAATAAAAGCAGTTGAATTTGAGAATGATAAAAGAAAATAATTGGAATGAAATAAGCTTTTATACTATCTCAAAAACAACGGATGAAAATAATAAAGAAAAGTAAATTACCTAATAGAAATTGCCTAAAATAGCCGTTTAAAAATAAACTGTAAAAATTCCACCCATTATCCGTCGTGTAATACTTACAAACTATAAGTATACTCGATGGATAATATTCAGGGAATTAACGGTTAAGATTTAGACAATTCGACGGATGAGGATAAACTGTTATCCGTCAAGTTTTAAAACATTCCAGAAAAGTAATTGATTTTTATTTGCAAATAGTATATCGACGGATGACTCAACTCGATGGATAATGGTCATCCGTCGAGATGCAAATTTCGACTTAACCAAAATTTCATCCATGACTAAAAATCAGTTAAATTTCTAGCTACATTTCAACTTGCAAAATAACTCAGATAAATTGAAGAGTAATTAAGCATACCTAACTCACTTACCAACCTAGAAAAGGTGGATTCATCCAGTGGCTTGGTAAAGATATCTGCAAGTTGCTTCTCACTTGGAACAAAATGTAACTCTACAGTACTATTCATTACATGTTCCCTTATGAAATGGTACTTGATGTCTATATACTTTGTCCTTGAATGTTGCACTGGATTTTCAGTGATGGCAATTGCACTTGTGTTATCACAGAAAATAGGAATCCTCTCTACTTGCAAACCATAGTCTAGCAATTGATTTTTCATCCATAAAATCTGTGCACAGCAACTGCCAGTAGCAATATATTCAGCTTCAGCTGTAGAAGTAGAAACTGGATTTTGCTTTTTACTGAACCAAGACACAAGCTTGTTTCATAGAAATTGACAAGTTCCTGTTGTGCTTTTTCTGTCAATTCTGCAACCTGCATAATCTGCATCTGAATAACCAGTTAGATCAAAACCAGAATCTCTAGGATACCAAATGCCAAGTTTTGGTGTTCCCTTGAGATATCTGAAAATTCTCTTAATAGCTATCAAGTGAGACTCTCTAGGATCAGCCTGAAATCTAGCACATAAACATGTAGCAAACATTATATCTGGCCTATTAGCTGTTAAGTATAGAAGTGAGCCAACCATGCCTCTATAGCTTGAAATATCCACAGACTTTTCAGTAGTGTTTAGTTCAAGCTTAGTTACAGTGGCCATGGGAGTTTTTGCAGATGTGCAATCCATTAGATCAAACTTCTTTAAAAGATCAAAAATATATTTAGTTTGACTAATGAATATTCCATCACTAACTTGCTTAACTTGTAAACCAAGAAAGTAAGTTAGTTCTCCCATCATACTCATTTCATACTTACTTTGCATCAGTTTGGCAAACTTTTTACAAAGTTTCTCATCTGTAGAGCCAAAAATAATATCATCTACATAAATTTGAACAAGTATGCTAGAGCCATTAACATTTCTGAAAAATAAAGTTTTATCTACAGTACCTCTTGTGAAGTGATTTTCCAAAAGGAACTTTGATAAAGTGTCATACCAGGCTCTAGGTGCTTGCTTCAGTCCATAAAGTGCTTTCAGTAGATAATAGACATACTCTGGAAAATTTGGATCTTCAAAGCCAAGAGGTTGACTAACACACACTTCTTCCTCCAAATCTCCATTCAGAAAGGCACTTTTGACATCCATTTGATAGACCTTGAAATTGGCATGGGCTGCATAGGCTAAGAAGATTCTGATGGCTTCAAGTCTTGCAACAGGAGCAAATGTTTCATCAAAATCTATTTCCTTCTTGCTGGCAATAGCCTTTAGCAACCAATCTGGCTTTGTTCCTTACTACTATGCCATTTTCATCCATCTTGTTTCTGAATACCCATTTGGTGTCTATTGGATTCTTTCCTTTAGGCTTGGGTACCAGCTTCCATACTTTATTCCTTTCAAATTGGTTTAGCTCCTGTTGCATAGCTAAAATCCAATCAGGATCTAACAAAGCTTCTTCTACCTTCTTTGGTTCTTCCTTTAACAGAAAGCTGTTGTATAGACATTCTTCCTGAGTTGCTCTTCTTGTTTGAACTCTAGAAGAAACATCACCAATAATCAGTTCAAAGGGGTGATCTTTTGTCCATTTCCTTGGTTGAGGTAGATTAGCTCTAGATGAAGAGTCCTCAATGTTGTCTTGATGTGTGATTGAGTTTTGATTGCTAGAAACTCCCCCTGAGTTTATGGATCTTTGATTTGAGAAATGGGTACTTTCTATGGGTGATCTGCCTTGACTTCCTGCTCCTTTTGATAACCCGACGGATGGTGAATTTTGAATATTGACGGATGAGGCAGGTTGTCTACCGACGGATAACACAGATTGCCTTCCGACGGATGAAGCATTTTGCAGCTCGACGGATGCTGAGTTTTGTGCTTCATTGCTGGTAGATTTGTCTGCATTATCCTTAGACACTGTTTCTTGATCACTCTCATCATCACTTCCATCACTGACCATCTCAACATTTTCGAATGTGAGGCTCTCATGGTAATCTCCATCTTTCAGTCCTTCAATCTTTTTATCATCAAACACAACATGTATAGATTCCACAACAATGTTGGTTCTTAGATTGTAGACTCTATATGCTTTACCAACAGCATATCCAACAAAAATTCCTTCATCTGCTTTAGCATCAAACTTCCCATTTTGATCAGTTTGATTTCTCAGAATATAGCATTTACAGCCAAAGACATGAAGAAAGTTTAAAGTTGGCTTCTTGTTCTTGAACAATTGATAAGGAGTCATGCATCTTGCTTGATTAATCAGAGAGATGTTCTAAGTGTAGCATGCAGTGTTTACAGCTTCATCCCAGAAATATGTTGGTAATTTTGATTCTTCAAGCATTGTCCTTGCAGCTTCAATAAGAGATTTGTTCTTTCTTTCCACTACTCCATTCTGTTGTGGAGTCCTTGCTGCTGAAAACTCATGCAAGATCCCATTTTCCTCACAAAATGCTCTCATGACATAGTTCTTGAACTCAGTTCCATTGTCACTCCTGATTCTTCTAACTTTGAAATCAGGATGATTGTTAACTTGCCTTATGTGATTGATGATGATTTCACTAGCCTCATCTTTAGATTTTAGGAAATATATCCAAGAGAACTTTGAGAAATCATCTACAATTACTAGGAAAAATCTTTTCTTTGAAATTGACAATACATTGACTGGTCCAAACAAATCCATGTGAAGCAGTTGCAGAGGCTCTTCAATTGCTGAATCAAGTTTCTTCCTGAATGATGCTTTGATCTGCTTCCCTTTTTGGCAGGCATCACACAGTCCATCCTTTGTAAACTCCACTAGAGGAATGCCTCTTACTAGTTCTTTCTTTACCGGCTTATTCATGGTCTTGAAGTTTAAATGGGATAGTTTCTTGTGCCATAGCCAACTTTCATCTTGACTTGCTTTACTGAGAAGACAAGTTACAGATTCTGCTTTAGTTGAGTTGAAGTCAGCTAGGTACACATTTCCTCTTCTCACACCAGTGAGAACCACTTTGTTGTTTTGATTATTAGTAACAACACAGGCTTCTTTGTTGAAGGTTACTGAGTTGCCTTTGTCACAAAGCTGGCTGATACTCAACAGATTGTGTTTGAGACCATCCACTAAGGCAACCTCTTCAATGATGACATTGTTCTTTGAAATCAAGCCATATCCCACAGTATAACCTTTGCTGTCATCTCCAAAAGTGATACTTGGGCCAGCTCTCTCCTTAAACTCTGTGAGCAGGGTAGAATCACCAGTCATGTGTCTTGAACAACCACTATCCAAGTACCAAAGATTCCTTCTATTTCCCTGCACACATCAAAATCAAATCAAGTTGATTTTGGTACCCAAGTTTCCTTGGGTCCTGCCTTGTTAGCTTTCTTCTTCTGTTTCTTAGGTTTTATCTCATTTGACTTAGGAATTTCAGATTCTTCCTTAGTCACTTGGGTTGTACCTTTGAAACTACTAAATGCAGCAGAATTATCATGCATGTTATGGCTAACAGGAAATGACATGCTTGGTGCAAACATGTTATTCCAGTAAGGCATGCTAAATGGCATTTGAGGCATATTGTATGCAGCATAATATGGATTAGGTGCAAATGGCATATTAGCAAACTGTGTATTTATATTCTATGTAGGCATAGCATTAACAGGCATGGGAGGCATGGCATTCATGTTAGGAAATTGAGGCTGAACAGACAGGGGAGTAGGCATGGCAGATTTGCAATTAACAGACAAATAATTTACACTACCACACTTGACACAGATTTTTCTAGGACCATATTTATCAGGTGTGTAGTTATTGTGTTTGTTAATCCCTACTTTACCATTCCTATTGTTTTTCTTTTTAGTCTCTATTTTTACCTCTATTTTCTCAAGTCTGTCACTTAACTGTTTGACAGTCATGTGACCAACATTAGCCTTTTTCCCTTTCTTAGCTTGACTTGACTCTCCTGAAACAAAGTTCTTGGAAACAGACCCATACTTATCATTTAGCTTGATTAATTTGGCTTTGCTAATGGGTTTGCTTACAGCCGACGGATGAGGATTTTTATCATTCGACGGATAACACTTTTTGTTATCCGACGGATAGTCCTCATCATCCGTCGAGTCTACATCTATCAGTAACCCATCTACCAAAATATGTTCTAGTTTCTCTTTATTCTTTTTCCAGGCTTCATCACAAAAAGACTCAATTCCTTGAACTTTGGTGATTTGAGCATGAACATCCCTGGATGTTTTCCATGATTTAATCACCTCTTGTTCACGCTCGAGCTGCTTCTTCAAAATTTCTTCCTTTTTCAAGGACTCAGTTAATTCCTCCTTGGCAATCTTACACTCAATTTTTAGTTTTTCAAACTCAATAAACTGAGACTTAAGCACATTATTCCTCTCACTTAAAAACAAGTTATTTTCTTTGATTTTAGCATTTTCTTTAGTGAGAGACTTAAGTGTAACATGCAAATGATACAATTCTGTAGACATGTCATTTATTGCATCATTACACACAGCTTTAGATAAATGTGCAAGGTTTGTAGTGATTACCTGATTGCTTGAGGAACTTATCTCTGTTTCATCAGACTTGGTCATAAGGGCTAGATTGACATAGCTGACATCTTCATCTTCATCCAAACCATCAGCTGCCCAGTAATTCTCTTGTGTAATAAAAGCCCTTTCCTTTTGTTTGAGTAGATCAAAGTATTTTTGCTTATAATCCACAGACTCAAACCTTTTCTTACTGGAATCTGACTTTCTACACTCATTTGCAAAATGCCCTGCCAAGCCACATTTGAAACATTTGAATTTTGACTTATCCACCATGTTTCTATTTGGCTTGGCTGCTCCAAAGTTCTTCTTGAACTTGAGCTTGGCAAATCTTCTTGAAAGAAATGCTAGGTGCTCATCAATGTCCTCCATGTCATCTTGGCTCAATGAATCTTCACTTTCTGCAGCTAGCCCCTTACCCTTATTCTCACAGACCTTTGAAGTTGTTTCTACAGCTTCCATCTTCATTTCCTTCTCCTTTTCCAGATCAGCAACTAGTGCAATGGATCCTCCTTTCTTCTTTCCTCTCTCCATTCTTTCATCCTGCTCTATCTCAAGCTCATAGGTCTTCAGAATGCCATACAGTCTCTCAAAAGTAAACTCCTTATAATCTTCTGAGTTTCTCAATGAGACTGTCATTGGTTTCCATTCCTTTGGAAGAGATCTGAGAAATTTCAGATTGGAGTCTTTAGTCTGATAGACTCTTCCATGCAACTTAAGAGCATTTAGTAGTTTTTGGAATCTACTAAAAATGTCAGTGAGTGACTCACTTTCTTCATTGTGAAAATGCTCATATTGCTGAATCAGGAGCTGCATTTTATTTTCTCTTACTTGCTCAGTGCCATCACAAATTATCTGTATTGTGTCCCAAACTTCCTTGGCAGTTTTGCAGTTGATGATGTTATCAAACATGTCTGCATCAACACCATTGAACAGAATGTTTATGGCCTTTTTATCTTTCCTGACTTGTTCAATGTCAGGATCATACCATTCATGCCTTGGCTTTGGAACAGATGACTCGTTTCCTGTTGCAGCTCTCATTGGAACATGAGGGCCTCTTTCTATGCAGTCCACATAGGCCTCATCTTGAGAAAGCATATGAAGATGCATCTTTACCTTCCAATGATGGTAATTATCTTTATCAAGAAAAGGAATCTTGACTCCAACATCTTTCTTGTTCATCTTGCTGAATTGTTTTGATCTTTAAACTCTTTGTAGATTAAGAGCTTGCTCTGATACCAATTGTTAGTCCCTTAACAATATAGCAAGAATTATAGAAGGGGGGTTGAATGGAATTCTTGAACCTTTTTCTTGAAATAAAAATGTTCAACTCGATTATAGATATATTTGTTTTGATTAGAACAATGCGGAATGTAAACTTAATTGAATCAAAACATAAGTAATTAAAAACAAGAGTCTTTAAAAACTTTCTGGTGGATTTAAACAATTCCACCAGAGATATATATAATATATCGAGAGGACTCTGTGTGCAGAAATGCTCACAGCCGCTTACAAATGGAGCTACTGAGAATACAGGAAATGCTAATGATTCTGCTTACAAAGATTTCTCTATTTTTTTATGTTTCTCAGCTATCTCAGTTGTTTTTCTATTTGCTACTCTCTTGGTTTATATAATACCAAGATTACAAAGTCAAAAAGACTGAACAAATATAAAATCTAACAGTCTTAAGCTTTGCTGCTTTTCATCTTCTATTACCCAGTTAATGGGCTTCCATAGTGTGTTTGTATACATCTCGACGGCTGTGTGTCAGCTTTCACTGTTCAACTGCTGTTTGAATTCTTCATATGATCATCCGTCGACTTTCAGAACATCCGTTGATGATTTAATTGATCATCCGTCGACTGCTATATTAAACATCCGTTGATAGACATTTGATCATCCGTCGATGGCTTTGTTAATCATCCGTCGGTAGCTATTTTGGCACTTGACTCTATATCACTTATGCAGAATTATAAGACATCATTTATGTACAATTGATCAACCTATTCTGCATATCTAGTTAAAGTCAACATGACTTATGTGCTACTACAGATTCTAAGGTGCATACATAAATATGCTACAAACTTATTATTACATAAGTTACTCACTCGATGGATAATAAGTTAATCATCCGTCGGGACTATAATGAGTTATCCGTCGGGACTATAATTCTTATCCGTCGAGTGCTACATAATTTCATCAAGTAAAATCTTCTTAGATGTTTTGTTTATGAAATCATCAAGTACACAACATATGCACAACAGATATCACAAGCTATCACTTGCATTATTCCAAGAAGCAACAAAAATTTTCTCTCCCTCTCTCCCAAAGAAGCTCCATTCGGCCCCTTTTCTTTAAACAAGGAAATCAAAATCAAACCTTCAAGCTCTAGCCATGGATAAATCCTCCCATTAATTCTCAAGCTTCCTACAAACCAAACTAAGGTAAGATAAATCTTTGAGTTCTTTTTATCTAGGTTTGATGGGTAAAATAAATTCAATAAAGATGATAGTAAATAGTGTGAATAGTAACTCTTTTTTGGTTTCTTGATTTTAATGGCTATTTTAGGTTCCAAAAACTATACTAAGCACTGCCAAGACTTCACCATCATCAAGAACACATCTCAATCTCTCAAGAAAGGTATAAATATTTGACCCTACCTTATTTAAGATTTAAGTTCAAGATCCTTTTAGTATATAGTTGTAAACTTAGTTTTGGTGGGAGTATTGTTGTAATCTTGATGTTTAGCTAAGTAGATCTAAGGTTGATTGTTGTTATCTTAAGAACATGATGTTCTTGAGAGGATTTTGTGTGGTGATGATGATATGTTGTATGGTGGTGGTAGTATAAGTTTCTGCAGAAAGTCTTGAAGATGTAAATTGTAGTTTCTTGAAAAATAATACTTTATTATGATATAAAATGTTATAAGGATCGTTTAGGCGCTTGAATCGCTTGATTCCGTTTTACGGATCAAAAGTTATGGCCGTTTTACTAAAAGTGATTTACGCGACAAAAACTGCTACGAATTATGAACTTTGAAAATATAAAGGATCGACTTAAAAATATTCATAAATCATGAAATTTTTACAGAGAGTATTAAATTGAGTTTTCTAACTTCCTTAATAATTTAAAGTTAAAATAATGATTTTTCAATTTTATAAAAATATCGGAGCCGAGACCGCGCGATTAGAAACCGTAGAATCCATAAGCGGAACCGACGACGAAAATGAAAATGGACTTAAGATACTTTGAAAAAGGAAGCGACCATACTGTGAATAAGGACTTAAAGAAATAATAAGGGTAATATAAGTTGAGTGGGTACATAATGATTAGCGCATGAGTGCGGGTAGCCGTAAATTAGAACGGGACCTAACAAAATGACTTGTGTTTATGATTATAGATTTCCGAGCGGAACCTAGAGGATCCTCCACCTCAAGATACCCAGGAAAGTTTTCAAACCCTACTTTATGAAATGTTGTGTTGTGAATATTTTATAAACTGTGATATATGCATGAGATTGCTTTAAACCATTTTACGAAATTGAGATATATTACATTGATCAATTATTGATAATTTTTTGTATATGTTCATACCGAGTTGAAATGTTATATTTAGACCGAGAGTCGGTCGGAGTAAGTATAAAAACCCGAAAGTATCGCGGAGGAGTTTATATTTGAAAACATTAACGCTAGCGAGTAGCGTGGTACGTATATGATCTAGACCAAGGATCGGTCGGTAAAAATTGATAAAAACCCGGATGTATTCCAGAGGTGTTTTAATTAAGAATATTAACGCTATAGTAGAGCGTGATGTATAAGTTATAAGACCGAGAGTCGGTCAGTTTTTATAAAGTATAAACTGGGGAATTATTCCGGAGATGTTTTGGATCATTAAAAGTCCGTACTTATTTTATTTCAAGGGACTCGATGTCCACTTGTGAAACACTAAACACCTCGAACTTTTATTAAAATGATTTCAAAAGATCGTATTCCCTCAACTATACTTTATCGTTCGAATAATAAATATCTATTTACTATTCATTTATTATGGGAGAAGTATTCTCCAATGAATATTTATTTCAGACTCGATTAAATATTAAAGATTATTATATTACTTAAACATAAATTAGTTGAGGAATATTATTTCAAATATTCTTTTAGAAAAGTATAATTATCCGAGGTTTAACTATTCAACAATTAATATTTGATTATTAAGCATTAGTTATTTAATGGTTTAATTATGATTTAAAAATCATAAAACCTGATTTAAAATACTTTCTGATTTCCGAAAAATCATTCGAACAATTTCAAATCGTCAAAAAATATCATCTCGACTTTATTTTTAAATATTTTGTATATAGTTTCAAGGAGAAACCCCCCCTATTTAATTATCTGTTGACAACGGTCAACTCACATCCTTAGTACTTCCTCAAAAAATTTTGGGAGTACGTATATATATATACCCTATTAAGATAAGTTGTTTCTATCAACAAGCAAAATGCTTGGGGAACTTCGATGTGGTTCGAGTTCTCAAGATATGATAGAATTCTGTTAATGGACAAGGGAGGGGTAGACTCTAGTACTATGTGTGCTAGATGGACTATGTTGTGTATATGTTGTGAACTTGATGATTTCATTAACAAAACACCTTAGTAGATTTAACTTAGTGAAATATGTAGCACTCGACGGATAATCAAATATAGTCCCGATGGATGACTGAATATAGTCCCGACGGATGATGATTTGACATCCATCGAGTGAGTAGCTTATGTAACAATAAGTCATGTAGCACAATTTTGCAAACACCTTTATATAGATTCATTAGTAGCATACAAGTTATGTTGAATTTAATTAGATATGCAGAATAGGTTGATTAACTGTACATAGATGTCTTGTAATTCTGCATAACTGAAATGAAGTCAAGTGCCAAATAGCTACCCGACGGATGATCAACAAAGCTACCCGACGGATGATTAACAAGGCAACCCGACGGATGATCATGTTCCCGATGGATAATCAATTCAAACATCTGTTGACAATGATAACACAGTCACATGCGTCAAGTGTATGCAAAAGGAATGTGGAGGCCTATTCAACTGGGTTTTTGAGAACAAAGAAGCATTGCCATTTCCATGCTATTATGAAGATATTCAAAGATGCTGGAATAGAGTAATAAAGTAGCATAGTATTAGACTTGATAGGTTTTGTTTTATTATCTTGTCTTATTACTGTGTAATATTGGTGATATATAAACCAATAGTAGCAATTAGAACAACAATAAGATTAAGCAAGTATTTTTCTCAGAGAAACATTTGTTAGCTATATCCTTAGCATTTCTCTGTAAGTTTAGTTGTTCTTATTTGTAAGCAGCTGTGAGCTATTCAAGCTTCACAGAGTTCTCTTGATATATATATATATATATATATGGTGGATACATTCAAATCCACCAGAAAGTTTTAAAGACCTGCGTTTTTATTACTTTGTGTTTTGATTCATATTTAACTTGTTATTCCACACTTTGCAAATTAAAACACTGTCATATATATATATATATATATATATATATATATATATATATCTTAAGTTAGAAAATTTTATAATTCAGAAAAAGTTTTAAGAATTCCATTCAACCCCCCTTCTGTAATTCTTGTTGCATTGTTAGGGACTAACAATTGGTATCAGAGCAAGCTCTTGAAGAACAAAGAGTTTAAAGATCACAACAAACAACAAGATGAACAAGAAGGATGTTGGAGTGAAGATTCCTTTTCTGGACAAAGATAATTACCATCACTGGAAGGTAAAGATGCATCTTCATTTACTTTCTCAAGATGAGGCCTATGTAGATTGCATAGAGAGAGGCCCTCATGTACCAATGAGAGCTGCAACTAGAAATGAGCCATCAGTTCCCAAGCCAAGGCATGAATGGTCAGATGCTGATATTGAACAAGTCAGGAAGGACAAGAAGGCCATGAATATTCTGTTTAATGGAGTTGATGGTGACATGTTTGATAACATCGTCAATTACAAAACTGCTAAGGAAGTTTGGGATACAATTCAGATTATCCGTGATGGCACTGAACAAGTTAGAAAAAACAAGATGCAGTTACTAATTCAGCAATATGAGCATTTCCACTTCGAAGAAGGTGAAACTCTCACTGATATCTTTAGTAGATTTCAAAAGCTACTAAATGCTCTAAAGCTGCATGGAAGAGTCTACCAAACCAAAGATTCTAACCTCAAATTTCTGAGATCCCTACCAAAAGAATGAAAACCAATGACAGTCTCTTTGAGAAACTCACAAGAATACAAGGAGTTTACACTAGAGAGACTGTATGGCATTTTAAAGACTTATGAGCTTGAAATAGAGCAAGATGAAAGAATGGAGAAAGGGAGAAAGAAAGGAGGATCCATTGCACTAGTTGCTGAGTTAGAAAAAGAGAAGGAGATGAAGATAGAAGCTGCTGAGTCTACTTCAAAAGTCTGTGAAAATAAGGGCAGGGGGCTGGTAGCAGAAAATGAAGATTATTTGAGCCAAGATGATATGGATGACATTGATGAACATCTAGTATTTCTTTCCAGAAGATTTGCCAAGCTCAAGTTCAAGAAGAACTTTGGAGCATCCAAGCCAAATAGAAACATGGTGGATAAATCAAAATTCAAATATTTCAAATATGGCTTGGCAGGGCACTTTTCCAGTGAGTGTAGAAAGTCAGATTCCAGCAAGAAGAAGTTTGAGCCTATGGATTATAAACATAAATATTTTGAGTTGCTCAAATAAAAGGAAAGGGCTTTCATTATACAAGAAAATAACTGGGCAGCAGATGGTCTGGATGAGGATGAGGATGTCAGCTATATCAATCTAGCCCTAATGGCCAAGTCTGATGAAACAGAGACAAGTTCTTCAAGTAATCAGGTAATCACCACTAACCTTACACATTTATCTAAAGCTAAGTGTAATGATGCAATAAATGACATGTCTACAGAATTATATCATTTATGTGTTACACTTAAGTCTCTTACTAATGAAAATGCTAAAATTAAAGAAAATAATTTGCTTTTAAGTGAGAGGAATAATGTGCTAGAATCTCAGTTTATTGAATTTGAAAAATTGAGAATTGAGTGTAAAATTGCTAAGGATGAATTAACTGAGTCCTTGAAGAAAGAAGAGATCTTGAAGAAGCAGCTTGAACGAGAATATGAGGTGATTAAGGCATGGAAAACATCTAGAGATGTTCATGCTCAAATCACCAAAGCTCAAGGTATTGAGTCCTTTTGTGATGCAGCCTGGAAGAAGAATAAGGAGAAGCTGGAATCCAATTTGGTTGAAGGATTACTAACAGATGTGGACTCGACGGATGATGAGAGTCATCCGTCGGATAACCAAAAGGATTATCCGTTGAGTGACATAAATCCTCATCTGTCGGCTGTGAGCAAACCTGTGAGTAAAGCCAAACTTGCCAAGTTAAATGAAAAGTATGGATCAGTTTCCAAAAACTTCATTTCAGGAGAATCTAGTCAAGTGAGGAAGGAAAAGAAAGTGAATGTTGGTCATCTGTCTATCAAGCAATTGAATGGAAGACTAGAAAAGATTGAGGTTAAAACAGAGGCTAAAAGGAAAAACAATAGAAATGGTAAAGTAGGGATTAACAAGCATAACAACTACACACCTGATAAGTATGTTCCAAGAAAAATCTGTGTTAAGTGTGGTAGTGTAAATCATTTGTCTGTTAATTGCAAAACTGCCTTGCCTACTTCCATATCTGTGCCACCTCTTTTTCCCAACATGAATGCCATGCCTTCTATGCTATGAATGCTATGTCTACATAGAATATGAATGCACAATTTGCTAATACGCCATTTGCACCTAATCCTTATTATGCTGCATTTAGTATGTCTCAAATGCCATTTAGTATGCCCTACTGGAATAACATGTTTACTAATAGCATGCCATTTCCTGTTAATCAAAATATGCATGATAATTATGTTGTAATGAATGGTTTCAAAGGTCCAAATTAAATGACTAAGGATGAATCTGATATCCCCAAGTCAAATGAGATCAAACCTAAGAAACAAAAAAAGAAAGCTAACAAGGCAGGACCCAAGGAAACTTGGGTACCAAAATCAACTTGATTTGATTTTAATATGTGCAGGGAAACAGAAAGAATCTATGGTACTTGGATAGTGGTTGTTCAAGACATATGACTGGTGATTCTACCCTGCTCACAGAGTTCAAGGAGAGAGCTGGCCCAAGTATTACTTTTGGAGATGACAGCAAGGGTTATATTGTGGGATATGGCTTGATTTCAAAAGACAATGTCATCATTGAGGAGGTTGCCTTAGTGGATGGTCTCAAGCACAAATTGTTGAGTATCAGCCAGCTGTGTGATAAAGGCAATTCAGTAACCTTCAACTCAGAAGCCTGTGTTGTGACAAACAAGAGAAGCAACAAAGTGGTTCTCACTGGAGTGAGAAAAGGGAATGTGTACCTAGCTGACTTCAACTCATCAAATACAGAATCGTTTAATTGTCTTCTCAGTAAAGCAAGTCAAGATGAAAGTTGGATATGGCAGAAGAAGCTATACCATCTAAACTTCAAGACCATGAATGAACTTGTAAAGAAAGAACTGGTTAGAGGCATTCCTCAAGTGGAGTTTTCTAAGGATGGATTGTGTGATGCTTGCCAAAAGGGAAAGCAAATTAAAGCATCATTCAGAAAGAAGCTTGATTTAACAATTGAAGAACCTTTACAACTCCTATACATGGATTTGTTTGGACCGGTCAATGTGTTGTCCATTTCAAGGAAAAGATTTTGCCTAGTAATTGTAGATGATTTCTCAAAGTTCTCTTGGATATATTTCCTTAAGTCCAAAGATGAGGCTAGTGAAATCATCATCAATCATATAAGGCAAGTCAACAATCATCCTGATTTTAATTAGAAGAATCAGGAGTAACAATGGAACTGAGTTCAAGAATTCTGTCATGAGAGTATTTTGTGAAGAAAATGGGATTTTGCATGAGTTTTCAGCAGCAAGAACTCCATAACAAAATGGAGTAGTAGAAAGAAAGAACAAATCACTTATTGAAGCTGCAAGGACAATGCTTGAAGAATCTAAGTTACCAACATATTTCTGGGCTGAAGCTGTAAATACTGCATGCTACACTCAGAATATTTCTCTGGTTAATCAAGCAAAATGCATGACTCCCTATCAATTGTTCAAGAACAAGAAGCCAACTCTAAATTTTCTACATGTCTTTGGCTGCAAATGTTATATCTTGAGAAAGCAAACTGATCAGAATGGGAAGTTTGATGCTAAAACAGATGAAGGAATTTTTGTTGGATATGATGTTGGTAAAGCATACAGAGTCTATAATCTGAGAACCAACATTGTTGTGGAATCAATACATGTTGTGTTTGATGATAAAAAGATTGAAGAACTGCAAGATGGAAATTACCATGAGAGCCTCAAATTTGACAATGTGGAGATGGTTAGTGATGACAGTGATGATGAAAGTGATCAAAAAATAGTATCAAAGGATAATGCAGAAAAATCCACTACCAATGAAGCACAAAATTCAACATCTGTCGAGTTACAAAATGTTTCATCTGTCGGGAGATAATCTGCTTTATCCGTCAGGAGACAACCAGCTTCATCCGTCGATACTCAAAATTCACCATCCGTCGGGTCATGAAAAGAAGCTGAAAGTCAGAATAGATCACTTGCAGAAAGTTCCCCTTTCTCAAATCAAAGATCCATTAACTCAGGGGGAGTTTCTAATAATCAAAACTCAATCACACATCAAGACAACAATGAGGCCTCTTCATCTAGAGCTAATCTACCTCAACAAAGGAAATAGATAAAGGATCACCCCTTTGAGCTCATCATTGGTGATGTATCTTCTAAAGTTCAAACAAGGAGAGCAACTCAAGAAGAATGTCTATATAGCAGCTTCCTCTCTAAGGAAGAACCAAAGAAGGTAAAAGAAGCTTTGTTGGATCCTGATTGGATTTTAGCTATGCAGGAGGAGCTTAACCAATTTGAAAGGAATAAGGTATGGAAGCTGGTACCCAAGCCTAAAGGAAAGAATCCAATAGACACCAAATGGGTATTCAAAAACAAGATGGATGAAAATGGCATAGTAGTCAGAAACAAAGCTAGATTGGTTGCTAAGGGCTACTGTCAACAAGAAGGAATAGATTTTGATGAAACATTTTCTCCTGTTACAAGACTTGAAGCCATCAGAATCTTCTTAGCCTATGCAGCCCATGCCAATTTCAAGGTCTATCAAATGGATGTCAAAAGTGCCTTTCTAAATGGAGATTTGGAAGAGGAAGTCTATGTCAGTCAGCCTCCTGGTTTTGAAGATCCAAATTTTCCAGAATATGTTTACTATCTTTTGAAAGCACTTTATGGACTGAAGCAAGCAGCTAGAGCCTGGTATGACACTTTGTCAAAGTTCCTTTTAGAGAATCATTTCACAAGAGGTACTGTTGACAAAACCTTATTCTTTAAAAATGTTAATGACTCTAGTATACTTGTTCAAATTTATGTAGATGACATTATTTTTGGCTCTACAGATGAGAAACTTTGCAAAAAGTTTGCCAAATTGATGCAAAGTAAGTATGAAATGAGCATGATGGGAGAACTAACCTACTTTCTTGGTTTGCAAGTTAAGCAAGTTAGTGATGGAATATTCATTAGTCAAACTAAATGCATTTATGATCTTTTAAAGAAGTTTGATCTAATGGATTGCACATCTGCAAAAACTCCCATGGCCACTGCAACTAAGCTTGAATTAAACACTACTGAAAAGTCTATGGATATTTCAAGTTATAGGGGCATGTTTGGCTCACTTCTGTACGTAACAACTAGTAGGCCAGATATAATGTTTGCTACATGTCTGTGTGCTAGATTTCAGGCTGATCCTAGAGAATCTCATTTAGTAGCTATTAAGAGAATTTTCAGATATCTCAAGGGAACACCAAAACTTGGCATTTGGTACCCTAGAGATTCTGGTTTTGATCTAACTGGTTATTCAGATGCATATTATACAGGTTGTAGAATTGATAGAAAAAGTACAACAGGAACCTGTCAATTTCTAAGAAATAAGCTTGTGTCATGGTTCAATAAAAAGCAAAATTCAGTTTTACTTCTACAGCTGAAGCTGAGTATATTGCTGCTGGCAGTTGCTGCGCACGGATTTTATGGATGAGAAACCAATTGCTAGACTATGGTCTGCAAGTGGAAAGAATTCATATTTTCTGTGATAACACAAATACAATTGCCATCACTGAAAATCCAGTACAACATTCAAGAACGAAGCACATAGACATCAAGTACCACTTCATAAGGGAACATGTAATGAATGGTACTGTGGAACTATATTTTGTTCCAAGTGAAAAGCAACTTGCAGATATATTTACCAAGCCACTGGATGAATCCACCTTTTCAAGGTTGGTAAGTGAGTTAGGTATGCTAAATTACTCTTGAATCTTTATAGATAAAATCCACCTTTGCAAGTTGAAATGCAACCAGAAATTTAATTGGTTTTTCAGTCTTGGATGAAATTTTGTCTAAGTCAAAATTTACATCTCGACGGATGATCATTATCCATCGAGTTTGATCATCCGTCGGTATACATTTTGTTAATAAAATCAATTATTTTTCTGGAATATTTTATGTCTCGGCGGATAACTGATTTATCCTCATCCGTCGAATTGTCTTATTCTTAGCCGTTGATTCTCTGAACATTATCCATCGAGTATACTTACAGTTTGTAAGCATAACACGACGGATAATTGATGGAATTTTTACAGTTTATTTTTAAACGACTATTTTAGGAAATTCTTATTGGTTACTTTATTTTACTTTATTATTTTTGGCAGTTATTTTTTAGAGAGTATAAAAGCATAATTCATTTTCACTGCTTTTCTTTTATCATTCTCAAATCATCTGCTATAACTTCTCTCTTTCTCAAAAGCAATTATCATCTCTCTCTCTGCAATTTTTACTCTCTAATAATGGCACCAGTCGTAAAGATCATGTCTCAAACTGGATTTATCTACGAGAAGAATAACTTCAAAGCTTTAGTGAACAAGGGGATTCAGCAGTCTGGGGACTACCACAAGATGATGGATTTTGTGAAGAACTGCAAGCTCAACTATGCCATGCTGGAATAGCCCACCATTTACTGTGAGGTTGTTGAAGAAATGTGGATGACTGCAACATACAACTCAACTGATAAGACTATCACTTTCACTATTCAAGGTAAGTAATTCTGTGTTAATAGTGATATTGTCAAAGCATGTTTCAGAATTCCTGATAATACTGTAACTTCTCCACACACAGACACTTACATTGTTAATATGCTTAATTTCATGGGCTATGCACTCTCTACTTCCTAATTAAGTGAAATTAGGAGGCTGGGTCTTAGGAAAGAATGAAGTTATCTATGTGATGTAGTTACTAAGGTATTTTTTGGTAAAATTAGCAATTTTGATTCAGTTAATATCTCTATGCTCAACATGCTTTACATGCTAGTAACTGATAAATTTTACAACTTTAGTGATCTTGTCATATTTGAGTTGGGATTTAAGTTAGGGGAGTTAAATAAGAGGGGTAAAAATGTTTACTATGCTAGATTTTTAATGATGCTTGCTAACCACCTCTCTGAGGATATTGTGCTTGAGAACCCAACCAACAAATTAGATTGTTGGGTTCAAGAAAGAAGAATCATTGTAGATTTGAACAGGGCAAACCATCACAAAGAGGTGCCACTCTTCTATTTTCCTGTTATGGAGGCACCTCAGGTAAGTGAGGTAAGTTCAACTGTCTCTACTCTTCCAGCCTCACAAACTTCTATGCATTCTAGTGTAGTTATGACAACTGTGTCATTGACCCAACAGTTGCCTACCCAAGCTACCAAACCCAAAATTTCAAAAACAAAGACAAAGAAAGCCCCCCTCTGGTGTCTCTCAAATGATGCCAGTTGTAAAATCCACCAAACCAAAAGAGGGGAGTGTGAAAGTGGGTAAGAAAGGTGAGGGATAGGGTGAACATCAAAGAAACCCTAAGGATAAGGTTGGGGAGGTGAGTGTTTCCCAGCCTAGCCACACTGCAGTTTCCCAACAAACTGTAGTGCTTAATAAGGATATAAGCTCATTACTAGTTCCATCCTCCCAAAAGGATGTGACTATTGAACAAAGCTCTCAGCCAAGAGCACAGGCCAAAAGGGTAAGGGACACAAGCTCACCCCAAACTTACACTAGAAAGAATAAATCAAAGACCCTTGGGGATGCACAAGGTGAAAGAGATATGTCCTAAGTCCAATCATGTATGAGGATTTAGAAA
The DNA here is from genome assembly GCF_009905375.1 of Apium graveolens. Classification (NCBI taxonomy): domain Eukaryota; kingdom Viridiplantae; phylum Streptophyta; class Magnoliopsida; order Apiales; family Apiaceae; genus Apium; species Apium graveolens. Next base: position 246,424,137 of record NC_133648.1, on the reverse strand, counting down.
TAACTTTTATGTAATCTGTTTTAATTTCATTGATATTAATAAAAGACTTGTTTTGTTTTTATTGCGGGCTCTGTCTATTCAAATGTTTAAATAAGATATACCACATTTTAGAGTAAAGCTTTTTATGGATTGTGATGAGATCATAATAATGAGACCTAAAAGATGATAACTCTAAACTTAAATAGTTCATGGTCGTAGGATTACTAACTGGTAATTAATAATCCGCAAAGATCGGTACATACTATGCTTGCTTCATTATGAAGGATGTCTGTTCTCATAGACATTTGTGTGGTGACACTATAGCTAGTATGTAGGTGCTTATTATAGAATAAGTTCACTGAACATGACTCATACAGCTAAACAACTGATGGAGTTCACACACGTGTCAGCAGTTGTTCAAATAGTGATAGTTGTACAAATATCCTTAGACTTGAGGTCATTATAGTCATCTTGTGTACACTGAACTATGCTTTGGTTTAATTCTTAGTCTCAAGGGACAATTATAAGGGCTCTACTGGGTATAGGAATTTGTACACAAAGATAGTGTATGATCAATAAAGGATCTACCCCTTCCAGTGAAGGAAGAGAATGTTCAATGCTGATCCACTTATGCTAGTTCAGGAATCTCTGGCCAGAGTGAATGAAATTAAAAAGGAGTTTCTAATCTACATTAAATAGAACTAAGCATAGTGAATGGGAAAGCAAGTGATTAAATAAGACAGGCTTGACACAAGTTCCATGCCTTGTATTTAATCGTGACATTGCAGGATAGAAGGAATTGATTGTACTGTAACTACTCACTGAATAGGTTCTTGGTATTCTAAGCAGTAAATTCGTATTACCCGGATAGTCGCGATATGCTGAGAAGTATCCCTCACGATTTAGAATAAATATGATTAATTAATTAATCATATTTAATGAATTAGAGAATTTATATAAATAATGATAAAATAGTTTTATTATTATTTATTTCTACTACTGGCTTAATATTGAACCTACAGGGTCACACCATAAAAGAGAATGATTTAATGGTGGATGAATTAATTAATAATGGCTGATAATTATTTATTTATGAAATAAATAATTAATTGGCAAATTTAATAATTGATTAAATGAGATTTAATTGATTATAAATTAATTAAGAAAAGGTTCTTAATATTATTAATTAAGAATTTAATTTTTGGAAATTAAATCAAGTGAGAGAATTATTTCTAAAGAGTTTAGAAAAAGGATTAATAATTAAAAGGTGTTTTAATTATTAGTGAGAATAATAAAGGGTTAATAATAATAATATTTTATGAGAAAATTTTCAGCTGAAAATTTTACCTATAAATATACTATTATAGACCCTATTTTTGCCTCAACCAAAAAGGTTTACAAAACCCTAATTATCTCCATCTCCTCCTCCTTCATTACATCATTTTCTTGGTGGATACCGGTGGAGTGCTTCGCACTTGAGGAGCAGCTGCTAAGGATCTCCGTTCATCGTTTTTGGATCGCCATTAAAGACCTCCATCTTTCCATTAACGTAAAGCTTCTTAAGGTAAACATACTAAACTACGAATTAAATTTTATTTTTCACATGGATCCTGCGAAGGGTTTCGGTTTTTTTTTAAGATTTAAATTTACGTTTTCGCTGCGTTTATGTGCTAAAAACCCTTCACAAGGTTCACACACTGTGCAAACTGGTGATAAAGACACAGTCACTGCACCTTCTCAAAGTCTGGTTGATCTGGCTCCAATAAATGTGGAGTCACAGCCAAAATCTTTAATAATAGAAGCACCTGAAACACCAAATTCTCCCACACACTCCTTGGATGTTGACATGATAAACACATCACTTCCAAATTCTCCATCTTTAACTCTCTTGGAGAAGCCAAAAATCCAAACAAGTGAGCATCATCTTCTAGATGATTTGTTGGCTCACTTGCCATTTCTTTCTGAAACTGTTGAGACATCTGAGTTAAAATTCTCATCAATCTGCACAGAGTCCACAATAGTTTCCACTCCAAACTCATTCATTTTGATTCACTCGATGGATATTGTTCATCCGTCGAGTAGTGATTGTATCCCAACGGATAAGCTTAACAGCAGTTTTCCGTCGGAAAGTCAAACTGCTAACCCGACAGATATCCTTTATCTGTCGAGTGTCTCTGCACAGCTTCAAATTTCATCAATTATTACAAGTGCAGAAGACTTAGTGGTAGTGCAATCACTCCTAGGATTGAGGGAAGGGAGTGAAATGAGTGAGAGTCTGGGTTGCTCCCAGGAAAAAGAAGAGGAAAAGAGTGAACAAATGCAATCCATTTCTTCGGGATTGGCAAAAGTGAGTGTGATGAGTCCCACCTTAGATGGTGAAGGTGGGGGTGTGAGGGTGGGGAGCCAAGGTGAGACCTTGATGCAATAAAAGAGAGATCAAGAGAGAAATGTAGGTACAGGAGTAATAAGGATGGAAACCATTACAAGTGAGTCAATGAATGTCAATGATGCAGAAAGGGAAAGGCTATTTCAGCAAGAATATCAAGCTGTTATAGATTCCATTTCCCTAGATGCTGAGACTTTTACTCACCCTATGACAGCTTACCAAACTCTAGCTGTACAAGGCAATGAGGAGGTTGAAAGATTGCTGAACTTGGTGCATACTACACAATCTTTACAAAGAGCAAAGGATGCAATCACTGCTATGCCTTCCAACATTGGCAGTGATTTTGAACTGGATGAAGCTTCTTTTGGGGATGCTGATGGGGATGATGAGGAAGATATCATGGACATAGGGGGAGATGCGGTTGTTCCTGCCTGGATGCTTACAAAAGAATGTTCCTACTCACATCTCCAATCAACTCTATTCAAGCTAATTCATGACACCCAAGCAGCCATTCAGGCATCTTCCAATGCTAGCACAAAGAAGCTACTCACAGCATATCTTGAAGCACTCCAATTGCATAAAATTCAAGCCCTCCAATACAATCAGAGTGTGGATGCAATCAAGCAGAAAATTTCTGAAGTCAAGCAAGATGTTATAGAAAGGATGGATGTTAGACTCCCTGCAACCACCATGACTGAAATTGCTCAAAAACTAAGGAAGGAGGCTGATCTCAATATTAAAGTTGAGGCCATGGACTCAAGACTATCTGCTGTAGAGAAGGCAATGGCCAAGATACTAAACAATCAAGAAGCTCAGACTGCACTACTCCGACAATTGGTGGTTGCTCAACTCCCTCCCATACAACTTGATGATAACAAAAAGGGGGAGAAATGATCAAGTGAGGGGGAGAAACAACTCAATATTCAAGTTAGCAAAGTAATTGTGCCTACAATTACTTTCACCAAGCCACCAACTAAGGACATCATTGATCTGATTAATGAAGCAGCAGCCACATTGAGAGCAGCTGAAAAGAAACAGTTGAGCCCAATCAATTGGGAGAAAATTGATGAGGATGTACAAAAGAGGTTTGGGTTAGTAAAGAAGCCAGAAAAATCAGCCATTCATCACTCTCAAGTCAGGCAAATCTCTGTGAATGAAATGAGCATGAATAATCTGGAAAAAGGACAGCCATCCTGCATCAAATCTCCAAAGGCTAAGCTAATTTTGAAGCCAAAGGTGAACTATCCAAAATATTCACTAAAGAACCCCTTGGATACAGTATATGAGACACCAAAGCCTGATGAAAAGAAGCTGTTGGCCAAGTCTATAGCATTCTACAAGGATCTAGCTGATTCAGCATTGAAAAGAAGAATTGCTAAAGTTTTCAGGAATGGTAAGGAAATTTGTGTGGTGGCTGGACACCCTCAATTTGCTGAAGCAAAGAGAGAATAAAAGGCAAGATTGAAGCAAGAAAAGAAGCAAGCTGCTCTAGATGCTAAAAAGGTCAAACAAAAGAAGGAGCAAGATGCTATCTTGGCCAAGTTACAAGCTGTGAAACCCACACAACAATTTTTTGCACAACCATCTGAAATTGTTGAATCTCAAGCTCAAGTAATGCAAAATGAACCTCCACAGACAAAGAAGCCAAGGTACAAGCAAAGAATCAAGAGAAAATTGGATTTCATCGATGAGGAGATGGAAGGGTACTTTCCCAAAGAGTCTATTTCTACAACAACTCAAACATCCATGCCCTTTGTGGCACATGAAGAATTCAAGATAGATCCATCCAAGAATTTCCATGGTGAACCTATCATTCCAAAGGATGAACCAATAGACTGGGATAGTCTACCAATACCTGAACTCAATCTACCTCACTTCATGAAGCCAAAGAAGACAAAAACCAGGCCAGTTAAGAAAGTGAAGCCCTCAACTTTCAGATCCAAGTCCCTAACCAAAGCTCAAACCAAATTCAACAAGGGAGACATCATGTACATCTGTGACATCAAGGAATTCTCAAATTTAAACCTCTATCTAGATGAACTGGAAGAAGTTAGAGGGATTGATGCTTACAGGAATCTACCTGAAAGGTTAGTATTCAAGTATAAGGGAGGAAAAGAGATACAGTGGCCACTTCACATGATCCTTCAAGAAAGCCAATCTGTGTTGATAAAGGTTTATTCATCCTTCAAGAAGAACTTTGGATTCAATGTGACAGCTAGAAGACTTGTTATAAAGAAAATTGAAGAACTGAGGAGTATTAGAGCCAAAGATGCAATCCCAAATATTCTAACTATTCCGTACAGAGGGAGTAGAGTGCATCTAAGGCCCTACTGGCTGATGGAATTCATGGATGATAAAGTAGTTAGAAGATTCTTCAGATTAGAAGACCAATTGAGCATCTCTAGCAATGAGACTCTTTTGGAAATCCAAGAAATACTAAATCTCTTAGAATCTGATGAACTGGAATTCCACATACAGCTCCAAAATCAGATAGAAGAAAACAACATAATGCTTGGAAAGAGATCCAGATCTTCAATGAAATAGATTAATCTGCTCAGGCTAGAGGAGCACCTTGAAAATGACTGTGAGTAAATCTTTGTACATTTTGTTAATTGCAGCACTTTACAGTTTTATCTACTTCCATTTAAATTTGTATTTTTAGGGTGTTTTGTTATCATCAAGTTTCTCTTAATTTATGGCTACAATTCTAGTAGACATAAATTGGGGGGGATTGTTGTGTATATGTTGTGAACTTGATGATTTCATTAATAAAACACCTTAGTAGATTTAACTTAGTGAAATATGTAGCACTCGACGAATAATCAAATATAGTCCCGACGGATGACTCAATATAGTCCCGACGGATGATGATTTGACATCCATCGAGTGAGTAGCTTATGTAACAATAAGTCATGTAGCACATTTCTGCAAACACCTTTGTATAGATTCTTTAGTAGCATACAAGTCATGTTGACTTTAATTAGATATGAAGAATAGGTTGATTAATTGTACATAGATGATGTCTTGTAATTCTGCATAAATGAAATGAAGTCAAGTGCCAAATAGCTACCCGGCGGATGATCAACAAAGCTACCCGACGGATGATTAACAAGGCAACCCGACGGATGATCATGTAACCGACGGATAATCAATTCAAACATCTGTTGACAGTGACAACACATTCACATATGTCATGTGTATGCAAAAGGAATGTGGAAGCCTATTCAACTGGGTTTTTGAGAACAAAGAAGCATTGCCATTTCCATGCTATTATGAAGATATTCAAAGATGCTGGAATAAAGTAATAAAGTAGCATAGTATTAGACTTGATAGGTTTTGTTTTATTATCTTGTCTTATTACTGTGTAATATTGGTGATATATAAACCAAGAGTAGCAATTAGAACAACAATAAGATTAAGCAAGTATTTTTCTCAGAGAAACATTTGTTAGCTATATCCTTAGCATTTCTCTGTAAGTTTAGTTGTTCTTATTTGTAAGCAGCTGTGAGCTATTCAAGCTTCACAGAGTTCTCTTGATATATATATATATATATATATATCTGGTGGATACATTCAAATCCACCAGAAAGTTCTAAAGACTTGCGTTTTATTACTTTATGTTTTGATTCATATTTAACTTGTTATTTCGCACTTTGAAAATCAAAACACTGTCATATATATATATATATATATATATATATATATATATATATATATATATATATATATCGTAAGTTAGAATATTTTATAATTCATAAAAAAATTCAAGAATTCCATTCAACCCCCCTTCCGTAATTCTTGTTGCATTGTTAGGGACTTACAGACTACCAAAGGTACCGCAGACGAAGGTACTTTGTGTACTCAGGAACTTGTGAATTATGTGTATACCCAAAAATGGGACACATAGCCCAAATGAGGCAAGGGTGATAACCGGGATACGAAGGTGTCGTCCTTCTACTAGTAGAAAAGGTTACTATTTCTGTAGTACGACTGATCATCGCATGTGGTGGCTCCAACGAATGTCCTATTCTTCCAATTGGAATTGTAATGCAATATCGTAACCCAAGCCTAGGTGCTGGGTTTACTATTAAGGTATTCGCAAGATAATAAAATCCACTAAAGGATTATTTTCATAAGAAGGTGTGTATCACCAAGGAAAACTATTTTCGAACAAAACGTAATTATCATATATGATGTTTTACGTGAGTTTATCATACAGTCATTTTCATACTGTACATTATTATGTTGGGCATTATAGCTCACTCTTGCTTTCTTTTAAATGACACAACATAACAGATAACCAGCATGCCGGTGTGGGACTTAGTCGCTTGCAGTCATGGGGAGAATCCCTGGAAGCTTTGTCTCAGGTGTGCCAGAGTATCAGATAGGTATAAGATATCAGTCGTAATTATTGTAACTTCATGTAGAGGTTATGAATAATTGTTTAAGATCCTGTAAAGTACATTTGAGTTTTAATAACAGATGATACTTGTTGTACGTCATTTCTAAGGCTATAACTTGTGAGTGTGTGAGATTGGGGGTTTGTGATATGGAATTATTGGATTATTGAGTTAATGCAGGTTACACATGATTGAAGGATTGCGTGACGACCCAGATTCTTGACCCCGGATTTGGGGGCGTTATATCTGGCACATAACGTACATTCTTCAAAGTCAGATTCTACCCAGAGGTCATCTTCAGGATCACCGTGCCTTCATCCTCAATGGTACAAGTTGTTGAATTCCCCATGTAGAGCTTCTCACCAGCATCAGAAGCTTTGAGGCTAGAGAAAATCACCTTGTCTGAGAAAACATGCCTAGTAGCACCAGTATCAATCCACAATTCACGCGGATTAGAACCGACCAGGTTCACTTCAGAGACCGTAGCACAAAGGTCTATATCACCCATCTCCTTGGAGATATTATCAACCATGTTTGAAACTTTCTTCTTGTTGGGCTTCTTGGGCTTCTTGCAGTCAGAAGACCTATGACCAAACTTATTACAGTTGTAGCACTTCCCTTGAAATTTCAACTTCAAAATCCCTCCCTTGGGTGCCAGCTTTGCCCCTTTACCAGAACTAGTCTTCTTGGGCTTGGAGCTTTGAGCATGCTCCACCATGTTTGCCTTCTCAGTGGCAACATTAACTTTCTTCTTGGACCCTCTGTTGTCTTCTTCAATACGAAGTCTAACAATAAATCCTCCATAGACATCTTCTTTCGCTTGTGCTTAAGATAGTTCTTGAAATCTTTCCATCCAGGTGGAAGCTTATCAATAACAACAGCAACTTGAAAAGACTCACTTATGACCATTCCCTCAGCATGAATGTCATGAATGATCACCTGCAATTCCTGCACCTGACTGACCACAGTCTTAGAGTCTGCCATCTTATAATCAAGAAAGCAGCCAACAATCCACTTCTTTGCCCCAGCGTCCTCGGTTTTATACTTATGGTCAAGTGACTCCCATAAGGCCTTAGCTGCTAGCTTCGTGCTGTACACGTTATACAACGAGTCAGACAAACAATTTAGCACATAGTTCTAATAGATGTAGTCGGAGTGCTTCCAAGCATCAGCAGCATACACAGTCTGCACGTTACTCTCAGCAGTGAGCAATGGTGGTTCTTCCTTAAGGAAGCGATCCATATGCAACGTGGTCAGATAAAAGTGCATCTTTTGTTGTCAATGTTTGAAGTTCGTTCCGTTGAACTTCTCAGGTTTTTTAGCATGTGCAGCAGGCACAGTTGGCATAACAGGTGCAGCAGGCACCACAGGTTCAGCAGGCACCACAGGTGTGACAGTTGGAACATGCATCTGTGCTACAGGTGTAGGCACCGCATGTACGTTCGACGGAACGTATCCTGTCGATGTCTATCCAAAGGGTACATTGAACTGCCCAACGATAGTGTGTCCCATAGGCACATGCCCCGAATGCAGATGTCCAACAGTCGGCTGACCTCCATCAGATGCTACGATCTGTGCGTTAGGGTTAGGCGGCTGCTGGTGACCCCCATCATGTATTACAACCTGTGTGTTGGGATCAACCATCACGTTTCCAGTGTTAATCACAGTTTGGTTCTCCATCGATCTGTTACTCAACAAAACAAGTAGATACAGATGTATCAGTCACAGATGTATAAAATAAATAGCTTTAAGATTATGAATACAATCTGCGATTAATACATATAAATCAAACAAGTGTGTGTGTGAGTAAACGAAATCAAACAGAGAAAGAAAAGATATAAACAGAAGAGAGATCCTCGAGTCCAATTGAAACTGTCTCCTTAAAGCTATTTCTCCCTCTCCGTATGTGCGAGTCGATAGCCTCCCAGGATAAAACGAGGTAGCGGCGGCGTTACGGATAACTAGCACCTTCAGCGAGCTTGAACGGGCACGAAACTATCACCGACCGAGAGAGAGAGGTAGGGTTTGTGTTTAGGAGGACGGGTGTATATATTGAGTGAGTTAACCCTAAACCCTATAGCGAAAATATACAGGCTTAGAGAAACGTGTGCACTACTTCTCTTATTTAATTAACGCGTTAATTAAATTTAATTCGAGAGTCAATTATTATCCGTAATTGAATCGAATTATAACTTTCAAATCAATTCATATTTATATTTATAAAAATAAATACCGAATAATGATTATTTATTTAAGAGCCCAGTGGAAATTAAATTAGCAAAACTAGTCCGTGATTATTCGGGCCAATTTTCTGCTACATTCGTGTCCACGCGTCGCACACACGGGCAAGCCCGAAGGCTTCGCAAGCCTCGGATTGCCCCTCGAAATCCCACAATTTTCACCCCCCCTGCGCGCGCACGTAGGAGATGGAGCAACACCTTACTAATACTTTTAAACATTACTAAAGTGTTGTCCTATATAAAACAATGGAAACCCCTTTTCCATTTCAATGTGGGATACAAGTTTTCCTTTCTACATTTTCACCTTCAAGGGACCAACTTTAGATGATCACATCTCATTCATCCCCTAACCATTTTGAGTGTTTCAAAGTGCCTCGGAAAGCTCTCACGGAGGAAAACATACTCCAAGCGTCACCCACTCAAGAACGGCTCAAAATGACTTGACAATGTGGGGCTCAATACCCACATTTTCCAACAATAACAAGGAGTTATTATCTAAGATAGGTTGTGTAGGTACACATATTTTTTGAGGTGGTAACCCGGAGTTACAGACAAAGATAAATATTTGTGCGGTTGTAAATGCTTCTCCGCCGACGAAAGTAACAAGGTTATTTTAAGCGAAAATCTCGAGTCCGGGAAAGGAGCTCGGGGACTGGAGTAGGGGTCTGTGAATCTATTAGAGGTCGCGCCATCGCGAACCATGAATAAATCACCGTGTGGTATTTTCTTTCCTTCTCTTTTATTTCTACATTTATAATCTGCTTAACTACTTGGTAAAATATTTTAAAACAAGATAAATATTTTTAAAATGCCATAATAATTTTTAAATTGGTAATTAAGATATTCAACCCCCCCTTCTAGCTTAAAATATCCCTTTTACGGGACCTAACAAATTATTTCTCGTATTGTTGTTGATAAAATTGTTGCTCAAAATATTGTTGACCATTATATGAAAAATTTTGAACACCATTTTCCATGTAAGAGAAATATGGTTGATCCACCCATTCTTGATCCAATGTATTAGAGTACTACTTGTACCCATATTCATCTTCAAAAGAATTCATCTGTTCCAAGTAAACATTTTGAGAATTGTAAATATTGTATGAGCATTCATACCCATAGTAACCTTGTACACTATAAATCAGACCAATATTGTAAGTTTCAAGGGCCACTTATGACATCACATTGATACTCATTCGACGTATAGTGGGCTCTGTAGCATTTAGTGAGGCAATTTCTTGGGTATGTGCCTCAACTTGGGAAGAGAGGAATGCAAAGCATCAAATTCATCTATTGTAAACATGTAATTACTCAACAAAGCTTTGTAAAGTTCGAAAAGTGAGGACACTCGGGTTAGGAAAGTAAATATTATCCTACCCTAAGTGACAATTGTGATTTCCTGGTCAATAAGAAAAGGTTTTAAAGGCAAGTAACTCTGCCATATCTTGTAAAGTGGTTTATGATATAAAATGTTAAAGGAAATGATAAAGATGATATGATATTGTTATCCCTGAAACTCGAATACCCTTATTACTAGCCTGTTCTTTATTTACTTGCCATGATTATTTCAATATCATGTTCATTTCAATTATACCTCTGTAACTCTGATATTTATGTTTTGATAATACATACAAGTGTTAGGAATTTGTTCATATATTCATAATGTACAAGTTGGGGGAGATTGCTAGATATAAATTGGTGATATCAGAGTTTACCATCAATACTTTGTCAACATAAGGATATCAGTATTTATCACTATATTATATCAGATAGAATGAGATGATATCAATGTTTGTTATCAGAGTTTATACATGTCAGTATCTGTCAAGGTTGGATTTGAGGAGAAAATTGATTATGTTACAAGGAGATAATATTTGCAGAGATATGTCGGTATAAGACTTTAGTAATTGTAGAAATTAATTATAAGATATGTAATGTATTTCTATATTCATGTTTATCATAATATTTAGATTGACTTATAGGTGTGCAGTATATAAGCACAGATTACGTTTACACTATATGTGTTATGTATCATTATATCATTCGTGTAACCTAGCAGCTCTCAAGAATATATGTTCATCCTTTGAGAGAATACTTTGTAATCTACTACCAGTTTTATAATCAATACAAAAAAATGTTTGTCGTATCACTGTGTTTGATTTCGATTGATTGTTATTACTGTATTCACCCCCATCCACAGTATATGTAAAGGCCTAATAATTTTGACTCTGTCGATTAGTTTTTATAATAATTGATATTTATTAATATATAGGGAAATTCTCATTGGTGCCCTTCTGTAATTGGCTTTTCCAAATTGTGTCATTTTATATTTTAGATTTACGAGTGGCACCCTCAAAGTAAGTGATTACGTTACAGATGCCCTTCCGTTAGTTAAAACGTTATGAAACGTTAAAAAACAAACAAATAAGCCTTAAAAACACATTTTTATGAAAATTGAACAAATAAAACTACAATTACATACAACCTAACTCAAAACTTCACAAAATAAATATGTCCTTCAAAGAACTGGTGAAAACACAAAACTTTGGGTGAAGGAGGATAATTTAAAATTGGTTGGTAATTGAAGTTTGGGGGTGACGGCGGAGACTATTACCAGCTGTGGTTGTTGCGACAGCGGTGGCAGATTGTTTCTAGGGAAGTGCAGGTAGGAGGGGATTGAGGTGTTGATTGTGGGTGTGTGTGCAGGTGTTGATTGCAGGGGCGTGTGTGGATGTTGGAGATGTGTGTGCGTAGCGTGTTTGTATTGTAGTGTGTATATGTTTGTATTGTAATGGAAGAAGAGATGAGAGAAATAAAGGGAGAGAGGGAGAAGGCCAGGGGAGAGAAAAAACAAGGAGATGGTGGTAGAGAAAGTCACGGTGGAGAGAGAGATGAGAACGTGAGAGAGATTAAAGGAAGGAGGAGAGAGCTCGGGTTGAGAGATAGAGAGACTGTTGGGAGAGATTATATTGTAAATGTAGTTTTTTAATTAAAAAATTATATGAAAATTAAAAAAAATGTACTAATTTAACGTTACATAAACGTTTTCACTAACATAAGGGTATTAGTAAAAGGGTATTAGTAGAGTAAGCACTTACTTTAGGGGTGTCGGTCGTAAGTCCAAAACATAAAATATCACCATTTGGAAAAGCCAATTACAGAAGGGCACCAATGAGAATTTCCCTAATATATATCGAAAAAAATATATATTAAAGAGATTGCAATCTTAATAATTATAATATTTATAATAACAATTATAATCTTAATTTAATTGATTGCATGTGTTGTTTAGAACTAAGAAAAAAAAGAACACAAATTCTAAATTTAAATATTTTTATTGTGAGGATTGGAAACTTAAAATTTTAGGTAGATAACCTAAATAGAAACTATTTTTAATATTGTTTTTAGAGGATTCGAACTTTAGTTTGTTACAGAAGAGACAAAATTGAGAATTCTTTAATATAAATCTAAAAGCTGTCATTCATGTAACGAAGATCTAACGATTGATATTCTTTTGATGGGTGAACCAAACGACGAACAAATATACCATGTTTTATTTATTACTAGTTTAAATCTCGTGTGATGTACGGGTTCCCATTAATATTTAAAAATTTTATTTATCCCGTCATATCATAATTTTAAAATATTTATATAAATATATAATAATTATAAATTTATAATTAAAATTATAAGATAACATGTGGTCGTAGTTTAGTAGAATAAGTATACTATATCTAGTAATTTAAAAATTTAGTAATGTACCGGATACATAACAGTATTTATTTATTTATTAGCAATATGATAAATAAATTGTCGTCGTAGTTAGTAGAACAAGTAAACTATGTCATGTGGTTTAACAATTTAATAGTTTAACTGATATATAACGGTATTTATTTATTAATTTAATAACAAAAAATATTAATCAATTTATACATGATTGATGATCCAGGTTATTAGTACAGCATGGTTAGAGATCCAGTAGGTAGAATAGATAATCAGAATTGAGGATATAATAATAAGACGTAGTAGAGGGCAGGGGTGAGTTACGGCAAGGAGACACAAATGACAAACCCTAAAGAAGTAAGAAGAATAGGGTGGCACACCAAAAAGGAGAAGCAAGAGCTGTTTGAGGCATTAGAGAAGGAGATCGATGCTGTTAAATCCAGGCGAATCTTCAAACATATATGTCGAAAGGAAGAATTCAATGATGTGGATGTTCCGCTAATTCATATGTTTGTTTTTCCCTTCCTAAATCTTGATATACATATGTAAATTGTAGTGTTGATTTTTATTTATTTATTTTTGTTTGTTATTGTCATGTATGCTGGTTAATCACTATTTTTAGCTTAAAATTTTGGCTATTTGATTTCTAGGTCAAAATTGGATTTACATAGCGGCCGTTGATTTTGATTTTAGAAGAGCTTGCTATCAAATATAAGGCTTTTTTACAATTCTTGCATAGAGTTGTGATTATTAGATGTGTGCTATCAAATTACACTACTTTTGTTATTTGTAACATGTCTAAGCCTACTTGGTAGATGTTCATACTACAAAGAATGCCTTTTGGGATTTTCCTAGACCGAGTTATTTCTTATACTAATTTGATGCAATGGAGCTCTTCGCTGCCCCTATTTGCCTTACAACTAATACTCAGGCATCTTGTTGAGACTTCTTTTACTACTTTTATTATAAAAAATTATATATAACTCAAGTGGTGTATCACATGCTCCATTCCCAGCAGCGTATCATAATAACCAGGCTTCTGCTTTTCTTATGGCTGCGCAGCTCTCCTCTATTACCTGCCATGTTTCTTTTTGCTGCATTCCGTTCAATTATCTATTCATTTCTTTGTAATTTTTTTAATTTGATCTTTTTGCAGGCCAAAAACGTTGACATCTCTTATTAGTGTTGGCTATGCCTCTCACTTAGCCCCTATCGGACACTCGGATTCATCCAGGTAACATTTTTTTTTCTTCAATATACGTCTGATTCTTTTCCGTTTCTCACAAATTATCACCTGATGTGTTTTTTCTGCAGCCAAAGTTCAAACAACTCTACTCTTGAAGATTGGTCAGATTTCTTTGGTGAAGATGCACGCTTATGTTTCAATCGAATTTTCTCTTATTTTACTTCTTCATCAGATATGAATATTCGTGAGCTATATGTGTATAGGCAATCTCTTTGCCATGCTCACTTTGCGGTGTTAAGTTACAATGAACATCATGTAAGCTCCCTCTCCCTCTTCCTCTCCAATTTTATTCCCTGAGTATAGTGTTTTTGCTGATCCAGTTGCCTTTATTATCTAATACTAGGGTGCTGAATACGAGCTTGTTGCCCCTATTGTTAGTTATATCTTCCCTTCCAGGGAACTGGGCTTCATTTCTTATGTTAATTTCTTTGCTAAGCCTAAGAACAGTGAATCTTCTCCTGACCTCTTTTTTGCCAAGATGGTGGCATGTGGTTATCAAGCTAATGAAGTCCTCGAGTGCTGTATCTTGGAACCTCGTCCTTCTCCAGGTAGAATCCTGTGCAGAAGCAACTACTAGTACTTGTCTAATTTTTTTGTTAAATTGAGTAATGTTTATCTTTTGTTCTTCCTTGCAGTTGCCATGACTTTTGATTTTGTTACATTTTGGCTTCCTCCGGGAGAACACCCCGATCCATGCAGTTTGAAGTTTGGTGGTTACATTTGATTGTTCTCATCATGTCATTTGAGGAAATCAAAGTCCGCTCCCTTTAAACACCCAACTTGAAAGTCTCCTCCTTGGATTGGTGTTTGCTGTAGTGGTGTAGTTATAGGAAAGTCTTCCTCCTTGGTTTGGTGCACTTCATACAGTTGTGTGTGTGTGTAATTCTGACGTCTTAAAACTACTTTTCATAAAATTGTCACAGGTGTCTGGGCCTATAACAGGTGAAGTGAATAAGATATTACATAGTCAAGTTGATAATATTTTGACCGATAATTAAGACATATTATTTTTATTCAAAATACACTTTCAAGAGAATAAGATATATTTTCTACTGGTATAAGTTTTGAAATTTATTTAATTATATATTAAATATAATTTGCGGTTAAAAAAATTTGATCATTAATTAGTTAAAATATGACATATAATATGTGATAGAGGAGTGTCAAAATATTTTACTTGAAACTGCTTGCGCGTGAGAATTTAATAACCACCAGATTGGTTCGAAAAACTTTGCATTTTCAATGATACAAAACTCTTAGCTAAATTATTAATGTGAAGTCTAGGTGGTAATATTTAAAAATTATGTAAAATTTGAAGTATTCCAACCCTTAGCAAAAATTATAGATAATCATATTTTGTTTGCTAAATTTGTCGAACTCTAAATTCCTTAGAGCATCTTCAATGGTAATTAGAATAATTGTTAGTTAAAATATGATAAATCAAGAATTATGTAAAATTTTACCTAAGGGGAAGGGGAAACACTCCAATAATATTATGTATAATTATGATAGCAAAATTACCTATAAGAGATTTATTAGTTCAACAAATATAGTCAACCAAATGTGATTATCTATATTTTTTTGCCAAGAGCAATTATGGTTGAAGTGCTTGAAATTTTACATAATTTCTAAATATTGCCACTTAGGTGCCACATAGATTTCATGATAATTTAGCTAAGAATTTTGCATCATTGGATATGCTATTATATATAATTTTGATATCATATTTATACATAATGCTATTGTTGTCTTCGTCCTTCCCTTTAGCTAAAATTTTTTATAATCATCAATTTATCAAGTTTTAGCTGAGAGTTGTACTAATTCCCATATACCCATATTACCAACTTAGTTGGGCCGAACGATTAACCTCCTTTGTAACCTCCTTTGTCCATCATTAATATTTAGAGTAAAATGCAAGAGGTGTATCTGAACTTTACAAATTGTATAAATTATGTACCTGTAATTCGAAAATAGCAAAAAGCTTACAAAAATATGCAATTTGTGTATGACCGTTAATTTTTGACACTGTTAGTGAAAACATCTTTTTGAATGCAAGATGTGTACCTGGTGACCGGAAATGGTGCAAATTCTGTACCTGAAACTTGATAATAGAAAAATATGTATTCGGAGAAATCCGTGCAAAATATTTTGTGTCGTATTTTCGTGCAAAATTGAAATTTATATTAAATAAATTAAATAAACAAAAATATAATATCATATTTTTAAATAAATATTAAATATTTATATATAATACTTATATAAAATTTATATACAACATTATAACATCAAGTATTATTTTAAAACTATAAAGTATCATTTAAAAAATAAATATGCGCATATTTTTAATAAATATAAATAGGTTTAGGAGAGAGTATGGGTCATTCGGCTCGATTTTTACCTAAAATTGGAGCTGGAACCATAGATTTTCGGTTTTAAAAATCGAAAACCGCAATCGCAACCAAATTATCAGTATATGTTTCAATTTTAAAGACCTCGATTAGGTTTTTTAATCGAAAAAATTAAAATAATTAAAATTGTACAAATTAAGTAAAAAAATTTGTTAAAAATAATTTTTTCCTACAAATTACCGGGTACAATAAAATTAGTACACTAATGCAATTTCTACAAGTTCCCGAAGTAGATTAAATTTTAAGAAAAATGTATGACATAAAAGTGAGTCCGGTGAGCATAACCTGATTTTTTAACAGTTGCAGCTTACTTCCTTTAATATTTTAAAATATTTTCTAGTTCTAAAATTTATATAAATTATATTTTTATTTATATTAATAATTGGGTCGGGTCGGGTCGGTTTTGACCGATTTTTTACGGTTTTAGCTCGGTTTTGATTTTAATTTGGTTTTTGCTCGCCCTACATATATTCTTTACAAATATTAATATTTTATTACATATTTACATAAGTCGTAAGTCGTGTACTATTAGGGAAAAAACAAAACCGATACTAAATTTCGATTGTGTAATTTCGTGTTCAGTTACTTCGTGTATTGTAGCTAAAATGTACGTAAATACAAACACTAAAATTTTTAGGTATTTCTGTTTCGTGTATTTTTTGTCGTGTAATAAATTGTCGGATTAATTATATTACAGTTAAATCTCTTTAAAGTAATAGGGTCGAGACCAAGAAAAAATATTACTTTAGCGAGTTTATTATTTTATCGGGAGTAAAAAAACACCGTATCCATTATGTAGGGACCGGAGAAAAATATTATTTTAGCGATGTTATTACTTTATCGATTATTACTTCACCGAGTTTTAACTGTATATCTTATTTTTTACAGGCACAATATGAATTTTATCCAAATTTTAATAGTCATGGTATCCGATGATCAGTGTAATAAAATTTATTAGACATTAAAACAAATAGATGAAACATAATATATAATTCGAATCGGTTTTTTTCTTCCGTTACTAAATAATTTTTGTTGTACGATACTTTTTAAACTATCGCTGAATTAAACATTATTCAAGATAGAGTGAAAATAAAAAAGAAAACTAATCTCGTTAAACTTATTTTTATTTTATGATTCAACTTCAAATTGATTCTTTTTTCAATCCCATTTCAAATTAATAAATAATTTTAAAAGAGTGCATTTTAAAATTACGATTTTTTTACTCCAAACTTTAGGTACACAATTTGTACCATTTCGAATCTTTAGGTACACATCTTGAATTTGAAAAATAGTCTCCGGTAACGGTGTTAAATAAAGTTAACGGTTGTACACACAATGCACAGCTTTTGTAATTTCAGGTACACATTTTGTTATTTTCAAACTACTGATACACAAGTTGCACAAATTAGAAGCTTCAGGTACAAATTTTGCATTTTACTCTAATATTTAATAGGGATGGTCATGGGTATCTGGTATTCTAAAATTCAAATTTAAGTTTAAAATTTTTAGGTATTCAAATTCAAATTCGTCGAATTCTAAATTAGATTGGATATTTTTCGAGTATCCAAAATTATAAAAAATATAGCTAGTTAGATTTAATATTATTTATACATGTAAGCATCATTAATTACATTTATATAATATCTAAAATTAGAATACATTAATTAAAGAGTAGTCAAAAATAGCACGGGCTGACATCTAAGATGTGTTAATAACACAATATTTAGTATCTCATCACAATTATTTTTTTTGTAATCACATATAAGGTATATCTTAAATAATAAAGGGTGAGACTAAAATAACTTTATACTATACTATAATAATCGGAATGGAGTATAATTTGATAAGACTTTTTTTTAGTTGGGATTTATGATCGACGGATCTTTTTAATCAAGTGATTTGGACTATTAGATTCAAATACTAAAAGAATATACACTACTCAAACTCTCAGGTCGAACCTCGCCAACAACAAATATTTATATTATTATTTATACAATACTAAAACTCCCAAATCTCATCAACAACAATTAATCATATTATTATGTATACACTACCCAAGATTCAGGTTCGACTCCGTCAACAACAAATATTTATATTATAATTTAAATATACTAATTATGTAATGATTCAAAAAAAAATTATTATTATTTTAAATAATATAAAAATATTAATAAAGAACCGTGCGATATAAAGCTAGTCGTTATAATTTAGTAAATAAATGTTGACAATCTTAAAATTATCCAATATTACTCAAGTAATACAATAATAATATGTAATTATGTCTTACATCTAAAATATTGCATAAAATATATTATTTATGTGTCGAGATTTAATCATGTTTCGGTTATGGATTGGGTTTAGTTTGAGTTTCAAATTTAGGATCGGTTATTCATTCGGTATCGTTCAAGTACAAATCCAAATTCAAAATTTCGGGTTTCGAATCGTTATATGTAGGATCAGATTATTTTGCTATCTCACTCTGTTACGCCCAGATTCCTTCAAATGGATGAGCAGGCTTCGGCCTCCGTGAAGGTAGCTTCGACTTAGACCTAAAAGTGAAGAGAATGTGAAGGTTTATACCCCCGATTCACCTCCGGTGTGAGAATAAGAATCTGGTTGTAAAGTGGGTAGTAAATACAAGAAAAGTAGAGTATTTTTGAGAGAATGTGTCTATGTTTTGTCTTACTTTTCAAGGGGTTTTATATCCAATTTTGACATGAATGCTCATCCGTTACTCATCATTAAAGAGGGAGTGAAAATGGGGCGTTATGTCCCTTCTGTATTCCAACGTTCAAGGGGCAATATGGGCCTCGGCTTGAGGTTCTCTGTGGGCCTTCGGCTAATGGGCCTGGTAGACCTTCGGCCCAATAGTTCAATCATCCGATGGACCTTTGTTCAGTGGGCCTTAGTGGGCCTATAGCCAACATGTCCCTGTCATTCGGCTGGGTCTTCGGGGGCGGGCCGATGGACATTAATTCTGGCCCATATTGGGGCGAAGAAATCCTAGGGTGACTACTTCGGTTTCGCCTCGATCTTCGTTCATACACGTGGCAAGCTTGTGGGAATTTGTGGTGTATTAAAGTGACAGCTGTTGGCACGTCGTTTCATGACTCAATCTCAGCCGTTGAATCTCAATCGTTTTAATCTGGGAAGTCCGTTTTAAAACCCCCCAAACGTCGCCCTTTTAAAATCATTTTGGGCCCCTATATAAGAGCCATTGTGCATTTCTTTTCCTTTTTATCACTTTCAGTTTCTCTCTACAACAACAATCGTCGTCAAGTTCTCAAGTCACGGGCAATAACAACTCAACTTTTCCAGATCACCCCATTTCAATCCAGGAGCATCTTCAAATTAGTAAGTCCCCTTTCTTTTCTCAGTGTTCCATACATTTTCATGCAAGTTTTTGAGTTTTTACGGGTTTTGCATGCAAGTCCAGTGGTTATTTTCCTGGGCTTTTAGGTGTGTTTTGTTGTTGTGTTTTGGGGTCTTTTGGTTTATGGGGCATTCCTGGGTAGGTAATAGGAGTTTTCTTGGTTTTGCTAGTTTTAGGTGCGCCCCATGGGTTTAAAGATGGAATGCGAGACATTTTTTAGCCAAGAACTCTCTCCGGAAGGGTGATGTCCTTCGGGAGCCGACCTAGGGTGCAGATGTGCGGTTTGGAGTTTAAAGAAGGCGGGTGAAGGATTTATGGGGGCAATAACTTCCTTCGGGAGACTTTCCTTTTCGGAACATCCTTTGGGAGCCGACTCCAAATTCTTATTCTGTTTGCTCGGTTCTAGGACATGTACTTGGCCATTTATCTTTTTCATTTTTCTTTTGTCTTGTCCCGAGTACATGGACTAATGTCTCTCTGTTTCCGAATATAGGGACATGGACCGAGTGAATCGCCCTCCAGAGACTTGGGACCCAAGGTCGGGCACTTTGGCGGGAACATCTTCCATTCGCTCGGAGAGAACGGGTCGGGATCTCTTTGGATCTACGGCGAATTATCTGGCGGATAACAACCGGTCGGAGCTGTCGAAGGAGAGGATAATTCATATGTATTCTGATTTCTTCGTCCCTCGGAACTTCTTCTGGCTCTACGCCCCCAAGGAGAATGAGCGGATTTACGATACGCCTGGTGTGCTGGAGGGGTACGGTGACTGCGCTGTCGGGATTTCGGAGGCGGAGTTCAAGTGCGGCTTCCGAGTGCCGACACTGAAGATAGTGAAGCATCTCTTCAAAAAATGGGGATAGCTCTGGGGCAGATGGACCCCAATGGTTTCATCCATATTAACTGCTTCCAGAATAGGTGCCTCCATGCCAGGATTACTCCTACTTCGAGGCTATTCTGGTGGCACTACGACTTCCTAAGGAACCCGAAGAGCCCGGGATTTTATACCATCGCTCGTCAGGCTGGCCGGGCGGATTCGACGACACCAATTCCAGCAACAAGAACACCCATACTCGCTGGTGCTTCGTGAGTGGGCGGAGGTTGGCCCCAATGTTCGTCTGGCGGGATGTGAAGCCTTCATTGCTCCTTGCGCCGAGTTTAACGGAGAGGGAGAAGGAGGACTACCCGGCCCTGGTAGATGTCCGCGTGAGCAAGCGGGGTCCCGAAGAATTTCGGGACAGAGACTGACTGCTAAGTTTGTGGGGTGGGGGTAACAAACTTCTCCTTCGTCTATCATAGTTTTCTTTTTATTATTTTAGCAACTTTCTTTTTTTCTTTCATATTCTTCTTCATTCTGTCTTCATTATGGGTCTGATGTATTTTGCCTTGTTTTTATTTCAGTGTCTTCCAGAGAGGCCCTGATTGAAGGGAAGAAGGCCAGGGCGGCCGAGAAGAGGGCCGCAGAGGAGGCGGCGAAGAAGAAGGCTGCTGAAGGAAGGGCCAAACCGAATCCTTCGGAGGAGACGGAGGGGTCGTTCAGTCCTATCTCCCCGAATGGGGTGTGCTGACGTCCGACCACACTGTCTACCCGGCGAGGCAGTCTACGAAGGAGGTAGCTTCGGATTTGTGCCACGACCTCCAGCTCCCGGCCGATCTGCCGACCTTTGCCTCGGCTTCTCCCACTGAGGCTTGTACAGATCTTCTTTCCTTCTTGTCCCTGGTATGTTTTTAATTTCGTTTCTAGTTTCGTTCGTCTTTATCCTTCGGTGCCTTTCTTTTTCTTCATCTGACGCTTTTGCCTTGTCTTTTTTGCAGGCTGCCCCTTGAGCTGCGGCCGTGGAGGACAAAGTTCGGGACGTGGAAACTCGGATGGCCGAGGTGAAGGAGCTGGAGAAGAGGGCAGGGAGGCCGAGGAGGAACTCAAAAGGGTGAAAACCTAGAACGAGGTCCTGGGCGGCCAGGCCACTGTGCTGAAAGGAGACAGGGCCAAGTTGGAGGAGCCCCTCGAGAAGGCGAACTGGAGGATCTCCCACCGGAATGTCAAACTTAAGAAGTCCCGCAAGGAGCTTCAGAAGAAGCAGAAACAGCTGGACCTGACGGAAGAACGCTGCTTCCAGTTCGGCGCTGACTATGTCCTGGAGAAGGATCATGGCCTTAACTGGGATTATAAACAGCTGCTGGATGATAGCCTGGAGGATCCTATCGGCCGGCTAGCAGTTGAAGCCCCTCATGTCTCCTCCGGCGAAGACGAAGAGCTCTCGGATGAAGACTCCCAGGCCTAAGCCTCCGGCACTGAGGTGCTTGATATGACTGAAGATGATCTTGTGGCGAAGTTTGCCATTGGTATTTCCATGCTCATACCCAACTCTTGCAGCGGCTTCCTTCGTTCATCTTCTTTGTAATTTCATTTTTTGTAATTGATACTCCTGCCTTCGAGCTTTTGTAATTTAACTAGTCTTCGGGCTTTTATATTTTAATGCATCTTTCGTATTTTTTCAGTATTGTTTCTTTTATTTTAACCGTGTATTCAGCCTTATTCATTTGCCATAAAGATTTTAATAAGACGAATTGTATCTTCGGCTTTATTTGCCTTAACAATTTTAATAAAACGAATTGTATCTTCATCTTATTCGCCTTAACAATTTTAATAAAACGTATTGTATCTTCGGCTTATTCGCCTTAACAACTTTAATACCGAATTGTATCTTCGGCTTATTCGCCTTAACAATTTTAATAAAATGAATCGCATCTTCAGCTTTATTTATTTGCCTTAGCAATTTTAATAAAATGAATCGCATCTTCGGCTTTATTTATTCGCCTTAGCAATTTTAATGCCCTACTACCCATTATGGCGCCGGGTGTTAAAGGTCGAAGGTGACTCCGGGCTGTTAATACTTTGAAAGGCTTCTGTTGGGCGAAGGAACAGGGATGTTGATCGTTTTGTGATTGCCCCCTGACCAGCATGACGTTGTTCATTTGGTCAATAAAGGGGAGGGGATGGTCTTCTTTGGGAGTTCCCCTAGACTAGGTCGTCATCGCTCTGTATATATTTTGAATATATGCGTGATTGAGGCCGAAGGGTCCTGTCTTCTTTGGGATTGCCCCTAGACAGGGTTTCCTTCGGTCTTCTTTGATATCACAACAATAAGGGAATGACGAAGGAGAAGGTCTTATCTCAGGATTGCCCCTAAAGATTCTTCATTCCTCCTTACCATGTGTTTATTGTAAATTAAATAATAGTGGTGGAGTGAAGGATGTTTGATTTGTGCGGGATTGCCCCTAGGTTCTTAACAATGCATGCTTCATTCATAAGTCGGACATATGTGGCGGCCGGAGAGTTTATCGTCTTCCGGATCGCCCCTAGATAATACTCTTGCGGCCGCGCATTTATTAAATAAAGAAATGTGACAGAAAGTGCATTTTCATTTATGATTGAACTGTTTACACTTTTCATATAAAATTCAATTATAAATTGACTTTAAAGGAAATTTCTTATTGATAAAACTTTCGAAGGCGACTGGCGTGCCAGGTTTTTTTGATTGCTTCGCCCGATAATGTTTCAAGCTTGTATGTTCCTGGGGGAACGACCTCAATCACCTTATAAGGCCCTTCTCAGTTTGGCTGTAGCTTTCCTTGTTTGATGGGCATAAAAATAGCTAGCTCCCTTAGGACTAGGTCCCCCACGCCGAACGACCTCTTCTTAATGTTGGAGTCATAATATTGGGTTGCCTGTAGCAAGTATTTCATGTTCCTTTAGTGGGCAGCTTCTCTTTCTTCCTCCAATAAGTCCATGTTCGCCCTTAATCCAAAGCTGTTGGTTTCCATATTGTAGACCTCCGTCAGTATGATTCTAGTCCCGCTTCGACTTGGACCAGGGCTTCGGTTCCATAGGCCATTCTGAAAGGAGTTTCCTCTGTTGAAGTCCTAGGGGTCGTTCGGTAGGCCCACAAGATCCAAGGGAGTTCTTCTGACCACCTTCCTTTAGCTTCGCCCAACCTCTTCTTTATCCCCTGAAAGATTACTTTGTTTGCCACTTCTATCGCCCCATTTCCTTGCGGGTGGGCGACTAAGCTAAATCTTTGTTCGATTCTGAAGTGGTGCAGGAACTTACGAATTTTTTTCCCAATAAACTGAGTCCCATTATCAGAGATGCAAATCTTTGGAATTCCGAATCAGAGAATAATCTGTTCTAGGAAGAACTTCTTTGCTGCTTCTTCGGTTTTGGCCGACAAAGGTCAGGCTTCGACCCACTTGGTCATGTAATCAATGGCAATTATGCACTACTTGGCTTGCTTCGTGCTAATCGGTAGAATGCCGACTATGTCCACGTCTCACACGGCGAACGGAATGGGACTTAGAACGGAAGTCATTTCTTTCAGGGGTTGCCTCAGAACAGTGGCGAACAACTGGAACTATACACACTTTTTGGCGTACTCACTGGCGTCGGCCTTCAAGGTTGGCCAGAAAAATCCTTGGCGAAGGATTTTGAAGGCGAGGGACCGACCGGCCAGATGCTCACCGCAAATTCCTTCGTGCACGGCCGCAAGAGCTTGATGTTGTTCTTCGGTGTTAAGGCATCTAAGGAGGAGCTGACTGACTGATCGGTGATACATTCTTCCATTAATGATAGTGTAGCTCGATTCTTTGTATTTATCTTTAGCGCCTCCCTTTGGTCCGGAGGTAGAATACCTTTCTCCAGAAAGTTCCTTAGGGGAGTCATCCAATCGTTCCCCTGGTGAATCTCCAGACATTCTTTCTTCTTGATCGAAGGCATCTTGGGCTTTGGTGAGTGGATAGAACCAGTTAAGCTCTGTGTCTCCGCCGAAGCTATCCTGGAAAGGGCGTCTGCCCGACCATTGTTCTCCCTGCCAATTTGACTTAGCACAAAAGTTTCAAATGACAAAGAAGCATCTTTTACCTTGGTGGCATAAGCCTTCGTCCGTGGGTCTCTTTGTTTATATTCCACAGAGAAGTGCTTTACAACCAGCATAGAATCACTGAAGGCCCTTAGGTGTCTCACCTCGAGGCTTCGGGCCAATTCCATTCCAGCGATGAGTGCTTCGTACTCCGCTTCATTGTTCGTCAGAAGAAAGTCAAATCTTATAGCTTGGCATATCTCAAATCCTTCGGGGCTGGAAAGTATTAAGTCGGCCCCACACTTTTTCCCAGCTACCGACCCATCTACAAAGAGTTTCCATTTTCCAGGGGTTTGAATGAGATTTTCGTTGGGCGTGGGATCCTGCGGCCCCGAGAACGTGCACTCGACCACAAAGTCCTACAGGGCTTGGGCCTTGATCGCCGTTCTGGGGATATACTCGAGATCAAACTCCCCAAGTTCAATGGACCAGGCCACTACTCTTCCCGAGTCTTCGGGCCTCGTTAAAATCTTCTTTAGAGGTTGACTGGTGACAACTTGAATCGTTCGGCTTTAGAAGTAATGTCGCAATTTTCAGAAGGCCATAACCAACCCATATGCGAATTTTTCAGCATTGGGGTACCTCGTCTCTGCGTCCTTGAGGACATAGGACACATAGAACATAGGGTGTTGATTGCCCTCATGATTTTTCACAAGCACAGCCCCTAGGATTCTATCAGACACAGCCAGGTAAAGCTGGAGAGTTTCCTTCGGATCAACCCTCATTAGGAGTGGTGCCTTGGTAAGGTATTCTTTCACTTCCTCGAATGCTCTCTGGCATTCGGGCCCCCACTTAAAATTCTTTGACCCCTTAAGCATGACGAAGAAGGGGAGTGGCCTTTCGGCTGATCTGGAGATGAAGCGCCGAAGGGCGGCGAGTCGGCCGATCAGCTTTTGGATGTCTCTGATGCATCTAGGGGCTTCCATATTAATAACTGCTTCGATATTTTATGGGTTCGCCTCTATCCCCCGGGCACTGACCATGTAGCCCAGGAACTTGTCATTGGAGACTCCGAAGGTGCATTTGTTCGGATTGATCCTCATATTGTTTCTTTGGAGCGTTTCGAAGCACTCTTTCAAGTCTTCGGCATGATCTTGGAACAGTGATTTTACAATCATGTCATCTACATATGCTTCCATGTGCCGACCGATCTGCTCTTTAAAGACCTTGTTTACCATTCGCTGGAATGTGGCTCCAGCGTTCTTTAGTCCAAAGGGCATTTTTATATAAGCATAAGTCCCCTTCGGAGTTATGAACGCTGTCTTGGGCACATCCTTGTCATTCATAGCAATTTGATGATAGCCAGAAAAAGCATCCAAAAAACTAAGTACATGTTATCCTGCCGTAGCGTCTATCAGCTAGTCGATGCTAGGAAAGGGGTAGTGGTCCTTCGGACATACTTTATTGAGGT
Source organism: Apium graveolens (assembly GCF_009905375.1). Classification (NCBI taxonomy): domain Eukaryota; kingdom Viridiplantae; phylum Streptophyta; class Magnoliopsida; order Apiales; family Apiaceae; genus Apium; species Apium graveolens. The sequence continues at coordinate 246,398,055 of NC_133648.1, read as the reverse complement.
CCGTATAATCCACGCACATCCTCCACTTTTCATTTGACTTCTTGACAACCACCACATTGGCTAGCCATTCGGGGTATTCAATTTCCTCAATAAACTTGGCTTCCAACAGTTTTTCTACTTTGGCTTCTATAACCTTCTATCGTTCGACTGCAAATGTCCTCTTCTTCTGCTTTACCGGTTTGACCTCAGACTGTACATTCAAGCAATGCTTAGCCGTCTTGGGATCCAAACCGGGCATGTCCTCCGGCCCCCAGGCGAACACATCATGGTATTGCCGAATGATAGCTATTACATTTTCCTTCATATCTACCCCTGTGTTTTTCCCTATCCTAACCATTTTTCCCGAATGGCCTGCGTACGGTTCTACCTCTTCGGTTTTCACTGCGGGTTCGACGATCGGGCTGGAAAGATCCGCTCCAAACTTTTCCATCTCAATATTCAGTGTTTCACGCCTTCAACTGAGTTCGGCTTCAGCCCGCTTTCTTTTCCCGGTTTCGTCCGGCCCTCCATATTCTTGATCCGTCTCTAGGTCCTCAAGCATTATGATTCTGGAGGTTTTTTTATCGCCCCTCATTTCTCCTACCCCTTTCTCGGTTGGAAACTTGGGTTTAAGATGGGGTATAGACTCCACCGCTTCAAAGGTCGACATGAAAGGTCTTCCGAATATGGCATTGTATGGGCTCTCAATCCGAACCACATAGAACTTCACCGGCTTCTCAACAATATATGGCAATTTTCCCAGGAGGACAGGGAGCGTGATTGTTCCCTGAAACTGAATGGGATATCCCCCAATGGCGTAAAGGGGGGGCTTATTGCAGGGCTCTAACTGTTCTCCGGCGAAATTCATCCTGCATTAGGTTTTGTGGAACAGTATGTTGGCCGAACTCCCGGTATCTACCATCACCTTCCATATTTTATTCTGCCCCGATGATAGGGTTTATAATGAGAGGGTCCTCGTATGGGCGAATGACATCCTCGTAGTCCTCAGTGCTGAAAGTCATGGGCATGTGGGGCTTCCCTGACCGAACTGGTAGAGATTGTATACCTGTCGGGCGTACTTTTTCTTAGCTATCTTACTATCCTTATCTAGGATGCTGCCCCCATATATAATCTTTACTTCGCCCCTTATCCTATCCATTCGTTCTGGTTTTTCGGCTTATATCCCTTCCTCCTGGTTCTCCTTCGGCCCCAGTCTCTCTTTGAGATCTCGGACGAACTGATTAAGTTTGCCGCCTTTGATCATACGCTCAATTAGTCTTTTGAGATGATAACACTCGTCGGTGTTATGCCCCTTATCCCTGTGGTAGTCGCAGTATTTGTCGGGGTTCTTCTTATGGTTTGGGACCTTCATTTTTGTCGGCCGAACGAACCCAGGCTTGCCTTTGATTTCATGGAGAATCTTGGAGATCGGCGCATTCAAAGGGGTGAATACAGCCGAATCTCTATCTCGTCGCCGTTCGGCCCCTCGATCCCTCTCTTTTCTTCCTTCTTTCCTACCATCCCTTCGGTCCGAGCCTGATCTTGATCCTTCGTATATATCAGCTCGCTTCGATCGGTCATTCATTCGGGAGTCTTTATACCCCCCCAATACTTTCCATCTTTCGACGATTGTTCTCGCCTCTCACATATATATCATTTAGGGATTTCGGGGAAAAATTGTAAAGAGATGAGCGAAGCTTTTTACCTTTATAGGGGTCCAGCCCCGCCGTCAAGAATCCCATTGCTTTGACCTTGTCCAGATTAGTAACCATTCCAGCTTCTTCCTTAAGTCGAGCGAGATAATCCCCCAACTCCTCGTTCGCCCTGTCTGCAGTGGACTAGGGCTTCTGTGTCCTTCGCTTTTCGGCACAGGTGGGAGTAATACTTCAGAAACTTCCTCTTCAGTTACTCATAAGATCCAATAGACCTAGGCTTAAGGGATTTGTACCACATCGAAGTTGACCTCTTCATATAGGTCTTGAACATTTTGCACAGCATGATATCATTATGATCCATCCCGATCATTAGCAGCTCGTACTTTTCGCAGCGGTCCTCAGGGTCTCCCTTCCCGCTGAACTCACTCATCTTAGGGAATTGCCTTTCTTCGCCCGGAGGGGATCGATACTGTTCAATTTCTTGGGTCACGACCGGCTCCCTATCGGCCCTCCTATCACCGAACAAGGTCTTTTCTAGGGGAGTGAGCCTGAGACGGGATCCGTCGGGCTCCTCGTCAGATGAGAAGGATTGCTTTGTTCTCTTCCTTCGGGGATGCGAATCAGAGTCAGACTCATCTTCTTCGTCATGCGCCCTTCGATCTCTTCTATCCTTATTCGTTCTTCCCTGCTCGTCGGCCTGCAATACTTCACATAGGGTCTTTTCTTGCAGTTCAATTTCTTCTCTTTGAAGCTGCAGGGCCTTGAGTTGCAGCGCATCAGCCTCTCTCCGCTTAGCGCGGGCTTCTGCATCCTTTTCTGCTTGGTCACTTTTGGCCTTACCCTTCTTCGCAGCATTTTCTGCCCGGATCTTTAGGAGCAAGGCTTCTTCTTCAGGAGTTAATGTGATGACTCCATCCACGTCCACTAGGGTGGATTGTTGCCCCTTGTCGATAAAACCAGGTGGCGGTGAATGCTCATGAATTCTTTCTGTCATGCTCTCGTTATCTCGGCTTGTAACTCTCGTAGTTCCCACTGACGGCGCCAAATGTTACGCTCGGATGGATGAATAGGCTTCAGCCTCCGTGAAGGTAGCTTCGAGTTAGACCTAAAAGTGAAGAGAATACGAGGGTTTATACCCCGATTCACCTCCGGTGTGAGAATAAGAATCTGGTTGTAAAGTGGGTAAAAAATACAAGAAAAGCAGAGTGATTATCTTTCCTTATTTATTTGCCAATATCTTTCTGGATCGCTTGTTTAGATGAGCGGATTAATGTTGCTGTGCTGGGAAATATGGCTGGCGTTTAATTTCGATTTTCGAATACACAGAGTTTAGTTAGTAGAATCTACAGAGCTATATACTACCCCGAATGGCTCCTTTATTTCTTCGTTTATGAATGAAAATCCCAGCTACATTTGGCGTAGCATAATGGAAGCTCAGTTCATACTAAAGCAAGAAGTAGTTCGTCAAGTTTGCCATGATCATTTCTGTGAATATTTTGCGGGATCCTTGGCTCCTAGACAATTTTAACCCGTACGTGCAGACTCAGCTTATTGTTCTAAGCGGTCAGATGGTGTCGTCCTTGATGCTTACTGGTCGGGTAGGGGTGAACAAAACCCATTATGCTTATTAATATGTCTTGTTACTTTTCTGAATATGAACTTGATTGATTACCAGAACAAAGAGAATCCAATACAAAAGCTATATATTTATTTCTTAACAAAGAAGAAAACTATACATATATCTAAGTCTGTTTATTTTGATGTGTTATTATTATTATCTAATCTAATGTGTTTCTCTTATATACTATATCTGCACTACTATACAGCTGTGCATTACTATACAGCTGTACACTTTCTAAATCCAGGATCTCTTAACTAACTAATGGAAAGTGGTCCACTGTTATTAGTACATTTGTGTAGACTTAAATAAGTTATAATTTGTCTAACTATTTTATCGATCTGCAGTGTATCCTTTGTATTTTCTTCACAGGTAGCTGACTGGTTGCAGTAGAAGAAAGTGTATGATCATTATCCCCCCGCAAGTTGGGAAGGTTTGAATACATGACCAACTTGGAAACCAATTGTTGAAACTGAGGTAGCGGTAGAATCTTGGTGAAAGCATCAGCAAGTTGATTCTGAGTAGGCAAGTAAGAGAGTTGCAGCAAGCCATCAAAAACTTTCTCCCGTGTAAAATGGCAATCGATATCTATATGTTTTGTTCGTTCATGGAACACGGAGTTTTTAGCAATGTGAATTGCTGATTGATTGTCGCAGTGAAGAGTGACAGGCTTAAGATCATTAACACCCATTTCCTCAAGTAAACGCACAGTCCATGTCACCTCAGCAGCAGCAGAAGCCATGGCACGATATTCAGATTCAGAGGAAGAGCGAGAAATGATGGCCTGCTTTTTGGATTTCCAAGCAATTGGTGAGTCACCAAACAAAAGAATGTATCCAGTGACAGAGCGGTGAGACATAGGACACGCAGCCCAATCACTGTCTGAATAAGCCTGCAGAGTCAATGTATTGGATGCGCGAAGAAGTATTCCTTGATTTGGAGAAGTAGAGACATACTTCAGAGTATGAAGTAAAGCAGAAAAATGAGTGGACCGTGGTTGTTGCATAAACTGACTGAGCACTTGAACAGCATAGTTCAAGTCGGGTCATGTATTTGTAAGGTAGTTAAGTTTTCCCACTAAAGAACGATATAGTTCAGGATTAGAGATAGGAAAACCAGTAGTAGTATCGAGTTTTAAATGTAAAGGTAAAGGAGTTGAGGCTTTGACAGGAAGGGGATGAGAACATTCATGTAACAAATCTTTTGTAAACTTTTGTTGACTAAGAGTGATTCCATTGGCATAATAACCAACCTCGATACCTAAGAAATAATGCAAGAGACCCAAGTCTTTGATACTAAAAACCTGATGTAAATGGTTCTTAATATGAGTAATAGAAGAAAGATCATTACCCGTGACTATGATGTCATCGACGTAAACAACCATTATAGTAATCAAAGAACCATTTCGTTTAATGAAGAGGCTGTAATCGTTCTTAGACTGCATAAATCCTTGGGTGGTAAGTTCATGAACAAGTTTAGAAAACCATTCCCGGGATGCTTGTTTAAGCCCGTACAATGACTTGATAAGTCTGCAAACAAAATGAGGAGGAACTTTCAATCCAAGTGGTGGAATCATGTAGACTTCCTCCTTTAAGTTGCCGTGCAGAAATGCGTTATTAACATCAAGCTGAAACAAATCCCATTTTCTGCTGGATGCCAAAGCAATAAGACAACGTACAGTGACCATTTTAACAACGGGAGAGAAAGTTTCCTCGTAATCGATCCCAAATTTTTGATTGAAGCCCTTAGCAACAAGACGAGCCTTACAACATTCTAAAGTACCATCGGATTTTAGCTTTACTTTATAAACCCATTTACATCCTATGGGTTTTTTACCAACTGGAAGGGGAACTAGTTCCCAGGTATGGTTCAACTCAAGAGCTTGAAGCTCTTTATTCATTGCTTCAACCCAAATAGGGTCGGTGGAGGCAGCTGTATAAGAAGTAGGTTCTAAGATATCACAGAGTTGAGAAATGTGAGCTTGGTGAATAGGATTAAAGTTCTCAGATGATACAAAGTTACAACAATGAGATTGTATAGAAGTAGTGGCAATATTACAATGAAAATCCTGTAAATAGGTAGGGCGATTGCGTTGTCGAGTGGAAACACGAATAGGTGGAGGTGGTGAAGTGATAATGTCTGGGGAATTATAAGGAACTGGAGAATTATTATGAGTAGAAGAATCATGACTGATAGAGTCAGAATGAGAGGCAGGGGAAGGTATGTTGTGTAAAGGAGATGTAGTATCTGTAGATTGGACAATATCTGGTGTAACAGAAGGATATTGGTCAAAAAATGTGGTGGAAGCATGAGTGACAGATGGTAAAAAATGGAATTTAAGTAGGAACTATGTGAAGATGCAACAGAAAGAATATGAAAGGGAAAATGGAACTCATAAAACTTAACATCTCGAGAAACCTGTACTTGATTAGTATCAAGATTCAGAATCTTATATCCTTTTTGAAATGGAGGATAACCAAGAAAAACAGCAGGACTAGCACGAGGGTGAAACTTAGAACGTTGAACCGGGGTTGTAGAAACGTAGCACAGACAGCCAAAATTCCGTAAATTCTCAAGAAAAGGAGCAGAGTTATGTAATTTGAAATAAGGAGAAAGATTACCAAGACTGGGCAGGGGCATTCGATTGATGAGATAGGTTGCACACAAAATACTGTCACCCCAATATTTGTCCGGCAATTTGGACTGCAGAAACAAAGCTCGAGCTGTTTCCAACAAATGACGGTGTTTACGCTCTACTACCCCGTTCTGTTGAGGGGTGTAGGCACAAGTAGTTTGATTGACAATACCTCGCTTTAAGTAAAATTGTTTCAAATCACCTGCTGTCAGTTCAAGAGCATTATCAGACCGAATACATAAAACCTGTGCACTATGTTGTTTCTCAGCATAATTGACAAAATTCTCCAATACAGTTGATACCTCAGATTTATAACGCAGTAAATGTACCCATGTATAACGAGTAAAATCGTCTACAATAGTCAAGAAAAAACTACAATTTGTATATGTCTTTGTCCTATAAGGACCCCATATATCAATATGCAACAATTCAAGCACTCTAGAGGTTTTAATAGAGCTATGAGGAAATGGTTGTCTACTTTGCCTAGCTTCTGGACAAATTTGGCAAATAGTAGGAGTCAATGTACTACATTCAGGTTTGATAAGCTTCAGTTGAGATATAGGCAATTGGCCAAGTCGCATATGCCACAGATGAGTATCAGTAGAACTTTGTGAGGTAAAAGCAGTGCAAGCATTCTTGGTACAAGAGGAGACAGCAGAGATAATAGCAGGAGTAACAATATAGAGTCCATCACTCAGTTTACCAAGAAGCATCAGATGTTCTTTCTGAGAATGGACCTGTAAAAGACATTTGTCATCAGAAAATATCACTTTGCAGGATATATCTTTACAGAGTTTGGTAACTGAGATGAGGTGAAAATGAAAGTCAGGGACATGTAGAACATCTTTCAAAATGATGTTATCATTTAGTTTTACTGTTCCCTTATGCTTAACCGGGATTTGACTACCATCTGGAATTGTAATATACTTAGCAGAATCAGTAATTGGTGCAAAATCCATAAAATATCTCAAATATGGACATATATGGTCAGTGGCACCACTGTCTATAATCCAATTTGATTTTGAAATACTCATTAGACAGATGTTACCTGCTAAGAGTGCATGACTGGAAGAATTGACATCAGATTGATTGGCTGAAGGAAACTGCTTGTTCAGTAAATCCAAAAGTTGAGAGTATTGATCATCAGTGAGAGCTCCAGGTGAACCATGTGAAGAACTGGAAGAGTTATTAGTTGGCATCACTTGAGAAGGGTTTTTATCAGCAACAGAAAAAGATTGAGATATGACTGTTGTAGCAGTAGAACTCTGTTTTCTGTCCTTGAATCCTTTGAACCCAGGAGGAAATCCATGAATCTGGAAACACCTATCAATACTATGACCTTGCACTTTACAGTGTGTGCAAAAATAATTGGCCCCTGGTTTAGATGGCCTTTTTGATCCAGCATTCTGAGGAACTGAAGGTCCATTATTGTGAGAAAATGAAGGCCTGAAGTTGTAGTTGCCACCAGCTGTAGGTCTCTGAAAATTTTGAACACTATTTGAACCAAAAGATTTCTGAGAATTATGCATTCCATAATTCCTCCTTTCTGCAACAAATGCTGCAATTTCAGTATTCAATGAAAGTTGAGACAAGTCTTTATGATTCTCCTCTCGTGCCACAAGTCTATAAGCTTGAGATACAGTAGGTAAGGGCTGCATCATCATTATATGTCCTCTCACAACACTATACTTATCATTCAGTTTAAGTAAAAACTGCAGTAATCTTTGTTCTTGCTGTTTCTTGAGAAATTTCTGCCCTAAGTCACATGTGCATTTCTCACAGGAACAAGTAGGAATCGGATTCACATCATCAATACTATCCCAAACAGTTCTCAGTTTTGTATAGTAATCTGATACAGATTGACTATTCTGAGAAATCTCTACTAGTTCTTGCTCTAAAGAATACAACTCTGTAATAGAAGAACTGCCAAACCTTTCCTCTAGATCTTTCCAGATAGATCGTGCACTTTTAAGAAATAGTACACTTCTTGCAATAGTTTCATCAAGATTGAACAGAATCCAAGAAATAACAAGTGAATTACATCGTTCCCAAGCACAATAATCCGGTGAATTATTAGCAGGGGCAGTCAAAGTTCCGTTCACGAAACCAAGCTTGTTCTTAGCCGATAAGATCAATATCATAGATCGTTTCCAGTTATTAAAATTGTGCCCATTGAATTTGACTGAAACAAGTTACGTTGTGTTCGCATCTGAAGGATGAATGTAATATACACTTGTAGGATCAAAATTAGTCTGAATATTTGTAGTTGAGGTATCGTTTGCAGATGTAGACATCATTATTAATTCAGAAGTAACAGACCGAGAAAAGAAATTGAGATTTCAGATCAAGTCTAGGTCAAAATTTCTACTAATTTCAGGAATTTCAGGAATTGACTTTGTTGTGAACAATACAACAATCAGAGATCAATCAAGTACGAAATGAATCGATAGATTTTGATAAGAAAAACACTACTGAATCAATCAAGATTACACAATATATGAACAAATTTGAACAAAGAAACAACAAATTCTGATGATTAAGTAAAGTTTTGTACAGAAGAAACCTCGATTTGATGATTTTCTGATGAAATGTCGATGAATCTGCAGCATTAATCATTGACGAAGATCATAATCGCCACTGCTAGCTCTGATACCATGTTACTTTTCTGAATATGAACTTGATTGATTACCAAAACAAAGAGAATCCAATACAAAAGCTATATATTTATTTCTTAACAAAGAAGAAAACTATACATATATCTAAGTCTGTTTGTTTTGATGTGTTATTATTATTATCTAATCTAATGTGTTTCTCTTATATACTATATCTGTACTACTATACAGCTGTGCATTACTATACAGCTGTACACTTTGTAAATCCAGTATCTCTTAACTAACTAATGGAAAGTGGTCCACTGTTATTAGTACATTTGTGTAGACTTAAATAAGTTATAATTTGTCTAACTATTTTATCGATCTGCAGTGTATCCTTTGTATTTTCTTCACAGGTAGCTGACTGGTTGCAGTAGAAGAAAGTGTATGATCATTATGTCTCCTCTTCAAAACACTTACCCATGATAAAAAGAGGATAAAACATAAATTTCTTCATTAAGAGAAGATGAAATGGAAAACAAAATCAAACTTATAGCCCCTAGATACCGAGTGCAATTGACCTCTACTGTTGACAACTATCCAAGAGCTCTTGTAGACCATATCCACCTTCAGGAGTTGTTTTCTCCAACAAGTAACCTTGTTTTAGAAATTAATACATCCAACTTGTTAAAATGCCACAAGATACTAAAAACTTAATTTCAACAATGTGTCAATTCACATTGGCAGCTTTCAAAACATTGATAGCTTCACCTGTGTCAACTACATGAGTCCTTGCCCATGTTGGAAATACTACCCATCACTTTTAAATGAGTTTTTCGCATATCCTAGAGGTTCCTCGGTATCATAGATGTGGTTTAGTTTCTGTATCAGCATAAACGAGTGAGATGCTTCTCATTTGAGCTATTAACGTGCGGATCCTCTAAGGGGCAAGGGGGTCATCCGAACCTCTTAATTTTTTAGTTTAGTTAGATATGTATATTTAAATTATATAAAAACTAAAAATAACCCCCCTTAATTTTTATAAAAAAAAAATTGCCCCTGCTTAAAGTTTTTTGATGTCAAAAGTCTTTTCATTGGGGTAACATTTATAAGTGAAAGTTATACATTTTTTGTTTTACAAAATTATGAGTTCCAAATGAAAGTTGCAGTTAGGAAAAGATTGCAAAAAGGATGAGAATAGATATTAAACGAACATTTCTAGTTAAACCACTTTAAGACCATTAATTTTTGGTTTTAATATAATTATAATGAAGTTGATTTCTTGCCTATCATGTCTCAATCCACATAATTTTTTATCCGCTTTTGTTTAAAATTCTATCATTTAGAATTTGATCAAATACATCTTATAATCACTTGTAGATCGACTTATTAACTATATAGTTGACACAAGAACCAAAATTGATTTTCAAAATTTGAATAGTATTCTTGACCTCGTTCAAAAGATGGTTGAAAAATACAAAGATAGAGGTGTAATTCGGTCCGGGCGAGCCGAGTTTAATTAAGTCGAGCCGGCTCGTTTAGTTAAACGAGCCTAAACCTCCGTCCGAACCCAACTCGTTAATTTTCACGAGTCAAGTCAAGCCGGCTCGTTTAGCTAAACGAGTCGGTTTTAATGAGCCGGGCAAGCCGGCTCGATCCATACTAAATCGAGCCTAAAACGCTACCCGAATTCGGCTCGTTTAATTCCACGAGTCGAGTTTAGCCGACTCGTTTAACTAAACGACCTGAAACCTCTACCCGGACTCGAACTTGTTTTTAAAACGAGCCGAGAGGAGCCTAGTAAAACGAGTTCGAGCCGGGCGAGCTCGCGAGCTGCCCAGATCGTATTACAACCTTACACAAAGAGATTAAATATCATTGCGTTTATATGTTGGTAAAATTATTAGTGATTCTAACGATTGCAACAGCAACAATTAATTAAGAGATGACTTTCAGTCGAAAATATTCTCAATATTATAATATATAAGATCGTATTTTTAATTTTTTTCGAGCCGAGCTTGAGCAGTCGAATTTATTTCGAGCCGAACTCGAACAGAATATGCCAAATACTCGGCTCGGGCTCATTAAAAAAAATTCCGACCCCTTAATATTGGAAGCTGGATCCGCCACTGCAGGTAAGAAGTACGAAGATTATATATAAAAAGCCATCAGCCACGGCAATGCAAGAAAAAAAAATACATGAGAAGAGTGCTAAAGATATAACATACACCGGTAACAGTCCTGCATGCCAGTCATTAGCAAGAAACAGGCAATTTTCACCATAAGTGATAAGTAAACCCGTCCAAGGGAAGCACCCAGGGAGCCTCGCATGCTGCGTGACAAAGTAGGGTAAACAACCTGAACTGCTTGATGCCAAAGAGATTAACAAACTGAGTAAAAAAAATTACTTTTAGAAGCATACCCTAACCTTGGTGCCGAATTATTTAATTTTTTTAATTTCATCCTTTTCCTATGTCAAGTTTCTGCATTTCAATTATTTAATTTAACCCCCCCCCCTGTTTTTACTCTCCGAATTCTACTGCAATTGTACCCAACATCCACTTCAAATATTATATCATTAGTTCATAATTATCGTCCGGGCCAGCGAATAATGTATAAGAAAGTTGCAGATTAACAACATACTACAACAATCACAAATTATTTCTGATGTCTTCATGATTCATGAACTCTGTACAAAGTGAACTCAGTTTTTCTTTTTCCTGCCAAAGTATAAACACAATTAAATATGACTCGTAAGAATGATTTGTCTTCGTTGTTTTGTCCCCTCAATTTTTAGTTTTCCCCATCACTTAATTAACAAACTCTCGCTTATTCTTGTAAAGGAAGGAGCATGAGACTAATGAGTTTGAAAACGACAGAGCATTAAGCCACATTTTTTAAGCCAATTCCTTGTTTTGTTAGAGTTTCAAACAGTGGAGTTTTGTCATCTGACATGTGAGTTTCTGTGTGACGATTGTCACTTCGCTTTTTGAATAATCATTGCCTCAGTTTTAATCTTTAGGGTCAATCTTAGTTTCAATTTTGCCAGTCTTTTCAGTTAAACGCAATGGAATAAAAGATATATACGGGAAATGGAAGAAGCCTTTGCAACAATTCAGATCGAAGATGAAGAAAATGGAGGGCTGAATTATGAAAATGAGACGGATGAACTAATCGAGATCAATACGAAATGGTGTCTGATAGGAAGCTTTCTGACGGATTAACCCATAGATTTTCAAGCCATGCAACACAGAATGGCATCTCTATGGTGACGAGGGAAAGGGGTCTATGTAAAATAGTTGAATGCTAATAAGTTCTTATTCCAGTTTTATCACGAGGTGAATATCAGGAAAGTCATAGAAGGTAGTCCATGGACGTTCGGGATATTCCACTTAGTGCTGCAACGCCTCAAAGAGGGTGATAATCCAAGGATGGTTGAGGTTAAAGAGATCGAGTTATGGTGCAGTTACACGACAAGAGTGCAGGATTTATGTCACAAAGGGTAGTGAAGGATATAGGGAATTACATAAGAAAATATGTTAATGGAGATCCCAATAATTTTGTGGAAGTTTGGAGAGAATATATGCGAGTAAGGGTCTTTGTACCATTACACCAACCGGTTAAGCGTAGAATGAAGTTGCAAAAATCAGTGACGGAATGGAGTTGGGTAAACTTCAAATACGAAGCTATCCCAAAATTCTGTTTCAATTGTGGAATAATCGGCCATGGGGAACGTTTCTGTCCAAGAATATTTGAAACTCCAATAGAGAATATTGAGAAACCTTATGGTCCATGGATTCGTGCGGAACCAAAAACGAAAACTCACATGGTGGGGGTAAGTGGCTGAGAAATGGTGGAGCTTTTCTGTGATACCCTCAATCTAGGGGTTAGGAAATGAGGACCCACACACCTTTAATCTATGAATTAAATAAGCATAAACCCCGATTAGCTACTAACAGGATCAAACAGGATAAAGTATGAGACAAGATTACAACTACCAACCATAGAATATAATTTACAACCTAAATTAAAACCAACTTTACGTAGTCGATCCCGACTTGGAACCGACAGATAACCCGTTGTATCTTAACAGATTTTCGGCTAAGCGTTTTCTCACTCAAAAACCTGTACTACCTGCTCTGACAACCGGAAGCCCTCAACACGGTAGGGACCACCAGGTACGCTCTTACGAGCAGTGCGCCTAAGTCTGGCCATCTTCTTGCTTAACTGCCATGGTTAGATTAAAACAAAACATATGAGTATAAAACTCAGCAAGTAACTATAAAACAGTTCTATGATACAAAATCCATAATATACCATTACCAATCTCAGGGCATTCTACTTTATCATTTCTAGGTGGCAGATTTCTATCATTTGGGCTATGAAAGGGTTATGAAGAAAAGCTTTGAGCTTCCAAGGAACAAGGCTTAAGATAGGGTGAAAGCCGACATTCATCACAAATCATTAACAGGATCACAAGTGATCTTTCAAATGGAAAGCGAGAATCTTTTCATCATTGGAAATCAATTATACGATTGATAACATAATCAAAATCAAGATTCACAAGTTGTAAGCTAATCAATATCACAATCAACTCTTTTCAAAACATTATATACCATTTTATTTTCAAAGAATCATTCACTGAATAAAATTCAATAATTATGGAACCCTTGATTGGACTACATTAACTTTTTAATTCATAATAATACGGGTGATCAGCCCGTACCGACCTCCATCCGGTCTTTAAGGTACCTATGGCATAATTTCAGCCTTAACTGGACTAGCCCCGCTAGCCTCTTTATACGACTAGACTAGTCCCACTAGTCTCTTACGTCTCAATCCAATCCATCAGGAATTTGTTTGGAAAACCTTATGTTGGAAAAAGAAAGGTTTAATAAATCCATTTTATCATTACCAAGAATATGAAATCATTCAGACTCTTTCAAGTCGAAACTCATTCTTAGGTTCAATTTCAAGAATTCAAAGATAAGGAAATGAATCAAGGATAAGCAAAGTTCAATTCTAGGGATCTTGATCAAATGATGACAAGATACTCAAGTTGGGGAATCAAAACCGTTTCAAGAATCAATTAGGGAATAAGGTAAACAAAGGAGTAAAGGATCATTACACAAGGGGTTCGTCAAGGTTCTCAAAGGGGTTTACAATAGTTCATGGTATTGACAAGTAATCGGGATAAGAAAAGGTTACCAAAGGGTTTGAACAATAATCTTATCAATAACAAGTTCACAGGAACAATAATAGGGTATCTCAAGAATCAATAACAGGGGTACATTACTATAAAAGTTCAATACCCTACATGGCATGAACAATATCCTATCTATAACAATTGCACAAGTAAGTAGAGTTACTTTCCTGAATTCGCTTTCCTGTTTCATAAAGGTTGAACTATTGCCACATAGTATACTTTTCCCTTTCCTAGCCTGAATGCCCTCACGCTCCAAATCTACAATCAAAAACCAAAACCTTAATTAGATTCCCACTTAACGTTCCCAGAGCGCTTAATATTTCCCTTAATCGCAATACTCTAAGAGTATATATATATACTCAATTATAAATACAAGCACGTTTATACCAAAACCCGTATACTTTAACCATATAGACTTTGGATCACGTATTTCGATACAAATATGACATATAACATTTAATCCTTGTGTTTTAAACTCTATACTCGAGTTATTATATCACTTATATAGCCTTATATCAAGACGATTCGATCCTTCCCTTTTCATCATTCAATTCGAACCAAAACACACACATAAATCACATAATTTCTAAAAATATTACACGTGCATTCACTTAGCATCAAATCAATCCCTTTTGTACCTATATTCCATACGGCCCTTACAACCAAACTCAACCAAGAATCACGCATTAACATGCAAACACCAAAATTGCATAAAAACTTGAGTTCAAGTCACTATTATTCCTTTAAATCATCTTTTAGCCTAAACGCTTACATGCAAAACTCTATCTCGACATGCATCCAAATACTCATGTCGATTCTCGCTAGTAACTAATGCAATTAGCACATAAACTCACAAAATCAACTTAATCTTCTTTTAACCATAAGATACATTCGGATTTTTCAAAAGAAACACACATGCATAGATAAATTTGATATGTACTTTCTCGAACCAAATTGAAATCACACCTATAGTTCGTTTAAACACATAAATCAACTTTAATCCCTTAAGATCAAGTAAGAACACCCGAATTTTCCATTAATCAAGACATGCATGCATTATTTGGAGTTCTTAAACCACATCTCAATCCACTTATTTAAGAATCTCTACAATCAATCAATCAACAAATCATTTTCATCATAAAATTAACTTAATAAACAAGAATCATTCAGTTTTCAAGCAAAACATCACATGCAACTTCTATTTCGATTCTTTAAATCATCAACTAATCAAATTTCTCAATTACTTCTAAGAATATTCATTAACAAGTCATTTCCATCCAAGAAACAATCAAATTTATTTTCTCAAAATCAAGGACCTATTCGGTTTTTTATGAAATCACCACATGCAAACTTTAAAAATAGATTTTATGATTAGTAGAGCTCAGTAATAACATCATCACTCACCACCGGTTCACCGGAGTTCATAACCGATGGAGGTGGCTTCACGGTGGTGCCCTCATTCGAGGGTGTCCAACCACAAAACCCCCGATTTTCCTTAAAAATTATAGCAACAAACACATGCAAGACATAATCATCACAAAATCACATCATCTTGGTTCTATAAAATAAGAACTCGGCAAAAACCGAACCTAAACACACACACACACACACACTCGCATGCAAGTACCAAACCACACATGCAAGTGAATCAAAGCTTATATATGGAACAAGGATGAAATTTTATGGAAAAATCCATAAAAATTAAGTGAAGAAGAGAGATATACCGAGAGGAAAAAAGAGAAAGAGAGACTTCGAGAGTGAGAGAAAAAAAAAGAGAGAGAAATGAGAGAATGTGAGAGATGAGGGAGTGGCCGCGTGAAGAGAAAGAAAAGGGGGAGGGGAGGGAGTATGTATATTAACTTGGGAGGGTAGTGTGGCCATTGTACCACACTTTTACATTTCTTTTCCTTTTCTCTCTTATTTTTAATCCAAAAATGAATTTAATCAAGAAATAGCTCTCTCGAAAAAGATGAGAATGAAACGAATAATAATTTTAGAATGTAGATCTCGAAATTAGCCTTTCATCCATATTTTCGGAATAATTTTTGAGCGAACGGTTGATTAAATACGGATTTTACAAGATTATGCTGAAAATAGCATTTTAAAATGCAACGATCACGAAATAAATCCGTCTATCACTTTTAGAAAGTCTCTAGGACTATTTTGAAGATAACATAACTAGTCTCATGCCTTGATCTTACTCGAATAATTTTATAAAAATGCATAAAGGTCCAATAATCCTTATTTTAAATCAAATAATTCCTTAAATCCGTTTAAAAATTAACAGATCACGTAATCATGCATACAGACAAGCAAGTACATATATTCACACATCACAACTCATATCTGAGCATAAAATTTCCCTTTTTATTATTATTCCTCCTTTCGCGTATCTGGTCACGTTCTGCTTGACGGCCCGACGCTCAGCGTTTCAATTACGCTTCACAATTACCTTTACCAACCGACACGTCACTAGAACGTAATACTTACTTAAACATTTCATTTCACATAAACACACATATTTCACATTTAAACACTTTAATCCCTTTTTAAGATGGGTTCCGTTCTACCTGACGACCCGACAACACAGCTTAACCCCTAAGCTAACTCTTTAAATTGGAACGCATCTATCTACGCTCCCAGATACTAATATACAATAAAGACAATTAATCATCACTTAATCACATAATTTATATTCATACCACTGAAATCATACTTTATTACGTCGTGAAATTCCCAGTCGTTACAATCTACCCCCTTAAAAGGATTTTGTCCCCAGAATCTAGTCTAAGCAAACAGATTGGGATACTTTTCTTGCATTTCACTTTCTAATTCCCAAGTTAACTCTTACACTAATGGATTTCTCCATAATACTCTAACTAGAGGTACAACTTTATTTCTAAGTGTCATCTCCTATCGATCTAAGATTCGAACTGGTTGTTCCACATAAGACAAATCTGGTTGAATTTCCACTGGTTCCAATTTGATCACATGACTTGCATCAGCATTATACTTCTTTAGAAGAGATACGTGGAATACATTGTGAAGATGTTGCATTTGCGGAGGTAGCGTTAATTCATAAGCCACTTTTCCAACTTGTCGTAGTACTTCGAATGGTCCAATATACCTAGGACTCAACTTCCCTTTCTTTCCAAATCTAGTTAAACCTGTAACACCCCCAAATCCAGGGTCAGGGATCCAGGTTGTCACGAGTTCCATTTCCCTTAATAACACCCAATCTTAATAAACAATCAACTACTCCGTACTGTGACCCCACAATAAATACACACACCACAAGTTATAGTCTCAGAGATGAATATCCAAAAATAACACGAGTCATTTTATTCCACAATTATATGCCATTACATCTTAAAAGGGTTTCTGAATAAATTTACATTTCTTTGTCATTATTACAATTCATAAAGATACATAAGTTCGGTACATCAAAAGTTGAAAGCCTAGCCTATTGGTAGTTCCTACCTCAGCTACAGCGACATCAACGCCTATAGGAAACTGCGGAACGTTTCCTATCCGCTCGCGAATTGGGAGCTTGGTCATGTTCATCTTGTCTATCTGATGTTGTGTGATGAAAGAAGAAAGCAAGGGTGAGCAACAAGCCCACCGAAATAATATGTATAATAATTAACAATATATGAGCATCCTCATAGTACTCATGAAAGTCTTGGTCAAGAAGAAATGAACCAAGTTTGATCTCTTAATGCGACCAAGTTGCAAAATATTTAGTATATATATATATATATACTTTTCAGAATTTTTAAATCCTCTTCCATGTATAATATACACAGAGTTCCAGTTTATAACTGTATAAAAATATCGTTGCAAGGTGATCTCATATATCTAACCTTGCCTCAACGTTTTTGTGAAAATCGTTGTCATGCATAAGATAATCATTAACCAGATATAAGTTGAAAAGATGAAGTTACAAGATACTCAAATATACTTATATCTTTTCCGAATACTACTTGAACTACCACCATTCAAGTTATAATTAGTCATCCCATAGATGAAGCTACACGACAAAACTTGTATAGAATTAATCTTTGAAATATCATCAAAATGAAATGAAGTTACGAGATACTTCATTTGATGAAAACATCATTTTGAAAACTCGACCCCGCTAACACTTAACAATCGCCCAGCCGTAGCCTTTCTATCGAAGTGCTCTGGGTAGTGTTGCAGAAATATCCAATTGGATGATGAACTCATTACGGGAGTTTGTCGCGCCAGGAAGACCACTCACGATGATCAGTCGCAGTAGTGCAACCCCACCATTTTCTACATGTAGAGGAGAACCTGTCGGATTTACTTGTGAACCGAACACTGGACTCCTAAGGAATGGACCGTCTTAACGGAACTTCCAGGCCATTTGGGCCAATATAATAAGGCTGGGCCGGCGCCACTCGACCACTTACGCCACTCCTAGTCCAGATGAAATCCATGACTCTGAAACGTAAAGCTTGTCCCCCCTTTTCCCAAGTAGAAACTTGTTGATACGGCTCCACCAAGAAATCGTATCTAGTTGGAAAGGAAAACTCACCGATATTTCCCAGGCGGTGCCTGTTAATGGATTAACTTGTTCCAAGAATTTTACTTCCCGAGTGTTGGGTAAGTAATCAAAAACTCTTTTATCAAAACAACAACCTTGTTGCGAATATAAAATACACCACAGAGCCGGATCCCTCAGGTTTTGAGCGAGTATTTAAATCCCCTTCGAAAGGAGGATCTTAAATATAAAAATGAGTTTTGGGATCCGCCCTAACCTTTAAAAATCATTTTGAAGACTCGAAAACATTTTTAAGAATGTTTGGAGTAATGCTGATTTAATAAAATAAATCAGTCCCAATATATTAGAAAATATCTGAATATTATTATTTAAATAATATTCCCATAAAGAATAATCTTTATAAAAATAATTGAAGTAGAAGTTTTAAAACTCATACTTGAAATGAATAATAAATAACCAAAGATATACTTATACGAAAGTACGATCTTCATTTGAATAATCGAAAATAAGTTTGATTATCGAAACATTATTCTTTAATAAAATAAAGAATATTATTTAATAAAATAAGCGGAGTCATAAATCCTCGAATGAATATTCAAAACAATATTCATTAAATAAAATAAGCGGAGTCATAAGTCCTCGAATGAATATTCAAAATAATATTCATTAAGTAAAATAAACGGAGTCATATGTCCTCGAATGAATATTCAAAATAATATTCATTAATAAAATAGACGGAGTCATAAGCCCTCGAATGAATATTCAAAATAATATTCATTAATAAAATAAAGTTATCAAATAAACCTTATTCGATTCATTATTTTGAAAACTATATCTATATATATATATATATAATATACTCGGGAACATCGACTCCCGGTTTTAGAAAATGTTCACCTTTGGGTCCCCTATACTAAGGGTATACGCAACTACTGCTTATCTCTAGCATATGTATTATGCAACTTATAAGCAATGGAATCAACAATTAGATATCAAGATTACGAAACAGACATGCATATATACCATATCACATGCTCCAATATATCGCAAGATTTGCTAATTAACCACCATGCATCTATCACAAGATAATGCATATACATATGTATACATCACAACAACAGTATAACGGATAGAAAACTTGCCTGAGTGTTCCCGGATAGACTTAAGCTTAAAGTGGGTCCGATAACCTATGAACAACAACATAAATCGGAATTAAACCCCGGTCGCTTAAGAAACTAGACTTTAACCAATTGAACCCTAACGTTCGCTTATGGTCACTCCTAAGCTTAACGAATCACATAAGTCGTTCGAGTACCCTCGGCTCCACCATTTTTAATAAATTAACCATTAAGAATTTTAAGACGATTCCTTCGCGAGTACTCTACCAACTGCCTAATCCACTTTACATAATTTTTTCATACTCCAATTAGTCATTTAAGGGCCTTAACCAAGGTCTCAAAGTGAAGTGAGGGGTAAAGGTTCGTTCGTGAAACGCCGTTACTTAAAACGGTCGTTTCTCCTAAACCGTAAATCGAATCTAAGCGAACCACATACCAAAACGAAGCTTACGACATGATCTAGCTAAACATGGCAAATTTAAAGATTGTTCAGTGAGTTATGTGGTCCGAGATTCATGTACAACAGTCTAAGGAAAACGGGCATTACGACGGCTATATTTACGAGTTTTCCAAGTTTCTCACTACACCAAAATCTCACCAAACAACCCACAATTATTAACACATCAAAACCTCAACTAAATAATACTATACCAGTCCTTATTCTGCAGATTCTTCATCTCAACCAACCACAATCAAGTTCTATTAACTATAACAAGATTCATTCACCAAATCACTCCAATTTCAAATCAAACTACTAATAATCAAAGATCATGCTTCTCATTTTGAAAACCAACCATCAAACTCACTAATAGTAAAAGTAAAGGCTATGGTTTGAAGTTTATACCTTCCTTGGTAGGTATTAAGTTGCTAGGAAGTCTTAGGGAGTCTCCTACAAGCTTGATCTTTACAAAGAAATCAAGAACACAAAGTTAGGCTTTGAAATTTCTAAAACTACGATTGAAAGAACTGTAAAAATTAGGGTGTTCCCATGCTTATTTGGACGATTCTTGTGAACAAGAGCTGTAGGCCATCTCAACACCTTTCCAACGAGCTATAGAACACAATATTTGAGTGAGTATTGAAGGAGATATGACAATTTCAAGTTGCTGGGTTTGTTTTGGCCGAGAGCTTCTCTTCATGGGAGCAAATTCAAATTTTTAATTTTTGTGTTATGATATTTTGCTTGGTTGATTTCCTTTTTGGCTTGGCAAATTTTGATCTTTTACCATGGTAACTTTTGCATGGCCAAGAATCAACCAACAACACACTTCTTTTTGTCATGCTTATATCACCATGCTTGTGTCACCTTTTTAACACATGTCCTTTCCTTGTGGTTTGATGATGTCACAATCCTTGGCTTCTTGTACAAGCTTGTCTCTTGGTCGCTTATTTGTTTTACGGTTCGCTTAACTTTCGTTCTCGTTCGTCGTTTGAGGGATCATATCTGGGATCTTATTACTTGGGTTCCCCTAAACCTTTCTCAATATTTTATATTCCTTTTATGATCCTCTCTTATAATCCTTGAATTTAAATCCTTTTAATCATGTTACCTTATACTCATTTCTTTCGGTATCTGGTGGATTTTCGGGAAAAATCAAAGTGTCTGGATTCGAATTCTAACGACCTTTACATACACTCATTTACTTTATGGAATACTAATACGATCTTAGAATTTCCATAAAAGTACTCCTATATAGCGTGGTCTGATAACTTTCCTTAATCAGCATCATCAGCAAAACTTACTATTTATCCGTGTTTCAAAAATTCCAAAAATTGGGGTTATTACAGTCTCCCCTCCTTAAAAGGATTCCGTCCCGAAATCAGATAGAAAATAAATAGGGATACTTTCTTAGCATTGCACTTTCTAACTCTCAAGTCAATTTTCCCATATTGTGGTTCTATCATCAAACTCTGACTAGTTTGATAACCCTTCTCCTAAGCACTTGTTCCTTTTCAATCTATAACCTTTCCCGGTTGCTCCATATAGGTTACGTCTGGTTGCATGTCTATGCGCTCATATGCCCCTATTTGTCTGGCATCCGGATTACACTTCCTTAACATTGATACATGGAACACGTTATGAACTTGCTACAGGTCCGGGGGTAGGGCTAGCTCATATGCTAACTTCCCAATACGTCTTAATATCTCCAAGGGTCCAACAATTCATGGGCTTAGCTTTCCTTTCTTTCCGAACCTCATCCATCATTTCCAATGGAATACCTATAACAACACTAGGTCCCCTACTTCCTATTCTTTGTCCTTTTGTGTCAAATCAACATACTTCTTATGTCCATCTTGGGCTACTACCAGCCGTCCTCTGATTAGATCTATTATATCCCTGGTCCTTTGGATCACTGCTGGTCCGAGCATCTTGCGCTCTGCAACTTCATCCTAGCGTAAGGGAGATCGACATTGTGTTCCCTCAAGGATCTCATAAGGCGACATCTCGATACTAACATATGATCTATTTTCGTAAGAAAACTCAATCCGTGTTCAGTGATCATTCCAAATTCTTTCAAGTCTATCACACAGACTCTCATCATAGCTTCTTGCGCTATAGGTTTTGCTTCTCAATACCCACTCTTTTCCAGTTCGTAATCGTTACTATCTTTCGTACCTAATATTATACTGGTTACACTTTTGCTCGTTAGCGTTCTACAACCTTTTAATAATTGCGTCAACCTTAGTATCACGAACACGTTAGATTCGGAATACCACCATACTGATACTACTTCCTTTCTAGCTGCTTCCATCTTCGAAAGCTTGATCCATCGTATAGAAGTAAAAGATTTTATTGAGAGATCACTATGATCATGAACACTTGTTACATCGCATAGTTAGTACATAAGGTGGCCAGCCTTTAGTACTTGACAAGCAATTAAACAATAGATGGTATCCTACTAGGCTTCTATCACACAGATAGATAGTCATTCGACAATACCTCCCCTTCTGGAAGGGTTGTTCTTCTCAGCTTATACAAAATGAAAAGGAGAGAAAAAAATGAATTGAAGAGAATTGTATATGAAAAAGTACTGCCACAATATCTGGCTTGAAATCTACCTCTGAACTATAGAGGTTTGTCATAGGAGAATAAGACATTTATATATATCAACATCAAGTATTATAGCATCGTATTTTGCATGCCTAAATATTTTGCTATTCCGTCCATCAATCTACGGACCCATGCTCTTGCTTGAGCTCATAAACAATCACCTTTGAAACTCCCTCGACATCGAAAATCGAATCTGGGATTTCATTCTAGATATCATCATTACTAGAATTTTATGCTTGCACCGCAACCTTCCTCGTATAGTAATACGACTCTCTATTGATAAGAAGGAATAAATATTCAATAGGTAGACAATCGACTTAATTAGTCTATCAATGATGACTTATATATCACCACGACCCGATTAGCGGTACTCAATCTCAACATCCATTCCAATACAACTCTCACGCTTGTAATCGGCTCATTACTCGCAGAATCATTCCTGCATTACTATGGTCCACCACTGACCTACTGTAGTCATTCATTTTCTATAAAATCTTAATAGCTAACCATACGGAGTCCATACATGTCGTATCGAATTCTTCTAAGGAGGCAACATAATCACCATTCCATGATTCATGAAGAACACTTCTGAACTTGGCGTACATATGACATGAAGCAGATAAAATTGCAGAAGAGTTTCAATAAAAGCAACGATAGCAGGTTAATACCATTATTAACCATATGTCTTTATTAGGAGACATGAAGCTCAAAGGTTCATTTAGTCCTTTCGTAACATGGTCCTGGCTTATCTCAAGATATGACCTTATAAGATAGATAGCCCGCTCACGGCGATTTCATAAATTAAATCTTTACCAAACTACTATCACGGTTGAGTATCGCACAATCATCAGAAGGAATGTCAATCTTTCAAACCATAATACAATCTTCATGGTTTTAACCATTATCACTGTATTCCTCTGGCACGAGCGCCAATAATTGTCTTCTTACACTTAAAGTGTCGGCCACTTCTTTGGCCTTTCCTGATAGTAATATTTCCTTACAATCAATGTCATTTTAACCACCTTTACTAATTTTTTCTACCTCATTTCAAATCACTGCTTATGTGAAAATGCTTTTCTTAAGTCCTTATGATAAAAAAAATCACCATTTTTCCCTAAGTCACTGCCTTAGTCTTTAAATGTAAACATTATCATGGCTGACTCTCGATCGTACTTAGGACGTCTTTTATCTTGGGCCTTTCTTGCTTTAACAATTCTGACCTTCATTGGTTCAATCTATACTTCTTGTGGTTTAACACGTGCCCACCTGGCATTATTATAATTACGCCATTTTTCCTTTATCAAATTTCTATTCTTGAGAACTTCGAATATTACCTTTCTCCTTATAAAACCTCTAAGGTTATCCTTAAATCGTTCCTCCTGTATTCCCTAGATACAGGCATATCAAAATACCATTTACTACTACTAGAACCATTATTTAACTACTTCTGAAAAATTTCTCTACTGATCTTTAAAGGTTGTTGTTACCTTAATCCTTTCCAATTCATACTATCAAAACTCATACTATCCCTATCCAGGGTGAAATGCCAACCTTTATGCATTCCCCTAGGATTCATTCTAAGTTACAGATGTTCTATCCTTAATTCCACCTTTAAAAAGGTACATGCATCCTTCCACGGATAAATCAAGTCATATATCCCTGATAAGGGTGTCTTATTCAATCATTCCCACCTTGATAGTATATGCCTAATTTCACATTAACATATGTATTCAAAATGAGGTCAACCCATATGGCCTTCAACAGATAACAATGGTTACCCGCTTTTCTTTCCTAATTTGGTAATGACAACAGGGATGTTCTGGCAGATATTGGTCGTGTTTAACGTGAACTTCTTCTTAATAATTCCTCATTTACTTTTGTTATTTATCTCAACAGTCATCTCAATGTTGGGATATCTTCCATACCTGGTGTCTCCCTTTCTGGGTATCATGCCCCCGGTCTTACACTTCACATTCTTGAAGGTCACTTCCTTCATTCAATTTTACTAATTTCTTACTTTCTTTTCTCCTCAGTCTATCCGCGTCTCATTATTTATCCTTCAAACTATCTCAAGGTTTCCTCGACTCCTCCCAACTTACAGGGGATAAACTATATGTATCTCTTATGCCTTCAACCATCAACTTTAACTCATGGTGAATCACCCTCATCCTGATGATTACATACTTTTCTATTTCTATTGCTACGAGTCTTTAGGGTTTCCTCATACCCAACTCCCTTATCATTCCTCAAACTCTATTGTCTTTATTTTCCTTTCCACTTCAGTTTCTTTTTTTTTTTATTTTCTTTTCTATTACAATCATTTCATGAACCCACTACTCATTGACTTCAAACATCACATCGTTCTGGGATTCTTGTCATCAGAATGAATCTTGACAACTTTTACAACTTAGCTTCATAATTCATCATACTCGTCCGCCTTTGTTCTGGCTCTAAAGCTTTTACACTATCTCCATAACCTTGGGAATTACTTTCCCGAAAACAATTGACTGAACTTTAATCAGTTTATTCTAACCTCTGGCTCCGTGCCTTTCTTGGTCTTTCACCAGCGGGTGGCCTCTCTCTTAGAAGGGTAAGTGACAAAAACAGTCTTTTGTGATTCGTCCATCATTTAGAATCTCAAATGATTCCTATATTTCCTTTAGCCAGGCTCTCGCCTCTACTGGTTTCGCTTGTTCCTTGGAACTCTGAGAGCTTAGCGACTTAAAGGTCCTGAAAGAATTTCCCACTGCACTGTCTCCTCAGGGTGGTGGTTGGGGATAATAGTCTAAGTTCTCTTTAGACAGGTCCATGAATTACCGTATAGGAGTACCGTCTCAAGTCTCCTTTCTTTACTCAACTTTCTATTTTCTTAGTATGAAATGTTTCATCCTTCTCCCATACTTGGGGTTATTTTATACGTTAAAATCCTTGTTTTCCACTTCATTATGTTATGAGCTCCTTCTTTCTTAATGGCAACCTCCCTGACTATCACATTCGGGGTTTGCCCTAATTCTTATTCCTCGAGCTATGGATTTCATCTAAGATCCAGTCCTTAAGCTCTTAAAAGTTTGGAACCCAAATTCTGTAGGAATACCTCGTTATTCCCTTATCATCTTTCTTGGTATTAATCTCTTCTCCAGTCATTGACTCTCTGCCTTCATTCATCACTTTTTCTTGGCACAATATGATCTTTTTCGATAATTCGGGCTGTATTGCAATCTCAAACAGCGTTTCGGTACCGGCTCCGGTTACCTTCACTTCTATTTCCATTTTCTCAAAATCTCTTATCAACTCCCAAAGACATTTTCATCTTGAGTCTCTCCTTTATACTAAGGGCATTAGCCACCATTTTGGCTTTCCCTGGATGATAAAGAATCTCATAATCGTAATCCTTGATTAGCTCTAACCACCTCCTCTGGCGCATGGTGAGCTCTTTCTGCGTGAAAATGCACTAGAGCACTTATGGCTTGTGTAAATCTCGCACTTCTCTCCATACAAGTAGTGCCTCCAATCTTTAGGGTAAAACTATTGCCACGAGCCCAAGCTCATGGGTGGGGATATCGAATTTTATATTCCCTTAATTGTCTTGACGCGTACGCGATTACCTTGTTGTGCTGTATAAGAAGCACCCTAATTCCTTATGCGAAGCGTCACTACAAATCACAAAATCTCCTTTTCCATCCGGAAACGCCAACATAGGAGCCGTCACCAACCTTTGCTTCAGTTTTTGAAAGCTGTTCTCGCATTTTTCTGTCCATTCGAACTTCTCAGTCTTATGAGTAAGCCGCGTTAAAGGGGCTACTATCTTTACGAACTTGAACGAACCTCCGGTAGTGACCGACCAATCCTACCTCTGGTAGTTTCCCTAACCATGGTTAACAACAATCACTTCTAGGACAACATCCTCAACCGCTACATCCTCAATATGAACATCATCCGGTCCCTCGTTAGGACGCTATATCGGATCCATAATCTGATCTCCAATAAGTAATAAAACATCATCACGTTGTTCCTCCTCAACCTCAGGGTTCGGAGTCCCGCTACCATATACGATAACGAACTACGCTTATATCACGATATTTATAAGGGTTCCCGTAAGGGTTTTAACTATCAGTACTACGTTAGGTAGTCCGACTATGAACTTATTATTTTAACGTCATTTCATCTCTAAGGTTTATAACGCTTAGCTCTGATACCATTTCTGTAACACCCCCAAATCCAGGGTCGGGGATCCAGGTTGTCACGAGTTCCATTTCCCTTAATAACACCCAATCTTAATAAACAATCAACTACTCCGTACTGTGACCCCACAATAAACACACACACCACAAGTTATAGTCTCAGAGATGAATATCCAAAAATAACACGAGTCATTTTATTCCACAATTATATTCCATTACACCTTAAAAGGGTTTCTGAATAAATTTACATTTCTTTGCCATTATTACAATTCATAAAGATACATAAGTCTGGTACATCAAAAGTTGAAAGCCTAGCCTATTGGTAGTTCCTACCTCAGCTACAGCGACATCAACGCCTATAGGAAACTGCGGAACGTTTCCTATCCGCTCGCGAATTGGGAGCTTGGTAATGTTCATCTTGTATATCTGATGCTGTGTGATGAAAGAAGAAAGCAAGGGTGAGCAACAAGCCCACCGAAATAATATGTATAATAATTAACAATATATGAGCATCCTCATAGTACTCATGAAAGTCTTGGTCAAGAAGAAATGAACCAAGTTTGATCTCTTAATGCGACCAAGTTGCAAAATATTTAGTATATATATATATACTTTTCAGAATTTTTAAATCCTCTTCCATGTATAATATATACAGAGTTCCAGTTTATAACTGTATAAAAATATCGTTGCAAGGTGATCTCATATATCTAACCTTGTCTCAACGTTTTTGTGAAAATCTTTGTCATGCATAAGATAATCATTAACCAGATATAAGTTGAAAAGATGAAGTTATAAGATACTCAAATATACTTATATCTTTTCCGAATACAAATTGAACTACCACCATTCAAGTTATAATTAGTCATCCCATAGATGAAGCTACACGACAAAACTTGTATAGAATTAATCTTTAAAATATCATCAAAATGAAATGAAGTTACGAGATACTTCATTTGATGAAAATATCATTTTGAAAACTCGACCCTGCCAACACTTAACAATCGCCCAGTCATAGCCTTTCTATCGAAGTGCTCTGGGTAGTGTTGCAGAAATATCCAATTGGATGATGAACTCATTACGGGAGTTTGCCGCGCCAGGAAGACCACTCACGATGATCAGTCGCAGTAGTGCAACCCCACCATTTTCTACATGTAGAGGAGAACCTGTCGGATTTACTTGTCAACCGAACACTGGACTCCTAAGGAATGGACCGTCTTAACGGAACTTCCCGGCCATTTGGGCCAATATAATAAGGCTGGGCCGGCGCCACTCGACCACTTACGCCACTCCTAGTTCAGATGAAATCCATGACTCTGAAACGTAAAGCTTGTCCCCCCTTTTCCCAAGTAGAAACTTGTTGATACGGCTCCACCAAGAAGTCGTATCTAGTTGGAAAGGAAAACTCACTGATATTTCCCAGGCGGTGCCTGTTAATGGATTAACTTGTTCCAAGAATTTTACTTCCCGAGTGTTGGGTAAGTAATCAAAAACTCTTTTATCAAAACAACAACCTTGTTGCGAATATAAAATACACCACAGAGCCGGATCCCTCAGGTTTTGAGCGAGTATTTAAATCCCCTTCGAAAGGAGGATCTTAAATATAAAAATGAGTTTTGGGATCCGCCCTAACCTTTAAAAATCATTTTGAAGACTCGAAAACATTTTTAAGAATGTTTGGAGTAATGCTGATTTAATAAAATAAATCAGTCCCAATATATTAGAAAATATCTGAATATTATTATTTAAATAATATTCCTATAAAGAATAATCTTTATAAAAATAATTGAAGTAGAAGTTTTAAAACTCATACTTGAAATGAATAATAAATAATCAAAGATATACTTATACGAAAGTACGATCTTTATTTGAATAATCGAAAATAAGTTTGATTATCGAAACATTATTCTTTAATAAAATAAAAAATATTATTTAATAAAATAAGCGGAGTCATAAATCCTCGAATGAATATTCAAAACAATATTCATTAAATAAAATAAGCGGAGTCATAAGTCCTCGAATGAATATTCAAAATAATATTCATTAAGTAAAATAAACGGAGTCATATGTCCTCGAATGAATATTCAAAATAATATTCATTAATAAAATAGACGGAGTCATAAGCCCTCGAATGAATATTCAAAATAATATTCATTAATAAAATAAAGTTATCGAATAAACCTTATTCGATTCATTGTTTTGAAAACTATATCTATATATATATAAAAATATATATATATATATATATATAATATACTCGGGAACATCGACTCGCGGTTTTAGAAAATGTTCACCTTTGGGTCCCCTATACTAAGGGTATACGCAACTACTGCTTATCTCTAGCATAGGTATTATGCAACTTATAAGCAATGGAATCAACAATTAGATATCAAGATTACGAAACAGACATACATATATACCATATCACATGCTCCAATATATCACAAGATTTGCTAATTAACCACCATGCATCTATCACAAGATAATGCATATACATATGTATACATCACAACAACAGTATAACGGATAGAAAATTTGCCTGAGTGTTCCCAGATAGACTTAAGCTTAGAGTGGGTCCGATAACCTATGAACAACAATATAAGTCGGAATTAAACCCTGGTCGCTTAAGAAACTAGACTTTAACCAATTGAACCCTAACGTTCGCTTATGGTCACTCCTAAGCTTAACGAATCACATAAGTCGTTCGAGTACCCTCGGCTCCACCATTTTTAATAAATTAACCATTAAGAATTTTAAGGCGATTCTTTCGCGAGTACTCTACCAACTTCCTAATCCACTTTACATAATTTTTTCATACTCCAATTAGTCATTTAAGGGCCTTAACCAAGGTCTCAAAGTGAAGTGAGGGGTAAAGGTTCGTTCGTGAAACGCCGTTACTTAAAACGGTCGTTTCTCCTAAACCGTAAATTGGATCTAAGCGAACCACATACCAAAACGAATCTTACGACATGATCTAGCTAAACATGGCAAATTTAAAGATTGTTCAGTGAGTTATGTGGTCCGAGATTCATGTACAACAGTCTAAGGAAAACGGGCATTACGACGGCTATATTTACGAGTTTTCCAAGTTTCTCACTACACCAAAACCTCACCAAACAACCCACAATTATTAACACATCAAAACCTCAACTAAATAATACTATAGCAGTCCTTATTCTCCAGATTCTTCATCTCAACCAACCACAATCAAGTTCTATTAACTATAACAAGATTCATTCACCAAATCACTCCAATTTCAAATCAAACTACTAATAATCAAAGATCATGCTTCTCATTTTGAAAACCAACCATCAAACTCACTAATAGTAAAAGTAAAGGCTATGGTTTGAAGTTTATACCTTCCTTGGTAGGTATTAAGTTTCTAGGAAGCCTTAGGGAGTCTCCTACAAGCTTGATCTTTCCAAAGAAATCAAGAACACAAAGTTAGGCTTTGAAATTTCTAAAAGTACGATTGAAAGAACCGTAAAATTAGGGTCTTACCATGCTTATTTGGATGATACTTGTGAACAAAAGTTGTAGGCCATCTCAATACCTTTCCAACGAGCTATAGAACACAACATTTGAGTGAGTATTGAAGGAGATATGACAATTTCAAGTTGCTGGGTTTATTTTGGCCGAGAGCTTCTCTTCATGGGAGCAAAGTCAAATTTTTAATTTTTGTGTTATGATATTTTGCTTGGTTGATTTCCTTTTTGGCTTGGCAAATTTTGATCTTTTACCATGGTAACTTTTTCATGGCCAAGAATCAACCAACAACACACTTCTTTTTGTCATGCTTATATCACCATGCTTGTGTCACCTTTTTAACACATGTCCTTTCCTTGTGGTTTGATGATGTCACAATCCTTGGCTTCTTGTACAAGCTTGTCTCTTGGTCGCTTATTTGTTTTACGGTTCGCTTAACTTTCGTTCTCGTTCGTTGTTTGAGGGATCATATCTAGGATCTTATTACTTGGGTTCCCCTAAACTTTTCTCAATATTTTATATTCCTTTTATGATCCTCTCTTATAATCCTTGAATTTAAATCCTTTTAATCATGTTACCTTATACTCATTTCTTTCGGTATCTGGTGGATTTTCGGGAAAAATCAAAGTGTCTGGATTCGAATTCTAACGACCTTTACATACACTCATTTACTTTATGGAATACTAATACGATCTTAGAATTTCCATAAAAGTACTCCTATATAGCGTGGTCTGATAACTTTCCTTAATCAGCATCATCAGCAAAAGTTACTATTTATCCGTGTTTCAAAAATTCCAAAAATTGGGGTTATTACAAAACCTTTCCGAGGAGATATCTTTAACAAGACTTTGTCTCCAGGCTCGAATTGCACATCTTTTCGTTCTCGATTCGCATACTACGGTTGTCGATCTTGAGCAGCAATTAATCTTTTTCGAATCATTTCCACCTTTTCTTTCATTTGTTGAACTAGCTCTAGGCCAATTAATTTGCACTCACTAACTTCATCCCAATATGTAGGGGATCTGCACTTTCTTTCATATAACGCTTCATAAGGCGGCATGCCAATACTTGCGTGGTAACTGTTGTTGTACGAAAACTCTATCAATGGCAAATGATCGTCCCAATTTCCTTTAAAATCTATTGCACAGGTTCGCAATATATCCTCGATTGTTTGAATTGTCCTTTCACTTTGTCCGTCAGTTCGCGGATGATATGCCGTACTCATTTTCAGCTTTGTTCCCAAATAATCTTGAAATTGTCACCAAAATCTCGAGTTAAACCTCGGGTCTCTATCAGATACGATAGATACTGGAACTCCGTGACGCATCACAATCTCGTCCAAATACAATTTGACCAATTTTTCTAATGAAAACCTTTCGTTTATTGGCAAGAAATGTGCTGAATTCGTCAATCGACCGATTACTATCCAAATCGCATCATGATTAGACTTGGTCTTTTATAATCCTACCACAAAATCCATCGCGATATGTTCCCATTTCCATTCTGGTATGTCCAGTGGTTGAAGCAATCCACTCGGTCTCTGATGTTCTGCCTTTACTCTTTGACACGTATAACACTTACTTATCCATTCCGCGATTTCCTTTTTCATGTTTGGCCACCAATAAATCTTTTTTAAATCCTTGTACATTTTCGTACTTCCACGGTGAATTGAAAATCTCGAGTTATGCGCCTCATGCAAAATCTCGTGTTTTAGCTCCACAATATTAGTTATCCAAATACGTGAGTCAACACGATATATTCCTCTTTCATCCTTTTGAGCTTTAATTTCCTCTCCTGACAACTTATCTTTTTCGAGATTCATCACTTGCTCTTGACAACATCTAATCTTTTCAAAAATTTCAGGTTAAAATGACATAGCATACATTGCTTCACCTCCAATTCCTGGAGTCTGCACTTCTGTTTCCATCTTTTCGAAATCCTTGATCAATTCCTCCGATAACGTTAACATATTCAATTTTTCCTTGTGACTTAAAGCGTCTGCTACCACATTCGCCTTTCCAGGGTGATAATTTATTGCACAGTTGTAATCTTTGATCAATACTAACCATCTTCTTTGTCTCATATTCAACTCCTTCTGAGTAAAAATATACTTTAAACTCTTATGATCTGTATAGATCTCACACTTTTCTCTGTACAAATAATGCCTCCAAATTTTAGGGGCAAACATAATTCCTGCTAATTCCAAATCACGCGTGGGATATTTCTGTTCATGCGGCTTGAGTTTCCTTGACGCATATGCTATTACCTTCCCGTGTTGCATTAACACACATCCAAGTCCTTTATATGAAGCATCGCTGAAAATCACAAATTCTCCATTCTCATCTGGTAACACCAATACTGGGGCGGTTACCAATCTCTTCTTCAATTCTTGAAAGCTTTCCTCGCACTTATCTGTCCACAAAAACTTCTCGTTCTTCCTTGTCATCTTAGTCAGTGGAACAGCAATCTTAGAGAAATCTTGCACAAACCTTCTATAGTATCCGGCTAATCCCAGAAAACTTCTGACCTCCGTAGGAGTCTTGGGTCTTTCCCAATTCATCACAGCTTCTATCTTGGCTGGATCTACCTTGATTCCTTCCTTATTAATTACATGACCAAGAAATTGTACTTCCTTTAGCCAAAACTCACACTTCGAAAACTTGGCGTATAACCTTTCTTTTCTCAAAATTTCCTAGGAAATACTCAAATGCTCCTTATGATCTTCCTCCGTCTTGGAATATATCAATATATCATTGATAAAAACTATGACGAACTTATCCAAATATTGCTTGAACACATTCATAAAATCCATGAATGCGGCTGGCGCGTTCGTCAAACCAAACGCCATTACCAAAAACTCGTAGTGTCCATATCTCATTCGAAATATCGTCTTGGGTATATCTTCCACTTTAATTTTTAGCTGATGATACCCAGATCTTAAATCAATCTTGGAGAAACACAAAGCTCCTTTTAGCTGATCAAAAAAGTCATCGATTCACGGTTGAGGGTACTTGTTCTTAATCGTCAACTTATTCAATTCACGATAATTAATGCACAACCTCATACTTCCATATTTCTTCTTTACAAACAACACCGGTGCACCCCACGGGGATACACTCGGGCGTATTACTCCTTTATCCAATAATTCTTGCAACTGCGTTGCTAATTCCTTCATCTCGACTGGCGCCATACGATAGGGAGACTTCGATACTGGTTCCGTTCCAGGAGCCAAATCAATCGTAAACTTGACCTCTCTATCTGGAGGTATTCCAGGTAATTCATCTGGAAATACATCAGGAAAATCTCTTACCACAGGAATATCTTCAATCCTTACAGATTCTTTCTCCACATCCTTCACATGAGCCAAATAAACTTCGCATCCTTGACGTAACAATCTCCTCGTCTCAATAGCCATTAGAAATTTCTTCTCTTGTCTTTTCCCTTTGAATATCACTTCATCACCATCCTTGGTTCTTAACTTCACCTTCTTAATTTTACACTCTATTTGCGCCTCGTGGTTTGACAACCAATCCATTCCTAATATAACCTCGAATTCTCCTAACTTAAAAGGAATTAAGTCAGCAGAAAAGTGACGACCTTCTATAACCATAACACAATCGGGACAAACCTTATTAACAATGGATTTCTCTTGATTTGCTACCTCTATAATTAAATTAGGTTCCAAAGGGTACGCAACACAATTTAGTCTATCAAGTATACTTTTAGAAATAAAAGATCTAGTTGGTCCAGAATCCAT
This sequence comes from Apium graveolens, assembly GCF_009905375.1. NCBI lineage: Eukaryota > Viridiplantae > Streptophyta > Magnoliopsida > Apiales > Apiaceae > Apium > Apium graveolens. The sequence goes on along the minus strand of NC_133648.1, from coordinate 246,364,255 downwards.
CAATACTTTTACTTCTACTGAGTTTATAATGAGCATACCTGCCCCCACATCCACATCTTGCACATCATCTTTCATTGACATATTAAAGGTCCTAGCTCTGGGTTGAGCTGTTGGTGCTGGGAGAGGCGGCGACCCAGCAATCCTAAGAACATTGGCCTTTTGAACAGGCTCCTTGCAGTTTCTGGCCATATGGCCCACCTTTCCACATTGAAACAAGCTAAGTCAGGCTTCTTTGCTCCATTAGGGCACTCTGATGAGTAATGCCCTTTCTGATTGCACTTGAAACATGTCACATCCAACTTGTTACACCTTCCCGGGTGTCTCTTCCCACAAACCTTGCACTCTTAAATCTGAGGTCTATTATCCTTTCCCGGTTGTCCTACTTTCTGAAAACGGTTCTTCTGGGTTCCATTACCGGGTTTAAACTTCTGAAACTTTTGGTTCTGACCTCCACCATTCTTACCAAACTTTCCTCTAAACTTTGAACTTCCTTGCTCTTGCTCCGAGCTCTCAAACTTCCTTTTCCTACCTTCATTTTCTCTTTTTGCAGCTTCATGCTCTCCTTCCACTATCATTGCCTTCTACACCAAGGCGGCATAATTCTTGATCTTCAACAACGCCACTTGACATATAATCCACGGCCTAAGTCCCTGTTGGAACCTTTTGGCCTTCTTTGCCTCCGTATTCATATACTCAGGTACGAATCTAGAAAACTCCGAAAATTTCACCTCATATTCTGCTACCGATATATCTTCTTGCATAAGGTCCAAAAACTTCATCTACAACCGATCTTGCATATAACTGAGCAAATATTTCTCCAGAAATATTTCAGTAAACTTTTCCCACGATAAGTTCTTTCCTTCCAGCAACGCCTTCGAAGATTTCCACCAGAAGCTCACTTCATCTTTAAGGTAATAACTCGCATACTGAGCTTTCTTCTCATCTTTAACTTCCGTTAACTCAAACGCTTTCTCCATTTATCTTAACCACGACTGAGCTTTTATCGGGTCTGGAAAACCTAAGAACTCAAGGGGATGAACATACTGAAAATGTTTGAAGTTTCCAACTTTAGGGGCTACGAGTTGTTGCAAAAGCTGAGTAAGTCTGCTCATCATGGTGGTTTCTGGATTCACTTCGGGGTCTTGGGTTTGGATTTCTTCTTCTTGTTGATCTGGTGAGTTAGCCATTTCTTACAAACCTGATTGAGAAATTATTTAGCAATACGATAGCATGGCATATATAACAACATTTTATTATGAAACTCTTTTACGGGTTTTAAGCTTTACCCAATTTTGCACATGCAATCCTATTACTATATAATTCTCATATCAGTGTTGTTTTCTCATGGCACAGGGTATGATTTTATGAAATTTTAAACACTGTGGTATGAAAACATGGTATTCGAAACAGTTTATAAAGATTTTCCAGGGTGCACAATAGGAAACAAAATATATGATTGATTCAACAAGTCAAAGGTACATAGATAAAAGTCTGATTATGACAAGTTCTGGAAACAGGTATAATAATAGGGTTAAACCGAGGAAAAACTGGAAAACATCCCCCTATCTACCCCTAACATCTAACAAGCACTACTACAAAGTTCTAGAATACAATACAATAAATGAAAAAGGGATCCAAGCATCTGACCAAGTATCCCAAAGCCTATCGACGCTGAAAAACAACAACTACGGGCTCCACCAAAAGTCCCGCCCGACCAATACTAACTCTAATCATCCATAATCTCTCTTAACACAACCAGCATCCAGCAAATGATCTTATGCAGCCTCCGGGCCTCAACATCAGCATCACTAGAGGATGGTCCCTCATCCAATCTCCTCCGGGCCACCTGCTCCACCATCTTAATCCGGACTTTCTACTCATCATCCATAACTGAAGTGCTCTGCCTAGTCTCTCGAGCTAGCCTAACCACCAAAGCTCCCAACTCAGGAATACGGGAGTAAACAAAGTCTCGATCCTGGGCTAACTTACCACCAACACTGACAGGTACAATCTTAGGCATATCAGACTCTGGCTCAGGGGTTGGGGTCTCTGACTCTGGCTTTAAGGGTGATATCTGCATAGAGATCTCATTACTCTCAGATGGATCCTCCTCTGGATCTGAATTAACATACACAGGCTCCTCTGAAGAGGGTGGAATGGGGTCCACTGGGGTACCAGTCAAACTAACCTCTGAATCGGAATCACTACCACTACTGGGATCCTGAGAGAAAATACAAAACATCAACCAAGAAACAGCATTAGGGTTAAATAAAGCTTCCAGCTAACTCACACCCTAACTCTAGTTGCCACTTTAGCTTATATACACTTTCCTTAAACTATATCTGATAGTCTAACTCAACTCTATATGAGTCGAACTCTCTCGCGATATAGATATACACCCAAAATACCTTTTCTTTTACTCCTAACTTGTCTCAGGGACTAGATCCTGTAGCTCTGATACCAACTTGTGACTCCCTCAATCTCGGAGTTAGGAAATGAGGACCCACACACCTTTAATCTATAAATTAAATAAGCATAAACCCGGATTAGCTACTAACAGGATCAAACAGGATAAAGTATGAGACAAGATTACAACTACCAACCATAGAATATAATTTACAACCCAAATTAAAACCAACTTTACATAGTTGATCCCGACTTGTAACCGACAGATAACCCGTTGTATCTTAACAACTTTTCGGCTAAGCGCTTGCTCACTCAAAAACCTGTACTACCTGCTCTGGCAACGGGAAGCCCTCAACACGTAAGGACCACCAGGTACGCTCTTATGAGCAGTGCGCCTAAGCCTGGCCATCTTCTTGTATAACTGCCATGGTTTGATTAAAACAAAATATATGAGTATAAAACTCAGCAAGTAACTATAAAACAGTTCTATGATAAAAAAATCCACAATATACCATTACCGATCTCAGGGAATTCTACTTTATCATTTCTAGGTGGCAAATTTCTATCTTTTGGGCTATGAAAGTGTTATGAAGAAAAGCTTTGAGCTTCCAAGGAATAAGGTTCAAGATAGGGTAAAAGCCGACATTCATCATAAATCATTAACAGGATCACAAGTGATCTTTCAAATGGAAAGCGAGAATCTTTTCATCATTGAGAATCAATTATACGATTGATAACAGAATCAAAATCAGGGTTCACAAGCTGTAAGCTAATCAATATCACAATCAACTATTTTCAAAACATTATATACCATTTCATTTCAAAGAATCATTCACTGAATAAAATCAATAATTATGGAACCCTTGATTGGACTAATTTAACTTTTCAATTCATAATAATGCGGGTGATCAGCCCGTACCAACCTCCATCCGATCTTTAAGGTACCTATGGCATAATTTCAGCCTTAACTGGACTATCCCTGCTAGCCTCTTTATACGACTGGACCAGGTCTCACTAGTCTCTTACGTCTCAATCCAATCCATCAGGAATTCGTTTGGAAAACCTTGTGTTGGAAAAAGAAAGGTTTAATAAATCCATTTTATCATTACCAAGAATATGAAATCATTCAGACTCTTTCAAGTTGAAACTCATTCTTAGGTTCAATTTCAAGAATTCAAAGATAAGGAAATGAATCAAGGATAAGCAAAGTTTAATTCTAGGGATCTTCATCAAATGATGACAAGATACTCAAGTTGGGGAATCAAAACTGTTTCAAGAATCATTAGGGAATAAGGTAAACAAAGAAGTAAAGGATCATTACAAAAGGGGTTTGTAAAGGTTCTCAAAGGGGTTTACAACAGTTCATGGTATTGATAAGTAATCGGGATAAGAAAAGGTTACCAAAGGGTTTGAACAATAATCTTATCAATGACAAGTTTACAGGAACAATAATAGGGTATCTCAAGAATCAATAACAGGGGTACATTACTATAAAAGTTCAATACTCTACATGGCATGAACAATATCTTTGTTAGATATATTTGATAATGTCATGGCTAATATGATTTATATTTATTTTTCAGATCTTACTTAAACAGGATAAATCAGTACTTACTGGAAGTCAGGACTTAAGGATATCAGTACTTATATTATCAGGAAATAATCATCAGAAGATGGATATCAGAACTTAAGTGCTGAAGTATGTTCAGATAAGGATAGTAGCTGATTAAAGGAAAGAAGATCGAGATAAACATAAGAAGAGATATGCATCAAGAAGGAGTTCTATGAAGAATAGAATACTTGGAAGAAAAGATATCTGATTGATATATTTTAGGAAGCAGAATTATATTCCATATCAATTAGCGATTATCTTGTAACTGTGTAGTATATAAACACAGACATAGGGTTTACACTAAAAGTGTTATCATATTCGAGAAGATTATTCATTGTAACCCTAGCAGCTCTCGTGATAATTATTCATCACTGAGAGGTAACAGTTCCATACTGTAACAGAGTTTATTATTTCAATAAAATTTGTTTTCTATTACTTGAAATATTAAAAGTTCGATTTGATTGTATTTATACACTGTATTCACCCCCTCTACAGTGTGTGTGACCTAACAAGTGGTATCAGAGCCTATCTGTTAACGCACATACAGTTAAAGATCCAAACACAATCATGTCTGACACAGAAACTCAAACTAAGCCTACCTAAACTGAAAAACCACCAAAGATACAAATTCAAAGTCGATATGAGACCATCAGAGTTCCCATACTGAGACCATCTGAATATCCTATATGGAAGGTGAGGATGACCATGTTCCTGGAAGCAACAGATCCAGAATATCTTGATAGAATCAAGGAAGGGCCTCACAAACCCACCAAGCTCGCTGTTGTAATTGCAGGTGAAGCAGCAAAGACCGTACCAAAGGAGAAGATTGATTATACTGCTGAAGATATAACATCAATTGCTAAGGATGCTAAGGTACGATACTTACTGCATAGTGCCATTGATAATGTAATGTCAAACAGGGTAATTAACTACAAGACTGCTAAGGAGATATGGGATGCTCTGGAAACAAGGTATCAGGGAACCGATACAATTAAGAAGAACAGGAAGACAATACTCACTCAAGATTATAAACACTTTGACTCAAAGGCTAATGAGTCATTGACTGATTTATATGATAGATTTGTCAAACTCTTGAATGATTTGTCATTGGTTGATAAGGAGTATGACCTTGAAGATTCAAACCTTAAATTCCTGTTAGCTTTTCCTGAATGCTGGGATTTGAAGGCAACAACAATAAGAGACAACTACAATCTTGATGAAACAACTCTTGATAAAATTTATGGAATGCTCAAGACTCATGAACTTGAGATGGAACAAAGAAGCAAGAGGAAAGGAGGAAAGTCAAGGACAGTTGCTCTTAAGGCTGAAGAAGAATCCCCCAAGGCAGCTACCTCAAGGAAAGACAAGGGTAAAGCTTTTTTCACAAAGTCTGATACTGAGTCATCAAGTTCTGAAAGTGGTGATGACTCAGATTCTGAAAGCTTGCCTGAGACTGATGCTGATGAGGAGATGATGAAGCTGTGTGCTCTTATGGTGAAAGGGATCACAAAGATTGCATACAGGAAGTTCAGGAAGGGAAAGAAGTTTTCCAGGAAAGGCACAAGTTCTGATAAAAAGAATTTCAGAAGATCTGAGGGCAAAGGAGGAAAGTCTGATAGAGGAGATTATACCAATGTCAAATGCTATAATTGTGGTGAGAAAGGCCACATATCTCCTGATTGCAATAAAGTGAAGGGTGACAAAGGCAAGGCTCTTGTCACAAAGAAGAAAAGCTGGACAGACACCTCAGACTCTGAAAGTGAGGAGAACTATGCTTTGATGGCAAATGCTGATAAAGAAAGTGCTGAGAGCAGTTCTGAAGCTGCTGAAACAAAGGGCAACAGGAAAAATATCCTAGTTCTGGACAGTGGATGTTCAGGACATATGTCTGGAAATAAGGCCCTGCTATCAGACTTTGTGGAGAAAGTTGGCCCAAGTGTTTCTTATGGAGATGGAAACATTGGAAAAACATTGGGATATGGCAATATCAATATTGGGAATGTCATCATTAAAGAAGTAGCTCTGGTCTCAGGACCTAAACACAATCTGCTGAGTATAAGTCAAATCTGTGACAGAGGTTATCATGTTGATTTCTTTGAAGAACACTGTGAAGTTGTGAGTAAAGCTAAAGGCAAAGTTGTTCTGAAAGGATACAGGCGTGGTAACATTTATGAAGCTAAGCTTTCAACAAGTACTGATGGTTCTGCAATCTGTCTGATGAGTACATCATCAATTGAAGAAAGCTGGAATAGGCATAAGAAACTCTCTCATTTAAATTTCAATAATATAAATGAGCTGGTCAAGAAAGATCTTGTGAGAGGACTGCCAAAGTCAGTATTTGCTCCTGATGGCCTGTGTGATTCTTGTCAGAAGGCCAAACAAAGAAAATCCTCATTTAGGAGCAAGACTGAATCAACAATTCTTGAGCCTTATCATTTACTACATGTTGATCTATTTGGTCCAGTGAATGTCATGTCTATTGCAAAGAAGAAATATGCGTTGGTCATAGTGGATGAGTTCACCAGATATACATGGGTGTATTTCTTGTACACAAAAAGTGAAACTGCATCTATCTTGATTGATCATGTCAAACATCTGGATAAATTAGTCAAAGATTCTGTGAAAATCATAAGAAGTGATAATGGCACTGAGTTCAAGAATTTGATAATGGAAGAGTTCTGCAAAAACCATGGAATAAAGCAGGAATTTTCTGCTCCTGGAACTCCACAGCAAAATGGAGTTGTTGAAAGGAAGAATAGAACTCTCATTGAAGCTGCACGTACAATGCTTGAAGAAGCAAAGCTTCCAACCTATTTCTGGGCTGAAGCTGTGCAGACTGCTTATTTTACTCAAAATGCAACACTCATTAACAAGCAAGAAAAAACACCATATGAGATGGTGAAGAAAAAGAAGCCAAATCTGAAGTACTTTCATGTATTTGGATGCAAGTGTTTTGTTCTTAAGACTCATCCTGAACAGCTATCAAAATTTGATCTAAAAGCTGATGAAGGAATCTTTGTTGGATATCCACTTTCCATAAAAGCCTTCAGAGTCTATAATTTGAGAACAAGAGTGGTCATAGAATCTATCAATGTCTCTTTTGATGACAAGAAGATTACTGGTCTTGAAGATTTTATTGATCATGATCAGCTGAGATTTGAAAATGAAGACTCAAATTTTGATACTGAAAATCCTGACAGTCTAAGTCCTGATACTGTAAACTCTGATGGATTAAACTCTGATGTTATTGAAACTGTGGTGACTACGCTAAAGGAAGATGCACCTATGCAGGGGGAGCATACTCAAGATCTTACCACATCTCAAGAAGCATCAGAACATACATCTGGCTCTTCAAGTTCTGATCCGTCAAGTTCTGATAAGCCAAGTTCTGATAGTTCTGAAAATCTAAATTCTGAAGAATCCAACTCAGAGAGCATATTTTCAGGGGGGGCATCAGAAAATGAAAATGAAGATAGCATGGATCATGGGGGAGCATCCAGTTCTAGAGAAAACCTTCCATCTGCAAAGAAGTGGACTAAATCACATACACCTGATTTGATAATTGGAAATCCTGATGCAGGTATCAGAACTAGAACAGGTACTTCAAACGAATGTCTCTACAATTCTTTTCTCTCTCAGACTGAGCCAAAGAAAGTGGAAGAAGCTCTTCAAGATGCTGATTGGGTGCAAGCAATGCAGGAAGAGTTAAATGAATTTGAAAGAAATAAAGTCTGGACCCTAGTGCCAAGACCAAAGAATAGATCTGTTGTTGGTACAAAGTGGGTATTCAGAAATAAAACTGACAGTGATGGCATAATTACAAGGAATAAGGCAAGGCTGGTTGCAAAAGGATATTCTCAACAGGAGGGAATTGATTATGATGAAACATTTGCACAAGTTGCTAGGTTAGAAGCCATAAGGATATTTTTGGCTTATGCTGCTCACAAAAAGTTTACTGTCTTTCAAATGGATATGAAAAGTGCTTTTCTCAATGGAGAATTGGAGGAGGAAGTATATGTTGAACAACCTTCAGGCTTTGTAGATTGCAAACATCCAGATTATGTCTACAGGCTTGATAAAGCACTTTATGGACTTAAACAAGCTCCTAGAGCATGGTATGAGACCTTAACAGAGGGACTATAGACAAAACACTGTTCTACCTCAACCATGGAAAGGACTTACTTCTGGTCCAGATTTATGTTGATGATATCATTTTTGGGTCTAAAAATGACAGACTTTGCAAGAAGTTTGCCAAACTGATGCAGTCAAGGTATCAGATGAGTATGATGGGGGAACTTAGCTATTTTCTGGGCCTTCAAGTCAAGCAGAATGAAGAAGGCACTTTTATCTGTCAAACTAAGTACACCAGAAACTTGCTGAAGAAATTTAGAATGCAAGATTGTTCAAGTGCATCCACCCCCATGGCCACTGTAACAAAACTGGATAAGGATACTGGTAAATCAGTAGATATTACTGATTATAGAGGTATGTTTGGCTCTCTACTCTATCTAACTGCTAGTAGACCTGATATCATGTATGCTACCTGTCTTTGTGCAAGATTTCAAGCAGATCCAAGAGAACCTCATTTAACAGCTGTGAAAAGGATTTTCAAGTATCTTAAGGGAACAGCTGATCTGGGATTATGGTATCCCAGAGAATCAGATTTTAAACTAATAGGTTACTCAGATGCAGATTTTGCAGGTTGCAAAATTGACAGGAAAAGCACAAGTGGAAGCTGCCAATTTCTTGGAGGCAGATTGGTTTCTTGGTTTAGCAAGAAATAAAAGTCAATTTCCACATCAACTGCAGAAGCAGAATATATTGCTGCAGGAAGCTGTTGTGCACAGATTCTTTGGATGAAGAATCAGTTACTGGATTATGGGTTAACATATTTCAAAATCCCTATTTACTGTGATAATCAAAGTGCTATTGCTATGACAGGTAATCCAGTTCAACACTCTATGACAAAGCACATCAGCATCAGGTACCACTTCATCAGGGAACATGTGGATGAAGGTACAGTGGAATTGCACTTTGTTCCAATAGATCAACAACTAGCAGATATCTTCACAAAACCATTGTGTGAAGCTACTTTTACAAGATTGGTAAATGAACTTGGAATGGTTTCAGGTTCTTTCTCTAAATCTGCTTAGTTTTGTTCTGATGCATCAGACTTTATGATCAGTATTTACAGAATTTAATCTCATTGTGTATTATGTGCTTAATTGAAAAATGTATTTAAGTACTGACTGTTGTCTGATATATGTTTCTAAACTCTGATAGTGATATATCTGTTTAGGTAACTATTCAATCCTATGAGGATAACTGTGCTAGATGCTGACCTAGTAGTCTTCAATAAACAAGGGATCCCATGTAAGAAGTAATTATTTCTGTAGAAATTTATTGACACAAGCAAATTCTGATAATTGAGCTTAGTTGAGTTTACTTGGTCTATCTTATTACTAAGTCACAAATTAGAATATTGCTTCTCATCTGTTAAGTTCTGATGCTAGTAAATCTGTTGAATGTACTAAGTGCTGGTAAACCTCTCTTATCAAAAGAAAAAGGAAATAATCATGGATTAAAATCAGGTACTCCTTTGAGATCTAGAGTAAAAATGTGGAAGGGACGACCCAAGTGCATTGCTGGTATTAAGTAAATATGCATCAGAAAAGCAAAATATTTACTTGGTGACTTTTCACACTCTATGATTACTGGAGAAATACTCTGATAATAGCATAAATTCTGATAAGCAGTCGTGACTCACTTACACTGAGAAGCCACTGTACAATGAAATTTAAAAAGATGCACAAAATTAGCACAAAATAGTTGAGGTGGACTCAAGCATGAACTCATTCAATAGTAGGTTTCAGAATAATGACAGGTTTTTAGTGAAGTTTTAGTTATGCCTTATTTCTAAGATGTACTGAAGTGAATCAGACTTTACTCTTTGTCTGATATTTAGCTTAATGCACACACTAAACACTCCATATGAATGATGAAAATCACTGTGGTGATCTATGTTGTTTTAGATGAACAGTCATTGTGTCACATTGCACAAATTCTGAGGACAAGTTCTGATTGCATGTTCTGATGATTAAGTTTTGAAGAATATAAATCAGAATTTGTGTGAGGACTTACTAAGATAGGCATTCCTTTTTCGAGTTAAGAAATTATGTTCTGATGGCTGTTAAGTTCTGATATAAGTCTAAGTTCTGATATTACAGTCTGATTCTTTACTTGACTTATTTGTGGATAAAATTTGACAACAATCTCAGTTTAAACCAGAATATGTTGAAGTGGAAGATTAATAGTCACTATAGTTAGGGATAGTGGTCCTCGTACATGAACAGTCAACTTTTACTTGATTCTTGTGCGCATTAAACCATGTTCCAATGAATGTTTTTCTTTTTCCAAGTCTGGGGAGACGAGGTAGAATTAATTCTACCTGTAAGCATTAAATTTCCTTGCGTCTCCTGGCATTCTCTTGCCTATATAAGCAACCACTTCACATTAGCCTACCCATCAACTCTCTTATCACAAACTCACCTTCATACTTTGTATATCAAAAACACCATGGTCAGATACAATATGTTTTTGAACTACGAAACTTTCAACATGGAGCTGAGCTGTGCCGATTGGTAGCAGGAATGGCACGTTACTTCCATTCCTGATGAGATATGGGACTCCGTTCCCCAAGAGGTACTCACCCACCTCATGTTCTTCTACATGGACTACCATCGCCATCTGGAGCGATTGGAGGAGGAAAGGCTGGAAGCTCTCCGCCAGCAAGAGCGAATCATACGACTCGCTATTCTATTTATCGAGAGTAGGAAGAATAAATGATTTATTTTCTTCTTCCTATTTTTTTTCATCATCAGCCTTACCCTGCTTCTTGAGCTAGGACAAAGGCTGTTGACGTTAGGTTTAGCAGCTTAGGGAAATCTTGTACAAGTTCTGATGTAATTTAAATTTCATGAATGTATTCTCTTGATATATTAATGAAATTTGCTTTTGTTTCAAGATCTTATCTCTGAGATATTTTGTAATGCATTGATAAATCCTGATATATATTCATATTCTGATGACCATATAAATTTTGTTTTAACTTAAGTTCTGATTTTATTTTATCAATACTTGCTCATCTGATTTATTATGGTCATTTTCACTTGGATTTTTTTTCCAGAATATTGATGTTGCAGTGAAAAATAATTAAATAAGTGGGAACAGTTTCAATTTTGAATTAAAACTGTTTCACCTTGATTAATGGAATAACTTGGTAAGTGGAACGGTTTTTCCTTGAAAAACTGCAAGTGGGTAAGTAATGATTACTGTTTTCTCATGCCCATTAACTATTCGTTTTTACTGCATGTCTGACAGGTGTCCAACGGTTACATTTTTTTCAAAAGTATAAGTAAGACAGAGAGAGGATTTTTTAATCTTTTATTTCCTTTCACACTTTTTCTCTCTATTTGCTTTTACTCTCTTTCTTCTTCTAACGTTGATTTTTCATATAGACATTCTATCAAACACCTAACAGGCACTTATACATCTCGATTAATTTTCATGGCACCTAAGGATTTAATCATTGGTGGAGCTAAATTTGTTCCAAACAACTATGCTGCAATTCTTGATAATGCTGAAGCTCCGTCTGAATTGCATTTTGTGCAAGATCTTCTTGCACACAGTGAAATCGGGTATGCATTGACCCAACCTTCAGTATTCTCAAGCCAACAAGTTCTGACACTTTGGAGGACTGGAAACTTTGATAATGGTGGTCAACATGGTACTCCTAGTATTGTTTTCGAAGTGGGTAATTCTCCATATGCAGTCACTTCTGGTACAATACGCAAGGCTCTACATCTCCCAGAAGGATGTACCTTTTCAATTCCAGAGGAATCAGCTCTTCAGGAGTTAATGGCCAGTTTGGGGTATGAACAGAGTTTGGCAAAGCTTGGGCAGTTGAAACGGGCTCATATTAGAAGGGAATGGAGTTTCTTCTTCGACTGCATCACTAAAACTTTTGGGAACAAGTGTTCGAATTTTGATGCCATCCCCATAATGAGTCAGCACATCGGGTATGCCATTATAAACCAAACTCATTTTGATTTTGTAACTGCTATAATAGGTTTTATTGGGGATAGGATGACAGAGGATAGGAATGTTGTCTACTTTGCTAGATTCTGTCAACTTATATATACTTTTTGTACTGATGAACCTCACTTAGTCAGTTCCTTAACTCCACCTTTTAAGGTTGCAAAATGATACTTTAATGACCTGGTACATGCTGACACTAAGAAACCAGTGGTTAGACCTTTACAGATTCCTCAGTCTGTAAAACAGATCTTAGTAAATGCTGATCCTGATACTTATAAATCTGTTTATCCTGATGTCCAACAAACAACAACCTCCCAAACACCACAACAACCATCAGCACCTACCACTCATACTACTCAACCAACACTAAGGCAATATCTTAGATCATATCTCTCAACTTCACGAACAGTTCAACCCTCATCCTCAGAACCTCCTGTGAACCCTTCATCTTCCAAGCCAAAGAGGATAAAGACTGTTCCTCCAACACCTCAAAAGAGAAGGAGGATTGCTTTGAGAGATGAGTCTGACAGTGAGGAACAGGTTTCTACATCAGAACCTGTTGTCAAAGAAGCTGAGAAAGTGACTTCTCAGAAGGATTCTGGAATTGGGGGATCTAGGCTTCTCAAGAGGCTTAGAAAAATGACTGTTCCTGACACTCCTAAGGAATCCATATCTACAAAGAGATACAAGAAACAGAGGGCAAAAAGGCCAGTTTCAGATGATGAAGAAGCAGCAGCTAAGGAAGGGGATCAGGAATCTCTGATGTCACAAGAAAAGGAATCTGCTCTAGACACTACTTCTCCATCAAATCCACCTCAGGAAGTTGTTACTGAAAAGGCCAACACACCATCTGTGTCTCCTGTTAATACAGGCACAAGTGCTGATATTGATATCCAGACCTTGGTTGTGCCTGAAGTAATTCTCTTAGAAGCTCCAACAGCAACTAATCCATCAACAACACCTATTACTGATGCTGCTCTAAATCCAGACATCTCTCCTACACCTTCTCTGCATCTAGATGTTGATAATCAGAATATAGGTGAGCATCAGGATATGGCTGTTGATCAGAACTTAGAACCAGATCAGCAATTAGAGGATGCTGAAGCCTCCATTGCTACTCACACTGATGTTTTATCAGAAGATACTGATTCTGTATGTTCTGATGCTGCAAATGCTGGAGATACTGGTGATGCTGCTCCAAATGCAGATGCTGATGAAGCAGGTCCTTTAGGACATGCTCCTCAACAAACTATTCTTAAATCTGAACTTGTTAAGAAGTTTGTTACCAGAGAAGCACCAGTGCCTTGGAGTGAAACTCCTGCAGGACAGGAGTGGACTAAGGAATGGAACTCAGTTTCCTGTGTTCCAACTGCAAAGCATCTTGCTGAGCACTTGACAAAAGCTGATGAAATGTTAAATTCTGATGATTTCAAAACCCAGCTTAGAGTCACTGCATTGTGTACTAAACATCTACATGGTCTCCATTCAACTACTCATGCAGAGCTACACAAGATTCAGGAAGAATTCATCAAATAGGACCAAATTCAGAAAATTGACAAGAAAAAGTTCTTCCAACCTACCTTTGACAGGATTGCTTATATTGAGAAGACTCAAGAGAAACAACAAGCTCAGATTGATGATATTCTGAAAAATCAAGCTTCTCAGCAATCTCAACTTACTGAAATCCAAGCCTCAGTGGAATTGCTTATCTCTCTTCTACTACCTGCTGATGCCAAAAAGGGGGAGAAAGTAATTAAGTCCAAATGCAAGACTGGCAAGACACTGAAAGGGAAGGATGATGAAAAGGATGATCAAGGAAACTCAGGAATGAGTAGAGGTCATAGTCAAGGTAGAGGTTTTTCATCAAGAAAAGCTGAAATCACAAGTCACAGGACAAGTTCTGATACTGGGAAAAGAATTAGTTCTGCTACTGGTAAAAGGATAAGTTCTGATGAACTTTTAGATCTTGATGAAGAAATGTCAAGACAGTTATTTCTTCAGGAAAATCCAGGAATGGACTTGGAGAGTTTAATGGAAGAAGAAGCCAGACTTAAATCAGAAAAAGTCACATCTAAATCTGAAGCTTCTGATAAAAAGACACTTCCAAAACTCAAAGGCATTGTGATAAAAGAAAGGACAAATACTGAAGCAACATTGGATAAATCACAACCGCAGATAGATCTAAGATCCAAGGGTAAAGAAAAGGTTGGTGAACCTATCAAGGTTTATGTGCCTCCTGAGAATGAAGAAATCACTGATGAAAAGGATGATCTTGCTCTGACTTCAAGAAAAGTTTTTAAGACAACCTCTGACATGGCTCAAGTTGTTCAGAGTCAAGAGATAGTAAGTTCTGATATTTCGAAGAAACAAGTAACCTCTGACATAGCTCAAGTTAACTTGATATCAGAAGATATATCAAAGACACTCCTACCAGGATTCACTAAAGCAAAACAGACTCAACCTTTGAAGACTGCTGCAAATGGTTTTGAAGTAAGAGTAGTTACTGGAAAGGAAGCAAGAGATAAAATTAGATTGGGAAGTGCTGATGAAAGAAGAATACAAAACACTACCAATGATCCAACTTCCTTGAGTGAACCAGGTATTGGAGTAACTCCTGAGAGATTGAATCAACTGGAATCTGTATAAATGGTTTACCATACCTACTTGAAGAACACATCTTGTTGTACTTCATGACAGATGGTAGGGTTTATCATATAAGGCAAAATGCCATTCCATTGAAGTATTTTGAAGAACTGGAGCATGTACTATTCTTACTTCAAGTGAATGACAGATTAACAGAAAGTGCTGCAAAATATTTGAAGGATCAGATTCAGAGACAGAAAAGGCTTTATTCTGTTAAGTCTGACAGCACATATGTTCCAAAGTACAGAGATCACAAGGGTGATATAGTTGAAATGAAGCCCAACACTGCTAAGATTATAACTACCTTTCTGAATTATAGGGCTGTAAAATTCAATCTTGAGTCTGATAAGGCATATTTGATCAGACTGGATCAGGATATAAGAAAAGCTAAGATTAATGATCTCAGGGCTGCAATCTTTCAAATTGGTGAAGATACTGCAGAGCTTAAAGATGCTAAAAGGAGGATGATTGATGAACTTAGATATGCTGAGAAATGTTTGTTGAAGAACTATCTCAGAACAACTCCTGACATCAGAGAGATCAGAAGATGAAGTCAAGTCAAGATCTACAACTGATTAAATTCTGATATTTGTACAGACTGAAGTTGTTATCAGAAGTTAAAGATTGGTAAAGCTTTAAGGACTGTAAGTTGTAGTTATCTAGTCTAATTCTCATGCATTTGTACTTAATATTTTTGACATCATCAAATATCTGTTAAACTTGTATATTTTGCTAATTTACAAGTTGGGGGAGATTGTTAGATATATTTGATAATGTCATGGCTAATATAATTTATGTTTAGTTTTCAGATCTTACTTAAACAGGATAAATCAGTACTTACTGGAAGTCAGGACTAAGGATATCAGTACTTATATTATCAGGAAATAATCATCAGAAGATGGATATCATAACTTAAGTGCTGAAGTATGTTCAGATAAGGATAGTAGCTGATTAAAGGAAAGAAGATCGAGATAAACATAAGAAGAGATATACATGAAGAAGGAGTTCTATGAAGAATAGAATACTTGGAAGAAAATATATCTGATTGATATATTTTAGGAAGCAGAATTATATTCCATATCAATTAGCGATTATCTTGTAACTGTGTAGTATATAAACACAGACATAGGGTTTACACTAAAAGTGTTATCATATTCGAGAAGATTATTCATTGTAACCCTAGCAGCTCTCGTGATAATTATTCATCACTGAGAGGTAACAGTTCCATACTGTAACAAAGTTTATTGTTTCAATAAAATTTGTTTTCTGTTACTTGAAATATTAAAAGTTCGATTTGATTGTATTTATATACTGTATTCACCCCCTCTACAGTGTGTGTGACCTAACAATCTTCTCTATAACAATTGCACAAGTAAGTAGAGTTACTTTCCTGAATTTGCTTTCCTGTTTCACAAAGGTTGAACTACTGCCTCCTAGCATACTTTTCCCTTTCCTAGCCTGAATGCCCACACGCTCCGAATCTACAATAAAAAACCAAAACCTTAATTAGATTCCCACTTGACGTTCCCAGAAAGCTTAACATTTCCCTTAATCGCAATACTCTAAGAGTATATATATATATATATTCAATTATAAATACAAGCACGTTTATACCAAAACCCATATACTTTAACCATATAGACTTTGGATCACGTATTGTGATACAAATACGACATATAACATTTAATCCTTGTGTTTTAAACTCTATACTCGAGTTATTATATCACTTATATAGTCTTATATCAAGACGATTCAATCCTTCCCTTTTCATCATTCAATTCGAATCAAAACACACACATAAATCATATAATTTCTAAAAAAATTACATGTGCATTCACTTAGCATCAAATCAATCCCTTTTGTACCTATATTCCATTCGGCCCTTACAACCAAACACAACCAAGAATCAAGCATTAACATGCAAACACCAAAATTGCATAAAAACTTAAGTTCAAGTCACTACTATTCCTTTAAATCATCTTTTAGCCTAAACGCTTACATGCAAAACTCTATCTCGACATGCATCAAAATACTCATGTCGATTCTCGCTAGTAACTAATGCAATTAGCACATAAACTCACAAAATCAACTTAATCTTCTTTTAACCATAAGAGCCATTCGGATTTTTCAAAAGAAACCTACATGCATAGATTAATTTGACATGCACTTTCTAGAACTAAATCAAAATCACACATATAGTTCGTTTAAACACATAAATCAACTTTAATCCCTTAAGATCAAGCAAGAACACCCAAATTTTCCATTAATCAAGATATGCATGCATCATTTGGAGTTCTTAAACCACATCTCAATCCACTTATTCAAGAATCTCTACAATCAATCAATCAACAAATCATTTTCATCATAAAATCAACTTAATAAACAAGAACCATTCGGGTTTTCAAGCAAAACATCACATGCAACTTCTATTTCGATTCTTTAAATCATCAACTAATCAAATTTCTCAATTGCTTCTAAGAATATTCATTAACAAGTCATTTCCATCCAAGAAACAATCAAATTTATTTTCTCAAAATCAAGGACTCATTCGGGTTTTTATGAAATCACCACATGCAAACTTTGAAAATAGATTTTATGATTAGTAAATCTCAGTAATAACATCATCACTCACCACCAGTTCACCGGAGTTCATCACCAGTGGCGGTGACTTCACGGTGGTGCCCTCATTCGAGGGTGTCCAACCACAAAACCCCCGATTTTCCTTAAAAATCACAACAACAAACACATGCAAGACATAATCATCACAAAATCACATCATCTTATTTCTATAAAACAAGAACTTGACAAAAACCGAACCTAAACACACACACACACACTCGCATGCAAGTACCAAACCACACATGCAAGTGAATCAAAGCTTATATATGGAACAAGGATGAAATTTTATGGAAGAATTCATAAAAATTAAGTGAAGAAGAGAGATTACCGAGAGGATAAAAGAGAAAGAGAGACTTCGAGAGTGAGAGAGAAATGAGAGAATGTGAGAGATGAGGGAGTGGCCGGGTGAAGAGAAAGAAAAGGGGGAGGGGATGGAGTATTTATATTGACTTGGGAGGGTAGTGTGGTCATTGTACCACACTTTTACATTTCTTTTCCTTTTCTCTCTTATTTTCAATCCAAAAACGAATTTAATCAAGAAATAGCTCTCCCGAAAAAGATGAGAATGAAACGAATAATAATTTTAGAATGTAGATCTCGAAATTAGCGTTTTAGTCATATTTTCAGAATAATTTTTGAGCGAACGTTTGATTAAATACGGATTTTACAAGATTATGCTGAAAATAGCATTTTAGTTTCATAAAATCATTTTAAAATGCAAAGATCACGAAATAAATTCGTCTATCACTTTTAGAAAGTCTCTAGGACTATTTTGAACATAACACAACTAGTCTCATGCATTGACCTTACTCGAATAATTTTATACAAATGCCTAAAGGTCCAATAATCCTTATTTTAAATCAAATAATTCCTTAAATCCGTTTAAAATTAACGGATCACGTAATCATGCATATAGACAAGCAAGCACATATATTCACACATCATAACTCATATCTGATCATAAAATTTCCCTTTTTTATTATTATTCCTCTTTTCGCTTATCGGGTCACATTCTGCCTGACGGCCCGTCACTCAGCGTTTCAATTACGCTTCACAATTACCTTTACCAACCGACACGTCACTAGAACATAGTACTTAATTAAACATTCAATTTCACATAAACACACATATTTCACATTTAAACACTTTAATCCCTTTTTAAGATGGGTTCCGTTCTACCTGACGGCCCGACAACACAGCTTAACCCCTAAGCTGACTCTTTAATTTGGAACGTATCTATCTACGCTCCCAGATACTAATATACAATAAAGACAATTAATCATCACTTAATCACATAATTTATAGTCATACCACTGAAATCATACTTTATTACGTCGTGAAATTTCCAATCGTTACATTTTCAGCGACAAAATCCGGAAGAAAATGAGGGATGATCAGATATGGATAGTTCCGTGAAAGAAGGACAATTGCTACAAATCAGCGGAAAATCTGGGATTGGGAGAGATATAAATATGATTCCTAAAGGAGTGAATGTAGGACAGTCTGTTGGGGCTATAAATAAAATTAGAATGCTGGAACAAAATCAACTCATAGATCAAAATTCAAAGGCGGTTTACGAGGGAAACATGGACGAGATAGATGTGATGGACCGTAATAAACGTAAACTAACCATGGATCCAGGAAATAGTATTTTTCAGGCCCAGGCCCAGGCCCATTGCACTGATATGGAGACACAGGAGAGTAACTTATAAATTTCAAAAAATGGATTATTGGTGGGTGTTGCAGTGCAGACCCGCCACTCATTATGAATACGTTAGCATGGAACTGTGTAGAAAGACCTTCTTTTATTTTTCTGAGTGAAACTATTAGCATCTATGTGAAGATGGAAGAACTTTGTCGTAAACTAAAGTATGAGGGGAGGAGTGGTGGTATTGCTATGCTATGGAAAAATGCTGACAACGTCATGTTATCAAGTATGTCGCGAGCTCACATCGATGTTACTGTAAAACTGGCAGATAGCTATACGTGGAGACTGACTGGTCTGTATGGTGAGCCTATGAGATCTCAACGCCACAAAACCTGGGAGTTGTTGAGAAATTTATCCCGAGATGCCAACCTACCATGATGTCTAGTAGGGGATTTTAACAATGTGACTTCTCAAGCTGAAAAAAAGAGGTGCAGCATATCCACATAATTTAATTGATGGCTTTAATGAATGCTTATAGGGTGCTGAGTTATTTGATCTCGAGGTGTCAGGACACCCATTTACATGGGAGAGAGGACGTAATACGAAGTAGTGGATTGAGATTCGTCTTGATAGAGTTTTAGCAAATACTCAATGGCTGAATTTATTTCAGATGGCTAAAGTGTATAATCTTGAAGGCTCACCTTCAGATCATAGGCCACTTCTTTTGATCCCGAAACAGAAAATCAAGTGTAATAAAAGAAAGCAATTCTGTTTTGAGAACGCATGGTTGACAGAAGTTATGTGCTACCAGATTATTAAAAATAGCTGGGAGGAAGAAAATAATGGTGATGTCACTCAGAAGGTTCGATCATGTGCTGATAGCCTGGAGGTATGGGGAAAGAAAATTAAGAGTTTCTTTAGTAAACGGATCAAGGAATGTTAAACCAAGCTGAAACGTCTAAGAAACAAACAAGATGCCATTCCAAGTTCCATTACAAAGAAGTTAGGAAACAATTATATCTCGTTCTTGATCAAAAGGAAATATTTTGGCGCCAAAGATCGAAATAGTTGTGGCTGCAAGATGGAGAGAAAAACACCAAATATTTTCACGCATCATGTAATAGACGGAAAAGAAACAATCATATCCAGAGGCTGAGAAATGAGAGAGGTGATTGGATTGACTGGAGTTGTGGGCTACAAGACCTAATAAAAAATTACTTCCAGCAGCTATTTACTGAAAATCAACACCAGGTGGAAGAAGTGTTGAAGCATATTCCACACGCCATCTCAGAACAATAAAATTCTGATCTATTGAAGCCAGTGGAGAAGGAGGAAGTCAAGAAGCTATCTTTCATATACATCCCGATAAGGCACCGGGGCCTGATGGCATGATCCCGGCCTTTTCTCAGAAAAATTGGTCAGTTGTTGGGAACAGCATAGTTTAAATGGTTCGTGAGGTTTTTGAAATGGGAGATATAGCTGAGGGTATGAATGCTCCGTGTAAGTCATATGTCATAGCCTATTTGTATATTCGAGGACTCAACTCAACTCAAATAAGAATGTAATAAGTAAATAGTGGATCGACCGTCAGAGAGATCTCGCAAAGTAACATCTGTCAGAGGATTCAGAAATAAGGTTCATCTACAGACTTGAGGAGTTAATTCACTGGAAGAAGTTCAAGAAATTGATCAAGCCTCAGTGATATAAATCAAGATCGTGGATTTAATCAAGTGATAGAGATCTCGTCAGAGTATCAATTAATTACAAGGATTTAATCTGAAGAAAATCAAAGTATCAAAGTCAAGACATGAAAAAACGTCACGGAAGTTAGTCACTCATGAACCAGACAGTACATCAAGTGTCAACATTGAAGTGGTGGAATTGATTCATATATTTCAGTGATTTTCAGAAGATATACAGAAGAATAGATGCTGCTCAAGATTAGTATTAATTCTCTATTAATTAATTAAGTCATATAATTTAATTAAGAAAATAAATTATATCTGCAAAGATTAATTTATTTGATTAATTGAATTAATTGATTAATTAATTCTGAATTAATATTAAGAATTTTCAAAATTTAAATTGGTTTAAAACTTTGTTTTAATTCAACAAGACAACTGATTGTATTAGTATGACAATCGGTATGACAATTAATAGTCATACCGAAAGTCGTGCTAATTCAAAAGGATTGTCTTACCAGAATTATTATAGGATTTAAATCTATTTATTTTCAGCAAAAACAATCTGTTTGAACTACTATGACAATCGGTATGACAATTGATTGTCATACCGAAAGTCTTGCTAGTTCTAAATAATAGTCCTACCGAAAGTTCTACTGGAATTTGATAGTCCTACCGATAGTCTTGCTGAGCCAAAGAGATTGTCATTCTAGTTCATTTCAGTTCGGCTGTTGATTAAAAAGAAGCAGACAAGCAACAGTTAATAATAATCATCAAAACAGAATTCAAGAACACAGAAAAAGAAAAAGAAGCAGAACAATATTTCATCTTCTCTGCAAAACTTCAAGATCAATTTCTAGATTGTAAAGTTAAATCCAATCAACTAGAAATCTTTATCTTGTTCTTGTGTAACTATCTAGCGGATCAAAATCCCTAGAACTTAATCTCATATTGCGTTTAGCATTTGAATCTTTTTATTACAAAAATAGAAAAAGTTCATGTCGAATTTATTCTAGATTTGTGATAATTAATTTGAGATTAATTCCTTGTAATCGATACAGTTGTTGTAACACCTTTCAAGTTTAATAATATTCTTATTTAACTTGAATTTTGTTTCACATTTTTTATTCCGCATTTATCGATTATTTGGTGCTGTTTGTATTCAACCCCCCTTCTACAAACACATTGGGACCTAACAATTGGTATCAGAGCCTTCTGATTAACGAACAAATCAAGATCCTAGACTTTTGTGATTTTTCAACTCTTTGAATTTTTATTCATTCAAAAATTCATAATGACTTCACAAAAAGTTGGAACCGTTAAAATTCCACAATTTGATAAAGAGAATTATATTATGTGGAAGAAGAAGATGCTCTTATTTTTACAAGTGGCAAATCCCAAATATTCAAACTTGTTAAAGAAGGGGATAAAAACTCCGATGGTTATTGAACTGGAGGTGATAGTAGATGATGTTGTGATCACCAAAGCCAGAACCTATCCTAAAGATCCTGAAGATTTTACTCCTGATGAAAAGGAAGAAGCCTCCTTGGATGCCAGCCTTCAATTAATTATAATTGATTCCCTTGATCCCTTGATGAACAGACATGTGATGAACTGTAAAAATTCCAAACACATGTGGGAAACTATTGAGGTGATCAATGAAGTCACAGAGGAAGTTAGGGAGAACAAGTTGGAGATCTTAACCTCTGAGTATGAACATTTCAAATCAAATCCAGGAGAAGGAATTACTAAAGTGTTTGAGAGGTACAATGCGTTGATCAACAACCTGAACATCAATGGAAAATTTTATTCAATCAGGGAGATCAACAAAAAGTTCCTTTTAACACTGCCAACTCATCTTGAACATAGAATCACTGCCATTAGAGAAGCTAGAGATCTGAGTGAGATTTCTTTGGACAGGCTCTATGGAGTGTTAAAAACCTATGAGTTGGAGCAGATTCAACAGAAGGAAGTCTACGGGAAGGATAGAATGGTCAGCACATCTACTGTACTTGTAGCTGAAGGTCAACAACAACAACAATCTCAACAGTTAGAGAGAATGGTACAGTTTTCCAAGGCTGAGGAAAATGTGTTAGTAGCAGAATATGATCCTCCTACTACAAATCAATCAAGTGATGATTTTTATTCCTTGGAAGAGCTGGAGCAATTAGAAGATGAGTCAATGGCCCAAATTGTCAAGAGATTCTCCAATGTCAGATTCAGGAGGAATCACAAGCTTAAGTACAAGTCCAACTACAACAAATTCCAGAAAGGTGGATCTTCATCCTCTAACACCAGCAGTGGTGGATACAAAACAGGGATGGTTGATCGGAGCACCATTAGATGCTATAACTGCAATGAGTTGGGACACTTTGCCACAGAATGTAGGAAGCCAAAGCAAGTAAGAAAGAACTCTGAAAGGGCTTATCTGGCAAAGGGAAGAAGCTGGGATGATACTGATAGTGAAGATGAAGAAGAAGGACATCTTGCTCTTATGGCTATTGATGGAAAAGCTTCATCGTCAAGAATAGAGGTAAAACTTTCTGATGCTGAAATGGTTTATCATCTAAGAGGCAACTTAAATAATGCACGTCGTGATAATGAACTGTTAAGTTTACAGATCAAAGACCTTGAGAAAGAGGTCAATGAATTAAGACTTGTGCATATTAATCAAGACAAATTAAAAGAACAGGTATCTTTTCTAGAGAATAGAGTTGACTGTTACAGAAAACTCGAAACTATTCTCAAAGACAAGATCACCGGTCTTGAGACTAAGGTTAGAGCCTACTTCAATTCTTGTTCAAAGGCTAAAGAGTTCTACAGTAAGCAAGCTATTAATCAAACATCTGAAATAGGTTATGATTACAATGCTGCTATTGGAGAATTAGGCATAAACTCCCCTCCTCGTGTCTATGCTAAAGGGAGGGAAGTACCATATGTGCTTAAGGGTGTTGATGAACCCCTCTATAAACCATCAATTGTTGAACCATTTGATGCGACCTCTTCTGTTATTCAGGAAGAAATACGTGCTGAAGATCATGCTAATGAGAAGGTTGTTTCCAAGTCAAGTGTGTCGAAAGTTTCAGTCAAAGTTGTGAAAGCAACTGAGACTAACTCAGACACACATGAGTTGGATAACAAAAATGTCATGTCTGCCATGCATAAATTTCCTGTTATTAATCACTCTCATAAAGTATGTGGTGTTTCTAATTGTATGTCTTGTGCTTTTAATATGATGTATGCTTATTTTAATGGTAAGCATGTTTCTAATGATAAGACTACTCCTCTTCAGCATGTGAATAACAAGAAGCATGATAGGTCTAAGACTGCTAGTCCTTCTAAGGCTAGAAAGGAGACATTTGTGCCTAAGCTTAAACAGAAATTTGTTAAGGCTGTTTACAAGGTCAAATGTTCAGTCATTGAGAAAGTTGAGACAATTAAAATTAAAAATGTTGTTTTGCCTGACAAAGGACAGTTCTACAAGTATGCCGGGCCCAACCAAGTTTGGGTTCCGAAGAAGGGTTAATCTATTTGTAGTGCAGGGCATTAAACAGGTGAAACCGGGAGTGTGGATTCTTAACAGTGGATCATCAAGACATATGACCGGAGATAGAGCCCTGCTATCAAATGTGGATTGAGAAAGCTGGCCCCCTGGTTACCTTTGGAGATAACAGCAAAGGTTTATCCGAGGGATATGGCTGTTTGCAAGCTGGTAATGTTATCTTGAACTTGTAAATAGTTTCTATATTTTTGCTATATTTATATAAGTTTTTATTTGTATTTTCTGTAATTGTAAATACTGTATGATATATGAAATTGAATGTTGATATCTTGTTGATAGATATTTGGTATTTAATTCATTGATATTTGTTATTATTATTATTATTTGTATTGTATTATTTTTTTATTTTTTTATTTTTTTATTTAAATTTTATGCAACATAACAATTAGTATCTAAAGTACTTGACAAGTATCGGTCAATGATATGTTGTTAACATTATGTTGCAGATATTTGTAAGCTTTTGACATGAATGAGAATTACTTAGACTTTACCCTAAGTGATCAATGTTTTTATCAAAAACTCATTCATATTGAAAAACAAAATCAAACTTCTTTCTACATTAGTGATTTCTTATTTCATGTAAAATCTTTTGAAATCACTATTGTAAATCATTTTCTCTCTATTACCATATGTTCTGTGTTACAGGTTTAGTCTCCAATGACTTTCTTTCATTGACAGTCATGAGGTTGAAAACCCACAATGTCTATCCCAGACTGTAAAGACAAACACAAAAACAGAACCAACCAACACTCTCTTACCACTAAATGTAATATGAATGAGCGTGAGGGAGATAGTGCCTTAGTGCACCACATAAGGAAGGTTCTGTAGTTAACCCAGTAGCTCTGTCTCCTACATAGATGAGTAGTATTTAAACCGAGATAACTGCTAACCCCCATACATCTTCTCAAAAAGATGTAATGGTTAAAAAGGCATAAAAACAGTTACTAGATTCATTCTCTCAACAGGGTGCGTCTATTGAAATTTGCCTGTTGGTTAGGGTATCCGATATAGTGTCACCACCTCAAATATAAACAATTCTTAATGCACAAGGAAAGGTTACACACACAAAGGATGAGTTGACGGAAACAAGAGTTTTGACCATTTTAAGGTCAGATTCGATTGTTCAAGGTTCGTTAATGGACCAATTTCCTTTACAGGTGTTAGGAGAGGATACTGATCCAAAAGCCATATGTCAGTGGTCAGTGTCTACCTCCCCAGGCTTAAATCCCCTGGATGCATCTGCGGATAGTGGATCTGATATAGGCGCCAGATCGGCAACTTATTGACAATGATTCAGATAACACCTGATGAGTCACAAGGAAATGTCTTCACAGGCATTAGAAGGGAACTTTGATCTTTATGCTAAATTCTTTGGATCATTGTTTACCTTCCCAGAATTCAAATATGGAACCCTAAAAGGGAAACTAGCAACTTGTAGATTATGACTCAGATTTATCTGACGAGTTTAACAAGGATGGGGATTTGCGAACTCCCATTGCACCACCTGTGACCTCCTTAAGGATGGCTAAGGTGATTTTCCTTGCAGGTAAAGCTGGATTATGGAGCTATGAGAGAAAAGTGATACACTTGTGAGAATGAGTGTAAACACGAGTGGAGAGAAGAGTGAAACACATATGAGGTACACTAAACAGAATCACACACTCACAGTGAGGAAGAAAGAGAAACTTCTTGTTATTTCTTTTCCAACCAAGTGAATATGAGAACTCCTTCAGACGAAGGCATACATTCCTTCTTTAAGGGGGAGATAAAAGCTTAAGTAATAGTTTGGAGGATTCATCAACTAAGGGGGAGAAATAGCAGGGAGTAAGAAAAAGATCCAACATGTACACTACACCACACCTTTGTTGTTTGTAACTACGGATCCTATTGTACGGGAGAGGTGGTAAACACAAGGTGATTTTCTAGTAAGGGAAGAAGCTGTTTTCAAAAGGGGAGTACCATTGGCTTTTATCTGCGGATCCTATTGTACGGGAGAGGTGGTAAACGAAGGTGATCTTCTTTAATCAGTTGATTCTCATAGGGGGAGAAGCAAGAGAGATATGGGCTTCTCAACAGGAAATATGGTTGTACAAATGAAGATGGAACTACTTGAAGATATGTTCAGTCTAGAGGAACATCTACTTGGAATCTGGAAAATGTTAAATGTCATCCAGAACTTTTCTACTATTTACTTTGCATTTCTTTTTATATCTTTTTCTTATTTGTTAGTTGAGTTATCCTCTAGGTATTTGTGTGTTATTGTTTAACAAACAAATAGGGGGAGATTGTAAGTCATATGTCATAGCCTATTTGTATATTCGAGGATTCAACTCAACTCAAATAAGAATGTAATAAGTAAATAGTGGATCGACCGTCAGAGAGATCTCGCAAAGTAACATCTGTCAGAGGATTCAGAAACAAGGTTCATCTACAGACTTGAGGAGTTAATTCACTGGAAGAAGTTCAAGAAATTGATCAAGCCTCAGTGATATAAATCAAGATCGTGGATTTAATCAAGTGACAGAGATCTCGTCAGAGTATCAATTAATTACAAGGATTTAATCTGAAGAAAATCAAAGTATCAAAGTCAAGACATGAAGAAACGTCACGGAAGTTAGTCACTCATGAAACAGACAGTACATTGAGTGTCAACATTGAAGTGGTTGAATTGATTCATATATTTCAGTGATTTTCAGAAGATATACAGAAGAATAGATGTTGCTCAAGATTAGTATTAATTCTCTATTAATTAATTAAGTCATATAATTTAATTAAGAAAATAAATTATATCTGCAAAGATTAATTTATTTGATTAATTGAATTAATTGATTAATTAATTCTGAATTAATATTAAGAATTTTCAAAATTTAAATTGGTTTAAAAATTTGTTTTAATTCAACAAGACAACTGATTGTATTAGTATGACAATCAATAGTCATACCGAAAGTCATGCTAATTCAAAAGGATTGTCTTACTAGAATTATTATAGGATTTAAATCTATTTATTTTCAGCAAAAACAATCTGTTTGAACTACTATGACAATCGGTATGACAATTGATTGTCATACCAAAAGTCTTGCTAGTTCTAAACAATAGTCCTACCGAAAGTTCTACTGGAATTTGATAGTCCTACCAATAGTCTTGCTGAGCCAAAGAGATTGTCATTCTAGTTCATTTCAGTTCGGCTGTTGATTAAAAAGAAGCAGACAAGCAGCAGTTAAGAATAATCATCAAAACAGAAGTCAAGAACACAGAAAAAGAAAAAGAAGCAGAACAATATTTCATCTTCTCTGCAAAACTTCAAGATCAATTTCTAGATTGTAAAGTTAAATCCAATCAACTAGAAATCTTTATCTTGTTCTTGTGTAACTATCTAGCGGATCAAAATCCCTAGAACTTAATCTCAAATTGCGTTTAGCATTTGAATCTTTTTATTACAAAAATAGAAAAAGTTCATGTCGAATTTATTCTAGATTTGTGATAATTAATTTGAGATTAATTCCTTGTAACCGATACAGTTGTTGTAACACCTTTCAAGTTTAATAATATTCTTATTTAACTTGAATTTTGTTTCACATTTTTTATTCCGCATTTATCGATTATTTGATGCTGTTTGTATTCAACCCTCATTCTACAAACACATTGGGACCTAACACTCCGAACATTGTTTTGATACCCAAGAAAAAACAGCCGACCTCGGTTACGGAACTGAGACCAATTGCCTTGTGTAACGTGGTGATGAAGATAATTACAAAAGTTTGCAAATAGGCTGAAAAAAGTGTTAGAAATAATGATCTCAGAAACTCAAAGTGCATTCCGGCCTGGTAGATTAATATCGGATAATATCATGGTCTCGTTCTAGGTCATGCACTATCTTAAACGCAAAAAAAAATGGAAGGGAGGGTTACATGGCTCTTAAGCTAGACATGTCCAAAGTATATGATAGAATAGAATGGAACTTTCTGTGAGGCATGCTGCTTGCTATGAGTTTTAGTGACTGGTGGTCTCATCTGATTCTGCAATGCGTGTCCACTGTAGAGTATAATATAATTCATGGAGAATTCGAGATAGGACCCATTACTCCAAGCCGGGGATTGAGACAAGGAGACCCACTGTCTCCCTATCTCTTCATAATATGTGCAGAAGGCCTGTCATCTTTAATAAAACATTATGAATCGAAAAAGTGGATGAAAGAAGTCAAGATATGCCGACGAGCCCCAGTCATCAACCACATGCTTTTTGCCGACGATAGCTACCTATATTGCACGGCAGACAAGGAAGAGGCAAGCGAAGTCATGGAATTGCTAGCTATTTATGAGCAAGCATCTGGGCAGAGGGTAAACAGAGGTAAATCTATGGTATTTTTCAGTGCTAATGTCATTCAATACAATAAGGATATAATCTTTCAGGAGTTGCAAATAGCTGAAGCTGATAACAAATCAAAGTATCTGGTTTACCTAGTATCCTAGGTAGAAATAAGACGGCGATCTTTGGTAACTCAAGTATTACCCTCTTTTGCCATGAACGTTTTTTTGCTTCCACTGGAGCTGATTCGAGAAATGGAAGGTTATCTGTCAAAATTTTTCTGGAGCACTTCACAAAAAACAACTCAAGAATCTGTTGGATGGCCTGGAACAGGATGGTAAAACATAAACATGCAGGGGGATTGGGATTCCGAAGTCTCCGAGACTTCAACATTGTTATGCTAGGCAAACAGTGCTGGCGTCTCATTACAAATCAAAAAAGCTTGGTAGCTCGTATTTACAAAGCGAGATATTATACAGATTCAAGTTTGTGGGAAGCTAAGCTGGGCAACAGTCCTAGCTTTATCTGGCGTAGTGTCCTTGAAGCTAGAAGTGTAATTTGTGTTGACTCAAGTTGGAGAATAGGAGCTAAAAATGAAATTGGCATTTTACATCGACCCTGGCTATCTAATGAGGTGAACCCCTATATCACCACTGAATCTCAGTCGTTATTAGACAAAAAGGTAGAAGCTCTTTTCAGAACTGATACAAAAGAATGGGACCTGGACGTTATTCATGATATTTTTAACGAGAGAGACCAAATATGTATATCTAATACAGTTATTAAACAGGAGCTAGACCGTGATGTGTTATGTTGGAGATTGGAGCAGTCTGGGAACTACACAGTTAAAAGTGCATATAGATTCATTCTAACAACAGAGTGGAGTGAGAGATGCAGATGTCAACATGGAATTCTGGAAGGTGGTCTGGAACATAAAAGCTCTTTCAAAAATTCTGAGCTTAATCTGGCGAGCTACAATGCCTCCCAACTAAAGTTCAACTACAAATTAAATATGCTCATGTGGATAATGTTTGTCCTATGTGCAATGAGAGTGCGGAACCAATCTACCATATTTTGGTACAATGCAGTGTCGCCTCACAATGTTGGAATATATTTGATAGAAACATATCCACGGATGGGAATATGGAGTTCTCAGTGTGGCTAGAGAAAACTCTTGCAACTCAGACGACAATTGCTCGAGCAAAGGTGATTACTCTTGCTGGTCGATTTGGAGAGCTAGAAATGATCTTGTTTGGAACAAAATGTTGAGAGCAATAAGCAAGTAGCACATGGTTCTTATGATGCACATGAGAAGCAGGAGAGTAAAACTTAAGTTTGTTACAAGAAGCCAGCTGTACTTGCCACATCGGCAAGAACTCAAAATAAATATCCAAGTGCTGATGTTGGAGAGTTAGTTAGAAAAAAAAAAATCCCACACTCTGTCTTTCTCTCATTCCTTCTCTTTCATCTCATTCTTCATGAATAAATCTTGTATATGTGTTGTATGTTTTCAGAATGAACAATTACTGTGAATTCATTCTTGTTTACTAGTAAATGATATGTAGAAATCAGTAAGCAACAGTTTGTAGTATATGGAACTTGTATGATCAGACTTTGAAGCTTTGCAATGTTTGTTAATGGAGATTTTCTGATTCTTCAGTTTACAATTCAGTAAGTTTACTTTTCAATCTTGATATTACTATTGTATTATGGTATCAGAGCACGAGTTACGATTCTTTCTCACTACTTGATGATTAGTTGTGAGTTCATTGTTTCTGCTTGAAGTTGATTTGATCACCGTGAAATTTCTTGATCCGCATTTTCGATAATTGGAAAAAGGAGGTTCTCTTCACCTCCATAATGGTCTAGTTACAAATTCTTTTTTGACTTGTACTTCAGCTAATAGTAAACATGTGGTACAAATAAAACTATGGCATCTTAGGTTTGGACACATGCCAGTGAATAAGTTGCTTCATACAGGTCTTTCAGAGTTTGACAAATCCAGCTCTTGCACATTAAATGAAATCTGCCAAATCTGTCCTTTAGCTAAAAAGACAAGGGAGTCCTTTCCTGTGAGCAGTATTAAAACACATCATTCTTTTCAACTGATACATGTAGACACTTGGGGTCCTTACAAAGATGGTACACACAATGGACATCAATTTTTCCTGACAATAGTTGATGACTATACAAGGATGACATGGGTATTTCTGATGACTCACAAAAATGAAGCAATCCAAATTATTCAAAGATTTGTTGCTTATGTGATAAATCAATTTCATACATCAGTTCAAGGCATCAGAAGTGATAATGCTGCTGAATTTTGTGGAAAAGAACTTACTAAGTTCTATCTGGACAAAGGAATTCTGCATCAGAAGTCATGTGCATATACTCCTCAACAAAATGGAATTGTTGAAAGGAAGCACAGACACATTTTGGAGACAGCAAGAGCTTTGTTTTTCCAATCCAAATTGCCAATTCAGTTTTGGGGAGAGTGCATTCTTACTGCAGTCTACTTGATAAACAAAATGCCTCTCTCAATTCTTAATAATGTCAGTCCTTACCAGAGACTCTTTGAATCTGCCCCTAATATTTCGAACTTCAAGGTTTTTGGGTGCTTATGCTATGTTTCCACACAACAACATCAAAGAACTAAGTTTGATACAAGGGCTGCAACTCATATTTTCATTGGATATCCTGTGGGCATCAAGGGCTATAAGGTACTTAATGTTGATACCTTACACATTTCTGTTTCGAGAGATGTGATTTTCATGAGCAATACTTTCCTTTTCATGTTCATCACAATACACATCCCTCTCCCTTCTTTTTACCTAGTTCTTCTGACTACACACCTTTTACTTATGATGAGATTCCTAGTATTTTTTCCACAAACCACTATTCTCATCATTTTGATACTGGTTCCACACATTCAAATTGTGATTCTAATAGTTCTACTGATTTTGACACACAACATAATACACTTAGAAGAAGCACAAGAACTTCCAAAGTACCTATTCATTTAAG
The DNA here is from genome assembly GCF_009905375.1 of Apium graveolens. Classification (NCBI taxonomy): domain Eukaryota; kingdom Viridiplantae; phylum Streptophyta; class Magnoliopsida; order Apiales; family Apiaceae; genus Apium; species Apium graveolens. The sequence continues at coordinate 246,332,657 of NC_133648.1, read as the reverse complement.
TGATTATGTTTGTGGTGCCAGTACCAGTAGTCCTATTTTTCTCACTCATTGGTGCAATCTAGTTTCTTTTGCTGCTTCTGGTTCTTTATCAGTTTCTCCATTCCATAATTTGGTAGAACCAACTAGTTATTTAGAAGCAGTCCAAGATCCAAGGTGGGTGGAAGCCATGGACAAAGAATTAACTGCTTTACATAAAAATCACACATGGATTTTGGTTGATTTACCTCCTGATAAAAAGCCTATTGGTTGTAAATGGGTCTACAAGGTTAAATTCAAGGCTGATGGTAATGTTGAGAGATTTAAAGCACGGTTAGTGGCTAAGGGATATAATCAGAAGTGGGGGATTGATTATCTTGAGACATTTTCCTCTGTTGTCAAAATGGCTACTATTCGGTGTTTGATTGCAGTGGCTGCTCATCGACAATGGACTGTACATCAGTTGGACGTGAATAATGCTTTCCTGCACGGGGATCTATGTGAAGAAGTCTATATGCATGTTCATGAAGGCTTGCCTAATCCTCTCTCAAAGGTCTGCAAACTTGTCAAATCCATCTATGGCTTAAAGCAGGCTTCCAGGCAATGGTTTGCCAAGTTAGTGGGGGAATTGCAGCATAAGGGTTATCAACAGTCTAAGAATGATTATTCCTTATTCTTGAGGCATGATAAAGGTCTTATAACAGTGGTAGCTGTTTATGTAGATGATATAATTTTGACAGGAGATAACATTGATGCTATTAAGGAACTCAAACAACATTTGGATAATGTCTTTAGCATTAAAGATCTGGGAAGACTCAGCTACTTTCTTGGAATAGAAGTTGGGTATTCTGATTTCGGGATTTCTTTAACTCAGAAGAAGTTTACCAAAGAGTTATTGGCTGAAGCTGGAATAAAGAATTGCAAGTCTGTAGTTACTCCACTTCCTATTAATCTCAAATTAGAAGCATCTGAAGGAGAGATATTTGAGAATCCTACTCTCTATAGGTGTTTAGTTGGAAAACTTAATTTTCTAACTCACACCAGACCTGATTTGGCTTACATTGTTCAGCATTTAAGTCAGTATCTACAACAGCCCATGACTTCACATTATAAGGCTTTAATGCATGTTATTAAGTATGTGGCCTCAACCGCTGGACAAGGAGTTTTACTGAAAGGAAGTGATCAATTGGTATTACAAGCATATTCAGACTCAGATTGGGGTGCTTGCTTGGACACAAGAAGGTCAATTTCTGGATATGTTCTAATGCTAGGGAAATCACCAATAAGTTGGAAATCTAAGAAACAGAGTGTTGTTTCAAAAAGTTCATCAGAAGCAGAGTACAGAGCAATGTCTGCAGCTGCAGCAGAAGTAACATGGATGGTGAGATTATTAGAAGAATTGGGAATAAAAGGATTAAAACCAGTCACTCTTCTATGTGACAATCAAAGTGCTATTCATATAGCTAAAAATCATGTACATCATGAAAGGACCAAGCATATTGAAATAGATATACACTTTACAAGAGATAAGGTAATGGAAGGACTGCTACAAATCTCATATTTGCCTACTGAGTTGCAGGTAGCAGATGTATTTACTAAAATCCTTCCATCTGGTCATTTTAATGAGCTGCTTTCCAAACTTGGCATGATCAACATGATGCCTAGTTTGAGGGAGGGTGTTGAGAGCAATAAGCAAGTAGCACATGGTTCTTATGATGCACATGAGAAGCAGGAGAGTAAAACTTAAGTTTGTTACAAGAAGCCAGCTGTACTTGCCACATCGGCAAGAACTCAAAATAAATATCCAAGTGCTGATGTTGGAGAGTTAGAAAAAAAAATCCCACACTCTGTCTTTCTCTCATTCCTTCTCTTTCATCTCATTCTTCATGAATAAATCTTGTATATGTGTTGTATGTTTTCAGAATGAACAATTACTGTGAATTCATTCTTGTTTACTAGTAAATGATATGTAGAAATCAGTAAGCAACAGTTTGTAGTATATGGAACTTGTATGATCAGACTTTGAAGCTTTGCAATGTTTGTTAATGGAGATTTTCTGATTCTTCAGTTTACAATTCAGTAAGTTTACTTTTCAATCTTGATATTACTATTGTATTACAAAAGGAAATGGTCAGGCAAGAAGATTGTGCGAAGGCCTGGGAGTATCTTTCACAGTGGAAATCAACCCAAAGTCGAAATATTGGGCCACCAATTCAACCTCTTGTGACAGGAGATGGTGCAATTCGTTGAGAAGCCACAACAAAATACAGTAAAGATCACAGCAGACGCGGCTATTGCAGAAAATCTGGGCAAGATAGGTGTGGGGCTGATAGCTCGGAATCACGAGGAAGACTTACTACAAGCAAAGGTGAGAAGCTATACAGAAATAATGAACCCTACATTAGCAGAAGCTATTGCAATAAAGGAGGTTTTAAGCTGGGCGCAAGAGATGCAGCATCATATGGTTATGGTTAAATTTGATTGCCTGATAGCAATTCAAATGATAAGAAGTCAGGTACCCATGCGATCAAGACTCGGACAAGTGATTACGGAGTGCAGGGAGGTAGTTAGTCAGCAAAATAACATTAAATTGTCTTTTATTAAGCGGTCTGCGAATATGTCGGCACATGAACCGGCTCATGTGGCATATATGTATCCTGATCGCACTTTTGACTGGAGTTCTGTTCCGGTTAAAGTTAAACACTGTATTCAGTATGATTTGATGAACTAATGAATGGCATTTTGTCAAAAAAAAAACATACTACAACAAGCACTTAATTCTATGAATTTTTAGGCATTCTGCTGTTGTGGGTTTTTTGTTTTCTATATATTCATCTTTCTTATTAAGTGATACCACACAGTTTATATATTTCATCGATTGTTACAACATATCAAGTGTTTAAGCAAGACATTCGAAACCCTGGCAAATCCACATCCAAATGAGAAACAAGACAACACACACAACCAAATCCAATGACAACACCATCCAAACATGTTTCTTCCAAACACGCTTCGCCTTCTCAACAGCAAACAAACCATTCTTATTATGACTACCACCCAATGAAAACTCTCTACTCAATGTAGCAGCAAGGCCATCATGATGTTCAGATGACACATCCACTCTGCTTTCCTTCAGCGCACCTGAATTTTTATTTTTGTTTTTGTTACCGCTAATAAAATGCCCGAATAGTCTCTTCTTGGTTGATCCCCCTAACAAAGGAGTAGGAGTTGATCCATTTCTCACCGAACCACCACCTATTTTACCAGCATTCGGTGGAACGACATCCAAATCTGAATGCGGCGCCAACAATTGATGAAATACGGGATTAAAGTCCCCTTGAAAACAATGAGAGCTGATACAAGTTGAACGTTTAAGAGGATTTTTATCAAGAATGAAATTAAATGAATCGGCTACACTTTCCAGAAATGAAATGCATGATGGCTTTTCGAGATTTTGATCAAATATAGCAAAGTACGTATATGGCTTTTCGAATACGAACATGTAGGTCATGTTGTGAACGGAATGAGAGAAATCTGAGTGAAATTCAGGGGATTTTTCAAGACAATTGAGAGCTATGGAGCCAAGATGAGCATCCTTTGAATTGAATTCTGCGAGAATCGTTGTTTCTTTGGCGATGCATGCATAATATACCATATCTGGGTCCAGGTTGTTGGCCATTCCCAGAAAATCAAGAATCAAACAATCCAAGAATACAAATAATTAATACCACCACCTTCTTAAATCTCGAAAATCCATCAAAATTTGAAACATTTGCATGTGATGTTGCCAAGGACAGGAAGCTACTATTTTGTATAATTAAATGTATATATGTGTGTAACAAGGGCGGAGGAAATTTCTTTCAAGAGTGGCCGAAAGCTGTAGGTCAAGGAAGAAGGTTGAAAGACAAAAAGGGGGTCTCACAGCCGGCCCAGTTTTGAATTGCATGCTCAAAATATTATATAAACTGATTGATGCTGGCCCGCCCTATATTTTAGCATATGTTCTTAAATTAAATACAGTACAAGTCTGAGAAGATGATTTAGCCTAATTTTTTATATGTTATGTTATACTACATCCTATCTACTATTGAATCACCCTATCACTGTCAACGTCAAATCAACTCTTAAATGGAGTTGCTGTGCATTGGTCTCAACTCTTAATCATCATCCAATTGTGTCAATTGTTCAAACCATCTGTTATGTAGAGCTAATTAACTAGGAACTTTCTATTACAAGGGGTTCTATTGTAACTTCCTATTACGGCGTCAAAGCCAAATCATTATAAAGATTGTACAAAATGCCGCGTACATATCCTACACTCTCAAAAGATGAAAACTATATGTGAATTTACATTAACAACTTTCAAAAGGTGAATATCGAAAGTTATAGTTCAAGAAGATGCATAACATATCATCTTTTTACTGCCCAAGTGACTAACTGGTTGTGAGAACAATTACCCACCCAACTTCCGCTGCCCAAGTGGGAATTCATTTTCTAGCAACATCGTGACGAAGATGCCCTAGGGGACACATTGAAAGGAACTGTACATACTCTTTCTACCTTGCTTGGGTAATCACCCAACATAAGGAGGATCCAAGAATACCCACCCAAAAACTTGCTCGTATTTTACAGCAGCGTTGTCCCATGACGAATTACGCTCCATTCCTCTTTTCATCAAACCATCCCAAGAATCTTTGTGATCTCTATAAGTTGCAACAGCGGTTCTCAGTGCCTGCAAATAATCACAAAGAATAAACTAACAATCAATACAAGTGTAAAGAACATATTTAATTTAAAGGCGGCAACTTGGCAAAAACATTAATAATTGGTTCAACAGAATTTCAAGTTATTTTTTGGGTTCTCATTAATTGGTCAATGCCAGTATTAGCCCCCCCAAAGTTCCTACCAAAAAACAAAACAAGGTCAACTGATATAGGGCCAAGCTTAGGTGAGGGAAAACAACTTGTTTAATCGATACAAATTGTCACCTTATGTGAGCATATTATTCTCAACTTCTCTAGTCCACAAAATTCTATATCAGGAGAATATTACCGTATACAGATGGTACACACCGTTGTCTCTTTACAAGTTACATGAATTTAAACAAATTAACCGTCAATCAAGTTCTTGAACACCGGTTATAGTAAAGCAGTTAACAATTTAAAATGAAAAGGCAATTTACACATCATAACATCAATTAATGTATGTTTTAATATTGTAGCTAGATCTCCATGCTCTGTGTTGCTGCAAACTTTACTAAGTCCATGTAATAAGAATAAGTCTAATAATAATTTAATAACTTATAACTTTGTAACAAGAATGTATATCATGCTCAGATAGAAGTAAATCTAATGACTAAATATCAAAACTGCCAATTTATGTAGTCCACTAACTGGTTTGCCAAACATGAAACGACAGTTACTTGAATACCAAAAACACTGATTGCTTTATGAAACTGTAACACAACTGTTAATTTCTATTAGGTGTCAAATTTGATTCCCTATTGTAACTAAATCTTTAGTTATGCACGGGATACAATTATGTTGGGGGTAAAATTATTTTGCTTTCATTTTACTGCACAATTAGAAAACAAGTGGGTGGAAGTACTACCGCTATCATACTTTCCCTTGTGAGCGGAGTGAATGCCCACCTGTTGAAACAAGTCAATAACATTAGTTACATGCAAAATGATGTTTTCCTGCAAACAATATAGTAAAGCTAGAATAAATTGACTGTTATCGACTATTAAATAGTAGCTGATATATATACATACCCAGTGCCTTCACCTCTACCTTCTAGAGCATAAGGATTAAAAGTCTGCACTGTGTCCTATAAGAAAGTAGGCAAGGAATGATTTACTTTCTGCTAATACATCTATAATAAAATCTTTTCGAATGGTTGACTTACTCTAAGTCCTCCAGTGGCATGAACTACTGGAACAGTACCATATCTCATAGCATACAGCTGATTTAAACCACACGGCTCAAATCTTGATGGCATTAATAGTATATCACAACTGCAAATGGAAAAAAGTTACATATATGATACTGGACATGTTCTTATGAAATAAGAACTACTTAAAATCTTATTTACCCAGCTGTTATACGATGAGAAATAGGAACATTGAATCCCACCCATCCCCTAAATTTGTCTTTGAATGATGACTCAGCAGCTCTCATCCATTCTTCATATTGTTTCTCACCAGATCCGAGCATTACCTTAAGAACAGTAAAATTCACTACAATTACGCAAAGTTTCTGTTAAGGTTTACAGAGAAGATACCAGAACTTGTAGTGGTTACCAAGCAAGAGGAGATAGAAAACTTTTATGTAATATTCAAGTAGAAAATGAAACATATGAGAATTGCCTAGCAATTCACATGTGAAATTTTTGATTGATTAATCGATCAATATTACTTGAAAGAACTTTATTTCCTCACTTACACTCATTGAAATATACACAAGTTTACATATTAATATATGCACCGATGCTTGCCCCTAGACTAAATTGGATAAATAAACCTCCTCCAGTCTATAGAGTAGAAAATGGAAGCCCACAATCTTCGCTTTCATCACACCTCTGCCTATATCACCAGCAGAATACTTGATTTCATAAAGCCTGCAGAATGATTTCCGTTATAAAACTCCACGGAAAAGACTTCTACCTATAAAACTAACAGAAAACCCTTTCCTTCCGCTTGTTTTATGTGCTGTAGGATATGTGCTTCAGTGGTACAGAAACAAACTTTCCGCAGGAATACTAGCAGAGGTTTGATGGAAAAGCCAAGATCATGATTTTATTTAATCTAAATTGTCTAATCCACTTCCTGGAGGCTCGGTTGCCTGAGTTGGAGTAGGGGAAAACATCATCCACGTACAGAGAACATAAATACAAAAAATAAATTAATATGAAGCTCCAGAAAACAACGGGCTGAGTTTTATATCTTAGTGAACAATGCAATTGCATTGTTTAAAAACTATTACTTATATCTGGCCTTTGCTGCTTTGGGGCATATACAGTACATTTGACTCCCTGTACTACCATCCGTGATATAAGTTCGAGCAGACTTGTGCTTGGTCAAGATAATTCAGTGGTACTATGACAAGTCAATCCAGGCAGGACCTGGAACATGGCCTTAAGGATAGATCTATCATGGGAGGTGAAGATTAATACAAGCAAAGTTATTGCTTGATCAATCTAGACTCGGGTTGCTTTAAGGCAAATTGAAAAGCCTTTTAAGTAATGTAAACAATGTTGGTAGATAGAGGAAATGCCTTGTGCTATTGTATGTCTTATCTACTCGTCAATGCGTTTGCCAAATTCACCAAAGGAAAGAATACAAATTTTGCATGCAATTATAGTTTTGCATAAATACAGTATAATCTTGCACTCACAAGGGCAAAATATAATCCATTGCCAAAAAATTAGATCACTTACGAATTGAATATCATCCTGTAATAGCTCTGGAGTTGCCGACAGTATTATGTCAATACCTTTCTGGTAGTCCAGTCTCCCAATAAATCCAATCTGCATATAATAAACTCAAGTCAATATCATGTTGTTATTATCCATGCATTACACAGTTTAAGTTTAACTCTCACCAATGGACAATCAGGCCTAATTGGCAGACCCAATTCCTTTTGCAACGCCACTTTACATTGAACCTGTATCAGATAAATATATTCATAAACATAACACCCGCAAAACATATACTCCCTCCGTTCCTCCCAATTGTTTACATTTGGGTTGATCACGGATGTTAAGAAAAATAATAAAATAGTGGAGGAAATTTAAAAAATTGAGTAAAGTGGTGGGACCGATCAATATTTTTTGTATAAAGTGGGTATAGTGGAGGTAAGTAGTGAACGTGGTTAATTTTTATATTATAAAAATTTTACTACTTTTGGAAAACTTAGGGCCTGTTTGGCAAATTGTTTAAGTCAGCTTATTGACTTATAAACCCGCAACAGCTTATTGACGAGTGTTTGTCGACCCAACTTATAAGTTGAATTTACGAATGTTCGTAACGACGTACTTTTTCTCAACTTATTTTTTATTTTTCGTTTTTTATCAATTTTATTTTTAAAAATATTTTTTTAAAAATGTTAATCCAACTTAAAATATAAGAATTAAGATAATTATATTTAAAAATTATTTATTTTAGTTTATTAAAATAAAAAAAATTATGACTTATAAATTAAATTATCCAAACACTTATATAACTTATAAGCATTTATCAACTTATCACTTATCAGTCACTTATTTTATTTAAGTCATAAGTTACTTATTTTAATATTTCCCAAACGGGCACTAGAAATGTTAAAAATTGGAAGGGACAACCCAAAAAGAAAAGTGTAAAGAAATGGTTGGGACAAAGTCATTACATTTTAGAAGACAAACAGTACACTACAATTAAATGTTCGGAAATGAAAAGACATTCATGTTCTCCAATACTTTCAATTACTCTAAAAACTATCAATTCAAGAAACTTTAGATATGAGACATGACTACCTTGCCAGAGAGATCGTTAACGGAATAATGTGAAGGAATATTCTCATCAGTAGATGGGTTCCATTCAGTTTCATCAATGCCATTTGTAATACCTAATAACAATAAAATTATATGATCAATTTACTTGAGCAAAAAACACCGACCATCTATGTCATAAGCATTTTCACAAATACACAATATAAAAAAAAGGCAAATCAAGTAACACTAATAAAGTAGACAATACTCAATGACAGTAACAACTGAATTAATCTCTAAAGAGCATTCTTTACTGAAAAAATGAAAGACTGGAGTTACAAAGTTACTGCATTGAGAAATGACATGGTAAGATACTTTATTACAATGTATGATATCTCCCCATTTTTTATTATTAACATGTCTCCTCTTTAAAACACATACCCATGATAAATAAAAGGATAAACTTAACTGTATTCATAAAGAGAAGATAAAAAAATATTGCAAAATAAAACTAGCACAAAAGGCAAAAAGTGTTGGAGAAGTAGAGCAAACCTATAGCCCTAGAGTTAAATGGAGCTGAAGTTTTTAGAGTTAAAGTAAGGGAATATGTCGGTAACAGATTATGAGGGGAAGTTTGAGGAATTGTCAAGGTATGTGCCGTCGTATGTTGATACTGATAGAAAGAAAGCTAAGAGATTCCAGCAAGGCTTGAAGCCATGGATCAGGGGGAAGGTAGCTATTTTTGAATTGTATACCTATGTCGGGGTTGTACAGAAGGCTATGATTGCAGAGACAGAGAGTGAGATGTTCCAGAAAGATAAGGAAAGCAAGAAAAGGAAAGTTGAGGGAAGTGAGGGTCAGTCACAAACAGGGAAGTTTCCAAATTTTAAGAAGGGCAAGTTTCAGCCAGGGAGAAATTTTAATTTCAGGAGACAAAATGCAGGAGACGGAGGCCAGGGCAATCGTCCAGCTAATGTGAATCAGCCGAATCAGTTGAGATTAACTTTTCCAGATTGTCAAGTATGTGGAAAGAAGCATGGAGGAGTTTGTAACAAGTTGAATGTAGTATGTTTTAAATGCAACCAGAAAGGGCACTACTCGAGGGAGTGCCGAAATCAGCCAGCAAGAGAGCCAGCAAATAAAGATCAACCTATCCGGAATCCAGCAGTGAAAGTTCCAGTCATTGGATTTACATGCTTTAAATGTGGGAAGCTAGGACATATGGCCAGGGATTGCAAGACACCAGCCAGCAATGGCTGGCTACTCTCTGAAGCATCTGAAGGAGAGATATTTGAGAATCCTACTCTCTATAGGTGTTTAGTTGGAAAACTTAATTTTCTAACTCACACCAGACCTGATTTGGCTTACATTGTTCAGCATTTAAGTCAGTATCTACAACAGCCCATGACTTCACATTATAAGGCTTTAATGCATGTTATTAAGTATGTGGCCTCAACCGCTGGACAAGGAGTTTTACTGAAAGGAAGTGATCAATTGGTATTACAAGCATATTCAGACTCAGATTGGGGTGCTTGCTTGGACACAAGAAGGTCAATTTCTGGATATGTTCTAATGCTAGGGAAATCACCAATAAGTTGGAAATCTAAGAAACAGAGTGTTGTTTCAAAAAGTTCATCAGAAGCAGAGTACAGAGCAATGTCTGCAGCTGCAGCAGAAGTAACATGGATGGTGAGATTATTAGAAGAATTGGGAATAAAAGGATTAAAACCAGTCACTCTTCTATGTGACAATCAAAGTGCTATTCATATAGCTAAAAATCATGTACATCATGAAAGGACCAAGCATATTGAAATAGATATACACTTTACAAGAGATAAGGTAATGGAAGGACTGCTACAAATCTCATATTTGCCTACTGAGTTGCAGGTAGCAGATGTATTTACTAAAATCCTTCCATCTGGTCATTTTAATGAGCTGCTTTCCAAACTTGGCATGATCAACATGATGCCTAGTTTGAGGGAGGGTGTTGAGAGCAATAAGCAAGTAGCACATGGTTCTTATGATGCACATGAGAAGCAGGAGAGTAAAACTTAAGTTTGTTACAAGAAGCCAGCTGTACTTGCCACATCGGCAAGAACTCAAAATAAATATCCAAGTGCTGATGTTGGAGAGTTAGAAAAAAAAAATCCCACACTCTGTCTTTCTCTCATTCCTTCTCTTTCATCTCATTCTTCATGAATAAATCTTGTATATGTGTTGTATGTTTTCAGAATGAACAATTACTGTGAATTCATTCTTGTTTACTAGTAAATGATATGTAGAAATCAGTAAGCAACAGTTTGTAGTATATGGAACTTGTATGATCAGACTTTGAAGCTTTGCAATGTTTGTTAATGGAGATTTTCTGATTCTTCAGTTTACAATTCAGTAAGTTTACTTTTCAATCTTGATATTACTATTGTATTACAAAAGGAAATGGTCAGGCAAGAAGATTGTGCGAAGGCCTGGGAGTATCTTTCACAGTGGAAATCAACCCAAAGTCGAAATATTGGGCCACCAATTCAACCTCTTGTGACAGGAGATGGTGCAATTCGTTGAGAAGCCACAACAAAATACAGTAAAGATCACAGCAGACGCGGCTATTGCAGAAAATCTGGGCAAGATAGGTGTGGGGCTGATAGCTCGGAATCACGAGGAAGACTTACTACAAGCAAAGGTGAGAAGCTATACAGAAATAATGAACCCTACATTAGCAGAAGCTATTGCAATAAAGGAGGTTTTAAGCTGGGCGCAAGAGATGCAGCATCATATGGTTATGGTTAAATTTGATTGCCTGATAGCAATTCAAATGATAAGAAGTCAGGTACCCATGCGATCAAGACTCGGACAAGTGATTACGGAGTGCAGGGAGGTAGTTAGTCAGCAAAATAACATTAAATTGTCTTTTATTAAGCGGTCTGCGAATATGTCGGCACATGAACCGGCTCATGTGGCATATATGTATCCTGATCGCACTTTTGACTGGAGTTCTGTTCCGGTTAAAGTTAAACACTGTATTCAGTATGATTTGATGAACTAATGAATGGCATTTTGTCAAAAAAAAAACATACTACAACAAGCACTTAATTCTATGAATTTTTAGGCATTCTGCTGTTGTGGGTTTTTTGTTTTCTATATATTCATCTTTCTTATTAAGTGATACCACACAGTTTATATATTTCATCGATTGTTACAACATATCAAGTGTTTAAGCAAGACATTCGAAACCCTGGCAAATCCACATCCAAATGAGAAACAAGACAACACACACAACCAAATCCAATGACAACACCATCCAAACATGTTTCTTCCAAACACGCTTCGCCTTCTCAACAGCAAACAAACCATTCTTATTATGACTACCACCCAATGAAAACTCTCTACTCAATGTAGCAGCAAGGCCATCATGATGTTCAGATGACACATCCACTCTGCTTTCCTTCAGCGCACCTGAATTTTTATTTTTGTTTTTGTTACCGCTAATAAAATGCCCGAATAGTCTCTTCTTGGTTGATCCCCCTAACAAAGGAGTAGGAGTTGATCCATTTCTCACCGAACCACCACCTATTTTACCAGCATTCGGTGGAACGACATCCAAATCTGAATGCGGCGCCAACAATTGATGAAATACGGGATTAAAGTCCCCTTGAAAACAATGAGAGCTGATACAAGTTGAACGTTTAAGAGGATTTTTATCAAGAATGAAATTAAATGAATCGGCTACACTTTCCAGAAATGAAATGCATGATGGCTTTTCGAGATTTTGATCAAATATAGCAAAGTACGTATATGGCTTTTCGAATACGAACATGTAGGTCATGTTGTGAACGGAATGAGAGAAATCTGAGTGAAATTCAGGGGATTTTTCAAGACAATTGAGAGCTATGGAGCCAAGATGAGCATCCTTTGAATTGAATTCTGCGAGAATCGTTGTTTCTTTGGCGATGCATGCATAATATACCATATCTGGGTCCAGGTTGTTGGCCATTCCCAGAAAATCAAGAATCAAACAATCCAAGAATACAAATAATTAATACCACCACCTTCTTAAATCTCGAAAATCCATCAAAATTTGAAACATTTGCATGTGATGTTGCCAAGGACAGGAAGCTACTATTTTGTATAATTAAATGTATATATGTGTGTAACAAGGGCGGAGGAAATTTCTTTCAAGAGTGGCCGAAAGCTGTAGGTCAAGGAAGAAGGTTGAAAGACAAAAAGGGGGTCTCACAGCCGGCCCAGTTTTGAATTGCATGCTCAAAATATTATATAAACTGATTGATGCTGGCCCGCCCTATATTTTAGCATATGTTCTTAAATTAAATACAGTACAAGTCTGAGAAGATGATTTAGCCTAATTTTTTATATGTTATGTTATACTACATCCTATCTACTATTGAATCACCCTATCACTGTCAACGTCAAATCAACTCTTAAATGGAGTTGCTGTGCATTGGTCTCAACTCTTAATCATCATCCAATTGTGTCAATTGTTCAAACCATCTGTTATGTAGAGCTAATTAACTAGGAACTTTCTATTACAAGGGGTTCTATTGTAACTTCCTATTACGGCGTCAAAGCCAAATCATTATAAAGATTGTACAAAATGCCGCGTACATATCCTACACTCTCAAAAGATGAAAACTATATGTGAATTTACATTAACAACTTTCAAAAGGTGAATATCGAAAGTTATAGTTCAAGAAGATGCATAACATATCATCTTTTTACTGCCCAAGTGACTAACTGGTTGTGAGAACAATTACCCACCCAACTTCCGCTGCCCAAGTGGGAATTCATTTTCTAGCAACATCGTGACGAAGATGCCCTAGGGGACACATTGAAAGGAACTGTACATACTCTTTCTACCTTGCTTGGGTAATCACCCAACATAAGGAGGATCCAAGAATACCCACCCAAAAACTTGCTCGTATTTTACAGCAGCGTTGTCCCATGACGAATTACGCTCCATTCCTCTTTTCATCAAACCATCCCAAGAATCTTTGTGATCTCTATAAGTTGCAACAGCGGTTCTCAGTGCCTGCAAATAATCACAAAGAATAAACTAACAATCAATACAAGTGTAAAGAACATATTTAATTTAAAGGCGGCAACTTGGCAAAAACATTAATAATTGGTTCAACAGAATTTCAAGTTATTTTTTGGGTTCTCATTAATTGGTCAATGCCAGTATTAGCCCCCCCAAAGTTCCTACCAAAAAACAAAACAAGGTCAACTGATATAGGGCCAAGCTTAGGTGAGGGAAAACAACTTGTTTAATCGATACAAATTGTCACCTTATGTGAGCATATTATTCTCAACTTCTCTAGTCCACAAAATTCTATATCAGGAGAATATTACCGTATACAGATGGTACACACCGTTGTCTCTTTACAAGTTACATGAATTTAAACAAATTAACCGTCAATCAAGTTCTTGAACACCGGTTATAGTAAAGCAGTTAACAATTTAAAATGAAAAGGCAATTTACACATCATAACATCAATTAATGTATGTTTTAATATTGTAGCTAGATCTCCATGCTCTGTGTTGCTGCAAACTTTACTAAGTCCATGTAATAAGAATAAGTCTAATAATAATTTAATAACTTATAACTTTGTAACAAGAATGTATATCATGCTCAGATAGAAGTAAATCTAATGACTAAATATCAAAACTGCCAATTTATGTAGTCCACTAACTGGTTTGCCAAACATGAAACGACAGTTACTTGAATACCAAAAACACTGATTGCTTTATGAAACTGTAACACAACTGTTAATTTCTATTAGGTGTCAAATTTGATTCCCTATTGTAACTAAATCTTTAGTTATGCACGGGATACAATTATGTTGGGGGTAAAATTATTTTGCTTTCATTTTACTGCACAATTAGAAAACAAGTGGGTGGAAGTACTACCGCTATCATACTTTCCCTTGTGAGCGGAGTGAATGCCCACCTGTTGAAACAAGTCAATAACATTAGTTACATGCAAAATGATGTTTTCCTGCAAACAATATAGTAAAGCTAGAATAAATTGACTGTTATCGACTATTAAATAGTAGCTGATATATATACATACCCAGTGCCTTCACCTCTACCTTCTAGAGCATAAGGATTAAAAGTCTGCACTGTGTCCTATAAGAAAGTAGGCAAGGAATGATTTACTTTCTGCTAATACATCTATAATAAAATCTTTTCGAATGGTTGACTTACTCTAAGTCCTCCAGTGGCATGAACTACTGGAACAGTACCATATCTCATAGCATACAGCTGATTTAAACCACACGGCTCAAATCTTGATGGCATTAATAGTATATCACAACTGCAAATGGAAAAAAGTTACATATATGATACTGGACATGTTCTTATGAAATAAGAACTACTTAAAATCTTATTTACCCAGCTGTTATACGATGAGAAATAGGAACATTGAATCCCACCCATCCCCTAAATTTGTCTTTGAATGATGACTCAGCAGCTCTCATCCATTCTTCATATTGTTTCTCACCAGATCCGAGCATTACCTTAAGAACAGTAAAATTCACTACAATTACGCAAAGTTTCTGTTAAGGTTTACAGAGAAGATACCAGAACTTGTAGTGGTTACCAAGCAAGAGGAGATAGAAAACTTTTATGTAATATTCAAGTAGAAAATGAAACATATGAGAATTGCCTAGCAATTCACATGTGAAATTTTTGATTGATTAATCGATCAATATTACTTGAAAGAACTTTATTTCCTCACTTACACTCATTGAAATATACACAAGTTTACATATTAATATATGCACCGATGCTTGCCCCTAGACTAAATTGGATAAATAAACCTCCTCCAGTCTATAGAGTAGAAAATGGAAGCCCACAATCTTCGCTTTCATCACACCTCTGCCTATATCACCAGCAGAATACTTGATTTCATAAAGCCTGCAGAATGATTTCCGTTATAAAACTCCACGGAAAAGACTTCTACCTATAAAACTAACAGAAAACCCTTTCCTTCCGCTTGTTTTATGTGCTGTAGGATATGTGCTTCAGTGGTACAGAAACAAACTTTCCGCAGGAATACTAGCAGAGGTTTGATGGAAAAGCCAAGATCATGATTTTATTTAATCTAAATTGTCTAATCCACTTCCTGGAGGCTCGGTTGCCTGAGTTGGAGTAGGGGAAAACATCATCCACGTACAGAGAACATAAATACAAAAAATAAATTAATATGAAGCTCCAGAAAACAACGGGCTGAGTTTTATATCTTAGTGAACAATGCAATTGCATTGTTTAAAAACTATTACTTATATCTGGCCTTTGCTGCTTTGGGGCATATACAGTACATTTGACTCCCTGTACTACCATCCGTGATATAAGTTCGAGCAGACTTGTGCTTGGTCAAGATAATTCAGTGGTACTATGACAAGTCAATCCAGGCAGGACCTGGAACATGGCCTTAAGGATAGATCTATCATGGGAGGTGAAGATTAATACAAGCAAAGTTATTGCTTGATCAATCTAGACTCGGGTTGCTTTAAGGCAAATTGAAAAGCCTTTTAAGTAATGTAAACAATGTTGGTAGATAGAGGAAATGCCTTGTGCTATTGTATGTCTTATCTACTCGTCAATGCGTTTGCCAAATTCACCAAAGGAAAGAATACAAATTTTGCATGCAATTATAGTTTTGCATAAATACAGTATAATCTTGCACTCACAAGGGCAAAATATAATCCATTGCCAAAAAATTAGATCACTTACGAATTGAATATCATCCTGTAATAGCTCTGGAGTTGCCGACAGTATTATGTCAATACCTTTCTGGTAGTCCAGTCTCCCAATAAATCCAATCTGCATATAATAAACTCAAGTCAATATCATGTTGTTATTATCCATGCATTACACAGTTTAAGTTTAACTCTCACCAATGGACAATCAGGCCTAATTGGCAGACCCAATTCCTTTTGCAACGCCACTTTACATTGAACCTGTATCAGATAAATATATTCATAAACATAACACCCGCAAAACATATACTCCCTCCGTTCCTCCCAATTGTTTACATTTGGGTTGATCACGGATGTTAAGAAAAATAATAAAATAGTGGAGGAAATTTAAAAAATTGAGTAAAGTGGTGGGACCGATCAATATTTTTTGTATAAAGTGGGTATAGTGGAGGTAAGTAGTGAACGTGGTTAATTTTTATATTATAAAAATTTTACTACTTTTGGAAAACTTAGGGCCTGTTTGGCAAATTGTTTAAGTCAGCTTATTGACTTATAAACCCGCAACAGCTTATTGACGAGTGTTTGTCGACCCAACTTATAAGTTGAATTTACGAATGTTCGTAACGACGTACTTTTTCTCAACTTATTTTTTATTTTTCGTTTTTTATCAATTTTATTTTTAAAAATATTTTTTTAAAAATGTTAATCCAACTTAAAATATAAGAATTAAGATAATTATATTTAAAAATTATTTATTTTAGTTTATTAAAATAAAAAAAATTATGACTTATAAATTAAATTATCCAAACACTTATATAACTTATAAGCATTTATCAACTTATCACTTATCAGTCACTTATTTTATTTAAGTCATAAGTTACTTATTTTAATATTTCCCAAACGGGCACTAGAAATGTTAAAAATTGGAAGGGACAACCCAAAAAGAAAAGTGTAAAGAAATGGTTGGGACAAAGTCATTACATTTTAGAAGACAAACAGTACACTACAATTAAATGTTCGGAAATGAAAAGACATTCATGTTCTCCAATACTTTCAATTACTCTAAAAACTATCAATTCAAGAAACTTTAGATATGAGACATGACTACCTTGCCAGAGAGATCGTTAACGGAATAATGTGAAGGAATATTCTCATCAGTAGATGGGTTCCATTCAGTTTCATCAATGCCATTTGTAATACCTAATAACAATAAAATTATATGATCAATTTACTTGAGCAAAAAACACCGACCATCTACGTCATAAGCATTTTCACAAATACACAATATAAAAAAAAGGCAAATCAAGTAACACTAATAAAGTAGACAATACTCAATGACAGTAACAACTGAATTAATCTCTAAAGAGCATTCTTTACTGAAAAAATGAAAGACTGGAGTTACAAAGTTACTGCATTGAGAAATGACATGGTAAGATACTTTATTACAATGTATGATATCTCCCCATTTTTTATTATTAACATGTCTCCTCTTTAAAACACATACCCATGATAAATAAAAGGATAAACTTAACTGTATTCATAAAGAGAAGATAAAAAAATATTGCAAAATAAAACTAGCACAAAAGGCAAAAAGTGTTGGAGAAGTAGAGCAAACCTATAGCCCTAGATACCGAGTGCAATTGACCTACCATTGACAACTATCTTTCGACTATCCAAGAGCTCTTGTAGACCATATCCACCTTCAGGAGTTCTTATCTCCCACGAGTAACCCTGTGTTAGAAATTATTACATCCAACTTGTTAAAAAGCCACAAATAAAACTAAAAACTTTCAACACAGTGTCGATTCACACGAGAAAACTCTAAAAACAGAATATGCACTATACCTCACTAACTGTTAATATCCGATCCGAGGTCACAATAGCACCTTTCAAAACATTGACAGCTTCACCGGTGTCAAGTGCATGAGTTCTTGCCCATGTTGGAAATACCCATCCCAGTGCTCCGTACCACTCAGGAGGGAGTCCCAAATTACTGTAAGTAGCTGCAGGCTCCACCCCCTTACATCCACAGGACCACAGATTTCATATAAGTGTAAAATATGCAACAAGCTATGATACCCTTCGGCATGCATATTTAAACAGAATAAAGCTATGCCAAACTTCTTACTATTGTAACAAAAGAATCAGGCTGTTCCTCTGTTTCGAGCCTAACAATGAGGGGAGAAAAGGAAAATACCAGCTTGATATTAATCATATTTTATTCTGAGGTCAAATACTCACTCCACTATAATATGACTAGAACAAATTGCCTTTTGAACAATTGCCTTAACATATCTCAATATGATAAGGATCCAATTAACTTAGACAAAAATGAATAAACTAGTATCAGATGCAATGTATATGTCTACATTTCCCTTATAGGCCCCTGTGTGATTTTTATACACATATATATTGCAGCAGCTTATTATTTAAATATTGTATATAGTATATAGCATATACCCCAAACAACGTGTAGTGTTTGCAAGAACTATGTGCGTGCAGCTTTAACATTTTACACTCGCATGAATTACTAATACTGAGATGACGAATGTACCTGGTGTGCAAGATTATGTATTACAAGAATACTACGGGCATCTTTGTAGACTCCATGTGGACGATACTTTGCTGCCAATAGCCTGAAACCCATATGAAATCAAAGATCATGCAAAGTGATTTTAACGATTAAAAAAACAATCCTAGAAGAAACATTTTTTAATGAGCTTTTCGCATATCCAAGAGGATCCTCGGTATCACATCGGTGGAATAAAAAAATTACTACCAAGAACGGACCATTTCACTTCTCCGCAAATTAGGACGGATGATGCGCTAAGCCGCATTGGCAGGGTATAAGGAAGACTATGCCGATTTTCCAACAACAGCAAATCCATATATACATTTTTGAAAGCGTTCAATAGCATTCATGCACATAATATTTTGTATGGATTGCACTGCTACAGTGTACACGTAAGCTTTAAGTAAGCATATAAGTCATACTAGAACTGAAAATTTCTAAATGCTCTGTATCATAGATGCGGTTTAGTATCTGTATTAGCATAAATGAGTGAGAGGCTCCTCATTTGAGCTAATAACGTGTCAGGTAAGTGGTGCGAAGATTATATATATAGAGCCATTAGCCACGGCAATGCAGGAAAAAAAATATATGAGAAGAGTGCTAATGATATAACATACACCGGTACCAGTCCTGCATGCCAGTCATTAGCAAGGAACAGGCAATTTTCGCCATAAGTGAACCCGCCCAAGGGAAGCACCAAGGGAGCCTCGCATGCTGCGTGACAAAGTAGAGTGAACCTGAACTGCTTGATGCAAAAGAGACGAACAAACTGAGTAAGGAAATTGCTTTTGGAAGGATACCCTAACCTTGGTACTGAATGTATGATTCATACCTGATTATCACCAAAAGCACCGTATGTATCACCATATGGGGTTCCGGGTCGGTGGTAAGATGGATGGTCAACAAAGACCTGAAGGTTAAAAAGAGCAGATATCTTAGTCAACAACTTTCCGCTATAGATAATGGGCTGATGTTATTTCTTATATATATCTTTACAATGCCATTTTCATAAGTTGTAGTGGTAACATATATAAAATACGATTGAGAAACATCCTAGATAACTTCAGGGATGCATAAAATTTAGCATTGAAAGTTTACCCAATCGACGCCTGATCTGTATTCGTGATAAAACACAACTTCCTGAACACCTCCTGAACAATAAACCTTTGCTCGGCACTCGGTGTCAGTTGCTGAAGCATATCTTTTATCAGAAGGTCCACCATGCTGATATCTAGGAGTCACAACCATCACACGGTGTCCTCGTTCTGCTAATGCTATAGGCAAAGAACCACAAACATCTCCTAAGCCTCCTGTCTTTGAATATGGTGCTGCTTCAGAACTAACAAAAACAATATTATATGTTACCCTGGTTGACAATTTTTCTCCTCCTTCAATGTCAACTGACACTTGCTCCTTCTCCGCAGCTACATGATCATAAAAGTAGTGATGACATGTGTCATCAGTAATACAAAAAGTCTCTCTATACAAACACATGTTCAATAATAACCTTTACATTAACCGGAAAGAAGCATATACAAAGATAAAACAATATAAATATAATTCCCTCGACATTTCGAGAACTCTATTTTGATCAGACTAATTACATGCCTCAAAGTTCTTTCCCAGATTACATCCACTTGGATATCTAATGTATTTGATATGCTTAATAATGTCAATGTGTCAGAGAAGAAAACTATTGTTACAACTAAGTTTCTGTTCTTCCTGTACATAGTAATTGATTAGGAAAACGCAGACCTTATCGTTCTTAGGATAAAGAGGAAACACCAAAAGCCTTATCTTAAATAGTCCTCCCCAAGGCACCTTTTTTTTACAAATTGCAATCAAAATTAAGAAATAGGGACCCTAACCTCGTGAATATTTAAACCCCGAATCCTCAAAAAAATTCTTGACTTTGCAAACAACAAATGCTTGTCCATGTATTTAAACTCATAGTTTCTCATTACCATTGTCTACCCTAAACTAATAGCCACACTAATAGACATTATTGTTCTTAGGGTAAGACAAAACACCTAAAACGCTTATATAGTCCACATTGTAACTAAACACCTAAAACATTCTTGACTACGCATATACCAAATGCTTGTCCATGTCAAACTCGATATCATAGTTTCTCATTACCATTGTCTACGCCTAAACAAATTGCCACACTAAAAACTCAAAATATTCCCAATTAATCCCACAATCAAACAAAAAGTTAACATCTTTATCTAATTCAAAACCAAAAACAAAACATTCTAGCAAATTAACCAAAAGGGTAACCAAAAAAAGACTTAAAAACATTCTTAGCAAATTAACAAAAAAAAGGCTTACAGTCAGAGTGAGGCATCAAATGAAAGCCCACAACAGAGCCAGAAGCATCTCTCTGTGGGCCAAGAAACAAGCCTTTCTTATCATCTTCAACAGCAGAAGAAGACCCATCTTGTGAAGCATTCACAACACATAAAGGCCTACTAGTACATTTGTTTCTGTGTTTAAAAATCAAAGGGAAGCCCAGTTGCCTAACTGAGCTCAAACTCAAACAAGAATGATCAGCAGCTTTGTTAAGAGATGATCTACAGTACAAAATAGAAGATGCACTGAGAACCTCCATTGGAGAAAAAATGAGAAGAAGGTGAATGGAGGGGCTCAATACAAAATGAGGACGTAAAGAATCCAAAAGGATGATAAAGGTGATATCTTTGAATTGAATTTCAAGATTTTATTAAAGTACTCTTCAATATGACTCTTCTTCTACGTACTCTCTCTCTGCTAACTCTCTCTCTCTCTCTCTCTGAGTGCAGTGTGTGAAGATAAGAGGGATACAAGTACCACTGGATCATGTGAAAGTGCACTCCCCCAAAAGAGATCTATTGCTTTGCTCCCGTGTATAATTATTGTTTTTTAGGGGGTTGATTTTTAACAAAATTGTTGTATTTGGAAAAATTGGTGGCTTTTGATAAAAATATAAAGTGTAATTTTACAATTTTAAATAAAAAGGAAAAAGAATAATTTTAAAATATTAAAAAATTATAATTTAAATTTATCTTAAAATACGTGTCTGATACTATATTATATAATAAGAGGAGGTATAAATTTTATCAAAAAATAAAAATATTTTGTTAAATAAATAAATTATAATAATATTAAAATATAAGCGGGAAAATATAAACACTTTATTCAGAAAAATACAAAAAATATAAAAGATAATATATATGGTTTGATAATTGGGCACTTAGCAAGACCGAAAGGAATAAATATTTTATACGGTCTTTCTAATGCGTGTCAGTCACTAACTCCAATAAAAATGAGTTATTTTTATTGATGGAATTGATGTGAATGCAGGGCGCCATTAACATTTAGGGCTTGCTCCCGAGTTTTTTAATGGGAAGGAAGGGAGTGTTTAGGAGGTAAACTATTTGTAAGTCATATGTCATAGACCTATTTGTATATTCGAGGATTCAACTCAACTCAAATAAGAATGTAATAAGTAAATAGTGGATCTACCGTCAGAGAGATCTCGCAAAGTAATATCTGTCAAAGGATTCAGAAACAAAGTTCATCTACAGACTTGAGGAGTTAATTCACTGGAAGAAGTTCAAGAAGTTGATCATGCCTCAGTGATATAAATCAAGATCGTGGATTTAATCAAGTGACAGAGATCTCGTCAGAGTATCATTAATTACAAAGATTTAATCTGAAGAAAATCAAAGTGTCAGAGTCAAGACATGAAAAAACGTCACGGAAGTTAGTCACTCATGAACCAGACAGTACATCGAGTGTCAACGTTGAAGTGATGGAATTGATTCATAATTTTCAGTGATTTTCAGAAGATTTGCAGAAGAATGGTTGCTGCTCAAGACTAGAATTAATTCTCTATTAATTAATTAAGTCATCTAATTTAATTAAGAAAATAAATTATATCTGCGAAGAATAATTTATTTATTAATTGAATTAATTGATTAATTAATTCTGAATTAATTCTAGGAATTTTAGGAATTTTCAGAAGCTTAATTGGATTAAATTCAAGCATTAAATCAGCAAGACAATTGAAAATGAACTAGCATGACAATCAGGATTGTCATACCGATTGTCATGCTAGGCCATATTCAATTGTCACACCGAAAGTTACTCTAGGAGGATGATTGTCTTGCTAGTTCATTCTGATTGTCATGCTAGTTCATTCAGATTGTCTTGCTAGTTCATTCAATTGTCTCACCGAAAGTCTTGCCAGCTATAGGATTGTCATGCCAAGTCAATTCTATTCGTTTGTTGATTTAAATAGAAGCAGAGAAGCAGCATATCATTTAATCATCCACACAAGTCAAGAACAAAAGAGCAGCCGCCTTGAAATATAAAATCATCTTCTCTGCAGAAATTCAAGATCAATTTCTAGTTTGTTAATGTTAAATCCAAACCACTAGAATTATTTATCTTGTTCTTGTGTAACAATCTAGCGGATCAAAATCCCTAGAACTTAATCTCAAATCGCATTTAGCATTTGATTCTAATTATTGCAAAAATAGAAAAAGTTCATGTCGAATTTATTCTAGATTTGTAATAATTGATTTGAGATTAATACCTTGTAATCGATACAGTTGTTGTAACACATTTCAAGTTTAATAATATTTTTATTTAACTTGAATTTTGTTTCACATTTTTTATTCCGCATTTAATTCGATTATTCGGTACTGTTTGTATTCAACCCCCCCTTCTACAAACTCATTGGGACCCAACAATTGGTATCAGAGCCTTCTGATTAACGAACAAATCAAGATCCTAGACTTTTGTGATTTTTCAACTCCTTGAATTTTTATTTATTCAAAAATTCATAATGACTTCACATAAAGTTGGAACCGTTAAAATTCCACAATTTGATAAAGAGAATTATATCATGTGGAAGAAGAAGATGCTATTATTTTTACAAGTTGCAAATCCCAAATATTCAAACTTGTTAAAGAAGGGTATAAAAACTCCGATGGTTATTGAACCGGAGGTAATAATAGATGGTGTGGTGACTACTGAAGCTAGAACCTATCCAAAAGAGCCTGAAGATTTTACTCCTGCTGAGAAGGAAGAAGCCTCCTTGGATGCCAGCCTTCAATTAATATTAATTGATTCCCTTGATCCCTTGATGAACAGACATGTGATGAACTGTAAAAATTCCAAACACATGTGGGAAACTATTGAGGTGATTAATGAAGGCACAGAGGAAGTTAGGGAGAACAAGTTGGAAATCCTAACCTCTGAATATGAACATTTCAAATCAAATCCAGGAGAAGGAATTACTGAAGTGTTTGAGAGGTACAATGCGTTGATCAACAACCTGAACATCAATGGAAAGTATTATTCAATCAGGGAGGTCAACAAAAAGTTCCTTTTAACACTGCCAGCTCATCTTGAACATAGAATCACTGCCATTAGAGAAGCTAGAGATCTGAGTGAGATTTCTTTGGACAGGCTCTATGGAGTGTTAAAAACCTATGAGTTGGAGCAGATTCAACAGAAGGAAGTCTACGGGAATGATAGAATGGTCAGCACATCTACTGCACTTGTAGCTGAAGGTCAACAACAACAACAATCTCAACAGTTAGAAAGAATGGTACAGTTTTCCAAGGGTGAGGAAAATGAGTTAGTAGCAGAATATGATCCTCCTACTACAAATCAATCAAGTGATGATTTTTATTCCTTGGAAGAGCTGGAGCAATTGGAAAATGAATCAATGGCCCAAATTGTCAAGAGATTCTCCCATGTCAGATACAGGAGGAATCCCAAGCTTAAGTACAAGTCCAACTACAACAAATTCCAGAAAGGTGGATCTTCATCCTCTAACACCAGCAGTGGTGGGTACAAAACAGGGATGGTTGATCGAAGCACCATTAGATGCTATAACTGCAATGAGTTGGGACACTTTGCCACAGAATGTAGGAAGCCAAAGCAAGTAAGAAAGAACTCTGAAAGGGCTTATCTGGCAAAGGGAAGAAGCTGGGATGATACTGACAGTGAAGATGAAGATGAAGGAAATCTTGCTCTTATGGCTATTGATGGAAAAGCTTCATCGTCAAGAATAGAGGTAAAACTTTCTGATGCTGAAATGGTTTATCATCTAAGAGGTAACTTAGATTGTGCACGTCGTGATAATGAACTGTTAAGTTTACAGATCACAGACCTTGAGAAAGAGGTCAATGAATTAAGACTTGTGCACATTAATCAAGACAAATTAAAAGAACAGGTATCTTTTCTAGAGAATAGAGTTGACTGTTATAGAAAACTCGAAACTATTCTCAAAGACAAGATCACCGGTCTTGAGACTAAGGTTAGAGCCTACTTCAATTCTTGTTCGAAGGCTAAAGAGTTCTACAGTAAGCAAGCTGTTAATTAAACATCTGGAATAGGTTATGATTACAATGCTGCTATTGGAGAATTAGGCATAAACTCCCCTCCCCATGTTTGTGCTAAAGGGAGGGAAGTACCACATGTGCTTAAGGGTGTTAATGAACCCCTCTATAAAGCATCAATTGCTGAACCATTTGATGCGACCTCTTCTGTTATTCAAGAAGAAATACGTGCTGAGGATCATGCTTATGAGAAGATTGTTTCCAAGTCAAGTGAGTCGAAAGTTCCAGTCAAAGTTGTGAAAGCAACTGAGACTAACTCAGACACACATGAGTTGGATAACAATAATGCCATGTCTACCATGCATAAATTGCCTGCTGTTAATCACTCTCATAAAGCATGTAGTGTTGCTAATTGTATGTCTTGTGCTTTTAATATGATGTATGCTTATTTTAATGGTAAGCATGTGTCTAATGATAAGACTACTCCTCGTCAGCATGTGAATAACAAGAAGCATGATAGGTCTAAGACTGCTAGTCCTTCTAAGGCTAGAAAGGAGACATTTGTGCCTAAGCTTAAACAGAAATTTGTTAAGGCTGTTTACAAGGTCAAATGTTCAGTCATTGAGGATGTTGAGACCATTAAAATTAAAAATGTTGTTTTGCCTGACAAAGGACAGTTCTACAAGTATGCCGGGCCCAACCAAGTTTGGGTTCCGAAGAAGGTCTAATCCATTTGTAGTGCAGGGCATTAAACAAGTATAACCGGTAGTGTAGATTCTTGACAGTGGATCATCAAGACATATGACCGGAGATAGAGCCCTGCTATCAAATGTGGTTGAGAAAGCTGGCCCCCTGGTTACCTTTGGAGATAACAGCAAAGGTTTATCCGAGGGATATGGCTGTTTGCAAGCTGGGAATGTTATCATTATAATTTTGTATATTGTGCTAGGTTATTATCAGGAAGCATCATCTAACATATAGCACCAGTGACGAGACTTGAGAATATTACGACATATCAGACACCTGCTGCACATTACACTTGGAATTGTACTCTAGTAAGATGTGTACAAGTGTACTCCTGATTGGTAAGTCAAAAGAGGAAGTCAATGCACCACAGTTCATGGACTTTGCAGCTGCAGATCTATTGGACTATGCAATTTCTTCTTCACAATCTCACTTCAGGTTGGTATGAACTAGTATACTGCTCAAGCAATCGTCAAGGACATGGTATGGCACTCTAACAGAAATTGTAATTTTATATGAACTAGTAGAGTCGTCATATTAATGCAACATAATAATTAGTATCTAAAGTACTTGACAAGTATCGGTCAATGATATGTTGTTAACATTATGTTGCAGATATTTGTAAGCTTTTGACATGAATGAGAATTACTTAGACTTTACCCTAAGTGATCAATATTTTATCAAAAACTCATTCATATTGAAAAATAAAAATTAAACTTCTTTCTACATTAGTGATTTCTTATTTCATGTAAAATCTTTTGAAATCACTATTGTAAATCATTTTCTCTCTATTACCATATATTATGTGTTACAGGTTCAGTCTCCAATGACTTTCTTTCATTGACAGTCATGAGGTTGAAAACCCACAACGTCTATCCCAGACTGTAAAGACAAACACAAAAACAGAACCAACCAACACTCTCTTATCACTAAATGTAGTATGAATGAGCGTGAGGGAGATAGTGCCTAGTGCACCACATAAGGAAGGTTCTGTAGTCAACCCAGTAGCTCTGTCTCCTACATAGATGAGTAGTATTTAAACCGAGACAACTGCTAGCCCCCATACATCTTCTCAAAAAGATGTAATGACTGAAAAGGCACAAAAACAGTTACTAGATTCATTCTCTCAACAGGGTGAGTCTATTGAATTTTGCCTGTCGGCCAAGGTATCCGATGTAGTGTCACCACTTCAAACATAATCAATTCTTGATGCACAAGGAGAGGTTACACACACAAAGGATGAGTTGACGGAAACAAGAGTTTCGACCATTTTAAGGTCAGATTCGATTGTTCAAGGTTCGTTAGTGGACCAATTGCCTTTACAGGTGTTAGGAGAGGATACTGATCCAAAAGCCATATGTCAGTGGTCAGTGTCTACCTCCCCAGGCTTAAATCCCCTGGATGCATCTGCGGATAGTGGATCTGACATAGGTGCAGATCGGCAACTTGTTGACAATGATTCAGATATTACCTGATGAGTCACAAGGAAGTGTCTTCACAGACATTAGAAGGGAACTTTGATCTTCATGCTAAAATCGTTGGATCATTGTTTACCTTCCCAGAATTCAAATCTGGAACCCTAAAAGGGAAACTAGCAACTTGTAGATTATGACTCAGATTTATCTGACGAGTTTAACAAGGATGGGGATTTGTGAACTCCCATTGCACCACCTGTGACCTCCTTAAAGGATGGCTAAGGTGATTTTCCTTGCAGGTACAGCTGATTTTTGGAGCTATGAGAGGAGTGATACACTTGTGAGATTGAGTGTAAACACGAGTGGAGAGAAGAGTGAAACACATGTGAGGTACACTAAAACACAATCACACACTCACAGTGAGGAAGAAAGAGAAACTACTTGTTATTTCTTTTCCAACCAAGTGAAATATGAGAACTCCTTCAGACGACGGCATACATTCCTTCTTTAAGGGGGAGATAAAAGCTTAAGTAATAGTTTGGAGGATTCCTCAACTAAGGGGGAGAAATAGCAGGGAGGAAGAAAAAGATCCTAAACATGTACACTACACCACACCATTGTTGTTTGTAACTGCGGATCCTATTGTACGGGAGAGGTGGTAAACACAAGGTGATTTCCTAGTAAGGGAAGAAGCTGTTAGGGGAGTACCATTGGTTTTTATCTGCGGATCCTATTGTACGGGAGAGGTGGTAAAACGAAGGTGATCTTCTTTAATCAGTTGATTCTCATAGGGGGAGAAGCAAGAGATATGGGCTTCTCAACAGGAAATGTGGTTGTACAAAAGAAGATGGAACTACTTGAAGATATGTTCAGTCTAGAGGAACATCTACTTGGAATCTGGAAAATGTTAAATCTCATCCAGAACTTTTCTGCTATTTACTTTGCATGTATATTTATATCTTTTTCTTATTTGTTAGTTGAGTTATCCTCTAGGTATTTGTGTGTTATTGTCTAACAAACAAATAGGGGGAGATTGTAAGTCATATGTCATAGACCTATTTGTATATTCGAGGATTCAACTCAACTCAAATAAGAATGTAATAAGTAAATAGTGGATCTACCGTCAGAGAGATCTCGTAAAGTAATATCTGTCAAAGGATTCAGAAACAAAGTTCATCTACAGACTTGAGGAGTTAATTCACTGGAAGAAGTTCAAGAAGTTGATCATGCCTCAGTGATATAAATCAAGATCGTGGATTTAATCAAGTGACAGAGATCTCGTCAGAGTATCATTAATTACAAGGATTTAATCTGAAGAAAATCAAAGTGTCAGAGTCAAGACATGAAGAAACGTCACGGAAGTTAGTCACTCATGAACCAGACAGTACATCGAGTGTCAACGTTGAAGTGATGGAATTGATTCATAATTTTCAGTGATTTTCAGAAGATTTGCAGAAGAATGGTTGCTGCTCAAGACTAGAATTAATTCTCTATTAATTAATTAAGTCATCTAATTTAATTAAGAAAATAAATTATATCTGCGAAGAATAATTTATTTATTAATTGAATTAATTGATTAATTAATTCTGAATTAATTCTAGGAATTTTAGGAATTTTCAGAAGCTTAATTGGATTAAATTCAAGCATTAAATCAGCAAGACAATTGAAAATGAACTAGCATGACAATCAGGATTGTCATACCGATTGTCATGCTAGGCCATATTCAATTGTAACACCGAAAGTTACTCTAGGAGGATGATTGTCTTGCTAGTTCATTCTGATTGTCATGCTAGTTCATTCAGATTGTCTTGCTAGTTCATTCAATTGTCTCACCGAAAGTCTTGCCAGCTATAGGATTGTCATGCCAAGTCAATTCTATTCGTTTGTTGATTTAAATAGAAGCAGAGAAGCAGCATATCATTTAATCATCCACACAAGTCAAGAACAAAAGAGCAGCCGCCTTGAAATATAAAATCATCTTCTCTGCAGAAATTCAAGATCAATTTCTAGTTTGTTAATGTTAAATCCAAACCACTAGAATTATTTATCTTGTTCTTGTGTAACAATCTAGCGGATCAAAATCCCTAGAACTTAATCTCAAATCGCATTTAGCATTTGATTCTAATTATTGCAAAAATAGAAAAAGTTCATGTCGAATTTATTCTAGATTTGTAATAATTGATTTGAGATTAATACCTTGTAATCGATACAGTTGTTGTAACACATTTCAAGTTTAATAATATTTTTATTTAACTTGAATTTTGTTTCACATTTTTTATTCCGCATTTAATTCGATTATTCGGTACTGTTTGTATTCAACCCCCCCTTCTACAAACTCATTGGGACCCAACACTATTTTCATCCCATTTTTGGAGTGAAAGTTTTGGAATGAAAAATTGTTAAATTTACATTTATTAATACTTGCTTTCACCCCTTTTAAAAACTCGGGAGCATGATTACGAAGCGAAGTGAAACTAATTTACTTATCTTTCACTTCTTTTCCTTCCCTTTTAAAACTCGGGAGCAAGTGATTATTCAATCATCAATAAGAAGAGACCACCATTTATATAAGAGTTAGTGACTATTGTGTGCTCTTCCACGCACCATTAGAAAATCCCTATTTTATATACCCAGAAGGGAGGTGACAGCTACAGGCTACAGCCTACAAAGTGAGGTACAAAACATAACTGAGTCGACATGATTTTGTATAATGTGTACATTTGTTGTAGTCTAAAGTATAAACACCGTACTCGTCTGAAACAGTCGGCCAGTAAATACCGATTAAAGGAACACAAAGGGGGTTCGTTTACGACCAATTTTGGACCTCTAGTTCTCGTATTACGAAAACGATCGATGCGATTGCCGATTAAGCGTATCATATGCCATTCACGTGACAACTTTTTCGTATTAAAATTTGGAAGATACTTTGTCATAAATATCATTTCTTTTCCAGGATTATAGTAATTGTTAATATTGATTACCATCAAACAGTTAATCATTACTCCCTCCGTTTCATTTTAATTGTCTCTTGACTTTACTTCACATATTACAAGATGTTTTGACCGTATAGTAAAAATTATTATTTTTAAAATTTTTCTTTTGTAAATAAAAGTTTAAGTTATATATTTTTATTCAGAAAAAAAAAAATTTAAAAATTATTATTTTAACTATGCGGTCAAAGCACTTCAAAATGAGTGCAGAAAAGTCAAACGACTATTAAAATGAAACAGAGGGAGTATACAATTATTATGATTTTAAATAATTATACTAAGGCCATCTCTGATGCCAACTTCAAACTTTTTTTGCCAAATTTAAATCAGATTTCATTAATAACTTGAAAGATATTCAATCGGGACAAACCTCCAACTGATCATGCAACCAGGTTCAAAAATAAATAGAGCTAAATAATTAGCCGTTTTGTTTCCGGATTGCTTAACAAACTGAATACAAATATTCTGAAAATTAAAAGAAGGTAATGGTTTCCCGGGCAATCCAGGATGCATCTCCCCCGAAAATAGCAGCTTCATAATTGACCCTCACATTAATTCGATTGATAGTGCAATGTTCAGAGCAACTGAGTTTAGAGGCCTCATGTCATGAACAAATATTTTTTGTGAGAGGTAAGCACATGTGATTTTCACCACCGTTTCAAGCGCACCCCAGCTATCTACCTGCCGGACACCAGCTATAGATCTGCCGAAAGTGTTGTTGATGCGAGATATCCAGATCTCTCAATACACCATCAAATTCATTTTCAACACAACCACCACATCGCACAAAGCGAGACAATCAAACACACAAATAATAACTTAAACCGAACAATACGAAAAAAAACCAAAATTCAAAAATCTCGGAACAAATTGTAATATGTTGTTAGGCGGGAGATTTTGAATCCAAAAACTGAATTTTATTATAAAATTCAAACTCTTACCTTAGTAGATCTAATAACTAAAGTGAAGAACTGTAATGGATTTTCGAGTTTTGTGAAACAAATCTCGATTTTATTGAGGAAAAGGTAAATAAAAGGAGAAGATGAAGATGAATTTGGAGGTAGAGATGGGTAGAAAGGGTGAAAAGGGAGGTAGGGCGGCTAGGGTTAGGATGAGGTAAATACAGGAATGTCGACTCTCATGCGAGAGAGAAAAGATAGTTTTGAAATAACTTCAAACTTTATATTACTTTATTTTTAACTTTATAAATAAAGTAATAGAGCTTCGAGGATACATAACTTTATCTTTAAATATAGAGTAAAACATCAGGCTGCTTCATATTTGAAGATGCACAGTACAGATAAAGTCAAAGTTTTTTCACCAAAATACCATCTAGAAACTTAAATTGCTACATATATATCATACATGTTATGAACCTTGACTGAAAATATTAGTTATGTTTAATGTAGAGGAAGTATAGGAGAATAGAAGATGGAGAGAAAGTTGTGTTGTATTTCATTAGCTAAATGAGCTATTTATAGTAGTTGGTTTACAAGGCTTACTAAGTAAGCTATTCAAATCTTCTTCATTAAGTATTACAAAACTTCCTCGATAAGCTTTACAAGTCTTCCTCGATAAGCTTTACAAGTCTTCATTGGTAAGATTTGAGAGACTTCCTCGATACGCTTTGACAATCACTTTATTTTTATTCAAATATTTTAACACTCCCCCTTGATTGTCAAATGCGAGTTATTGCAAAGATTGACTGCCTCGTTAAAACCTTGCAAGGAAAAACCCAGTGGGATAAAAACCTTGACGAAGGAAAAAGAGTACAGCCTCCCCCTGAATAAAATGTCTCACATTTTGACATTTTGATGTAGCAAACTTTTTAACCTCCGCATACCCATATTATTTCTTAGCTTCTCAAATGTTGATGTAGGTATTGACTTTGTAAGTATATCCTCCAGATTATCGCATGAGCGAACTTGTTGAATATCAATATCACCATTTTCTTGAAGTTCATGAGTGTAGAAGAATTTTGGCAATATGTATTTTGTTCGATCCCCTTTAATATATCCTTCCTTAAGTTGTTTGATGCAGGCCGAGTTATCCTCGAATAAAACTGTAGGACTGTCTGAAATACTTGATAATCCACATGATTTTCGAATATGTTGAATGACCGACCTTAGCCAAATACATTCTCTTCTTGCTTCATGAATTGCTAGTAACTCTGCGTGGTTTGATGAAGTTGCGACCATTAGTCTGTTTTGTAGACTTCTAAGAGATAGCAGTATCACAATATATAAATAGGTAACCTGTTTGTGATCGCCCAAAATGAGGATCTGACATGTATCTAGCATCTGCATATCCAACTAGCCGTGATCTTGAATTGTTTGGGAAGAATAGTCCAAGATCGATTGTCCCTCGAAGATATCTGAATATATGTTTTATTCCATCCCAATGCCTTTTAGTAGGATCAGAACTAAATCTTGCCAACAAGTTCACTGCAAATGCAATATCAGGCCGTGTGTTGTTTGCAAGATACATGAGAGCGCCAATTGCACTGAGATATGAAACTTCAGGTCCAAGAGTCTCTTCATCTTGTTTTCTAGGACGGAAAGGATCTTTTTCAACCTCGAGTGATCGAACAACCATTGGTGTGGTTAGTGGATGAGCTTTGTCCATGTAGAACCGATCAAGAATCTTTTCAGTGTAGTTTGATTGATGAACAAATATTCCTGAAGATAAGTGCTCCACCTGTATACCTAAAAAAAATCTTGTTCTTCCAAGATCTTTCATTTCAAACTCATTTTTCAAATAGTTAGTAGCATTAGTAATATCTTCAGTAGTACCGATAATATTCAAATCATCCACATATACAGCAATAATAACAAAACCAGTTGATGATCGTTTAATAAAAATGCAAGGACACACTTGATTATTAACATATCCATCATTCAATAAGTACTCACTAAGCCTGTTATACCACATACGACCAGATTGTTTCAAACCATACAATGATCGTTGTAATTTAACAGAATATAAATGTCGAGGCTTAGTGTCCTCAATATTTAACCCTTCAGGAATTTTCATATAAATATCACTATCAAGTGATCCATATAGGTATGCTGTCACAACGTCCATCAAACGTGTTTCCAGTTTTTCCATACAAGCCATACCCATTAGAAAACGAAAAGTAACTCCATCCATCACAGGAGAGTATGTTTCCTGGTAATCAAAACCAGGTCTTTGAGAGAATCCCTAGGCTACTAGTCGGGCCTTATATCTCACAATTTCAATGTTGGGATATCTTTTATACCTGGCGTCTCCCTTTCTGGGTATCATGCCCCCGATCTTACACTTCACTTTCTTGAAGGTCACTCCCTTACCAATTTTCCTAATTTCTTACTTTCTTGTCTCCTCAGTCTATCCGCGTCTCCTTGTTTATCCTTCGGACTATCTCAAGGTTTCCTCGAATCCTCCCAACTTAAAGGGGATAAAATATATGTATCTCTTAAACATTCAACCATCAATTTTAACTCATGGTGAATCACCCTCATCCTGACGATTACATACTTTTCTATTTCTATTGCTACGAGTCTTTAGGGTTTCCTCATACCCAACCCCCTTATCATTCCTCAAACTCTATTGCCTTTATATTCCTTTCCACTTCAGTTTCTTTTTATTTTCCTTTCTCTTATCATTATTTCATGAACCAACACAACATAAGCATTGATTTCAAACATCCTGTCATTCTGGATTTGTGTCCTCAGAATGAATCTTGACAACTTTTACAACTTAGATTCATAATTCATCATACTCGTCTGCATTTGTTCTGGCTCTAAAGCTTTTACACTATCTCCATAACCTTGGGAAGTACTTTCCTGAAAACAATTGACTGAACTTAAATCACTTTATTATAATCTCTTGCTTCGTGCCTTCCTTGGCCTTTCACCACAGGGTGGCCTCTCTCTTAGGAGGGTAAGTGACAAAAACAGTCTTTTGTGACTCGTCAATCATTTAGAACCTCAAATGATTCCTATATTTCCTTTAGCCAGACTCTTGCCTCGACTGGGTCAGCTTGTTCCTTGGAACTCTGAGAGCTTAGCGACTTAAAGGTCCTGAAAGAATTTCCCACCGCACCGTCTCCTCAGGGTGGTGGTTGGGGATAATAGTCTAAGTTCTTTTTAGACAGGTCCATGAATTGCCGTATAGGAGTACCGTCTCGGGTCTCCTTTCCTTACTCGACTTTCTGTTTCCTTAGTATGAAATGTTTCATCCTTCTCCCATACTTGGGGTTATCTTATACGTTAAAATCCTTGTTTTCCACTTCATTATGTTATGGGCTCCTTCTTTCTTAATGGCAACCTCCCTGACTATCATATTCGGGGTTTGCCCTAAATCTTATTCCTCGAGCTATAGATTTCATCTAAGATCCAGTCCTTACGCTCTAAAACATTTGGAACCCAAATTCTGTAGGAATACCTCGTTATTCCCTTATCATCTTTCTTGGTATTAATCTCTTCTCCATTCATTGACTCTCTGCCTTCATTCATCACTTTTTCTTGGCACAATATGATCTTTTTCGATAATTCGGGCTGTATTGCAATCTCAAACAGCGTTTCGGTACCGGCTCCGGTTACCTTCACTTATATTTCCATTTTCTCAAAATATCTTATCAACTCTCCCAAAGACATTTTCATCTTGAGTCTCTCCTTTATACTAAGGGCATTAGCCACCATTTTGGCTTTCCCTGGATGATAAAGAATCTCATAATCGTAATTATTGATTAGCTCTAACCACCTCCTCTGGCGCATGTTGAGCTCTTTCTCCGTGAAAATGAACTAGAGCACTTATGGCTTGTGTAAATCTCGCACTTCTCTCCATACAAGTAGTGCCTCCAATCTTTAGGGCAAAACTATTTCCACGAGCCCAAGCTCATGGGTGGGGATATCGAATTTTATATTCCCTTAATCGTCTTGACGCGTACGCGATTACCTTGTTGTGCTGTATAAGAAGCACCCTAATTCCTTATGCGAAGCGTCACTACAAATCACAAAATCTCCTTTTCCATCCGGCAATGCCAACATAGGAGCCGTCACCAACCTTTGCTTCAGTTCTTGAAAGGTGTTCTCGCATTTCTCTGTCCATTCGAACTTCTCAGTCTTATGAGTAAGCCGCGTTAAAGGGGATACTATCTTTACGAACTTGAACGAACCTCCGGTAGTGACCGACCAATCCTACCTCTGGTAGTTTCCCTAACCATGGATATCAATTCCTCAGTGGTCCTTTATTCATTCTTTTCAGGATCCCCCATGGGATCCTCCTCAGCAACAATCCCTTCTAGGATAACATCCTCAACCGCTACATCCTCAATATGAACATCATCCGGTCCTGCGTTAGGACACTCTATCGGATCCACAATCTGATCTCCAATAAGTAATAAAACATCATCGCGTTGTTGCTCCTCAACCTCAGGGTTCGGAGTCCCGCTACCATATACGATAACGAACTACGCTTCTATCACGATATTTATAAGGGTTCCCATAAGGGTTTTAACTGTCACTACTACGTTAGGTAGTCCGACTATGAACTTGGCAAGAGTTCTTATTATCTTAGTGAACTTATTATTTTAACGTCATATCATCTCTGCGGTTTATAACGCTTAGCTCTGATACCATTTCTGTAACACCCCCAAATCCGGGGTCGGGGATCCGGGTTGTCACGAGTTCCATTTTCCTTAATAATACTTAATCTTAATAATCAACCAACTACTGCGTACTGTGACCCCACAATATACACACACACCACAAGTTATAGTCTCAGAGATGAATACCAAACAATAACACAAGTCATTTTATTCCTCAATTATAAGTCATTACACCTCAAAAGGGTTTCTGAATAAATTTACATATTCTTTGCCATTATTACAATTCATAATATACATAAGTCTGGTATATCAAAAGTTGAAAGCCTAGCCTATTGGTAATTCCTACCTCAGCTACAGCGGCATCAACGCCTACAGGAAACCGCAGAACGTTTCCTATCCGCTCACGAATTGGGAGCTTGATCCTGTTCATCTTGTCTATCTGTTGTTGTGTGATGAAAAAAGAAAGCAAGGGTGAGCAACAAGCTCACCGAAATAATATGTATAATGATTAACAATATATGAGCATTCTCATAGTACTCATAAAAGTCTTGGTCAAGTAAAAAAATGAACCAAGTTTGATATCTTATCGCGACCAAGTCGCAAAATATTCAGTATATATGTATATACACTTTTCAAAATCTTGGAAGTCCTCTTTCATGCATAATATACACAGAGTTCCAGTTTATAACTGTATAAAAATATTGTTGCAAGGTGATCTCATATATCTAACCTTGTCTCAACGTTTTTGTGAAAATCTTTGTCGTGCATAAGATAATCATTAACCAGATATAAGTTGAAAAGATGAAGTTACAAGATACTCCAATATACTTATATCTTTTCCGGATACTACTTGAACTACCACCGTTCAAGGTATCATCAGTTTCAAAAGTTCATCACATAGATGAGACTACAAGAAAAGACTTGAATAGATTCAATCTTTGAAATATCATTATAAATAATGAAGTTACGAGATACTTCATTAAGTCCCGATATATATACACCTATATATATCTCATACTTTCCTTGGAAACCTCTGTTATGAAAAAGATAAACAGAGTTATAATATCCAATGAATTTGGAAAGAAGAAAACCTTGGCATAAACCTGATATCTTGCTGATCAGGCAAAGATACCAATAAGTAACATTTTCTACTAGTAGATGGACGAGTTCCCCACTGGTCATCACCCTGGCCGCATTAGGACCTATGCTGGACTGCCACTCAGCCACTTACGCATTGACTCCCACTGAGCCACTTACACTTTCATGGACGCCCACTGAGCCTATGTTGCTTATGCCGACTCAAATAGATGGACTCACTTCCCGAACGTTGAGCAAGTAATCAAAATGTTTTCTCAAAACAGCAACCTTGTTGCGAATATAAAATACACCACAGAGCCGGATCCCTCGGGTTTTGAGCGAGTATTTAAATCCCCTTTGAAAGGAAGATCTTAAATATAAAAATGAGTTTTGGGATCCGCTCTAACTTTCAAAATCATTTTGAAGACTCGAAAACATTTTTAAGAATGTTTGGAGTAATGCTGATTTAATAAAATAAATCAGTCCCGATATGTTGGAGAATATCTGAATATTATTATTAAATAATATTCCCATAAATGATAATATTTATAAAAATAATTGAAGTAGAAGTTTTAAAAACTCATACTTGAAATGAATAACGAATAACCAAAGATATACTTATACGAAAGTAAGATCTTTATTTGAATAATCGAAAATAAGTTTGATTATCGAAACACTATTCTTTAATAAAATAAAGAATATTATTTAATAAAATAAGCGGAGTCATAAGTCCTTGAATGAATATTGAAAAATAATATTCATCAAATAAAGTAAGCGGAGTCATAAGTCCTCGAATGAATATTCAAAATAATATTTATTAAATAAAATAAAGTTATCGAATAAACCTTATTCGATTAATAGTTTTGAAAACTATATCAATATATATATATATATATATATTATACTCGAGAACATCGACTCCCGGTTTAGAAAAATGTTCACCTTTGGGTCCCCTATACTAAGGGTATACGCAACTATTGCTTATCTCTAGCATAGGTATTATGCAATTTATAAGCATTTGAATCAACAATTAGATATCAAGATTACGAAATAGACATGCATATATACCATATCAGCATGCTCCAATATATCGCAAGATTTGCTAATAACAATCATGCACTTATCACAAGATAATGCATATACATATATTTACATCACAACAACAGTATAACGGGTAGAAAACTTGCCGAGTGTTCCCGGATAGACTTAAGCTTAGAGTGGGTCCGATAATCTATTAACAACAACATAAGTCGGAATTAACCCACGGTCTCTTAAGAAACTAGACTTTAACCAATTGAACCCTAATGTTCGCTTATGGTCCCTTCTACGCTTAACGAATCACATAAGTCGTTCGAGTACCCTTGGCTCCACCATTTTTAATAAATTAACCATTAATAATTTTAAGGCGATTCTTTCGCGAGTACTATACCAACTGCCTAATCCACTTTACATAATTGTTTCATACTCCAATTAGTCATTTAAGGGCCTTAACCAAGCTTTCAAAGTAAGGCGAGGGGTAATGGTTCGTTCGCGAAATGCCGTTACTTAAAACGGTCGTTTCTCCTAAACCGTACATCGGATTCAAGCGAACCACATATCAAAACGAAGCTTACGACATAATCTAACTAAACATGGCAAAGTTACAGATTCAAAATTTAGCTCTCTGTCCCGAACACTAAGAACAAGCAGTTGTATGAAATTGGGCATTACGACGACTATGTTTACGCGATTACCAAGTTTTAAACCACTCCAAACAACCACCATTCAATTCACAACCAACAATACAACCAACCCTCATCCAAACCTTACTACATCAGTCCCCAAACCTCAAGATTTTCCAATTTATACAACCCACACATGAATTACTAGCTATACTTAAGTTTCATTAACTATAAACAAGATTTCAACATCCAAATCACTACAAATCCAATCCAAACTCTAAACACACAAGCATCATGATTCTCATTTACTATAACCATCAAAACCATCATAATACTCAAAGTAAAGTTAGGGTTTGGAGGTGTTATACCTTCCTTGGAGTGATTAGAGTAGCTAGGAAGTCTTAGGGAGCCTCCTACAAGCTTGTTCTTTTCAAAGAAATTAAGAACACAAAGTTAGGTTTTGAAGTTTCTAAAAGTCAGATTCAAAGAACTGTCAAAGAGGGTCTTACCATGCTTATTTGGACGAGACTTGTGAACCAGAGTTGTAGGCCATCTCAATACCTTTCCAAAGAGCTATAAGAAATACTATTTGAGTGAGTGTTGAAGGAGATATGGTAGTTTGAAGTTGCTGCTCTGGTTTTGGCCGACAGCTTCTTGTGGAAAATGAAAGTCAACTTGTATTTTGTGATTTGTTTTTCCTTGGCTTGGTTGCTACCCTTTTGTTTTGTTTAATTAACCTTTTACCATGGTAAAATTTGTGTGGCTTATAATCAACCAACAATTCCTTCCCATTTGGTCATGCTTATGTCATCCTCTTATGTCATCTTCCCACACTTGTCTTCTTTTTGTTGGTGTGATGACATCATCATCACTAACCTCTTTGATTAACTCCTAATTACTTGGCTAATGATCACTGATCTATTATACGGTTCGCTTAACTTTCGTTTTCGTTTATCGTTTGAGGGATCATACCCGGGATCTTATTACTTGGGTTCCCTTAACCTTTCTCAATACATTATATTCCTTTTATGATCCTCTCTTATAATCCTTGAATTTAAATCCTTTTTATCCTGTTATCTTATACTCAATTCTTTCGGTATCTGATGGATTTTCGGGAAAAATCAAAGTGTTCGAATTTGGATTCTGACGATCTTTACATACACTTATATACCATATAGAGGACTAATAAGATCTCAGAATAACAATAAAAGAACCTCTACAAGGTGAGGCATGAAAAGTTTTCTTATTCAGCATAATCAGCAAAATCACTATTCATAAAGGTTACAAAAAGTCCAAAAATTGGGGTTATTACAGCCTTATTCTAATTATATTTGCAACATGAAGTATTGCATGACCCCAAACAGATATAGGTAACTTTGCCCTTAGGAGTAAGGGACGGGCAATAAGTTGAAGTCTTTTAATTAAGGATTCTGCTAAACCATTTTGTGTACGTACGTGAGCCTCCGGGTGTTCGACTGAGATTCCTACTGACATACAATATTCATTAAAAGGGGCAGATGTAAATTCAGCAGCATTATCTAGTCGAATTGATTTAATGGGATGGTCAGGAAATTGAGCTCGGAGTTTAATTATTTGGGCAAGTAATTTGGCAAAGGCTGTATTTCGGGTTGTAAGTAGACATACATGAGACCATCGAGTTGACGCATCAATTAAAACCATAAAGTACCTAAATGGGCCAGAAGATGGATGTATAGAACCACAAATGTCACCTTGAATTCTTTCTAAGAATTTCGGGGACTCGGTTTGAAGCTTAACTGGGGATGGTCGGACAATAAGTTTTCCTAAGGAACATGATGAACAATAAAGTTCATCTTGGGATATTATCTTTTGAGTTTTAAGAGGATGTCCCACAGAATTTTCAATGATACGACGCATCATGGATACTCCTGGATGACCGAGTCTTTCGTGCCAAATGGAAAATAATTTTGGGTCTATGACTTTGGGGATGTTGACACTATGAGATTCAAGAACTCGTATACTTGTAACATATAATCCTGAATAAACCGAGTGGAATTTTTCTAGGACCCTTTTATTGTCAACGGTGTTTGAGGTGATGAGAAGGTATTCTTTTTCATTCTCATTAATAGTTTCAACGTGAAACCCGTTAAGACGGATATCTTTAAAACTCAGTAGGTTTCTAGTTGACTTGCTAGAGTATAGAGCCTCTTGTATGTGTATGTGTGTCTTATTTGGTAGAAGAAAACTAGCTTTCCCAAAACCTTCTATTATATTGATGTACCCGATACCGTCCAGACATGTGAGTTGGTTTTAGTCAACTGTGAGAAGTATTTATGACTCTGTAAAATAGTGTGTATGGTTGCGCAGTCAACAATGCATATATCTTCCATCTCTATACATATATAAACGAAAAACATCTTTATTAAAAACAAACCGAGTACATAGAACAACAACATGAAACAAGTACATAAAATAAGTACATAAGTAAAATACAAAGAAAATAAGTAAAGCATGATAATACATATGAAGTCTAGTCGTCTAAACCATAATAAAGATTAGCACCAGTGTCTATTTCATTTGAGGCCTTATTGACTGGTTCATTAACTAGATTATAATTAACGAAGTTGGTTTCTACTCTTTTTCCATTATTCCTTTTGGATGACTCATAGAGATCAACAAGATGTTTGGGTGTGCGACAAGTACGTTGCCAGTGCCCCTCAGATCCGCACCTATGACAGATGCCTCGGTTCTCTCCTTCTTGGGGCGCCTTTCTTTTATTTGGAACTTCACTTTGCCATTTCTGGTGGCCAGAGTTGTAACCATCACGTTGCCACTTCAGGTGGCCAGAATGATATTGATTGTGAAATCGACCACGA
The DNA here is from genome assembly GCF_009905375.1 of Apium graveolens. Taxonomy (NCBI): domain Eukaryota; kingdom Viridiplantae; phylum Streptophyta; class Magnoliopsida; order Apiales; family Apiaceae; genus Apium; species Apium graveolens. The sequence continues at coordinate 246,291,264 of NC_133648.1, read as the reverse complement.
AAATTTCCACGTCCATGGTTTCGTCCATAACCCCGTCCTCCTCTATGCCCTTTCCCACGTTCATTCTTCAGGAATGACGTGTTATGTACTTCAGGTAACTGGGCAGAGCCTGTGGGACGTATCTGATGATTTTTTAGTAGCAACTCATTATTCTTTTTAGCCACAAGAAGGAGAGATATCAGCTCGCCATATTTCTGAAAATTACGCTCCCTATATTGTTGAGCCAGGATCATAGTGTTGGGGTGAAAGGTTGAGAGGGTCTTTTCAATCATTTCAGTATCAGTAATATTTTCACTACATAAAATTAATTTTGAGCTTATCTTGAAAAGAGCATAATTATATTCAGCTACATATTTGAAATCTTGTAACCTCAAATTAATCCAGTCATATCGGGCAGATGGCAAGTGAACAAGTTTTTGGTGATCAAATCTATCCTTGAGATTATTCTAAAGGGTGAGTGGATTTTTGATAGTGAGGTATTCAGATTTTAGATATTCGTGGATGTGATGCCTAAGAAAGATAATCACTTTTGCATTTTTTTCAACAGTTGGGATCTTTTCCGGGTCAATAGTATCTTTTAGGCCATTAGCACTAAGGTATAATTCCGCATCAAGGACCCATGACAAATAATTATTTCCGGAAACATCCAAGGTAACAAACTCTAATTTTGCAAGATTCGCCATTCTGAATAGATTTTAAATAAGATATAATATGTCACATAATATTTAAACATGTAAGTTGAAATAATAACTTTATACAAAAGTTATGACGGCTTAGCCGTCCAGAAAACTTTTGATTATTACTTGACGGCAGCGCCATCTTTATAGTAGTATTACTTGATGGCATAGCCATCTTTATAGATTTCAATCAGTAATATAAATATGTAATAATATTTAGAAGAAAATGAGGAAAAGAAAACTTACCTCTTTTATGAAATAGTTTTAGTTGATAGGGACTCGTGGGTCAGAATAAGTCGTAGCTCTTTCGAGAATAAAGTTTCAGTTGGCAGAGACTCGTGCTGATAACATGTTATGAACCTTGACTGAAAATATTAGTTATGTTTAATGTAGAGGAAGTATAGGAGAATAGAAGATGGTGAATTGCCTTGTGATGAAACAAAGTTACCAGTTCGTGTTTGATGGTACGGGGTCGCATTGCTATGATCATCTCCAAATTTCTCCGTGTCTTTAAGAATATCCCAAATATGATCAAACTTGAAGCCTTTGTCATACTTTTTATCTCATTCTAATAAGACTTTAACTCGATCCAGCTGCAAATAAAGAATTAATGTCAAATATAACTTGTATAATCATTATGAAAAATATAGTAGTATGTACTTACTATATCTTTTTGAGAAGCACCGCTTGGATTTTGATCTTCGATTTGCCGCACACATCCTCTTAGCTTTCGTATAGCACTTAGAATGATCTGCATTCGACATTGTAATGATTTTTTTGGTCTATCTTGAGTTATCGTAACTGATTTTGAACTATTATATTCAACCTCAATATGAGACCAAAACTGATCTCGAGATTGATTTATGTCAATAATAGGATTTTGTGAGATATCAAGACACAAGTGTTTATCTTCTTCATGTGAGTATGAAGTACTTCTATGCCTTGCTTCCATTTACTCTCTATAAATGTTTAAAGGAATTATAAGCTACACCTAATATTTATACAAAAAATTAATTAATGGTTAGTTTGTTGATAAAGAATTAATACAAACTTGATAAAATTGTAAAAATAAAATATAATATTTGATAACAGAAGGAAATCTATCTAGCGATGGAGATGAAATTACCTTATCTTTTAGTTAGATAACTGTGTAGAACTATATTTAATTTAACCTACTAGTAAAAGTTGCAGAATCTTAATATGGGGAGCCAATCTCAGTCATATTTGACAACTTCTTCATCATCCAATAGCAAAATGATGATGATATAAATCTTTTAAATGATATTGAGATGATTAATGCAGAAGAGGATGCTTTATTTAGTATGAATGCCAACAACAACCTTCGTATACATCACTTCCATAATGAAGGAAACAACGAGGTGATCCATGGAAGGTCTGTTCGTGGCCATATGTTAATCAACTGCAACCGTCAAGAAACATATCTTAATCTATTGAATGACTGTTTCGCTGAGAATCCATGTGATAATGATTCAAAATTTCTTCATCGATTCAGAATTTCTAGAACTTTATTCATCCGCATTACTACTACTGCACAAGGTTACGACAACTACTTCTCACAAAAACATGATTTTATTGGTAAACTAGGCTTGTCTGCTCTCCAAAAAATTACTAGCGCATTTCAGATGTTGGCATAGGGTGTTCCAGCTGATTCTACAAATGAGTACATTAAAATTGGAGAGTCCACAACTATTGAAAGTTTGAAAAGATTTTGCCAGACAATGGTTAAATATCTGGTAGTGAATATCTCAGATTACCTAATTCTAATGATGTTTCCAGGTTACTACATATGGGAAAGCAACATGGTTTTCCTGGAATGTTAGGTAGTCTCAATTGCATGCACTGAAAATGGAAGAATTGTCCGACATCATGGGCAGGATAATATGTCGGTCGTAGTGGCCACCCAACTATTATCTTGGAAGCTGTAGCAGACTATGAACTTTGGATATGGCATGCATACTTTGGTTTGCCGGGATCTAATAATGACATTAATGTGTTGGAGTCATCTAATCTTTTTGCCAACCTTACATCAGGTTTTGCTCCTACTGCACAATATGTTATTCAAGGAAAAGAATATGATATGGGTTATTATTTAGCAGATGGGATATATCCTAAATGTTCTACTATTGTGCAAAGTATACATGATCCACGAGGTCCCAAAAAATAATATTTTGCTATGAAGCAAGAATCATGTCAAAAAGATGTCGAACGTGCATTTGGTGTTCTTCAATCACGCTTTGCAATTGTAGGTGGACCATCTCGTTTTTGGAACAAACATGTAATACATGATATAATGACTACTTGTATTATTATGCATAACATGATAATCGAAAACGAACGTGACGTAAATGTAACATTTAGTGATTCTGTGCAAGCTTCAGTTCCAAGTGTTGAAATGGTAGAAGATGAGAATGCAAGATTTCAAGATTTTCTTAATCGTCACAAGCAAATCAAGGATAAAGAGGCTCACATTGCACTTCGCAATGCACTTATTGTTTTGAACTGAATTAAGGATGTAGTCCCAGTTTTGCATATTTGAACTAATATATAAAGTGAAGTTTAGAGTAAATGGTTGGAGATGAAAACAAGATATAACATGAAAAAGATGGAAAAATGAAGATAAAGTTGCTTTATTTTAAAATTATGATAGGAGATGGCCTAAGGAAGTGGCCCTCCCGTCGACTTCATAAAATTAGACATAAATAATTTAATTTTTGGGTCAAACTCGATCGAGGGTGATTCAAATATTTTAATTTGGAATTAATTATTCACAATTTTTATCCACATTAATCCGAATATTGACCCGTATTTGGATAATAAATAGTATAATTAATAATTTTTTATTTAGATATTGTTAGTTTAATATATTTAAAATTGATTAGTATCTTTATAAATTATTTAATTAATAATTGTGGAGAAAATATCCAAAATACCTCATTTTTGAAGTCCATATGTTCAAAATGCCTTTTGTCGGTAAATTCAGCCCAAAATATCCACATAGTACGCATGACTCACATGCTCATACTAATTTTTTTAATTTTTTGTAATGTATATGCATGAAGTACATGAGTAATCTTTATTTAAACCAAACATGAATTATGCTAATGCGTCTAGACCATTTATTCACATTTCTCACATGCGTATTGCTCAAAAAATTGAAAAAAATATAAATAATACGTATTTTTTAAAGGCGTATTCAAAATATGCATGCTTGAAATTCATATCCAGTGAGTATTTAGGACGGCTGTTAGTGTTTTTAGGCATATTGAATTTTATGAGGTAAACGTGAGTATTTTGGTATAACACTGAAAAGACCAAAATACACCAATTTTGAACTTGAACTGTCCAAAATACTCATAGGCGTTAACATCCGCCCAAAATACTTATGAACTACACATCTAGTACATGTGTATACACATTTTTAAATAAAAAAGGACATGTATATTGTCCATGTGTATCCAGATTTGTCTCTTAGTGGATACGCATACGCATATGTACTATTTTTCTTTATTTTAAAAAAAATATATACGCACGTCCTAGATGTCCGGTGAGTATTTTGTGCAGAACATCCCATCTTTAGATATTTTGGGCATTGACCCCCCAAAAGTGGTTATTTTGGTACAACACCCAAATTCAGATGAGCAAGGGCTGCCATATCGCATGGAGTGGAGGTGCAAGGTACTTAGTCAACATGATTAATGGAGGATATGAAATGATTGTAGATCTTTATGCACATAAATATGCATGCAGGAAATGAGAGATATCAAGTATCCCATGGTATCATATGTTTGTGCATGTATAACATTGATTAAGAAAAAATATGAACCTTATATTCATCAGTGTTACAGTAAAGATATGTTTCTTACTTTCTATGAGTTCCTTGTGGAGCCAATATGTGGTGATGAGGAGTGGAAGGAGACTCTATATCCTAAATCTCTTACTCTAGATGTGAAGTCTCAAACAGGTAAACCAAAGAAGAAGAGGACTAAAGCTTCAGACATAACTGGTTTTGATCCAACAAGGTTGAAGAGACAGAACACAATGGCCAAATGCACATATTACACTGAATATGGTCATAATATAAGAACATGTTCAGTTAAGGTAAAATACTTAAGGTTTTACTCATTCAAACTATACAGTGCATTATAATTAAGGGATTTTTAATATAAGTATTTAATATGTTAAGCTGCTGACATTGCCAATGGATGTGAGAAGATTGTGAAAACCAGAAAAAAATGGGTAAAGAAAACAACGGCTGAAAATCCATCTCAAAGCAACTAGCATGAGGTTGTCAATCCTACAGAGAATCCATCTCAGAGCCAGCAGCCTGAGGTAGATACACCTGCAATGAGAACAACACACATTCATCACTCATTAAAACACGATAGAATACTGCATTCTGTACTATAACTTAACAACCATGAAGCCTTACAGAAGCATCTTCAAACATAGATTCAAACAATAATGTTACTTAACAAAATATTAAACCTAAACAAAATAAACCAACATAACTTTAGAGATCAAACTCTTCATAGTCCTCAATGTCACCAGCAGTCATCATTCATCGTGTACGCGGGCATATTTTGTTAGTGTTTGTGCCCTAGAGACAATACTGTTATGTTTTAGTTTAAGACATTTTGATTATTAATGTTTATGTTTTATCTATTATTCTCTTTACAATTTATTATGTCTTAATTTACAGTGATATAAATGTAGGATTAATAAATGTCCTTGGAATATGATATGCATTTTATATCTCTTAGTAAGTGACTTAAAAATGAGATTATGAGAATAAAATCAGTATTCCTAAATGTCCATAGCCAAGTATTATTATTAAGGGACAATAATTATACATTAAGACTAGTGTCTTTGTTGGCTGATGATCATATCTCATTGATCATGGGTATAGTGATACTAAAGTCATAAACACATGCAGATGTAAATATACATGGTATTGGACGGACCTGATATGATATTCTACATGTCTGTTATGTCATAAGTAACTATCACAATAATAATGATGTAATGGTCCTTAGACTTGAAATTATTATAATTCTATACGAGAATTAATGTACTTTGATTACATTAAAAGTTACATTTGATCGGGTAATGATAAAAGTGTATTTCGGGTATATTATCAATCATATGAGAAATATGAACGATCTATAAAGTATTTAACCCTCATATTTTGGGAATGATATTATTGGCCTCTTGTGTGAGTTAGACTATGAAATGTGTGGTCGCGCTCAAATATTGATTTGATATGATAGTCTACTCATTGATCAAGGAAACCTAGACTAAATATTGATGAGGATGACACATTACATGTCTCTAGTTTAGTCAATATGTGGTTAAAGGGATTATATTATGTTGTGCAAGGCATGCCTTAGTATAACAAGACTAAGTCATATTGACGTTCCTAAGAATTAGTTGACTTGTAATAATTTGTATAATTTGTAAAATGTGTTCTTTGATTCTGTAAAATTAATTAAAAGACTAGACTGAAATATTTTTCTATGAACATCCATCAAGCTAAGGAATAAAGTTCTAGAAGAAGATCAAGCATAATCATGCCTCAGAATGAAGAGATATAGCTTGAAGAAGAATAATGTTGTAGATTGAAAAATGTTCTAAGTCAGATGTGGAGAAGTCACAGATCAAGGAATATCGAAAGTCATAATGAGAACTGTTCAAGCCTATGGAGAAGTCATGTCGAGAACTGTCCAGGCCTGTAGAGAAGTCATATAGAGATTGAAGTTATAGTTAAGTCTCTATAAGCTACAGAGATCTCTATATCGACAAGTCAAATACATGTAGAGATCTGGAGATATCGACAAGTCAAATGCATGTACAGATGTGGAGATATCGACAAGTCAAATGCATGTAGAGATACAGAGATATCGACAAGTTAAATACATGTAGACACACTACACCATAGATGGCCTATTACAATGGTTTAATCATGCATGTTACAAAATTATGTTACCTTAGGTATGCTCATCTTAGCCTACCACAACATAGTATTTTTGATGTTACCATAGCCTTTAAAACATGTTACTATAGCTTCAAAGTGTTACAATAGGGTATTAATGGATAAAAAAGTAGTACATTTTATAAACAATTAAATATATATAATTATTTGACATGCAAATTAATCAATTTTTATAATATAATTAAGCAAAAATATTAATATTAGTTAAGATTGATAAAATATTTTTTTTTAATTTTATAAACTGTATTAATTAATAATTGATAGATTTTTATCAATAAAAAATTTAAAGACAATTAAAACTTAAATGTTTTAAAAAAGAGATGAAATTAGCTAGGCTTTTTCAGGCGGGCTCAAATTTTTTGGAGAAGCGGTAAAATTTCAGACAAATCTCCCTCTAATTTCATTCTCCCTCATTCTCTCACTCTCTCACATTCTCTCTCTCCCATTAGCTATTCTCTCTCATTCCTCTCTTGAGCTAGGGTTTCTAATTGGGGGTAACATTTTGGCAAGTTGGTCACATTTTGGAGAAGCGGGTCACAGATTGGAGCTAGGGTTTCTAATTGGGGTTTCTAATTGGATTTCGAGCTAGGGTCAAATCATCTTGCAGTTCAACATTTAGGTACTCTCTCTCTCTCTCTCTCTCTCTCTCTCTCTCTCTCTCTCTCTCTCTCTCTCTCTCTCTCTCTCTCTCTCTCTCTCTCTCTCTCTCGCTCTCGCTCTCGCTCTCGCTCTCGCTCTCGCTCTCGCTCTCGCTCTCGCTCTCGCTCTCGCTCTCTCTGATTTTGTGTGTATCTCTCTCTCTCGCCCCCCTCTATTTCTGTTAGTTTCTTCTCTAATTTGTTACATGCGTATTTTTGTGTATTTTACACATATATGTTACATGCATGTTTTTGTGAAATTTTAATTGGAATTGAGGTTTTTTATTTTTATAGATCTGTAAGTGTGATTTTTGTATTAAATTTGTTTCTCGATATTTGCTTTTTATCTGATTGATTTTCATGTTAGGCTTTAGTTATAACTTACTTGTAAATCATCATAGTCAAGTGGATATAATTGATTGTGTAAGTAGATATCTGTTGTCGCTATAATGCAATTGTTTATGAGTATTTACATTTATGTTAATTTGACCTTTATTCCTGAGAGTTTCAACCCTTTACGAGTATTTACATTTTTGTTAAACATCACCTGTCACAGTTCGGTAGGTAGGAGGAGTGGGATAATACGGAAATGGGTGTATGCACATGTATATTCATGGTCATATAACATGGATTCGATACGTATAATCTAATATGGATTTACGATTTCAGGGTTGCGTTGTTATGCTGTGTTGTTATTAATACGTATAATCTATAATATTGGTTTAGGATTTCACTTCTGCGTTGTTATTAGTACGTATATCTAATATGGGTTTAGGGTTTCACGGTTGTGTCATTATTAGTATGTACAACCAATGAAAAGGAGAACATAAAATATAACCTCGATGTGCTTAGGGCTTCACGGCTGCGTTGTGTTATTAGAATGTATAACCAATATGGGTGTATGGTTTCACGACTACGTTGTTTTATTTTAGGAATATAACATTGTTGTCCTGTTTTCTGTAGTGATGGACGATGATCTAAGTCAATGGATAACCCTTCCAAAATACAGTACACCTTACATTAAGAGGATGAAGGATTTTTTAGAAAATGCATTTCCCAAATTTTCCGTAGGCGATGAAATGTTGTGCCCTTGCAAGAATTGTAGAAATGGAAAGTGGCATACTCAAGATCTTATTTATGATCATCTTATTTTCCATGGCCCTTGTCCATTGTATGCGAATTGGATTTGTGAGGTTTCGAGCAAAGATCATAGGATAGATATTGAATGGGCAGAAAATATGGGTTTTGAAGATTCCTTTACCTTGGGAGATAATTTGGACGAGATGTTCCATCGTACTAATGATACTACTGGACTGAATGATGATGCCAAAAAATTTTATGGCCATCTTGAAGAGGGAAAGCAGCCCTTATATCCGGGCTGTAAAAAAATTCCCGCTTAAGTTTTATCATTAGGCTGTACTCTTTAAAGTGCATTCATGGGATTTCGGAGTCGGGTTTCGGGGATTTATTAGAGCTGATAAAAGATGCTTTTCCAGAAGCACACATTCCTTTGTCTTTTAATGCGGCAAAGAATGTTATTAAAGATTTAGGGCTCGATTATCAAAGGATACACGCCTGCCCCAATAATTGTATGCTGTTTTGGGCTGTAAATGAAAAAGAAGAAAATTGTAAAACTTGTGGTGCTTCAAGGTGGGTCGTAGTGGAAAAAAAGGCGCCGTGGACAATAATGAGAAGAAGTTAATTCACAAGGTCTCGGCAAACGTGATGCGCTACTTTCCACTCAAAAAAGGTTGCAACGCATGTTTATGAGCAAAGAGTTATCAGAACTGATGTTATGGCATGCAAAAGGTCGAAAAAAGGATGGCAAACTTCGACATCCCGCTGATGCAGAGGCTTGGAAGGCATTGGATGCTCGTTATCCTCAATTTTCATCTGAGAACAGAAACATCAGATTGGACCTAGCCGCTGATGGTTTCAATCCTTTTCGTACTATGAACATAAGTCATAGTACTTGGCCAATTATTTTGGTTAACTACATCCTTCCCCCCTGGCTGTGTATGAAGCAAGATAATCTAATTCTCTCGACACTCATATCTGGTCCCGAGTCTCCGAAGAATAATATAGATGTCTTCATGCAGCCTTTAATTGCTGAACTGAATGAGCTATGGGAAGTAGGCATTGAGACTTATGATGCTCTTACTGACCATACTTTCAACTTGCGCGCTTCTTTGCTTTGGACAATCAGTGATTTTCCCGGGCTAGCAATGCTATCTGGATGGAGCACAAAAGGCAGACTAGCTTGTCCAGTTTGCAATTATGAAACATCTTCTATGTACCTAAAACATAGTCAGAAAATGTGTTACATGGACCATAGGAGATTTCTCAATCCCGAACACCCATGGAGGCTTCATAAAAGAAAATTTAATGGTCAAATTGAATTGAGAGGTTGTCTAGAGGTTCTAACTGGAACAGACATTAAAGAATTATTGGCAGGCTTTGTAAATCATTTTGGGGGGAAGAAACCAGAGAAGAAAAGAAAGCGCCAAAAAAATAAGATTAAGTCGAATTCGCCTTTCAAGAAATAATCAATATTCTTTGATCTGCCTTACTGGAAGCACAATGTTTCTCGACATAACCTAGATGTTATGCACATCGAGAAGAATGTGTGTGATAAAGTACTTGGCACATTACTCAATATCGCTGGAAAAATGAAAGACCGTATAGTAGCTCGCCTAGATTTGCAAGAACTTGGCATCAGAAAGGTCCTCCATCATGTTCTATCAAGTGATGGGAAACACCTTGAAATAAGGGTTGCGATATTCGACACGACAAATGAAGAGAAAGATTTATTCTGCTCTGTCCTTAAAAATGCTAAATTGTCATATGGAAGTGCCTCTAATATTAGCCGGTGTGTGCACATGAAGGAGAGAAAGGTATCTGGCTATAAGAGTCATGATGCACACTTTTTCATGCACTACTTATTACAATTTGTAGTGAAGAAATCTTTGAAACCGGAGGTTGCAGTCCCTTTCATGCACTACTTATCGACTTAAGAGATCTTAATAGGCTGCAAACAGAAATAATTGAAATTATTTGTCAATTTGAGACTATATTCATTCAGGCTTTTTTTGATGTGATGGTCCACCTTTTGATTCACTTGTGCCAAGAAATTGAATTTGGTGGACCGGCACATGTTCGAAGCATGTGGCCAATTGAGCGCTATTTAAATAAATTGAAATCTTATGTGCGGAATAAATCTAAACCAGAGGGATGTATCGCCGATTACCTGGCCGAAGAATGCTTGATATTTTGTTCAAGATTCTTGGGTGGCCATGGAGGATCAAAAATTACCAAGGCTGCAAAATTTGAAAGTTTTCCAGAAAAAGTATAATTTCCTATTGGTTCACGCAGATATAAAGATGGAAAGGATGTGAATTTAGTTGAAGTTGAATGGATGGCTATTCATCGTTATATTCTGTTCAACTATGGGAATAAAGAAATTGATAGTTGAATCGAGTAAGATTCTAGCTACTAATTGTGTTTAACTGTTATAGAATTAGAACCTGTTATGTCTTGATTTTTAACTAGGTAATTGTTGTAGGGAGCATCGAATCTTAATAGAAGGACAAGCCAAGTCAAAAAGATACAATCGTGAGAGAGAACATTCTGAAGATTTTTGGAAATGGATGAAGGGGGAGGTCGGAAAAAAAGATAACATTTCAAAGGAATTGGAAGTGCTTGCAATGGGCCCTAATCAATCAGCGAAGAAGTATAGTGGTTATGTACTTAACGAATATCGATTCCATACAAAGTACCGAGATGCTAAATGTACAACCCAAAATAGTGGGGTATTTCTAACTGCTTTGACTACTAGCTTTGCTAGTTCAAAAGATCAAAATCAACTGGTCGGCGATGTCAATTACTACGGAGCAATTGAAGAGATTTTTGAAGTTGATTATTGGGGAGAATTTTCTGTAGTGGTGTTCAAGTGTTGCTGGTATAAGGAAGAGAAAGATCTAAATGAGTTAACTTGAGTTAATTTTAACAGATTATGTCAGAAGTCTGATCCATATGTGCTAGCTTCACAGGTGCAGCAAGTCTTCTACGTAGAAGATCCTACTGAAAAGACGATGTATAATGTTATAAAGAAATTGCCAAGGGATTGGTGCGATGTCGAAGCTGTAAATGAAAATGAAGAAGCCGAGGATCCAGTTTTACATGATTTACACACTAGTGTTCCTCTAAAAACAGACACGGATATTAACCGGTGCAGAGATGATGTCCCAACACGACAAGTCCCCATCAAGTCTAGAACAAACGAAGAAACTACTTAAATTTGTAATTCGAAATATGTAACTATTAAGGGCCTAGTTTCTGATGTATCAACTGTTAATGAAGTGACTTCTTAATTGCCTAATTTATCATGTTTTAATGTATTTTCTTTTAATTAATTAACTTGTTCTTAATATAAAGTTCTGTTAGTTTTAAATCAGCCCTGCTCTTTATGAGATCGCTTCTTAATTTAGAGCATTATTAAATTTATTGACTTGCATACTGCTCTTTTAATGTTTCTTTTAAGTGTTTATTTTTAAGTGTTTTTTATTTAAGTGCCATGTCTCAGATTATTTTAATGCTTTCATCTAATTATACTTTCTCAATTTTTTGTAGGATGGCATACATAAATCTCAGGTTGTACCACCAGGGTGAGTTTCAGCCTACACGGTATGTCGGTGGTAAAGAACTGATTATAAGGAATGTCGAATTAGATAGGTTTTCTTACCTTGTATTGATGGATTATGTCAAGGATGACCTTGAATATTTCAGAAATTGGAGGGATTTATGTGAGAAAAGGTGATAAGCAGGGGGGGTGGCAGTTGGTGGCCAATGATGTGAACTTGTGTTCATTAACTGCAGGAGCTGCAGACGGTAAAAATGTTGATTTTTATCTTGACAATGTTGTTGATAGCACTATCGAACCAATGGAGCAAATGCAGCCATTTGTAATAATACGGCCAAGAAAGGATATTTTAGCAGGTAATATATTAATTTCATTTCATAAATATACCTTAATTGTAAGGGCATCAGAAATATATAGGTGTTACTACATTTAGATTTTATTCAAACTCATAATTATTGTTTTTATGTCTTTATAGCTAAAAAGCAAGTCAAGCGGCAGTTTGTAACCACTCATCAACTACAGCAACAGAAGATGAACAAGAAGGCAAACCAAGTTGATAAGGCTGGGAAGAGGAACTCAAAGAACTTTCCCCTAGAGGGTACTCGAAAGTCATCACGGCTTTCTAGAGTGCGGGAAATCACTGATGGTGATGATTGTGAAACTCCTCCAAGTGTTAGGAGGAAGTTGAGTTTACATGATACTCATGAAGATGAGCGTATGGGAGAAAATGAACTGGAGGTTAGCATATAATTAATCCAGTAATTAGCTAATCTGAAATTGCAGTAATTCAGTAATGCCTATAATTTTCTTGTTAGATTATTGTTGTTTAAGTACATGTAAGTACATGTATGTAGCCCCTTTATTAATCCAGTAATTCCGTCATACCTATATTAACATGAATTTATGTGAAATTACAGAAACTACCCCCTCCACCTCCTCTAACGGAGTATGAAAAACTGAGAGCTGTCACAGTAAAGAGGAACAATGAAGTGTTTTTTGCCCTCAATCTTCCTACACTCTCTTCTGAAGTGAGAAACTCAATCTTAAAAGATAAATCCAAAAAAAAAGAAGCATGTGCAAGAGGGGAGCGATGAGGAATATGATCCAGTTGTGGATCTTGAGGATGGTGGATCGGGAACTCAAAGGAAGGCTGCTAGTAAGGATGGTGGATCAGGAACTGAAAAGGTATGTCATAAATGTCATAAAGCTATCATTTTCACATTTTCTAAATTCTTCCCTAAATGTTTCATCGGGGTTGATAGTTTGTAATTCATATATACACAAATGTTGAGTTTTACATGATTTATGTTTCAGAGAGGGAAAACTGAGAAAAGCAAGGTGCTTATTGGATGTGGACCAACAACACGGTCACGAGCCAATACTGTTATATCACAGAAGCAAGGAACCGAGGATGCTACTGAGAAGGAAAATCAGTCATTATCACATATGGAACCTACAGAACCTCTGATTTAGCTGCCGTCTATTGAAGCAAATGGTTCAATGGAGGCTTTTTGGGCTATGCGAAAGCGCCAAAAGGAAGCAGCTGCAGCGACATCGAAGATTTCTCCAAGTACAACTGCAACTACAAAGACTGCTACAGAAAATGTTGTTGAAGAAAATGTTTTTCCGGACATTGAAGAAGAGGAGGAATCAGGTATCTTCTTTCCTTTATTTATGATTACATAAACTGATTATTTATAAAGGAATTATTCCTTTAAGGCCCCTTAAAGAATACTCACTTTGAGGCTGCCCACTTTCATATATTTGCCATAATTAATTAATTTGCATCAGTTTAGTAAATTATTTATAATTGAGGTTAATTGGCATAAGGTTATTTATGTCATTTAAGTTAATGAAATTGTGAAGTTAACCATGGTTAATTATGTGATAGATGTAAAACTTCTTGCATAAATTTAATTAGCATATGTAATCTATAATGCTCTTAATTGTTATTTGTGTTTTTATATAATTATTAAAACCCAACCCCCATGAGAATTAATGTATTCTTTATGACAGTAGGTCCTTTAGAGTGTCCAGAATCAAGGTATGCGTTATCTATATTTATCATTTTAAAAATAAGGGCTGCTTATTATAAGGACACCCATTAAAAAAATAAAAACTAAAAATAAGACATCTTTATAGATCAATCTTTGAAATACGACATATTAGAAAAACACCCATAAATATAATCAAATTTATTATAATATTCCTACTTTGTTTGATTTTCCTGCAAGTAATTTTTTCTCATATGTAGTTGAAGTTCCTAAAAGGCTGAGAGGACCGACGAGGATGGATAGGGTTCATACCAGAAATATGGACCATCGAGTTGTCCTTCAGATGAATGAAAGGTTCCAGCCCGTTTCAGATGAGGACAAAGTAATTTATGAACTTAGTAACTTCTTGGGGACACTCGTGAAGCGATGCGTGTCATTTACCTATGTTTCTTGGCATGATGTTCCGAAAACTTTGAAAAATACACTGTGGAATTATGTCAAGGTATCACATACATTGTTTAATTATTGTGATTTATTTTTCTGCGACATTATCTTTGATTAACTATACTTGTGTTCTTTATTTTGTTGACTTTTTCCAGCAAAGATACATTATACCTGATGAATGTGAAACATGGGTGTTGAAAACCATTCAGTCATCTTGGAAGACACGTAAGAGCCGAATTAAGAAGACGCATTATAAAGCATTTGAAACTGATGAAGAATGGATGGAAAATAGGCCAAATGATATTCCCCTTGAGAGTTTCAAGATGTTGCTGGAGTACTGGAATGATGAAAGCATTAAGGTTTTCTAATTCCCCTTGCACTTTCATATTTAATTATGTATTTATATTTGATCTAAGTGACATAAAGGTATTTCACATTTTTGTAGAAAAGAGCAGCGACAAATGCAAGAAGTCGATGTCAGTATACAGACACACACACTACTGTTCCAAAGACTTTCGCACAAATTCAAAACAATATGGTATGGCCAAAATCTCAATTACACAAATTAACCTCAATAAGCTAGTTGTTACGCAAATATATGAATGTGGGCAGCCTTCTGGTTACATATATTACTATATATCTAGAAATTAATTTCTATATTTCTTTTGGCTAACTTGTTCATTTTTGTCAGAAAAAAAAGGCAAAGAATCAGCGTCCACCACCTGAAGCAGAGGTTTTTGTTGAGACTCGTGAGCGTACTGATGGTCATGAGTATAAGACCAACACTGAAGAAATAAAAAACAAGATTGTAAGTGTTTTTTATTAATCTTAGTGCTTCTGAATATCCGTTAATGTCGCAAGATGGTTAATTAGTTGTGTTTTATGATTTATTTGGTGTTTAGAAGTTTTATTTATGTACCCTGCATGCATTTTTTATTTAATGATTACTAATTATGAATTTAATTGGATTAAATTGTTCGGTTATTTTGAAATTAGTTAGTGAAGCATTTAAATTATTATGTGACCGAGTGTCGTTTGTTTTTCTGGTATGTAGAAAAAGATTAAGGAAAAAATCAGTACGAGCGAAGATCCCAACGAGGAACTACTTTCTGATGGGAAAAAACATGGGCCATCTTGGCTCCATGGAAGATGTCCTAATGTTGCAAAAGGTTACTCCAGTACTGCTGGTTCGACAAATACTTATGTACAGGAGTTGGCAGGAAAGATAAAGCAGACTCTGGTGAGTGAAGTCGAGGCATCGATGATGAAGAAGGTACAAGAAGAAGTGGATATGCAAGTCAACAAGAAGGTGCAGGAGAATATGGCCTGGTTACTTAAGAAAATAGCCGACGCAAATCCAGGCATCACAATCAACCATCAAGATTTCTGCACAACCAGCGATGATGACAATTACCTCACACCAGTTACCGGAGGCTCTGGACTTTGGATTTTAGATGTGCACCTTTTTACAAATCTTATTTTGCGTACTAGTAACAAGTGTTATCGTACTAGCTTTTGGATGTTTATTTATCGTCCTAGACTAAGTACCTGTTCTTTGGAGTATATGGAGTATGTGGAGTTGGTGAATTATGTGAAACCGCAGTATTTGGTGGGGGTTTGTGAAAACTGATATGGAGTTTGGTTGAAATTGTTTATTTGGTTGACTTGGATGAAAAACAGATTTTATGGCATGTTGAATTTACAAACCATTCCTGTCAATTCTTTTTTTAAAAAATATGTAACATTAGGTACTAAAAATGTTACAAAGAAATTGGTATAATACAACACATTACTGTTACAATATGCATCAAAGGTAACATTAAAGTATGTCTATAGTATCATATTATGTATGTTACCTTTGCAAACAAATAGGGCCCAAAAATGGGGCCCACCAGTGGGGCCCACATGTGGGTCCCACGGGTGGGCCCAAAAATGGGGTGGGCCCCATTTTTTTTGAAAATTCTGAGTCCAAAGGTAACATACATATTGTGATACTATAGACATAGATTAATGTTACCTTTGACAGCTATTGTAACACAAAAGTGAATGTTACACCAGGGCAAAAGTAATGTTACCTTAGGGGCCAAAGGTAACTCGAAAAAAAGCAACTTAATTTTTATGTTACCTTAGGCCTTTTTCTGGCTGTGGTAACACTTTTCTGGGCCTGTTGTAACATTTTCTTGGTGTTGTTGTAGGCCATTTATGGTGTAGTGACATGTGGAGATATCGACAAGTCAAATACAGATAGAGATGTGAATATATCGACAAGGCTTTTTATATTAAAAAAATCTCGATAACAGTTTCATTTACATAATGCAATTATCATGAAGATTCCAAATTATCAGTCAACAAACCACTTTATCATTAAGATAAAAAGTCTACAAATGCAGCTTGAAGATTGCAAGATCAAGGGTGAAGATGAACTGGACAAAGGAGTGTAGCAGGTCTGAAAGATTGTTTACAGATCTGTAGTGCCTAGAATAGAAATGGATAAAGGAGCTTAAGAAATTATGTTAGTCTATTTTAGTGCAATTACTGTAAAATTGCATGTGGGTCTATAAAGCATGCCATAGGTCCTTTGTATAGGAGTAACAAAATAGTCTAGATCTATTGAAATTTCTCTCAAGTAGAAGCTAAGTTCTTAATATTCAAGAACTTAGATTTGTAGCACGACACAGTTAATTTTGAATAAAGATCAAGTGAATTTTGATAATTGTTTTTTATGTTCTTTACAGTTAATAATTATCACCACAAATTTACTTTAGCTGTTAAGTTCACCAAAGCCTAAAACACCGAACTTGATTTCCTGAAAACAATTCACAAAGTATTTAAGTAAAATTCAAGAAACACACATTCACCTCCCTTTTGTGTGCATTTCATACCTAACATATTATATTGTACATTATTCACGAAAGGTTTAATCGATCACCAATTTAATTATTATTACTTGGGTAGCAATGATGTATTGCTAGATCCCGCTCATTGTTTATAATTTTAAATTAAATTTAAAATTCATTGCCAACGTAATAATAAACTATAGGATCACACACAATGAATGCTTGAAGGAGTATTTAATTTAATTAAATTAAATTAATTTGAATCATTTATAATATTATTTAAGTTTGGCTTAATTTATTAGATATATAATGATAATCGAATTTACTAATATTAATTATGAAATTCAGTTGTTAAATAATTAAGTGATACTTAATTATTATAATACAAATAGGAATTAAGAATTAATAATAACTTCTAATTAGTTAAGAGTTATAATTCTTTTTTCTACTCTCTATATAATATCTCTTGTAGCTGATTTTATAAGAAGACTTTTAATTAAAAAAACCTAGCCACCAAGAGAGAAGATAGAGAGAGGAAGAAGAAACAACTTTGTACTAGTACACAGCTCATCCTTGAGTTCAAGCAATCGTGTGAATACCGATAGAGCGTAGATCGCGAGAGCGGGAAGCGTGTTCATTGAAGCTAAACCAAGGACATGTAGTTGATGTGTCAAGTGCCTTTATAGCATATGACCAAAAGATGATTGAAGATGAAGTTGAATCTCAAATTCAAGTTGTACAACCTATTGAGCAAAAATGCAAGGAACCTCAGTAACAAGTTATCTTGGAAGTAGGAGCAGAAGAGTTCTATACTCTTGATGAGTTGGATGAGGGGATCAATCCATTGCTTACCTGGCAAGAAAATTTTCCAACATAAAGTTCGAGAAACCCGAGTACTTTAAGGGTAATGGTCAATCCTTCTACAACAATGATTGGAAAGGAAAATCTCAGATGAAAAATACAACTGACAAATGTGGTTACAAATCAAGATCTATGGACAGGTCCAAAATCAGATGCTATAATTGTGATGAACCTAGCCATTTTGCCACAGAATGCATGAAGCCAAAGAAGGTGAAGAAAGACAAGGCGTACTAGGAGTTTGAAGCTAAGTTTGAGGCTCTTCTATAAAACCAATAGGAAAAAGCTTATATTGCAGAGGGAAAAAGTTGGAATGACACAGATGATGAAAATGAAGATGAAGAATGTGGAAATTATGCTCTCATGTCCAAAGAGGAAGGAGGGTCATCTGCATAAAAAACTGAGGTACCCATCTTAACCACCATTGATTTGAATGCCTCCCAATATAAATAAACTGTTGAAAAGATGAGTATGAAAATGTTCCACATTCACACAAGTATGATGGTTGTTGTTATGCCCGCTTTTGGCCAGGGGCCCTAAACAGGTCCCTGTAGGTGCACTGAATAGCTGGACTCTCGTGTGTGGGCTAGTACCATGGATTAATATGACTTGGGCCAGCACATGCGGGCTGGGCTTGTGACATGCGAGTTGGGATCACGCTTGTAAGGAAGGCTCACACTTGCCATCTGATGTCCACACGCGAGGTGGGCTCAGGTGCCTCCACACGAGGTGGGCTCAGGTGACTTTACGCGAGGTGGGCTTAGGTGTCCACATGCGAACTGGGCTCAGGTACCTCCACGAGAGGTGGGCTCAGGTGCCTTTACGCGAGGTGGGCTCAGATGCCCACACGCGGGCTAGGCCCATGAGCCCACATCTTATGAAATCAAATGAAACATTGTATTTATTGATTAAAAAGGAAGGCGGTACGGGCTGAAGCCGCCAGGCCGGCCCGCATTAGAGGACTTTGTATTCGACATGGAAAGTGGCTCATAGATGACAGAGTTGCTCGTAAATTTCAGGGCCGACACGGGTTATTTCTATAATTATGGGAAGAGATACGGAGATGCCGTGAGATTATAGGAAGCGTGTGGAGCCGGTTGAGATTTACGTGACTAATTGGCTGAAGGCCTGACTTTATCATGGGCTTGGGCTGCACGGGCTGGAGAGTCCTAACCCTAGCCTATGTGACTTGCTCCCCAAGAACTACGTGAGGCTTGATCTCTATAAATAGGTTACATAGGCACTTGTATGAGACATTAGTCGATACTTGATAGAGAATAACAAACCCTATTCTTTCTTAAGGAGTCAACATACAAGCTCAGCCACCACCATACATAACCTTCCTTCGCCTTCCAACACCGCCCTTGATCCTTGTTCCATCCATCAACCTCCACAACACTGTTATACGAAATTCTCCCTATAACAATTGGCGCTAGAAGGAGGGGTATTTCATCTTAGGGAGGAGAGATGACGAAAGAAGGCAAACAAGCGGCGACACCAGGAAGCGGGGGCAAGAAGAAGGACCAGAACGAGGTCAAGCATACACCCCAAGAGAATCAGGCGCCACCTCCACCTATCACAACCGTGGATGGGCAGGCAGTTATGACGTATCTCGAAGGGCTAGCCGATCAGATGAATCAGATCAACGCCCGGATGTCAAGGATAGAGAGAAGCTTCGTCCAGAACGCCAAGCATAAGGCGCGCCGCCTCAAGGTCTCCCAGCGTAGCTGGAAGGGCAAAGGTCCTCAAAAGAGGCTGATCCACGATTTTGATGATGCGGCAACTGACATTAAGCAGAGGAAAGAGAGATCGCAAGGAGAGAAAGACATACCCCAAGGTCATGATGAGCGGGGCAGCCAGATCTCTACGAGATCGGGGCAGAAGCCAGCTTCATCTGAGGCAAGATCGACTAGCGTGCTAGACCGAGTGGGTAAAAAGCTAAGCGAGCACGACCTCAGGCTTAAGTTAGAGAATTGCAAGAAAGAGAGAGAAGAAAAGGAACCCGTAGATCAGAGAGGCTCAAAGAGAGAGCGCGAGGCAACTCCACCGAAAAGAAGTCAACACACCTCGCCTAGGAGGGAGGAGCGACGCAGTCGCAGAGACAATCGTGAAGAGGAGTCGCAAGTGCGAACCGGAGGAGGGGGATGCCGCGAGCGACCTCAGGGCTCACACCATTCGAGTAACGCGGGTGGTGACAGAGAAGGAGAAGTTATTAGAGTAAGGGACCTGAGAAGGATCTTAGATGGGATGGAGCGAGAGAAGAGAAGGCCCCCGGCCTCGGATGCCCCCTCTCCGTTTACGGCTGCTATCCGATCATCCCCCTTACCTCGGGTGTTTAGGCACAACCCCGACCTTCTATTCAACGGCGAAGCCGACCCGACGGAATACCTTATACAATTTAACACTGAGATGGAAGTCTAACAGGTGCCAGAGATGACCCATTGCAGACTCTTCGCGGCATCACTCAGAGGTAGTGCCCAACAATGGTTCTCCAAGTTGGGACCGGCTAGCATAAGGACGTGGAGGCAACTGGAGGACTTATTCGTCAAACAATTTCAGTCCACCCTCCACTACTCACCTCATGTGGCCACATTATCCAACATCAAGCAAAGGGAGGGGGAGCCCCAGGTAGAATACTTTCGTCGGTTCAACGCCGAAGTTCCCAAGGTGAGGGGGCCAGTGAGGAGACCAGCAAGAATTTCTTGATAGCAGGGTTGGAAGAAGGGTCAAAATTCTGGAAGAGCCTCCAAGCAAGTGAGCCAAGAACCTTGGTCGAGTTCTATGAGCAAGATGAACCCTTTAAGAGGGTAGAGAAGTCGATGAGAGAGCTGAAAATCAGTGAGAATTATCGAGATAAAAGAGACCGGTCTTCGAGCCCTGATGAAAGGAGAAAAACTTACCAGCGTAGCTCAAGCCCCAAAAAGTCTGCCCGAGGCAAAGAGACGAACAAAGATTTGAGGAGACCTTATACAAGCAAATGACAGACACACACACCCCTGGTAGCCTCTATTGACCACATATATGCTACCTATGCTGGGAGGGGGGTATTTAGAAAGGCAACCCCTCTCACAGACTATAACAAGAGGGATACTCCAAAGTATTGCGCATACCATGAGGCCACGGGGCACGATACAGCTGATTGCAGACAATTGAAGGATGAAATCGAGACGTTGATAAGACAAGGGAAGCTTACAGAATGGGTTGTCAAGGAGGTTCGAAGGCACAGAACTGATTATTATACCGTCCCTCCTCCACCCCCGGAAGATAAAGAGAGGTTACCTCGGGCCGGAAGCATTCATATTATTCTAGGCGGGTCTCACATTGGCGGAGATAGCCGGAAGGCGATGAACAGGTATGCCCGAGAAGCAAAGGACAAGCTCCTCACCAACGTCAGCCATCTGAGCCAAAGGCCCCCGGAGCTCTTTGAAAGGGAGGTTGATGACATCGTTTTTAGGGAGAACGATGCCAAATGGGTGAATTACCCTCACACAAACGCCCTGTTTATAAAAATGAAGATTGGGACGGTGAATGTTCACCGAGCAATGGTAGATACCGAGAGCTCGGCTGACGTTTTGACATATGATGCCTACAAGAAGCTGGGATTGCTGGATAGAGAATTAACCTCGACAGGTGGACACCTATACAGGTTCACAGGGAACTCGATCGGAGTGAAAGGGATCATTCGGCTCCCGGTGACCATAGGAGAAGAGCCCTATGTGGCCACCCAGATCGCTATGTTCACGGTTGTGGACCAGCCTTGTGCCTACATTGTTATAGAGGGTAGACCCCTTATGAGAGCAATGAGGATGGTGACCTCAATCCACCACATGAAGGTAAAATTCCCAACCCCCATGTGGGTGGGCTTCTTGAAGAAATGTCAATATGAATCAAGGGTCTGTTACAACCAGGCACTCAGGGCGGCCGAGTCAGGAAATGCCTCAAGGGAGATGGTTGAACCGGGTGAGTGCGATGTCCCCATGGAAGAGGCAGAGGGCAGGAAGAGAGTATGTCCTGAGGGACATGAGACTTGTAATCTGATTTCAATCGAGGAATTGCCCGAGAACTATTTCGAGCACATGGGGATTCAAGTAGAACCGCGCCCAGGGGCCTTGCTGATGGAAGCCTCTCAACCCATCATGTTAGTACAAGAGGGAATTATGGAGGAAGCGAGTGATGAAGAAGAGAGTCCGGAACAAATCGCTGCAAGACTCAGGAAAGGGAAATGGGCACGCGAAGAAATGACAACGACTGTGGATCTGCCCAACGAAATCACTCGCACTGTCATTATGACCTCTGAACGCATGATAAATCCGGCCCGAGATCACCCGCCTGAGCTCGAGGATATGGAAGGCTTAACAATCACGGAAGTGGGAGAATCTAGTGAGGCTCGAGTAGACTTAGACCCAAGAATGCCCCCAATGGTTGAGAGGGCTGGGGTCGCAGAGGATACAATCTCGATCTTGGTAGACCTAAATGATCCCTCCAATGTACTCAGAATAGGCTCTAACCTAAGTCCTAA
The DNA here is from genome assembly GCF_009905375.1 of Apium graveolens. NCBI lineage: Eukaryota > Viridiplantae > Streptophyta > Magnoliopsida > Apiales > Apiaceae > Apium > Apium graveolens. The sequence continues at coordinate 246,268,648 of NC_133648.1, read as the reverse complement.
CTTGAGGAAGGATCTAGCACACTTCCTGAGGAAGAATTTGGATGTCTTTGCATGGTCACACTCTGATATGATAGGGATTGACCCAAATGTCATGTGCCACCGGCTCAACTTGGACCCGAAAAAGAAGGGAGTTAGACAGAAGAGACGGCCGATTAGTGGAGAGAGGGCAGAGGCCCTCATAAAAGAAGTGGATAGACTAATGGAGGCAGGGCTTGTAAGGGAAGCCTTTTATCCCATGTGGCTTTCCAACCCCGTGCTTGTCAAGAAGCCCAATGGCAAGTGGAGGACATGTATAGACTTCACCGACCTGAACAAAGCTTTTTCGAAGGATAGTTTTCCTCTACCCCAAATCGACCAGCTGGTTGACTCTACAGCTGGGCATGCGTTACTTAGCTTCATGGATGCTTATTCGGGATATAATCAAATCCCAATATACGGGCCAGATCAGGAGCACACTTCCTTTATCACTAATCGTGGCCTTTACTGTTACATCGGGATGCCTTTCGGGCTCCTTAATGTGGGGCTAACCTATCAGAGGTTGGTGAAAAAGATGTTCAAACATCAGTTGGGGAAGACTATGGAGGCCTATGTAGATGACATGCTTGTGAAGTCAAAAGAAGCAAGGGATCATGTCCGCCACCTATCAGAAATGTTCCAGATTCTAAGGGAGTACAGGATGAAGCTCAACCCCCAGAAATGTGTGTTTGGGGTCAAATCGGGGAAGTTTTTGGGGTTTATTGTCAACCATAGGGGCATTGAGGCCAACCCCGCCAAGATATGAGCCCTACTCGAGATGAAATCCCCCCGGTGGGTGAAGGACGTCCAAAGCATAACGGGGCGGGTGGCTGCCTTAAATCGCTTCGTCTCAAAGTCTTCCGACAAATGTCAGGAGTTCTTCAAGGCGATTAAAGAAGTGGGGAGGAATTTTGAATGGAAAAAAGAATATGAGGAAGCCTTTCAGAACATAAAGAAGCATCTCAGCAGCCCTCCAATGTTGTACAACCCAAAGGCAGGAGAGACTCTGGTCCTATATTTGGCCGACTCTAACTTTGCAGTAAGTGCGGTATTAGTCCGAGCGGAGGATGGTATCTAGTTCCCGGTATATTATGTGAGTAGAAGGTTAGCCGACGCCGAGACTCGGTACACAAGCCTCGAGAAGTTAGCATATGCTCTTATCCTGGCTTCTCGAAAGCTCAGGCCCTATTTTTAGGCGCACAAGATAGAAGTACGAACCTCCTACCCCCTCAGACAGGTGATGCACAAACCAGAGTCTTCTGGTCGAATATTGAAGTGGACGGTTGAGCTCGGCCAATTCAAGGTGGGTTATAAGCCAAGGACCGCAATCAAAGGCCAAGCCCTGGCCGATTTTGTGCTAGAATTTCCTCCATATCAAGAAGTGGAGCCGGGAGCCCTTGTTGTCATACCTAGCACAGAAGAAGTTGGGCTGGAGAGCCAAAATAGTGCCCCATGGTGGAGCCTATGTGTGGATGGAGCCTCTAATGGTGATGGAGCAGGAGCTGGAATTGAGCTAATCAGACCAGAGGCGCACAAGATCAGACGTGCGACCCATCTGGCCTTTCATGCAACCAACAACGATGCTGAGTATGAGGCCCTGATCAACGGTCTCAAGCTAGCTTTGAAAATGAAGGTGGAGAATTTAAATGTGTTTCGTGACTCCATGATTATGGTCTATCAGATAAACGGGGGGTATCAAGCTAAGGGGCCGAGAACGGAGCTTTACCTAAAGTGCGCGCAGAGGATAATCGCAAGGTTCAACGAGGTAAGGCTGGAACTAATCCCGCGCGGGTGGAATGAAGGCGCGGACGAGCTAGCTAAACTCGGCTGGCATCGCGAGGCCACCCTGCTAGGGGTCATGCCCTTTGATATTCAGAGGTAGCCTAGTGTGCCCGAGCACGAAGTGGGCAGCCTCAGTAAAAAACCTCAGCCCCATGTGGATGGCACCTATCTTAGCCTACATACAAGATGGTTTACTCTCGGATGAAAAGAATGAGGTAAGGAGGATAAGATACAAAGCAAGCCTCTATGTGATATACGATGGGATCCTATACAGAAGAGGGTTCAATGTGCCTCTCCTCAAGTGCATAGATGGGGATGAATGCAACTATATCCTAAGGGAAGTACACGGCATTTGTGGCAATCACTCGGGGGGTAGCTCTCTAGCTCAGAAAATCCTTCGTCAAGGCTACTACTGGCCAAGACTGAAAAAAGACGCATTCGAATTCTCCCGAGCTTATGATAAGTGTCAGCGATATGCCAATTATTACAACAGCCCCGTGGCCTCTCTCACATCCCTCATGAGCCCTTGGCCCTTCTCTATGTGGGGAATTGATCTGATTGGGGAACTCCTGAAGGCTAAGGGAGGTGTCAAGTATGCGGTTGTTGCGGTAGACTACTTCACTAAGTGGGCAGAGGCCGAGCCTCTAGCCACTATCACGGAAAAAAAGCTCAGAGAGTTTGTATACAGGGCTATTGTGTGCCGCTATGGCATCCCTTACAAGTTGATATCTGAAAATTGGAAACAATTTGATAGCAAGGAAATGCGAGAATTTTGTGAGCAGCTGGGGATTCAAAAGAGCTTTAGCGCAGTTTGCCACCCCCAGAGTAACGGGCAGACAGAGGCTCTTAACAAGATCATTAAGCATATCCTGAAGGCAAAGCTAGGAGAGAAAAAAGGGACATGGCCAGAAGAACTCGCCCAGGTCCTATGGTCTTACAACACGACACCCCGAACTACAACTAGAGAGACCCCTTTTTCTCTGGTGTATGGGTGTGAAGCTATGGTGCCCGTTGAAGTGGGGGCAGGATCTTTCCGGAGGGACAACTATGACTCAGAGGTAAATAAAGTCAATCATCGGCTCTATTTGGACATGATCGAAGAAACTCGGGAAGATGCTCAGATTAGGGTAGCGGCATATCAGCAGAGGACAGCTAGGCACTACAACAGTAAGGTTAGAGCCCGGACTTTCAAGGTGGGAGATTTGGTTATGCGCCGGGTCATGCCGAACACCAAAGTGGTGAGTCACAGAGTCTTTGGAGCGAATTGGGAAGGTCCCTACAGGATAAAGTCGGTGCTCTGGGAGGGAACCTACCACCTCAATGATATGCAAGACAAGTTGATCCCAAGAGCCTGGAAAGCGGAACACCTCCGCAAGTATTATCAGTAATATTATTCTTCTCAGACTTAGAATTATCTTAAAATATACTTAAGTCTCGGGGAGTAGTGCCATATAGGTGCCTCCCTGAGACCACAAACATGTACTCCCTTTCCATTATCTATCAATAAACGATTGATCTCTATTTATGCACTTGATATTTTAACGTCTGTTAATAGATTAAATACCCGGAAGGGGAGCCCATCCTTGGGAACCCATGCGAGGACAGAACGGTTGTTTTATTTGTAACGCCCCCAAATCCGGGATCAGAGGATTTGGTCGTCACTATAAAACTCCAATCCAAATTAACCTGTTAAATCAATAAATAAATGCCAGCGGAAGATAATTATCATAAATGACCCCAAACTACTCCAAGATCTTTTAAGATTACAGTTCTAGAAACAAGGTATCCAAATTCCACCAATAAATTTTCACTTTCTTTTAAAACTCTTTTCAATAAATTCCAACTCACAATTAAACCCACTAGTATAACTTCGAAATGAAGTATACTAGGCCCAAATAAAATACACAACTATAATATAATATAATATAAACAAATTTATACAATAAAACTTACAGTAGTCCGCAAACCCTGGACCAACCACCTTCCCAAAAGCTTCTTCTTTGCTTCCTTTAATTATGCAGCTAAACAGCTCAAGCTAGTCCTCACTGGAGGTTAAATTTAAAAACAGGCAAGTATGAGCGAAAGAAATGCTCAGCAAGTTCATTATAATGTATATATGGTTATTTTGATATAAAACCGACATCTGCATTAGAGCAGAACATTTGAAATCATAATTGCTGAATCATAAAATTTTAGTTGAGCAATCCCAGAATTGATTCCTTAATTGTATTCAAAACCATTTTGATATTTTTGAGCGAAATGCTTCAGCAATACTTTGAATCTTGACGAGAATAAAACTCGTAAAACAGTGTTTACGAAAATATCGTAAACAAATTTCTAACATGAAACAATGATTCTGGATTGAATCGTAAACTTTACTCAAAACCCAACTCTTGAAATTAATACTTATTTTGTTATCATATCAAATTAGATATCACTACGAACTTTGATGCTCACAACATCCCATACTGATGTCAACACCAATCATCTGTACTAATACCACCTTTGATATTTAACAACAAACTAAGTATTCTCAAAATAAGAAACTGAATCAAAACCACATTTCATCTTTTTATCCGAAAAAAATACTTAATAAATCATTCCTTGTAAGATGTCAAAAGCAATATAATAATTTTGATTGGAACCTCGAACGACGGTGTGTTGCCGCCGGTGATCAGCCGCGGAGCAACACCGGTATGCCGAAGCATATCCAACTAAACAAAGGGTATCCAAGGCACATATCGGCCTAGCAAGGTGTTATATCCTGTATAACACATAGCTCACGCTGGACCGCCGCCACGGCCTCTTACGCAACCATCCAATCTTAAAATATTTTTATTGAAAGGGGTCATAATACTCGACACCCTTATAAATTTTATTCGCCCATTCACTTGGGCAGAAAACCAAAACAACGTCATCTTTCTCAAAATCCACAACATTTATAAATCCGATAATTGGATAAGTAAAATCACTTAGCTACTCTGAACATAGAATAGATGAAGAATACTTGCATATACAGAATTATTTAATTCAGCGATATGTAAAAGATTTATCGATTCTAAACTGAGAATAGGGAAAACAATACTTACATGATACGATTCAAAATAAATATCACTTGAACAATAAGTGATGATAGAAATACTTGCATAATATGATTTGAAATAAACGTCACTTGAATGATAAGTAAAGTCAGGGGTACTTGCCTTTAGGTTTTAGCAGTTAGTCACACTCGCAAAGACGCATCTATTCTGACATTCTGCCTCAAAACAACACCGTCTTTATTCTACTAATCCTTTGGTCTGCTGCTCATGCAGTGCTACAACCCAATATTCCACACTGTTCAACTCTAGCCTTCAGCCATTCCATCTGGTCCTGATCGTCTTGAAAGACTCGTATCTATAATTAAAATATAGAACTTTAATCGTCTAATCGATAATCACTCGACGAATTACGCGTCAATACCCTATCGTCTACCCATACGATAGCCCGCATAATAATTAAAACAGTCAAACACAAGACTCTTAACCTACGTACGCACGTAATTCACATAACACATAACCCATAACTCACGTATCACATAATTCATATCACATATGACTCGGTTCATCAAAAGGTTCGACTTGGTACGTTTAAAACTGAAATCGGGTGAAAATTATGATTTATCGATCAAAAATTGACTCAGAATGATATAAAGATCAAACGGTCCTTCAATACAAAAGAAATTAGGTCTCAAAAGTATTTTTATTGAAATCAAAATATTTTCTGAGTCTAGAGGCGTTTGTTTCGTATTAAACGGTCGAACGGTTTATTTATAAAAATATCTTGTCCCCACACGTAATTAGGTTTCGTAAAATTTAATTATACATATATCCTCGTTCGACGTCTCCGATAATCATAGGTTACGTTCCCGTATTTTCGAAATTAATTTCCCGAAAATCGGGCAGCGTCTCCTTTGTTTATTGACCTACCTGTCGAACATCCCAACGTCAAAACACAACAACACAATCAATCGCAATCCCAAAATCCAACCACCAACTTCAGTCATCAACGTCAATTCGCAAATTCCCCAATACTAATTAAATATAGTTATTAATCGTTATCATCCGTATTTTCATGTTTTAATCCGTATTTTATAAATTTGTATTCGTATTTTGTGTTTTAAACAGTAAGACTCAGATCGAATCATCATAGTCCACCGTCAGCTCGCCGAAGCTCATCGCCGACGGCGATAAAATTTACGGGTTCCCGTTTATACCGGGTATTCTACGTAAATTCCATCGATTAATCTATAATCCTCGCATATAAATTATTTATTTCACGAAATCAATCAAATAATCTTTCCTGCAAAGAAAAATTAAAAAAATAAATTTTTTAATCAGAACTATTCGAACCAAGGCAACACAGGGCAACACACTCGCGTCTAAGCACGCGCCACCACAACAGAAACGGGGCAGAACACGGCCAGAATAGGCCAGAAAATATCACACAACACACACACTCTGACAGCCTGAAACACACACACACACAACACGATACACACACACACGATTTCACACACACAGAAACGTATACATACAGCAAGTATGTATATACATAAACATGAAGCAATCGGTGAATAAATAGGAAGAAGGGCGGCGATTTTGCCGTAAAAAGGAAGAGGGATGGCGGTGAACTCACCGGAAACAGGGAGCAGGGCGGAGGAAGGAGAGAGAAAGAGGGGAAATGAAGGAGATCGAGAAAACAGAGAAGAAAATCAAGAGGAGAGGAGAGATCGATCATGAGAGAGAGACACAGGCGGTGATGTTGTGAGGAACAGGGAAGAAAAGAGACTAATTGATAAAACTTATAACCCTTATCTGATTATTAACCCTAAAACTATCGTCATTTATCGACTTAACAAATCTTTAACGAGTAAAATACTCGAGAATTCATAAAATAAACTTGAAGGTCTCGGAATAATTAGTGGTTAATAAAATAAAATTCTGGGATTTATAACCATTTTTGAAATGCTAATCGGACCTGCATTTTGACGATTAAACGAAAAAAATGTGCGGGTTGATTTGATCCCAAAAATCTCTAAACAAATTTTAAAAATTCTCAGAATATCATAAAATTTATAAAATATAAATTTCGTAATTTTTGATGAATTTTAGAATTAAATATTGACTTTACAATCAGAAAATTGTTTAACGGTAAATAATCAATAAAATGTTGATTCCTAAATTTTACGAACTCCTAAAAATAATAAATAAAATTATAAAGCAGCAGAAATAATTTTTGAAATAATTTTTGCATTTACAAGAATAAATATTCAATAAAATCATTTTAAAATGAATTAAATTCATACAGCTCAATAATTAATTATAAAATTAACCTTTGCGTCCAATAATTCACAAACAATTGATAACACAGCAACACATAACTGACTGAACCATCACATATTTTATTTATTTAATATTTCGATAATTATATTTACATATCGGATTCGAAAATAGGTTACTTAGCCGCTAAGTAACTATATAACGATACAATTTAATATAAGAATTGAATAATTATCACAACCGAGCTTTTCATAAAACACCATATACGAAAATAATATAAAAATATCCCGTCTCTCGAGAATACGGGTTTTGTTGATTTATCGAAATGGTCATCGTATCGAAAATATTACGTCGGGTCGCGCACGGGTCAAACCGTAATCCGGATCGAAAAAGTTAAAACACGGAAAATGTCCAGAATTACCAGATTAGGTTAGGAAGGAGTTTTCAGAAGAGTTTTGGGTTGTAAAAATGTAAAAACGGTTGAAGTTTGACGGTTCCCGGCTTTATAAAATAATTTTGTACTCCCTCCGTCCCACCAGGATCTTTACATCCCTGGTGGGCACGGAGACCAATATATATATATATATATATATATATATATATATATATATATATATATATAAGTAGATAAAGTAATGAAAAGTGATGAAAAGTGATGAAAATTGGTTAAAGTAGTGGGACCTATTAATATTTAATAATAGATTTGAGATAGTGGAGGAAGTTAGTGGGTGTAATAGTGTTTTATATTATTAAAAGTTTACTATTTTTGGAATGTAAAGAAATGGATGGGACGGCCCAAAATAGTAACTGTAAAGAAATGGATGGGACAGAGGGAGTAATTATTCTGAAAATAATTAATAATTACATAAATCATTACAAAATCATCTAACAGTCCAAAATTACTATAAAAATATCACAATTATCTATATTTTATTCTGAGCACATAAAAATTAAAATACTCAAATAATATCACATTTAAACACCCAAACATCAATTCCACTTATCAGATAATTCACCAAAATTCACATAAAAATCACATAAACAATTCCAAATAATTATAATAATAATATTTGAAAATATGGGATATTACATTATTAACATGTTAAAATCACAAATCTGGCCGGGCCCCGGCCCGCTTGACGAAAAGTATAGGAAACGAGCTGGGCCACGGCCCGCTCGAAAAAGATATGAGCACAAAGCGAAGATAAAACTATGAAAATAGTAAGAAGCGCCCACAAACTATAAAAGTTAGAGACGACCGTGATGCTAGCCCAATTACGTGAGCTCGTAGGATGATGGATGCGGGCCAAGGAGCCCAGCCCTCTAACATAGCCAGGGTCGTATGATGCGAGGAGAAGACACATGAACAAGATATGAGCTCCTAGGCCTGGCCCACTAATGCGAGCACACCTACAACACTTGTGAGTTAGTAATGAGGCGAGCCCGCTCTATTGTGAGGGTGTAAACATGGATGCGAGCTGACGAGCTCGGCTCGCTGTGAGAGTGTAAAACCCGACATATGCGGCCAGGGCAATAATAACTTTTGGTCAGTAGAGGCATGATAAATTTACACACAAGTAAGGAAACTAGCTAACACTGTAAAGATGAATGCGGGCACACAAGACTTAGAAATTTGATATAACCAAAAGGTAAATAAGTTATGCCCCCAAGGCAGAATATTTTAAATACAAATGCGAGGCGAGAAGGGTGCCCGCTTACCCAGTCAAAAGTCTAGTTCTAAAATAAAATTACACTAAGGCTGATCAGCCTCCGTCTCCCTATGGATTTCATCATCAGCAACCCGGGCCTGCTCAGCCGCGAGCCGGGCCTCCTCAGCAATTTGGGCATCCATTTCCATCTCCAGCTTCAGCTTCTCAGCATGCCTAGCTGTGCCCGCACCCAGAGCTGCCCAATCAAAATCAGGAACCTTCTTGATAAAGATTTTCATGAAGTTCCTGACCCCCAGGTTCCTAGCATCAGCGAGGGCGGCCTCGCGGTCCTCGATCAGGGAAGAAACTGACCCCTCCAGCTCGAGCACCCTACCCTCGAGGCTATCCTTCTCCTTCTTCCAGGCCTCAGCGACCAGGTCAGAAGCTTCCTTCTGCTCCCTTAAGGCCTTGTCATGAGCAGCGTTCAGGTTAAGTATCTTCTGATTATAGTTGTTTACCAGCATAACTTTCTCCTGCCCATGCTCAGCGACCTTGCTCTGAAGAGATTTGACCTTAGAGTCGAGCTTTGTGTTGGTCTGGCTGAGGGCTCGCATCTCTCGAGCCTTAGACAGCTGACGGTAGTATACCTCGGCCGCAGCCCGGGACAGTGCATCCTGGTTAACCTCGAGAGCAGAAGAGGACCAATCCTTTACATCCTGGTTGTTGATGTGACCTTGAGCGAGCCGGCCGAATGTGGTCGCGACTGTGCTGACAGAGGAAGAAGTGGGAAGAGGGGCATCAGATGGAGCAGCCTTCTTTGGCTCAGGCTCGCCAGTTTTTCCCTCCTTATGGCCTCTATGCCTTTTCAGCCAAGGAGAAGGCCCTGAATCCTTGAGATGCTCGGAGAGAGTAGTCATACGGGCTGGGGGATTGGCCTGAGAGCGAGCCCTTGTGATCACAGTCGCGGGCTGAACTGGGCTTGAGGCCGCACCCTGCTCGGCCTCTTCCATGAAGGGGATAGGGGATATAGCCATTTCTGAAAAAGAAAACAATGAAGTGATAGATTAGTCACAGCGAAATGCAATGGAAAGAAGTAATGCGAGCAGATGAAAAATGCGGAAAATTAAAGTGCAATGTGAAGTGAGATGCATGCAGGAAATGTAAACACGCGAGCACACGCGCTCGCGCATGCGAGCAGACAGGCCCGCACATGCGGGCCCGATATTCTTACCCTTTCTGGCTCTCTTCTTAGACTTCTTCTTTTGAGGAGTCAGCCTCACTCCTTCTTTCAAAAACCCACACGCGACCAGGTTCGAGGTCGTTATGAGTTTTCGAATATCCCTATCCGCCTTAGGAAGACCTAGAAGGCTGTCCGTATTTATTTTTTCTTGTCCCACAAGGACAGTGCGAGGCGGGGTGGCTGGAGATAAAAGAAAAAACATTTCTTGTTAAAGGAAAGAATTATGGTAGAAAAGACGAGAGCGGCCAGGGAAGACTTACATGGGCTGTAATAAAAATGAGTCTGGACTCGAGGCACCTCATGGATATAGAAATAAGGGCTCTTCCACTTCCCTGAGTTGCTAGGCCCATTGTGGATGAGGTTCTTTTTGTTGAAGCACGGCCAGACAGAAAAATAGAAGTATCCAAAGTCATTGGGGGAATGCTTCAGGTTAAGAAAGTAGCCGAGCTGCCTCGCTGTGAGAGGGGGAACCCCACATTTGTTGTACATGATGTATAGTGCGAGGGTGTCCCGGTATCCATTCGGGTTGATCTGCAAAGGTGCGAGCTCGTAGTACTCGCAGACATCCTTGATGAAAGGATGGAGAGGAGAGGAGATTCCTAACCTAAGAAGGAAGTTTGATAAGACCATGTGAGGCACCCTGCCTCCATTCTCCGGATGGTTAAATCTGTAGCATCTCATGTGAGGCAGGGGTAAGACAACATGGCCCTCGAGCTGGAATTGTTCGATGTGCTCGGCCAGGTGTTTCTGAGTAAGCGAAGTGGGAAGATCACGACAAGCGAGCACCTTAACCTCCTCATTTGCAGTTGAGCTCTCCTCCCCGTCAGGAATGATCTGCCTCTTGAAAATAATTTCACCCTCAAGTTCGGGCTGGGCAGGAGGCACATAAGGCTCAGGAGAGGCCGCAGGGATGTAGTTATAGTTACAAATCTTGTATTGACTTGTAACATCTGCCACCTCCTCGCTCTGAGGAGAGTCATAGGACCAATGCGAGTCGTCCTCTTCACCTTCGAGCCCCAAGATGGGATATTCAGCAGCTACGGGCTCCTTTCCTTTCTTCTTGGTGTCATAGTATGCACTCCCCAGGTCGTTGTCGGTAGATTCTGAGTCAAGGTGAATGGGGTCGAGGTTTTTAGCTGCAGCTTGTCTCAGGCGGGCTGCCCTCTCTTCAAACATCTCTCTTAAAATCTCCTCAGCTTGCTCTTTATCCAAGGAAGCGGGCTCGCGGTTTAGCAGCTCTTCTATCCCAAGGGAAGCTGGAATATGGGAGAGGTCCACAGGCCTATCTCTCCAATCATTATATTTTTCTCCCTGGTATAGCCTTCAGGTTTAGGGTCGAGGTGAATATCCAGCGAGCCGGAGCCAGCGGCTCGCATCGAGTTCTCAACTCTAGCAATGTTTAATGCCCCTTGAGGGGTGATAGCTGAGCCGGGAGAGATGGGTTGGCTGAGACGGCCAGAAAGAGAAGTCAGCTCGCGTTGGAAGTTCTTTGAGCCTCGCTGCTCAGGTGGATATTGGTTTAATGGAGACGGAGTGGCTGAAGAACGAACCGGGCTAGCAGAGGTGTGAGCCGGGCTCGAGGAAGAGTGAGATGATGCATAGGAGCGAGCTGAAGACGCACTCGACATCTGTAAAAGATGGTGAAAATTAGTGTGTGGCCCTAAAAAGAAAGTAAAAATAGGTATGGGGTCGCACCTAAGTGTCCTCACATCTCACACGGGATCACACCTAATTTTCTAAACGAGCAGACGGGCTCGCATCGCATGTTGTGAGTGTGTGTGGGCTCGTATCAAACAAGTGGTGTGTGCTCGAGTTGAATGACTAAGTATACATGTGAATGGGCTCGAATCAAAGAGTACTTGTTGGAGAGGTATATGAAGATCCTGATGAATCTGTTCCAGGAGAATATCGCCGCCGGTAGACGGTTCTTGTGGAGATTATGATCTTCGTCGTGGTAGATCCTTGAGCAAATTGAGTAGAGTTTTGGAAAATGATCTTGGAAATGTTAGAAATGAACTAGGAATCTCACATATTTATAGGGGATTGGAGAGAGAATGGACCAGGGACACATGTCACCATCTCAAGGGACGACACAGATCCCCACGCCAGCTGTCCAACAGCTATCATGCATTCAGAATGCATGGTAGAAGAAAGGCATGCGAGGCGAGGAACACGAGGCGGCTTGGTGCGGCCTGGTGGGCTCGCACCTGCGAGGCCATGAAAGACTATAAAATTCCTAGCCTCAAGATGCGACCAGGAATTTTGGGGGTAGTTGTTATGCCCGCTTTCGGCCATGGGCCCTAAACAGGTCCCTGTAGGTGCATTGAATAGCTGGACTCTCGTGTGTGAGCTAGAACCATGTATTAATATGACTTGGACCAGCACATGCGGGCTGGGCTCGTGACATGCGAGCTGGGCTCATGACATGCGAGTTGGGTTCACGCTTGTAAGGAAGGCTCACACTTGCCATCTGGTGTCCACACGCGAGGTGGGCTCAGGTGCCTCCACGCGAGGTGGGCTCAGGTGACTTTACGTGAGGTGGGCTTAGGTGTCCACATGCGAGCTGGGCTCAGGTACCTCCACGCGAGGTGGGCTCAGGTGCCTTTACGCGAGGTGGGTTCAGATGCCCACACGCGGGCTGGGCCCATCAGCCCACATCTTATGAAATCAAAGGTAACATTGTATTTATTGATTAAAAAGGAAGGCAGTGCGGGCCGAGGCTGCCAGGCCGGCCCGCATTAGAGGACTTTGTGTTCGACATGAAAAGTGGCTCATAGATGACTGAGTTGCTCGTAAATTTCGGGGCCGACACGGGTTATTTCTATGATTATGGGAAGAGATACGGAGATGCCGTGAGATTATAGGAAGCGTGTGGAGCCGGTTGAGATTTACGTGACTAATTGGCTAAAGGCCTGACTTTATCATGGGCTTGGGCTGCACGGGCTGGAGAGTCCTAACCCTAGCCTATGTGACTTGCTCCCCAAGAACTACGTGAGGCTTGATCCCTATAAATAGGGTACGTAGGCACTTGTATGAGACATGAGTCGACACTTGATAGAGAATAACAAACCCTATTCTTTCTTAAGGAGTCAACATACAAGCTCAGCCACCACCATACATAACCTTCCTCCGCCTTCCAACACCGCCCTTGATCCTTGTTCCATCCATCAACCTCCACAACACTTTTATACTAAATTCTCCCTATAACAGTTGCCATTGAAGAAATGAATAGATTATCTAAGGTGAATGAGGAACTGGAAAAAGATAAATTAGAGCTAGAACTGCAGCTTGTGAGCCTAGATTCTGTTAGGAAAGAAAATGGATATATTAAACAAAAGTTGAAACGTGCAGAGGAGATAGAGGTTGTTCTAAGAGAAAAAGATTAAGAAAAATGAACATAAAATTAACGCATTTAAGAATGCATTTGAATTAGTTGGTCTCTATCATGAAAAGAACAAATCTTGTGCCAATATGGTAATTGGGCTAGACTATGAGGCTAATCCACCTGTAAAGAGAAATCAAATTGATAAAGACAAAGAGAGATTGAATAAGGGAGTTACTGATATGTTACAAAAGGTGGATGCACCCTTATTCAAACCCTATTAGGTGGACTTTTGTTCAAACCCTCAGAGGTGGACTTTAGTGAAGAGGATCTCATCATTAAGAAAGAAATTGCAGATGGGGATGAAAGCAAAGAAAGTGTTAATTTTACTATCAACACTGAAAGTGAAAAGAAGCTTGTGACAAGTCATGTCCCAAAGACTCCTAAAAATGAAGTAAAAAGTGAAAGCACAAGGAAGAAAAAGAAAAATAGTAATGGATAGATTGGAGTAAACAAAAGCAACAATTATGCTTATATTGCAAATTACCCTAGAAAGTAATGTCAAAAATGTGGCTCAACAAATCATCTAACTAAACTTTGTAAAAAGACTGTTAGTGATCCTAATCATATGGCATGCAAATACAATGAAGCACGAACTGATGATCTCTATTCTTTTTATGATAAGTTTGATTGCATTCCCTACAACATAAAGGTCATGACTAGCTACCATAAACTAAGAAAAGATCTAAAAAAAATTAATTTTGGATCTGAGGTCAAGAATGAGAATGATAATCAACCTAAGAAAAATGTTTCATTTGATAACTTAAGCTCTACTCTTGGTAACTATACAAAGAAGAAGAATATGTCCAACACAGTTTGGGTAGCTAAAAACACTTGAAACTCATTATGTGCAGGGCAAAAAGAATGAAGTCATGTGGGTCATTGATAGCGATTGTTCCAGACACATGAAAGGTAATAAAGTTCTGATATCACAGTTTGAGGAGATGGTTGGTCCATTGGTGACCTTTGGAGACAACATCAAATGGTTCACAATGGGATATGACAATTTAATTTGTGAAAATATTGTTATTCGAGATATATCACTGGTTGGAGGACTTGAGGTCAATCTTCTAAGTGTCAACCAATTAATAGATAGAGGATTCAAGGTGAATTTTGACAAATAAAGACTGCTCAATCTCAAATAAAAAGACTGGTGAAATTGCTCTCAAAAGAGTAAGAAAAGGAAGCCTGTTTTTTGCAGACATAAACTCAGCAGACAAGGATAAGGTGTGATATTTCTATACAAAAGCATCAAATGAACAATGCTGGCTTTGGCACAAAAAGCTCTATCACCTGAACTTCCAAGCAATCAACATTCTAGTAAAAAGATTATAAGTGAGAGAAATGCCTGCATTAAATTTTGTTCAAGATGGGGTCTTTGATGCTTGTCAGAAAGGAAAGATGAAAAGATCAAGTCATAAAAGGAAAACTGTAAACTCTATCAATACTCTTCTATAAATTATTCACATGGATTTGTTTGGTCCTGTGAATATCATGTCCATTACCAAGAAAAGATATGCATTAATAATGGTGGATGACTACTCAAGATACACTTGGGTGGAATTTACATATTCTAAAGATGAGAATATACACATTATCATTGAACACATAAAGAAGATTGAGAATCAAGATGAAGATCACAACTCTGTGAAAAGATTGAGAAGTGATAATGGAACTAAATTCAGAAATGTCATACTGAATGATTTTTGTAAGACAAGGGCATCACTCAAGAATTCTCAGCTCCAAGGACACCTCAACAAAATGGTGTGGTTGAAAGGAAAATAGAACTCTAGTTGAAGTTGCAAGAACAATGTTGCAGGATGCCAAGTTGCCAACAAACTTTTGGGAAGAAGTTGTTAACATAACTTGTTATATTCAAAATAGATACTTAGTAAACAAGAGCATTGGCAAGTCACCCTACTCAATCATGTCTGGAAAGAAGCCCACAGTTAAACATCTTCAAATGTTTGGAAGCAAATGTTTTGTGTTAAAGGACAACTCAAAATATACTGGTAAATTTGACTCTAAAATATTTGAAGTTATCATTCTTGGTTACTCTTTGGAAATGACTACATACAGGGTCTATGTGCTAGAGCAAAGAAAAATTATGGAGAGTAAAAATGTAACTTTTGATAATGACAAGTACCCTTGATTAGACTATATTGATGAAAGTGAAACCGAAACCTTAAATTTTGAAAATCTCAACCTTGATAGTGATTCAGAAAATGATGATGGAAAGAATACAGATAGTGAAAAAGAAGTAGCTAGTGAACTAGTAAATTCTACAAATGAAGATCCACCTCAAATCAGAAACTTACCTGAACTTGATAGGACAAACTCAGGGGGGAAAGAGGTAATAGTTCTACAAGTCATGCCATGGATGAAGAAAATGAGAACACTTCAAGTCATCAAATTCAGCACACCAGAAAATGGGATTTGAGTCACACTAGAGACATTATTAATGGTTATCCCACTGTTGGTGTGAGAACTAAAAGTGCCACTGCAAATGAATTTTTATTAGTTGTTTTAATCTCAAAATGAGCCTAAGAAAACTGAAGAAGCCTTGATTGATCCTGATTGGATAACTGCTATGCAAGAAGAATTGAATCTGTTTCAGAGAAATAAAGTATGTGAGCCATTTCTTGCACCAAGAAATAGAAGTGTCATCGGAACAAAGTGGGTGTACAGGAACAATATGGATAAAAATGGTATTGTTACTAGAAACAAGG
This sequence comes from Apium graveolens, assembly GCF_009905375.1. Classification (NCBI taxonomy): domain Eukaryota; kingdom Viridiplantae; phylum Streptophyta; class Magnoliopsida; order Apiales; family Apiaceae; genus Apium; species Apium graveolens. The sequence goes on along the minus strand of NC_133648.1, from coordinate 246,252,530 downwards.
TAAGGTTGGTTGTTAAAGGCTACTGACAAGAGGAAGGAATTGACTATGAAGAAACTTTTGCTCCAGTTGCAAGACTTGAAATAATGAGAATTTTCCTTGCATTTGCTGCACATTCAAACTTTAAGATGTATCAAATGGATGTGAAAATTACATTCCTCAATGGTGAATTGGAAGATGAAGTCTATGTGCAATAGCCTTTTGGCTTTGAAGATCCAGAATTTCTAAACTTTTTCTATAAACTTCTAAAGGCTCTATATGGATTAAAACAGGCACCTAGAGCATGGTTTGATACTTTATCAGAATTATTGATCAAAAATGGATTCACTAGAGGGATAATTGATATGACTCTTTTTCGAGCGACGTGATTATAAAAATTATCCTAGTTCAAATCTATGTGGATGATAACATCTTTGGTTCTACTAATGAGAAGCTACTCTCAAGACTCGTGCAAAGTGAATATGAGATGAGCGTGACGGGAAAATTAAATTATTTCCTTGGCCTTCAAGTCGGCCAAAGCAGTGATGGAATTTTCATTAATAAAACTATGTTAGTGATCTTCTAAAGAAATTTGAAATGGTGGATTGCTCACCTGCATCAACTCCTATGTGTACAACTACTAAGTTGGATGAAGATAAGAAAGAAGAAAGTGTAAACATCAAAAGCTACAGGGGAATGATTGGGTCTCTACTTTATTTGACTGCTAGTAGACCAGAAATCATGTTTGCTACTTGTTTTTGTGCAAGATTTCAAGTTAATACAAAGGAATCACAAATAATAGTTGTCAAGAGGATTTTCAGATATTTGAAGAGTACTCTAAACTTAGGATAATGGTATCCTAAAGGAACATGATTTGAAGTTGTTGGTTATACAGATGTAGATTTTGCAGGATGTTGGGTGGACAAAAAGAGTACTAGTGGAAGTTGTCAATTCCTTGGTCAAAGACTTATATCCTAATATTGTAAGAAACAACAATCTGTGTCAACTTCCAAAACTGAAACTGAATACATGTTAAGTGGCATTTATGTCTACTTAGAATGTTCTATAAAGGCTTGAATTGATGTTTTGTACTCGAGTTATTTGTGTATTTTATGTGTTTTTTAATGTTTTTGCATTTTAGGCATAAATAAAAGAATCATGAGATTTAGCATTATTTTCGTGCTAAATTGGTGTTAGGATGGTGCTTAGGAAGATTGCTCGAGGATTGCCAACTCAAACCAGCCAAGAAAACAAGAAAATAAAGATTTTCCAGAAGGTCAGCGCGTCCGCGCTGGTGAAGCGCGCGACCGCGCCGAAGATGCAGAATTACAGCGCGCCCGCACTGGTGAAGCGTGCGGCCGCGCCGGGTCAATTTCCAGGAATCCTGATTCTACTACAATTCTGATTTTCTGGATTTCTAATCTGCATGGGCTGCTATATAATGACAACTTAAGATCGTTTTTGATAACAAGACGTACCGGAGCTTAAGGAGAAGACGTAAGAAGGCCGTATAGCATAATTCAACCAAGTCGAAGAGGATCTAGTTTATTCTTGTGATTCTTTATTTTAAGTTGTAATCTTGGATGCTAATTTTCTTGTTTGTTTAACTTATACTCTTGTTTAACGTACTTGTTTTATTATTTATTCAGTATAAAGACTACGTTTATTATACCATGCTTTCATCGGAACCCACATTGATGATGAGTCCAATTATGGGCTAATTGTTATCGTGGGGTTCTAACGGATTTACTTATGGATTTATTTAGTTAAATTGTTTCGATACCTTAGTGTATGGTGATTGTATGATATCCTAGCATTGGTTGTGCTTATTTGTCTTATGAGCATTGCGAACTTATAAGATAGTGTGTTAATCTCTATTGAAGCAAAAGTGAATTTAGGGGTTTAGAACTTGCCATGCTAACATAGGTTCATGTATTTGATATGCATGATTCGTAGGTAATTTTAACCATCTTGTTTGCCCTATGTAATCACGATAGATAACTTGCGCATTAAACCGTTATGTTGTCAAATTCTATAGACATATAGGGTCTCAATATAGTTGGTGTCTATTCAGCTTCTATCTCTTTTTTGGATGTCTAGTAGTAGGGTATTCGTACAACGAAAGTTGGCGTTTACTAGTTCCGTGTTGTCTGATTAGTGTCATCACCATTGCATGCTAAGGTTAAGAATAAAAAGGCTATTGAATGAAGTAGTAATGAAGTTAGAATCCCATGTTTATGACAAATAGTAATCAATCCCTTTAATCTCTTAGTTAATATTCTTTAGTATAATCTCTTAGTTAATCTTAGTTATAAACAATCCCAATTTGTTATCATCTTAGCATTGAATAATAACCATAACATTGTTGCATAAGTACATTGATTAAAGTTGACCTAAACCAGTCTCTGTGGGAACGAACTAGAATTAATTCTATATTACTTGCGATCGCGTATACTTGCGTGAATATTAGCGCATGTTTTCATCCTAACAAGTTTTTGGCGCCGCTGCCGGGGACTCGGTGTTAATTTTTTGTTTATGTGCTTGACATCAGTGTTCGTTAAAGTTCATTGACTCGGATATTTTACTTACTTATTTGTAGTTGCTTTTTTAGGTACTCTAGAGAGCGTGTATGCTAACGCGTTCTCAACTTCGAAGGAGAACAGTGGAAAAAGTAGAGGAGAAAGTTGAAGAAGAAATCTTAGTTGAGAAAGAAGAAGAAGCTCTTGTTGCAATGGGTGAACCAGAAGCGAATACAAAGGCTTTGATGGACTATTCTCAGCCGAAGATCAATGATATTCAGTCTAGCATTGTCCGACCAGCCATCGTGGCTAACACTTTTGAAATCAAAGCTAGCATGATTCAGATGATATATAATTCAGTTCAGTTTGGGGGTTCTCCAACGGAAGATCCCAACATGCATATTAGAGAGTTCATCGAGATCTGCGACACTTTCAAATTCAACAACGTGTCTGAAGATGATATAAAGCTAAGTTTTTTCCCATTCTCTCTGAGGGATAAAGCTAAGACCTGGTTATATTCTCTACCACCAGGCTCTATCACTAAATGGGAAGATCTGGCTCAAAAGTTTTTTCTAAGTTCTTTTCTATGGCGAAGACTGCTGCAATCAGGAATGCTCATACTCAATTTGTGCAGCAGTCTGGAGAGTCTTTGTGTGAGGCCTTGGAGTGATATATGAAGATTCTTAGGAAGTGTCATCACCATGGGATGCCTGACTGGATGATCATTAACTGTTTCTATAATGGATTGGGTACTACTTCTAGACCCATGCTTGATGCAGCATCAGGTGGAGCCTTGTGGGCTAAAAGCTATAATGTAGCTTATGAATTGATTGAACTGATGGCTGCTAATGAATACCAGAATCCTTCTCAGAGACTAACTCAAGGCAAGGTAGCAGGAATTCTAGAGGTAGATGCAGCTATTGCTATAGTTGCTCAGCTTAAGGCTTTGACGATGAAGGTGGATTCTTTGGCTAATTATGGAGTTAATCAGATCACTAGTGTCTGTGAGCTTTGTGTTGGCGCCCATGAGACGGAGCAGTGTGCTATTTCTAGTGAATCAGCTCAGTTCATGAGCAACTTTCAGAGGTCACAGCAACCAGTCCAGCCACCTATCATCCCAACAACCGCAATCATCCTAACTTCAGTTGGAGCAATTCTCAGAATGCGGTTCAGCAGCCTTATCAGCAGTATGCATCAAAGCAATACAACCCTCCTGGTTTTCAGCAACCACAATACGCACCAAGACAACAACTCCAGCTGCAACAATCTAATTAAAAAAAAATTGGAGGAGTTGAGGCTCATGTGCAAGAGCCAAGCGGTGTCTATCAAGACCTTGGAGAATCAAATTGGGCAGATTGTCATTGCCTTGTTGAATCATCAACCTGGCTCACTACCTAGTGACACAGAAGTTCCAGGCAAGAAGGAAGCTAAAGAGCAGGTTAAGGCAATCACATTGAGGTCTGGGAAGGTTGCAAATCCCGAAAAATCTCAAGTTTCGGAAGATGAAGTTGTGACTGAGGAAGAAGTGCAGAAGGAAGTAGAAGTGGAACCAATGAAGACTATTATGGAACACACTCCTCCTGAGGGTAATACAGGGGAGAAACAATTCTATCTGTCACCCCCTTTTCCTAAGAGGCTGCAGAAGAAAAAGCTGGATAAGCAGTTTGAGAAGTTTTTGGAGGTGTTCAAGAAACTTCATATCAACATACCTTTCGCTGAAGCTCTTGAACAGATGCCTAGTTATGTGAAGTTTATGAAAGGTATTCTCTCTCGGAAGGTGAAGCTTGATGACTTAGAGACCGTTGCTCTCACGGAGGAGTGTAGTGTTGTGCTGCGACAGAATTTGCCTCCGAAGCTTAAAGATCCTGGAAGTTTCACTATTCCTTGCACTATCGGTAACTTGTCATTCGACTAGTGTTTATGTGATTTGGGATCTAGCATCAATCTGATGCCCTTGTCTGTCTTCAAAAAGTTGGATTTACCTTATCCAAAGCCTACTTATATATCCTTGCAGTTGACCAATCGATCTATTACATATCCACGAGGTATTGTAGATAGGGCTATAAACGAACCGATCAGTTCGTTAAGCTCGCTCGAGTTCGTTCGAGTTCGAGCTCTATAAGCTCGGTTTGACAGCTTACCGAACTCGAGTTCGCCCAATTTTTTGGTCCGTTAAGCTTAACGAACGAACTGCTGTTCGACTCGTGTTTGGCTAGAGTTCGTTCGAGTTTGACTCGAGCTCGCCTCGAGTTCGTGAAGCTCGAGTTCGTTCGAGAAAAAATGTAAATTCAACATACTTTATAGATCATACAGTCATACACTAATACTTAACAAATTAGCACCTAAATTGTAAATCTGCAGCTGGAATAAGTACATATGTGCATGATAAATTAAAGTCTGATAACTCATTAGTTATTACAAAACCAACCCAAAATGAAAATTGAAAATTAAATGTCTCGATAGTCGATTCTTGGAGCTAGAAGTTAGAAGTTATTTAACTATTGTCCATGTCTCCATGAGCATCCTGCATCCCACATCCAGAAGAAAGCAAAACATGCACGTTCTTTAAAATATGCAAACCTGCACAAATTATAAAAAATCAAGTAATGAATCAATTTGCATTTGGTAACAAGTTAATATATATTTTTGTTTTATATTGTGTAACAAGTTAAAAAATACAAATACGCAAAGAGGTGCAAAGGAAAAATGAATAAGAACTGGCTTATTAAATGAATAAGAACTGACTAAATAAAACAAAAGTAAAAGAACTGGGGAAAAAGTACTAGAAGCGTAGAATTAAGAGACAAGGGGTACTAAAACAAAATATTCTATACACAAAACAATGGAAGAAAAGGATAAAGAATCCGGGAGAAGAAAAAAAACAAGGGAAATCAGAAGATGCTGCTATCTTTAGTAAAAATGCCTGCAAATATTGATTTAAAAGACTTAAAACAAAGCCCCAAACTCAATTGCTTATGCCTTGTGCATCGAGGTAGGTAGGTACCACTCCTAATGTTTCTTGATTTTATTATTATTTTCCGAATACTCATATATAATGAAGCAATAATCTTAAACACTACCCAAATTAAAGAGCCAGATGAAGATACCAGAAAATTGCAAGCAAATGTTAAGAATTTTTCTTATCCGTGATCGTTAAGTAAAAATCATAATGATTCTATCCAAACATCCACAAATACAGATGAGGTGTCAAAAGGGTAGAAATTATAAGAGGGAGGCTTAGAGTTAGGGAAGCCTGCGGGACTCATGCTAGTCACCATCTTATTAATTCAGAAGTGATAAGCAAGATGATGCAGAGTCCAGACTTCAGAGGCTTGTCTCTGAAAGCAAAGGCACCCTGATTCACAATACTATTACCCCAAATAATTGGCTAACATGCCATTCTATTTTTAATTTTTATTACTGTCTTTAATTCTATTCAAACCAACTGAATAACAAAACCACATTCATTTACTAGTCAAAAATCATATATATTTGATAATTAGATTCTAGAAATTTATCTAACAACTAAACTAATTAATTATTTGGGCCATAATACAAATTATGACTTGATTAATTTCAAATATCGATGTAAAGAATTTGAAGTTCTTACATGGTGAATTTAGCATAACTGAAAAGAAACTTTACATATATAATAATTTTAAATACAAAGAAACTCAAACTAATTAGCTGAAACTTAATCATGTCGTATAGTAAAGACTTTGTTCATAACTTTTTTTTTGCCGAAGTCTTTGTTCATAACTTTATGAAGGCTTGCTTGAATAATATAAATGAAGCTAATTGAAATTTAAATTATATCTTAATTCAAAAGAAAAAATCAGCTAAATAAAGCAAGGTTCAACCTTCAAAAAAATAAATCTCAAAACCAAAATCAATGGTAGAATAACACCATGGATTGATCGTAATTTGTAAAAAAAGCTTAAGCAGCTGAATTGATCTAGAAAATAGGTATACCGTATACAAGTACAACCCAACAAGCAACAATCAAACTTAATTTTAAATTTTAAAATCCAAAATCAAAGTGTTTCATACCTAAAACCCTAAAACTTAATTTTAAAATCAAAGTGTTTCATAATCAATGTGATTCATACCTAATCCAAACAATCAAAGTGTTCTTGTCTCTCAGCCTCTCGAGTCTCGTCGCCGTCGTCGGATTTAGGGATTATAGTGTAAGCGTCGTCTCGTGCCTCGTGCCGCGGTAAGAGTAGTGCATCTAATACTCTAATCTGAATTTTATTTTTATTTTGTTATTTCTTTGATTGGGCTTGGGCTTATATGGATCTGCGTTTTATGTTTACATGACTGGGTTCTATGGATTGGGCTTCAAACACAAAGGCCCAAAAAATCATATTGATATTAAGTTTTAACGAGCTGTCCATTTTTTATCCGGGTTCGAGTTCGGTTCGGTTAGGATCGCGAACAACTCGTGTTCGGTTCGTGAATAAGCGAACTCGAGTTCAGACCAAAATTTTGTTCGTTAACGTTATCGAACAATGTTCGGTTCGTTAATTTTATGTTCGTGTTCGTGAAATGTTCGTCCGAGTTCATCCGAGTTCAGTTCGTTTACAGCCCTAATTGTTGAGGATGTCTGGGTCAAGGTGGACAAACTCATCTTTCCTGCAGACTTTGTAATTATTGATTTCGAGGAGGATAAGAAAATCCCCATAATCTTGGGAAAACCATTCTTGGCTACTGGCCGAACCTTGATAGATGTGCAGAAAGGTGAGCTTACCATGCGAGTACTGGATCAGGATGTGACTTTTAATGTATTCAATGCCATGAAATTCCCGACTGAAAATGAGGAGTGCTTAAAAGTGGAGTTGGTCGATTCTGTGGTTACTTCAGAACTTGATCAAATGTTAAGGTCTGGTGCCTTAGAGAAGGCTTTGTTGGGGAATTCAAATAGCGAAGATGACTAAGGTGATGAGCAGTTGCAATATTTGAATGCTTCTCCTTGGAAGAGAAGGCTGGAAATGCCTATTGAATCTCTTGGAATATCAGAACTGAAAAATGTTGAGGGGCGACTCAAGCCTTCTATTGAAGAAGCTCCTACACTGGAGCTTAATCCATTGTCTGAACACTTGAGGTATGCTTTTTTAGGTGATGCATCTACTTTTCCTGTTATTATTGCATCTGACCTTTCAGGTAGTGATGAGGAAAAGCTCTTGAGAATTTTTGAGAGAGTTCAAATCGACAATTGGATAGACTAGATATCAAGGAATCAGCCCTTCTTATTGTATGCATAAAATTCTGCTAGAGGAAGGAAGTAAGCCAACGGTTGAGCAACAGAGAAGGCTTAATACGATAATGAAAGAAGTTGTGAAGAAGGAAATTCTCAAGTGGCTAGATGCAGGGATCATCTATCCCATTTCTGACAATTCTTGGGTGAGTCCAGTTCAGTGTGTGCTAAAGAAAGGAGGTATCACAGTTGTTGCTAATGAGAAGAATGAACTCATTCCTACTCGAACAGTCACGGGGTGGAGAGTTTGCATGGATTACAGGAAGCTGAACAAAGCCACAAGGAAGGATCAATTCCCTCTTCCGTTCATTGATCAGATGCTTGACAGGTTGGCTGGGCATGAGTATTACTATCTTCTGGATGGCTATTCGGGTTATAATCAGATTTGCATCACTCCAGAAGATCAGGAAAAGACTACCTTCACTTGTTCGTTTGGTACTTTTGCCTTCAGAAGGGTTTTTTTGGGGTTGTGCGGTGCACCTGCCACATTTCAAAGATGCATGATGGCTATCTTCTCTGACATGATTGGTCAGAATGTGGAGGTGTTCATGGACGATTTCTCTGTGTTCGGTGATTCTTTTGACGAGTGCTTGCGGAATCTTGGCGCAGTTCTTAAGAGGTGTGTTGAGACCAATCTGGTTCTCAACTTGGAGAAATGTCACTTTATGGTGTGACAGGGAATTATTCTTGGGCACAAGGTCTCTAGTAAAGGTCTTGAGGTGGATAAAGCCAAGGTGAGGGTCATTGAAAACCTTCATCCACCAATTTCTGTTAAGGGAGTCCGCAGCTTTCTTGGTCATGTGGGTTTCTATAGGCAATTCATCAAGGACTTCTCCAAAATTTCTAAACCCTTGTGCAATCTACTAGAGAAAGATGTCCCGTTCAAGTTTGATGACAAGTGCCTAGCTGCTTTTGAGTTCTTGAAGAAGAGTTTGATAACGGCACCTGTCATAACTGCACCTGATTGGAATGAACCTTTTGAGATGATGTGCGATGCAAGTGACTATGCAGTTCGAGCAGTTCTTGGGCAGAGAAAGAACAACCTATTTCATGTGGTCTACTATGCTAGTAAGACCCTCAATGGTGCTCAACTGAACTATACTACTACTGAGAAAGAACTCTTAGCCATTGTCTACGGTTTTGAGAAGTTTCGATCTTATTTGCTTGGGACGAAGGTGACAGTTTTCATTGATCATGTTATTTTTCGCTATCTCGTATCGAAGAAGGACTCGAATCCTAGATTGATTCGATAAGTTCTTTTACTTTAGGAATTTGAGTTAGAGATCAAGGGCAGGAAAGTACTGAGAATCAAGTCGTTGATCATCTCTCTCGTTTGGAAGATCCAAGTGCAACTTCACAAGATAAGACATTGATTAATGAGTCTTTTCCCGATGAGCAGTTGTTTAGGGTGCAAGAAGAAGAACCGTGGTTCGCAGACATTGTGAACTACCTTGTGAGCAACATTATGCCTCTAGACTTATCTTCTACTCAAAGGAAGAAGTTTCTTCATGAGGTGAAGTGGTACATGTGGGATGAGCCATATTTGTTTAGGCAAGGAGCTGACCAAATCATCAGGAGATGTATTCCGTACAACGAAATGAGGGGAATCTTGTGAGACTGTCATTCGACTGTTTATGGAAGCCACTATGGTGGAGAGAAGACAACAGCTCGTATTCTTCAAGCGGGATTCTTCTGGCCTACATTGTTTAAGGATGTGCATCAGTTTGTTTTGAAGTGTGATCGATGCCAGCGGGTTGGTAATATATCTAAGAAGGATGAGATGCCTCTTAATGTGCTTTTCGAGGTTGAGGTCTTCGATGTTTGGGGAATTGACTTTATGGGGCCATTTGTCTCATCTTGCAATAATCAGTATATCTTGTTGGCGGTTGATTATGTACCGAAATGGGTTGAAGTCAAGGCTTTGCCAACAAATGATGCGAAGGTAGTGCTTAATTTTCTTTACAAGCAGATATTCACAAGGTTTGGGACGCCAAAAGTCATAATCAGTGACGAGGGATCGCATTTTTGCAATCACAAGTTCACTGCCATGATGCAACGATATAATGTGAATCATCGCATTGCTACAGCCTACCATCCTCAAACTAATGGTCAAGCTGAAATGTCTAACAGAGAGATTAAGCGCATTTTAGAGAAAGTTGTATGTCCATCGAGGAAGGATTGGTCTTTGAAGCTGGATGAAGCTGTTTGGGCATATCAAAAAACGTATAAGACTCCGCTAGGTATGTCACCGTTTCAGTTGGTTTATGGTAAAGGGTGTCATTTTCCTGTGGAGCTAGAGCACAAAGCATATTGGGCTTTGAAGAAGTTAAACCTTGATTTGGATGCAGCTGGTAAGAAGAAAATGCTTCAATTGAATGAACTCGACGAGTTTCGACTTCAAGCGTATGAAAACAATAAAATGTATAAGGAGAAAGTCAAAAGGTGGTATGATAGGGGTCTAGTGCTCAAATCATTTGTGTCGGGGCAACAAGTTCTTTTGTTCAACTCTCGTCTCCGTCTTTTTCCTGGAAAGTTAAAGTCAAGGTGGTCAGGGCCGTTTGTTATCAAAACTGCGTTTCCACATGGAGCGGTGGAGATTTTTTAAAATGATCCAGGCCAAGCGTTCAAGGTGAATGGACAAAGGTTGAAGCATTACCATGGGGATACGGAAAACCGCGAGGTGGTTAGTGTCGTTTTATTATCCACTTGATCTCGGAATTCTACGTCAAGCTAACGACGTAAAACAAGCGCTTCTTGGGAGGCAACCCAAGTTTGTTGTACATTAGTAGATAGAGGAAGAAGAAAACAAGGAGAAAAACATAAAAAAAATCAGAAAAAGAAAAAATTCAAGTTCAACTATAGAAGCACGGTGCGCCCACGCTGAGGAGCGGGGCGGCCGCGCTGATTTTCCAGAAAGTGCGCGCACCCGCGCTGAGGAGCGGGGCGGCCACACTGGTTTTCCAGTAGCACGGCGCGCCCGCGCTGCCAGGCGGGGCGGCCGCGCTGCACCCCTGTGGTCAAAAAAAAAGAAGAGAAGGAAAGAAACAGAAATTCGGGGACTTCAATACAAAATCAATTCCTACCCGAATTTCCCTCCTCCACTTCACATAATCTCTATTCCAAATCAATTTCAATTACCCCCATTATTCCCATAATTAATTCCCACTTCTTTTCCATAACTAATTCTCTCCCAAAGTCCTATATATACACACACTTATACACAAAACTTCTCCATCACTTCTCAAATTCTCTAACACAGAAATCTCTCTTATACACTTCTATTTTCTCAAACTTATTCACTTTCAATGGCACCCAAAAGACAACGAACCCAAGTTAGTAGCAACACCACCGATTCTTCGAGTATGGGTGGTGTGAGGCCTAGGTTTTCAACTCCAGAGGCTGAGGCGGAGTATGCGAGGCTGCTTTCGAAGCCCATAGCCAAGGAACGAGGTTTTCTGCCATCGGGAAGGAATGGTAAGTTGATGGAGATGATTGTGGAGATGGGGTGGATTGCTTTTTGTGAGGCACCCGCTGCGGTACCTATGAGTGTGGTTCGCGAGTTTTACGCGAATGCAAAGGCGGATAAGAACGGTTTTACTGTGGTGAGGGGTTGACAGTGGATTACAGTTTGGAGGCCATTCGTCGGGTAATAAGTCATCCCGAGAGGCCGGTGATGATTTTGACTTGGATTTAATAGTTGCAACGTTGTGTGTGCCAGAGACTCACTGGAAGTTCAAAAAGGGCACGAACGAGTGCCACTTTCCCTGCCTCGTGTATGAACAGGTTTGCATGTGCATGGAATTCTTTTATTTGTGCCAACATCATGCCATCTTCTCACGTGCATGATGTTACTATGGAGCTTGCACGGTTATTGTGGGGCATTCTTCAGGGAGATTATGTGGATCGGATAGTGATTTATCAGGGTATCTTGAGGTTTATTCATGGGAGTAATACGGGTTCTATACCCTATGCGTCGATTTTGATGAAGCTGTGTGTGGCGGTTGGAGTTCATTGGCCCGCACACGAGCAGCTGCAGCTTTCGAGTGCCCCGATTGATAGTTCGACGTTGTTGAGTATGCAGGAGTGGTACAGTGGGAAGACTGATCCGAAGGGGCTTGGTTATACTTATGACCACTTGCCAGGTGGTCGTCCAGCTGATCAGACATATGTTGGGGGTTTGACTCAGGCGAGCAGGGAAATATGGAGAGCTCAGTTGGGTGAGGAGGTCGGTCCTTCGCGATCACAGCAGCAGCAGCAGGAGGAAGCACAGGGCAGTGTTGGTTTGAGTTCAGTGTAGTATAGGCACTTGATAAGGAGGATAGATGCGATGCATGACATCCATAGTCGGTTTGCATAGGACCTTACCCAGGCATTGGGGACTGCATTCATAGCTACATGAGTTGATATCCAGTGGCCAGTATTCGGCGAGGACTCTGTGTACCCGCCTCCAGACACTCCTAACACACCATCCCATGAGGGTGATGACCCTGAGTCTGAGTAGGTATGCCTGATTCCTTACTATTACCTTCACTGAGGACAGTGAATATTTTAGGTTTGGGGGTAGTAGTTTAAGGAATATATGTTTGTGTGTGTCTCATATAGTTTACTTATACATGATAGTTTAGTTCATATAGTTGCATATTTATCATGTAGTTTTTTTTATTTTGTTTTTATTTTGAATTAGTATGTTGCATATAGTTCATGCATTTGCATTATAACATGATCCCTTAGATGATTTTTTCGATTAATTTGTAATATTGAGGCTATTGTGGTGATGTCGTGTTTATTGATGTTGAGTCTTATTGAGTTGATTTGCATGCTAGAAACAATTGTAATTTCACTAAGTCTTATAGGTTGCTTGAGTGCTAGATCATGGTCATGATTAGTTTGTTTGTTGAGACTTAATCAATTGTTTATATTTAGAATTTAGGATATTCTCTTAATGATAAAATAATATGGATATTTAAAAATTGGAAAAAAAAATTGGATTTCATTTCTAGTTGTTATGGCTAGGTGTCAAATGGCTAGTAGCCGACTCATTTTATATGAGTAGTCTAGGGTTGAACGATATGGAGCGAAACACACTCGTTCAGAAATCATGTGAAAAAGAAAAAAAAGAAAAAAAAGAAAAAAATGTGTTTGTGTATAATTGATCACGAGTGGGCTTTTTAATACTCGAGTTATTAAGTTCTTAGGGGACTTTGTGCCTAGTGACCTAAGGCTTTTATAGTCTGGGATCCACTAACCTGACGCTCACTACATGGGTATTATTGTATAAGTCTTTTGTGGACCTCACTCATTGCACGATCAAATAAGCATATTTGTGTTGTTTATGTGTTAGCAATAAAAGCATGAATCCATGTAAAACTCCGATATAAGAATTGAAGTGTTGTTAGTTATTTTGAGTTTAGCTTTTATTCTATTTATAACCTTTTGATTACCTAAATGAGTAGTGAGTCATGATTATTGATCTAGTTGCGATAGTATATCTGTAAGCATCTGCACACACGCACGTTTCTTGTTGTGAGTTGATTTGTGAGATTTAATTGAACTTGTGCGAATAACTACATTTGTTAAGATGTTGCTTGTTGATTGGTTTAGTTAATCTGAGGGGATCGTTGCATTCATATAGCTTGCACTCATACATTTTTATTTCTTGTTCTTTGAGTCTGTTTATGCTTGAGGACAAGCATTGCTTCAAGTTTGGGGGGGTGTTAAGTGGCATTTATGTCTACTTAGAATGCTCTATAAAGGCTTGAATTGATGTTTTATACTCGAGTTATTTGTGTATTTGATGTGTTTTTGTAGTTTTTTTGCATTTCAGGCATAAATAAAAGAATTAGGAGATTTAGCATTGTTTTGGTGCTAAATTGGTGTTAGGATGATGCTCAGGAAGATTGCTCGAGGATTGCCAACTAAAACCAGCCAAGAAAACAAGAAAATAAAGATTTTCCAGAAGGTCAGCGCGCTCGCACTGTGGTAGCGCGCGCCCGCGCCGAATATGCAAAATTATAGTGCGCCCGCGCTGGTGAAGCGCGCGGCCGCGCCGGGTCGATTTCCAGGAATCCTGATTCTACTACAATTCTGATTTTCTGGACTTCTAATCTGTATGGGCTGCTATATAATGACAACTTAAGATCGTTTTTGATAACAATATGTACCAGAGCTTAAGGAGAAGACGTAAGAAGACCGTATAGCACAATTCAACCAAGGCGAAGAGGATCTAGTTTATTCTTGTGATTCTTTGTTTTAAGTTGTAATCTTGGATGCTAGTTTTCTTATTTGTTGAACCTATACTCTTGTTTAATGTACTTGGTTTATTATTTATTCAGTATAAAGACTAAGTTTATTATACCATGCTTTCATCGGAATCCATGTTGATGATGAGTCCGATTATGGGCTAATCGTTATCGTGGGGTTCTAACGGATTTACTTATGGATTTCCAGCGCGCGGCCGCGCCGGGTCGATTTCCAGGAATCCTGATTCTACTACAATTCTGATTTTCTGGACTTCTAATCTGTATGGGCTGCTATATAATGACAACTTAAGATCGTTTTTGATAACAATATGTACCAGAGCTTAAGGAGAAGACGTAAGAAGACCGTATAGCACAATTCAACCAAGGCGAAGAGGATCTAGTTTATTCTTGTGATTCTTTATTTTAAGTTGTAATCTTGGATGCTAGTTTTCTTATTTGTTGAACCTATACTCTTGTTTAATGTACTTGGTTTATTATTTATTCAGTATAAAGACTAAGTTTATTATACCATGCTTTCATCGGAATCCATGTTGATGATGAGTCCGATTATGGGCTAATCGTTATCGTGGGGTTCTAACGGATTTACTTATGGATTTCTTTAGTTAAATTGTTTCGATACCTTAGTGTGTGGTGATTGTATGATATCCTAGTATTGGTTATGCTTATTCGTCTTATGAGCATCGCGAACTTATAAAATAGCGTGTTAATCTCTATTGAAGCGAAAGTGAATTTAGGGGTTTAGAACTTGCCATGCTAGCATAGGTTCATGTATTTGATATGCATGATTCATAGGTAATTTTAACCATCTTACTTGCCCTATATAATCACGATAGATAACTTGCGCATTAAACCGTTATGTTGTCAAATTCTATAGATATATAGGGTCTCAATATAATTGGTGTCTATTCAGCTTCTATCTCTTTTGTGGATGTCTAGTAGTAGGGTATTCGTACAACGGAAGTTGGTGTTTACTAGTTTCGTGTTGTCTGATTAGTGTCATCACCATTGCATGCTAAGGTTAAGAACAAAAAGCCTATTGAATGAAGTACTAATGAAGTTAGAATCCCATGTTTGTGTCATATAGTAATCAATCCCTTTAATCTCTTAGTTAATATTCTTTAGTATAATCTCTTTGTTAATCTCAGTTATAAACAATCCCAATTTGTTATCATCTTAGCATTGAATAATAACCATAACATTGTTGCATAATTACATTGATTAAAGTTGACATAAACCAGTCTCTGTGGGAACGAACTAGAATTAATTCTATATTACTTGCGATCACGTATACTTGCGTGAATATTAGCGCGTGTTTTCGTCCTAACAATATATAGCTGCTGAAAGTTGTTGTGCTCAAGTGCTTTGGATTAGAAATCAACTAATGGATTATGGACTAGTATTACAAAAAATTCCTATCATATGTGATAACATTAGTGCAATGTCCATTATTTCTGACCCTGTTAATCATTCTTTTTTTTATCGTAGGTAACCCGCAGCCGCTACCCTTCGGGTGCGCACTGGGTAAACCCTACGGGTTCACGTAATAGCCTGCAAACCACGTGAACCAAGGTAAACCACATTTAAGCTACAGGCTCTGGCTCAGGAGGCATAATCATAAATTCTCCTCCCGTGGGATTCGAACCTGTGACCAAGAGGATAGTTATCCCCTCTTTAACCAAAGGAAGCAACCCTTGCGGACCCTGTTAATCATTCTAGAACAAAGCACGTTGATGTAAGATACCATTATATTAGAGAACATGCTGCAAATGGTACCATTGAGCTCATTTATGTTCCAACAGAAAAATAGTTAACTGACATTTTTACTAAACCTTTGGATGAAGCAACATTCACAAGATTAGTAAGTAAAATTGAAATGTTAAAATCTTCATCTTAAGACAAGAACTCAGCTAACATGTCGTAGCAGATTAATTCTTAATAAATCAAAATTAATTTGATTTAAGTATGAATTAACTAGAATATGAATTTTAAATATTTCAGAGATTTGCTATATATTTATTTTTTATAAATAAAAATCTAACTTGGAATTTTTTTAATTCTAAGAAAAACTGCCTAGTATTAATTCATATTAATAATATGTGAAATTGATACAAGGCAGAATCAAAATGCAGCAAAAGTATGTAAAGAACTGAGTTCGCGATAAGTCATGAATGAATTTGCGACAAGTCAAAAACTGAGTTCTTGATAAGTCGAGAACTGAGTTCGTGACAAGTCATGAATGAGTTCGCGATAAGTCAAAAACCGAGTTCTCGATAAGTCAAAAACTAAGTTCGCGACAGGTCATGGATGAGTTCACGATAAGTTATATTGAGATCTCTATATCCTTTATAATAAGAGTTCTCTATATAACAAATCTAGACTTCTCTACAACTCAGAGTGGGATAATTTAAATCAGTAAATTATTTCATTAACATCCTTTTGATATAAAAACAATTTAACTTTATATTGTAATTTCACAATATAAATTGAAATTGATTGATTCTAGTGGTAAATTGAGCATTTGTACAACATATCGTATTGTCTTTATCTAATTCTCGATAAGAGTTCTCTATGTAATATCCGGGATATATCGTGTAATTATTTTTCTCAATAAATAATTATTATGTGATTTTTATGTGAATTTTAGTGAATTATCTGGTAATTGGAGTTGATGTTTGGATGTTTATATGTAGTAAAATTTTAGTATTTTAATTTCTA
This sequence comes from Apium graveolens, assembly GCF_009905375.1. Classification (NCBI taxonomy): domain Eukaryota; kingdom Viridiplantae; phylum Streptophyta; class Magnoliopsida; order Apiales; family Apiaceae; genus Apium; species Apium graveolens. The sequence goes on along the minus strand of NC_133648.1, from coordinate 246,235,803 downwards.
TATGTCCAAAATAAAGTATAGATAATTTTGGTATTTTTCTGGTAATTTTTAGATTATTATATGATTTTATAAAGGATTTATAGATTTAATAATTACTTTCTGAATAATTATAAACTATTTTATAAAACCGGGAATCGTCCAACTTCAACTGTTTTTGCATTTTTACAACACGAAATTCTTCGAAAAACTCCTTCCTAACCTAATCTGATTATTCTAAACATTTTTCGTATTTTGACTTTTTTGATCCGAAGTACGGTTTGACCCGTACGAGTCCCGACGCAAAATTTTCGATACGACAGTCATTTCGATAGATCAATAAAATCCGTATTCTCGAGAAACGTGATATTTTGATTAAATCATTACATTATCTTCTCGTAGGGTGTTTTATAAGAAGCACAGTTTTGATAATTATCCAAAACTGGTATCAAAGTGGATCGTTTTGATAGTTACTTAGCGGTTAAATAATCTATTTTCGGATCCGATATGATCCAACGGGTATTAATATTCCATAAGTATAAATAGTCTTTTTCTTATTTTATTTTATACATATATTCATAAACAAACAGTTAAATTATAGAATTTATAGAGAAAACTCGAATATTCGTCGCATTCTTCAAAATCAAACCTAAAAACGAAGGCATTATCGAAATCGAAATCAAGCGTGTGAATATCTGAATCGAAGCTCGTGAAAAGTACTTTTAGAATCAACAACTTGTTTTACTGCAGAAATCAAAGGTATTTTTGTATTTATTTATTTTAATTTGAATTTAATTATGATTAAAATATGAAATTTTGATGTTGTTTGTGTGATTTGATGATTATATCTTGTAGATAATTTTATCCTGATCATTTTGGTATATTATATGTTGAATTTGGAGTTCAATAACATATAGAAAAAGGGGTTTGATTTTCGAATTTCAGAAATTAGGGTTTATAAGTTTGAATGTTCTTAATTAGAAATTAGGCGTTTTTGCTGTGAGGGTTATTGATTTAAATTGATTGCACCAGTTTATAGATTGTTGAAAAATGAATCGATTGATATATATATGATGCACGGAGGATAACTGGAATGTGTTCCCCGGAAAAAGTAGCACGGCGGCGACGGAAAGTTCGATCGAGTTTTCCGGTCGAACCACGTGTTGGTTGCTCGAATTAAGTCTGCAGATGAGTTCCTGGAAGCAAGAACTCTAATTCCTGTTAATTTGACGATGTTCTGGGTTGTTTTTCAGTCTCCGGAAAAGCTCGGGGTCGCCGTTAATGGCGACCGCCGGCGAGCTGGACGGGGAAGGTGGTAATTTACCATTTTGCCCCCGTATATGTAAAAAGTTTACAAATTAGTCCCTGTTGTTTTAAAATCTTGCAAAAATAGTATTCCTGTTTTCAAAAAATTTACAAATCGTATTTCTATTTATTTATTTTCGGAAAATCAATTTTAATTATTTAAAATTTCAAAATTCATTATTTTTAATTTTGAAAATTATTTTTAATTCGAAAATAAATCCAAAATTATTTAATTAATTAATTTTAGTTGATAATTAATTATTTAATTAGTCAATTAATTTAAATATTAATTGATTAATTGATTTAATTAGTTATTAATTAGTTATTAATTGATTATTTAATTAGATTTAATTATTTCTTTTGATTTAAAAATTCCGGAAAATAGTTTCGAGCTTTAAAACAATATTTTAATTTATTTTCAAGGCTTGATAATTATTCTTAAATGATTTTAAAGTCAGATTCGGGTGTTCGAACCTTATTATTAAATTATAAAATGATTCGTTGACCTGTTTTAATTTCGAAAAATGTTCAAAAATTCTTAGTAAATACCCGGAAAATTATTTTAACCCCGAATCTTCTTTGAAAAAATATTTTGATCGAATATCTTACGTGCTATGTGCTAGGTGCTATCTGATTAATGTGTTATATGCCTATGTGGTTATTGTTTGACTGTTTTGGTCATAATTTTCAATCCGTTAATCGGATTTGGGTAAAATCAAGGGTACATAAAAGCTTATGACGTCTATGTGACGATTAGAATAATATGAGATTTAATATTGATAGATACTTATAATTCCTAGCAGAGGAAATGAGGCTTAAAAGAAGAAAGCAAGTGATCAGTGAGTAGAAACGAAGCATAGAAAAAAAAGGAAAGTGATTGATGAGTAAAACTGTTAGACGAGTATAAGTAAAGTTGGAAATTATCTATGATAAGGCAAGTATTCTTAAACCTTCTCGAGATATATTGCAAGTATTTCCGAACTTTCTTTATATATATGTTGTTAAGTATCCCAAAAGTTCTTGTGGTAGTTGTGGAGTTTGGTGCAATTGACTTGAACACTGTTTTTGGGCTACCTAAAGAGAACTTGGTTGCAGATCCTACCTCTCAGAAGATTGGAGATTTCATGGATTTCATTAACTATGAAGAAAAAATTGATCTAGAAAGGCAAAACAAGAAGCATCTCAGGAGGGAATGGTCATATGTGTTTGATACTGTTATAAGGGCCTTCACTTGCAAGAAAGACAGGTTTTGACGGAATCTCCAATATAGTTTAAAAGCTAGTCTTTTCAATGGCCTATGACAGACACTTGGATGTTGGAAGCCTGATCATGAGTGAACTAAACACAAGGCTCACAATGCCCATGGAGACTAAAGGTAAGGAAATTTTCTTTCCTAGGTTTATAATGGTTGTTTTAAACCATAAGGTAAATAATATTCATTTGACTAAATGAATAGATACAAGTTTAATAGGCATTTCTAAGTCACTGTCCAAAGTTCTATTTGAGCAACTAAATAAGAAGAATCAGGTAAAGGTAATCTTAATCTCACTCTATGTATGTTAAATAAATTTAAGACTTACCCCTACCCTATGCCTGACATGAGAATTTTTACCATTGCTAGCATAACTATGGCTCCTGGTCCTGTAGAAGTACAAAAATCGGGCAACCCACGGGAGTCTTCCACAGATGTAACCACTTCTTCCAAACTTCTAGATGCTAGTAAACCAACTCCTTCATCCTCTCAAAAGGGTGAAGTTAGTAAAAAGAAGAGAAGGCATATAAACCTTAGTATGATTGATGAGAGTGGAGAGAAAACCAATGAAAGTGAGCCACTTGGTCAAGAAGCCTAGAAAGAAGAAGATAGAGCTGACCACTCACTTGGCCACTTCTGCATCTTCTCAAAAGATGCAGATTTGAATAAGGGAAGTAGATGACATGCTTGTAGATCAAATAAAAGGACTTGTCAACATTGCTCAACAACTACTGACTTCAGGCATGTCCAACCAAGATTATCAAACCATACTCCTGGCACATAAAAAAGATGTTGAAGTTCAGCAGGATACAATTATGGATAAAGCTCAATAGGATGGCAATATTGATGCATGATTGTCAAAATTATTTATTATAGACATGGAGGAGGCCTTGTCTAGGTTCAGGGAGGAGTATGTCACCATTCTGGGTAGCAATGCCAAGGTGCTTATTCCTCAGGAAGTGTATGATACCATCACAGAAGTTTACAAGGCCCAACTCAAGACATTCAATTATATTGAGAAAGCATTAGAGAAAACTCTGGGTGGTCATCTTGACAATATTATGAAGATGGTGAGAAAGAAGATAGAGGAGCTCCTACCCAAACATCTAGAGGTTAAACAACAACTAAGCAGATTTTTTGACAAACTATCCACCCTTACACTATCAAGCATAGAATCCAGCATCAAGCAGCTAAGGGAGTCATTTCTAGCTCTACATACAATTCTGCAGAATTAAATTTCCGGAATAATGACACCAAGGTCAAACTGGATCAGCTCCATAAATCTAGGTTTGAGCCTTCTATTTTAATAGCTGGAGAAATTAGAAGGGTCATTCAGGACATCATGGAGGGTGGAGTTTCCTCTAGCTCAACTACATCTTCACTTCCCCAAATCCAAACTCTTCAGAATCAAGTCTCTGAACTTCAATCATCCAACCATAACCTAACTTCCCAAGTCAATCAACTCACTCAACAAGTTCAAAGCCAATAAAATGACATCATGTCATTGATAGACTCCCATGATTACTTTCAAATGTAGACTAATGTATCACTAGGAGCTATCATGGGAGCTTTACAAATTCTACCTCAGGAAACCATACATAATGTCAGGGCTCAAATCTTTAAACACCATGTTCAGCCTGCTAACAAGCCTAAGGGGGAGATAGAGGAACATTCTAGGCTAAAATCTGCAACTCAAAAGGAGGTTGGTATGGAAGAGAGACTCAAGAAGGCTGCTGAAGGATCTTGCTCAGACAAAGAGTTTGGTGAATTACTAGAGTACCTGAGAGTTTCAGTGAACCATAATGACCACACATACATGTTCAGCCTGCTAACAAGCCTAAGGGGGAGATGGAGGAACATTCCAGGCTAAAATCTGCAACTCAAGAGGAGGTTGGTATGGAAGAGAGACTCAAGAAGGCTGCTGAAGGATCTTGCTCAGACAAAGAGTTTGGTGAATTACTAGAGTACCTGAGAGTTTCAGTGAACCATAATGACCACACATACAAGAAAGTTGTTGACATAAATGTAAATTTCCTGAGGGTCCTACTAGTCACAAATGGTTTGAAGAAAGAAAGGAGGGTTATGATTATTGTCCAGATTGTTGGGGTTGATAGGTGTATGTAGGTCTCCTTATCATTTCTAAAATCTAGGAGAACATCAGAACTAAATATCTTCATCAACAAAGTGGAGGTGATGATTCCATATGACACCCTTTTGCTAAAGGAACTCAAATCAGAGCAAGAAGGAGCTTTTTCTAAAGCCTATCTTCAGCCTAGCAAAGGGGTGGCATGCATATGCCTAACCACCAGAAATGCAAACACTTCCAAGTTCCCAAGCATTGTGTGATGGAAAATAAAAAGTTGATAATGACTTTGGAATCGGGGTTGAAGCTGAAAAGAACATAACTATGGAGGATGTTGAAGTAATTAGGATTTTAAGGAGATACATTGACAATGATGAGAGCATGCTACCTAAAACTGTTATAAATACTAAAGATGAGGACAAGGATGATGATGAGAAAAAGAAGGATAAACATAAATATTTTGGCTCAAATCCTAGTCATTCTAGTAAAGGCAGTGGGAGTAATAAGGATTGAAAGAGTAGCAAGGATGACAAGAAAGGAAGTGATAAGGATGATGACAAGAAAAGGAGCAATAAGAATGGAGAGAAGAAGAAATAGACTGAAAAAGATGGGAAAGATACCAAGAAGACACCTATAACTCCAAAATCTTTAACTTAGAAAACTCAAAAGCCAATGCCTAGCCAAACTGAAACTTCAACTGTTCAAACCTCAAAGCCTAGACACTTCTACAAACTCACAACCAACTCTTTACTAAAAACACCTATCCTAGCCAACCAAGTCACATTGAAGAAGCTAGTTAAACCTCCATCATTCAATCCACTAATCAAGTTACACTTCAAGATTGTTAGAAGAAAGCCAAGGAAACATAAGGTTAAAATGGGAGCAGTATGGGCATTCTATAATTAAGATGATTTTCTACCAATTTCAGAAGAACTCTTTGAAGATGATTACAATAATTAACATGTTGAACTTATATACAAAATCTCTGTGGATATTATGGGAGAGGTGAAGATCTACTTCAAGGATGGCTCATTCAACATATTCAAGAAAAAAAATAATGGAAAACTTCTCAACGGTGGAGCTTGAAAGGGTGATTAGTCTAATGAATGAGAATGATATGTTCACAAGAATGAGGAAGGTGCAACTAGCTGAAATATTGATAAACAGAAATGAAAGAAGGGCAAGGGAAATGTGGAGATGGAAGAAAGGGCTATTATGAAGGCTGAGGAGTTGGACAAAAAGGAGAAAAGATTAAATGAACTCAAAGCTCAAGGATTGTGCAGAGTTTTTGAGAATGGTGTGTTTCTAAATATTAGAATCCACAGATTGCCAAGGTACATAGTTGAACATATTGGTAGTTACTCATTGGAAGAATGGCTGAAGCTAGTGGAAGCTTTGAGAGGAACTAAGATCATTGAAGAACTAAAGTGCCTTGTAAGGTTAAAGGACTTAGTTAGATCTCAGTCTGGATATGGAAATTTAGCTAAGTCTGTAATCTAAACTCTCTTTTTAACTGCTAAATGACAGCTATGTATAAAAAGATGTAATTTGTATGTATTTCTTTTTCTCATTTTAGCTTGGGATTAGTCTTGTTATTAGGCATGAATTTGTGACAAGCAATCTTCTCACAAATTAGGGGGAGATTGTTGTGCAAAGCATGCCTTAATATAACAAGACTAAGTCGCATTGAAAATCCTATTAGTCGACTTGTAATAATTTGTGTAATATGTAAATATGTTCTTTGAGTCTGTAAGATTGATTACAAGACTAGACTATAATATTTTTCTATTAACAGCCATCAAGCTAAGGAATAAATCTCTGAAAGAAGATCATGCCTCCGAATAAAGATACACGGCTTGAAGAAGAATAATGTTAAAAATTGAAAAAACTTCTAATTCAGATGTCGAGAAGTCACAGATCAAGGAATATCGAGAAGTCATATCGAGAACTGTTCAAGCCTATAGAGAGGTCATGTTGAGAACTGTCCAAGCCTATAGAGAAGTCATATAGAGATGGAAGTTATAGTTAAGTCTCTACAAGCTACAGAGATCTCTATATCGACAAGTCAAATACATGTAGAGATGTAGAGATATCGACAAGTCAAATGCATGTAGAGATGTGGAGATATAGACAAGTCAAATGCATGTAAAGATGATGTAACGCCCCAGTCCCACATCGAGGAGATTTGGGAATTCTGTTCAGTTTATAAAGAAAATTACTACCACTAAGTGCACCAACAAATCATGATCTTTTGGGGGCCTATGATGGGCTTGTTGTTTACCCAAGTTGACTGCATTTATGTCAGTAGGCTTTGACTTATTTTTGGACTCGAAATTAGGGCTTGACCCAGTTTTCGAAAAAGACTCGAGATTTTGACTCGGGTTGCCATAGATGTGGAGATATCGACAAGTCAAATGCATGTACATATGTGGAGATATGGACAAGTCAAATATATGTAGAGATGTGGAGATATAGACAAGTCAAATACATATAGAGATGTGAAAATATTGAAAAGGCTTTTTGTACTAAGAAGATCTCGATAACAGTTTCATTTACAGAATGCAATTATTGTGAAGATTCTAAATTATCAGTCAATTAACCATTTTATCATTAAGATGGAAAGTCTACAAATGCAACTTGAAGAGTGCAAGATCAAGGGTGAAGATGAACTGGACAAAGGAGTGTAGTAGGTCTGAAAGATTATTTACAGATCTGTAGTGCCTAGAATAGAAATGGACAAAAGAGCTTTAGAAATTGTGTTAGTCTATTTTAGTGAAATTTCTAGAAATTGTGCACGCTGGTCTATAAAGCATGTCACGGCTCCCTTGCCTAGATTTATTAAAATCAGTCTAGATCTATTAAAATTTCTCTCAAATAGAAGCTAAGTTCTTAATATTCAAGAACTTAGATTTGTAGCACAACACATTTGACTCTGAAAAAAGATCAAGTGAGTTTTGATAATTATTTTTTCTAGTTCTTTACAGTTAATTAATTATCACTACAAATTTACTTTAGTTGTTAGGTTCACCAAAGCCTAAAATACTAAACTTGGTTTCCTAAAAACAATTTTCAAAATTTTTAAGTAAAAATAAAAAAACACATATTCATCCCTTGTGTGCATTTCATACCTAACACATTACATTATACATTATTCACGAAATATTTAATCAATCACCGATTTCATTATTATTATTTGGGTAGTAATGATGTATTACTAGATTTCACTCATTGTTTATAATTTTTAAATTAGATTTAAAGTTTGTTGTCTGCGTAATAATAACCTATAGAGTCACTCACAAAGAATGTTTGAATTATTATTTAATTTAAATTAAAGTAATTCGAATCATTTATAATATTAATTAAGTTTGACTCAATTAATTAGATAAATAATGATGTTCGAATTTACTAATATTAATTATGAAATTCAGTTGTTAAATAATTAAGCGAGACTTAATTATTATAATACAAATAGGAATTACGAATTAATAATAACTCCTAATTAGTTATTATAATTCATTTTTCTACTCACTATATAATATCTCTTGTGGTTGATTTTATATGAAAAATTTATTTAAAAAACCCTAGCCACCAAGAGAGAAGATGGAGAGAAGAAAAAGAAACGATTTTGTGCTAGTAGACATCTCATCCTTGAGTTCAAGCATTCGTGTAGATACTGATAGAGCGTAAATCGCGAGAGCGGGATACGTGGTGATTGAACAAGCTTTAGATCTCCATTAAACAACCATATCGTAAAGCTTTTTAAGGTAAACATCTCATCTACGAATTGAATATTTATTTTTCGCATAGATTCTGCGGTGCATTTTGATAATTCTGATTTTTCACGTTTTTTAATTACAGTTTCCGTTACGTTTTATGTCTCGAAACCCTTCAATGGCATCGGAGCTACTTGCGAAAAATGTTTAATTCTTTTATTCGTATACTGGTTTTATGACATATAAGCATGTATGCAATATACGATATTTTGATGTTGATATACGATATTATATATATATATGTATGTATGTATGTATGTATATGTTTTGAATATATGATATTCATGTGAGTTGTATAATCATATGATGATTATATAATTTGTATATATATTGATATATATATGATTCATTTTTATTCTTGTTATGAGAATCGTATTTGATACGATTCTCAATTGGATGCAACAGATTTGCTGAAAGATGGGACTGGTGTTTGATTTTCACAAACGAGTACCTTTTTGGAAAGAAAAATGTGTGTCTGAACAAAACTGATGGCTAAATCCATCATCGGCACGTCTGTAAGGCATTTGACGTCATTTAGGTCCTGTAATCTGCAATTTAATGTTATCAAATTTAATTTCAATTTTTTTGATTTTTGTCATATTTTATTTCTATAATTAGATCAAGATGTGTATGATATGTTAAGATCAAATTATGTGTCTTAACATGTTCATAAGTGTTAATTGAGCATGGTGGATGGTTATGGCTTATGACCCTTAGGTTAATAGTTTTGGTTTTTTAAATACGGCTTGTAGGTCGTTTGATCTTGTAATTATTGAATATCGAATGTAACTCGAGTTCTTCTTGTAAGTTTATTAGAATAGTTTTTTTATTACTTCAATGTAATGTACATGAAGACATGAAGTCTTAAACATCAATGAAGGGCAATCCCATGGAGGCCACCCAAGGAATCAATACAAAGAGGAGATAACTCTAGAAATAAGACATGTAATAGTTAGTTTGTATTTATTTTACCACCTTTAATTGACCTAGATCATCGTCATTAGCTTGATGAAGATCACATAGAATGAAACCATCACCAACCACGCTTATTTTATCGCACTTTACATATATATGCTCATATGATGAATGTGTGTGTAGAGTACTTTAAAGATGCATGCTTAATTAGATTAAGGATGTATGTATAAGATACGACACCCATGTCATGCTTGCTAAATAAGATAAAATCTATAATGATTCAAGATTTTAAAAGTTAACCAAAGATTATGAGATACTTTTATTTCATGAAACACAAAATAAAATAAAAATTTTCTTTATTTCTGAAATGGTGTGTGTTAGGGCGAAAACACGCGCTAAAATTACACGCAAGTATACACGTTCGCAAGTAGTATAAGATATAAATCAGATTCGTTCCCACATGGACTGGTTTAGGTTGATTTTAGATTATACACCTATGCAACAATATATGGTAATCGTTCAATACTAAGACAAGTAACAAATTGAGTTTTGATTTAACTAAGAGATCATACTAAATAGCATTAACTAAGAAAATTAAGATTGAATTACTTATATCAGAATAAACATGGGATTCTAACTTCATTAAATACTTCATTCAAAGTCATTGTTCTTAACCTTAGCATGCAATGGTGATGACAACTAATCAGATAACACGAAACTAGTAAACGCCAACTTTCGTTATACGAATACCCTACTACCAGACATCCATAAAAGAGATAGAAGCTGAATAGACACCAATTATGTTGAGACCCTATATGTCTATAGAATTTGACAACATAAAGGTTTAATGTAAAAGCTATCTATCACGATTACATAGGGCAAGTAAGATGGTTAAAATTACCTACGAATCATGCATAATAAATACATGTACCTATGCTAGCATGGCAAGTTCTAAATCTCTATATTCACTGTCGCTTCAATAGAGATTAACATGCTATCTTATATGTTCGCGATGCACATAAGATGAATAAGCACAACCAATACTAGGATATCATACAATCACCACACACTTAGGTATTAAAACAATTAACTATAGAAATCCATAAGTAAATCCATTAGAACCCTACGATAACGATCCGTTCATAACCGAACTCATCGTCACCATGGGTTCCAATGAAAGCATGGTAAATAAACTAAGATAAACTAGGTCTGAATAGCTGAATAAATATATCAAAGTACATTAACAAGAGTATTAGGTTCAAACAACAAAGAAAATAAGCATCCAAGATTACAACATAAGCAAAGAATCACAAGTAAAAGCTAAATCTTCTTCTCCTTCATTGTATTGTGCTATTAGGTCTTCTTGCCACTCTCTCCTCGCTCTCGTATATCAAAAAACGTCTTTAAAGAGTCTTTAAATACCAGCCCAATTAGAGCAGAAGTCCAGAAATTCAATCTTCAATTAGACTCAGGATTCTGAAAAATCGACCTAGCGCGGCCGCCCCCATGATCCAGCGCGGCCGCCCTGACTTTTTGCTAAACGAGCGCGGCCGCTCCCAAGTGTAGCGCGACCGCCCTGGCCTTCTGGAAAACTGAAATTTTATGTTTTCTTGATCTTCTCGTGCTGGTTTCTTGTGCGCAATCGGCCGAGGCTCCATCCGAACACTCTTCTAGCATAAAAACAATGTAAAATATATTCTTCTTCCAAATATGCCCTGAAATGCAAAACACTACAAAAATACATCAAAAACACAAACAACTTGAGTACAAAACACTAATTTGAGCCTTTACGAAGTGTTCAAAGTGGATATAAATACCACTTATCAGTGTGATTTTATCAAAAGCGGATTCATTGAACTTGTAAGGCTGTGGGATTTAAACAAGATCATTATGGCTCTCTCACTACCTGGAAATCAAACCATTGACGAATATTGGTTTGAAGTATTTTATTTAAGGAAAAATTGAGAATCTCTTTATAATAAGATCACGATCGTTTTATAAATTAACAAAACCCTAAAGTTATTATTAAGTTGATCAGATGCCTTCCAATGAGTCCCATGCGTTAACCCCTAGGTCAAGGAGAAGTGGGTTCGCCAAAGGGAACTTATAACACCCCCAAATCTGGGGTCGGGGATTCGGGTTGTCACGAGTTCCATTTCCCTTATCAATACTTAATCTTAACAGTCAACCAACTACTGCAAACTGTGACCCTACAATATACACACATACACCACAAGTTATAGTCTCAGAGATGAATACCAAAAATAACACAAGTCATTTTACCTCAACAGGGTTTCTGAATAATTTACATATTCCTTGCCATTATTACAATTCATATTATACATAAGTCTGGTTCATCAATAGTTGAAAACCTAGCCTATTGGTAGCTCCTACCTCAGCTACGGCGGCATCAACGCTTCCAAAAAACTGCGGAACGTTTCCTAACCGCTTGTGAATTGGAAGCTTGGTCCTGTTCATCTTTTCTATCTGTTGTTGTGTGATGAAAGAAGAAAGCAAGGGTGAGCAACAAGCTCACCGAAATAATATGTATTATAATTAAAAATATATGAGCATTCTCGTAGTACTCATGAAAGTCTTGGTCAAGAAGAAATGAACCAAGTTTGTTATTTTAATGCGACGAAGTCACAAAATATTCAGTATATATATATACATATATACTTCTCAAATCTTTGAAATCCTCTGACATGTATAATATACACAGAGTTCCAGTTTATAACTGTATAAAATATCGTTGCAAGGTGATCTCATATATCTAACCTTGTCTCAACATTTTTCTGAAAATCTTTTACATGCACAAGATAATCGTTTACTAGATATAAGTTTAAAAGATGAAGTTACAAGATACTCCAATATACTTATATCTTTTCCGAATACTACTTGAATTACCACCATTCAAGGTATAATCTGTGTCAAAAGTTCATCACATAGATGAGACTACACGATATGATTTGAATAGATTCAATCCTTGAAATATCATTCAAAAGAAATGAAGTTACGAGATACTTCATTAAGTCCCGATATATATATATATATATCCATATTTATATATATCTCTCATATATTTCCTGAAAACCTCTGTCATGTAAAGTATGAACAGAGTTGCAATATCTAATGAATTTGGAAAGAAAAGAATTTTGGCATAAACCCGATATCTTGCTGATCAGGTAAAGATACCAATAAGTAACCTTTTCTACTGTAGATGGATGATTTCCTCGCCGGTCATCAACCTGGCCGCATTCGGACCTCGCGCTAGACCATTACCCGGCCACTCACGCGTGGATGGACTGCCACCCAGCCTCTTACACCTTCATAGATCGTACCCCGGCCTGTCACTTATGCCGACTCAATCAGATGGACTTACTTCCCGAACATTGGGCAAGTAATCAAATTGTTGTCTCAAAACAGCAACCACGTTGCGAATATAAACTACACCACAGAGCCGGATCCCTCACGTTTTGAGCGAGTATTTAAATCCCCTTGAAAGGAAGATCTTAAATATAAAAATGAGTTTTGGGATCCGCTCTAACTTTTAAAAGTCATTTTGAAGACTCGAAAATATTTTTAAGAATGTTTAGAGTAATGTCGATTTAATAAAATAAATCAGTCCCAAAATATTAGGAAATATCTGAATATTATTATTTCAATAATATTCCCATAAGGATAATCCTTATAAAAATAATTGAAGTAAAAGTTTTAAAACTCATACTTGAAATGGATATTAAATAACCAAAGATATACTTATACGAAAGTACGATCTTTATTTGAATAATGGGAAATAAGTTTGATTATCGAAATATTATTCTTTAATAAAATAAAGAATATTATTTAATAAATAAGCGGAGTCATAAGTCCTCAAATGAATATTCAAAATAATATTCATTAAAAAAAATAAACGGAGTCTTAAGTCCTCGAATGAATATTCAAAATAATATTCCTTAAATAAAGTAAGCGGAGTCATAAGTCCTCGAATAAATATTCAGAATAATATTCATTAAATAAAATAAAGTTATCGAATAAACCTTATTCGATTAATAGTTTTGAAAACTATATCAATATATATATACATATATTATACTCGGGAACATCGACTCCCGGTTTAGAAAAATGTTCACTTTTGGGTCCCCTATACTAAGGGTATACACAACTACTGCTTATCTCTAGCATAAGTATTATGCAGTTTATAAGAAATGGAATCAACAGATATATATCAAGATTACGGAACAGACATGCATATATACCATACCACATGCTCCAATATATCGCAAGATTTGCTAATAACAATCATGCACTTATCACAAGATAATGCATTTACATATATTTACATCACAACAACAGTATAATGGGTAGAAAACTTGCCTGAGTGTTCCCGGATAGACTTAAGCTTAGAGTGGGTCCGATAACCTATGAATAACAACATAAGTCGGAATTAAACCCCGGTCACTTAAGAAACTAGACTTTAACCAATTAGACCCCTAACGTTCGCTTTCGCGCTTAACGATTCACTTAAGTCGCTCGAGGACCCTCGGCTCCACCATTTTTAATAAATTAACCATTAAGAGTTTTAAGGCGATTCTTTCGCGAGTACCTTACCAACTGCCTAATCCACTTAACATAATTGTTTCATATCCCAATTAGTCATTTAAGGTCCTTAACTAAGGTTTCAAAGTAAGGTGAAGGGAAATGGTTCGTTCGCTAAATGCCGTTACTTAAAACGGTCGTTTCTCCTAAACCGTACATCGGATTCAAGCGTACCACATATCAAAACGAAGCTCGTAACATGAACTATCTAATCATGGCAATGGTCAAAACCTAACAGTGAGTTCTCGGGCCCTGATGTTATGAACAAAAACAGTCTAGGATAATCGGACATTACGACGGCTACGTTTACGCGATTACCAAATTTGTACAACTCCAAATCAATCCACAATCAACCCACAATCAACATTACAACCCAAAATCCCTCCAAACCTCGCCACATCAGTCCATTACTTCATGTTTTAACCAACTCATTCAATCACAACAAAAGCTACTAACCATATTAAGGTTCATTAACTAATAACCAAGATTCAACCATCAAAATCTCTACAAACTCAACCAAACTTTAAACAAACAAGCATCATGCTTCACATATACTATATCAATCATAACCATTCCTAAATACTCAAAACTAAAGCTAGGGTTTAGAGTTTATACCTTCTTGAAGCTTCTTAACACAACACAAGAGCTTTGAATGCCTAAAGAACCTTGATCCTTGCTTGTATAACCTTAAACTTTCATAAAAATTCAAGAAAACTAAAGTTATTTTTTTGAAAGTTACTATTCACCATATTCTTCCTTGAATTATTGGAAGAGATTGTGAAGAAATTTGAAGCTTAAACTTATAGGCTATCTATATCTATACACAAGGAACCTTAGATAATTACCTCACTAATTAACAAGGCTTGGATCTTGGATTTTGGAATTTTCCTCTTTGAAAAAGAAGAAAAGCCGAGAGCTTTGTTGCTTGAAATGAAGTCAAGATGTGTTTTTGTGTTTGTGATTTGTTTTGCTTGGTTGTTTTGCTTTTGTTTTGTTTAATTATCTTTTAACCATATAAAATTGTGTGGCTTGAAATCAACCACCCTTCCTTCCCTTTTTGTCATGCTTAGGTCATCAATTCAATGTCATCTTCCCATGCTTGTCCTCTTCTTATTGGTTTGATGACATCATTCTCACTAACCTCTTTGATTAGCTCCTAATTACTTGGCTAATGACCGCTGATCTGTTATGCGGTTCGCTTAACTTTCGTTTTCGTTTATCGTTTGAGAGATCATACCCGAGATCTTATTACTTAGGTTTCCTTAACATTTCTCAATACATTATATTCCTTTTATGATCCTCTCGTATAATCCTTGAATTTAAATCCTTTTTATTCTGTTACCTTATACTCAATTCTTTCTGTATTTGGTAGATTTCCGGGAAAAATCAAAGTGTTCGAATTTGGATTCTGACGATCTTTACATACACTTATATACCATATAGAGTACTAATAAGATCTCAGATGATCAATAAAAGAACCCCTACATAGTGTGGTATGAAAAGTTTTCTTATTCAGCATAATCAGCAAAATCACTATTCATAAGGGTTTCAAAAATTCCAAAAATTGGGGTTATTACAAAACTACATCTATCGTGGGAGATGTGCTGAAATATATTGATATTTTTTGACTATTAAGTTTGATTTAATTAAGTTACCACAATAGGATTGTGAACTTAGAGGCATGGAGTTTGGCGATATTTATTAGATAAATATGAACAAATGTTATTCCGCCAAACTATCCAAGAGTTATATATTTGATATAATTGACAAATTTTGTCTACCTAAATAATTGTGTTTTAGGAGAAAAGCTCAAGTTGACCTAAGGCATGGTAAAATATGGATCTTGGCTCACTAGAAAGGATATAGAAGATATTTTTTCCAAATTAATAGTTAGAGCTATTAATTTGTTAAAAATAGAGGGATATATATATATTGTGAATATATATGAATAATCATTTGAACATAATTTAATGATCAAATGTAGACTATTTCATTTTAGGCACATTAAATATTGTAGATATCAATTGACAAATAGCACAAATAAGTTCTCTATGCAATAGTCCTTGAGATGGTAAAACTGACCTGAAATAATTTCCTAGATTGACATAGGAACTTGAGGATCGTCCTCGAGTTCAATGATGTCAATCGAACCTCTCCATTATTTCTTCTAGATGAGAATGAAATATGTGCTCAACAAAATGTTTACAATAAGCAATTTGATGATGCAACTGATGTTTCATGTCTCATGCTTGCAATTATGAGTGATGAGCTTCAGAAGCAACACGGGCATATTGATGCTTATGATGTGATTGAGCACCTTCAAATGATGTTTGAAGGATATGCTCGTCAAGAAAGATTTGACAATAATAATGTTATTTACTAACAATCAACTAGGTTATTTTGTAGAAGGGGGGTTGAATACAAATTAAAATGTTCAAGTTAATTTGTGCATGATAATGGAAATATGAGCACATGTGTTTATAATTTCAGGTGAGTTATTGTTCAACTTTCCACGTAAGGTTTATTTTCAAAGAAATAATTTGTTACAATTACAAATATAACCTCACAGGTGCGATTTTCAATGTTTCACTCAGAGGAGGATATCTTTTTAAAGCTCTGTGTAAATGAAGAACATATTTCTCAAGTGAAATACTGATACTACTTGGTTTATATATCACCAAGTTACAAAGCTTTCTTGACTAAACATATTACAGTTTTCGAGGTCAAGCAAGGTTGCTTCTTCATTCTCTATCCCGTGATGCTTGACAAATGAGGATATATATTATCTTGATATACAGCCTTGAATATCTCTCCAAATTGGCATGCACGGAAATGGAATGTTTTTTATTCTTTAGAATCAAAGATCACATACAAAGTTTATCTTGGCTTCTCATCTTCTTTCCTGAGATAACTATCAGCCCATGTGTTGTGACAATCCTAGGTTTTGACCACTGTCACGTCACTCTCAGTAGCTATAATCTGTGTTAGCCATTGAGAATGTTAACCGTAGAAAATCCTTAGCCATTGGAAGTTATTCTTCTATAGTTTTCCTTAGCCATTGATAGTCACTTGATTAACAGTTGATAGACTGACGTATATAGCATTTGATGCTTCTCTTCATTTAGCAGTTGAAGATTCACTTCACTTAATCTGAATTATATGTCATCGAATATTTACACTTAGCCATCTTATTCTAGATTATTCATTAAGTCAACATGAATTCTGAATAAATAATTACATTATTATATGTTTATTAAGTTCTCAAAGAAGATATCACAATGACCACATCATTTGATGGGCTACTTCTTCAATTATTATCCCTTAGGATAATTAGCAGTTGGATGTTACATTTTGTCTTTATATAATCATGCAAATGTAGTTTTTTTTATCATCAGAATTTAGGCTTGATTCCTAACAATCTCCCCCAATATATGACTGATAGAATAACAACCATAAATTACACCCTTGATGATAACAAAACACGTCCTGATAAATTAAGCATTATGCATGCATGATTGTGCTATGTTAAGCTGCTCAAAAATGAAAAGTACAAGGAAATAGTTTTTAGGAAAGATGTTACTCTGAAAGTTGCTCCTTCTATTTGAGCATGTGTGAGCATGTTATCTTTCATATTTCTTTGCAATTTGAAATTCCAATATGTCCTTTTAAGAAAGATCCTTTCATCCTTTACTTTGACAGGAAAGATTTCCAGTAAAATTCTGAAGATTTAGACTTTTGGCAGTGAAAGTACAATTTCCAGTTTATGCTAAGTCTAGGCATAGCTCAATATCAAGATTTCATATCCTTGATTTATAAATTGAGATGGAAGTTGTAATCTACTACTTCTTTTCTGGTGTTCAGACACTGCTATAAAATCAGTTTTGAGGTGAAATGCTCAACTTCCTGGATCTTGTTTGGATGAAGTTTGTCTTGTAAAAGCACTTATCAATATTGGCAAGATACATGATTGAGTTATTTTCCTCAGTCTCCTTCTCTGAAATAGAAGATTTGAAATTTTGGAGACTGATTTATGTAGAACTATCTTGGTTTTGATGACCTTCATGTCCCTTTTCGAAGATAAGCTTGAAAATCCTTTTTCTCAGGATTGATAGGCCATACACTGGACATAATTGGATCCTCATTAAGTTTAATAGTTAATGAATCCTAAAAATTGAACTTTCTTTATTCCTTGTAGTTGTGCTTGTTCTTTCCCTTGGATTTTGAGACTGCTTATTGGCATGCAGTTGTTATGCTGACTTTGTGGCCAGTTTTAACTAGACACTGAATTATTGATAATTCAATATTTTTACATATCTTCGGCCTAAGCCAGCTCTTAGCTTCCAAGTGATGGAAAAATCTTCTCTTGAGCCGTTACTCCCTTTTGTTGATGCACTGTTATCCTTCTAGTGAATTCTCGATGTCCCTTGCTTCTTCCTGTCTGAAGAGATTTCCAGAAAAGACATACAAAGTTGTCTTCAACTCTCCCTCAGCTAGAAACTTCTTGATCCTCCTTAGTTGAACAAGTCAACAAAATTTTCTTCTTTGTATTTCTCATTTTCTAGCTAGAATTACTCCCCCTCAGCTAGAGCTGTGACTTATGTATTGTTTCCTTAGAGTTGTTCCCCCTCATCTTGAGCTATGACTCATGTCTTCTGTAAGCTTAAATTACTCAACTTTCTTCTCCCCCTTTTTGTTATCATAAAGGTTTAAAAAAATAGTAGTTTCAGGAATCTTTGATTCACTTTGTGGATTTTAGAAGATTGACTTTATCAAATAGAAAATTGAGTTTGTTCAGCTAGAGTGTGAAATCTGGGCTTGCACTTTGTATCAGCCTTCTGATGTAAACACCAAAGATCTTCATGAAGCATCCAACATTACATGTTTTTAACTCATGTTCTTTATTTTCTTGCATCAGGGGCTCCCCTTGGCTCACACATCTGACACCCTCACCATCACCTTCTAAGGTGGAAGACTAATTTTTTACTTGCAGGGCTGAAAGAATTACCCTGCCTCTCATTCACTCCTCTTCTTTTGCCTACTTTAAAAAGTACTCTCTCACTCTCAGTTTTTTCACTCCCTCTCTTCAAACCTATGAGTGTTTAAAATGATTGTGTTTAGAAAACTGCACAAGATTTGCAGACTATACTATTATCAACTGCTATAAGATAGCTGTTGATACACAATTTGACTTGCAAATGGCTATGACAGAGGAGTAGCCATTTATGAACTAACACTTATCAGTAACTGAACGATAATCATTGAAGAAGAGAAGAGAGTAACAGTTTGAGAGTGTCATAGCAGTTGAGAGCTGTGAGAACTGATTAGCATTTGACAAACACATTATTAACTGACTATAACTGAAATGAGAGACTGATGTTCCAACATATCATGCAGAGGATAATGAACAACAGTTTTAGAATATGTCTTCACCATGAATTCAAGATTTACATCATTAATTTTGAGGACTTGGTAAATAACCAACATTCAGGAGAAGACTGGATGAGCTGTTTGGGTGTATTTGAGGAGATGTTCTTAGATTTAATTAATTTGGCTGTGATTCTTCATTAACAAGCATCACATCAATCTGAATTTATGAAAGGCATTGTCTCAGGAAATAAGATGCCTCATGTTCTAAAATGAACATTTGTACTCACAAGAGGAATGATTCAGAATGGGTTAATTATCAAGTAGGTCACTTACTGCATCCAAATGTATCAAGTGAGTCACTGATTACAAAACTGACTCAAACGAGTCATTCATTTGAAAATTTGTATCAAAAATATCACTATATCGTTAGTTGAAATTCTTAAAAGTATTATATATTGAGTTTCACACATTTTTTATGAATGATATTACATCCAAATGAAAGATTATGATTTCTAGTATTTTAGATAATATTTTTAGATTTTTAAAAATTTATATACTATTTATTTTTATTTAAATCAAATAAAACAATCAAAAAATTTGTAATAAATAGTTGATAAAATTATAAAAATCTAATAGTATTATCTAAAATAGTAAAACTTGGAACCTTTCATTTGAATGTAATATCATTCATAAAAAATGTGTGAAACTCAATATATAATACTTTTAAGAATTTCGACTAACGATATAGTGATATTTTTGATACCAAAATTTAAATGAGTGACTCATTTGAGTCAGTTTTGTAATCAGTGACTCACTTGATACATTTGGATGCAGTAAGTGACCTATTTGATAATTAACTCGATTCAGAATCAAGGCTTTCATGTGGTTGTGTGGATGTGTTCTTCATTTTCATAAAGCTCTAGTACACTAGAGGGGATTGAATGTATCTTCCACTTCGATAACATTCTCAAACCCTGGTTCCCTTTGGGAGGGACCACCACGAATGTGTATTTCCCAACTTGATAAATCAAGTTAGTTGAACTTATTATCTCAATACTTCAATGAAGTATATCATAGGAAATAGTGATGAGGGTTGTTGTTGATTTAAACTGAACCTCCATTTGAATAGGAGTGTATTTGAATGATTTCCCCTCAAAAACATCATTCTCAAACCATGTAGCCATTGCAGGTCTAATTTTACCTAAAATGTGCTAAAAATCTAAGGTCTTCACTAAAGAGTGATGAAACCCTTGGTTTTGATGTGGCATCATAAAGGTCTACCTCCGCATATAGCCTCTAGCCAAATCTCGATGGGGGTTTTGAGTTAGAAAGCACAATGCAGGCATTGTGTTTCATGAATTCTTGGCTTAGCAATGAACCTGATTTATTTCTAATTTTAATGCAAGCAACTCAAACAAGTTGAGCTTCTTGATTATAAAGAAAGTATTGATCTTTAAAGAAAGCTTTAGTCAGAACTAAGTTTTGGCAACATTTTCTAAAGGAAAAAAATATTTCAAGTGATGAGCTTCTCAATTGCAAATAACTGCCTCACATTGAACTCCACTGGTTTGTGAGGTGATTCTTTGAGGCAAGTACAAATATTCATTCAAGACACTAGTATCTTCGAAGAAGATAACTAGGCAATGCACTCAAGAATTACAGGGAAGTTGTTTTGTCTCAAAGAGGCTTCTATATCACTCAACTCACAAGATTTGTTTTTTTTACTATTTTCTTGATAATTCGATCACTTATGTTTTGAAAATGAGGTCAGAAGGTGGTTAATAACTTGTGGTATTCCTTAAAGTTACTCATTTAAGGTCAAGTTATTTACTTCTGGATAACATAAGTGATAGTTGTTAATCATCTTTATCTTAATTCTTTCATCAAACTGATCAACTGCAAATGTCTATCCACTGTTGACTAACAACGATTATTAGCTTTAGGGTTCTTCAGGAGAGTAGTTTCATTGACATGAAATGCAAATTCTGAGAAGATTCACATTCTAACAATATTATATTTATTAATTAAGAATTTAATTTTGGAAATTAAATCAAGTGAGAGAATTATTTTTCTAAAGTGTTTAGAAAATGGATTAATGATTAAAAGGTATTTTAATTATTAGTTAATTGGTTAATAAGAATAATCAATTAAAGGGTTAATAATAATAATATTTTATGGAAAATTTTCAGCAGAAAATTTTGCCTATAAATATACTTTTATAAACCCTATTTGCCTAAAACCAAAATAATTAACCCTAATTCTAAAGTAGAACAAGAGGGAGACAACTAATTCTCTCAACATCTTCCTCCTCCATCACATTGTACTCTTGGTGGATACCGGTGGAGTGCTTCACACTTGAGGAGAAGCTGCTAGGGATTTCCGTTCATCGTTCTTGGATCGATATTAAAGACCTCCATCTTTCCATTAACGTAAAGCTTCTTAAGGTAAACATACTGAACTACGAATTAAATATTATTTTTCGCATGGATCCTGCGGAGGGTTTCGTTTTTTTTTTAAGATTTAAATTTACGTTTTCGTTGTGTTTATGTGCTAAAAACCCTTCACTAACATTGGATAACAGTGATGTATTACTAGATGCCGCTCATTGTTTATGATTTTAAATTAGATTTAAAATTTGTTGCCAATGTAATAATAACCTATAGAGTCACACACAAAAAATGATTAAAGGATTATTTAATATAAATTGGATTTAAATAAATTAAAGTAATTCAAATTATTTATAATATTAATTAAGTTTGACTTAATTAATTAGATAAATAATGATATTTAAATTTACAAATATTAATTATGAAATTCAGTTGTTAAATAATTAAGTGAAACTTAATTATTATAATGTAGGAATTTTAAATTAATAATAAATCTTAAAAATTTATAATTCATTTTTCTACTATCTATATAATATCTCTTGTGGCTGATTTTATAAGAAGACTTTTAATTAAAAAACCCTAGCCACCAAGAGAGAAGATGGAGAGAGGAAGAAGAAATGATTTTGTGTTAGTACACATCCAATCCTTGAGTTTAAGCATTCGTGTGGATATCGATAGAACGTAGATCGCGAGAGCGGGATGCGTGGTGATTGAACAAATTTTGTATCCCCATTGGACAACCATATCGTAAAGCTTCTTAAGGTAAACATCCCATCTACGAATTAAATATATATTTTTCGCATGGATCCTTCGGCGGGTTTCGAAAATTCTTGTTTTGCACATTTTTAATTATAATTTCCGTTGTGTTTTATGTCTCGAAACCCTTCACCTTCATCATTAGAGACACAAGAGCAAGCATTCTAACTATTTTAGTTTGTTCTTTCTTCATCACCTTCGCCATCTTAATTTCTTGCCATTCTATATAACAAGTTAGTTTATGCCTCCACTTAGCCTCCTTGTCCAAAATAGTTTCTTGAAGCTCCTTGATGATCTCTAAGGTACGAACTCTCATAGGCTTTTCATCCACCCAAATATGGTACCCACATTTGTTGTTCCAGCAAACCCCAAAGCGTCTTCCCGTATTTGTACCAAACCACTGCGTCTTCATCACGCTCATCTGGTTACAGAAACAAGCAAGATCCAAGATTACATAAATTCAGCATCAGAGTGAGCCATTTTATCCTGGCTAGAGTTCAATTTGTAGTCTAGGGATTCAATTACAAGTGGGTTGATCCTTTGGGGTCAATTGGGGACAAACTACTGCATATATAGCCAATGTGACTGTTACATATAATATCTATCAACTTTACCCTTGACTCCACTAATGATGTTACACATATTTGACGGAAAAGGGCACTTTTCAAGTTTTTTTAGGCTAAGTATTGCAAGTGGTAGTTTCAGAATATGATTATCCCAAGTGATCTGACAGCCTAAGTGTATGTACACAAAGTGTACTTAACTCTAAAATTTATAATAATGAAAAAGTTATTTTATTAAAATTTAAATATAAGTACATTAAATTTATAAAAAAAATGTAGAATTAATGCATCAATTATAAAGGTTTTTTTATAAAAAAAAGTATAAGGGTATCACCTTTTTACAAAAATAATGTATTTTGTAAAATATTTTATAAAAATATAGTTTTTAAATTATTTTTACATAAAAAATATTATTCTTTTCACAAAAATCTGCAAAAAATAATTTACAACTTAACAACCATATTTGCAATCAAAATTAACCGAAATCAACCTCAAAATCAACTTTAAATTTAGTAATTATGATTAAATTTTGTTGCATAATAATTTACTTAACAAGTTGTGTTTGTTAAATCAAATAAAACCTAAAATGTAAAAAAAATAAAGGGTGAAACACCTAAATACCTACAAATGAGTTGAACAAATCTCGAATATCTCATTGGCGGGTGTTAGCGCCCTGAATGCCCTTGCCAAAAGATAAGGTGTATCTAATGCATGATCCTCATTAAATAGAAACCTTGAATGGATTTACTGTTAGTGTTTGTGCCCTAGAGACAACACTATTATGTTTTGTTTATGACATTTGGATTATTAATGTTTATGCTCTATTGATTATTCTTTAAATAATTTATTAAGTCTTAATTTACTGTGATATAAATATTAGATTAATAAATATCCTTGAAATATGATATGAATTTTATATCTCTAAGTACGTGACTTAAAAATGAGATTATGTGAACAATATCGATATTCCCAAATATCCATAGTCGAGTATTATTATTATTAAGGGACAATAATAATACATTAAGACTAGTGTGTTTGTTGACTGATGATCACATCTCAATGATCATAGGTATAGTGATACTAAACTCGAAAATACAGGCGGATGTAAATATACATTGTGCTGGATAGACCCAATGTGAGATTCTACATGTCTGTTGTGTCATAAGTAATTCTCACAGTGATAATGATGTAATGGTCCTTCGACTTAAAATCTATATTTCTATATGATGATTAATATACTTTGATTACATCAAAAGTTGTCTTTGACCGGGTAATGATAAAAGTGGACTTCGGGCATATAAGGAATCATGTGAGAAATATGAATGATATAGAAAGGATTTAACCCTCCTAATTTTGGAAAGATATTATTGGCCTCTTGTGTGAGCTAGACTATGAAATGCGTGGCGTCGTGCTCAAATATTAAGTTGAAATGATAGTCTACTCATTGATCAAGAAAACCCGGATTAAACCATGGAGAGGATGACACATAATATGTCTCGAGTTTAATCTATAATATTTGGTTAAAGGGATTATATTACATTGTACATTGTTCACGAAAGGTTTAATTGATCACCGATTTAATTATTATTACTTGGGTAGCAATGATGTATTACTAGATGCCGCTGATTGTTTATAACTTAAATATGATATTTTTAAATTATTGCTAACATAATAATAACCTATAGGGCCGCACAAAGAAAGCTTGGAGGAATATTTAATTCAAATTCGGATTTTAAATTAAATAGGAAATTTGAATTATTTATTATTAATTAAGTTGGACTTAATTAATGGGATAAATGAATTTCAAATTTGTATTTATTAAATCCGAAATTCAGTTATTATTTGATAAATTATTAAATAAATTTTGATTTTGATAAACTCTAACTTGGATTAGGGTTAGGACTATTTTTGGCCTCTACGGCGTAGATCGTTAAGACGGGATACGTGGTGTTCGGTTAAAACTAGGATCTCCTTTTGACAACCATAATTGTAAAGCTCTTTAAGGTAAACATCTCATCCACGAATTAAATATTGTTTTTGCATGGATCCTGCTGTGGGTTTCAGTTTTATTCTGTTTTACAGTTTTATTTATTATTTTTGCTGTGTTTTTATACCCCGAAACCCAACATTTACTTTTCTGGATACAAGCTTTACTTCTAAATATTATTATGTGCCAAATACGACATCATCATCATATTAAGCCTTCTATGTATTTATATAGGAGTCTAGTGGTATGTATATATGTGTGTTATTTTGGTGTGTATACGCCTCCACCACTGAGATACACTTGGTTCATGGTTACACCTAAGTATCTGACGTAGTCATATGGACACACCTAAAGAGAATTAGCTCCCACGAACTATGCCCCTTAATCTGTTTAATAATTGAAAATGCTTTACACATGTTACGCTGTCAAGTGATATGTATTACCCGCATACGCTGGAACCGAGATTGTATCCCACAGATACGCCATGACTGCTTAATGAATAACTTACATGTGGCAGAATGTAACG
Source organism: Apium graveolens (assembly GCF_009905375.1). Lineage (NCBI taxonomy): Eukaryota > Viridiplantae > Streptophyta > Magnoliopsida > Apiales > Apiaceae > Apium > Apium graveolens. Next base: position 246,210,314 of record NC_133648.1, on the reverse strand, counting down.
TATACTATGGGTAAAAAGGGCAGCGTGCACCAGAAAGAATAAATCGGACAGCCCACCACAAGAAATGAGTTTTTTGGGCAATTTTTTTGTAAAAATAGCTTTGATTATTTTGCAGAAGAACCAAAAATAGAGATTACATTCGGTTAATTTTGGTTGCAACCTGTATTTTTATAAATATTTTCAGAATATGGTCAAATCCCCAAAAAATATTATTGAAATTGTAGTTTTTTTGATAATTTGTAAATATAAGTTTTAACATAGAATGACTAGTAAATGTTACAAATAAAAATAAATTTTGATGTAGCCAGACGAATTATTTATGTTTTCTTCAAGGTAATTAAAATATTATTCGTAAGTATCCATATCGTTTCAATATCCTTGATATTCATCTTCATTTTTTCGATTTAAGGAATTGATATTTGTACTTTTTTGCATTATGATGTTCATTACGAACATAATCAAATAAATTTGGATCAAATATAAAGTTCAAATATTTCAACAAAATTGTGTTTTCTTCTGTATATGGTGCTATATATAATTCTATTCATTATATTATCAATTTTTTTTATTAAATAAATAAAAATATTATTTTTTTCTAACAAAAAATAAGAATATTATTTTGTTGAATAATTTTAGTAGCTTTTTCATCATGTTTTCTTCTCACTTTCTCCTTTTTTATTTAGATTGGACGCTTACTCGTTATTTCTCTCATTTATTCATTAGTCGAGTTGATGACAAAGGAAGACAAGTTTGGACCAATGTCTTCATCAGTTGAGCATTGTCGTTAAACAATTATCTCAAGATCTAGAATTGGAGTCGGATTTGAATTAGAAAATTTCTTAAATTTTTTAAGAATTTGCCAAACATGATCAAATTTAAATTCTTTTCGATAAAGTGAGTCTTCAGCTAATATTATTTTTGACTGATTCAATTGTGAACAAAATAATACACTTACATTATCTTCGTTAGAGGCACCACATGTATTCATCCTCTCAATTTCGATATCGCAGTATTGATTACTTGCATTCGCTTTCATAATGATTTTCCTAGACGGATTGGAGTTTGAAATATTCTGTGAGATTGGTGTTGTAAGATGACTTAATTTGATTAATATAAGGGAAATAAATATATTGATTGATGAGTTACAAATATATTATTTATATTATATATTCTTTGGGGGTTAAAGATCACATTAATATTTGGAGTTACAAAAGTAATTAATTGGGAGTTACATTGAAGTTATATATTTTCTATTTATTTCATGGAGAAAATTATGAGGCGTTTACTTTTTAAATGATGAAAATGGTGCTAAGTATGCCTATAAATTGTGAGTGATATCTTAATGAAAAATCACACTTAACATTACTTGTTCTTAGAACATATTGGAACCCCTTTTATTCTAACCTCTATTTTTTTCCGCAAGTAAATTATTCTCGCTTTCGTATTTTTGCACAAAAAAATTTGAAAAATAATATTTTTGTAAATAAAAAGTATTTTTGTAATTTTTTTAAAGAGTGACAATATTTTCGGAAAAAACAATTGAGGTATTTTTCAAAAAAACCAAAAAATAAATGAAATACATCACATTATCAGTGTAAATTTGCATAACATGTAACAAAAATATGAAATAATTCAATTGTTAAAATATGTTTATTTTTTTAAAAATATGTATAATTTAACTGAATAGAAATTTAACTTACTAGACAGCTTGTTTCAAATATTCTTGTTAAAAAAGTCATGTATTGTTTGTATATGATCTTCAACAAGCCTTGTAAAGATTTTAAACTAGAATGTGTGTACGTATGTCTCTCAGTGTGTGAATTATTGCAAAATAAAGGGATCTCTGTAACTTCTAATATTGTTTAATTGATGTATGCTTTCTTATTTAAATAGATCTACTCTACTCCACACTTCAAGAAAGAATGTGAATACTTGAAGAAAAAATGGAAATTAATGAAGCATTTAAAATTAGTGTCAACTTTTTTAAGGAAAAAGATCACTACTAAAAGCTTCGAAAGAGATTACAATGTGGACAACAAAATAATGCAAGCTACAATAAAAGAAGGTTGCAGGTAGTTAAGTATAGAGATTACAGAGTTTTCAAGGTGGAGGAGGTGCAAAGGCTTTCTAAGCAGTTGCAACTTGCAACAATGATACTTTCAGTAGTTAATTTCACACTAATTAATCTTGTTAGGAATATATGTGCATTAGTTTGATGATATGTTTAACAAAACACTTAAGTAGAAGTTTAGTGTTTGCAGCCTCAACGGATAAGACCACTTTGGCTATCCGTTGATGGTGCAGCTTTACTTAGAAATAAGTCTAGTGTTGTAGCACATTTCAGTCTCTGTATTTGAGATATAATTCTTAGAAGTTGAGAGAAAATATAAGTCATGTTGACTACTAGAAGATATGCAAATAGGAAGGCCAATTGTAAATATTTCATGCCTTGTAATTTTGTATAAATGAAGTGGTATCAACGGATATCTTAAAGACCTTCAACGGATGAGAAACAAAGCTTCAACGGATGTCTCTAAAGCTTCAACGGATAGAGCTTCAACTGCTAACACATCAACGGATAAAGCCATCAACGGATGAAGGCTTCAACGGATGTTCTGTTAAATAGCAGTTGATAAGTGGTAGTTGTAACAGCAGACAGAGGCACATGGGTTGTCAGAGATAACTGAAATGTGGAAGCCTAATTTCAGGAACATCAGAAAAAGCAGCCATTCTACTCTAGTACAAAGAGGCAATAGTCAACAAAGTACTTGAGTGATATGGAGAAGAAACAAGTGGATAACTTATTTTATTATTGTATTTTTATCTTTGTCTTCACTTGTACACTTGGTGATATATAAACCAAGTAGCAGCTAGTAATTAGATAAGAATTTTTCCAGTTCTGTTTAGAAAAATCTTGAGAGAAAAATTATCTAGTTTGTACTAGGATGCAGCTGTGATCAACATCTTGAATCACAGATTTTCTGAAATACCATCTCTGGTGGAACAACAATCCACCAGAAAAGTTTTTAAGGTCTGTTGTGTTCTTTACTTTAGTGCTTGAATATATATCTGTCTGTATTAGCTTAAAGCAATTCACACACTTGTTTATCTTGAACACACAGCCTTTAAAACTGCTCAAAACTTGAAAAAGTTTTGAGATTTACATTCAACCCCCCTTCTGTAAATCTCATTGTTAGTCCACTAGGAATAACAATTGGTATCAGAGCAAGCTCTTGACACACAAAGAGTTTAAAGATCTTGGTAACTAACAAAGATGAGTAAGAAGGATATTGGAGTAAAAATCCCAGTTCTTGACAAAGACAGTTATCACCATTGGAAGGTGAAAATGCACCTTCATCTACTCTCCCAAGATGAAGGTTATGTAAACTGCATTGAGAATGGTCCTCACATTCCCCACAAAGTAGCCACAGTTGCTACGGCCACAATTGCTGTTGGTCAATCCATTCCAAAACCTAGAGCAGAATGGACAATGGAAGACACAGAAGAAGTCCACAAGGATAAAAAGGCTATGAACATTTTGTTTAATGGTCTTGACAAGGATATGTTTGATAATGTGATAAATTGCACAACTGCCAAAGAGGTTTGGGACACAGTTCAGCTACTGTGTGAAGGTACAGAACAAGTAAAAGAAAACAAAATGCAGCTTCGCATTCAACAGTATGAGTATTTTCATTTTGAAGAAAATGAATCTCTAAATGACACATTCAATAGATTCCAAAAGCTGTTGAATGGACTGAAGCTGTATGGTAGAGTGTACCAGGTGAAGGATTCAAATCTTAAATTTTTAAGATCCTTGCCAAAGGAATGGAAACCCATGACTGTCTCCTTGAGAAACTCTCAAGATTATAAGGACTTCACTCTTGAAAGATTATATGGAATCTTGAAGACTTATGAACTAGAGCTGGAACAGGATAAGGTATTAGAGAAGGGAAGAAAGAAAGGAGGTTCAGTTGCCTTGGTAGCTGAAAATGAGAAAGAATGCAGACAAGAAACTGTGAGATCTATATAAAACTCCAAAGATGGCACAAGCAAATCAGAATCAAGCAAGGGTAAGGAGCAAGTTGCTGAGAATGAAGACAACTCCAGCCAAGATGACTCTGATGGTATTGATGAGCATCTTACATTTCTGTCCAGGAGATTTGCAAAGATGAAATTTAGGAAAAACACTAGAGCCACTAAACCTCATAAGAATATGGTGGACAAATCCAAGTTCAAGTGTTTCAATTATGGTATAAGTGGACACTTTGCAAGTGAGTGCAGAAAGCCAACTTCTGAAAAGAAGAAATTTGACCAAGTAGATTACAAAAAGAAATATTTTGATCTGCTCAAACAAAAGGAGAGGGCTTTCATTACTCAAGAAAAAGATTGGGCAGCTGATGGAGAAGAAGAGGATGAAGATGTGGAATATGTCAACTTGGCTCTCATGGCTGATTCTGAGGAAAATGAAGTTAGTTCATCAAGCAACCAGGTAATCACTACTGATTTAACACAACTTACTAAAGAAGAGTGCAATGATGCTTTTAATGACATGTCTACTGAATTGTATCATTTGCGTGTGTCTCTTAAATCTCTTGCTAAAGAAAATAGTAGGATTAAAGAGAACAATCTGTTTTTAAGTAATAGAAATGCTGTGTTAGAAGATAAGTTGATTGACCTAGAGAAAACTAAGCTACATTGTATATCTGTTGAAAATGAACTAGCTGAATCTGTCAAGAAAGTAGAAATACTTTCCAATCAATTAGAGAGAGAGCAAGAGGTGATTAAAGCCTGGAAGACATCTAGGGATGTTAATGCTCAAATTTCCAAGGTCCAAGGAATTGAATCATTCTGTGAGACTACCTGGGATAAAAACAAAAAGAAACTGGAATTAATTGATGGGCTGTCAACGGATGTGGAATCAACGGATGATGAAAGTTATCCGTTGAAGGAAAAAGGAGCATCCGTTGAAGGTTTCTCAATTAAAACAGGCAGATGTTTCTAATAGTGAAAATCTAAAGAAACTCAACAAAAAGTTTGGTTCAACTTCCAAGAACTTTGTCAAAGGAGAAGCAAGCACATCCAAAGATTTCAGTAAGGTGAATATAGGACACATGACCTTAGAACAGTTAAAGAATAGGCTCAAAGTGGTTGAGGATAAAAAGGAAACTAAAAGGAAATCTAATAGAAATGGGAAGGTAGGGGTTAACAAACATAACAATTACACATCTGATAAGTATGCTCCTAGAAAAAGCTGTGTGCATTGTAGTAGTGTTAATCATCTATCTGCTAATTGCAAATCTATTAAGAAAACTCCCATACATGTACCCTCTTCCATGCCTAATATATCTGCATCACCTCTGCACGCTATGCCTGTTATGTCTCAACAGAATCCTTATGCACATTTTGCAAACATGCCATATTTTAACAATCCTTATCTTGCTGCATTTAGTATGCCTCAAATGCCATACAATATGCCAATGTGGAATAACATGCTTGCACAATCCATGCCTTATAAAATTCCAAATGTGCTAAATGATTCTGTGACTAACCCTACACCTCAACCAACTACATCTAAGATTAAGGTTGACTCAAAGTTACCTAAGTCTAAAGATGCAGGAGGAATGAAGTCTAGGAGAAAGGCTAACAGGAATGGACCCAAGGAAACTTGGGTACCAAAATCAACTTGATTGATTTTATGGTGTGCAGGGAAAAAGAAGAAATCTATGGTACTTGGACAGTGGCTGTTCAAGACACATGACAGGAGATTTCTCCCTGCTCACTGAGTTTAAGGAGAGAGCTGGCCCTAGCATAACCTTTGGAGATGACAGCAAAGGGTTTACTATGGGATATGGCTTGATTTCAACAAGGAATGTCATCATTGATGAAGTTGCATTAGTTGATGGTCTCAAGCACAACTTACTGAGTATCAGTCAACTATGTGATAGAGGGAATACAATTTCCTTGAATTCAGAAGCCTGTGTTGTCACCAGCAAGAAAGACAACAAAGTGGTTCTAACTGGAGTTAGAAAAAGGGAATGTGTACTTAGCTGACTTCAACTCTACAGATGCAGAATCTATTACTTGTCTCTTCAGCAAAGCAAGTTCAGTTGAGAGTTGGTTATGGCACAAGAAGCTATCCCACTTGAATTTCAAGACAATGAATGATCTAGTCAAAAAGGACTTAGTTAGAGGAATTCCTCTAGTTGAATTCTCAAGGGATGGTTTGTGTGATGCTTGTCAGAAAGGCAAACAAAGGAAAGCATCATTCAAAAAGAAGCTTGAAACAACAATTGATGAACCATTATAGCTGCTGCATATGGATTTGTTTGGACCAGTCAATGTATTGTCAATTGCAAGAAAAAGATATTGCTTAGTGATTGTAGATGATTTCTCAAAGTTTTCATGGGTCTATTTTCTTGGATCAAAGGATGAAGCAAGTGAAATCATTATCAATCACATCAGGCAAGTCAATAATCATCCTGACTTGAAGGTTAGGAATATCAGGAGTGACAATGGAACTGAGTTCAAGAATTTGTCAATAAGGCTGTTCTGTGAAGAAAATGGAATCATGCATGAGTTCTCAACTCCAAGAACACCTCAGCAAAATGGGGTAGTTGAAAGAAAGAACAGATCTTTGATTGAGGCTGCCAGAACAATGCTTGAAGAATCAAAGTTACCAACATATTTCTGGGCTGAAGCAGTTAATTGTGCCTGCTACACTCAGAATATTTCTTTGATCAATCAAGCTAAAGGCATGACTCCTTATCAGTTGTTCAAGAGAAGAAAACCAACTCTAAACTTTCTTCATGTCTTTGGATGTAAATGCTTTATACTGAGGAATCAATCTGACCATAAAGGGAAGTTTGATGTAAAGGCTGATGAAGGGATATTTGTTGGTTACTCAGCTGGAAAATCTTATAGGGTCTACAATCTAAGAACCAACATTGTTATGGAATCTGTGCATGTTGTGTTTGATGATAAAAAGATTGATGGACTAACAGATGAGGGACACAATGAGAGACTCAAATTTGATAACATTGAGATATATTGTGATGATAGTGAAGAGGAGATTGATGGAGATGACACTTCAAAAGGGATTCAAAATATGCCCTTGGATAATGCACAAAATTCTGCACCCGTTGATAGAGGCAATGCAGTATCCGTTGAAAGACATAGTGCATCATCCGTTGAAGTACAAAATGAAGCATCCGTTGATCATAGTTCATCAACGGATAATCGATTTACATCATCAGTTGATAGAACTCCAAATTCCCTGCAAAGAACCAACAACTCAGGGGGAGTTTCAACTAATCAACACTCTGTCTCACATCATGACAATACTGAGGCCACCTCATCTAGAGCACATCTTCCACCTCAAAGGAAATGGACCAAGAATCATCCCTTTGAACTGATCATTGGTGATGCATCATCTAAAGTGCAAACAAGAAAAGCTACTCAAGATGAATGTCTGTATAGTAGTTTTCTATCTCAGGAGGAACCTAAGAAAGTGGAAGAAGCTTTATTGGATCCAGATTGGATATTAGCTATGCAGGAAGAGCTGAACCAATTTGAGAGAAACAAAGTTTGGAAGCTGGTACCCAAACCAAAGAACAAGAGTCCTATTGACACAAAATGGGTATTCAGAAATAAGATGGATGAAAATGGCATTGTCATAAGGAATAAAGCCAGATTGGTTGCTAAAGGCTATTCTCAACAAGAGGGAATAGATTTTGATGAAACATATGCTCCTGTTGCAAGACTTGAAGCCATCAGAATTTTTCTAGCCTATGCAGCCCATGCCAATTTCAAAGTCTATTAAATGGATGTCAAGAGTGCATTTCTAAATGGGAAATTGGAGGAAGAAGTCTATGTAAGTCAACCTCCAGGGTTTGAAGATCCAAATTTTCCAGACTATGTGTATTATCTGTTGAAAGCACTCTATGGACTGAAGTAAGCACCTAGAGCCTGGTATGAAACCCTATCAAAATTCCTTTTAGAGAATCACTTCACTAGAGGTACTGTTGATAAAACTCTCTTCTTTAGGAATGTTAATGGCTCTAGTATACTTGTTCAAATTTATGTAGATGACATAATATTTGGTTCTAAAGATAATAAACTTTGCAAAAAGTTTGCTAAGCTAATGCAAAGTAATTATGAAATGAGCCTGATGGGAGAACTAACCTATTTTCTTGGTTTACAAGTTAAACAAGTTAGTGATGGAATTTTCATTAGTCAAACTAAATATATTCATGATCTTTTAAAGAAGTTTGACTTAATGGAATGTTCATCTGCAAAAACTCTCATGGCCACTGCCACCAAACTTGAATTGAATAAGACTGAAAGGTCTGTGGACATTATAAGTTATAGAGGCATGGTTGGTTCACTTTTATATTTAACTGCCAGTAGACCAGATATAATGTTTGCTACATGTCTGTGTGCTAGATTTCAAGCTGATCCTAGGGAGTCTCACTTAATTGCTATCAAGAGGATTTTCAGATATCTCAAGGGTACACCAAATTTAGGTATTTGGTATCCTAGAGAATCTGGCTTTGATCTAATTGGTTATTCAGATGCAGACTATGCAGGTTGCAAAATAGACAGAAAAAGTACAACAGGCTCCTGCCAATTCCTGGGAAACAAGCTTGTATCATGGTTTAGCAAAATTTAGTCTCTACTTCTACAGCTGAGGCTGAATACATTGCTGCTGGAAGTTGCTGCTCTCAAGTGTTATGGATGAGGAATCAACTCCTTAATTATGGACTTCATGTTGACAAAATTCCTATCTTTTGTGACAACACAAGTGCCATAGCCATAACAGAGAATCCTGTGCAGCACTCAAGGACCAAGCACATTGATATCAAGTACCACTTCATCAGGGAGCATGTCATGAATGGTACAGTAGAACTACATTTTGTTCCAAGTGAACAACAAATTGCAGACATATTTACCAAGCCACTTGATGAATCAACATTCACAAGATTGGTAAGTGAGCTAGGTATGCTTAATTACTCATAAAATTTATGTCCTTATTGCAATTTGAATTGAAGCCTGAATGTATTAGTTGCTAGAACAAATTTGACTTCTTAACAAAGATTATTCCATCAACGGATATTTCCTATCCGTTGAAAGTCAAAATTGTTCTGTCAACGGATGTTCATTATCCGTTGAAAGACATATACATTTCTGGAATTTTTATCCGTCAACGGATAAAACTGAAGTACCTTTCAATGGATGACAGTTTACTTTATCCGTTGAAATGTCACATCAGTCGATTCAGGTGTTTCACAGCCGTTGATTCTATTTTCTTAACCGTTGATACTCATACATACAGCTGTATGTATTTGTTTTAAAGGTAGTTTTTAGAATACTTACAGTTTATTCTTAAACGGCTGAAATTCACTAACATATATTTATTGTTTAATATTTTATTTATACTTTTTAATTTGAGAAATTATATAAGCCCTTCTGATTTTTCATTTGTACTTTACGCTTTCTTGAAATTTCAAAGCTTTTACCATTTTCTCTCTACAAAACCTTCAAGTTATTCTCTGCAACTTCTACTTACAACAATGGCACCTGTAGTAAAAATTATGTCTCAATCTGGGTTCATCTATGAGAAGAACAATTTCATAGCTTTGGTAGCAAAAAATGAAGCCCACTCAGATTATCACAAAATGATGGACTTCATCAAAAACTGTAAACTTAGCTATGCAATGCTGGAAGCCCCAACGATTTACTGTGAAGTAGTCGAGGAGATTTGGACAACTGCTGAGTTCAACTCCATAGATATGACCATCTCTTTCACTCTCAAAGGTAAAAATCACTGTGTTAACTGTGATGATTTACTAGCATGTTTTAAATTTCCTGAGAACAATGCCATAACACCACACACTGATAATGATGTATCCAGCATGTTAGATTCCATAGGTTATTCTCTTAACTCTGCTAGTTTAGGGGGTATTAAAAGAAAAGGCCTTGGGAAAGAATGGAGTTTTCTTGGGGATGCCTTTATCAAGGTTTTCTCTGGGAAAATTAGTAATTTTGATGCCATAACTTCATCTCTTGTTAATATGCTCTATATGCTTGTTTCTGATAGGTATTTTAACTTTAGCAATTATGTTATGCTAGAATTGGGTACTAGATTAGGTAACAAAGCTAATAGACCTAATAACATCTATTATGCTAGATTCTTTATGTTATTGGCTAACCATGTTGCTGAAGGTTTGGTCATAACCAATGAGAATAATAAACTCAAGTGCTGGGCACAAGAGAAAAGAGTTCTTGCAGATTTATTGAGAATGGATCTCAACAACAGTGTACCATTGGTATATTTACCAATCATGGATGCACCTCAGGTAAGTGAGGTAATTATTTCTACAACTCATACTTCTTCCAACCCCTCTATTTCTTTATCTTCTAGTGTGCCCATGGAATCTGTGACAATGCCCCAACAGATTCCTACCAAGGTCACCAAAACTAAAATTTCAAAATCAAAGACAAAGAAAACCACCTCTGTTGTTTCTCAAAAGACAACAGTTGTAACACCTACCCTTAACCCTGAGGGGAGTGAACAGGGTGTGAGTGGTGAGGGGAGGGGTGAACATCAAAGAAACCCCCAGGATAAGGAAGGAGAGATAAGTGTTTCCCAAGCTAGCCAAGCCACAGTTTCTCAAAAAGCTGTGGTGGTTGAAAAGGTTACTAGCACATCCCTAGTTGCATTCTCCCAAAAGGATGTAACTATTGAAAATAGTTCCCAACCAGGAACACAGAACAAACGAGGGAGGGACACAGAAGCCAAACACTCACCAACAAAAGCTTTTATTAGAAGAAAGAGGGCTAGAACCCAATCTTCTACACAGGGTGCACACACTGCACAGATACATCCATCTGTATCTATGCCTTCTCAAACTCAGTTTGATGTGGCTCCAACAAATGTGGAGTCACAGCCCCATTCTCTCACAATTAACACACATCAATCAACACACACTTCATCACCATCTCTGGATGTGGATATGTTATTCCCATCAATTCCTGATTCTCCCTCTTTACAACTCAGGGAGGAGCCCCACTCAAAAACAGGTGATCATCATCTTTTAGATGATTTGTTGGATCACCCGCAAATTCTTTCAGATGTAATTGAAGGATCTGTGTCACCAAAACTCAAATCAATCCACACAGATTCAACAGTTATATCACTTTCAATTTCTACTTCTTTTCCTTCTTCAACGGATATCACTCATCCGTTGACAAGTGGTTGTTCTTCAACGGATAAGCTTAACAGCAGTTATCCGTTGATACCATCAGTGTCACCTTCAACGGCTATTCCATATCCGTTGATAGTCTCTACACACACAACTGAAACAATTCCAAGTGTAGAAGATATGATTACTGTACAATCACTTTTAGGACTGAGGGAAGGGAGTGACAATTTGAGTGAGAGGCTGGGTTGCTCCCAGGCAAAAGGAGAGATTGAGAGCTCAAATAAGCATGCTATTTCTTCCAGCATGGCAAAAGTAAGTGAGAGGAGTACCACATTAGTAGGTGAAGGTGAGGGTGTGAGGAGTGTGAGCCAGGGGGAGCCCCTGATGCAAGAATATAGAGAAAAAGAGAGAAAGGCAGGTACAACAGATATAAGGGTGGATCCAACCATTGCTAATGAGTCAATGATTGTGGATGATGCTGAAAAGGAAAGACAATTTCAGCAACATTACAAAGCTGTAATTGATAACATTTCCTTGGATGCTGACACTTTTACTCATCCTGTGTCAGCCTATCATTTGTTGGCTGCTCAGGGCAATGAAGAGGCAGAAAAGACACTACATCTAGTACATACAACAGAATCTCTTCAAAGGGATAAAGCTGCTATTAACAAGATGCCTTCTATAGCTGGTGAGTCATCTGAGGAATTTGGAGTAAATTCTGATGATGATGACTCTGTTTCTTTTGATGGAAGCATGAACTTAGGGGGAGATGAAAGCCCTAGTTCTATTCCAAATTTACCCGAATGGGCCTTGACAAAGGAGTCTACACCAGGGCAATTCAATGTCTCCTTAGTCAAACAAATCAGTACTATCCAACAGGCCATTCAGAAAACTTCACATGCTGGTACCAAGGCAATCCTTAAAGCTCACCTGGACTCACTGCATCTCATGAAGTTGCAGCAAGTAAGCCAGAATCAGAGTGTGGATGAACTCAAGAAGGATATTGCTGACTTGAAATCCTACAATTCTGAAAAATTGGATTCAGTCATGCCCTATGGTACAATGAAGGACTTATTGTTGAGATTGAAAAAGGATTCAAATACTGAAAAGAGGCTGGCTAAGTTAGAAGACAGAGTCCAAGTTATTGAAAATTCTGTGGCCAGCATTCTTCACAACCAACAATCTCAAACAAGTCTACTTATGCAGCTGGCAAAGGCACAAGGCTTGACCCCTCTCCTTGATGATAACAAAAAGGGGGAGAGAAAAAGGGAAGGGGAAGGAGAGCCATCTACAAAAATCCAAATATCTAAACTGCTAGTTCCTGCCATCACTACTTCTCCAATTATGCAGATCAAAGGAAAGCCTGATGGAATTGACCTAATTCAGCTAGCAGCAGCTGAAATTCAAGTGAAAGAGCAAAGGAGGAGAATTGATGAAAGGGTGCAACAAATGTTTGGCTCAACACAAGATAAATCAATATCTGTGAAACATAGCACAAAGGTTGAACCAATCATTATGGAGCACAAGCCAGAAAGGAGGAATAAGGTTGGAGAGACTTCTTTCAAGAATCTAAAACCTATGGTTCTCAAGCCCAACACTAGATCCAGCAAGGACTCCACAAATAACCCCCTAGACTTTGCTCAGATGAAAGAAGTGGACTTTCCTCTTCCAAAGCCTGATGAAGACAAAGTTTTGGGTGCTAACATCATAAAGTACAAGGAGACCAAGGACATAGTTGAAAGAATGAAAATGGCCATTATCTTTAGAGAGGGAAAGAGTATCTGTGTGATGCAAGGACATCCCAAATTCCTAAAGGCCAAGAGGGAAGAAACCAAAAGGTTGAAGAAAGAAGCTGAAAAACTCAAGGCTGACAAAAGAGCACAAGCAAAGCTTGAACAACAGCTAAAGTCAAGTCAAGTTGAAGGAGAGAAAGGAATTAAAGTCAGGGGTGAAGACAAGATTGCAAACCTAGATGAGGTTTTTGGGAGTATATTTGGTGAGAGTATGGAGGAAAGAGAGGAATGGCAGAAGGGAAACAGAAGAAAGGCCAAGGCACATAGAAGGAGTGAAGATAACACTGAAGAAACTAAATCAATATCTAAACCACTACCTTCCACACCTGAACCTTGTGTTGCTGATCCCACTATAAACATCCATGGTGAACTAATCATCCCAAAAGAGGAACCTATTGATTGGGACACCATCAAATTGCCTACATTTTTAACCACTCTTCCACTACCAAAGAAACAGAAAAGAAAATCCAAATCTACACCTCCCCTAACCTCTAAGAAATTCACTCAAAAACAAAAACCTAAGCCTATGCCACCCATTTCTAAAGATGATTATGTTCACATCTATGACATAAAAGAAATTTCAGACATTGAACTCTATCTGGATGAGCTGGAGGATGTAAGGGGAATAGCTGCCTACAGACAGCTACCAGAGAGATTGGTGTTCAGATACAAAGGAGCTGGGGAAAGAACATGGCCTCTCTACAGGATTCTGAATGAAGGCTACTCTACCTTGATCAGAGTCTTTTCAGCCATACAAAAGGATTCTGGCTTTACCAGGACTGCCAAGACTGAAATTCTCAACAAGATTGCCAACATAAGGAAAACTTGGAGGGAGCGCAATGCTTTGCCCAGAACCTTACTCATTCAAGAGAGGGGAACTACAATTCACAAATCACCTCATTGGTTGATGGAATTCAGAGATGATAAAGGAGTCAGAAGATTTTTCAGACTTGAAGACCAACTCAAGATTGCCAGCAATGAAACTCTCAAGGAAATGCAATCTAAGTTGGATATCAGTGATGAAGATGAAGCTGAATTCTACAGACAACTCCAACTCCAAATTGAGGAAAATGACAAAGGGCTAGGAAAGAAAACAAGGGAACAAAGAAAAAAAAGATGATTTGCTCAGACTAAAGGAGCACCCTTGGAAATTCTGGAAATCTTCAATTACCTCCTAGTACATACACTTTTGCAACACTTTTAAATTTCTACTTAGTTTCAATTCATATATCTGTTAAGTGTTTTGTTATCATCAAGTTAACCCTGAATTTATGTCTACAATTCTTATAGACATAAATAGGGGGAGATCGTTAGGAATATATGTGCATTAGTTTGATGATATGTTTAACAAAATACTTAAGTAGAAGTTTAGTGTTTGCAGCCTCAACGGATAAGACCACTTTGGCTATCCGTTGATGGTGCAGCTTTACTTAGAAATAAGTCTAGTGTTGTAGCACATTTCAGTCTCTGTATTTGAGATATAATTCTTAGAAGTTGAGAGAAAATATAAGTCATTTTGACTACTAGAAGATATGCAAATAGGAAGGCCAATTGTAAATATTTCATGCCTTGTAATTTTGTATAAATGAAGTGGTATCAACGGATATCTTAAAGACCTTCAACGGATGAGAAACAAAGCTTCAATGGATGTCTCTAAAGCTTCAACGGATAGAGCTTCAACTGCTAACACATCAACGGATAAAGCCATCAACGGATGAAGGCTTCAACGGATGTTCTGTTAAATAGCAGTTGATAAGTGGTAGTTGTAATAGCAGACAGAGGCACATGGGTTGTCAGAGATAACTGAAATGTGGAAGCCTAATTTTAGGAACATCAGAAAAAGCAGCCGTTCTACTCTAGTACAAAGAGGCAATAGTCAACAAAGTACTTGAGTGATATGGAGAAGAAACAAGTGGAGAACTTATTTTATTATTGTATTTTTATCTTTGTCTTCACTTGTACACTTGGTGATATATAAACCAAGTAGCAGCTAGTAATTAGATAAGAATTTTTCCAGTTCTGTTTAGAAAAATCTTGAGAGAAAAATTATCTAGTTTGTACTAGGATGCAGCTGTGATCAACATCTTGAATCACAGATTTTCTGAAATACCATCTCTGGTGGAACAACAATCCACCAGAAAAGTTTTTAAGGTCTGTTGTGTTCTTTACTTTAGTGCTTGAATATATATCTGTCTGTATTAGCTTAAAGCAATTCACACACTTGTTTATCTTGAACACACAGCCTTTAAAACTGCTCAAAACTTGAAAAAGTTTTGAGATTTACATTCAACCCCCCTTCTGTAAATCTCATTGTTAGTCCACTAGGAATAACAAATCTATCAAAGAAAATTAACCTATCCATTTATTTAGCAATTTTCATGAGTACATCGATATATACAGTTGCAGATGTTCATATCTAACTTTAATAGTTCTCGTGTTAATATTAGTTTGCCGAGTTGTTCCATCAACAACTCTTCTCATTCTTCAGATTTATATCATATTTTTTAAGAATTCGATCGCCCAAAAGTAGCACATCCAATAGTTTAACATTTATTTTACCTTGATCTTCACTAAATATCTTATTCAATCTTCTTTGAACAATACAATTAATTTCGAATTGAGCGAGTATCATAGAGTAAATTAATTTTTGAGTTAAATGCATGATGTGTACCTGCAGTTTGCTAACCGTGCAAGTTGCGTACCTCATTTATCGAATATAGTAAATCGAGTACCCAATATTTCCTTTGTTATACATTTTGCGTACTCCCGTCAAAGGGATGTTGACACCGTTAAATCCCTTTGCAAAAGTGACTGATAGGGGTAAATAAATTATGATAGTATAATTAAATACTGCAAGGTATGGGCTGCTAGGCCCAATAATAAGATGTATAATATTCAGACCAGAAAGGATAAGCCTGATGGACCAGATCAGGCCTGGTGGAATAAAAAAGGCCCAAAAGCCCTGATTATTAATTAATTTCGTAATTAATTAATAAGGGAAAAATCAGCTATTGAGAAGAGTCCCGATAAGGATATAAATCCTTATAGATTAGCCTCAAGGGGACCTAAAAGGATAAGGAATCAGCTTCCTACTTCCTAAGACTCCTAAGTCTATCCTAATTCAGAGGCTTGTCCACCAAGTCTCCTATACCAAGTCCAATTCAAGGACTCCCACATCTATATAAGGGGCCTCACCCCACAAATCAGAACTACGTTTTTTGACTTGATCCTTGGCAATCAGCAAGGTACGTAGGCATCTTGTTAAGGCAGATTGAGTCACGAAACACAAGAGCAGTCAAATCGAGCCTTGAAGCTCACGTTCCTTAGTACTAAATACAGCAATTATATATATATATATTAGTTTTTTATCCATAACATTTGGCGCCATCTGTGGGAATACAACAACAACCATGGAGAGAACACGGAGAACAACTGGAGCTATAGAGGAAGGAACACCATCAGAGACAACCCAGGTGATTTCATCAACCGTGGAGGTTCCTCCCCATTCAACTTATGCATCTACTCAGGAGGAAGCCTAGACAGGGGCAACTCAACCCCAGCTACAAGGGACAACTCCCCCGATTCAAGGTACGAATCCTCAAGTTCAACAAGTACATATACCTGTGAATTCTCGACCCGTCGGGTATGAATATTCAACTATTGTTACTACTAACCCCCCTTATGGGATGCCCCTTCACCCTGAGGTTGGAAGAAGCGGATATGCTGGGCGAAGCGAAGCACGAGGGCGGTCGCCCCCCTATATACGAGGTTTGGATCCTATCCCTGAGGATCGGGAATTTTCTGGTCCATACACTGAGAGAGACTCCGAATCTTCGGATGATGAAGTGGCCCCGAGAAGGAGGCGTCCTGGAAAAGAGCCAATGGCCGATGGAAGGCAACGCCCCCAAAGCACCCCAGGGGCGAATCCCCAAGTAGTGCAGGAAAGGATCAGGGCTCATGAGGCTGAAATCCAAAGGCTGAGGCGTGATTTGGAGGCTCACCAGGCCACCAGACCCCGCATACCTCCTAGGGGGAAAAATCCTCCTCCTATCATAGACCTGGATGGTCCGGTAAGAAGAAGGGTTGTTGTCCCAAGAACTGATCCAAGCAATC
Source organism: Apium graveolens (assembly GCF_009905375.1). Lineage (NCBI taxonomy): Eukaryota > Viridiplantae > Streptophyta > Magnoliopsida > Apiales > Apiaceae > Apium > Apium graveolens. Next base: position 246,193,207 of record NC_133648.1, on the reverse strand, counting down.
TCCTTCCCTTTGGAGATCCTGACGATCCAACTCCACCCTTCACAGAAGAGATAATGAATGCCCATATCTCAAGGAAATTCAAGATGCCCACTATCAAAGCCTATGATGGCACGGGAGACCCCGCTAATCATGTTAGGACATTCTCTAATGCACTGCTGCTGCAACCCGTGAATGATGCTATAAAATGTCGGGCCTTCCCTCAAACCCTGTCGGGTATGGCTCAAAGATGGTACAGTCGCCTACCCCCAAATTCTATTGGATCGTTCAGAGAATTAAGTCAGGCTTTTATTAAGCAATTCATCAGTGGAAGAGTCCATGAGAAAAGTTCAGCATCTCTTATGAGTCTTGTGCAGGGAGCTAAGGAATCCTTGAGGGAATACCTGAATCGTTTTACAAAGGAGGCTTTAAAAGTCCCAGACCTTGATGATAAGGTAGCCATGATAGCACTGCAACAAGGAACCAGGGATGAGTTTTTCAAGATGTCCTTGGCCAAACGTCCCCCTGAAAATATGTTGCAGCTCCAGGAGAGGGCGGGGAAGTATATCAAGGTTGAAGAAAGCATGAGGAAGACCGCAGTAAGTAATGAGCCCACTGGAGGCAAGAAGCGAAAAACTGATTTGGAGTATATCGCTAAGGACAAATATCCTAGAACCGAACAAAACCCTGATTCAACCCCCAAGAAGGGAGGACCTGGGCAAAAGTTCACTGAATACGCTAAGCTGAATGCTCCCAGAAGTCAGATTTTGATGGAGATTGAGAAAGACAGAGATATTCGCTGGCCTAAGCCCTTGAAGGCTAATCCCGCCAAGCTAGATAAGGGCAAGTATTGCAGGTTTCACAAAGATGTTGGCCATGACACCGATGAGTGTAGGCAATTGAAAGATGAAATTGAGTTTTTGATTCGAAAAGGAAGATTGAACAAGTATACTGGAGATGGAGGGGACAGAAATAATAATGGAAGGAAGAACTTTGAAGATTGTAGGAGAGACCAAGACGATCAGGGGCGGAATCCCCAACCTAGAGGGCCGGTTATAAATGCAATTTTTGGAGGACCGGCCAGTGATAAACACGATCTTTGGAGGTCCAACTGCTGCTGGATTGTCCAAAAATTCCAGAAAGGCATATACTAGGGAGGTTATGCATATTGTTGGAGAAGCCCCGAAGAGGGCCAGGACAAAAGTAACATTGGCTTTTGATGATTCCGACCTAGAGGGTGTGAAGTTTCCCCATGACGACCCGCTGGTCATAACACCGATAATAGGAAATAGCCCGGTTAAGAGGGTCCTTGTGGATAATGGTGCTTCTGTGGATATCTTGCTCCACGACACCTTTCTAAGAATGGGGTATAACGACTCCAAGTTGACACCAACCGACATGCCGATATATGGATTTGCTGGAGTAGAATGTCATGTGGAAGGGATAATCAAATTGCCAACCACCATAGGTACGGAACCAAGGCAAGCAACGCAAATGCTGGATTTCGTGGTGGTAAAGGCTAGTTCAACTTATAATGCTATCATGGGGAGAACAGGGATACATGCCTTTAAGGCAGTCCCCTCTCCCTACCATTCAGTCATGAAGTTTCCCACCCGAAACGGGATTGGAGAAGAGAGAGGAGATCAAAAAATGGCTAGAAGCTGTTATGTGGCCTCTTTGAGGGCAGATGGAGTCGGGGGGCAGGTTCTTCCTATTGAAGATATGGATATCCCAGAAAATGATGAGAATAGAGGAAGGCCAGCAGAAGAATTGGTTTCGGTTCCTTTAGACCCCGAGAATCCTGAGAGGATCACTTTCATTGGAGCCACATTAGAGGAGCCTCTTAGAGGGAAGTTAGTAAAATTTTTACAAGAAAATAGTGATGTGTTTGCATGGTCAGCAGCTGATATGCCAGGCATAGACCCGGAGTTAATTACTCACAAGCTAAACGTGGATCCAAGCCGGAAGACAGTGAAACAAAAGAAAAGAATTTTTGCCCCGGAAAGACAGGAGGCTATAAAACAGGAAGTAGAAAAGCTCTTAGAGGCTGGTTTCATTGAGGAGATTCAATTTCCGGAGTGGTTAGAAAACCCTGTAATGGTGAAGAAGGCTAATGGAAAGTGGAGGATGTGTATAGACTTCACTGATCTGAATGATGCATGCCCCAAAGACTGTTTCCCGCTGCCTAGAATTGATACTTTGATTGATGCCACTGCTGGACATGAGATGCTGAGTTTCATGGATGGATTTAGCGGATACAATCAGATCAAAATACATAAGAATGACATTCCAAAGGTATCATTTATCACTGACTTTGGTGTTTATTGTTATCTTGTTATGGCGTTTGGTCTCAAGAATGCAGGAGCCACCTATCAGAGGTTGGTGAATAAAATTTTTAAGGATCTTATTGGGAAGACTATGGAAGTCTATGTTGATGACATGCTGGTCAAGAGTCTAGTAAAGACTGATCATATAACCCATTTGAGGGAAGCTTTTGAGGTCCTAAGGTACCACAAGATCATGTTGAATCCAACGAAGTGTGCTTTCGGAGTAGGATCGGGAAAGTTCTTGGGATTGATGGTCTCAAAGAGGGGAATTGAGGCCAACCCCGATAAAATAAAGGCAATCCTGGATATGGAACCACCAAAAACTGTCAAGGATGTATAGAAGCTCACAGGAAGGGTTGCGGCGCTAGGACGATTCATCTCCAAGTCAGGAGACAAGTGCTTGTCATTCTTCAAGTCATTAAAGAACATTAAAGACTTTGTATGGAGTGAGGAAAATCAGAAGGCATTTGAAGAGTTAAAGAAGTATATGGGCCAGGCCCCGTTGTTGGCCAAGCCAGTTCTGAGTGAAGTTTTATTCTTGTACTTGGTTGTTTCAGAAAGCGCCTTGAGCGCGGTGTTGGTTAAGGAGGAACTGAAAGTCCAGAAACCCGTATACTATGTCAGCAAAATCTTGTATGGTGCAGAGTTGAATTATTCAACTATTGAGAAATTCGCTTTAGCCTTGGTAATGGCTTCAAGAAAGCTGCGTCCTTATTTTCAAGCTCACCAGATTGAAGTGCTAACAAATCAGCCGCTGAGAAACATCATTCACAGTCCCAAGGCAAGTGGGAGACTGATTAAGTGGGCAATAGAGTTGGGAGAGTTCGATCTCAAGTATAAGCCACGTACAGCCATAAAAGCCCAAGCACTAGCTGACTTCGTGGTGGAATGTACCATACCCAACCAAGAAGTCGGGGGGCAGGAAGATACCATACCTCAAGACAAGGGAGTCGACAAGGACAAGGAGAAAGAGTATTGGGTTCTCTATTTTGATGGAGCAGGAAGATACCATACCTCAAGACAAGGGAGTCGACAAGGACAAGGAGAAAGAGTATTGGGTTCTCTATTTTGATGGAGCATCAAAAACAAATTCCAGTGGAGCAGGGTTGGTTTTGCAAAGCCCTGATGGATTCCTAATTGAGTATGCTATGAAGCTAGACTTCCCAACCACAAACAATGAAGCAGAGTATGAAGCCCTGATTGCTGGCCTTGGTCTAGCTGGGACACTTAGAGTCAAAAACTTAAAGGTCCGTGGAGACTCGAAGCTGATCATATACCAGGTAAAGGGAGAATTTGAGGCAAGGGATGATACGATGGCTAAGTATGTTCGCCTAGTAAGGGCTGTGATGACCCAATTTAATGAATGCCATGTTGAACACATTCCAAGGGAAGAAAATGCTAAAGCAGATGCGCTATCAAAGTTCGCTTCGTCTGAGATTGAAGAAAGTTCAGGAAGTGTGTACTTCCGTGTTTTGAAGACACGGAGCATAGATGTTAAGCTTGTGGCTCCCATAGGCTTGGGGACGTCATGGATTGATCCCATCAAGGCTCACATTCAGACCGGTTGGTTGCCAAGTGATACAACTGAGGCACGGAAGTTAACTATTCGAGCACTAAGGTACTCCTTGATAGATGGAATTCTGTATAAGAGATCTTTCGTGGTTCCTTACTTGAGGTGTCTCAGACCCGACGAGGCACGCTTGGCTCTTGAGGAAGTGCATGAAGGTATTTGTGGGCAGCACTTGGGGGGCAGGGCCTTGGCTCATAAGATAACCCGTTTAGGCTTCTATTGGCCAGAAATGATGGCTGATGCCAAAGAATATGTGAAGAAGTGTGATCGCTGTCAAAAGCATGCACCAGTTGTTAGACAACCCCCCGAGATGCTGACCTCTATCAACTCGCCTATTCCCTTTGCCATGTGGGGGATGGATATTCTAGGGCTTTTTCCTATGGCCACGGCACAAAGGAAATTTCTGATTGTAGCCATTGATTATTTCACCAAGTGGATCGAAGCCAAACCCTTGGCCAAAATCACTACTAAGCAGGTTGCACAATTCCTGTGGGAAAACATTATGTGCCGATATGGAATTCCCCATATCCTCATCACTGACAATGGAACACAATTCAACAATGAGGAATTCAAGAAGTATTGCGAAGAAAATGAAATTGAGTTACGATTCACCTCTGTGGATCACCCGCAAGCCAATGGCCAAGCAGAGGTAGCAAATCGGATAATCCTGGATGGACTAAAGAAGAGGATCGAAAAGTCAAGAAATAATTGGGTAGATGAGATACTTCCAATATTATGGGCCTACAGGACTACCTGTAGAGTCACGACAGGAGCAACTCCCTTCATGTTGGCATATGGGGCAGAAGCAGTAGTTCCAGTAGAAATATCACATTTCTCTCCAAGGATTCAGGCTTTCAATGCAGAAGAAAATGAGGAAGGGCAAAGGTTAGCCCTGGATCTGATCGATGAAGTGCGAGATAGGGCACATGCAAAGATAGTAGAATATCAGAAAAAGGCTTCATTCTACTATAACCTAAGGGTTAAAGAAAGGTTTTTTAAACAAGGCGATCTAGTCTTAAGGAAGATAGAAGCATCTGGTGTAGGACAAAAAGGGAAGCTTGCCCCGAATTGGGAAGGGCCGTATAGAGTCAAGAGTGTTCAAGGTAGAGGAACCTACAAGCTAGAGACTATGGATGGTTTTGAAGTCCCGAGAACTTGGCATGCACAAAACCTGAAGGTTTACTATATGTAGGGCAGTCGGATACGATTCTCACTCGTCAGGATGGCGAGTAGGTTGAAAAGCACCTTGAAGCTTTGCTTGCTTAGGATTTATATGTTTTAGTTTTATTACGAAGTTTATTATTACTTGTGTAAGGGACGAATCCCAGACAATTTTACGAAATTCATGAGTTCTTTAAAGTATGTTTGTGGCCTAACAAGTAAAAATCAAATGCATGGATGCAAGCATAGAAGGTGATAAATGAAATAGATCTGATAGATATTACAAAAATTCGATAAATAAAGTCTCGAAAATAGGATAAAAAACAACAAGCCACGCAGGGCTGAAAAAGATCTAAGGAGCTGAAGTACCCTCGGCATCCATATCATCGTCCTCTCCGCTCTCGCTGGATGTCTCTGTCGTCTCGGAGGAGGAGGAAGAGCTATCGTCCTCAGCTGGTCTGGAAGAAGACTCGGGAGGAGGAAGGAGTGGATCCTGAGGAACATGGTCCGAGACAACTACTCGGGTACGAAACCTCTGTAGCAAAGCCTCGTCATCAGGGCAGATGTAGTCCGCCGGGTTAATATCAGGACAAGCCTCGTTCACGGTCCCAAGGGCCGTGTCCCAACCAGTCCTAAAAAACCCGGGAAAGACTGAATCATCCCTAATCCTCATGGATTGGGCAAACTCCTCCGAGTCCAGATAGTTGTCTATAGCTTTATCCTTCTCCGACCGAAGTACCACCAACTCGGCGTTAGACTCTCCGAGTTCTTCCTCCTTGCGCTTGAGCTTCTTCTCCAAGGTAGCATACTTCTTCTGTTGCCTCCTGAGGGCATTATCGGCCTTATCAGAAGCCCGCTTCCATGATTCGGCTTGCCTCACAGCGCCTTGAAAGTAGGCGTTAGACTGAAACAAAGCAATTAACAAAGTATAAGGCAAGAAAATGCTACAAGAACGAAAAATAAGTTCAAAAAAGAGAAGGCATACCGAAGCCAGAGACTGAGCTCCCATGAGCTTAATCCTCTCAAGATCAGGGGTGGCCACCACATCAGTAAAGTCCTTGGGAGTCACGCTATGGTAGGACCAATCCCAAGCATGTTTCGTGGAACCAACTACGGTGTCCCCTCGGCGGAATCCCCAGAGAGGCTGAAAGGCACCTGTGGCAGCAGCAGTAGGGGCAGCAGCAGTGATAGGAGTACCATGGCCTCCAGCTCCTTCAGTTGAGGCCTCCCCTATAGGCTCTTTGTGCTTCTTCAAAAAGATAGGCTCCGTGGCCTTTCCCCAGGTGTCTAGGCCTGCGAGTCGAGCTTTCTTCATCCTAGCTGTTTCCTCAACCAAAGGAACATTGTCCTCGTTAATCTCCTTAGCAGCTGAAACAAAGCAAAGGACAAAATAAGTGATGTTAATAATGCATGAAATGAAGTAAAATTGAGAAGGGAAGAAAAATACCCTGTTGAGAAACAGAGGATAGTCCCACATGAATCAGGGAAAACTCCTCTAAGAGAGTCCAGCTGGTGGTGGTGCCATCATCCTGAGTAAGCCCATTATAAATAATAGTTTCTTCAGGAGTTAAGTGAATGGATTTGAGGCTACCATCACTGACCTTCCCGAAGGAAGATCGAAAAAGAGTGCCCCAGTCACCATTCTCCCAACGTAACCCAACGAAACTATTCCTCCAATTTTGATTATTATCAGGAATAAAGGCGCTGTTAAAGATATGTTTGCTTTTGGGCCTTTGCTTGACATAGACCCAGCCACAGATATTGGAAGAACTATTATAACACTGAAAGACCTTCCTAAAAACAGCTACAGAAAGAGGAAAGCCCTCCCTAAGACAACAAACCATAAAAAATAGAATGTTCCTCCAGGCGTTTGGAGGAAGCTGACACGGGTTGATTTGTAAATCAGCCAAAAGATGAGGAATAAAAGGATGAAAAGGAAACCTAAGCCCATCATTAAGGGCATCTGTGTAAATGAAGAGAGTGTCGGGTCTCCAGTGGCAAGTACGGTCACCACCGGAGACTGGAACTAATCTAAAAGGAGGAAGGACGTTATAACGAGCATTTAGTTTATTGAAATTAATGTTGTGCCAAGTATTACAATGATTAAAAGAATCGAGATGTGCAGTAGAGGGATATTCATCCCCCCTAGTGTTAATCATATCGATTAAAGACATGTACGAAGAACGGATCTCGATATCCTTACCTCGTTTTGAAGCCGAGGCAATCTTCGCTGCTCTCTCGGAATTCTTGTCAGCCATTAGTAAAGCCTAGAAAACCTGAAAGTCTTGAAGGGAAGAGAAGAGGAAGAGAAGAGGGAGAAATTTGTAGGATGAGTGGAGAAGTGAAATGAGAGGTGTGAGGGATCACACTCTCATCCCACCTTTTTATAGCCAAGAAGAAGGGGATTTGGGCCTCAAAAAAGCCCATATAGGCCCAAAAATGGAAGGATCTGGAATGTTCCAGATTATTTTAGAAAAATCTTAGAAAAATATGGAAAAATCTGGAATGATATAGAAATTCCAGAATATTCTGGAAGTCAGGCTTAAAAGTTAAAGCCCAATCCAAGTTTGAATGGGCTTTGGATATTAAAGCATGATAAAGACCCAGTCCAAGAAAGCCCAGAAAGAGGGCCCAATTAGTTGACAGACAAAATCCCAGATTTAAGAAATGGGCCCTGGATGAAGACCCATTAAGAGGGTGGCCCAAGAAATCCAGGCCCAAATCAAGGACCCAAGAGAGTCCACCTCAGATGTATGGCCCAACTTCAAGGTAAAAGAATAAAAAAAAGGGGGAGCCTGACCTAATTCGATCAGAACCTGCACCAAGATCCTAGTCGATTGCATTGAGGTCAATTTTCCTTCGACTAAGGCTGAAAAAAGGGGCTATTTCGGTCAAGAGAAGGATCCTGACCAGAAATTCCTGGTCGAAAAGGGGAAATAGCTGTTTCATTCAACCAGAATGCCAGAACGTTTTTTGACCCTGTCGACCAGGAAGCAAAGTAAAATCCTGATCGAATGGACCCTGCCCGAATTTACGTCGACCTGGGCAACAAAAGATGGCTAATTCGGTCAAAAATGGAGATCCTGACCGAAACGGACGAAAATCCTAGTCGAAAACTTCCTAGTCGACAAAAAAAAAGGGGGAAAAAATCCTGGCCGAAATTCGACCAGGACTTCTGCTCGAAATACTCCAGCTCGAAAGGCTGTCGACCAGGGCAATATGGAGGTTAATTCGACCAGGATCCTGGTCGAATGGATTCCTGGTCGAAAATTGTATAAAAAAAAAGGAAGAAAAAAAGGAAGAAAAAGGGAAGAAAAAATCCTGGAAAATTACGAAAAAATAAGGAAATTCCTTAAATAATTTCTGAAAAATGGTAAAATTTTCAGAAATAAGGAATAAATCCAGAAAATTAAAGGATAAATCCCAGAAATTAGGGAAAAAATCCAGAAAAATAAGGAAATTCCTTAAATAATTTCTGAAAAGTGTTAATATTTTCAGAAATAAGGAATAAATCCAGAAAATTTAAGGACAAATCCCAGAAATTAGGGAAAAAATCCAGAAAAATAAGGAAATTCCTTAAATATTTTCTGAAAAGTGTTAATATTTTCAGAAATAAGGAATAAATCCAAAAAATTTAAGGACAAATCCCAGAAATTAAGGGGAAAATCCAGAAATTAAGGGAAAAATCCATAAATTAAGGATAAATTCCAGAAAATTAGCGAAAATCCCAGAAAATTAGGGAAAAATTCCTGGAAATTAAGATGATTTCTGAATAAAAGGAAGATTCATTGTAAATGTGTAGGTCGCTCCACACTTTACGCAAAAACAAAACCCTGTAAGGGAACGAGTAGGTTTAACTTCTGCGAAACCTAATCAATGTTTCCCAAAAGTTGGGGGGCAAATGATAGGGGTAAATAAATTGTGATAGTATAATTAAATACTGCAAGGTATGGGCTGCTAGGCCCAATAATAAGATGTATAATATTCAGACCAGAAAGGATAAGCCTGATGGACCAGATCAGGCCTGGTGGAATAAAAAAGGCCCAAAAGCCCTGATTATTAATTAATTTCGTAATTAATTAATAAGGGAAAAATCAGCTATTGAGAAGAGTCCCGATAAGGATATAAATCCTTATAGATTAGCCTCAAGGGGACCTAAAAGGATAAGGAATCAGCTTCCTACTTCCTAGGACTCCTAAGTCTATCCTAATTCAGAGGCTTGTCCACCAAGTCTCCTATACCAAGTCCAATTCAAGGACTCCCACATCTATATAAGGGGCCTCACCCCACAAATCAGAACTACGTTTTTTGACTTGATCATTGGAAATCAGCAAGGTACGTAGGCATCTTGTTAAGGCAGATTGAGTCACGAAACACAAGAGCAGTCAAATCGAGCCTTGAAGCTCACGTTCCTTAGTACTAAATACAGCAATTATATATATATATTAGTTTTTTATCCATAACAGTGACTGAAAGTGGGTGATAAAAATGCAATTTGCCACAGCTACAGCTATAACCACCATATTTAAAGAAACCTGATCAATATATAAATATATATATATATGTAAAATCATCCCCAAATAAAAATCCCTATCCCTATAGTTTCAATAAAGCTTAATTTTGTTGTTCAATAGCTGAATATTGTTTATGTGGACGCTTGTTGGTGATTCGAACTGTTTGGACTGAGAATAATGCGGGAATGAGGTTCGTCAGCTGCGTTTAAGGTCGGCTAGGGTGCAACTACTTCCGATGGATCGAGGATCCTGTTTGTCCTCGTGGTCGAGTTGTGATATGTGGTTTATTAATACGAGGCAAAGGTCTTGAAAACTTTGAAGCTCAGAATAATTCAAATGGGGGTTCCAATGTAAATGTGCAAGTGATGAACGGGGGTCATCAAAATGTTTGATTTGCTTGTATGTTGTCCTTGCATTTTGTATTGTGTTATTGTTTAAAATTGCAAGCAAGGACCAGTGTAATGCCAATGAATTAGTCTAGAAAATGTACATGATGTACTGTTTTTAAGTTTAATGAATGAGTTGTATACTATTTTTAAGTTGCACTCATTTATTTTTGTTTAAAAGTTGGTGCACATGTGTGAGTTGACACCAATGTCCTTACCTGGTATGTAGGAGCTTTCCTCACTGGAGATGCATAGATATTCCGACCACAACCACTTCCTTCAGAAATGAACTTAACTCTTGCACCGAAATTCCCAAGTTATTTTAATATCTTCCTATGCACAATTGCATGTTGTCTCACAGTAGCCCTAAAAGATGCAGCACTGCAAAAAAGCATGCTCAACTCAAAGTGAGGATCTTCCATATCTGTTTCCTCATTGAACATATGGTATACCATCATCTCATCTTCATCAATACTATTAACAACCATTCTATCCACATCATTACCATCATAATCACTCAATTCTTCCTCATGTCCCATGACTTGCTCATCAGTAAAATATACAATCATGATGGATACATCAAAATCACACTCACCAAAGGCCCCTGTGTTATCATCACTTTCAAAAGGTTTAGGGCCTCCATTTTTCCATATGGTAACATCATCATCTGTACTGTCCATATTAAAACTATCACCATAAAAATTGTCACCAGCAGTACTACATTCCTCTTCTCCTTCCTCTTAAAGAACTTCCTGATTGGGAACAACACCATCTTCCTTAACAGCCTCAACATTAATCATGTGAGTGTACATTCCCTCAAGTTCAAACAGCTGATTCATTTTTGGTTATTCTCAAATTCAAGATTGGAGGGATTTTCTATAAATGATAGGTCATACTTCTGTGAAGGGGGGTAGTCTTGTGTTCCTAGATTTTCATTCACCACATACGCATAAATAATTTTCTCTACTGGGAAAATTTTAATCATTTGTAATACATTCACATCACTTCCTAGAGAGCATAAACTAGTTTCCAAATCAGAGTTGGATAGTTTATAACTAACGGTCACTAAGTAACTCAATTCATCATCATCACACATATCAACATACCTGATACAACTACCTACATATGTTTTAAGGTCAACAGTAAATTCACCTCATGGTGAAATTTAAGGGTGAACTTATCAGGACAGTCTGCATATGCAACAAAAGGTGGTGGAAAACACAAGGTTAGAGTGCACACATGTATTCTATGAAAGCATAAAAACAAGGACAAAGCTAATTGCTCAAAATAAGATCTTACAAATACACAAAAACAAGATATGCAGAATGACTAAAATACATCAATAAAGAACCGTTTCATGTTGTAAACAAAAGACAATCATTATAGTGATATGTGTACAAGTATTTAGGTCTGTAAAATCAAGAAAGTAAGATGAAAAAACTCACTGTTATAATCAGGGGTCTCATTAGGGTGAAAAGCCTCATTATTTGTTAACGATCACACACACCAAGTCATTGTAATTATTAAATGAAAATACCGAGTTGATTAAGTTTAAGCAATCTTAGGAGGGAAACTTCTCTTGCAATAATGTAGATGGCGGCAAAGAGTGAGAGAGACTATATAACAATAATGCCGCTGCAAGGAAGTTACCAGATTACCTCTTAAACATGTACAACAAAGAAAATATTAGATACACAGTTTGCTATATTCAACAATTCAGGTACAGAACTTGAACGATTAGCAAACTGCAAATGCACTTCCTGCATTTTACTCTTTAATTTTTTGAAACTTTTTTTAGAGCTCAGATAAAATTGGAAAACTAAAGCCCATATTAATGAAAGCCCAATTTTTTCTGCAAACAGAACCGCATACAATCAGCCCGTTAAGCCCGTACACCATAACCAGCCCCCACAAAAATATTAAACACACTCTCTCGCACAAAGGGGGTCTATTATACATACAACCCAACTGTAACTCTGTAAGTGTACTCCGGCAGCTCAAACCGGCGGCGACCTCAATTCTCGACCATGTATCCACCAAACGACCGCGTATGATCTCTCTCATTTACCCTTTTTATTTCACACCCACTTTATAAAATTTACTTTTTTTGAATAAATTTTTATATCTTCAGCTATGTAATTAACCTCTTAATTTCGCTTGTTTATCAGTTTTCATGTACATTTATGCTAATTTAATTTAGTTATGTAGAATTTGTACTTTGCATGTCACCGTTTCTAACTAGCTTTGAAATTTCGAGTTTTGGTAAAATTATTTTTGAGAATGTAAAATTTCTTGGGTGTTTGTATGTATCTGTTTTGGGTTTAATTTGTGTAGTTTATCATAAATACAAGTGGGTGTTTGGAAATTGAGAGAATTAGTCTGAAATTAGTCCTTATTTGATGTCTTAGATTCGGATGTTATGAATTCTAGTAATTGACAAGAACTAAAATATTGAATCACTTTTTGGTGTGGCGGATGAGGAATATGGGAATGTGTGATATGATTAAATTTTGAAACCAGGTATTAGTATGTTTTTCCGCTTGTCGGGATTAGCTTTACGTCGTGGGTATTTTTTTTCCCATTTGGCTATGGCCACCCCTAGGTCTAAAAAACTTGTTTGTGAGGAAAAATTTAAGATAAGAACGGAAACTTGTTACATTTAGGCAATTATAGTGAGATTAAGTAAAATTAATTAGAAGTGGAAAAAGAAGCTCAAGGAAATTTAGAAAAGAGGAGCATGTAACAAAATGGGGATAACTTTTCATGACATTGTTGTACCTTGCAGCATTTTCTAATTTCTTCCTATACGTTAATTACATAATTATTACATTCAAAAAATACATGTGTTGTATAATAAATGTTTTGATATTGACCTTTTGGGTGAACGTTATGGACAATTCAACAAATTTTTAATATTTTTCCTTCCATTCAAAAATTGCATACAATTTAGTATAAATTTCTAGTTGAGTGCCAATAGGATACAGTTTTTACCACCATACAATATATTGAATTTTTGCCTTACTGTCCTCCTGATGCATTATCTGGCACTGTATGTAGAGTTGTATAACAAATGTTTATGAACTTGATGATATGTAGTTTATGATTTTTTTTTCAGTTTTCCATCCAGACAAAGGGGTCGCCCGTCCAAAATCCATTGCCGATAAGGTCTCTGTACACTGTCCCTACTCCAAAGGCTGAAATAGAAAGGGCACCTTTACAGGTGGATGCAATCGTTGATAATACCAAGGTTGTCGAGGATATTAAAGATGCATATATTATTCGTCTTGCATATTATTATGATATATAAAATGTCTTCTAGTTCTTAGTATCAAGATCTGAGTCAATTCTGTTCTATGCATTATCAGCTGATAACTCGTACTTATTTCATCTAATGTCATGTTTTTGGCTGTATAATTGCAGCACTATCAAGACGATCTACAAAAATTAGGTCTGAAAATTAAGCAACATGAAGACCATATTAAATTTTTGAGGACCCAAAAAAACATCTTAGAAGATTCCATTTTAGACATGCAAGGTATGCAGTATCATGTTAGAAACAAAGTTAATATATTCTTAAAGTAGCATTTCATCTCCATATATGTCAACATTATTTTTTTTAAAGAAGATTTATTACCAGCTAGTTGGCAGAGGTCACATGGAATCCATCAGAATTAAAATATCTAATATTTTCATATGACACCTCGTATCTAGTATCTTAACATCAATAAAATTTTCTAAAAAATATTCGAAGGATCACTTCTGTACTTAGTGCTGCCTATTTTACAGATAAAGGTAATTGTTTTCACTTCATGACATAAACTTTTTGTTTGAAATATCACTTTTTGATTGTCACACAAATCCAGGCTTCAAAAGTAGGTTTTAAGGGCCCAGTGGTTCATATCGGGAATCTCATCTTTTTCCAAACTCAAAAAGATTTAAAACCTTGCTATTTTAAATTTGGAGGCAAAAGGGGATTTAGTATGACAATTTTGGTTTTAAACCTTAAATATAGTCAGATTTTTGACTCTGCCGCAACAACGTTTTTATCAATTCATTTGCTTATGTTTCAATATTTTTTTGGTTACATGCATTGGTCAGTTACTATTGGGAAGTATCATACATCTACTGAATCTGTGACTGAAAATGTGGATGCTCAAATTGAGGAAGGAACATCGGAATATTTAAATCAGGGGAAATCTGCTGCCGGGCTTATATGCCAGCTAAAAGCTGGTCATGAAATTCAGGTCTCTCAAAGTCCACTAGTGAAGGATGTGCTTGGCATTGTTGCTACACTTGGAAAAGTAGATGATGAAAACCTTGGCAGGTCAGTGTTATGCTTATTATTCCTATTCTTAAAATTTCAGGTTGTATGGTTGCAATGTTTCAAAAAGTTTGTACCTTCTTAGATGATTCTATCTCTCCTATATAATAATTTAGAGCACTTTAAACATACACAAAGAAATCTATGTTTAACGTGTTTTAGCTGAGCAAAAGTTTGCTGCTATTGGATGAAATACAAAATAGTTTATTGCATATTACTGGGATTTTTTAAAGATGATGTGAATAACTCATATCCCAGTTATAATTACCTCGGATTAGCAATAAGGTGTAATTGTGTAATCAGATTTCTTATGTTTTTATATACTGAATAAGGGTTTGGACTGAATGAAAGTTTGCTAAAGGTATCCCTCCATCCTCCCCGGCATAAAATTATGATGATGATGTTTATAATAGTATTAACAAAAAAAAAGTTCTTGTTCTTGGGGGCAGTCATATATATTCATTCCAGTCGTAGTAGTTGTGGTTTCACAAATGAAGATGATACGGGGTTGAAAATCTTATTGACCAGATTTACACAAGGCTGGGATGATATGTCGAGTTCTATAAGTATGTTGTTTCGTAACAAAATTATTGTTGTTGTTCTATTGATATTATTATCATATTATGTGATGAATTGTACATTTATTGAGCTAGGCTTCTTGCTGAGTACTTGGGGAAAGAGGCCATGATGGCTCTTGTTTGCAAAACCTCTGATGGGGTTAAGGCTATGGAGTCTTCTGATATAGAAGGTGTTATAAATAGGAATTCTGGCCTTCATGAGATTGGGTCTTCTATTGGACGTACTTTAGAAGGGGGATTTCGTGTCATATGTCTCAATGATTTAAGGTATGTTGTACTATGTTGTAAATTATTATTCTTCACCGTGTTTCCTTCTTACTCTTAAAATCTCTCTCCCTCTCCCCTTCTCCCTCTCCCCTTCCTTTTTATGCACGCAGACCATATGTTGGCGAGTTTGTAAGCAACGACCCACAAAGGAGGCTTGATCTTTTAAAGCCAAAATTGCCAGGTGGAGAAATCCCACATGGCTTCATCGGATATGCTGTGAATCTGGTCCATATTGACCACCACCACTTGTTCTGTGTTACATCATCTGGCCATGGCCTTAGAGAGACTCTTTTCTATCATCTTTTCTCGCACCTGCAAGTTTATGGATCTAGGGAAGACATGCAGCAGGCCCTTCCCTTCATAAGCAGTGGAGCTGTATCTTTGGATGGTGGAATAATAAGGAGTCCTGGTGTTTTTAACCTCGGCAGTAGGTAAGGGCTCAATTATCACAATCTCTATTTGGTTTTTTTTTTGCATAATCTTGATTGATCATCTCCTCTTAGCGGCATATACATTGCGACAACTTTGATTGTACTTCCTAATTTGCATAATCTTGATTAATAAAATCCTCTTAGCAGCATATAGATTGTGACAACTTTGATAGTATTCTTAGCGGCATATACATTGCGACAACTTTGAATGTACTTCCTAATTTGCATAATCTTGATTAATAAAATCCTCTTAGCAGCATATAGATTGTGACAACTTTGATGATATTCATTTTACAACTATTCATCTTCTAGGAACAACTTTATATAGTAGCAAAGAATTTTTATATTGTAGAGTATAATAAGTGGCCTGTGGTGGTTGCTTATATATGTATAACATTTCTTTGACTGTTACTCTGTGACTTGAGTGAATAATAAGGGAAGGATTTGCTATGCCTTGAGACTTAGGTGCTCAAATCCGTAAAGTCCTTGTAAGGTTTGATATATATATATTTATATATATCACGTGCGATGCTCAAGTTATTTTTAATATTTGTTATTTTATTATTTTTATTTTAATATTTATATTTCTAGAGATGTATTTAAATTAGAATTTTTATATTTGTAATTAAATGAAATAGGTTTTTAAAATAATTAGTCATGTTAAAATAGATATTTTTGAATAATTAATCTTTAGAGATGTATTTAAAATTGATATAGATATATTTGTTTTAACATAAAAAGTTTTTTTTTTTAATTAATAGCCCAGTAAGTTTTTTTTTGAAATGAGTAGACCGGAGAGATGTGTTTGAAATTAGAATAAAATTATGTATTTCTTAGATTAGTTTTTTAAGACACTTGGTTCTGTTAAAGTAGGTTTTAAAAAGAAATAGAGACAAGTATAAAAAAAAGAACTTAATGTTTCGGCCTTCAATAAGATAGCATAGATATAATCAGAAATGCACCGCCTCAGTGGAATATAAATTATATACAAGTAGTACTGACCGATTACCAAACTTTTAATGTTTTGGTTTCAATAATATAATATAGATTATAGGTCCTGAATATGGTTTAATATTAATGCAATTTTGTACTAGTTATGCCATCACACATCAGCAGGCCAAACAGTACCTGTACCGATGTATATAGATTCATCCTCGTAGAATCACATGTGCAAACCTTTGATTATTTCATAAGATATATATATGTGTGTGTGTGTGTATATATATATTCTTTGTATTGCCAATATTATCTACTCCCTCCGTCCCACCCCATTGTTAACATTGGGGTGGGGCCCAGAGATTAAGAAAGGTAAAGAAAAGAGAAGAAAAAATGGGTAAGTTAGTGGGACCTACTGAAATTGGTGAAGAAAAATATGCTATTTTAGAAAATGTTAACAATTGGAATTTGGATGGGACATCCCAAAAAGGAAAGTGTCAACAATCCATTGGGATTGAGGGAGTATATAATGTTGAATGTACAGTTATTTTATATGCAATTATAATTTTAAATGGCGCCATCCTTATTTCTCCAACTTCCATGATTTAAGGGAAGAAGCACAAGTGAAGTTCCCGAGGATCTCTGGAAAATCAAGTTTACCTGAGAACTACTATGAGATTGAAAATATTTTGAAGAGCAAAAAGTGGAATAAGGAAAGATTGCTGGATGATATGCGTCGAGAGCAATCATTATTGGACCAGGCCAAGTTCAATTTTGAAATCAAGAAAAAAGAGTTTGTTCGCTTCTTGGCACAGAGTTCACAGTATGCTCCTGCTCAGGTATTGTCTTGATTAAATTTAAGTCACCAATCATTAACAGGATAATTGATTCTTTACAACTGCATTACACATTTACACTAATCAGAGTAGCTCTAAATATGTCTTGGATTGATTATTTTTGCCCATTTTCACATATTCACAACTTTTTAAATTATGTCTACCAGTCATGTCAGTGTTGATTACGTGTGCATGAGAGTAAACAGTCGTTTTAGTTAGTTAAGAAGGCTGTAAGTAGATCAAATGAGCTTCCCCCGATTAATTTTCCGCAAATAGGCATTTGCTAGTTAAGATGGTTTTTTGTCATATATATGCTTTCCTCTTCCCCCAAGCAATATGTTGTGGTTAAACGAAGAGTTGTATTACAGATGAATATCTATAGTGGATACCACAATTATCAAGAAAAAATAATGAAATGCCTATTCAACATCTAAGTCTGTTTTTTTTAATGTCCAGCAGCAGTACCATCATCAGCAGCAGTATCATCAGCAGCAGAGTCCAGCTGGTAGAGAGAGATCAACCCCCAGATGAAACAGCCTCTCTAATCATTGTGATCATCTATGATTAATGTCTGTAGATGGAGGTTCTTGGCTTGTCTTAGTGTAGCGAAAATGGCCATCACATTCAAGTGTGTTCAATTCTATAATAGACGTTTTCTTAGTTTGCATCCCCCATCCGTGAGTGTGAATGTTGTAGTTTCTCATACCAACCAACCATAGATCCCTTATTTTTAACTTTTTTAAGTAACTTGCAACATAATAGATATAGTTATATAATAATATGCCAAAAAAATTTCCGTAATGGTAAGCAACTCTGCTGGTGGTTTCAATAATAGAAAGTGTCCCATTTTATAAAGAACGACAGGGAGTTCAAATACTAAAATTAGTTTGAATGTAGTTTTATATTCTTAATAGTTACATGTTTAGCAGAAAAAAGGTTTGTAAACTACAAACCACCAAGTTTAATTAAATAAAAGAAATACTATTTACTTAAAAGTAAATCGGCTACAATTTTTAAAATTTTATAATATCATTACAAATTTTTGGGTGAAAAAATTCAAGACTTTTAGATTTCCTGCTTTGAAGATATCGTTTAGTGAGCGTATTGTATGCAGAATATATTATATATTGTGAATTGTACTATATGATGTTTTTATATGTTCCTGAAAGTTAGTTTTTGAAGTTAACGCAAATTGGTTTTGTGTTTTTGTCTTTTTTGTTTTTTTTTCTAAAATATGATGTTCTTATACAATCCACAATTTATTTTTAATTCTTATAAAATAAAGAGAAAAAAGATAATCACTAAAATATCTCATATTCAAGATCAATAACTCTCCCTGTCCCAAAATTTGGCAAATCGTTTTTAAAAATAATTGCCTAATGCGTATTTTCGAGTGTCGCATCTGATGCCCCGTCGGATGCCGAGTCCCGCCGGATGCCGAATCAGGTGGTAAATACGGTACATGAAAATACATATCATGCATTAGACCGAAATGCACAAGAGACAAAATTTCGTATCTGCAAAATATTTAATGCCAAAATTTTGAAAAAGGCCAAACTTTTGAAATAGGGTAGGCAGGAATGTATTGAAGATGGGTATAATCATCCAAAAATAAATGAAATATAATTAAATTTATAAACAAAATGTATCACGTTCCAAATTAATTTTTAGAATTTTTAATTCAAGAGCGGACCTCATTTTTCACCTCCCAAAATGACATATTTACGTGATAATCTCAAGATCAAACTATCGACCCACGTTATTACGGGGTGGTGCCCCTAAATGTCACTTGAGGTTAAAAATAGCCTTAAATGTCACTTCAAAACGGTACATCCTAACGTTTATGCAAAATACATAAAACGGTACTTCGTGTAACGTTTTGACATTTTGAATTTTTTTTTATGCGCAAAACGGTAGATAAAGTACCGTTTTGATACAAAACGCTATATGATGTACCGTTTTGAGCCAAAACGTTACTTCAACTAACGTTTTGCACATTATAAAAAGATTAAAAAAAATAAAGTACAAAAATGGCACACTAAGACAAATTACTGTTATAAAGTGATATTTTGGGCCATTATTTTCAAAAGCAACATTTTGGACTATTTTTAATTCACCTCTCTTCATCTCAAAGTTGAAACCCCATGTTTCAATTTCCCCATTTCATAAATCAAACAGTTTCTCAAACATGACTGTTATCACTCTTTCTCAGTTTAGATTCTTTGTACTTGATCACATACACACTGTCCGTGCATACAATTTTCAAACCAGTTCAAGAACTAAACTGGATGATTATATAAGTAGTACTGATTATCATAGGCCTGTTTTAATGAAATACTATATACTTTTTTTTATAAGGGTTATGATAATTTTAAGTATTTGAAGGGTTTTAATATGTGGATTAGTGTTTTTAGTGCTTGTGGCGATGGGATTGATGTTAGGCCTGGTGGAAAAGTTGTGCAATTGCCTGGTAAAGATGGTGTCAGTTCCGGTGGTTGGAGTGGCGGGTTTGGGGGAAAGGATGAGTCTTGGGGAGGATCTTGTATGGGTAATACTTTTCCGACTCCTAAAGAGATTTGTAAAGGGGCTTGATAAGTTTGTTACTGGACAGGAAAGAGCTATAAAGGTAGTAACTTCGGTTTAGTTGCTATGACTGTTATTATCTTTATTTTATAATTATTGTTCATTATGAATTGCTAAAAGATTGCACACTTTTATAATAATCACTACTTTAAGATTTTACCCTGATACAGCTGCGTGTGGCACTCCTTTCTGTATGGCCAAATCAATCCTATATATTGTTGGTTTGAAGCTCAATGACTCAATGTAGTTGTTGTAAAACGAACTAGGAGAAATCAGATTAAGTAAATGGATTGGTTTATCATGCAATTACATTTGTGATATCATGGACACTTAAGTAATATGCATGGTTGCAGGCACTAGCTGTTGCGGTTTATAACCACTATTAGAGAATATGTAGCGACACATTGGACAAGTATGTAGCTTTGCACCTTCTTCTCAAGTTTATTTTTTTTTTCTAGATATGTGTTGTGCGCTTGTGCTTCGATTTTGTGTTGTATTATATTAATTGTAAAAATTGTCAAACTGCTGATTGGTTAGGGTTGAGCACGTTGCTTTGAATAAGGCCTTTTTATTATGTTAGTGCCATATCATGTTTATCTTTCTTTATGATATTATTTTAAAGCTGAATATGACTAGAAACAAAAGATGATCGACACGCTTGAGGTATGCTGTTGACTAATAGGAATTTCATACCCCTCCCTTTCCCCTATTTGATTGGGTGAGAATTAATAAAACAGGACTATCACATTGTACTAAGAAACACGTCAATTAATGTATCCTTTGAACATCAGACCTCTCTCCTTTCAACACAAAAAGTGCATTTTACTTTAAAATAGTTGTCTTTTATGCATCTTGTGTATATAAAGATGTATGTATGTATAATCAAAGATATGTAAGTTGTAAGTTGTTTAATAATGCTTATATTGTAGGCATATATACGTGATCGTGTTGACATGTTGGAATATTTGTGAAGTGCATTCAGTCAATACGTTAATTAGTTATGTGTATTCAAATGAAATGTTAATTGATGTTTCATATGTCATGGCGATGAAGATCTAATTTCGCGAAAACTGTAAGTTATAAATTATTAGGAATTAGTATTCGGAAAATTGAATATTTGTTCGATTCGTTACCCGTTTAAGTCACAGAATAACGATTAAGCAATATAAAATTGGATTTAATAAAATATTAATTTTTATATAAATTATAAATAATAATTGTATACATTCTCCACATATAATATAATATAATAATACCTAGGAAACATGAGTGCCAGTAAGCATAAAATAGTTAAATTAGTTAATTACTTTAGGGAATTGTTAAATAAGCTCGAAGTGTTACTATTTAAGCTCCATTTAAATATATAAATTACTTATATACCCACATTTTTACTATTCAAACTTCATCATATCATGGATAATTTTGTAATTAACATGTTAAATTAGAGATTAAATAACAATACTTGAGCTTATTTAACAATTTCCTTAATTATAATATTATTTAGATGTAAGTATGTTTATATTTAGTAACTATATTATCTAGTTAAGAATATTATCGGGTATAAATATATATATGGTAGCAAATAATTAATAGGTATGAGTTATTATTAAAAGGATTTGTTTTCTTTTATCGTTGATTTTATATTTTTACTTACTCTCCAAGTTACTTGTTCATCAAGTCTTAGAAGTTCTATATAAACAATTTTAATCTTTTTTTATTGAATAGAGTTGAATAATATGAATTGAATATGCGGATTTGTCCGTTTCTTTCTATTCTTTGCGGAGATAGGCCTTATCCCCCCTATTACCCCATCCATAACCCCTTGTCTTGCATCAAAGTATATACGAAAATACGACAAAGGAAAAAATATGAAAATTGGGGTGTTGGGGATTTGACAAATATTATATTATAATATTAAATATGCATGTTATTTATATATTTTATTTTACGAGTAAGATTTGTATTCAAACTAAATTGTCAAACAAATAAGTTCAGTATCCTTAATGATTTAGATAATAATTATTTAGTAATATTACTCTTGCATTATAAGGTACTCCCTCCGTCCCACTAGATTCTTTACATACTTTTTTCTCATGTTTGACACACATTTTAAGGCTACTATAAAGTATAATTTTATAATTTATTTTTAGAATTTTCTTTTTCTGTATAAAAGTTTAAACATTATATTTTGATATAAAAGAAAAAAATATATAAAATTATTTAGGGAACCATGCTTAACGGGAGCCTTAAAATACGTGCTGATCCCCCGTCCCCAATGTAAAGAATCCAGTGGGACGGAGGGAGTAGTTTAACTGATTACATAGTCAGCTAATTACTTAATTAATTATTTATAAAGAATTCCCGCACCCCTAAAAATTCTTAAAAATCGGGTGCGCAGTGCGGTGTTGCGGGTGAGTGATAATAGTAAAATAATAAATTAGTAATTGAAGCATGTAACATTTGGCGCTTATAAGAAATACTAGCTTAGATACCGTGCGATGCAGGGATTTTTTTTAAATGATATTATTTGATAATAATTATATATTTAAACGTATATATTCATGATGTTTTTAGAAAGAAGATATCTTAGTTAAAAAATATATAAAGATGTGTTTGAACTGAAATGATAGTTAGTTCATTATTACTTTCTCCATCCAATTTTAATACTCCACTTTGTAAGTTTCACACATTAAGAAATATAAAATGCAATGTCTTTTTTCTCGTTTTCACCCAACAATACAACTTAGTTTTTACACATTTTATTAATTACATGTACTCCAAGAGGCAAGTAAGTGAATATATATATATACACACATACACAAAAGCTATAAAATTTTGTGTATTTTCGATTTCTATGCAAGGATATATATGAGAAGGGTCTTGTGACTCAATTTAGTTAATATTGGGAGTATAAAATTTGCATGGGTTAAAGAATATGACATATATTTTGGGAATTGTTTTTTTGCAAAGTGGACCATTAAAATGGGATGAGATATTAACCCTAGTATTTTTTTTCATTAAATAGAATTGAATGTGTTAGTTTTGGAAAAAGGAGAGGTTTTGTAAGATAGTTAGGTCAGTACCAATAAATTTCAAATAATAAGATCATTACAAAAAGATTAAAATAATTAGATAGTAAATATGTGTTTGTATTCTATTATCGACCCAAATATTAAAACTAAGTATCAAAACCCACGTAGGCCCGTATATCTTTTAATTAAAATAGGGTTGTAAAATAGTTCATAATTTTCATAGTTAGGCCTGTAATAATAAGTTTTAAATAATAAGATCCCTTAAATATGTGTTTGTATTCTATATTGGGCCCAAATTATAAAAACTAACTAATAAGGCCCGAGTAGGCCAATATATTCTTTAAGTAGAATAGGTTTTTAAAACAGTTTATTATGTTTCATAGTCAGACCCATAATAATAAGTTCTAAATAATAAGATCCCTAAATGTGTGTTTGTATTCTATTTTGGGCTCAAATAATTAAAACTTAGTACTTTAGTCCGAGTATGCTGTATATCTTTTAATATAAATAGGTCTGTAAAATAGTTAGACCGGTAATAATAAGTTTTAAATGATAAAATCCTTTAAAAAATAAAAAATTTAGGCCCTAAGTATGTGTCTGTTTTCTATTTTAGGCCCAATAATAAAATTAAGAAACAAAGCCCGAATAAGCCTAATACCTTTTTATATGTTTAGGTTTGTAAGATAGTTAGACCTCTAAAAATCAGTTTTTAATAATAAAATTCATAATTTGTGTAAAATTATTAGGCATTAAGTATTTGTTACAAACCCACTTATGGATAAGGAAATGAGACCACAATTAACAAGAATAATAACAAGGATTCATAAGCTGAATGTCAACTACGGATTACACCCTAACGATTCGAGATGTGAGACTCTCCCAGTCTGATCCCCCTTTCCTATTGTCTAACCCTCGACTAATATCCCTTACTCCACCCCACTGGTTGTATAATTCCTTTTCTGCCCTTACTTATTGCTGCTATCCCCAGTCTGCCCTCGAGTCTGATTTTTATTTTTATTCCTTCTTTCATATGTAATAACAGGTGGGACAATTCCACTTGTAGCATTACCCTGGGCCAGGATTTTCACCTTGTCCTCAAGGTGAAAGTCAGGAAACAAATTAGCAATGTTCTCAAAACTCTCCCAAGTGGCTTCATCTGATGGCATACCTCTCCATTTGATTAACACTTCAGGTTGTGTTTGCTGACCTTCCCCGGAGTTACGGATTCCCAACAACTGATCTGGACAACTTTCTAAGACCGGAGAATCAGATGATTCTGCAGGTAGTAGAGTCGAAGTTGGTACTCCAACAACCTTCTTTAACTGGGAGACATGAAACACCGGATGGATTTTTGAAGTTAATGGCAAGTCAAGTTTGTATGCCACTTGGCCTATCCTCTGTAGTATTTCATATGGCCCGTAGTACTTCGCACTTAGCTTGTGACATGGGCGTTGTGCCAGAGATTGTTGACGGTACGGTTGTAATTTTAGATATACTCGTTCACCCACCTGATATTCTACCTCCCGCCTTGATAAGTCCTCCTGGAATTTCATGCGATGTTGAGCCTTCAGTAAGTTTGCCTTAAGATCATCCGAGATTGCATTCCTCTCTAGCAGCTGATCTTTTACTGATGACAGTATAGTATCTCCAGGAGTGAATTTAACTAAATGTGGGGGATCACGCCCGTTGAGTGCCTTGAAAGGCGTGCACCCAGTCAAAGTATGGCTGGTCGTGTTGTACCAGTACTCGGCCAAGGAAGCCAACCAACCCACGACTTGGGCTGCCCAGAAACAAAGCATCTCAGATATGTCTCTATACACTTGTTCACTACCTCCGTCTGGCCATCCGACTGGGGGTGGTAGGCAGTGCTATAACAAAGTTTAGTACCCTGGGCTGCAAACAACTCACGCCAAAACAAGGACATGAAGACTTTGTCTCTATCCGAAACGATTGTTGCAGGAAATCCATCGAGTTTCACTACCTCTCTGATAAAAATTGTAGCTACATTAGAAACGGTGAAAGGGTGTTTCACTGAAATGAAATGTCCATACTTGGATAGACGATCTACGACCACCAAGATTGTATCAAATCCCTTGGACTTCGGGAGGCCCACGACAAAGTCCATGGAGACATCTTCTGCTACGAATGAAAAGAAGAGTGGGTCAGTGCTGTTAACATATGCCAGGAGAGGGACCAAGGGGGGCAAGTAATATTATAAGACATCTGGAAGGTCAAAAGGGTAATTACAGAAGAAGGGGCAGAAGAGTCATTTCCAGGATAAACCAATATTAGGGCAAAGTAAGAAGTGAAAGGGTATTGTGTACTGAATTGTGGGTTGTGTAGTTGGAGAGTACCACCTCTCGAATGTGGTTGGATTCCTTGTAATCAAGTGTCTGTAAGATTGCAATCGAGTCGTTTCTATCTTCCTAAATTAAACATTTATGTTCCATTGCTCTGAGTGTTGATTCCATAATCAATTATATAGATATACCCCTTTAAAATTGTGTCAAATCAATTTAGTCTCTAGCAAAGTGGTATCAGAGCCAACAGATCTATGGCCCCTTCTGCAGATAAGGATTGATTGGCGAAGTTAGAGGAGCAGCTAGAGGCAACCCAGAACTCGATTCGCGAAACCATCGCGGTTGAAGTTGCCGCCGCCATCAAAGCGGCAGTCGCCGCCATCAAAGCGGCAGTCGCCGCCATGCAACAAAATCTGGTAAATCGATTTGTCTCCAGTTTCGATGAGGTTTCTAAGCAGATGGATGATAAGATGGCAGCAGCAGTAGCCCGGTTAGAGGGAAGAATCACCAAATCGAGAGATACCCAAGAGGCACTTATCTTATCAATGAGAGATGACCAGCTGCAGTTTCAATCGGACATCACATCGTCTCTTACAGCCCTCCAAAATGGCAAGTCCAAGCAATACAGTAATCAAACTGATCTCAACGATGGTGGATTGGGGTTTGGTGAAGGGAGTTCAAACGGGGGGCGAAGAGGGGCAACAAACGGAGCTGGTGGAGATGGGTTTGGGGAAAATGGATCGGGTTTTTGAGCAGGAACTGGGCCGGGTTTTGGAGCAGGATTCGGTCGGGTTCGGGTGGAGGAGCCGGGTCGGGTTCGGGTGGCGGACCTGGATTTTTAGGGCGAAATTTATGGCGACATAAGAAATTAGACATGCCACTCTTCGATGGTACCAACCCAGATGGGTGGATCTTGAGGGCGGAACGGTTCTTTAAATTTTATGGGCTGAATGAAGAGGAGAAGATTGAAGCCACAGTGGTGGCACTGAAGGGACAAGCTCTAGTATGGTTTCAATGGGAACATCGCCGACGACCTATTGAGCGTTGGGAACAGGTGAAGACCTTGCTGCGGAGACAATTTCGATCTCAATCCATGGGTACCCTGCAAGAGCAATGGTTGGCTCATCGTCAAGAAGGTACAGTCACTGACTATCGCTTGAAGTTTATTGAATTATTGGCCCCTCTAGATAACGTTTCAGAAGAATTATCCTTGGGTCAGTTTCTGAATGGGTTGAGAGAGGATATTAAGGCCGAAGTTAGACTATTGGGCCCTCTTACTGTAGATCACGCCATGGAGTTGGCCCATATGGTAGAAGATAAGCTCAAGTTTGGTAAACAAAGGGAGAGGGTAGGGTTGGAATTACTCCCAGTTTCAAGCCCAACAGTTTCTCGGGCCAATCTGTGTTCTCATCACGATCAAATGTCAGTAGTTTAGCCCCCTCACCCAAGTCCTATAACAGCTATGCTCAGTCGGGAGTCTCTACAGGCAGCAGCCCTATACCAATAGCCAAACCTATGGGGGAGCTGCGTAGACTGAGTGGAA
This sequence comes from Apium graveolens, assembly GCF_009905375.1. Taxonomy (NCBI): domain Eukaryota; kingdom Viridiplantae; phylum Streptophyta; class Magnoliopsida; order Apiales; family Apiaceae; genus Apium; species Apium graveolens. Next base: position 246,166,446 of record NC_133648.1, on the reverse strand, counting down.
AAGAATTACAAGAAAAACGAGCAAAGGGTCTTTGTTTTTGTTTTCGATGTGATGGAAAGTGGAATATTGGGCACAAGTGTTAGAGGAAAGAACTCACTGTTCTCTTGACTCAAGAAGAAGGGTCGTGTGATGAAGAAACTGGGACGGTCGAGTCTGGGGGGACGAAGAACTGGGAATTGATGAGGGAATACACCGGAGATATCACTGAACTCAGTTGTGGGGATTACGAGCCCAAAAACGTTCAAGCTTCGGGGTGAGGTGAATGGCAGATCAGTCATAGTCATGATCGACCCGGGGGCAACACATAATTTCATCTCTTTAAAGGCAGTGGTAGAATTGGCAGTGAACTACAGCCCTTCGAAACAGTTTGGGGTATCATTGGGGACGGGGGAGACGGTCCAAAGTAACGGTGAGTGCAAATCTGTGGTACTTAAGTTGCAAAACATTACGATTGTGGAAGATTTCCTGCCTATAGCTCTTGGCAACTCTGATTTAATACTTGGTCTGCAGTGGTTGGAAAAGTTGGGAACGATGACAACCAATTGGAAATCACAAAGGATTAAATTCAAACTGGGTAACGACACGGTGATGCTCACAGGGGATTCCTCATTGGGTCGATTGGGGATCACCTTGAAGGCCATGCTTAAAACATTAAGGAAAGAAAAACAGGGTTTCTTGGTGGAGTTTAATTATATGGGCACTGAGGGGGGCAACAGTAGCAACGAAAAGGGTGAGACTGACGTGCCGGGGTTTTTGTCACCCCTGATCAGGAGTTACAAAGATGTGTTTGATCTTCCACAGGGTTTACCACCAGCAAGGAGTCACGACCATGATATAGTGTTGAAGGCAGGTACGGATCCCATTAATGTTAGGCCATACCGCTACCCGCAAGTGCAGAAGGACGAGATAGAGAAATTAATCCATGATATGCTGACCGCGGGCATAATACAACCGTCTCGTAGCCCTTTCTCTAGCCCGGTGCTCCTTGTCAAAAAGAAGGATGGCTCTTGGCGATTTTGTGTGGATTACCGCGCATTAAACAAGGCCACCATTCCAAATAAATTTCCAATACCCGTTATAGACGAGCTTTTGGACGAGCTTCATGGGGCATCGGTATTCACTAAATTGGATCTAAAGTCGGGGTATCATCAAGTGCGAGTTAGAAGCGAGGATGTGCCAAAAACTGCTTTTCGGACTCACGAAGGGCATTACGAATTCTTGGTAATGCCATTCGGTCTCACCAACACTCCCGCAACATTTCAAGCTATTATGAATGAGGTATTCCACCCCTATCTTCGCAAGTTTGTGTTGGTTTTCTTTGATGACATACTTGTGTATAGCACGAATGTGAAAGAACATCTTATACACGTGCAAACAGTCCTGGATACACTAAGGCAGCAGCAGCTTTATGCGAATCGAAAAAAGTGTGAGTTTGGCAAGAAGGAAGTAGCTTACCTTGGGCATCTAATCTCAAAACAAGGAGTGGCTGTGGACCCGTCCAAGGTACAATCCGTGCTGGATTGGCCAATTCCTCATAATATTAAGGAACTTCGTGGTTTTCTTGGCCTCACGGGCTATTACAGGAAATTCATCAAAAATTATGCCCACATTGCTTCACCTCTCACGGAGCAGTTAAAGGACAACTTTGGGTGGAACGGGGAAGCAACCGTAGCTTTTGAGCTGCTCAAGCAGGCCTTAATATCAGCCCCGGTGTTACATATACCTGATTTTTCACACCCCTTTATGTTGGAGACGGATGCTTCGGGCTACGGGTTAGGGGCTGTTTTGCTGCAAAACGAGCACCCTATTGCCTACTTTAGCAAGGTTTTGGGGCAACGAGCACGTATGAAATCAATTTATGAAAAGGAATTGATGGCTATAGTTTTGGCGGTGCAAAAATGGCGCCACTATCTCTTGGGTCATACTTTTGTTATCCGCACGGACCAACAAAGTCTGAAATTTTTAATGGAACAAAGGGAGGTGGGGATGGACTACCAGCGTTGGTTAAGTAAGCTAATGGGTTACCATTTCCAGATTGTGTACAAGTCAGGGGTCACGAACAAGGCAGCAGATGCTTTGTCACGTTTATCAAACGAGAGAGTGGGGTTCAACAATATGATTACTGGTGAAGGAGTGTGGTGGCAGGAGATTGAAAAAGAGTTGCAAGGGGACAACTTCATTCAGAAGCTAAAGTATGACTTGACAAAGGGGAAAACTTGTCCAGACGGGTATGAACTGATTCAGGGCATAGTGCAGTATAAAAACAGAATAGTGATACCACCAAACTCGAAGCTCGTCCAAACACTATTGCAAGAATATCATGATTCTCCAATTGGGGGACACTCGGGAGAATTTAAGACATATCAAAGATTGGCAAAGGAATGGTATTGGGTGGGGATGCGCAAGGCAGTTGCCAAATATGTTCGAGAGTGCAATACTTGTCAACAACAGAAGCAGTCTACATTGTTGCCAGCTGGTTTATTACAGCCCCTGCCTGTGCCTACTCGTATCTGGGAAGATATCTCTCTGGATTTCGTGGAAGGACTTCTGAAATCGCAGGGGATCGACACCATTTTGGTCGTTGTAGATCGATTATCTAAGTATGCCCACTTTGTGGGTTTAACACACCCTTTCTCTGCACCAAGTGTGGCCCAGGTTTTCGTAAAGGAGATAGTTCGATTGCATGGGTACCCTTCTACTATTATCTCCGATAGGGACCGTATCTTTATGAGTCTTTTTTGGCGTGAGATTTTCCGGGTTCAGGGGGCTGCTCTACATCGCAGCATAGCGTACCATCCTCAAACGAATGGCCAAACCGAGGTGGTGAACAAAACCTTGGAAGGATACCTCCGTTGTTTCATTCAAGGGAAGCCTCGTAATTGGGCTAAATGGTTACCGTGGGCCGAATATTGGTATAAAACATCTATTCATGCATCTACAAAGCATTCTCCGTTTGAAATTGTTTATGGACGAGCCCCCCCTCCACTCGTTCGTTTTACCAAGGGAGACACCGCGGTAGCCTCTTTAGAAGAACAATTGCTGGAGCGGGATGCAGTTCTGGATGATTTAAAGGCCCAATATAATCAGTTCCCAGCAACGCATGAAAGCTTATGAGGATGCCCATCGACGTGAAGTTGAATTTCTACCGGGGGAGCTTGTGTATCTGCGATTACAGCCCTACAGACAGAAATCTCTGGCCTCCCGCAGCAATGAGAAGCTCTCACCGAGATCCTATGGGCCTTTCCCCATCATCAGTCGCGTGGGTAAGGTGGCCTACAGGCTGCAGTTGCCACCCACAACCAAAATCCACAACGTTTTTCACATTTCACAGCTAAAGAAGGCATTTGGACATGCCCAAGTACTACCTACTATTCCGACCCAGCTGACTGCGGAATTGGTGCTCGAAGCAGAGCCAGAAAAATTGTTGGAAGTTCGTAGCCTGAGTAATGGTGATCATTCGAATGTGGAAGTGCTTATTAAATGGGTAGATTTGCCAGTATGGGAGGCAACTTGGGAGGACTTCGATGCTCTGAATCTACGTTTTCCTCATTTTCACCTTGAGGACAAGGTGGCAGTTTGGGCGCCGGGTAATGCTACGAATGAAAAGAAGAGTGGGCCAGTGCTGTTAACATATGCCAACATATGCCAGGAGAGAGACCAAGGGGGCCAAGTAATATTATAAGACATCTGGAAGGTCAAAAGGGTAATTACAGAAGAAGGGGCAGAAGAGTCATTTCCAGGAGAAACCAATATTAGGGCAAAGTAAGAAGTGAAAATGTATTGTGTACTGAATTGTGGGTTGTGTAGTTGGAGAGTACCACCTCTCGAATGTGGTTGGGTTCCTTGTAATCAAGTGTCTGTAAGATTGCAATCGAGTCGTTTCTATCTTCCTAAATTAAACATTTATGTTCCATTGCTCTGAGTGTTGATTCCATAATCAATCATATAGATATATCCCTTTAAAATTGTGTCAAATCAATTTAGTCTCTAGCATCTTCCCAAATTTTGTTTGGTATGGATAAAGGCTGTAGTAAACCAACTGGACTTAAGTTGGATGCCTTTGACTGTTGACACACTGGGCAAGCTGAGACTGAGACATAAAGGGCAATTTGTTTACGCATACCCGGCCAAAACCAAGAAGTGGCTATACGCTGATAGGTTTTTAAGTCGCCTGAATGACCCCCAATTGGCGAATCATGGTAGTCCTGCAAATCTCCATGTTCAACTTGGTACCCTTTCGGTACAGGTTTTCCAGCTAGCAAATCTCCACTAACCTGCTGAATAAATGGATCATGCTCAATCATCGGCTGGATATCAGCCCACCTTGGCCCACCAGAAGAAACCATCATACATAGCTCAACATAGCTCAACTGGGCCTGGGAATTCGCGTGACAGGGCATCTGCTGCCTTATTAGAAATTCCTGATCGATATTGTATTTCGAAATCGAACCCCATTAATTTACTTACCTATCTTTGGTATTTATAACCAATTTCTCGCTGCTCTAACAAATATTTGAGGCTTTTTTGGTTCGTACGAATAATAAACCTTCTTCCCAATAAATAATGCCTCCATTTTAATACTGCAAAAACAATTGTCATGAGTTCCTTCTCATAAATTGATTTTAAACGCGCCTGCATACCAAAAACCTTGCTAAAATATGCAATGGGATGCCCTTCTTGCGACAAACCAGCCCCGAGGCCGAATCCTGACGCATCTGTCTCTACCACTAAGTTCATACTAAAATTTGGCAGGACTAAAATTGGAGCTTGCATCATCCGCTGCTTCAACTGCTCAAATGCAACAGTGGCCTCTTTGGTCCATCCAAATTGGTCCTTTCGTGTTTGGTCCGTTAGGGGTTGTGCTATATGGGCATACCCCGCTATAAACTTGTGGTAGTATCCCGTTAGTCCGAGGAACCCTTTCAATTCCTTAAGATTTTTGGGAATGGGCCAATCCTCTATGGCTTTTATTTTTTCTGGATCCACCGCCACTCCTAGACTCGAGATGATGTGCCCAAGATAAGCTAATCGTTGCTGCCCAAATTCACACTTCTTTCGATTGGCGTAAAACTGATGCTGGCCCAAGGTTTCCAAAACTATTCTCGAATGTTTAATATGGTCTTTGATGGAAGGGCTGTACACCAATATGTCGTCCAAAAATACTAAGACGAACCTCCTCAAAATGGGTTTAAAAACAGCATTCATAGCTGCCTGAAAGGTTGCTGGTGCGTTCGTGAGTCCGAACGGCATCACAAGAAATTCGTAATGGCCTTCATGTGAGCGAAATGCTGTCTTCGGAATATCCTCACCTCTAATCCGAATTTGGTGATAACCCGACTTTAAATCCAACTTCGAGAAGAATTTTGCTCTCCCCAACTCATCCAAGAGCTCATCTATTACCGGAATCGGAAATTTATCGGGGACCGTGACCTTGTTGACCTTGTTGAGCGCTCTATAATCCACGCAAAATCTCTAAGAACCGTCTTTCTATTTAACCAGTAAAACCGGGCTTGAGAATGGGCTAGTTGATTCCCGAATAATCCCAACATGTAGCATGTCATGAATGAAAGATTCAATTTCATCATTTTGTGATTGTGGGTATATATAGGGCCGAACACTCACAGGATCAGTCCTTTCCTTAAGTCTAATTACGTGTTCCTGTCCCCTTGAAGGCGGCAATCCTTTGGGCAAATTGAAGACCTGGTCATGCTTTTTCAGGACCTGCTGGAGAAACATAGGTACCAACTCCGCCATGTCAACCTTCTTCTCCCCCTTATGTTGTGCTACTATGTGATTACATTCAATAATATACCCTTTTTCCCCTTTCCGGATAGTCCTTAACATGGATTTCAATGAAATCATCGATCTGCCTAAGGAAGGATCCCCTTTCAGTGTTACACTTTTCCCACCAAGTAAGAATTTTAGAGTTTGTGTCTTCCAATTTGTCGAAATAGTGCCCAACTTCTCTAACCACTGAATCCCCAGAATAATATCTGAATTACCAAGCTGAAGAGGGAGATAATCTTCAATAATAGTCACCCCTTGTAAATGTAAAACCATTGACTTGCACTCCCCTCTTCCCTGTACATCCTCTCCTGTTCCCAAAGAAACCCCGACTCTTCCGATAGTAGCACCGGTATTCCTAACTTCTGCACGCTTTCCAACGCCACAAAATTGTGCGTGGCTCCCGGATCAACCATCACCACTACCCTATGCCCCATTAGCTCCCCAACAAGCTTCATAGTCTTTGGACTCGTTATCCCTACAACAGAGTTGAGCGATATCTCTGGTTGTCAACACTCTTGTTCTGACTCTCTCCCAGTTAACAGTTAACGCAGCCTCCTTATCATGTATCTCAGTCTCCTCATCACCCACCTTTTCTTCTTGCAATAATATAACACTCAACTCTTTTTTTTACAACGATGTCCAACCGACCACTTCTCGTCACAACGGAAACATTCACCCTTCTCTCTGTTACTCTGCAATTCCTTCTCAGATAATCTCCTCACTTCCCCAATTGGTTTGGCTACTGGCAGGGCATTATTACCCTTCGGTGTGGTATTAGATGGTGAAGACGATCTATATGAATAAAGAGATGATGATCGAAGAGAAGGACTGAATGACCCATACTGTGTTTTAAAAGAAGAGAAGTTAGATGTACCTCTTTATGAAGAATTGGTCCGGCCTGCTCTTTGCATCTCTAATTTGTAATTTGGCCCATTTCGCAATTTTTCCTCCACCTTTATTGACAAATCTATCGCATGATCCAAACTACGAGGCCCAAGTAATCGAATCTCTGCCCGAATTTGCTCCCTTAGGCCAGTAAAATATTGTCCTTTGGCAATTTCCTCTGGAACCCCTAGCAACGGAGCCATCAGCTGGATGAATTTCCTTCTGTACTCTACCACGCCTGTAGTCTGATGATGATTTAACCATTGTTCATGTAAAGAACCAGCAGCTGTTGGACGAAATTGATGCAATAACATCCCCTTCAATTCCTCCCACCTTCGAATTGGCCTCCTCCCATGCCCCCATTGGTACCACAAAAGTGCATCTCCATCTAGAGAAACCACCGCTGCCTCTATTTGCTCCTCTTCGCTCAGTCGATAAAAATTAAAGTATCTCTCTGCCCTAAGAATCCACCCATCTGGGTTTTCCCCTTCAAACGCCGGTAAATCCAATTTTTTTAAACCTCCAATTTGTTCCTCCTGTATAACCATGGTTGCCTTGCCCTCCATTTTCTGTAAATACCCTTCCTGACCCAAATTCGTTGAACCGACCAGACCCATTGTCACCAAATTGACCCGACCCGAATCCGGAACCACCTTGTCTACCCGAATCTGCCCCTTCTTCTCCATTCCGACCTCCTTTTCCATTTCGATGACCCGAAGACTGTTTTGACCCTTCCCCTTGAACTGTCTGTGAGATTTTGAGAGAAGTAATTGATGAACGCATTTCCGCTTGAAACTTTTCTTGGTCCGCCTTCAAGACGTTCAACAGAGTATCCTGTCGCTCCTTACCTCTTGCAATTTTTTCCTCCAACTCCAAGTACTGAGTTGTTTGTTCCATTGATTTTATAATATAATTAATATTATATATAGTATGTATATATATATACTATATATAATATTTCATAATATTTTAAGCTGCTCAATTTATTTTTTTATGAATATAAACCCCCTATTTGTGGGATTTCTCCAGAGCGCTACTTATAATCTAGAGAATTAGCGGTGTACGAGTTTAAGTTGGGGGCTTTCGGCTAATCTATACTCTATAAAGATAGGGCCAATAATGTAGTTTTTAGCATAACTAAAATATAGACTTTATTTAAAATGCAATTTCTTTTACCGGTATCGCAAATTTAATTTGTATTGAATTTATAATGTTCTAATTACATATTAGATATGAACCTTTTTCTTATTTTATAACCTTTGAACTCTTATAAAAGGATGTAACCTCACATAGATCTTTTATTAATTACTAACTTATAAATAGCGATAAAATTAAAGTTTAAATAAAAAATGAAGCTCTATACAATTAAAAAATAGATCTTAAATTAAATTATATATATAAAATCTCATAATATGTTTAAACTCTACACATAGTCTAAAATAATTAAAATATTATGAATTCAAAACAAATTAAATTTGCGATACCGGTAAAAGAAAGTACATCTTAATTAAAGTCCATATTTTAGTTATGGTAAAAAAATACATTATTGGTTCTATGTTTATAGAGTATAGGTTAGGCGAAAGCCCATAATTTAAGCCCATAATTTAAGCCCATACATCGCTAATTCTCTAGATTATAAGTAGCGTTTTGGAGAAATCCCACATAAAGGGCGTTTATATTCATAAAACAATTGGGCAGCTTAAATCGGACTTCGGCGGCGACCTCAATTCTCGACGATGTATCCACCATATGATCTCATTTACCTTTTTTTGTTTCACACTCCTTTTGTAGAATTAATTGTTTTAGGCTATCTTTAATATCTGCAACTATATAATTGATTACTTAATTTCAAGCATGCTCGTTTTATACACATGTATGCTAATTAGATTTATCTATAAAGATTTTTGTACTTTGCATGTCACTCTTTCTCATTTTATGTTTCGAAGTAGCTTTGAGTTTACGAGTTTTGATATAATTATTATTGAGTTTGTACAAGTGATTTTTTGCTTATTGTTATTTGTATCTATTTTTGGTATAAAGATGTGTAGTTTCTCTTTAATTGAAGTGGGATTATGGAAATTGGGAGAATTAGTCTCGTAATCGAGAACTTAGTCTTCATTTGATGTTTCTTAGATTCACATGGTACAGGAGCAAAACATTAACCACTTTTTGTGTGGCACATGTAATATATGGGAATGTGTAATACGATTAAATGTTGAACCCATGTTTTAGTATCTCCTTTCGCTTGAGTCGGTACTAGCTTGACTCTGTTGCTAGATTTTTTCCCCATTTGGCTAAGGCCACCACCTCTAGATCTAAATAAGGCTTATGTGTGAGAAAAATAAGTGGAAGAAGCTCAAAGAAATTTTGAAAGAAGAGCTTGTAACAAAATGGTGATAAGATCCCACATCATCGATTAGTTAGTCAAGTTTAAACTCCTTTATAAACTGATGTCTATAGTTGTTGTTCACCAAAGTAGCTAGAAAATATGGATTAAGCCTGTAGTGGATTGTAACATTCAGTATGCATTAGGCCCGTGGGCTTACGATTAGGGTGTTACAAATGGTCTAGAGCAGGACCTGGACGGAAGTGCATTGCTCACTGCCCAGGTTTTGTTTATTGGTTGGGTTAATTGTTACATTCCGCATCGATCAGTTAAGTTTGATTTATAAGCACAGGATTTCCACTGATATGTACTGAATTAACTACCAAAATGACAGCCTGTGGTGGAATGTTGAACACTTATATGGGTTAGGACTTATGGTTGGGGGGTTACAATTTAATTGCGTTTTGTACTTATAATTCACAAATCACGAAGTTTTCTTCTTTTAATCCTAGATAAAGACCATAAGTTGGGATGAGAGAATCATATGATTCTTACTCAATGTACTGTGAAGAAATTATTGGCCACTGATCAGAGTGTATTTGGTATTCATAGAAGATTTGGCATTTAGCTTTAAAAATTATTAATAACTGAAATCCGTCTTTGTACCTTTGTAGCATATTTCCTGTTTCTTCCGATATGTTAAATACATTGTTTATTCATATTTACATTCAATATATTTATATATATACATGAGATGTGTGATGTATAAAAAATGTTTTAATACTTGTCCTTTAGAGGGTCCCGTTTTGAATGTTTTGGACAGTTCATCAAGTTCTTAATTTTTTTTCCTTTAGTTCAACAAATGCATACAATTTTTAGTAGTAATCTCTAGTTAGAGTTCCAATAGGATATAGTTTTTACCACTATGCAATGCATCCAATTTGTGCCTCGCTGTCATCCTAACATGCATTCTCCGGAACTGTATGTAGATGTGTAGCAAGTGTTTATAAACTTGATATGTAAAAGCATTTATGATATTTTTTCAGTTGTTTATTCAGAGAAAGGGGTTCCCCATTCAAATCCATTTCCAATAAGGTCTCTGTACACTGTCACTACCCCAAAGGCTGAAATGGAAAGGGCTCCTGCACAGGTGGAAGCACTCGTCGATAGTACCAAGGTTGTCGAGGATATTACATATGCATATGTTATTGTTCTTGAATATTAATCTGATATAAAAAAAAATTAGTAACAAGATCTGAGTCAGTTTTTCTTTATAATTAATTTATATGCATTACCAGCTGCCTGCAACTCATTTTTAAAGTTATAATTTTTCGTCTAATTTCAAATTTTTGGCTGTATTATTGCAGAACTATCAAGATGATATTCAAAAATTAGGTCTGATAATTAAGCAACATGAAGACCGAATTAAGTTTATGAGGACTCAAAAAAACATCTTAGAAGATTCAATTCTAGACATGCAAGGTATGTAGTATCAGTGTTAGAACTAAATCTAATATATTCTCACAGTAGTATTTCATCTCCATATTTCTAAAGATTATTTATTACCAGCTAGTTGGCACGGTCACATTGAGTCAAACACGATTAAAATATTCATGTATCTAGATGCCGCTGATTCTCTGCTTGCACTTGATGAGGAACAAAAATAAAGAATTAATTTATATGTTATTAATTAGTTTATATTTATTCAGTATAGAGATAAATAGTGTATTTATGCTTAGCAAAAAAAAATAGTGTATTTATTTATTTGTTTAATATGTGGGGTCAGGAGTTTATTATTTAAGTAGATTATTTATAATAAAGTCCAATTGTTTACGGGCCTCACCTCAGTCCATTAGGTTTTATACCAAGGGTTTTGTTCTCTATATAAGTGATGTAATCCCCCATATATTACTTAGCTTTGATCATGCATTTTTTCTGGGGATAATTTTGATTAACTTTTCTTGGGATTATAATTCATTGCTTATTATATGTTTAATATTTTGTCCTGCAATTGGCATCAGAACCGAACTCCTGAATATTATTACTGTCATCGAGTTCACTGTTACTGTTCATTTGTCGGAACTGTTCATCGCTGCTAAATGGTTTATACCAACCACCACCACTGAACCCACCGCTGCCCATCTTCACAACCATTGTTTCCCACCAGAAAAGCCATCAAACCGCTGTCCATGGTTGTCAAGTCGCCGACAAGTCGCCGACCAGTCGACGACTAGTCGGCGACTAGTCGACAAGTCGACATAGCAGAGAAAGTCGACCCACGACTTGTTCAGTTTGGCGTCCATGGGTTTTACCTGGATCCGACCCGGAACCCGGCTAATTACTTGACCAAACTTAAAAATTAGGGAATTTTAATAAAACTTACGTGATTTTTAATTGAAACCTAAAGTCATCATCTCCAACTGCCTTAATCTCCATCTCCGATCTCATTGATGCATGATTGTGTTTGTTTAGTGTATTTGACTCTTTGATGCATTATTGTGTTTTTTAGTTGTTTTCACTGTATGACTTTGGGTACTTGAACTTACTATCTATTATTTTTATTTGAATTCTGGAATTGATATGTGTTAACTAATGTTATATATTATAATTACTCTAAATATATGTATGTCGACTATTTTTCGACTTTTTACGACTAGTCGGGCGACTTGTCGACTAATCAATTTGAAGGTACTTGGACACCTAGGCTTGACTTGTCGACTTAACAAGCTTGCCGCTGTCCTGACTCACAAAACTAAAATGTAATCCCTAGTTCCCAACCTAAAACTCCAAATTTCTACCCGACCAGGCCTGGTTACAATACCTAACCCTGATCCCCAATTCTTGAACCCTAATTTCCGAATTAAGACATATCAGGCCTGACCCGCGAAATACCAACAACTGCCCCCTCACTTTACTGCTAAACAACTAGCGGACAAGAGAAGAGTAAGAAGGCAGTGGAGGCTAGTAAAGGCCCCCGAGGCCTGCTGACATCAAGCGTCAAATTGATAGTGTGGAAGACTATATATTTTTCCCTAAACTTGAATATAATGAGTTGCACTACCAAATTTATGTATGTTATAGTCAAGATATTTTATATGAATATGAGCTGACAGTGAAGGACATAGATAATCAATATGATGAACTTAAAAGGTTGGAAAAGAAGTACATGATTGAGTTGAGAAAAGAAAGGTACAAACGTGCAAATGAGGAACGGGAGAGATTTTTATGAAACTCTAACATCTCAACTTCAACGTCTTGTACATTTGGAGAATTCGAACAAGGAGATAGGGGGTTAAATTGCAATGAAAAGTAAGCAGCGTGTTGAAAAGCTACTACTGAAGATCCAGTTGAGAAGGATAAACAAGTTGAGGAAAGAGATTGCTTTCAAACTGTTGTGGGTCATTAAGTAGTTGATGACATTATGTTATGAATTCCAATCTATCAACACTTGTTATGTTAAATATGCAAGAGAAAACAGTAATTATATGTAGCAGCAAGAAGAAACACATGATTTTATAGAAGAAATTGATAAACGAGGGCTTTCGAGTAGCCTCAACTCCCAGACAACCAAATAGGGTTACAAAACAATATTCTCGATAATTCTATTCTCCCCATTTCCCCTTACTTAACCCCCAGTATTTCCACCTCACTCTATTCTTTTACCATTACTAAACTTCCTTTTTTGCCCATGGGTGAACGATGTCTTTTATACATTATTAATTATTAACACAGAACTTTTCACTTCGGTATTTGGAGGCATGACATTACCCCGCGCCCAATGCTTCAGCTTGAGGACAAGCTGAAATTCTGGAAATTGCTCTTGAATCACCTCCTGATCCTCCCATGTTGCTTTAAAATTTGGCAAATTCCTCCATTTAAGCAGCACCTCTGTTTGAACTGTTTGCCCCCCGACCAAAATTCGAACATCTAACAGCTCTTCAGGTTCTACTAGCATCTCAAGGTCCTGATTCAAGTTTGCAGGTATTGTCTGTGAGTTGGGACCTCCCCCAATCGACTTCTTTAGCCGAGATATGTGAAATACCGGGTGTATCTTACTATTTGGTGGCAGTTCCAGCTTATAAGAGACCTCGCCAATTTTGTCCAAAACAGTAAACGGTCCATTAAAACATGCAGCAAGCTTTTCAAATGGCCGCTTGGCCAGGGATTTTTGGCAATACGGTTGGAGCTTGAGGTAGGCCTTTTCTCCTACATTTAACACTTCGTCCTGATGATGGACATCTGCTGCCTTCTTCATATTTTGTTGAGCTCGAAGTAGAATTTACTTCAGGTCATCAAGAATTGCATCACGGAGCATTAGAGACTCTTCCAAGCTATCAACTGGTGTATGTCCCTTTCCAATGCGCTGGAGATGTGGGGGCTCTCTTCCGTACAAAGCTTGGAAGGGCGACATTTTGATAGATGTGTGGGGGACGTATTATACCAAAATTCAGCCCAAGAAACCCAATTTACCAAATTTCAGCCGAAGAAACTCAATTTGCCCATTGGCGAGGCTGACCATCTATGAAGCAGCGTATGTATGTTTCCAAACATTTATTTACCACCTCGGATTGCCCATCGGTCTGGGGGTGATACGATGAACTTCTTTTCAGGTTCGTGCCTTGTAAATGGAATAATTCCTCCAAAATGTACTCATGAAGAAGATTTTGTCCCGGTCAGATATAATAGATAAAGGAAACCCATGAAGACGCACCACTTCTGATACAAACACTGTTGCTACGGTGAGGGAAGTGAATGGATGTTTTAACTTAAGAAAATGGGCATATTTGGTTAATCGATCAACCACAACTAACACTGTATCAAACCCCTTTGATGCTGGCAACCCTTCGATGAAGTCCATCAAAATCTGATCCCACACTTGTGATGGAACTGGTAATGTTTGGAGAAGCCCTGCTGGACTACGATTTGAGGCCTTGTTTTGTTGGCATACGGCACACTGCCTCACATACTCTGCCTCATCTTTTCTCATGCCGGACCGATACCAATCTGAAACCAATCGGAAGTAGGTTTTGAGGTCCCCTGAATGCCCTCCAGCTGGTGAGTCGTGGTATTCTTTCAACAATATTGCAACAAATTTTAGTTTCTAAATATGACAATTCTCTGTTTATATAATAACCGACCAGCTTCTATTGTAAAACCTGTTATCTCCTTGTGGCCTTGGATGATATATTTCATTAATTGAGACAAAAATTTGTCTGTCTACCTCGGCCAATAGTTCTGTCCACACAACTCGAAGATATCAAGGCCCCAAGAGCTACATCTGATTATCTCTTTCTAGATAGAGCATTTGTTGCTCGATTTGTGATACCAGGCTTATAAGTGATGCTGAAATTAAAACCCATTAATTTACTTGCCCAATGCTGGTAATTCGAGCGCACCTCTCGTTGCATAATAAAACGAAGGCTTTGTTGGTCTGTGAGTATGCTAAAATGCCTTCCCATTAAGTAGTGCTTCCATTTTAACACAGCCAAACAGATAGCCATCAACTCCTTTTCGTATATGGACTTTAACTGAGCTCTTTTCCCTAGCAGCTTGCTAAAGAATGCCACAGGCCGTCCTTTTTGCATAAGAACAGCTCCGACACCGTAACCAGATGCATCTGTCTCAAGCACAAACGGGCTCGAAAAATCGGGCATAGCCAAAACGGGAGAGGTTACCATTGCCTGCTTAAGGTGTTCAAACGATGTAGTAGCCTCTTGACTCCACCCGAATTGTTCCTTCTTTAATTGCTTGGTCAGCGGTTGAGCAATCTGGGCATAATTTTCCATAAACTTTCGATAATACCCCGGCAGTCTTAAAAAACCTCGCAGTTCCCAAATATTTTGAGGTTGGGGTCACTTTATGATCTGGACCTTACTCAAATCAGCAGACACACCTTCTTTTGATACCACATAACCCAAATAAGCTACTTCCACCTTACCACCAAATTCACATTTTTTAAAGTTTGCATACAATTTGTGCTTCTCTAGAGTGCCCAAAACCGCTGCTAAATGATCAGCATGTTCTTTGCTTGTACTATAGACGAGAATGTCGTCAAAAAATACTAATACGAAACGCCAAGGGAAAGGTTTAAACACCTCATTCATAAGCGATTGGAAAGTGGATGGTGCATTAGTTAACCCGAATGGCATTACTAAGAATTCTTAATGCCCTTCGTGGGTTCTAAAGGCGGTTTTATGCACGTGCTACTCTCGTACCCGAATTTGGTGAAATTCAGCTTTTAAATCTAACTTGCTGAAAATTGTTGCCACATTCAATTCGTCCAACTCATCAATCACAGGAATGGGGTATTTATCCGGTATGGTCTCCTTATTTAATGCTCGATAATCAACGCAAAACCCCCATGAACCATCTTTTTTTAACAAGTAAAACGGGACTCGAAAATGGGCTATAAGAAGGTCGTTAATCCCAACATCGAGCATTTCCTTCACCAGCCTTTCTACTTCATCTTTTTGAACCTGTGGATAGCGGTAGGGTCTTACACTTACAGGATTATTGCCCTCTTTTAGAACTATAGCATGTTCATGCTGCCGCCTAGGGGGCAGGCCTGCTGGTGTCTTGAAAACTTGTAGGTGCTGGTTTATAACTGATTGCAGGAACTCTGGGTTTCTCACTAAAATCTCTGATGGGCCAATCTCCCTACTTGTATGACTATCAGTTTCTGTAGCATTAGTGTCCAGCTGATTTAGTTCCAACAATATACCCCTTCCTTCCTTCCTAATCATTTTTAACATGGCTTTAAGTGAGATTCGCGTACGAGTTAATGCAGGATCCCCCTTCAACACGACCGTCTTCTTGCTAACATTAAACTTTATTACTTGTGATTTCCAGTTAGTAGTCACTGCACCCAATTTCTCTAACCATTGTACTCCGAGGATCACATCAGAATTTCCCAATTCGAAGGGTAAAAAATCTTCCACCACATCCACACCCTCCAATTGCAACAACAGCCCTTTACACTCCCCTGTTCCTTGGATAGCAACTCCATTCTCCAGTGAAACTCCAAACCCTTTTGTGCTAGAGATCGGAATTCCCAATTTTTGCAGTGTCGTGAGTGATATAAAATTATGAGTTGCCTCGGGGTCTAACATCACTATCACCTCATGCCCCTTAATCCTTCCCATCATCTTCATAGTCTTTGTGGTTGTCAATCCTACCACCGAGTTCAATGATACTTCAACTGCCGTGGCCTCTACAGCATCCTTAATCTCCCCTGATGTTTGTTCCAACCCTTCTTCCGAATCATCTTCTTGTGCCAATAACACACTCAGCTCTCTGTGCTTACAACGATGACCATCCACCCATTTATCGTCACATCTAAAACACAAACCATGTTCTCGCTTATATTGCAGTTCTTTATCGGTTAACCTCTGAACTTCTCCTATTGGCTTACCAGTAGGAATAAAGCTTTTAACAGATTTAGTGGTTTGTGAATCGCTCTGATTGGTGTGACAAAGTGGGGGACCATGGTTTTGGTGATGATGATCCAGTACCAGAGTTGCTGGACCATGATGGACTACTAGAATTGTTAATACTATATGAGGAGCAGCCAATTCAATGAACTTCTGACGAAATTCAACTACTGTTCTTGTTTGCGTTACTGCTAACCACTGCTTGCAAAGAGAACGTGAATGAAGTGGTCGGAATTGTTTGAGTAGCAGGCTTCTCAATTCTTCCCAACTCCAGATTGGTCTCCAACTATTCTCCCACTGGTACCAAAGTAGAGCCTCACTGAAAGAAACAATGGCACAGAAGAGAAGCTTGATAAACAATTTTATTGTATTATTCTTGCTTATCATATACAAGAGGAGTCTCAGAATATATAGGATTATTCTGGACAGACAAGAATCCCAACAAACTAGAAATCAGATCAGCACCAAATCTGGAATTAATAAAACAGATCCCTGACATTATTCCCATAATAAATGACTGTATAAATCATCTCTTAACCGCCCACAAATCTCTCCAGGTCATCTGATCTTCAACACTCCCCCTCAAGCTAGATTGTACACATCGAACAATCCTAGCTTGTTGATCATTCTTCCAAATAAGGGTCTAGGCAATCCTTTAGTTAAAATATCTGCTGTTTGCTCTGCTGAAGGTACATAAGGAATGCAGATGCTCCCGTCTTCAATCTTCTCTTTAATAAAATGTCGATCAACTTCTACGTGTTTCGTACGATCATGATGGACAGGGTTATGAGCTATGTTGATGGCAGCCTTGTTGTCACTGTACAATTTCATAGGGCTTTTTATTGCAACTTGAAGTTCTTTGAGTAATAGCTTCAGCCAAATCAGTTCACTAACTCCATTTGCCAAAGACCTAAATTCAGCCTCAGCACTGCACTACTTCTGGCGACTACATTTTGTTTCTTGCTCCTCCACGTGACCAAGTTTCCCCAAACATAAGTACAATACCCAGAGGTAGATCTCCTATCTACTACTGAACCAGCCCAATCTGCATCAGTATAGACTTCAATTTCTCGCGACTCTCCTTTCTCGAAGAACAATCCTTTTCCTGGACTTCCCTTTAAATACCTTAATATTCGAATAACCGCGTCCATGTGTTCTTTACATGGCTTGTGCATAAACTGACTTACCATGCTAACGGCAAAAGCTATATCAGGTCTTGTGTGGGCTAAATATATGAGTTTCCCAACAAGTCGTTGATATCTACCTTTGTCTACAGGAGCACTAGTATACTGATCTCCAAGTTTTATGTTTGGAACAGTCGGAGTATCAACAGGCTTGCATCCAAGTAGGCCTGTCTCCTTCAAAAGGTCAAGGACATACTTTCTTTGGGAAACAAGAATGCCTGATCTATTTCGAGCAATCTCCATACCAAGAAAATACCTTAGCATTCCCATATCTTTGATCTCAAATTCGTCTGCCAACTTTCTTTTTAAGCTATTAATCTCAGGAATATTATCACCTGTTATGATAATATCATCAACGTATACTATTAGTATAGTTGACTTGCCGCCTTCGTGTTTGTAGAATAAGGTATGATCAGCATGAGCTTGTTTATACCCTTGTTGGCGGACAACCTTTGTGAACCTTTCAAACCATCCTCTCGGTGATTGTTTCAGTCCATAAATAGTTTTTTTCAGCTTACAAACTTGTCTTATTTTTCCAACACTCTTAAAACCAGGAGGCAGTTCCATATAAATTTCTTCCTTCAAGTCTCCGTTAAGAAATGCATTCTTGATGTCAAGTTGATGGAGCGGCCAGTCTAGATTTGCTGCAAGAGAGAGAAGTACACGAATTGTATTTAGCTTGGCAACAGGAGCAAAAGTCTCTTGATAATCTATCCCGTATGTTTGAGTGAAGCCCTTGGCAACCAAACGTGCTTTGTGCCTTTCAATAGACCCATCAGATTTATATTTCACAGTGAATACCCATTTACATCCTACTGGAACAACATCTTTGGGTCTATTTACCACTTCCCAAGTGCCGTTCTTTTCCAGAGCTTTCATTTCCTCTTCAACTGCCCTTTTCCACTCAGGTCGTCGTAAAGCTTCCTGAATATTTTTGGGAATTTCTCCTCCTTCAAGATTGGATACCAGTGCTTTCATGGAAGGTGATAAATGATCATATTGTACAAATTGTGCTATAGGATGTTGAGTACAAGAGCGAACACCTTTCCTTAAAGCAATAGGTAAATTATTAGAATTTTCCGCAAGAGAATGAACGGGTAAGTTACCTGATTCCGGGTCAGATTCATGGCAAGTCTCGAGAGCTGGAGGTGGCTGTTGATTCTTCCGACGAGAATAAACAAGAAGCTCTTTATTAGGATGGCTGTTTTTCTGTTCATCTAAATCAGACACCTTGTTTTTCTTTTGATTATTTTCAGCATCAAGATTCTCCCCTTGTTTTTTATTCTCATCACCAGTCTCTTCCATTGGCAAAGATGAATACTCAGAGGGATAAAGAGGGAAATCGAGGATTTCTGGAAAATATTGCCAGGAGGTAGAGTTTTGCCAAATATTTTCTTCGCTATTTCTTTCACCACGTTTTTGTTTCTCCTCCCCCTGAAGAAAATTTTTGGGAAAGAAAGGAGTATTTTCAAAGAAGGTAAGATCCATGGTCACAATTAATTTTTTCTTTTCAGGATAGTAACATTTATACCCCTTCTGGTTCGCAGCATATCCAAGAAAAATACACTTTAAGGATTTTTGGGTCAAGTTTGTTTCGATTGAGTTCATGGTTGTGGGCAAACACAGTACACCCGAACACTTTTAGAGGAAGACTACTGATAGTCCTATTTTCTGGAAAAAATTTAGATAAGACGCTTAGTGGAGTTTGAAACTGAAGAACCTTTGAGGGCATCCTATTTATAAGGTAGCAAGCAGTGAGAACAGCATTCCCCCAGAAAATTTTAGGAGTGTTGGATGTAAACATAATTGACCTAGCAACCTCCAAAAGGTGTTTGTTTTTTCTTTCAGCGATGCCATTTTGTTGGGGGTGTAGGTGCAAGAACTTTGATGAATGATCCCATTTTCAATGAGATATTTTCCTAAAATCTGGTTAAAATACTCTTTACCATTATCTGTGTGTAAGACTTGGATATTCGTAGAGTATTGAGTTTCAACCATTTTGTGAAAATTTATGAAAATTTGTTTGGCATCAGATTTATCTTTGAGCAAGTACAACCAACATACACGAGTATGATCATCGATAAAGGTAATGAACCAACGTTTTGAGTAAATGTTATGAGACTGAGAAGGCCCCCAAATGTCACTATGAATCATGGCAAAAGGTCTACTAGCTTTATAAGGTTTGGGTTTAAAGACGGATCTTTGATGTTTGGATAACAGACAGATTTCACATTGAAAATTATCATCATTCTTAAACAAGGAAGGAAATAGATGCTTCAAATATGTAAAACTGGGATGACCTAATCTGAAGTGCCACAACATTACTTGATTTTGCCTTGACGAAAGTTCCCAACTAACATTATGAACTTGTTTATTCTCGTCGTTGCCCATGTCAAAGTAATACAACCCCTCATGTACACTAGCATTGCCAATCCTCTTCCCCGAACTCAAGTCCTGAAATTCACAACAATTCTGTAAGAAAATGACTTTACAATTACAATCCTCTGAAATTTTGCTTACAGACAATAGATTACATGATAGATTTGGAACATGTAATACAGACTTGAGAACAAGGGTTGAGTTAATTTTAACAGTTCCAATTCCAGCAATCGGAGACAATGACCCATCAGCAATTCTTACTTTAGTATTCCCATGATTCGGAATATATGAGGAAAATAATTGAGCACAACCTGTCATATGATCTGAGGCACCAGAATCTATAATCCAAGATCTTAATTTATCTTGTGCACAACTTAGAGCTGAATGCAAATGTCCTTCATGTGCAATGAAAGTATCAGGAGAAAGAAAATTACCTTGTTGGGCAACTAAAGAAGTACCAGTTATATTATCAGGAGAGAGAAGCTTATAAAGGCGCTCAAGTTGCTCCTTATTGAGGTTGACGCCGCCTAAATTTTCACCAGGTTTTTGTTCAGCTCGTTCAACATTGGTTTGATAGGCATGAGTATCCTTCTGAAAGTGCCCATGCTGCCTTTGATGTTCACGATAATTCTGATTTGGAGGTTTTCCATTCAATTTCCAGCAAGTTTCTTTAGTGTGACTAGTTTTTTTACAGTAGTCACACCAAAGATTTCCTCTTTTAGGACGCCTTGGTTCATTCGGGAATTCGGATTTTCGCATCGGATCATAACTCTTAGAGACAAGTGCAGAAGCCTCTGATTGAATAGTAGATTTAGGATCACCAAGCATAATTTTCCGCCTACTTTCCTCCCTTCGAACTTCAGCGAAGACTTCTTCAATTTGAGGAAGTGGCCACATTCCTATCATTCTCCCGCGGACCTCATCTAGATCCTTGTTCAATCCAGCTAGAAAGTCAAAAGTACGGGTCTTTCCTACAAGTTCTGCATATTTGCCTACAAAATCACTGCACCAGTCATTTGGCTCAAATATATCCAGCTCCTGCCATAACTTGGTAAGAGTTGTGTAGTACTCTGTGACGTCCATACTTCCTTGTTTGAGATCTCTGGCTTTATCTCTTAATTCACACAACTATGCTGAATTATCCAAATCAGAGTATGCAACTTTCACCTTGTCCCAAATGACCTTGGCTGTGGAGTGGACCAAATATAATGACCCGATTTGTTCCTCCATGGAGTTGATGAGCCAAGACATCACCAAAGCATTTTGAGTGTCCCACATATTGTACGAAGGATCAGAGGGGAGCAATAGCAACCATAATAAATGACTGTATAAATCATCTCTTAACCGCCCACAAATCTCTCCAGGTCATCTGATCTTCAACACTCACCATCAAACCCCACTACTGCAGCCTCCAATTTTTCTTCCTCATTTAACCGGTAGATGAAAATACCTTTCAGCTCTTAAAATCCAGCCATCCGAATTATTGCCATCATACACTAGTAGATCTAGTTTACAGAATCGCCAATTCCCTCCGCTGTTTAAAACTCCCCCACCTCCTTTGTCCTCCGCCTTGTCTCTTTCCTGGTTGCTATTGCTCCCCTGAAACCCTAGTCCTCCCCCATCAATAATTTTCGTCCCTCATTATTATAACCTATTGCTCTGGTGGTGGTAGTTTTAAGATGGGACAAGGTTGATCGGACCTCCGCCCGAAATTCCTCCTGTCGCTTTGTCACCTCCGAAATCATAGTTTCATTGTATTCTCGCACCCGATCTATTCGAGTTTGAAGCTTCTGAGTGACTTGGTCTAAGCTAGTTGTGATCTGAGAAATTAGGGTTTGTTGCATCTCTGCGGTGGCACGATTGACTGCTTCCATGACTTCCTCTGTCTCTGAGCTTTGTAATTCCGTCATTGTCACTCTCACCTGTTCAGCCCTTTAAGTCTGCCTTGTTTCAACCGGTTTAGGAGGCGCCATGATCGATAGGCTCTGATACCAGATTTGTTATGAATTCCAATCTATCAACACTTGTTATGTTAAATATGCAAGAGAAAACAGTAATTATATGTAGCAGCAAGAACACATATGTTTTTATAGATGAAATTGATAAATGAGGGCTTTCGAGTAGCCTTAACTCCCAGACAACCAAATAGGGTTACAAAACAATATTCTCGATAATTCTATTCTCCCCCTTTCCCCTTACTTAACTCCCAGTACTGCCAGCTCACTCTATTCTTTTACCATTACTGAACTTCATTTTTTGCCCCTGGGTGAACGACGCAGGACTTTTCACTTTGGTATTTCAAGGCATGACACATTTGTATTGAGGTTGAGCATATTGACTTCATTCCAGAATATTTGCTTGAACCTTCGTTGTGTGTTAGTCCTCCATTTTCAGAATTTTTTGCTCTCAACCATTCTTCAAAAAGAGTACAATACTCATCTCGGTTCCATCTCATCCTTGCATGGTTCTTGACTTCTACAAAACTCGTGGTCGAGTTTTCTCTAAGGGGAGAATGATGAGGAACGGAAATAAAGAATTAATTTATATGTTGTTAATTAGTTTTTATTTATTTATTTAGTGTAGTGTAGTGATAAATATTGTATTTATTTGTTTGTTTTATATGTGGGGTCAGGAGTTTAATAAATAAGTAGTTTATTTATAATAAAGCCCAATTATTTATGGCCTTTGTCCACTAGGTTTGATACTAGGGTTTTAATCTCTATATAAGTGATGTAATCTCCCACATATTACTTAGCTTCGATCATACATTTTTTTTGGGAATAATATTGATTAGTTATTCTAAGGATTTTTATAATTCATTGCTTATTATCTGTTTAATATTTTATCCTGCATCAGCACTGGTCACTGTCATGATTCTTGCATGACACCTCTTATCTAATATCATAACATTAATCAAAGTTTCTGCAAAACATTCTGAGTATCACTTCTTTATTTAGTGCTGCCTTCCAACTAAAGGTAATTGTTTTCACTTCGTGACATACACCTTTTGTTTAAAGTATCACTTCTTGACTGTCACGCAAACTGCAAGCCTCATAAGTAGGTATGAAGGGCCTGGCGGTGCACCTCGGGAAGTTCATCTTTTCTCATGCTAACAAAGAATTAAGACCTTTATATTTTAAATTTGAAAGCAAAAGGGATTCAAGTAGACAAATTGTTGGTTTTATGCTAAACATGTAATAGTCAGATTTTAGAATCTGCCTCAACAACGTTTTTATCAATTCATTTGCTTATGTTTCAGTATTTTTTCCATTACATGTACCGTTCAGTTGCTATTGGAAAGTATCATACATTTATGGACTCTGTGACCGAAAAATTGGATGCTCGAATTAAGGGAGGAACATCTGAATATTCTAGTCGGGGAAAATCTGCTGCCGGGCTTACATGCCAGTTAAAAGCTTTAAATGAAATTCAGGTTTCTAACAGTCCACTAGTGGAGGATGTACTTGGCATTGTTGGTACACTTGGAAAAGTAAATGATGAAAACCTTGGCAGGTCAGTGTTATCTTTATTGTCCATGTTCTGAAATTTCACCTTGTATGGCTGTAATGTTTCAAAAATGTAGTACTTTCTTAGATTATTCTACATCTCCTATATAATAATTTAGAGCACTTTTAAAGATACACAAATAAGTAAATGTTGAACGTGTTTTAAGTTGTGAGCAAAAGTTTGCTGTTATCGGATGAAACATTAAAAAGTTAATTGCAGATTGCAGCGGTATCTTTTCTAAGATCATGTCAATAATTCACTTCCCAGTTATAGTTACCTTGGATCAGTAATACGGTGTTACTGTGTAACTAGATTTCTTATGTTGTTCTATGCTCAGTACGGTGTTTGACTGAATGCAAATGTGCTAGAGGTTTCCCTCCATCCTTCCCGGCACAAAATGATGATGATGATGATGATGATGATGATGATGATTATATTAGGAAAAACAAAAATATAGTTCTTGTTCTTTGGGGGGGGAGGTGGTATGTTCTATCCATTTGTGGTAGTTGTAGTTGCAAATAAAGATGTTTCCGGGTTGAAAACTTATTGACCAAACCTACATAAGGCAGGGATGATTGCAGTGTTCTATGACATACTATTTTGTTTCGTAACAAAATTGATATTGACTTATTGTTGCTCTATTGATGTTCTTATCATATTAAGGCAGGGATGATTGCAGAGTTCTATGATATACTATTTTGTTTCTTGACAAAATTGTTATTGACTTATTGTTGCTCTATTGATGTTATTATCATATTATCATGTGATGAATTATAAATTTATCGAGCTAGGGTTCTTGCTGAGTACTTGGGGAAAAAGGACATGACAGCACTTGTTTGCAAGACCGTTGATGGAGTTAAGTTTATTAACTCTTGTCTTAATGAGGGTGTTATAAATAGGAATTCTGGTCCTTATGGGATTGGATCTTCTATTGGACGTCCTTTAGAAGGGGGATTTCGTGTCTTCTGTCTCAATAATTTAAGGTATGTTGTACAATGTCTTAATTTGTTACCCTACACCATGTTTTTCTTCTCACGCTTTAAATCTCTCTTTCTCTCCCTCCTTGTTACTCGTGCAGGCCATATGTTGGCGAGTTTGTAGCCAATGACCCCCAAAGGAGGCTTGATCTTTTAAAGCCAAAATTGCCAGGTGCAGAAATCCCACGCGGCTTCATTGGATATGCTGTGAATCTGGTCCATATTGATGACCAGAACTTGTTCTGTGTTACTTCGTCTCGCTATGGCCTTAGAGAGACTCTTTTCTATCATCTATTTTCGCACCTGCAAGTTTATAGATCTAGGGAAGACATGCAGCAGGCCCGTCCCTTCATAAGTAACGGAGCTGTATCTCTGGATGGTGGAATATTAAGGAGTCCTGGCATTTGTGACCTCGGAAGTAGGTAAGGACTCTATTATTGCAATCTCTATTTCTTGGGTTTTTTGTTGCATAATCTCGATTGATTATCACCACTTAGCAGCATATACATTGCGAAAACTTTGATTGTACTTTCAAATTTGCATAATCTCAATTAATAATATTCTCTTGGCAGCATTTACACTGTGACAACTTTGATAGTACTTTCGCATTTTTCTTCTTGTAACTATTCATTTGCTAGGAAAAAGTTTATTTGATTTGCAAATAAGTTTTTCATTGAAGAGTATTGTTTGTGGTAGTTGCTTACATGAATAAGCATATCTTCAATTTTTTTATTATTTGCACCGGTGACATTTGATAATTATTAATTTAGTTTTGTTTTGTGTTTTAATATTCAATAATAATTGGATTTATTAAAAAATTAATTGGTCCAAGAGACATGTTTTCATTAATAATAGGTATTTTATATAATTAGACATGTTAGTTAAGTATATAAGTAACTTTTTACCATAATTAGAACCGTTAATATATGTTATAAAATAAATAGGCCCCTAGACCGGCTTTGAAATAATTAGGTTCGTAGACTGACCCAGTGGATAGGTTTTAGAGATGTGTTTTTACTAGACTAATTTAATTTATTTTAATTAGAATAACTTTATGAAATAAGTAGGCCATTAAAATGATTTAAGTTTAATAGTCCTGTTACCGGCTCAAGTTTCGACCTACCGACCAAAACTTTTAATGTCTCGGTTTTGATTATATAGTATAGATATTTATTAGTTTAGATCCCGTGCGTTGCACAAGTTATTTTTAATATTTGTAATTTTATTAATTTGTATTTTAATATTTATATTTGCTTTTGCTCTATAAATGTATTTAAAATAGTATAATTATATATGTTTTTAAATAAAACAGGTTTTTTAAAAATAATTAGTCATGTTAAAATAGATATTTTATAATAATTGGATTCTAGAAATGTGTTTAATTATATTTTTTTTAATTTAATATGAAAAGATTTTTAATATATTTAGGCCCGTTAACTTAGGTTTTTAAAATAAGTAAAACGTAAAGATGCTTTTACAATTAGAAGAAATAATGTGTTTGTTAAAATAGTTTTTTAAGGTAATTAGTTCCGTTAAAATAGGTTTTACAAAGAAATATAGACAGGAATAAAACGAGATAAAGGATTTAATGTTTTTGTTGTAATAAGATAGTATAATATAGACAGACATGCATCATTTTGAATGTAATAGAAATTATGTATACAAGTAGTAAGGACCGATTAGTCGATTACCAAACTTTTTATGTTTTGGATATAATAATATGGTATAGATTATAGTAGGTCCTGATTATGCTTCATGTCAATGCAATTTGATACCAGTTATGTCATCACTCATAAGCGGGCCAAATATAGGTTCGTCCTCATAGAATCATATTTTCAAACATTTGGTTGTTTATAAGATTAATATCTTCTTTGTGTTGCTATTATTAACTTTGTAAATGCTAAATGTACAGTTGTTTTATATGCAATTATAATCATTGAGTGGCGTCAACCTTATTTCTCCAACTTCCATGATTTAAGGGATTTAAGGGAAGATGCACAACTGAAGTTTGCGATGATCTCTGGAAAATCAAGTTTACCTGAGAACTACTACGAGATTGAAAACATTTTGAAGAGCAAAAAGTGGGATCAGGAAAGATTGCTCGATGATATGGGTCGAGAGCAATCATTATTGGACCAGGCCAAGTTCAACTTTGAAATTAAGAAGAAAGAGTTTCTTCGCTTCTTGACACAAAGTTCACAGTATGCTCCTGCTCAGAATGCGCCCGCTCAGGTATTGTCTTGATAATTATAAGTCACCAATCAATTACGGGACAATTGATTCTTTATAACTGCATTAGACTAATCATTAGCTCTCAAAAGAATTTCCAAATATATATTTTGGATTGATTCCTTTGCACATTTTCAAATATTTATTGCTTTGTAAATTATACCTACCGGTCATGTCAGTATTGATCACATTAGCTTGAGTAAACAATAAGTTTTTAGATATTTAAAGAAGGCTGTAGGTAGATCTAGATTAGCTTCCCCTAATTAATTTGCCGCAAAAAGGCTTTTGCTAGTTAAGATATTTTTTGCACCTATATGCTTTCCTCTTTCCCCAACCAAAATGTTGTGGTAGTTCATGGGTTGTCCCAGACAAGTAGTGGTTGTTAAATGAAGAGTTGTGTTGCACATGAATATCTGTAGTAGGTACCGGCCCTATCAAGAAAAAATGGTGAGATACCTATTCAACATCTAAGCTGTGTTTCTGTTTTTAATGTGCAGCAGCAGCAGTAGCAGAGTCCAGCGGGTCCAGAGAGATTTACCCCCAGATAAAACAGATTCTCGAATCATTATAAAGTGGTCATCTATGGGTTTATTGTCTATAGATGGAGGTTCTTGACTTGTTTTAGTGCATTGAAAATGGCCATCATTTTTAACTGTTAGTTTCAGTTCTATTATAGATGTTTTCTTAGTTTGCATCCCCCCACCTGTTGAGTTTGAATGTTGTAGTGTTTCATACCAATAGCTCCCCTACTTTGGTCTTATTTCCTTTTTCCAACTTCTATATCTTAACCATAATGGACTCCTGTTCCCAGGATGGGCTTCACCAAAATCATTACTACAACTTACTAGTAATATATAGTAATATGCCAAAAAAAATAATTCCTGTAGTAAGAAGTTCTGCTGGTGGTTTCTAACTTTCTATTATAGAAAGCAAAATGAGTATTTGTTCTAATAAATCTCAAATCGAATCAGACATCAAGAGATAAGCTCTTAGTCTTGCTGATTTTGTGAAGTTTTCCACAAATCCTTCAAAATCTAATATATTTTAAAGAGATTTCAAAATATTAAAAATGAACTAGAAAATCCATTAAAATCCACAACTTTTTTAACTAAAAAATCCACTAATTTTTGAAATCCGATGGACTTTTAAAAATTCAAATTGAATATCATTAGATTTCAGTATACTTTTTAAAATATAAATTGAATATATTCATATTTTAAAAGATTTTTTCTAATTTATATTGAATACCATCATATTTTAAAGGATTTTTTCTAATCTAAATTGAATATCTCTTGATTTTAAGAATCCAAAAAAATCCTTTAAAATTTTAATTGAATACATCCTTCGTCACTTGAATCTTGAACTCACGCTTGAAAGTGTCCCATGTAAAATTGATGTAGTGTTACACATTAGTGGGAGTTAAAATACTAAAATTAGTATCAAAGTAGTTTAATATAATATATTAAATAGTTAGATGTTAAAATACTAAAATTAGTATCAAAGTAGTTTTTTCTCTCCGTCAACATTGACGGTTTCTTTACTTATTTCAAATCTTTGTTAAGGGGAAACATTTTGGGATACAATCATTTGTCAATTATAATCATTTCATCTGTCAATTACAATCATCTCATCTGTGGTCATTGTGGTAGTAATGGAGGGACAAGGGAAATCATTGGAGGAACTACATGCAGATCTGGTTATTGATGACGAGGATGAAGGAGGAATAATCGTGGCCAATTCGGAGGTAGTGCAACAGAAGCAAACATATGTCCTCATCGGAAAGTTTTTAACAGAAAAGAATATAAATTTTATGGTCATGCAGAATGTAATGGCTATGCTGTGGAGGCCAAAGGAGGGAATGGAGGTTCATGATATCGGGGATATGAGATACTCATTTGTATTTTTTCATAAACTCGATATGCAAAAAGTCACTAAAGGGGGGCATTGGTCGTTTGAACAAGTTACATTAATCTTACACCAATTGGGAGATGGCGAGGATCCAAACACAGTTCAATTGTAGGATGTGGAGATGCGGGTCCAAGTGTATGACATTCCACGGGGACTTATGTCTGAAAATATATTGAGGAGCATTGGAACATCGATTGGTAAGTTTGTAAAAATGGATGCTAACACTCTGGATGAAATCTGGAAATCGTTCGTTCGTATTAGAGTGACCTTAAATGTGCAGAAACCTCTGAAAAGAAGAGTAAAAATTAAAAGGGAAGGGGATGGCAGGAGTTGGGTTAATTTCAAGTATGAAAGGTTGGGGGCGTTTTGTTTTGTTTGTGGTATATTGGGGCATTCTAAACGTGATTGTAGTATTGTCGATGCAAATTCGTATAAGGTTGTTGATCGTGCTTACGGAGTATGGCTGAGGACTCCACCAAAGAATGCTACAAAATTAAACACTGGTGCGAAATGGTTAAAAAATATAGGGGCTCAAAGTAACATGTGGAAAAATACGACGACATCGATGGTGGTTCAGGGCGACAACCGAGAAGAAGCAAGATTCATGGAAGTGGATGGGGTGGTTAGAGAAAATTACGGTGATAGTGGGAGTGTTGCAGTTAAGGGGCGAGAATTCAGGGCATCAAATAAGGCAACTAATACAATCGAAGATATAGGAGGTAATAATATGGAAAAGGAAAATGTTGTATGTGATCCAAAAAGGAAAAGAGTGGAGGATAAGGTGGAGGAAAATCAGGAGGAAAATCAAGAGAAAATGAGTAACCCAATTCAAACAGCCGAGCATTTAAACTTGCAAATGGCGAGTCCTGGAGCCCAGGCCCGCCTAGGATTATGAGCCTCATTGCGTGGAACTGTCGTGGGCTGGCCAACCCACGAGCAGTTAGATTGTTAAAGGAAATGAATAATCTTTATAGGCCTAGCAAAATTTTTCTAAGTGAGACAATGTGTAAAAAAGAAAGAGTGGAGAAGGTTAAAACTAAACTTGGTTTTGTAGGTCATTTTACTGTCGAGGCTTGGCGTCATGGGGGTGGTTTGGCATTATTTTGGAAGAACGAAGGGAACATTGTAGTAACAAATAGTAGTCAGAATTTTATTGATTTCGAAGTTGCTCATGAACTACTGGGAAGATGGAGGTACACGGGGTATTATGGCTATCCAGAATGAGGGAGGAGGACTGAAGCTTGGGATATGCTAAGACAATTGGCCACAAGTTCTATGCTGCCATGGTGTATTATTGGCGACTTTAACGACTTAATGACAGCAGACGAGAAGGAAGGAGGTCAAAGACATCCTCGTAATTTACTAAGTGGTTTCTCAGAAGCTATAAATGACTGTGAACTGGTGGACTTGGGGTATGAGGGGGAGAAATTTACTTGGGAACGGTTTAGAGGAACTGATAAATGGGTGGTTGAGAGATTGGATAAAGGTTTTGCAAACAAGGAATGGATTGATTTATTCCCAAGTGATGTAGTGCAGGTACATGAGGTTTCGACATCTGATCATATGCCATTATGTTTGCAGTTAAACATGAGAGTGTACATGCCTAAAGGTCGTCGATTTCGATTCGAGAACATGTGGATTCATGAGACAGAGTACAAAAATATAATTCAGGATTGTTGGAATGATTCTGGGACTCAAAATCTGATGCAAAAGCTAAGTAATTGTTGTTTGAAATTGAAAGAGCGGGGAGGTGGTTTAATAAGGCATCTTAAAACTAAGCCGGCGTTTTATCGAAAGGAGATGCAACGTACGAGATCTAGAAGGGGTGCATATGGTGTGAAAATGTATAATGAGGCGAGATGGAATTATTTGAAGTTATTGGAGAAGCAGGATGTGTTTTGGAGTCAAAGAGCCAAACAATATTGGTTAAAGCATGAGGATAATAATACTCGATTTTTTCATAGATTTGCATCCACAAGGAAGGAGCATAATAAAATTTGAAGGTTGAAAGATGCAGATGGTGCCTGGTGTGACACGGGGGGGGGGGGGATATCCAGAACACTATAGGGAAGTATTTTGAAGAAATATTCTTGGTGAAAAATACAGATGAGCAATTGTCAGAGCGAATTAACTTTAAAAAGATTACGGAGGAGCAAAGTAATGAATTGCTGCAACAAATAACAGAAAGAGAAGTAAAAGAGGCAGTATTTGCTATGTATCCTGAAAAAAAGCACCGGGTGTAGATGGCCTTAACCCGTGTTTTTTCCAAACTTACTGGAACATAGTATGTGCAGATGTTGTTAAGTTTTGTTAAGATTTTATTGAACATGGGATGTTGCCAGATGAAGTTAATAAAACGTTGGTATGTTTAATCCCTAAAGTGAAGTGCCCAAAACAGGTTGCAAACTTACGTCTCATATCCTTGTGTAATGTGATCATGCGTATTTTGTCGAAAGTAGTAGCTAACAAATTGAAACCATGTCTAAACTCCTTCATATCTACCATTCAATCTACATTTATTGAGGGCAGGCTCCTTACAGATAATGCGATGTTGGCATTTGAGCTTAACCACTATATACATAGAAAAATACAAGGGGTTGATGGTGTAGCAGCGCTTAATATTGTTATATCTAAGGCATACGATCGATTGGAATGGAGATATATTGAGCTTATGTTACGAAAGATGGGGTTTCCTCAATACTGGATAGCTCGAGTCATGCAATTAGTAACGACACTTTCGTATAGTTTTGTGAAGGATGGGAAGGTATTTGGTGAAGTGCATCCGACTCGGGGAATTAGACAGGGAGATCCAATCTCTCCCTATTTATATATAATTTGTGTTGAAGGATTGACAGGGATACTACGTCAGTACGAAGAGAGTGGATTGATACATGGCTGTCGAGTGGCAAGAGGAGCTCCGAGTATAACACATCTGTTATTTGCAGATGATTGTTATCTGTTTTTCAAATCCAGATGTACTGAAGCACGAAATATGGTGAGTATTCTGCAGAAATACGAGAGTTTGTCAGGGCAAAAAATAATTTTTGGCAAGTCGGATATTGTGTTCAGTCCGAAAACTGGTGATAGTGAAAGAAAAGAAATTTGTGAGATGTTAGAGGTGAATGTAAATGATAAACCAGGGAAGTATTTAGGCATGCCCATGTATGTGGGGAGAAGTAAGAAAGAGATTTTTGGGTTTATAAGTGATAAAATCCAGCGAAAGTTGCAATCATAGAGTAATAAGGAATTGTCAAAAGCTGGGAAATTGATACTGGTCGGAACAGCAACACAAACTACTCCAAATTTTTGGCTGAGTCTTTTCTTGATTCCGGATGCGATATGTGATGAGATAGAACAAAAAATGAATGTGTTCTTATGGGGTGATGCTATAGGCAGGGGTGTCAAGTGGATTACGTGGAAAAAAATGTATCTGCCAAAGGAGTTTGGAGGACTGGGACTAAAGGAGTTGAAGAAGTTTAATACTGCAATGCTAGCTAAACAAGGTTGGAGACTTCTATCGGAAGCGAATTCATTAGTTAGTGCAGTCATGAAGGCTAAGTACTATCCTCAAGCTGATCTTTTAAATGTTGATTTAGGAAATAATCCTAGCTATTTATGGAGGGGAATTGTTGCAGCTTTAGAGGTGCTAAAAAGTGGAGCTCGTCGAAGAATTGGAAATGGGGAGAACACGTTGGTGTGGCGTGACCCGTGGTTACCAGATGTATCAAATGGTTATATTCAAACAGCTGTTTATGACCAATTGAAGAACATTAAGGTTTGTAACTTGATGACAAATGAGGGTAATGAGTAGGATTTGGAAGTCATTAACGACTTGTTTGAAGCAGGAGATTGTGAGAAGATTCAACGCATACCTCTGTCCAGACATGTATCACATGACTCGTGGTATTGGTTATTGGAGGATAAGGGAGTGTGTACTGTAAAGAGTTGTTATACTCCCTCCGTCCCTCTCATTTCTTTACAGTTTTTTTCACATGCTTGACACGCATTTTAAGGCAACTATAAAGTATACTTCCGTAATTTATTTTTAAAATTTTCTTTTTTTGTATAAAAGTTTGAACATTATATTTTTATTTTGAAGAAAAAAAATTTAAAAAATAATTATGCAACTACATTTAATAAGAGCATTAAAGTGCATGTCGAGCCCCCGTCCCCCAATGTAAAGAATTGAGGGGGACGGAGGGAGTAGATTTCTGCAAGGGGAATGTGCTGATGATTATAAACGGCTATGGAAAAAAATCTGGGCTATGAAATTACCTCGAAAGGTGACACACGTATTATGGAGGTTGTGTAAGGAATGTCTACCTACTAATGCAGCATTATACAACAGATATGTTGATGTGAATCCTACATGTCCATGGTGCCATTCTGCAGTTGAAACGAATTTACATGCTATATTTCTTTATGATTTTGCTCTGACTATGTGGCGTGCAGTGGGGTTACAATCTTTGGTGCAATGTACAGAACAGGAAACTCCAAAAGAAGTGTTTGATCGTGTGTTTCACCAGGGTTCTAAAGACTAGTGCTTAGAAGTGACGATGTTTTGCTGGAGTTTATGGCATCGTCGAAACAAATGGGTTTGGGATCGTGCAAATGGCTTTATCTTTGGTGTAAGAAACACAGCTAATTGTTTACTTCGAGAATGAACAGAAGCACAGGCAAGAGAAGAGAACATGAAGATTGGAGGAAAGGTTGGGGATAGGGTTTGGTCGAAGCCGTCAACTGGGTGGGTTAAGATAAATGTGGATGCAACGGTGTTTATGATGGGTGGGATTGGAGTTGCAGAAATAATCAGAGATGATCAGGGAGCTATTGTTGCAGCTCGTGTAATGAAGTTACCAGGAGAATGAAGTCCTCGTGAAGCTGAAGCCTTAGCTCTTAAGGAGGCACTCTCTTGGATGATTAATCGAGGATATATGCATTGTGAGTTTCAAACAGATTGCTACGCCTTAGCTGTCAGTTGCAATGGAAGTCCAGGGAATTCTTTGTTTGATACCATTGTGATCGATTGTATTGGTTTAAGTAAGCACATAAATCAAGTGCTATTTAGTTTTGCATTTAGTTCTGCGAATATGTAGCCCATGTCCTAGCACAGGCTGCTTATTCTATGACAGACGTAGGAGAATGGTTTGTCACTCCTCCTAATTTCCTTGTTCGCTGCTTGGAGCTGGATTCTATTATCTAATGTAAGTTCGATTTTATTCAGAAAAAAAAAGATGTGATTTAGCAGGGAAAAAGAGAGTGCAAATTATAAGAGAGATGGATCAAAATGTCACCATTTGAGTAAAAAATGCCCAAAATATCACTTCTGAAAAATATGACCCTAAATGTCACTTCAAAACGAGCTATCGTGTATCGTTTAGAAAATAGGGCAAAACACTACATCGTGTAACGTTTTGCCTCTTTTACTTGTTTTTTTAATTATGTACAAGACGCTAGACTATGTAGCGTTAGTGTTGTAGGTTGTTTGTTTTTTTGTTTTTTTAGCCTTTTATTATATACTGTTTTTTGTGGTCGGAAATAGTACTTAACGCTATTTTTTTAGGAATCACTTTTAAAATAATATTTTTTAATTTAATAATGTACCATAATTTGACAATTTTTAAATTTTTAGGGTTCAATAACCCCCTTTTGGGTTTTAGAAATATTAAAAAATTGAATAAAAAATACATCTAATTTAACAATTTTTAACATTTAAGGGTTCACCAATCCCCTTTTGGGTTTTAGAAATATATAAAAAATAAATTAATAAATTTACACCGATTTAGGGTTTAGGGTGTAGGGTTTAGGGTCTTTCTAAACCCTAATTTAAGCTAGGGTTTAGGGTGTAACCAAAAATGTTAATTTTAAATTAAACAATTTTAAATTTAAAAGTGTTCAATAATCCTTTTTTGGGTTTTAAAAATAATTTAAATAATTGTTTAGTATTTTGGGAAATAACAATTTTTTATTTGAAGTTAAAAATAATTTTTTAAAAAAAAAATTATATGTAATAAAACGCTAGATGAAGTAGTGTTTTGGGGTCAAAACGGTACATGATGTAACGTTTGGAACCAAAACACTACTTGAACTCACGTTTTGTATATTAAAAAAAAAAGTAAAACACATCTTAAAGCCCCATTTTGTAAATTAAAAAATTAAGTAAAACGCTACATCGTGTAGCGTTTTGGGCTGCTTGCCTAAACGCTACACGATGTAGTGTTTTAAAGTGACATTAAGGGCCATAATTTTTATAAGTGACATTTTGGACCATTTTTTACCTTAAAGTGACATTTTGGGCCACCAACCAAATTATAAACGGTCAAAGTTTATAACGCCATATAACTCTGTTACCCTATGCTAAAATTTTCAATATTTTCTTGATTTTTTTTTTTGCTAAATATAATATTTTCTTGAATTGTTGTGAGAAAATATTATATAACTTTGTTGCCATTGCAAACCACCCCTGTACACATTCATTCTCTTCACAGTTGATCCTCTTCTCCTCCAATTATTGCTCCAAGTCCCACAAACAAAACTGGTACGGTGTGCATAATAATTCAAATAATTAATTCATGACCAAAAAAAGATTGAAACTTAAATGAATTTTATACAGTAAACTAACAAATAAATTTTAATTTTATATACAAAATTATTAATTTGTAATAATGTTCTTAATGATGAAGAATACTTGAGAAATAGAGGTTTTCTACTTTATATAAATGACAAATTATTTGAAAATGAAGCGAAACTCACATTATCACAAAATAGAAAAAGAGAAAAATATATGAGGACGGTTATTAAGAAATTAAGGGTATATGCACACTCTTTATTTATTCTTGCAGAACCTCTTTTATTAATTTGACCAAAATATCATCTAAAGTAATAGAGGCAAAAATGACAAAATAAGCATTTTTTAATAAAATTAACAAGTATAGTTGTTCTGCAAAAAGTAACCAATTTTAACCGTTTAAATACTTATAATTGAGTTTCATCTATTTGTAGTTGAGTATTTTATATACAAATAATAGTTGGCCATTCCAACGATTAAAGTTGATCAAATTTCAGAATATAATTATTATTGATAATTTTATTCAAAAAATAGGCTAAAGTTGTATTTCACCCTGAATCTTGAACGTACATGCTATGTAAATGAGAAAAAATGGGCTTAGTTTATTATATAAATATAAATTTTGTAAAAAATTTAAAAAAGACTAGTTCTAACGTATTCCAATTTCTAACACTAAATTTGAGATAACATTTTTGGCATCATCTCTCAAAATTTGGTTTTTTTGTGGTAATTTGGCCATGACTCCGCCTCTTTTATTTTGTCAATTTCTCAGTTTAATCTATTTCATAAATCAATAATTTTTGTTGAAAATCCCCAAAATATACAACAATGGCTGCTGCGCTTAGAGCAAAATCATCAAGAACTACATCATATTTCACTTCTTTATACTCGATCACATACACACTGTCCGTACAGCCAATTTTCAAACTAAACTGGATGATAATCATATTTCTGTTTCAGTTAAAGACAATTAGGGGTATGATAATTTTAAGTTTATGCAGAGTTTTAATATGAGGATTAATATTTTCAGTGCTTATGATGATCTTGGTGATGAGATTGTGGTCAGGCCTGGTGTCAAATTTTTGATAAAGCGGTCTTGTAACTGCTTCTCAATCTTGTGAGAAGAAAAATCTTGTTTTAGATGTGATAATTGTATCTGTTTTCCTTGAATTAAGGAATTTATCTCGTTATTATATATAAAATATGCCTTTATTGTATTGAGGTACCTTGTTTTGGGTTTTTCAAGAAATGGGAAAATAAGTTTGATGTCATGGGTTTTGAAAGTAATACCGTCGTAGGTGACAATATAGGGGGTTATTAAATTGAAGAAAGGTATACATAATATGACAAAATGATGTATTCCTTTAACTAGGAGAAAAGATGTCTGAATTTGGAAAGTTTTATTATTGATAGAGGCATCAACTTTACTAACTACATTGAGGTTTGAGTGATTAGCAACAGTTAATCTTTCGTTGGTATGCTGATGTAACCTTTTTGGTATTATTTCTTCTTTAATGCAATTTAAATCTGTTCATGTATCAAATAAGGCAATGGTATCTAAGATAAAGTCATTTGAAAAGACAACTTTGACTTTTATGAGATATTTTCGGTAGGTAACTTGTCTTAATTCAAATAAAAAGTCTTCATCTCGTTCATGGATATTTTCGACAATGGTAGGATGCATTGAATTTAGACTGAGTTAAAATTTCAGGTCTATTTTTAACTCCAATGTCTGGGGCTATGAATTTTGGAATCATTTGTCGGAGGTCATGAACTTCGGGTATTTCATGTATGAAAACATCTTCATCTGAGTCATGATGTATGACATTCAGTTGTTTGGATAAAACACTTTCAACGGCTATTTGGGTTGTGAAAGAGGAAGCTTCAAGTCTGCTAAGATGGTCTTTGATGGCTTTAACGAATTATGGTCTATTTATTTATATTTGTTGTTGGCTTTGCCTAGAAACTTGGTATGGTTTAAATATGGGTTCTTTGTAGTTAGGTTGGTTACTAATATTTTTTGGGAAATTTATTATTTTTTTACTCCAGTTTTCTGTTCAATTTAGTTGACTTCCTATGCTATTTAGGTGTCTGTTTGTGTAATTAACAGCAAAGATTGCATTCTAAGTGTTTTTTAGTATGTCATCACCTGGTCTCTTGATGGGGTGTGCCTTGATTTTTTCACTATGAACTGTTAGTTTGACATTTTTTAACAAGTGGGTGGTGTGATTCTATAGTTCCGCTGTTTGTTTCCCATTGTTTCTGTTTTTGGTTCATGCTTCGAGTGATGGGATTCAGGAAATTTGTGAATGGGAAGTATAATTTTTGGTTAGAGGAGTAAATTTCCAACCAATCAAAGAATAACATTTGGATCTTGTTTTGGTTGAGAAATTCATAATAAATTTCTTAAAGGTGTGTCTTTTGTTGTTTGAAGTTGGTAAAAAAGCCAATTTCTTTTTTCAGTATTTTGGGGAGAGTAGAATTCTTCTCGGAGAAAAGTTTTATTGATTTGAAATTCTATTTCAATTACATTTAGCTCACTTGGCATTCCCATATTCTTAGTTATAGCAGAGAAGGTTGGGGATGTTGGTGATGAAGGGGAAACCGTGTTTTGGTTGGGTGGTAATTGACTTTGTTTATAGAAAGGGTGAGGTGTTAGGTCACACACACTGTAGAGGGGGTGAATACAGTGTAAAGTACAATCAAATCGAACTTTAATATCTCAAGTAACAGAAAACAAACTTTATTGAAACAATAAACTCTGTTACAGTATAGAACTGTTACCTCTCAGTGATGAACAAATATCACGAGAGTTGCTAGGGTTACAATGAATAATCTTCTCGAATATGATAACACTTTTAGTGTAAACCCTATGTCTGTGTTTATATACTACACAGTTACAAGATAATCGCTAATTGATATGGAATATAATTTTGCTTCCTAAAATATATCAATCAGATATATTTTCTTCCAAGTATTCTATTCTTCATAGAATTCCTTCTTCATGCATATCTCTTCTTATGTTTATCTTGATCTTCTTTCCTTTAATCAGCTACTGTCCTTATCTGAGCGTCATTCAGCACTTAAGTTCTGATATCCATCTTCTGATGATTATCTCCTGATAATATAAGTACTGATATCCTTAAGTCCTGACTTCCAATAAGTACTGATTTATCCTGTTTAAGTAAGATCTGAAAACTAAATATAAATCATATTAGCCATGACATTATCAAATATATATAACAATCTCCCCCAACTTGTAAATTAGCATAATATACAAGTTTAATAGATATTTGATGATGTCAAAAATATTAAGTACAAATGCATGAGAATTAGACTATATAACTACAACTTACAGTCCTTAAAGCTTTACCAATTTTTAACTTCTGATAACAGCTTCAGTCTGTACAAATATTAGAATTTAATCAGTTGTAGATCTTAACTTGGCTTCATCTTCTGATCTCTCTGATGTCAGGAGTTGTTCTGAGATAGTTCTTCAACAAACATCTCTCAGCATATCTAAGTTCATCAATCATCCTCCTTTTAGCATCTTTAAGCTCTGCATTATCTTCACCAATTTGAAAGATTGCAGCCCTGAGATCATTAATCTTTGCTTTTCTTATATCCTGATCCAGTCTGATCAAATAAGCTTTATCAGACTCAAGATTGAATTCCACAGCCTTGTAACCCAGAAAGGTAGTTATAATTTTAGCAGTGTTGGGCTTCATTTCAACTATATCACCCTTGTGATCTCTGTACTTTGGAACATATGTGATGTCAGACTTAACAGAATAAAGCCTTTTCTATCTCAGAATCTGATCCTTCAAATAGTTTGCAGCACTTCCTGTCAATCTGTCATCCACTTGAAGTAAGAACAGTACATGCTCCAATTCTTCAAAATACTTCAATGGAATGGCATTTTGCCTTATATGATAAATCCTACCATCTGTCATGAAGTACAACAAGATGTGTTCTTTCAAGTAGGTATGGTAAACCATTTGTACAGATTCCAGTTGATTCAATCTCTCAAGGGTTGCTCCAATACCTGGTTCACTCAAGGAAGTTGGATCATTGGTAGTGTTCTGTATTCTTCTTTCATCAGCACTTCCCAATCCAGTTTTATCTTTTGCTTCCTTTCCAGTAACTACTCTTGCTTCAAAACCA
The DNA here is from genome assembly GCF_009905375.1 of Apium graveolens. Lineage (NCBI taxonomy): Eukaryota > Viridiplantae > Streptophyta > Magnoliopsida > Apiales > Apiaceae > Apium > Apium graveolens. The sequence continues at coordinate 246,127,102 of NC_133648.1, read as the reverse complement.
CTTGCAGTAGTCTTCAAAGGTTGAGTCTGTTTTGCTTTAGTGAATCCTGGTAGGAGTGTCTTTGGTCTATCTTCTGATATCAAGTTAACTTGAGCTGTGTCAGAGGTTACTTGCTTTTTCGAAATATCAGAACTTACTGTCTCTTGACTCTGAACAACTTGAGCCATGTCAGAGGTTGTTTTAAGAACTTTTCTTGTAGTCAGAGCAAGATCATCCTTATCATCAGTGATTTCTTCATTCTCAGGAGGCATGTTAGGGCGAAAACATGCGCTAATATTCACGCAAGTATACGCGTTCGCAAGTAATATAGAATATTTTCTAGTTCGTTCCCTCAGAGATTCAGACTAAATTATTGTCTAATTAAACTCACTCACCAATGTATGATTACTTCTCAATGTTAAGACACTAACACTTAAAATTGTTGATTAAATATTAACTATAATTAACTACTTAATTAATCACTTAACTAACACTTCAATTTATCAATAATAAACACTCATGAGATCACAACTTCATTATTACTTCCTTCTATAGCCATTGTTATTACCTTTAGCATGTGACATTGATGATATTAATCGAATAACACGAAACTGATAAAAGCCAACTTTCATTGTACTAATACCATTCTACCAAGTATCCACGATTAAGATAGAAGTTGAATATTCATCAATTATGTTGAGTTCCTATATGTCTACAGAAATTGACAACACAACGATTTAAGCACAAATTATTCCTTTTGATTACATAGGGCAAATAAAACTGTTAGAGTTACCCACTAATCATGCACAACGTACATGAACCTATACTAGCATGGCAAGTTCTAAATCTCAAGATCCACCGTCGCTTCACAAGAGATTAACACCCTATCTTATATGTTCGCGACGCACATAAGACGAATACGCACAACCAATACTAGATATCATGCAATCATCACACACTAAAGTATTAAACGATTAACTAAAGAATTCCATAATAAATCCGTTGCAACCCCATGATCACGATTAGCCCATAATAGAACTTATTGTCATCATGGGTTCATATGAAATCATGATAAACAAACACAAGAAAATAATAACTAAACTAATTATATTAAAACAGAGTACGTCACAAGAGTAAATAAGTTCAAAGCAAGAAAACTAGCATCCAACGTTACAACGAAACAAGAATCACAAGAAGATATGCTTCCTCTTCGTTACGGTGTGCTAAATCGGTCTTCTTCCTTATCTCCTTCGCTTCTTGCGTAAAAACACAATCTTCTTTTTTAATCCACACTTGTGAAAACGTCTCAAATCTACTTATATAATAGTCCCATAAAACTCAGATTACATAGAAGTGGAAACCAAACAGAAGTAGAAGTCCTAAAATAATTTGTCTTTTTTCCCGACCCTGCGCGGCCGCTCAGCATAGCTGAGCGGGCGCTCAGCTTGCTTCGCGGCCGCTCAGCAATGCTGAGCGGGCGCTCAGACCTCTACTGGAAAAAATCTGATTTTGCTCCGTTTCTTCGCCGTAATCTGCCCGTTTCTTTCCTCTCGCAATGGTGAACACATGCCAAGGCTTATTCTTGATGATTCCTCCCCCGAAATGCAACTAAAACCCTGAAATGCATAAACACTAGAAAAACGCATCTAATACACAAAATACTTGATTTCAAGACACCAATTTAAGCCATTTTAAGACGTTCTAAGTGGTATAAAATGCCACTTATCACACCCCCAAACTTAAATCGATGCTTGCCCTCAAGCGTCACAGACTCAAAAACAAATAAAAACATGCATGAATGCAATCTATATGAAAATGCAGCGATCCCCCTTACTACAATTAACCAACCCAATTGTCACATCTCAACGAATGCAGTTAGACAACTAAAGATCAATAAACTCATGCAAACAGACATACAGCCAGAAACGTGGTGTGCGCAAATGCTTAACAGATATGCTTCGGAACTAGACCAATTACTATGACTAGACTATCCTCAAGGCAATCCTACGATTATACAAAGAATAAAAAATTCTAGGCACAAAGTGATATACAACACTACAAGAACTCTGGAGCTTATTACGGAATCGTGCTTTTTATTTCCAACTCAAATGCTTATTTGACCGTGCAATGAGTGAGGTCCACAAAAGACTTATACAATGGTATCCATGTAACGAACGTTAGGTTAGCGGATCCCAGACTCTAAAAGCCTTAGGTCACTAGGTACAAAGTCCCCTAAGAACTTAATAACTCGAATACCAAAGAGCACACTCTTGATCAATTATGCATGAACTAAATTTTTTTTTTAATAACTTCTGAGCAAGTGCGTTTCGCTCCATCTTGCTCAACCCTAGACTACTCGCACCATATGCGAGCCGGCTACTAGCCATTTGACGCCTAGCCACAACTAGCAACAACTTCCATATTTTTTCTCCAATTTTTTTTTTCTTTTTCATGCCTTTATCACTAAGAACCTATAATCGAATTCTAAGCATAATAAGTAGATTGACCTTGAAAACAACCAATCATAACAACAATCTAGCCCTTACGCATTCTCTAAGACTTAGTGGACTTACAATTGCTTCTAGCATGCATATCAACCTACACGACTTAATATCACTTTAATGCTATCACTACACTCGCATCAATATCACAATTCAGTCGATAAATCATTACAAAAGGGATCATGGTAAATGTATGAGCTACATGACATTCATAACAAAAAAAACTATATGGCATAAATTATGCAACTATATGAACTAAACTATCATGAATATGCAACTATATGACACACACACAATATTCCTTAACTACCACCCCCAAACTAAAAATCTTCACTGTCCTCAGTGAAAGTAGTAGAAAGGAACACAGGGTATACCTACTCGGAGTCATCATCATCATCACCCTCAGTGGGTGGAGTATCAGGCGGCGGGTATGCAGAGTCCTCACTAAAAACTGGCCACTGGATATCAGCTCCAAGGCCTCGAAAAGCAGTCCCTAACGCAAGGGTGAGCTCCTGAGCAAACCTGCTCTGCGTCTCATACATGGCATCCATCCGCCGTGAAAGCCTCCTATACTGGGCATCAACCATCTCAGCACCCTCCTGAGCTCTCGAAGAACCAGCCTCATCACGCCCTGGCCTAGCCATAGTAGCACCTCGTGCTGGACGCCCTCCTGGAAGACGATAACCCAGCCCATGCTCCTCAGGCTCACCACCGGTCCACTCCTGCATCCCATTCAGAGTGCCAGAATCAATCGGAGCTGCTGGCAACTGCAACTGCTCATGAGCCGGCCAGTTCACTCCCACTGCTCGGCATAGCTTCGTAACCGTAGATGCATAAGGGATGTTCATATGCTTCGCTCCCCTCAAAAACTTCAGAATTCCTTGGTAGATAAACTCACCAAGGTCCATATAGTATTCCTCATTCAGAATTCCCCACAACAACTGTGCTCTCTCAACTGTGACCTCGTGTGCATGCGAAGAAGGCAAAATATTAGCACAAATAAATACATTCCATGCACGGGCATACCTGTTCATGACGATCGCCGGAAAGTGACGATACTCATTAGTGCCGGTCCTGCAGGTCCAAACTGTGCCCGGTCGACAGAGAGTCGCACAAATCAAATCCAAGTCAAAATCCTCAGCAGTCTTTTCATTCCAGTTCTCCTCCTCGGGCTTCCTCTCTCGCTGTCTAATCACACGGCGAATCGCCGCAGGATGATAATCAACCGTCAGCCCACGGACCACAGAAAACCCATTCTTTTCGGCCTTCGCGTTCGCGTAGAACTCGCGAACAACGCTCATCGGTACCGCTTCGGGTGACTCACAAAAAGCTATCCACCCCTTCTCTGCAATCATGGGCAATAACTCACCATCCCTCCCTGATGGTAAAAACCCCCTCTCCTTCAGAATCGGCTTCCCCAACAGCCTAGTGTACTACTCCTCCGCGGCTCTGTCAGTTAACTGAGGCCTTGCAGCAGTACCATTCGATGAATCAGCAGTAGGAACTGTGCTGCTGCTGTCAATAGTGCGTGCTCTCTTGGGTGCCATTGATTCGTGAATAAAAGTGTGTAAGAACTGATTTTTGATGTTTGTGAGAGGGTTTAAGTGTAGGAAGTTTTGTGGGAGATATGTAGGATAGGTGTATGTATATATAGGGTGTGGATTAGATTAGGGTTTGGGAATTAAGGGGTAAAATGATGGGGTAGTGGGAACAAATCGTGGGTTTATGGGCTTAAACTGTTTTTGTGTTTTTTTTTCTGAACTGTAAAAAAAATTATGGTACTCGACCCCTGAGCGGTCGCTCAGCAAAGCTGAGCGGGCGCTCAAGGGGTCACTGGAAAAAAAAATTTCAGCCCCTGTTTTCTGATTTTTTTGTGTTTTTGGATAGGTTATTAACTTCTAAGGGTTCCTGTAACAACAATTCATGGGTTGCCTCCCACGCAGCGCTTCTTTTTCGTCATTAGCTTGACGTTTCGTACCCTTCTCAAGTAGTCAACAAAATGGCACTAACCACTTCTCAGTTTGCCATGTCCCCATAGTAGTGCTTCAACCGCTGACCGTTAACCTTGAATGCTTGGTCCGGATCATTCTCAAAAATTTCCACCGCTCCATGTGGAAACACAGTTTTGACAATAAAAGGTCCAGACCACCTTGATTTCAACTTCCCAGGAAAAAGTCTGAGCCGAGAGTTGAATAAAAGAACTTGTTGCCCTGGCACAAATAACTTAGGATGTAGCTTCCTATCGTGCCACCTCTTCACCTTTTCCTTATACATTTTGTTATTCTCGTACGCTTGAAGTCGAAATTCATCAAGTTCATTAAGCTGAAGCATTCTTTTCTTACCAGCTGCATCTAAATCCAGGTTCAACTTCTTCAATGTCCAGTAGGCCTTATGCTCAAGCTCCGCAGGTAGATGACATCCCTTACCGTACACCAACTGAAACGGTGACATCCCAAGTGGAGTTTTGTATGCTGTTCTGTAAGCCCAAACAGCTTCATCGAGCTTTAAAGACCAATCCTTCCTTGACGGACAAACAACCTTCTCTAGAATGCGCTTTATCTCTCTGTTAGACACTTCCGCTTGACCATTTGTTTGCAGATGATAGGCAGTAGCTACTCGATGATTCACTTTATAACGCCGTATCATAGAAGTGAACTTACGGTTACAAAAATGCGATCCTTCATCACTTATGATTACCCGAGGTGTTCCAAACCTTGTGAAAATTTGCTTATGAAGAAAATTTAGCACTGCCTTTGCATCATTTGTCGGTAAAGCTTTAACTTCGACCCATTTTGAGACATAATCGACTGCCAGCAAGATGTACTGATTATTGCAAGACGAGATAAAAGGCCCCATGAAATCGATTCCCCACACATCAAAGACCTCGACTTCAAGCATCACATTTAATGGCATCTCATCCTTCCTTGATAAATTTCCCACTCTTTGGCAACGATCACACCTTAAAACAAACTGATGAGCATCCTTGAACAAAGTAGGCTAGAAAAAACCTGCTTGCAGAATACGAGCTGCCGTCTTCTCACCACCATAGTGTCCACCATAAACCATGGAATGGCAGTCTCGTAATATCCCCTCCGTCTCACAGAACGGGATACATCTCCTGATGATCTGGTCAGCTCCTTGTCTAAACAAATATGGTTCATCCCACATATACCACTTCACCTCATGCAGAAACTTCTTCTTTTGAGTGGATGTCAAATTAGGAGGCATTATATTGCTGACGAGATAGTTTACAATATCTGCAAACCATGGTTCTTCCTCCTGAATTGCAAACAACTGCTCATCCGGAAAAGATTCATTGATTAACGTCCTATCCTGTGAAGTAGAATCGGGATTCTCCAATCTAGAGAGATGGTCAGCTACTTGATTCTCAGTACCTTTTCTATCTTTGATCTCTAACTCAAATTCCTGAAGTAAAAGCACCCAACGAATGAGTCTCGGCTTCGAATCCTTCTTGGAAACTAGATAGCGAATAGCTGCATGATCAGTGAATACTGTTACTTTCGTACCAAGTAGATACGATCGAAATTTCTCAAAACCAAAGACTATAGCCAAAAGCTCCTTCTCAGTAGTGGTGTAGTTCAATTGGGCACCATTTAAAGTCTTACTCGCATAGTAGACCACATGGAAGAGGTTTTTCTTGCGCTGTCCCAGAACTGTACCTACCGCATAATCACTCACATCACACATCATCTCAAACGGTTCTGTCCAATCTGGTGCTGTAATAACTGGTGCAGTGATCAAACTCTTCTTGAGAGTCTCGAATGCTGCCAAACATTCATCATCAAATTTGAAAGGCATATCTTTCTCAAGCAAATTGCACAACGGCTTAGATATCTTTGAAAAGTCCTTGATGAATCGCCGATAAAAACCCGCATGACCAAGAAAACTACGGATTCCTTTCACAGAATTAGGTGGGGGAAGATTTTCAATGACTCCCACCTTGGCCTTGTCCACCTCCAGACCCTTGCTAGAGACCTTATGCCCAAGGATAATGCCTTCACGCACCATAAAATGACATTTCTCCCAATTGAGCACCAAATTAGTTTCCACGCATCTTTTGAGTACGGCGCGCAGATTATTCAAACATTCATCATATGAGTGTCCAAAGACGGAGAAGTCATCCATGAACACTTCGACGTTATTTCCAATCATGTTAGAGAATATAGCCATCATACATCTCTGAAAAGTGGCCGGGGCGCCACATAACCCAAACAAAACTCTGCGAAAAGCAAACGTGCCAAATGGACAAGTGAAGGTAGTCTTTTCCTGATCCTCTGGTGCAATACAAATCTGATTATACCCGAAATAACCATCCAGAAGACAAAAATACTCATGACCCGCCAATCTGTCAGCATCTGATCAATAAATGGAAGAGGGAAGTGATCCTTCCTTGTGGCTTTGTTCAATTTTCTATAATCCATGCATACTCTCCATCCTGTAACTGTTCGAGTAGGGATGAGCTCATTCTTTTCATTTACAACCACAGTGATACCTCCTTTCTTAGGTACACATTGTACGGGGCTCACCCACGAGCTGTCAGAAATAGGATAAATGATGCCTGCATCCAGCCATTTCAGAATTTCTTTCTTCACCACTTCCTTCATGATGGGATTCAGTCTTCGCTGCTGTTCCACAGTTGGCTTACTACCTTCCTCTAGCAGAATTTTATGCATACAATATGAAGGACTTATCCCCTTGATGTCTGCTATGGTCCATCCTATAGCCGATTTAAATCCTCTCAAAATCCTTAAGAGCTTGTCTTCCTCACTACCTGAAAGGTCAGATGAAATAATAACAGGTAACGTAGATGAATCACCTAAAAAAGCATACCTCAAGTGTTCAGGTAATGGCTTGAGCTCCAAGGTAGGTGCTTCCTCTATTGATGGTTTGAGCTTCCCTTTAGCATTCTTAAGGTCAGAAGTACCAAGAGATTCAAATGGTATGTCCAGCTTTCGCTTCCAGGGAGAAGCGTTCAGATATTGTAATTGCTCGTTGCCATCTTCATCATCACTGTCAAAATCCCCCACTAAGGCCTTTTCCAATGCATCAGACATTAGCATGCGATCGAGTTCCGAAGTAACCGCAGAATCAATCACATCCAATTTTAAGCACTCCTCATCTTCTGTAGGGAATTTCATTGCCTTGAATACGTTGAAGGTCACATCCTGATCTTGGACCCGCATAGTAAGTTCACCTTTTTGCACATCTATCAAGGTACGACCAGTAGCCAAGAAAGGCCTTCCCAAGATTATGGGAATCTTCTTATCTTCCTCAAAATCCAGAATAACAAAATCTGCAGGAAAGAAGAGCTTATCCACCTTGACGAGCACATCCTCAACTATGCCCCTTGGGTAAGTAATGGAACGGTCAGCCAATTGTAGCGACATGTATGTGGGTTTTGGATCAGGCAGGTCCAGCTTTTTAAAGATCGACAACGGCATCAGATTAATGCTTGCTCCCAAATCACAAAGGCACTTGTCAAAAGTCAGATTGCCAATGGTGCAAGGAATGGTGAAGCTTCCTGGATCTTTCAGTTTTGGTGGTAACTTTTGCTGCAAAACAGCGCTGCATTCTTCCGTGAGAGCAACGGTTTCAAGGTCATCCAGTTTCACCTTCCTTGAAAGAATAGTCTTCATAAACTTCGCATAAATAGGCATTTGTTCCAGAGCCTCAGCGAAAGGTATATTGATGTGAAGTTTCTTGAACACCTCCAGAAACTTCCCGAACTGTCTATCCAGCTTTTGTTGCTGCAATCTCTTAGGAAAAGGTGGTGGAGGATAGAGCTGTTTCTCCCCTGTATTAGCCTCAGGTAGAGTGTGTTCAACAGTAGTCTTCCTTGGTTCCGCCGCTTTCTCCTTTTGCTTAGATTCTTCATCTCTAATTTCAGCTTCTACTTCTTTGGCCTTTTCAGCATTAGCCACTTTTCCAGACCTTAAGGTAATAGCCTTGACTTGCTCTTTAGCTTCCTTCCTTCCTGGTACTTCCGTGTCACTGGGAAGAGTGACAGGTTGACGATTGAGCACTGCATTGGCTAATTGACCGATTTGATTTTCCAAGGTCTTAATAGAAACCGCCTAACTCTTGCACAATAGCTTAAGTTCCTCAAAATCAGCACTAGTAGGTGCAGATGTACTTCCCTGTTGAGGATATGATTGCCTTGTAGCATACTGCTGTGGTTGCTGGAATCCAGGTGGGTTAAACTGTTTACTCACTCCTTGCTGATATGGTGGCTGAATAGCATTCTGATTATTCCCCCAGCTGAAATTTGGATGATTTCTGTTGTTAGGATGATAGGTCGCTGGCACAGGCTGCTGTTGTCGCTGATAATTATTCACATACTGAACAGATTCGTTGACAAGAGAACACTGATCCGTAGCATGAGAACCTGCACAAAGCTCACAAACCATAGCTAATTGATTAACTCCATATATAGCCAGAGAATCAACCTTCATTGATAGCGCTTGGAGCTGGGCTGCAATAGCGGTGGCTGCATCAACTTCCAGAATACCTGCTACCTTGTCTGACGTCATCCTCTGAGTTGGGTTTTGATGCTCATTTGCAGCCATCGTCTCTATAAGATTATACGCCTCAGTATAGCTTTTAGCCCATAAGGCGCCTCCAGCTGCTGCATCGAGCATGGGCCGAGATTGGGCCCCCAAACCATTATAGAAACCAGTGATCACCATCCAATCCGGCATTCCATGATGTGGACATTTTCTCAACATTTCCTTGTAGCGTTCCCAAGCCTCGCACATAGATTCTGTAGGTTGCTGCGCAAACTGAGTAAGAGCACTCCTCATAGCAGCAGTCTTTGCCATCGGATAAAACTTCACCAGAAACTTTTGCGCAAGATCTTGCCACGTAGTGATGGACCCAGCTGGTTCAGAATGTAACCAGTCTTTAGCCTTGTCCCTCAGTGAGAATGGGAAAAGCCTCAACTTGATAGCCTCATCAGTCACGCCATTATACTTAAAAGTGCTGCAGATCTCGACAAAATTCCTTATGTGCATGTTGGGGTCTTCAGTTGGCACTCCTCCAAAAGAAACGGAATTCTGCACCATCTGAATAGTGCCCGGCTTGATTTCAAAGGTGTTAGCTTGAATAGCCGGATGAAGGATGCTTGACTGAATGTCATCAATTTTAGGCCGAGAAAAATCCATAAGAGCTGGATCAGCTTGAACAATACGATCTCCCATGTTTACTGGTTCTTTCTGCTCAGTTCCTGAATCCGAATCCTCAAAATCTAACTTCTCCGGAATATCAAGAACTTCGTCTGTCTCCTCAGCTGTATCTAAAGTCCTCTTGCGAGCACGAGAACGAGTTTGCATAAACGCTTGCTAAAGTACCTGAAACACAACCGGAAAAAATAAGTAACTACTACGTCCTAATCACTGAGTCGTAATGACCAATGATGGTAAGTACATAAACTAAATAAATACGCCGAGTCCCCGGCAACAGCGCCAAAAACTTGTTAGGGCGAAAACACGCGCTAATATTCATGCAAGTATACGCGTTCGCAAGTAATATAGAATATTTTCTAGTTCGTTCCCTCAGAGACTCAGACTAAATTATTGTCTAATTAAACTCACTCACCAATGTATGATTACTTCTCAATGTTAAGACACTAACACTTAAAATTGTTGATTAAATATTAACTATAATTAACTACTTAATTAATCACTTAACTAACACTTCAATTTATCAATAATAAACACTCATGAGATCACAACTTCATTATTACTTCCTTCTATAGCCATTGTTATTACCTTTAGCATGTGACATTGATGATATTAATCGAATAACACGAAACTGATAAAAGCCAACTTTCATTGTACTAATACCATTCTACCAAGTATCCACGATTAAGATAGAAGTTGAATATTTATCAATTATGTTGAGTTCCTATATGTCTACAGAAATTGACAACACAACGATTTAAGCACAAATTATTCCTTTTGATTACATAGGGCAAATAAAACTGTTAGAGTTACCCACTAATCATGCACAACGTACATGAACCTATACTAGCATGGCAAGTTCTAAATCTCAAGATCCACCGTCGCTTCACAAGAGATTAACACCCTATCTTATATGTTCGCGACGCACATAAGACGAATACACACAACCAATACTAGATATCATGCAATCATCACACATTAAAGTATTAAACGATTAACTAAAGAATTCCATAATAAATCCGTTGCAACCCCATGATCACGATTAGCCCATAATATAACTTATCGTCATCATGGGTTCATATGAAATCATGATAAACAAACACAAGAAAATAATAACTAAACTAATTATATTAAAACAGAGTACGTCACAAGAGTAAATAAGTTCAAAGCAAGAAAACTAGCATCCAACGTTACAACGAAACAAGAATCACAAGAAGATATGCTTCCTCTTCGTTGCGGTGTGCTAAATCGGTCTTCTTCCTTATCTCCTTCGCTTCTTGCGTAAAAACACAATCTTCTTTTTTAATCCACACTTGTGAAAACGTCTCAAATCTACTTATATAATAGTCCCATAAAACTCAGATTACATAGAAGTGGAAACCAAACAGAAGTAGAAGTCCTAAAATAATTTGTCTTTTTTCCCGACCCTGCGCGGCCGCTCAGCATAGCTGAGCGGGCGCTCAGCTTGCTGCGCGGCCGCTCAGCAATGCTGAGCGGGCGCTCAGACCTCTACTGGAAAAAATCTGATTTTGCTCCGTTTCTTCGCCGTAATCTGCCCGTTTCTTTCCTCTCGCAATGGTGAACACATGCCAAGGCTTATTCTTGATGATTCCTCCCCCGAAATGCAACTAAAACCCTGAAATGCATAAATACTAGAAAAACGCATCAAATACACAAAATACTTGATTTCAAGACACCAATTTAAGCCATTTTAAGACGTTCTAAGTGGTATAAAATGCCACTTATCAAGGCACATAAACCTTGATAGGTTCACCAACCTTTTCTTTACCCTTGGATCTTGGATATATCTGCGGTTGTGATTTAGCCAATGTTGCTTCAGTATTTGTCCTTTCTTTTATCACAATGCCTTTGAGTTTTGGAAGTGTCTTTTTACCAGAAGCTTCAGATTTAGATGTGATTTTCTCTAATTTAAGTCTGGCTTCTTCTTCCATTAAACTCTCCAAGTCCATTCCTGGATTTTCCTGAAGAAATAACTGTCTTGACATTTCTTCATCAAGATCTAAGAGTTCATCAGAACTTATCCTTTTACCAACAGCAGAACTAATTCTTTTCCCAGTATCAGGACTTGTCCTGTGACTTGTGATTTCAGCTTTTCTTGATGAGAAACCTCTACCTTGACTATGACCTCTACCCATTCCAGAGTTTCCTTGATCATCCTTCTCATCATCCTTCCCTTTCAGTGTCTTGTCAGTCTTGCATTTGGACTTAATTACTTTCTCCCCCTTTTTGGCATCAGCAGGTAGTAGAAGAGAGACAAGCAATTCCACTAAGGCTTGGATTTCATGAAGTTGAGATTGCTGAGAAGCTTGATTTTTCAGAATATCATCAATCTGAGCTTGTTGTTTCTCTTGAGTCTTCTCAATATAAGCAATCTTGTCAAAGGTAGGTTGGAAGAACTTTTTCTTGTCAATTTTCTGAATTTGTTCCTGTTTGATGAATTCTTCCTGAATCTTGTGTAGCTCTGCATGAGTAGTTGAATGGAGACCTTGTAGATGTTTAGTACTCAATGCAGTGACTCTATGCTGGGTTTTGAAATCATCAGAATTTAACATTTCATCAGCTTTTGTCAAGTGCTCAGCAAGATGCTTTGCATTTGGAACACAGGTAACTGAGTTCCATTCCTTAGTCCACTCCTGTCCTGCAGGAGTTTCACTCCAAGGCACTGGTGCTTCTCTTGTAACAAACTTCTTAACAAGTTCAGATTTAAGAATAGTTTGTTGAGGATCATGTCCTGAGGGACCTGCTTCATCAGCATCGACATTTGGAGCAACATCACCAGTATCTCCAGCATTTGCAGCATCAGAACTTACAGAATCAGTATCTTCTGATAAAACTACAGTGTGAGTAACAATGGAGGCTTCAGCATCCTCTAATTGCTGATCTGGTTCTAAGTTCTGATCAACAGCCATATCCTGATGCTCACCAATATTCTGATCATCAGCATCTAGATGCAAAGAAGGTGTAGTAGATAATTCTGGAGTTTGAGCAGCATCAGTAACAGGTGTTGTTGATGGATTAGTTGCGGTTGGAGCTTCTAAGAAAATTACTTCAGGCACAACCAAGGTCTGGATATCAATATCAGCACTTGTGCCTGTAATAATAGGAGATACAGACTTTCGAACAGGAGACACAGATGGTGTGATGGCCTTTTCAGAAACAGCTTCCTGAGATGGAGTTGATGGAGAAGTAGTGACTTTAGCAGATTCCTTTTCTTGTGAGATCAGAGATTCCCGATCTCCTTCCTTAGCTGCTGCTTCTTCATCATCTGAAACTGGCCTTTTTGCCCTCTGTTTCTTGTATCTCTTTGTAGATATGGATTCCTTGTGAGTTTCAGGAACAGTCATTCTTCTAAGCCTCTTGAGAAGCCTAGATCCCCCAATTCCAGAATTCTTCTGAGAAGTCACTTTCTCAGCTTCTTTGACAATAGGTTCTGATGTAGAAACCAGTTCCTCACTGTCTGACTCATCTCTCAAAGCAATCCTCCTTCGCTTTTGAGGTGTTTGAGGAACAGTCTTTATCCTCTTAGGCTTAGAAGATGAAGGTTGCACAGTAGGTGTTAGTATATACTGAAAATATTTATTTGAAGTATGTACATTTATTTCTGGCCAGTTTGTTTGAGAATCATTTGAATGTTTATATGTTGTCTAATATTATATATTGTGAAAAATCTAGTATCAAATGGGATACAAAATATTAGATTGTTAAATACGGTTATATAATATAATAAGGTTCACAACACATGTGGTGTTGGACAATCCACTGGTATGGCTGTAGTATTATTTAGATTAGTTTATATTGACTAATAAATAATACCAGTATACTTTATGTATATTGAACATGATCAAATTTAGAATTGTTCCCTTAATACTGATTAAGAAGGAGAACTAAGATTCTATGTTATTATTAATGCTTAGGTTCTTAATCCGGAAATAGTAATTGACACGTGTATATTATTTACATGCTTTGATTTATATATGAAATAATTCTTTTGAATTATATCATTATATTTTGGGTGATGGAATTATATACATGGTGGATATTATTTATTGAAGAAATTCATGTCTTGATAATATTCGGGTTAATGATGTCCCCTTGAAAGCTCAAAAAGATTTAATTATGTGAAACCCTGCAGGAGGAATTTATTCTGGCATAATTAAATAAAGGTTGAGTGGATGATCAAGGATAAAAGATATTAATTAAATAAATTATCAGTAATTTATTTAATTAATGGACATATGATATTTTAAACATAGGGAATTTAATAAGCAAATAATATTGGAACCGAATTAATTAAATTACGGTATTAGGAAAGGTAGTGCAAATATTAATTCTTTAGTGGATTGAATTAATATTTAATTACATTGGGCTAGGCTCAAGATGTAATTAGAAGGCCCAACCTAATTATCCATGGTCCTTATCGTAGCATATATATATATATTTTTTTATTCTCTTCTTGCTTGGCAATTGTGTGAAAACATATTGTAGCCACCAAGGAGCAAGAAGAGAGGATAACTTGAGAAGACGGAGGCCAAACTTCGCTCAAGGGAATTTGGGAATACAATAGAAGAGCGTGGAATCAACCATTAACAAGGTAATCCTCTTTTCGTAATCTTTATCGTAAAACGTAGTAACACCCTAAGTCCGTGGTTCCCAACAATTGGTATCAAGATCCTGGTAATGGGTTCTACGTTTTATGATATAATGTCCATGTCGTAATTATATATGCGTGTATATAGTGTTTTGCTTGTATTGTTTTTTATGCAGGTTGTTAATCCACTATTATGGCCATGTATATTTTAATTATGTGTTTGGATCCCACGTGGTTTAATCGTGGTTAATTTTTGTTTTGGTTTCCACGTGGTTTAATCGTGGTTGTAATTTACACGAGGGTTGATCGTGTTAGAATAGATTTTACAAAATTAGTTTTGTATTATATCTATTTTTTTGTAATTGTTCCGGGTATTTTGTAATAGTTATGTGCGATCAGAAATCAATTCCGGTAGTTTTTTGTTCCGCTGTGCGATTACAAGGGGTTGTTGTTGATGTTTAGATCGAACAAAATCAAAACAAAACTCACAAAAAAGCAACAGGCGCGCGCGCTGCGGCCGCTGCGGCAGCTGGGGCTGCTGGGGCTGCGGCGGCAGCTGGGGCTGCGGCGACAGCTGGGGCTGCTGGGGCTGTTGCGGCAGCTGGGGCTGCTGGGGCTGCGGGGGCTGCGGGGGCTGCTGCGGCAGCTGGGGCTGCTGGGGGCTGCTGGGGGCGTCGGGGCGCGCTTGGGGCAGATTTTTTTTTGAGAGCTGGATTTTTTTTTCAAGGGTCATAATAGTGAAATTTTTTTTTTAATTTTTTCCATTAAATTTTAATTATTGCTTTAATTTATTGATTATGTGTGTCGTTAATTATGTGTGTAATTCTTTTAAAATTGCATGTTTAACTTAATTAGGACGACATGGACATAAATTTTATTTATTGCTTTAATTAAATGTTATATGTTGCTAAAATTATGTGTGTATTTTGAATGCATGATTAGACATAATTATAACAACATAGGGCCCCATTTAATTTTAAAATTTCTCAATTTTAATAAAAAAATTCTAAGTGGGAGAGGGAATTAATATGAAATTAAATCCCATGGTCTCCATTATTGGTTGTAGGTAATTTAAAGTAAAGACGAATATAAATTATATATACGTCACCCATCGTGGCATGTAATTTATGGTGTCTAGAATGTTATAGAAATTACTAGAACAAACTTCTTAAATTAATAAATTTTGAAAGGAATAAATACGGATTTTCTTTATTTCTGATTTGGGGCGATTTTGTCAAAAACGGGTTCATCGAACTTATAAGGCTGTGGGTTTTAAGCGAGACCGATGTGACTCCTCCACTACCTGGAAATCAAACCATTGATGAATATTGAATTGAAGTATTCTATTCAAGGCAAAATTACGAATAATTGGAAGGTATACACGCCACCCATCGTGGCGTACCAAGTTCCATATATTTCAAATAATTTAAGATTTGATGATGGTATACACTTAGCTATGAAAAATAATATAGTCCACCCCAACGTGGCATATTGTTTAGTAATAGGACCGAAGTAACATTTAAACAAAATTAGGTGGTATACATGTCACACATCGTGGCGTATCAGAAGCTTATGGTGTTTATATGTTAGTGCATTAAATTTTAATAATTGTTAGAGGAATCAATAGATCTTAATAATTAATGCACCCTTATTTATGTGATGTTTTTATGCATGATTTTCAGGATAAAATGGGTTTTAATCCACTATTCACCATACTTAAGGATAACAAACTTACCGGACCTAACTATATTGAATGAAAACGAAATTTGGACATTGTGTTGACTGCTGAGGAGTACAAGTTTTGCACTTATGAACCCAAGCCTGAACAACATGTTGTTTATGCTCCTGAAGATGAGAAAGAGTATTATAAACGGTGGATTAAGGCTGATGAAATGTCGCGATGTTACATTCTGGCAGCAATGTCGGGTGTTTTGCAGCATCAGCATCAGTCTATGGCCACTGCTTCAGATATGCTCTTTAATCTCAAGGAACTTTTTGGAGATCATAATAGGGCTGCTAGGCAAGTAGCCATGAAGGCTTTAATGAACACTCAGATGGTTGAAGGCACACCTGTAAGGGATCATGTTCTCAAGATGATGTCTCATCTGAATGATATAGAGATCCTTGGTGCTGAACTTGACGGGGAAATCCAGATTGACATTATCCTTCTGAGCTTGTCCAAGAGTTTTGAGCAGTTCCGCTTGAATTACAACATGAACAAGAGGCAGTATAGTCTCGCGGAACTGCTGACAGAACTTCAGGCAGCTGAAGGATTATTTCGGCAGAGTGTTCAAGTGAATGTGGCTGAGAAAGGTTCTTCCTCTAAGCCGAAAGGTATTAAGAAGAAGAAAAAGGCTCAAACACAGAAAGCTGTGAAGGCAGTGGGAGTTCAAGGTGGTGTGAAAAAGCCTAAGGGAAAGTGCTTCAGATGCAAACAGTCAGGTCACTGGAAACAAGATTGTCCTCTTTCTAAGAAGACAAACAATACTGGTATATCTCTTTCTCTAGTTACAGAAACATTTATAGCGGCTATATCTACGAGCACTTGGTGTGTAGATACAGGATCCACTGATCATGTTTGTAATTCTATGCAGGGGTTCCAACTATCCAGAATGCTTAGAGATGGTGAGATATACGTGTTCATGGGAGATGCTATGAAAGTAGCAGTAGTTGCAGTAGGAGTTATTCATTTATCTTTTGGTTCTGATAGGATTTTGGTTTTGAACAATTGTCTTTATGTACCTTCTTTTAGAAGGAATTTAATTTTGGTTTCTAAACTTGCTTTGGATGGTTATAATGTTTGTTTGGATCGTAATGTTTCTATTATGATGAATAAACGAATTATATGTTCTGGTACATTGCAAGACAATTTGTATATAATTAATCCTAGTCAACCTGCACTGCAACTGCAATTTAGGGAATTGAATAACTCATCTTCTAACTCTACTAAAAGAAAGGAACCTTCTAGTTTGAACCAAACATATCTTTGGCACTTGAGATTAGGTCATATTAACTTGAGGAGGATTCAAAGACTGGTAGTAGACGGGTCTTTAAGCTCATTGGCAGTGGAGCCATTTCCAGTTTGTGAATCCTGCTTGGAAGGTAAAATGACTAATAGGCCTTTCAAGGCAAAGGGGAATAGAGCCAAACAAGTATTAGAATTGGTTCACTCTGATTTATGTGGACCTATGAATATCCAAGCAAGAGGTGGTTATGAATATTTCGTCACTTTCGTTGATGATTATTCTAGATATGGGTACGTTTATTTGTTGCACCGTAAGTCTGAGTGCTTTGATAAGTTCAAATAGTACAAAGCTAAAACGGAGAAGCGACTTAATAAAAGTATCAAGTCACTACGATCAGATGGTGGTGGCGAATACTTGCTTGGAGAATTTAGGGAATATTTATCAGAAAATGGGATAGAATCCCAGTTAACTGCACCAGGCACACCCCAGCAGAACGGTGTAGCAGAGAGAAGGAACCGGACTCTTTTAGAGAGTGTTAGATCGATGATGAGTTATTCGGATTTACCCAAGTCATTTTGGGGACATGCCTTAGAGACAACATCTTATCTTCTGAACTTAGTAACTTCTAAGTCGGTTCCTAAAACCCCCTTAGAATTGTGGACCGGGGATAAACCGAGTATAAGACATATTCGAATATGGGGTTGTCCAGCACATGTGCTGAACAAGAACGCGACTAAGTTAGAATCTCGTACAGAAGTAAGGTTGTTTGTAGGCTACCCCATGGGAACGGAAGGATATTTATTTTATAGTCCGAAGAATCGGGATATCATTGTTAGCACCAATGCAAGATTCTTAGAGGAGGAATATATAATGAATCACAAACCCATGAGTAGTGTCATTTTAGAGGAACTAGTGGGAGGGACAAATAATACCCATGAAGCTGTAGTACAAGTAGAACAACCACAACATAATGTACAACCTGTCACTAATACCGCACCAGTGCCTCGTCGTAGTGGGAGGGTTGTTCAACAGCCTGATAGATTCATGTTTTTGGGGGAGTCTTCAGACTTGGTCCCTGGTGAACATGATGATGATCCCCGTACATACGAAGAGGCAGTACAAGACAAAGATGCAGATCTTTGGCAAAAGGTGATGGAATCTGAGATAGAATCAATGTATTCTAATCAGGTCTGGGAGCTCGTGGAACCACCCAAAGGTATAAAACCTATTGGATGTAAGTGGATCTACAAGAAAAAGAGGGGATTAGATAAAAAGGTGAAAGCCTGGAAAGCAAGACTTGTTGCGAAAGGGTATACTCAGAAAGAAGGTATCGATTATGAGGAAACCTTTTCACCGGTAGTCATGCTTAAGTCAATCCGTATTCTTTTATCTATAGCAGCTCATCTCGATTAAGAGATTTGGCAAATGGATGTCAAGACAGCTTTTCTTAATGGAAGTCTTGAAGAAACCATCTATATACAGCAACCAAAAGGATTCATTAAGGAAGGCCAAGAGCATCTGGTATGTAAGCTTAAGAGGTCTATTTATGGACTTAAACAAGCTTCTAGAGACTGGAATATTCATTTTGATCAGGCAGTCCAGTCAGGAACATTGGAGTGCAGTAAAAACTATACTCAAGTACCTGAGAAGGACTAAGGAGTATATGTTAATTTACAAGGCCTCAGATCTATTTCCTTTGGGATATACTGATTCAGTTTTTCAATCAGATAGGGATAAGAGGAAATCAACCTCGGGATATGTTTTTACTTTGGGAGGTGGAGCCATTATATGGAGGAGTGTAAAGCAGAAATGCATTGCAGACTCCACCATGGAGGCCGAGTACGTGGCGGCCTCTGAGGCTGCCAAGGAGGCTGTATGGTTCAGGAACTTCCTTTTGGACTTAGATGTCGTACCTAATTTGCCTAGGAGCTTGACGGTGTATTGTGATAACACTGGTGTTATGGCAAATTCAAAGGAACCGCGAGACCACAAAGCAGCTAAACATATTGAACGTAAGTATCATCTCATACGAGGAATCGTAAAGCGAGGGGATATAGTTGTGGCTCACATATCATCAGAAGACAACCGAGCAGATCCTTTCACAAAGAGCTTGCCAACCAAGGTTTTTGACAAGCATGTGGAAGCGATAGGAGTCAGATGGATGGACACATAGATTTTTATATAATAGTGGATTAAATAAACACTGATGTACACATAAAATATTTTGAGTATAAGTGGGAGATTGTTAGTATATACTGAAAATATTTATTTGAAGTATGTACATTTATTTCTGGCCAGTTTATTTGAGAATCATTTGAATGTTTACATGTTGTCTAATATTATATATTGTGAACAATCTAGTATCAAATGGGATACAGAATATTAGATTGTTAAATACGGTTATATAATATAATAAGGTTCACAGCACAGGTGGTGTTGGACAATCCACTGGTATGGCTGTAGTATTATTTAGATTAGTTTATATTGACTAATAAATAATACTAGTATACTTTGTGTATATTGAACAGGATCAAATTTAGAATTGTTCCCTTAATACTGATTAAGAAGGAGAACTAAGATTCTATGTTATTATTAATGCTTAGGTTCTTAATCCGGAAATAGTAATTGACACGTGTATATTATTTACATGCTTTGATTTATATATGAAATAATTCTTTTGAATTATATCATTATATTTTGCGTGATGGAATTATATACATGGTGGATATTATTTATTGAAGGAATCCATGTCCTGATAATATTCGGGTTAATGATGTCCCCTTGAAAGCTCAAAAAGATTTAATTATGTGAAACCCTACATGTGGAATTTATTCTGGCATAATTAAATAAAGGTTGAGTGGATGATCAAGGATAAAAGATATTAATTAAATAAATTATCAGTAATTTATTTAATTAATGGACATATGATATTTTAAACATGGGGAATTTAATAAGCAAATAATATTGGAACCGAATTAATTAAATTACGGTATTAGGAAAGGTAGTGCAAATATTAATTCTTTAGTGGATTGAATTAATATTTAATTACATTGGGCTAGTCTCAAGATGTAATTAGAAGGCCCAACCTAATTATCCATGGTCCTTATCGTAGCCTATATATATTCTTATTCTCTTCTTGCTTGGCAATTGTGTGAAAACATATTGTAGCCACCAAGGAGCAAAAAGAGAGGATAACTTGAGAAGACGGAGGCCACACTTCGCTCAAGGGAATTTGGGAATACAATAGAAGAGCGTGGAATCAACCATTAACAAGGTAATCCTCTTTTCGTAATCTTTATCGTAAAACGTAGTAACACCCTAAGTCCGTGGTTCCCAACAGTAGGTGCTGAGGATGAGGGTTGAACTGTCTGTGAAGTAGAGAGATAGGATTGGATATATTGCCTGAGGGTTGGTTGAGTAGTATGAGTGGTATGTTCAGATGGTTGTTGTGGTGTTTGGGAGGTTGTTGTTGGTTGGACATCAGGATAAACAGATCTATAGGAATCAGGATCAGCATTTACTAAGATCTGTTTTACAGACTGAGGAATATGTAAAGGTCTAACCACTTGTTTCTTAGTGTCAGCATTTACCAGGTCATTAAAGTAACGTTTTATAACTTTGAAAGGTGGAGTTAAGGTACTTGTTAGTTGAGGTTCATCAGTAAAAAACGTATATATAAGTTGACAGAATCTAGCAAAGTAGACAACATTCCTATCCTTTGTCATCCTATCCCCAATAAAACCTATTATAGCAGTTGCAAAATCAAAATGAGTTTGGTTTGTAATGGCATACCCGATGTGCTTACTCATTATGGGAATGACATCAAAATTGGAACACTTGTTCCCAAAAGCTTTAGTGATGCAGTCAAAGAAGAAGCTCCATTCCCTTCTGATATGGGCCCGTTTCAACTGCCCAAGCTTTGCCAAACTCTGTTCATACACCAAACTGGCCATGAACTCCTGAAGAGCTGATTCCTCTGGAATTGAAAAAGTACATCCTTCTGGGAGATGTAGAGCCTTGCGTATTGTACCAGGAGTGACTGCATATGGAGAATCACCCACTTCGAAAACAATACCAGGAGTACCATTTTGACCACCATTATCAAAGTTTCCAGTCCTCCAAAGTGTCAGAACTTGTTGGCTTGAGAATACTGAATGTTGGGTCAATGCATACCCGATTTCACTGTGTGCAAGAAGATCTTGCACAAAATGCAAGTCAGATGGAGCTTCAGCATTATCAAGAATTGCAGCATAGTTGTTTGGAACAAATTTAGCTCCATCAATGATTAAATCCTTAGGTGCCATGAAATTAATCGAAATGTATAAGTGCCTGTTAGGTGTTTGATAGAATGTCTATATGAAAAACCAACGTTAGAAGAAGAAAGAGAGTAAAAGCAAATAGAGAGAAAAAGTATGAAAGGAAATAAAAGAAAAAAAATCCTCTCTCTGTCTTACTTATACTTTTGAAAAAAAATGTAACCGTTGGACACCTGTCAGACATGCAGTAAAAACGAATAGTTAATGGGCACGAGAAAACAGTAATCATTACTTACCCACTTGTAGTTTTTCAAGGAAAAACCGTTCCACTTACCCAGTTATTCCAGTAATCAAGGTGAAAGAGTTTTAATTCAAAAATTGAAACTGTTCCCACTTATTTAATTATTTTTCACTGCAATATCAATATTCTGAAAAAAAATTCGAGTGAAAATGACCATAATAAATCAGATGAGCAAGTACTGATAAAATAAAATCAGAACTTAAATTAAAACAGAATTTATATGGTCATCAGAATGTGTATCAGGATTTATCAATGCATTACAAAATATCTCAGAGACAAGATCTTGAAACAAAAACAAATTTCATTAATATATCAAGAGAATACATTCATAAAATTTAAATTACATCAGAACTTTTACAAGATCGTCCTAAGCTGCTAAACCTAACATCAACAGCTAATGTCCTAAGCTAAGAAGCCTGACAAAGCTGATGATGAAGAAGAACAGGAAGAAGAAAATAAATTATTTCGTCTTCCTACTCTCAACAAAGAGAATAGCAAGTCGTATTATTTGCTCCTGCTTTCGAAGGCGACGAAGGTGAAGTTCTCTTCGAACTGCCACCAGATCACGTTTAATGACCTCTGGAAATTGAATCTAGAGATTGTGAGGGATGTTGGCGATAGGGTATGGAGTTGGAATCCCATTCAAAAAGACATGTATAGTCTCATCGCCATAATTGTAGAACCAGCCAAATGCAGCCATTTGTGGTGGTAAATGTAAAACGAGAGTGAGTTTGTGATAAAAGTTTGATGGGAAGGCTGATGTGAAGTGGTTGCTTATATAGGCAAGAGAATGCCAGGAGACGCAAAGAAATTTAATGATGACAGGTAGAATTAATTCTACCTCATCTCCCCAAACTTGGAAAAAGAAAAACATTCATTGGAAAGGGAAAACATGGTTTAATGCGCACAAGAAGCAAGTAAAAGTTGACTGTTCATGTACGAGTACCACTATCCCTAAATATAGTGACTGTTAATCTTCCACTTCAACATATTCTGGTTTAAACTGAGACTGTTGTCAAATTTTATCCACAAATGAGTCAAGTAAAGAATCAGACTTTAATATCAGAACTTAGACTTATATCAGAACTTAACATTCATCATAACATAATTTCTTAACTCGAAAAATGAATGCCTATCTTAGTAAGTCCTCACACAAATTCTGATTTATATTCTTCAGAACTTAATCATCAGAACATGCAATCAGAACTTGTCCTCAGAATTTGTGCAATGTGACACAATGACTGTTCATCTAAAACAACATAGATCACCACAGTGATTTTCATCATTCATATGGAGTGTTTAGTGTGTGCATTAAGCTAAATATCAGACAAGGAGTAAAGTCTGATTCACTTCAGTACATCTTAGAAATAAGGCATAACTAAAACTTTGCTAAAGAGCTGGCATTATTCTGAAGCCTACTGTTGAATGAGTTCATGCTTGAGTCCACCTCAACTAGTTTGTGCTAATTTTGTGCATCTTTTTAAATTTCATTTTACAGTGGCTTCTCAGTGTAAGTGAGTCACGACTGCTTATCAGAATTTATGCCATTATCAGAGTATTTCTCCAGTAATCATAGAGTGTGAAAAGTCACCAAGAAAATATTTTGCTTTTCTAATGCATATTTACTTAATACCAGCCATGCACTTGGGTCGTCCCTTCCACATTTTTACTCTAGATCTCAAAGGAGTACCTGATTTTAATCCTTGATTTTTTTTTCTTTTGATAAGAGAGGTTTATCAGCACTTAGTACATTCAACAGTTTTACTAGCATCAGAACTTAACAGATGAGAAGCAATATTCTAGTTTGTGACTTAGTAATAAGATAGACAAAGTAAATTTAACTAAGCTCAATTATCAGAATTTGCTTGTGTCAATAGATTTCCACAAAAATAATTACTTCTTACATGGGATCCCTTGTTTATTGAAGACTACTAGGTCAGCATCTAGCACAGTTATCCTCATAGGATTGAATAATTACCTAAACAGACATATCACTATCAGAGTTTAGAAACATATATCAAACAACAGTCAGTACTTAAACATACTTTTCAATTAAGCACATAATACACAAAGAGACTAAATTCTGTAAATACTGATCATAAAGTCTGATGCATCAGAACAAAACTAAGCAGATTTAGAGAAAGAACCTGAAACCATTCCAAGTTCATTTACCAATCTTGTAAAAGTAGCTTCACACAATGGTTTTGTGAAGATATCTGCTAGTTGTTGATCTGTTGGAACAAAGTGCAATTCCATTGTACCTTCATCCACATGTTCCCTGATGAAGTGGTACCTGATGCTGATGTGCTTTGTCATAGAGTGTTGAACTGGATTACCTGTCATAGCAATAGCACTTTGATTATCACATTAAATAGGGATTTTGAAATATGTTAACCCATAATCCAGTAACTGATTCTTCATCCAAAGAATCTGTGCACAACAGCTTCCTGCAGTAATATACTCTGCTTCTGCAGTTGATGTGGAAATTGACTTTTGTTTCTTGCTAAACCAAGAAACCAATCTGCCTCCAAGAAATTGGCAGCTTCCACTTGTGCTTTTCCTGTCAATTTTGCAACCTGCAAAATCTGCAGCTGAGTAACCTATTAGTTTAAAATCTGATTCTCTGGGATACCACAATCCCAGATCAGTTGTGCCCTTAAGATACTTGAAAATTCTTTTCACAACTGTTAAGTGAGGTTCTCTTGGATCTGCTTGAAATCTTGTACAAAGACAGGTAGCATACATGATATCAGGTCTACTAGCAGTTAGATAGAGTAGAGAGCCAATCATACCTCTGTAATCAGTAATATCTACTGATTTACCGGTATCCTTATCCAGTTTTGTTGCAGTGGCCATGGGAGTGGATGCACTTGAACAATCTTGCATTCCAAATTTCTTCAGCAAGTTTCTGGTGTACTTAGTTTGACAAATAAAAGTGCTTTCTTCATTCTGCTTGACTTGAAGGCCCAGAAAATAGCTAAGTTCCCCCATCATACTCATCTGATACCTTGACTGCATCAGTTTGGCAAACTTCTTGCAAAGTCTGTCATTTGTAGACCCAAAAATGATATCATCAACATAAATCTGGACCAGAAGAAAGTCCTTTCCATGGTTGAGGTAGAACAGTGTTTTGTCTATAGTTCCTCTGTTAAATCCACTTTCCAGAAGAAACTGAGCTAAAGTCTCATACCATGCTCTAGGAGCTTGCTTAAGTCCATAAAGTGCTTTATCAATCCTGTAGACATAATCCTGATGTTTGGAATCTACAAAGCCTGGAGGTTATTCAACATATACTTCCTCCTCCAATTCTCCATTGAGAAAAGCACTTTTCACATCCATTTGAAAGACAGTAAACTTTTTGTGAGCAGTATAAGCCAAAAATATCCTTATGGCTTCTAACCTAACAACTGGTGCAAATGTTTCATCATAATCAATTCCCTCCTGTTGAGAATATCCTTTTGCAACCAGCCTTGCCTTATTCCTTGTAATTATGCCATCAATATCAGTTTTATTTCTGAATACCCACTTTGTACCAACAACAGATCTGTTCTTTGGTCTTGGCACTAGGGTCCAGACTTTGTTTCTTTCAAATTCATTTAACTCTTCCTGCATTGCTTGCACCCAATCAGCATCTTGAAGAGCTTCTTCCACTTTCTTTGGCTCAGTCTGAGAGAGAAAAGAATTGTAAAGACATTCGTTTGAAGTACTTGTTCTAGTTCTGACACCTGCATCAGGATTTCCAATTATCAAATCAGGTGTATGTGATTTAGTCCACTTCCTTGCAGATGGAAGGTTTTCTCTAGAACTGGTTGCTCCCCCATGATCCATGCTGGCTTCAATTTGATTTTCTGATGCTCCCCCTGAAACTATGCTCTCTGAGTTGGATTCTTCAGAATTTAAATTTTCAGAACTACCAGAACTTGGCTTATCAGAACTTGATAAATCAGAACTTGACGAATCAGAATTTGAAGAGCCAGATGTATGTTCTGATGCTTCTTGAGATGTGGGAAGATCTTGAGTATGCTTCCCCTGCATAGGTGCATCTTCCTTTGGCGTAGTCACCACAGTTTCAATAACATCAGAGTTTAATCCATCAGAGTTTGCAGTATCAGAACTTAGATTGTCAGGATTATCAGTATCAGAATTTGAGTCTTCATTTTCAAATCTCAGCTGATCATGATCAATAAAATCTTCAAGACCAGTAATCTTCTTGTCATGAAAAGAGACATTGATAGATTCCATGACCACTCTTGTTCTCAAATTATAGACTCTGAAGGCTTTTGTGGAAAGTGGATATCCAACAAAGATTCCTTCATCAGCTTTCAGATCAAATTTGGATATCTGTTCAGGATGAGTCTTGAGAATAAAACACTTGCATCCAAATATATGAAAGTACTTCAGATTGGCTTCTTTTTCTTTACCATCTCATATGGTGTTTTTCCTTGCTTGTTAATGAGTGTTGCATTTTGAGTAAAACAAGCAGTCTGCACAGCTTCAGCCCAGAAATAGGTTGGAAGCTTTGCTTCTTCAAGCATTGTACGTGCAACTTCAATGAGAGTTCTATTCTTCCTTTCAACAACTCCATTTTGCTGTGGAGTTCCAGGAGCAGAAAATTCCTGCTTAATTCCATGGTTTTTGCAGAACTCTTCCATTATCAAATTCTTGAACTCAGTGCCATTATCACTCCTTATAGTTTTCACAGAATCTTTGACCAATTTATCCAGATGTTTGACATGATCAATCAAGATAGATGCAGTTTCACTTTTTGTGTGCAAGAAATACACCCATGTGTATCTGGTGAACTCATCCACTATGACCAACGCATATTTCTTCTTTGCAATAGACATGACATTCACTGGACCAAATAGATCAACATGTAGTAGATGATAAGGCTCAAGAATTGATGATTCAGTCTTGCTCTTGAATGAAGATTTTCTTTGTTTGGCCTTCTGACAAGAATCACAAAGGCCATCAGGAGCAAATACTGACTTTGGCAGTCCTCTCACAAGATCTTTCTTGACCAGCTCATTTATATTGTTGAAATTTAAATGAGAGAGTTTCTTGTGCCAGTTCCAGCTTTCTTCAATTGATGCTCTACTCATCAGACAGATTGCAGAACCATCAGTACTTGTTGAAAGCTTAGCTTTATAAATGTTATCACGCCTGTATCCTTTCAGAACAACTTTGCGTTTAGATTTACTCACAACTTCACAGTTTTCTTCAAAGAAATCAACATGATAACCTCTGTCACGGATTTGACTTATACTCAGCAGATTGTATTTAAGTCCTGAGACCAGAGCTACTTCTTTAATGATGACATTCCCAAGATTGATATTGCCATATCCCAATATTTTTCCAATATTGCCATCTCCATAAGAAACACTTAGGCCAGCTTTCTCCACAAAATCTGATAGCAAGGCCTTATTTCCAGTCATATGTCCTGAACATCCACTGTCCAGAACTAGAATATTTTTCCTGTTGCCCTGCAATCACAAAGACCACTAATGATTAGTTTTAAGGACCCAGACTTGCTTGGATCCTTTGGCCTTATCAAGTTTGTTAACATTTGCAGCGGATTTAGCATCAGGGTTTATGTTAACATTTTTCTTATCAGTACTTACACTATCAGACTTTGAATCAGAATTTACACTAGAAGGAACAATAGAAACTTTCTTCAAAGAAGGTTTTATTTGATAATAATCATAGTATAAACTATGATATTCCTTACAAGTATAAATGGAATGCCATAAACTACCACAATGAAAACAAGGATTTTGTGGTTTATATCTAACAGACTGACTCTTAACTCCTGATTTTGAAGGTAAGGAGTTTATGTTCTTATTCTTCCTGCAAAAAGAAGCCAGATGGTTAGAACTTTCACAGTTATGACACGTTTTCCTAGGAGATTCAGGAACAGGCTTATAATTATTGCTTTTATTCACACCTTTCTTTCCATTTCTATTTTTCCTAGGTGATTTTACCTTGTTTGCATTCTTAACATCTTTCAGCTTATGCTTAAGCTGCTTCTTAGTCATTAAGCCTATGTTTACTTTAGTTGTCTTTTCCTGTTTTAGTTTGTCAGAAGTTAATCCCTCTTTAACTTCTGATTGCTCATTATCAGACTTTACAGTTACAAACTTAACAGGTTTTAACTTTGGTTTTTGCTTAACAATAACAGGCTTAATTTCTACAGTTCCTTTATCATTCTTATCCTCTCCATAACCTAAGCCCTCTTTCCAATTTTCACTACTTAGCAAATTTTGAGTTGTTCTGCCAGAGTTAGTCCAAGTCCTGATAATCTCTCTTTCCTTTTCTAACTCAGTTTTTAGAGATTCATTCATTTTTAGCACTTCATCCCTAACATAAAAAACATTATCTCTATCCTTCTGAGTTTGATGGAACATAACTAACTCTTTTTCTAAGAAATCATTTCTTTTCTTAAAAGCAAGATTTTCAGAAGTTAATCTTTCACATGTTAAAGTTTGATCTCTATAACTAACAAACATGGTTTTAAGATATCTTCTCAACTCATTAATATCATCAGTATGAAAAGCATAAGTAGTCTGAGGTACCTTTGTTTCAGCAGCTTCAGAACTGCTCTCAGCACTTTTTTTATCAGCATTTGCCATCAAAGCATAGTTCTCCTCACTTTCAGAGTCTGAGGTATCTGTCCAGCTTTTCTTCTTTGTGACAAGAGCCTTGCCTTTGTCACCCTTCACTTTCTTGCAATCAGGAGATATGTGGCCTTTCTCGCCACAGTTATAGCATTTGACATTGGTATAATCTCCTTTATCAGACTTTCCTCCTCTGCCCTCAGATCTTCTAAAATTCTTCTTGTCAGAACTTGTGCCTTTCCTGGAAAACTTCTTTCCCTTCCTGAACTTCCTGTATGCAATCTTTGTGATCCCTTTCACCATAAGAGCACACAGCTTCATCATCTCCTCATCAGCATCAGTCTCAGGCAAGCTTTCAGAATCTGAGTCATCATTACTTTCAGAACTTGATGACTCAGTATCAGACTTTGTGAAAAGAGCTTTACCCTTGTCTTTCCTTGAGGTAGTTGCCTTAGGGGATTCTTCTTCAGCCTTAAGAGCAACTGTCCTTGACTTTCCTCCTTTCCTCTTGCTTCTTTGTTCCATTTCAAGTTCACGAGTCTTGAGCATTCCATAAATTTTATATAGAGTTGTTTCATCAAGATTATAGTTGTCTCTTATTGTTGTTGCCTTCAAATCCCAGCATTCAGGAAGAGCTAACATGAATTTAAGGTTTGAATCTTCAAGATCATACTCCTTATCAACCAATGACAAATCATTCAAGAGTTTGACAAATCTATCATATAAATCAGTCAATGACTCATTAGCCTTTGAGTCAAAGTGTTCATATTCTTGAGTGAGTATTGTCTTCCTGTTCTTCTTAATTGTATCAGTTCCCTGGCACCTTGTTTCCAGAGCATCCCATATCTCCTTAGCAGTCTTGCAGTTAATTACCCTGTTTGACATTACATTATCAATGGCACTATGCAGTAAGTGTCGTACCTTAGCATCCTTAGCAATTGATGCGATATCTTCAGCAGTATAATCACTCTTCTCCTTTGGTACAGTCTTTGTTACTTCACCTGCAACTACAACAGCGAGCTTGGTTGGTTTATGAGGCCCTTCCTTGATTCTATCAAGATATTCTGGATCTGTTGCTTCCAGGAACATGATCATCCTCACCTTCCATATGGGATATTCAGATGGTCTCAGTATGGGAACTCTGATGGTCTCATACCGACTTTGAATTTGTGTCTTTGGTGGTTCTTCAGTTTTGGTAGGCTTAGTTGGAGTTTCTGTGTCAGACATGATTGTGTTTGGATCTTAAACTGTATGTGCGTTAACAGATCGGCTCTGATACCACTTGTTAGGTCACACACACTGTAGAGGGGGTGAATACAATGTAAAGTACAATCAAATCGAACTTTAATATCTCAAGTAACAGAAAACAAACTTTATTGAAACAATAAACTCTGTTACAGTATAGAACTGTTACCTCTCAGTGATGAACAAATATCACGAGAGCTGCTAGGGTTATAATGAATAATCTTCTCGAATATGATAACACTTTTAGTGTAAACCCTATGTCTGTGTTTATATACTACACAGTTACAAGATAATCGCTAATTGATATGGAATATAATTCTGCTTCCTAAAATATATCAATCAGATATCTTTTCTTCCAAGTATTCTATTCTTCATAGAATTCCTTCTTCATGCATATCTCTTCTTATGTTTATCTTGATCTTCTTTCCTTTAATCAGCTATTGTCCTTATCTGAACGTCCTTCAGCGCTTAAGTTCTGATATCCATCTTCTGATGATTATCTCCTGATAATATAAGTACTGATATCCTTAAGTCCTGACTTCCAGTAATTACTGATTTATCATGTTTAAGTAAGATCTGAAAACTAAACATAAATCATATTAGCCATGACATTATCAAATATATCTAACATGAGGCATATTGGAAGAATAATCCACACCACCCATATATGCAGTGGATAAATATGATGTAGAGTATCTCAGTCTTGAAAAAGTGTTAATGATATAAGGGATTTGAGAAATCCTTCCTAAATTTAATGTTCTTGAGGAAGCATCAGAATATCAAGAACTAATAAAATGGGCTAAGGATGATCGATCGAGTGTAAGAGTAACTCTTCCATTGTCATCTTGGTGAACTTGGTGTATTTGTGTGTTTGGTTCTAATCTTTCTGGTAATATAGGGCGAGCTACCCCTTCTAAAATCCATTCAGTGGTAAGGGAAATGTCATGCCGTTTTATGGATCGAGGAATAACTAGGTTAGACCCTAAAAGGTCAGTTTGAAGAAGGATGGTTTCTTCTTTGACGAAAGCATTTTTATGCCTATCGTCACCCTATGGACATTATTGATTTGTAATGAATTCGAAAGATTAAAGCAACTAAAATTGATCCTTCTAACATTTTATAATTGTGAGTTTTAATTTGGAGTGTCATGCTATGTATAACATTTATGTCTTTAAGCGAAATAGATAAACCTGGATAGCAACTAAAAGAGATGGGTCCATTACATAGACTTGATTTTATGAAACTTAACAGAGTCATTGAACTCAAGGAATCTAGCATCTCTTAAAATAGCTAATATTGAGATGTCTAATCCTTCTTTGGTTAAAGGCTTAATTCCTGTTTGGACTAGACCTATAGGGATATAATTGTATGATTTTGCTAGTTTTTCTAGGGAACTTTTGGTGAGAAGGTGAATTGTTTCAAACGATTTTGATAGGTGTATGTCCCTTTCTTCAATTTTGATGAAAGAACTTGAACTATACCATTTTGTATCGTAAACTTGACTTTTTGGGATGTCCTAACGCTCTATTGTTTTTTGGAGATTTTCGACGTTGATTTCCTCATTATGTGTACTATTTCTTGAGTATGACGTACTGGTGGAAGAGTTTGAAAAGGATGTAGTTCTGTAGAATACAAAATTTATGATCTAGGCTCAAAAAAGACGTAGGCTAAACTTTTTGTTTACAATCCTAGAGTAAATGAGTTTACTGTCTCCTATGAACTTAGGACTGATAATCTAGGTAAAACAATTAGACAAGACTTAGCTACAAAAGTTGTAGGCAACAATATTTACAACTCTTTTATGGCTCCGATATTTTGTAAAAAAAAATTAAATGTTTTTTTTAAATAAAATACCCGTTTTGAGAACCCGATATTCGGATATATATCGAGTTGCAGAAAACATATTATAATTTTGAAACAAATAAAATAAGGACAGATGACTGGTTAACGTATTCCATTTTCAAACACTAAATTTGAGATAATATTTTTGGCATCATCTCTCAAAATTTAGTTTCTTGTGGTAATTTGGCCATGACCCCGCCTCTCGAATAAAGGCCCTGGATGTCATTATTTGATATTAAATGACCCTCAATATCACTTTTGAAAAATGTGGTCCCAATTATCACTCCAAAACGAGGATGAGGTTCTGTTTTTGTTATTAAACAAAAACGTTAATGCGTCTGCCGTTTTGTTTCTTTTTATTTTTATTTTTTTAACCTCTAAAACATGATTTCAATTCATGTTTTTGTTGTAAAAACATGAGTTCATGTTTCGTTTTCAAACAAGAACGTTGTTTCTGTTTACGTTTTTAGTGTTTTTTAATTTATTTATTTTTAGATAATGT
Source organism: Apium graveolens (assembly GCF_009905375.1). Lineage (NCBI taxonomy): Eukaryota > Viridiplantae > Streptophyta > Magnoliopsida > Apiales > Apiaceae > Apium > Apium graveolens. The sequence continues at coordinate 246,095,088 of NC_133648.1, read as the reverse complement.
TATATCTTCAAGCTCAAAACTTTATTTCAAGAGATATTTTATTCGTATTTTATTTATATTTATAATTATTTTAATATTTTTAAAATCTAAATTAAGAACTCGTAAACCCTAAAATATTAAAACGTGGTCCCTAATTTAACAATTTTTAACATTTTAGGGTTCACCAATCCCCTTTTTGGTTTTAGAAATATTAAAAAATAAATTAATAAAACGTGTACCGATTTAGGGTTTAGGGCCCTAAACCCTAGGAACCGAAACATAATTATTAACTGTTTTTAATATTTTAGGATTTATCAATTCTCAATTTGGATTTTAAAAATATTAAAATATTTATAGATATCAATAAAATATGAACAAAACAATTCTTGAAATAACGTGTTAAGCTAAAAAAATATAACATTGTCTATTACTTTTGGCAAAAAAAATAAAAAAAAATAAAAAAATAATGCAAAACAGAACTTGAAATCAAGTTTTCCAACAAAACCATTTTCTCAACATGCATTTTAGCACTAAAAAAACAGTGAAAAACGCTGCCCGAATGTACGTTTTACATGTAAAAAAAATGAAAAATGAAATGCGAAATCGCGTTTTTGATTTATATAAAAACGGATCCCAAGACCCCGTTTTGAAGTGACATTTGGGACATCTTTCCTAAAGTGATATTGATTGCCATTTTCCCCAAAAAGTGACATCTGGGTCAGCCGTAGGGATGACAATCGGGTCGGATCGGATCGGATATTGCAAAATCCATATCCAAACCCGAAAATTTTATCCATACCCGAACCCGATCCGAACCCGAAAAATACCCGAAAATGAATACCCGAACCCGATCCATCGGATTTCGGATCAGATTCGGGTATACCCGAAACCCGAAATTTTTTGAATTGGATATTCATACCCGAAACCCGAACTCGAATCTGAAATCTAAAAAATTGTATACTTATTGATATTGCAAGTGTTTGGGATCGAACACGCGACTTGTAGAGAAAGATTTTTAACGTGTCATCTTCAACCACTACACCACATCATTAATTGTGTTATTATTTATATGTTAACCTTATAAACCTTATCACCCGTTTAAATGATTGAATAATTATATTTAATTAAACTTTATAATTAGTTATTTTTTAACATAAATATAAAAATATATGTTCTAAAAATTATATAATAATATGTATAATGTATATTATTAATATATATATATATATATTATAATATTATAATGTGTAATATATAAAATTCTAATATTATATATATATAATTAATATATATATATATATAATAATTCGAATTTTTTCGGATCGGGTTTCGGATCGGTATACCTAATATCCAAATTCAAATCCAAAAATTTTCGGGTTTAAAAATTAAATCCATATCCAAATCCAACAGATCGGGTTCGGTAAATTCAAAATTTCGGGTTTCAGATCGGATATCCGTCGGATCGAATTATTTTGCCATTCTAGTCGGCCGTGCCTCTCTCTCTTTTTAATTTCCCAATTTAATCTATTTCATGAATAATTTTAGTTGAAAGTCCCCAAAATATGAACAATGGCTGCTGCGCTTAGAGCAAAATCATCAAGAACAACATCATATTTCACTCCAGTTGAGATTCTTTATACTCGACCACATACACACTGTCCGTACAGCCAATTTTCAAACTAAACGGGATGATTATCATAGTCCTGTTTCAGTTAAAGACAATTAGGGCTATGCTAATTTTAAGTTTATGCAGAGTTTTAATATGAGGATTAATATTTCCAGTGCTTATGATGATCCTGGTGATCGGATTGTGGTTAGGCCTGGTGTCAAATTGTGCAAGTGCCTGATAAAGATGGTGGCAGTTCCGGTGGTTCGAGTGGCGGGTTTGGGGGAAAGGATGAGTCTTTACTCTAATGGAAGGCAAGCAAGCAACAGCTGCGCGCTAGTCCTTTCTGTATGCGAAAATTAATCCTATTTATATGATTGATGTTACCTTTGTTATTGTTGCAAAAAGAACTAGGAGAAATCAGATTAGGTTAATGGATTAGTTTATCATCGACACTCAAGTAATTTGCATGGTTGCAGGCACTAGCTGCTGCGATTTATAACCACTATAAGAGAATATCCAGTGACTCGATGGACAAGTATGTAGCTTTCCACCTTCTCTAGTTTATTTTCTTTTTAAAATTTTTGTATGTGTTGTGCTTCAGTTTCGTCTTGGATTATATTACTGGTAAAAATTGTCAAACTGCTGCTTGGTTAGATCGGAGTACGTTGCTTTGATGAGGCTTTTCCTTTATTTTACTTGCATATGAATATTCTTCTCTTTTTATGATTTTATTTCAAAGCTCAATATCACTCAAAAGATGCTCGACAATTACCTTTGAAGTATGCCGTTGAATAATAGAAATTCCCATCCACCCTTTAATTGGGTGAGAATTAATAAAACATGAGTATCACGTTGTTGTAGTGTGAAACATATCAATTATTACGTCCTTGTAACATCGGACCTCTATCCTCTTAACAAAAAATCTAACAATTTACTTAAGTAACTCTCTTTTGTATATAAATAGATGTATATATGTACAAGAAAAGGTGTGTAAGTTGTGTAATAATGTGCACACTATAGGCATACCGTTGACATATTCAAATATTTATTTATGAAGTGTGTTCGATGGATACGTTAATTAGTCATGTGTATTCGTTAATTTTGTATTTGTTGTGGAAATAGAAGTCTCATTTCGCGAAAACTGTTTTAAGTTATATATTATTAGATATTAGCTTTCTAAAAATAAAAAATTTGTTCCACTCGTTTCGGTCACCGAATAAAATTAATCAATATAAAAATTGAATGTAATAAATATTGATATTTATATAAATTTTATAGCAGAGCCTCGATAAATGAATGTTCGATTAATAAGTAATCTTATCAAATTCATAACTTTTTTAGTCCCGACAAGGGCAAATAGGCTCAACGAATAATCTCGGGGGAAATTTCTTTCCATTTTTTGACTTTTCCAAGTGCTGCCATTACGTGTTTATCACTTATGGTCGCTACCCTTGTATGTTAAGTTTTTATATATATCATACCATTCTGTTACCCGAACATTAGTCAAATGTTAAAATAAGTAGAAGTAAAAAAAGTAATGATATTTGTTGAAAAAGTTAATAGAACAATGGTATTTTGAAGAAAATTCTTTTGAATACTTTCCGAAATTCCAACTATATTTCGTTCACGTATTAACGATTTTTTTTTTGTATAGGCCCTACGTAAATATAAATGAATAGTTACTATATTTCAAAAAATATATTTATATTTATATAATACATGAAAATATTTGATCTGATAGGTAGTTTTTATACATATTAATAAGCCATATCCTCTTGAAAACTGCTTCTAAAGTTGTTTGTTTTTCCCTCCACCCACCAAAATGCACCCGATCCTTAATTTTGTGTAATGAATGCGCAACTTCTGGAATTTTATATACACAATAGTCGAGTACATGGTATTGTCTCAAAAACTTACTATCACTATCCATTCCATGCATGCTTGTATTGCTGATATAGAATATAAATAAAATAAATGTAATTTAACATTCCAATAAATTGTTACCATGGTAAATTGTAGGTACATCATAAAGTTGTTTACATATGTAGGGATAAAAAACCCTTAAGAAAAAGAAATAAAATGAAATCCGAATTAAAAACAATGTATGTTTTAATTTAAAGTAGTTTTGCAATGTTTTATGCAATATTTTATGTGCACAACATATATGCTCTTTAAGGTCTCCAATGAAATAGTGGTCTCTTCAAATAACTTAACTCTTTAAGTGTATATATATTTTAGATATGAACTTTTTTTTGTAGCTTGAACTCTTATAAGAATATGTATCATCACATTGATCTTTGACCAAACACTAACTTGTATATAATTATCATAAAAATAAAGTTTAAACAAACATGAAGCTCTATGAAATTAATAAATAAATCTTAAATTAAATCTCATATTATGTTTAAGCTCTACTCATATTTTGAAATATGTAAAATATTATTAATTGAAAGAAAATTAAATTTGCGATACAAGTAAAAGAAAGTACATCTTAAATATATTTTCTTAGAAATATATATGTTTATTATTTTAATTGGGCTTTTATTTATAGAGTTTAGATTAGCCGGAAGCCCACAGTCTAAGCCCATACACTGTTAATCCCCTACATTATAAGTAGTGCTTTGGAGTACTTTCACAAAAGGGTTTTATATTCAGAGAAACAACTGGGCAGCATAAATTGGACTACGGCGTCGCCCTCTCGACGAGGTATCCACCATATGATCTCATTTACCCTTTTCTCGCACCCATTTTGTAAAAATTACTTGTTTTAGACTATCTTTTATATCTGCAGTCATATAATTGATTGCTAAATTTCAAAGATGCTTGTTTCATATACATTTATGCTAATTAGATTTAGTTTTAAAGAATTTGTATTTGGCATGTCATTCTTTCTCATTTTACATTTAGAACTATCTTTGAGTTTTCGAGTTTTGTCATTATTATTATTGAGTTTGTACAAGTGATTTCTTGGTTGTATATATATCTGTTTTTGCCTCTTTGGTATATACATGTGTAGTTTATCTTCAATTGAAGTGGGTTTATGGAATTGAGAGAATTAGTATCGTACTCGATAACTTGGTCTTCATTTGATGTTTCGTAGATTTATATGGTATGAAATCTAGTAATCGAAAAGAGCCAAATATCAAATCACTCTTGTGTATGGCAAATGAAGTATATGGAAATGTGTAGTATGATTTGATGTTAAATCATGTTTTAATATCTTCTTTCGCCTGACTAGATTTTTACCCCATTTGGCCTTGGCCACCACCCCTAGATCTAAAGTAAGGCTTGTTTGTGAGAAAAATGGAAGATAAATTCAGAAACTTGTTAGAACATTGGACCAATTACCATTGTGACAATGAATTAATTAATGAGCCAGCTGCAGTGAGATTAAATAAAACTGAATGAAGTGGAAGAAGCTCAAGGAAATTTTGAAAGAGGAGTTTGTAACATAATGGTGATAACATCCCACATCATCGATTAGTTAGTCAAGTGTAAACTCCTTATAAACAGATTTCTATAGTTGTTGTTCACCAAATTAGCTAGCAAATATGAAATCTAATTGACTTCTGTATTTTGATTTACAAAGCACAAAGTTAAATTTTCTTGTTTTAATCTTAGATAAAGACCAATAACTTGGGATGGGAGAATCATTTGATTTTTACACAATGCACTATTGGCCACTGACCAGAACGTATCTGGTATCCATAGAAGATTTAACACTTAGCTTAGAAAATTTAGTAATAACTCAAATTCATCTATTGTACCTGGTAGCATCTTTCCTGTCAATTCGTATATGTTAATTTCATTGTTTATTTAATTCAAAATTATCTACATGACAATGACATGTATGATGTCTAAAAAATATTTTCACACTCGTTCTTTTGGGATTCTCCTTTAAGTGTTGGACCAATTATCATTTTTTTGTTTTTTTTGCTTACATTTAACAGATGCTTACAGTTTGTAGTACTAATGCCAATAGGATACAGTTTTGACCACTATACATTGCATCGAATTTGGGCTTGCTACCCTTCCAACATTCATTCATAACTTGGCACAACATGCAGAGCTGTGTAACAGATGTTTATGTAATTGATGATATGTAGAAGCATTTGTGATATTCTTTTCAGTTTTCCATTCAGGTAAAGGTGTTACCGGTCTGAAATTCATTGCCAGAAAGGTCTCTCTGTGTATAGTCGCTACTCCAAAGTCTGAAATGGAACCACCACCTTCACAGGCAGAAGCAGGTGCCGGTAGTACAAAGGTTGTCGTGGATAGCAAAGATGCATATATTATGTTCTTGAATATTGTTATAATGTAAAAATGTCTTTTCAATAACAAGATCTGAGTCGATCCTTCTTTAAAATTTTGTTATATATGCATTACCAGCTGTAACTCGTTTCCAAAATTATTTATTTAATCTTGTGATGTTTGTATCTTATTATTGCAGAACTATCAGGAAGAGCTCCAGAAGTTAGGTCTGAAAATTGAGCAACATGTAGACCACATGCGGTTTTTGACAACTCAGGAAAACATACTAAAAGAATCCATTCTAGACATCGAAGGTATGCAGTATCAGTGTTGGAACAAAATATTATATACTCTCAAAGTAGCATTTTATCTTCATATATCTTTATCATTAGTTTTTTTTTAAATGATTTATTACCAGCTAGCGAGCTGAGGTCATATGAAATCCATCATGATTTTAATATTTAAGTATCTAGATGTCGCTGGTTCTGTGTTTTCAATAGTCACTCTTCTGATTTTTTTATATGACACCTCTCATCTAATATCTTAACGACAATTAAACTTTCTGCAAATATTCTAAGCATCACTTCTTCACTTAGTGCTGTCTAATTTACAGCTAAAGGCAATTGTTATCACTTCATGACGTATACTTATTGTTTTAAACATCATTTCTTGACTTTCTCGGCAACTCCAAGAACTCTAGGCTTCAAGTAGGTATTATGGGCCCTGTGATTCACCTTGGGAATTTCATTTTTTTCATACTCTAAAGATGTAAGACCTTGATATTGAAAATTTGGAGGCAGAAGGGGATTCAATTTGACATTTTATTTTGGTTTCAAGTTTACCTTAAAATATAGTAGATTTTTTACTCTGCAGGAACAACATTTTTATCAATTCATCGTCTCATGTTCAGCATATTTTCGTTTCATGTATCGGTCAGGTACTATTCGTAAGTATCACACATTGACCAAATCTGTGACTGATAAAGTGGACATTGACAAAGGAACATCTAAATATTTAAATCAGGGGAAATCTTCTGCCGGACTAATATGCCAGCTAAAAGCTCATCCTGAAATTCAGGTCTCTGATAGTCCAGTACTGAAGGATATACTTGGCATTGTTGCAACACTTGGCAAAGTAGATTATGGAAACCTTGGCAGGTCAGTGTTATGTTTATTGTTCATTTTCAGAAATTCAGCTTGTATAGTCGTAGACTCGCAGTGTTTTGAAAAGGTTGTGCCTTCTGAGATGATTCTACCTCTCCTATCTATATGATTCAAAGCACATTAAAGATACACAAAAATAATGAAATAAATGTCGTATGAAACATGAAAAGTTTATTGCATATCACCTCAATATTTTTATTTAAGATGATGTCAATGGCTCATCTCCCAGTTATAATTACATCGGATCAGCAATAGGTTGTAATTTTGTAATCGAATTTTTGATGTTGGCAGTGGTATATTTTGATTATTTTCATTAGTCACGGTAGTTGTTGTTCGGCAAATAAAAAAAGTTGTGCTGCTACAAGTATTCTATGTTTTCCCAAAACAAAATTGTTTTGATTGATCTGTTGATATTACTATAATATTATGTGATGAATTATACTATTATTGAGCTAGGCTTCTTGCTGAGTACTTGGGGAAAGAGGCCATGATGGCACTTGTTTGCAAGACCTTTGATGGGGTTAAAGCTTTGGAGTCTTATGATGAGGAGGGCATCATAGATAGAAATTCTGGTCTTCATGGGATTAGAGCTTCTGTTGGGCGTTCTTTAGAAGGGCGATTTCGTGTCATATGTCTCAATGGTTTAATGTATGTTACAATATGTCTGAAGTTGTTACCCGTCACCAGGTTTTCCTTCTCAAGCTTATAATCTCTCCCCTTGTTATGCATGCAGACCATATGTTGGCGAGTTTGTAGAAGATGACCCTCAAAGGAGGCTTAATCTTTCAAATCCAAAATTGCCAAGTGGAGAAATCCCACATGGCTTCGTTGGATATGCTGTGAATCTTGTCCATATTGATAACCAGTACTTGTTCTGTGTCACGTCGTCCGGCCATGGTCTTAGAGAGACTCTTTTCTATAATTTATTTTCGCACCTGCAAGTTTACCGAACCGAGGAAGACATGCAGCAGGCCCTACCCTGCATAAACAATGGAGCTGTATCTTTGGATGGTGGAATGATGAGGAGTCCTGGTGTTTTTGACTTTGGCACTAGGTAAGAACTTAATTTCGGCAATCTCTATATCTTGGGTTTATGTTGCAAAATCTCGATTGATAATCTCCTTTTAGCGGCATATACATTGCGGACTTTGATTATATGTTTACATTTGCAGAGTCAGGATTGAAACTATTCTCTTAGCAGCATATATATCATGACAACTTTAATATACCTTTCACATTTTTTCTTCTTGCTAAATATTCATTTTCTAGGATTGTGTTTTATGATTTGTGAAGTATTCTTTGATTAATGAAGAGTACAGGAAGTGGTAGTTTGTACATGTATACATTTCTTTTACTGTTACTATATGACTTGAGTGAATGTTAGGGAAGGTTTTTGATGCCTTAGAAGTGAGGTCGTCAAATCTGTAGGTCCTTATAAGGGTATATATATATAAAAACACTAGTCTATATCCTGTATGATGCACGCTTTATTTTTTAAAATATTTTTTGATTTATATCTGTTTTTATCATAGAGACCTGTTTAAATTAGGATAGGAATGTTTAGTCTAAATTAAAATAGTTTTTTTTATAAAATAATTAGTCCTGTTAAAATAGAATTTTAAAAGTAGTAGCTAGATATGGGTTAAAATTTTGAAGTAGTTAAATGTGTTTAATGAGTTCTAATGTTGAAATCAGAATTGTTAAATAGAGATGTAATAGAATAGTTAATTTTGTTTTAGTTAGAATAGGTTTTCAAAATAATTAGTTATGTTAAAATAGGATTTTAAAATCATTAGGCCCGTAGACCGGCATAAATACCAAATGTAGATAGGCAGACATCACTTTTAATGTTGTATAAATTAAATATACAATTACCGACCAACTACCAAATTTTTTATGTTTTGGTTTTCATAATATAGCACAGGTTATAGTAGGTCCTGAATATGGTTTCATATCAATGCAATATGATACTAATTATGTCATCACTCGTTAGCAGGCCCAACAGTCGACCTGAACTAATAGACATAGATTTTTCCTCGTAGAATGTCATGGTTTCCTTGTTTTTAGTGTTTTAATAGATGCTTTTGGTGTTTTCGGTATTATAAGTGCTGAAATGAGAGATTAACTAGTATAGAAGAAGATAACAGAGATCGGAGAGATATTAGAGAGAACGAGAGAGGGGGGGGGACACATAATGAGAAGTACAGGACACTAACAAGTAATTATAGACCTTGACTGATATGTAAGTAACTCTAATGAAAAGACAGAATTACCCTTTCTATGCTATTTAGTACACACTACACAGCAATACTATCAGAGTAAAACATGACCATCCTAACACAGTACGTAGTAATAGAGTACTAATTCTGAAGGATCAACCATACTAACACAGTAAGTAGTAAAACAGTACAGTACTAATTCTGACATAGGATTGACCATACTAACACAGTAAGTAGTAATATAGTACTTATTCCGACATAGGATTGATCATACTAACATAGTAAGTAGTAATAGTAATACAGTACTAGTTCTGACATAGGATCACATTTATTTATCCTTTAATTAATTCATAATATATATGTCTTATTTGTATTGCTAATGTTGACTATATAACTGCTAAATGTACAGTTATTTTATATTCAATTATTATCTTTACATGGCGTCAGCCTTATTTTTCAAACTTTCATGATTTAAGGGAAGAAGTACAGGTGAAGTTCCCAACGATCTCTGGAAAATCGAGTTTACCTGAGCATGAATTCGAGATTGAAAACGTTTTAAAGAGCAAAAAGTGGAATCGGGAAAGATTGCTCGATGAAATGCGTGTGGAGCAATCATTATTGGACCAGGCCAAGTTCAAGTTGGAAATCAAGAAGAACGAGTTTGTTCGCTTCTTGGCAGAGAGTTCACAGAATGCTCCTGCTCAGGTATTTTTTTGATTTAATTTTGTTCATTAATTATTTACGGGATAGTTGATTCTTTACTGCATAACACTAATCATTAGCTCTCAAGAATTTTCAAAAATATATTTTGGATTGATTTCTTTGCACATATTTACAGCATTATAAATTATACCTACCACTACCGGTCATGTCAGTATTGATTACATAGAGCTCGAGTAACGATTGTTGTTAGATAGTTAAGAAGGCTGTAGGTAGATCTACATGTGTTTTCCCTTCATGAATATGCGGCAAAATGGCTTTTCTAGTTTAGATGATTTTCTTTATCTATATGCTTTCCTCTTGCCCCAACCAATATGTTGTGTTTGTTCATGGGGAGTCCCAAACAAGCAATTTTGGTTGTTCATGAAAAGTAGTAGGACGCTATGTTTTACACATGAATATGTGGTACATACCACACCTACAGTATCAAGAAATTAATGAGATACATATTCAACATCTAAGTTATGTTTCTGTTTTTAATGTGCAGCCTTCGCAGCAGAGTTCAGCTGGTCTAGAGAGATTGAGCCCCAGATGAAACAGCTTCTCGAATCATTATCATGTGGGTCATCTATGATTATTGTCTATAGATGGAGGTCGACTTCTTAAGTGGTGAAAGTGGTCATCATTTTCAAGTGCTGGTTCAGTTGTATAATAGTAGATGTTTTCTGAAGTACCAAGTGATTTGCAACTTGTTATGTTATTTACAGATTATGCTAGTAGCAATTATGCTGGTGGTTTCTGTGATAAAAAATGTTTCATTTAAAGATAGAAATACTGTTTCATATATGGGAGTTTGAATTTTAAAACTAATGTCTAATGCATTTGTATACTTTTGAGGTGAAACAGTGGCAGTGTAAATGGTTTATGCGATAATATTGTTTTTACTGCCAATTTTCAAACCAGTTCAAGAACTGAAGTGGATGATTTTATAAGTTGTACTAGTTATCATTGGCTTGTTTCAATAGAAGACCATTATGTTCATAAGGATTATGATAATTTTGAGTATATTAAGGGTTTTAATAGGAGGATTAATGTTTCTAGTGCTTATGGTGACCCTCCTGAGATTTGGCAGCCTTCAGATGATGGGATTGTAGATAGGCCTAGTGTGAAATTTGTGCAAGTGCCGATCAAGATGGTAAGGGTTATAGTTCGAGTGGAGGGTTTGGGGGAAAGGATGAGTCTTGGGTAGGATCTTATATGTGTAATACTTCTGTGACTCCAGAAGAGATTTGTATAGGGCTTGATAAATTTGTTATTGTGCAGGGAAGATCCAAAAATTTTAGTAGCTTAAATTTAGTTGCTATTGTTGTTATCATCTCTATGTTATTAATTCCTTATTTGCTAAAAGAATGCACATTTTTATAATAATCAACTACTGTGAGATTACACCCCTGATGGATGGAAGCAAACAACAGTTGCGCCACAAGCGCTTCCTTTAAAGAAATATCAATCGTACTGATTAATCCTAGTTAAGTTGGTATGAAGTTCTATGTAATTGCTGTTGCTTTTGTTATTACTGCAACAAAAAATATAAAGAAGAAATCAGATCAAGTCAAGAATTAGTTTATCATGCAATTACATTTGTGTTGCCATGAACATTCAAGTAATTTCCATGGTTGCAGGTACTAGTTGTTGCAGTTTATAACAACTATTAGAGATATCTAGTGACACTCTGGGTATGTAGCTTTGCACCTTCTTCTCCAGTTTATTTTCTTTCAGATATTTTTATTTTGGTAATTGTTGTGCTTTATTTTTCATTTTGTATTATATTTCAAGCAATAACTGTCAAAATGGTAATTGGTAAGATTGGAGTACGTTGTTTTGAACAAGGCTTTCTCTTTCTTTGTGATATTATTTGGAAGCTGAATATCACTCGAAACACAATCTGAATATCCATTCGACTTGTTTAGTCATCGAATTATGATTAATCAATTTAAAAATTGAATTGGCTAAAATTATAATTCTTATATAAATAAATAATATATATTCTCCTCCTAATAAAATAATTAATATAAGCTCACAGTGGTAAGCCTATACATTGTTAATCCCGTTCATTGTAAGCAGCCCCATTAATTTTTTTTTACATAAATGGGGGTAATATGTTTGAGATTTTGTCTAATGTGTAGTTACACCCAAAGTAAGTGCTAAACCTATTCATATTCCCAAAGGGCGGTGATATATTTACCTGTACAGTCTCCATTATCATGTATAATAACTTTAGTTTTATTGTGTTATTTATGTATCAAGTAAGTTTGTGTTATTGCAATCGGTCTACCCATCATTCTTTGTGTTTGTAATCTTTCCTAGATGGTATGTCGCTGTTGTAATTGTCATGTTTCATTTCTTTAAATGCACTTAATATATTTTTGTTTTTTATGATTTTCGAGTGCAATTCTGACTTTTAAAATTTTAATTTTTCATTAGATGAGAAAATGCAAGAGTGGGTGGAAATTATTCTTGAGGGGAAGACTCCTAAAAAAGTTTCTTGCCATGTATGTTCCTTTGTTCGAGGATTTAAAATCCCCCTAGTATTCAGTTCTCATTCAACGTAGGTATTTTCAAATTGCCTTGTCAGAAATGTTATTAGTTGGAACTTTTGCCTGTTCGAATATTGACAAATGAGATGCGTGATGAGAATTTTTGTATTTTGGAGTTTGGACCATTCTGCTGACCATTAAGAGTTGCATGCTATTGCATTTGTTAAGTATATGTTGAAACTTTATTTTTCAATATTATGTATATTTTTCGATGGGATACCAAGGTAATAATTCTACTACCCAGTGTCCCAGTATATCAATCCTCTAGGATTAAAATATTAAGAGTGTAAGATTCTCTTTGTCCCTGTAACAGAGTTTGTATCCTCTAGGATTAAAATATTGTCATTTGAACAGACTGCAGATGTATGCATTGCCAACCTTCCTTGCCTATCCTGATCTTTTAATATAGTTTTTTTTTTTGTTTTTACCTATTTGTATCGTATTCCATACTTCGCCTACGATGTTAAGAAGTAGGGAGGGCAGTAGTTCTCCTGTCTCAGGCCTCCGAGTGGTTTAAAATTTATCTGTAAGCGAGCCATTGATTAAGATCGAACTTTTGAAACTGCTAAAAATCCTTGTAACCACATGATCCATTTTAATTCAGGTAGTATAGCTGTAGGTCAGTCAAGGGGGGACAATCGCTCGATTTTGTAAAAGGCATTCTCAATGTCCATTTGAGGATGATACCAGCGTTTTATTTGTTATGTTGAAGGCTGCTGATGATTTCTGAATTTGATTAATATAGTTCTGAAAATGTCTTCCCTCTGATGAAACCAGTCTCTTATTCAAAGATCAGACTATCCATAATCCTATTAGACAGGATATTTAGTAGGAGTTCAATTGTTCAATTGATAAGTTAATAGGCCTAAAATAGGGATATAATTTCCATAACCGAATTATTCCTCCTTTTGACAACAATGTGATGTAACATTCTAATACTCACCCCTGCCAAAACAGAGGTCCATAAATCTTTGGTTTGTGCCTCGGCGAGCTGAATTATTGGTCATAGAGTTTGTATTGTTTCTTGAATCTGTGGAATATATTCAAGGCTGTTGTTTAGTATCTAATTTCCATAACCGATTTATTCATCCTTTTGAGGACAACTTGATGAAACATTTTGATACTCCCCCCCACCCCTCCTTCCTCAAACAGAGATCCATATATCTATATGGTTTTTGGTCATGGAGTTTGTATTGTTTTTTGAAACTGTGGATTATATTTAAGGCTGTTGTCTAGTTTATTAGTCTCTGCAAGGTTTGCTTTTGCCTGCTAGATTTGGATCTGGATGTCTATGTTCTCAAATACATTAATATTCCAGTCTTTAATAGTCTGTCTGGCTATCTTAGAAGTTATGTTATGAACTCTGAAGTCTACGAGATACCAATACAGGCCTAGTGCAGAAAGGGCAAGTGAATATGGAAGATGGCTCCTCACTCGATATGCAGTATTGTATACCTACATGCCAACGTAATGGAAATAGAGTTTTCCGATATACTAGCGGAATCTTGTAACCGTTCAAACAATGACTGAAAGAAAAGCACCAGTTGACTAATAACGTTTTATGGTGAACCAATATCATGTAATGCATGTATCGCTGTGCACTTTAAAGATTAACTAGGCTATACTAGAATCTCACCTTCTCAATGTTTTTTTGAATGGCATACTTGCAGGAACACTGGAAAATTTCAGTTATATCTGCACCACTAAAACCAACAGTATAACATGGAATGGAAGTACTAGACGGTAAACATCCTGGGAGACGGGGCACTTCCGCAGGCATGCTCTGAAAATCTGAAGGCGAGAAGCATCATCATCTGGAAGCGGGATATATATTAACTGCTCCAGTCTTCCTGGCCTGAGCAGTGCTGGATGAATAATGTCTGGTCTGTTTGTTGCACCTATGATGAAAACAGTGTCAGAGCAGTACCACCAACATGTTACATTGTTGACAACTCAGGCACTTTGACCCTTATAAGTTGGCCTGAAATTCATTAACACTAGCCTTGGTAAGTAATGTTTTACCACAGCCAGAAGCCCCATAAGAAAGAACTCCTTTACAAGGTGACATGCCAAAATTTTCAAACTTCTGAGGATGCTCTATTGAGTATTGAGCAGTCTGCCCACCTTGAATCCATCAAAACTTCTCTTAAAATTTGTTTATTGCACAGTTTATATTTACTGGCTTATATTTTTAAATTTTTGTTTATATCTGTTATGTTATATTGTTATACATCCTACCGTTTATGTGCCCACTCACTGATTTTAGTAGAATGCTTCTAAATCTCACAAAGAAATTTTGGACTTCAAAGCATATAAAAACATAAGCAAATTTATAGAAGTCCATCAATCTATACAAAAAATCCATAAGTTTTGAATATACTATGAAATTTTGAAAGATTATTTTAAATTTTGAAACACTCCCGTATTTTAAAATTATGTTTAAAATCATGATTGAATATTCTTATATTTTTTAGGGCTTTCTAAAAGTTTAAATTCAATACCATCAAATTTTAATAAATTATTTAGAATCTAATATAAATTGGTTGAGTACAACTAGAGTTCATGGTTGAGTTCACCAAGAGTTCATCAAAAATCTAATTTTAATAAGAAATTAGTAAAACTCATTATTTTCTAAATCCTTCGAACTTACTAAGTTTTAAATACCACCGTAATTTAATAAATTTTTTATTTATTATCTCTGAATTTTAAAAAATTATTTAGAAGTTTTAAAACCTGATGCACCTATATTTTAGTCATTTCTAAAATTCAAATCGATTTTTCTCAAAATTTCTAAATTAAAAAGGCCTAATAAAAAATCTAAATTAAAAAGTGGATTAAATTGGAACAGTCCAACAAACAATACAAACATGACCCACATTGGGTCAGGGTTCAGTAAAAGCCCAAAATCAACCCTGCTTTCCTCATAGTCTTCGTATACGATATCGTATATATAGTCGTATCCCTCCGGTTCGCCCCATCTTCACGGCCACACTTTCCGGAATTCTATCGTCTCAGGTCTTGTTTCCGGCGCTTATACAACTAAAGTCATGCATAATTGGTACGATGCACACACTTTTACTTATATATAAAGATTTCATGCATTTACGTATGTTATCAATTATTTGTTTTACGTGTATATGGTGAAATGTGTATGTTAAATTGTTTTGTTTATCGACAAACGATGAATGTACAGTTAAAACGGTTTCTGAGTTCTGGTTGCATTAGTTATGAAATACGAATTTCAAATTTAAGCATGTTAAGTGGATTATGGAAATTGGACTATATTTTAATTAAAGTGGAACAATTTAGTTATGAACTATCATACTTCAGTTAATTGACAGCCTTGATTTAGGTGTTGCGGTACTGATTTGGGTAGTTAGTGACTCCACTACATCTTCTACTATTGTTTACTTCTTGGTTAAAATTGATCTTAACTAACAATAAATTATTAATTTTGGCCCCCTCGTTAAGTCATCCTGAGTCCGTCCCTGAGTCCATCCCTGATAACATGGTAATTAGGTTTGATTGTTATTAGTTGAAACCTTACCACCGGGAAAACTCGTAAAGCCTTCCTCCTCTTTTCTATTGTTCTTTCTCAAGTTGTTCTTTCTCAAGTTAATCGAGGGGTTTTCTCCGGTGGAAAGCCCCAACCCCTTCATTTTTTTTCCCGTTAATTTCCTTTCAATAAAATCCAATATTTTGGATGTTTGTGTGTCCTCTTGGAGTGTGTGTTTTTTCTCTCCTTTTAGAGCGTTTTGTTATCTTTTTGTTTAATTATGGTTGGGTTTATTTAATGTTGAATTTGTTGAAAACGAGTTTATTGATATTTTTGGTGATTAGAAAGCCTACATCGAATCTGAGGCGGTGGTAATTATTGCAAGAGCTCACCTTTCATAATCAAATATCGCGGGTTTACATTTTCGGCATGTTTATAGCTGGTATCCGGCCTGTAGGTAGCTACGAGGTCTTCAGCATGTTTATAGCTGGTATCCGGCATGTAGATAGATGGGGTGCCACTTCTCCAATTCCAGTCTATGCGATTGGTGTTTCTGTTTCTGAACATTGGGCTAACAATGATTTTTATGGGATTTGGTCAATTTTGATGTTGCTGTTTTCAGAGATGTTGGTGTAGTTTAGATCGCTTGGGATGTCTTTGATTTTGTTTTTAGTTTCAAGAATTTTTAAATTCTGTGTGTTAAACGATCAAAAAACAAATCATCTAATTATTTTAGTATGTTATTTGTTTACAACCTGGTTGTATTGACAGTTGAGGGTTTGTTCCAACTGTATTATTTTCAAATTAATGAAAACTATTTTTCGTTTCTATTGGAAGTCGGTCATGAAAACTATGCCTTTTTAAGATGCCTCGTTAAATTTCATGGATTTATAGTTTATAGCTAATTAATATTTTATAAACACCATGATGAATTCTTAAAGCGATATTAAGTTTGCAATGACTCTGATTGCAATTTGATAATGCTCTTTTAATTATTAGTGATAATTTTCTTATATCGCACAAAATATATGAAAATGCGATAATTTTAAATGTAAATAGTGGTAGAGTATTTATGACAAAAATAAAATAGTATCTTGATCTAGTGAACTATATTTATGTCTGATATCTATTAATTCCTATATATATTTACCAGGTATAGTACGGGAAAAGGAACCGCTCCGTTAAAAGTTAAGATATCCAGATGTGCGAGTATTGCTCCTATTTAAGGTTAGATGTTAATGTTGTACCATATGTGCAATATCTTTTCCTTTAGCATATGTTCTAGTGTTGTATTTTGTTGTATTCATAAAAAATTTCTTATCATGTTTTACTTAAATTTTATGCTCATAAGAAATTAAATTTTTTTACATTGTGGGTCATGCGAGTATTGCTGTTGTGATATACCCAAAATATCGTTCACATGAAGAGTCAATAATTTAAACACTAATAATCAAATGTAAATTATGTGATAGTAATTGTTCTCACGTATAATGAGTCAGAATTAATAAGATCGTAAGTATTGTTCATTTCAAAATTAGGAAACAAAAATCACAATCTTTATGTGGGGCTGGAGCGTGTAGTACTCGCTGACTAACCCGAATAATAATGAAAGTTTTGTATGTTTTATGGATATGATCAGGATAATGACATATGTAAAGATATATTTTCATATCCCAAATCCAAATTTTTCACCTCTTTGTCTGCTTTCAAGGTGGTGTAATTATGTTTATGGCAAATTTCTTCAATAATTAGTATCAGCTCGATCCATATCATTTATTAGCTACCGTGTATAACTAACTCTGTTCAAATCATATGATATAGTTTATATTTTTTTGTCACGTGGTTAGGTCAAAACGTTATAGTTCTCATCTCTAGCTTCCTGATTTAACTAGAAGGAATCTTTTCTTTGCAAATTATTGTGATTCGAATAGTTTTTATCATTGACTAGCTTTTTTGTCTTTCCATTTACGACGGAACAGAAAGATGATTCTTATATAATTCCCTCTCTTTGAGGAAAGTTGATGGTTGGCTGTCATTGTCTTGACTAGTAAGAAGTTTGGTAATATATGTTGGAATGACAGGAGTCCCGTTTCATAGAACAAAATATATATACAAAATTGGATAAACAGTAAGGTTCTTAGTTACTCATGCAAAGGTTTGTAGTGTCTTCTCTGATAGATATGCATGCCGCAGAAGGAAGTAAAGCTTACGCTTAAAGTTACTCATATAACTATTATTATAATATTCATTCATATATATCGAACATGGCAGCTAAAAATAGGTAATCAGAACTTCTGAGCGTTATTCTAAAATCGCAGAACAACCCTAAAATTTCCTATACCTATAATTTTAAACCCGTCTTCTGGTTGTGCCATTATCCATTATTTCCCGTGGCCCTCGACCATCTTTCTCAACAACATTATAAGACTAACAGAGGCCTTAGGCTGTTAGGCACGAAACTACTAAACACCTGTCTGCGAAACGCCTCCACATCCCCGAGTGCAAAAGGAAGCTACACAGTAGACGAAATTCATGTCTTTCACCATTTCCAGACCAGGTGAATTTGTTGTTGGAACGGTTACTTTATAACATGGTCATGTACTAAACCAGGAAATATATGTATCTTCTTGTAGAATTTTTTTAGGGTGGCCTAATGTTAGTTGTTTATTTCTTTTGTCCTGACATTGACCTAATATATTCAATCTGGCCAATGCAGTCGTATATTTCCGCTGTTCCTAAGGAAAAAAAAGTATACAAGATGGAAGCCATATAAGTATGTCCTCTATCTGCCGCTTTCTCAGAATTTCAAAATTAGCCTTTACATGTTCATAAATTTTCTATGTTCTTCATTGTGATTTGTTGTAGCCTGGGATTATTTAAGTTAATTCATACTCTAGATCAACAGTTCAGTCTAGAAATTTAAGTAGTGCACAAGAAAAGGTCACAAGTTTACTTTGGAGACTCAAGAAATTATCTAGTTTTAAGTACTGTCTAAGTTGAACTACATTGAAAATCCTCACGGTTGTTGCGCAGCTTATGAGCAAACTTACATTGATTATTGTTTCTTAGACTTACTGTTAGGGAAATTGATGTCTTCTCATTTAAATCGTTGTTTTGAGTGGCTTGAAGAATAAACAGTCGGAACAAAATTGATTGATTTCAGCCATTTTATACACGACTCTATTGACTTGGTAGGCAAGTCTTCACGGTTGGAAAGTATGGAAATATATTTAGATATATATATATGTGTGTGTAGGTTGTGTATGTGTGGGTTGAAATAAATTGTTTACTGTTGTTGAGCACTCATTTAGCTGGTACAATTGGTACCACTCGCTAGAGACTCTTAGTTGGCTAACTTGTAAATAGAAGAGGCTACTCAGAGTTGGGAATGACATCTGAAATTTCTCTTAGCACTTATTTTTACGATCATGATATAAAATGATATAAAGGAATATAAGACCCTTTAATATGCAATAGAAAAATCTATTTTAATAACTTAAAAATCTGATAAGAATGTTAATATGACCTATGTCAATCCAAATTTTACAATTTAATGTGTCTAGAAAACTTGTTCATGTATCCAAAGATAAGGCCTACAAAAAACCTAGACTCAACTAGCACAATTATGTATGGGTACATATATACTTGTGGATTATTATGTATGAGTACATATATAGTAAACTATTAACCCATATAAAGTAAGTAAATACACAATTTCTCTACTATACTACATATAAAAAAAAATTACCAATACAAATAAAAAATTCCTTTTATCTTCATTTCCGTCGTTCTTCCCTTGTCGAAAAAAACTTTATCCCAAGCTTTATAAAAGTCAAAAGCCACACAAACATGATACCAAGAGAAGTTTTAAACTTTAGAAACGATAACTCATGTGCAAATAACTTTGAGAATTTGCTTCTAAAATAAAGGTTGTTTTTGAAGATAAGAAGGCCAAATTGAAGTGGCAACGCTATGAAAAGGACGTCAAACTAGAGAAGGAGTTTGATGAAGAGTTGGCTCATCTGATGGAGATCGCACAGTCGTATCGGTTTAGTAGAATAGCGCCAAATGTGACATGAGGAAGATACCAGCAACACAACTAGATCTAAAATCTAAATTAACTAAAAAGTAATGAAAACTGATAAACATTTGATAAAACTTGTAGTAGAACGCATTAGGATTTAAATCACAAGTGTTTAGCATATACTTGATATGAAATCTATAAACAAGTGATTATAGAAGGCATGTTTCAATTTGCTTTTTGTGTGTCTTTGTGATGAAGGTTTTTCATGTGGTTTTTTCTAAAAGACCGTCCTTGCGATGAATGTTTTTTTAAATGGTTTTTTAGACATTATTGACATGACATGAATGTCTGATACGTGTCCAACAAATGTAATATGAGTAAAAGATAATTTTAATTAATTGGTAAAATACAAAATAAAAAATATTGAAGCTAAGAGAGGATAAAAAGGTGAATATTTGCTTTTTGTAAAGTTATTGATACGAAGAATTTTCATTCAGTACCAAATATTTCATATTATTTTTTGATAATATTTATTTTATTGGATACATATCAGACATTCATATCATGGCAATCTTGTCTAAGAAATCATGATGCAATATAGAGAAATGGGGTGTTTTAAAGAAAACAATTCTAGAAAAGTTTTTATCACAAAGACGGGTTTTCAAAAAAAAACACCTAAAAAACCTTCATCACAAAGACCCACAAAAAACAAATTGAAACTTGCCTTTTTGGAATCACTTAATTCTAGGTTTCATCTAAGTGTATGCTAAACAATTATGATTTACAACCTAAAGCGATCATATCACGAGTTTCATTAAAAGTTTATAAGTTTTCATAATTCTTGAATGCATTTAGCTTTTAGATCTTGTTATGCTGTTGCACGCTTCCGAGCTTCTCTTTTCATAACACATCCGACCCTCTTTTTCTTAACCGATACAGCTGTACTTCTCTATCAGATGTGCCAACTCTTCGTCAAACTCCTTTTCTAGCTTGATCCTTTTCATAGCACTGCCGCTTTAACTCCGCCTTTGTAACTTCAAGATCTCTTAGAAGTTTTTCCCTTTCTTCAGCAAAGTTATCCATGTCTTTTTGCTGAGATAATATGAATGTAGTACCCTGCTTAATCCTATTTCACGAATCCAAAAGGAATAAGAGTTGTAAACATAATGAACGTAGTTAATTATGACTACAAATCTGGATAATAAGAAAACAAATAAATCTTACAAGCTGTAGTCTAGCTAGAAATTGGAACCAACCTCAATCAACTTTGTATTGTTGGAAATAATCATGGTAAAAAACATTGGTGTCACAGTTACTAATCTAGAAATTGGCCCAAAAATTACGTTATCATCCATCATAGCTAATGTTGCAGCATAAGAGCAAGAGAAAAATATTCCTGACATGTAGAAAAATCGTACAAAAGATATCAAAGTGAGATCGTCAAAAAAATTAGTAAACCGAGTTGTGGCGCCGGAAAACCATTCAAACCCACCAAGAAATCTTTATGGACTGCATAATATGCCCCACCCATTTGAAGAATAAAAATCCCTAGTGGGATTTCAAACGGATGCAATAGTTGAGATTTTTTTTAAATATTACCTTGCAAGCGTAAGAATGTGACGTATGTAGTTGACAAATCGGACGATTGCTTAAACTTTATCTTTTAAAGGTAAACACTGGTATATAAAATGATGGCTAATATGTGAATAAGTTTGTGAACTGAACCTCTTTATAATTGTATTTGATGTGCTCGATTAGGAAAAACTAAAAAATATACATAAAAGCAAATAAAGAAACATTTATTATTTTTTGAACAATATTTTGTTGAATTGTTTATTCAAATAGGATAGTACAAGCAACACCTCCATAACTTAGTACTCCATAAATTAATAATTTCTCTAAAATAATAATTTTCTTCATCACCGACTTGGCTTAGTTCAAAAATTGATCAATTTCAATAAAAATAATAAGATAATAATTTTTAGAAAATTCCTGTATAGATATATAGACTCAATAACTTTGAGTTTAATTCCATGGTTTCTATTATTTACGGATATGAATTTTTTATTTTCTCTAAATATATCCTAAATTTCGAGTTTTTTGTCTTCTCCAATGGTTTCACCATTTTGTTATAAAGTTTATATAAATGTATCCGTAAAGCCTTAATATCTAATTATAACAATGAATCTCATTATATTTTTTGGTAGCTCCTATGCATTATACCCATTACAAAAATTTAACAAAGTTGATTTTCTTGATGAACCGTGTTACAAAACCAAGCTAATATATCATAAAAAACTCAAAAAATAAATTATTGTACAACATGGAGAGAAAGAGAAATTGATGATATTGAAAAATACCATTTAAAATTGATGCAAATTATATTTGGGAACACAAAATTCTCATACAGAGTTTTTCCGAACTTCAGATAAAAAATCATCAAACTAAAATGTTTAAAATTTTTTATTTCCAAACAAAGAAAACAACCAAAAATAATATATTATAAATATTTTCTCGATTGATCAAAGTAAATAAATAGCAATTGATGCTCTCCTTCTAGCTAGAATCCTGGAATTACCACCAATGAACGTTGTATCGTTAGAAAAATAAAGATCGTCAAAACCACAAATGTCATGGTAACCAAGTTAGAAACCGATCAATCAATTGCGGCGCCATCCATCGTAGCAATTGTTGCAGCATAGGAGCAAGAAACAGATGTCTCTGACATACTAAAAAAATCTTGAAAAAGACATTAAATTAAGTCTTATCGAAAATTTTTACTGGAACATCTTGTCGCCTTGGGCATATCAACCTCGGAAGCCAGCCAAACCCACTAAGAACAATTACGGAAATCTTTGTGGATTGCACGAAAGGCCCCCTCTCATTTCATGATATCAATCCTGAGTGGGATTTCAAGGACAGATTGCAAAGAGGATGAGTGTCCAAAACCCATCTTTCGAGGGTAAACGTTTTTGTACAAGATGATGGCTAGTATGTGATTAAGGTTGTGGAATTGTAGCTCTTTTGTAATTCTAATTATTGTGTTCGATTAGGAAAACAAAAAAAAATATAAACAAAAGCGATTTTTTTTTTATATTAGGAATATTCAAGTGGATCATTAATTTAAATAACAATAATAAAAATAAATATGAGGATAACCAACTATAGTTTGGATTTTATATATATTATATGAATATACCATTCAAAAATTTGTTTTGCAACTGAAATTTCAAATTTAAGAATAAAAACATAATCGTCCATTATTTAAAATCTCATAAATGTCATATAATATTGGGAACTATATTTTTTGGATATAGATATGCTAGTCAACTAAATCGCTCTTTGCGACGATCATATCCAAATAATGGAGACTGTATCCAATTAATGGAGATTATGATAGATTTGGTGATGAGTGAAGGATGATTGATATTATAATAATATTGTTCTCCACACTATGTTGAATAGACAAAAAGATGGGATGAATATCGGTGAGTCGACCAATATATCAATTTTCGAAAATTTTCATTACCAACCTTATTTGACTTTTATGAGGTTTCAAGTAAATGGGGGTTATGTTTTTATTCTTAAAATTTATAGTCCGTTTAAAAAACAAAATCTCGAATGGTATATTCTTATAATCTTTACAAAATCCAAATTAAAAATTGGTTATCATCATAATTGCTTTCATTATTTGTTATTTGAATTAATGATTCACGTAAATATTCCAGAATTTGAAAAATAATTTCTTGTTTTGATTTTGTTTATGTTTTTCTTTTTCTAGAAGAGCACATCAATTACAACTATAAAAAGGGATACAATTCCACAACCTTAATCACATACTAGCCATTATTTTAAACATCAACGTTTTCCTTTGAAAGATGAATTTTGGGCTTTCATCCTCTTTGCAATCTACTGTTATTGAAATCCCACCCGGGATTGATATAATCAAATGGGTGGGTCATTTCGCTCAATCCAGACATGTTTCTGTAACTGTTCTTAGTGGGGTTGGCTGTATTTCTGAGGTGGCTATATGCACAAGGCCACAAGATTGTCCTGTAAAATTTTCTGAGAGACTTAATTTGATGTCTCTTGCAGGATTTTTTAATGTGTCAGGGACATATGTTGCTTGCTCGTTTGTTGCAACAATCTCTAGAATGGATGGCACCGTAATTGGGGGGTTTGTTTCTAGCTTGGTTACCATGACACCTGTGGTTTTGACGATGGTTTATTCCAACAATACAAAGTTCATTGGTGGTAATTCCAGGATTCAAGCTAGACTCTAGATCGAATCATAAAGATTGTAGATGATAACATCAATCGTTAATTTTTTACTTGATCTATCGAGAGAACTATTTATAATAAGTGATGTTTGGGTTGTTACTTCTGTTCAGAATTTAAATGTTAAATCTAATATAGTTTCATAATTTATATTTTTGTTCGGTTATTTCCCATCTCAAGTTTGGAAAAACTATGTAGGAGAATTTGTGACCCCAAATATAATTTGTATCAATTATATGTGGTGTTTATCAGTATCACGCATTTCTTTTTCTCCGTGTGGTGTACATTAATTTATTTTAAGTGTTTTTATGATACAGTAACTTGCATCTGTAACACACTTCATTCCGAAAATCAACTTTGTTAATTTCAGAAATGGACATAATAGGTAGGAGATACTAATAAATATAATTATATTTATTGTTACCAAATGGATATTTAAGTTTTATGGATACATTCATATAAATTTTGTAAGAAAATATTGAAACCGTTAGATAAGACACAAAAAATATGAAAATTTAGGATATATTTAGAGAAAATTGGAAGTTTATATCCATACATAATAAAAACCTTGCAACTATCATCATATAATGTGAAATGTATGCTTTAATGAATTCTCGTACACTTTCCACTGTATCCTGCTATTTTTCCGATGAACTTGCATCGAAATGTTTTTTTTAATATTTTTGATACTGTGTATTTTTTCGGAGTGTGTGTACTCTCGCTTCCTAAATTGCTATTTTCTAGTTTTTTGATTTCATTTACATGGCTCACTAGTCAGGTAAGTTTTTTAAAATTGAATTTTTCTGTTGCATTTAATTAGATGTATTTTTTAATAAAGAAAAGGATGGAAACGAGTATTACGATATTGATGTTCATTTATTCTGTTTTGTGTTATATAAATCAGTTTTTGAAGAAAGAAAATCTAGCGGGGGTTGATCTTTTCGAAGAAGTGTGAAAGGTTACTTCTAGTATAATATTGCCTATATGTAGTTCTAATTTTACAATTTTCATGGTCGAGTATTCCCCATTCCCCAACAAGCCGAGAATGACATGAAATGAAAAGTATAATGAGAGCTTTTTAATTTTATTCGTAAATTGTTTAGTTAAATTTAGTGGATAAATTAGTACAGGGATCAGTTTACCAAATAGTTAGTATTTTACTTATAGTAAGGCCAATTGTTAGTGAGGTTATATCAATAAGATTTATCCGATTTGCAAACCATGTGTTTAATATAAGATAGTTTTCTTTCTCTCGGTGTGTTAGGACCCGTCCAGTCCTTATATTTGTATATATATATATAAAGAAACGAATTCTTTTATTGATAAACACACACACAAGTAGGTGGTATTCGAGAGACCACCCACTCTCCACAAACACACATAAGTCAATCTTATTTCTTCCTTTCTCAAACATATAAATGGCTTCCCTATTTATAACCCCAATCTCAACTCACAATCCCTAAATTAAAGCTAAAATATTATTATTCCCACCAAATCCTCCCTTTGAAATCCATAACTGATGCACACACTAATTATTCAGATTCGTAACTGACTTAATATTTATTCTATTTATTATGTTTCCTAACATTACCCACCGCCCAAACTTGAACCTTGTCCTCAAGGTTCAAATGAGAAAATTGTCTCATTCTTTCTTTTTCCTTTTCTTTCTAATCCAGAACCCCTGCCTCTCCGCCAATAATTTTCTAAATTCCTCCCAGTTACAAGAAGGCCGCTGATATTCCCCGCAATAGTCCAAGAACAAAAGATCATTTCTCAAGTATACTACAGCCGACCATACCTTCTTAGTTGGTGTTGAGAGGTTTACTAATTCAAAATAGCTGTCAAAATAACTTTCAGCCTTCAACGACCCACCTTCAAGTTTTAAGCCTTCGAATATTTCAAGTCTTTGTGATAAAGAGTACATGGATGAGCTTGGAGGCGATGAGACATCAAACAAACAAGTCTCTTGTTCTTTGTTGTTGCCACTATTAGAATTTAATGGAGTCTGCCCTAAAACCTCCAATACTGGTGGTTGCTGATGAGACCTTTCATCTTCTTGAAGTTTTCCAAAATCAATTTTTTGAAAATCTGATTTAAGTTCTCTATCATTCGCTTTTACTCCCTTCAGCTTCTCCTCAGTTTCGTGGACCGACTTCTGGGCATGTTCCAAGCCTTGCGAATCCTCACGAGCAGACGAAAATGGTCCAGTAGTCTTGCGACTATAGTTGTCCATTTTTGCAAGTATAGCAACCATACCTTCTTTGAGGAAAGAAATGTCATTTTGAAACTTTTCAATATCCAACTTCAAAAATTTTGCTTGCATCTTTACAAAAAAAATTCTCTGGAAGTCGTCGATTCGATTTTCAACTTATTTTGCAGTTGTCGTTGCCCCAAGAACAGAGGTGCTCTGATACCACTGTTAGGACCCGTCCAGTCCTTATATTTGTATATATATATATAAAGAAACGAATTCTTTTATTGATAAACACACACACAAGTAGGTGGTATTCGAGAGACCACCCACTCTCCACAAACACACATAAGTCAATCTTATTTCTTCCTTTCTCAAACATATAAATGGCTTCCCTATTTATAACCCCAATCTCAACTCACAATCCCTAAATTAAAGCTAAAATATTATTATTCCCACCAAATCCTCCCTTTGAAATCCATAACTGATGCACACACTAATTATTCAGATTCGTAACTGACTTAATATTTATTCTATTTATTATGTTTCCTAACACGGTGTTACTATATAGATATTTAAAAGGGTTAATTATCAAGTAGGTCATTTAATGCGTCCAAATGTATCAAGTGAGTCACTGATTATAAAACAGACTTAAATGAGTCACTCATTTGAAAATTTGTATAAAAAATATCACTTTATCGTTAGTCGAAATTCTAAAAGTATTATATATTGAGTTTCACACATTTTTTATGAATGATATTACATCCAAATAAATAAAAGATTATGAGTTATAGTATTTTAGATAATAATTTTAGATTTTTAAAAATTTATCTACTATTTATTTTTATTTAAATCAGATAAAAAAATAAAAAAATAAAAAATAAATAGTTTATAAAATTTTAAAAATCTAACAATATTATCTAAAATAGTAGAATTCAGAACCTTTCATTTGGATGTAATATCATTTATAAAAAATGTGTGAAACTCAATATATAATACTTTTAAAAATTCCGACTAACGATAGAGTGATATTTTTTATACAGATTTTCAAATGAGTGACTCATTTGAGTCCGTTTTATAATCAGTGACTCACTTGATACATTTGGACGCATTAAGTGACCTACTTGATAATTAACCCATATTTAAAATATTTTATGTTATATTTATATATTTGTAACACACTTCAACATGAAATTGAATGTTGTTTTTTTTTAAATTGCACATTGCATAGGAGGCTGACACACTATGGAATATAATGAAATTTATCTCTTTGTAAGTTGGTTATAAAGTTGTTTGAGTGCGTTCACATAAACATCACCATAAATGTCAAAATCATTAAAGAAAAGGACTTCTAAAAAAGTATTTTCCCATGTTCTTTTCTATCCAAGGATTAAAGATATCCGTAGTATTTAATTTACATTCAATGTATGTATTATTAAATTGCCTTCTGTTAGTCCCTCAAGCAAAGCTTGTATCCTCTAGGATTAAGATATTGGCATCTGCAAACAAACTGCAAACATACGCGTTCCGAACCTTCCTTGCCTATCCTGATCCCTTTATATAGGTTTTTATTTTTCCTATTTGTATCACATTTAATACTTGGCCTATGATGTTAAGAAGCAGGCGTGGGGAGGGGAAGGGGAGGCGGACAACATTCCCCTTGTCTTAGGCTTCTCAGTGGTTTAAAATTTATATGTAGGTGACCCATTGATTAAGATAGAATTTTATGCATTTCTAATTTTTTATTGTGTCCACATGATCCATTTTGATTGAGGTAGCATCACTGTTGTTACGTCGACGACTAGTCGTCGACTAGTCGGCGACTAGTCGACAAGTCGACAGGTGGGAAAAAGTCGAGGCTCGACTTGTGAGTTTGAAGTTCATGGGCTTTACCCGGATCCGACCCGTATCCGACCCGGAACCCGGCCCGAAACCCGACCAAAAACCCGGTTTATTACTGACCCGACTTGGAAAAAAAAGGGTTTGTTGGAATTTAACTTACGTTTTGTTTGTCTCAAACACAAAGAAAGAAAGGGCACAACACGACTTAAATCCTCTCTCTTCTCCGGCGGCGGCTCGTCTCCGGCGGCGGCTCGTCTCCATTTTCTCCGGTAAGTCTTTCTTCTCTTCGTCTCTTCTTCTCCAATCTTCTATCTCTTCTTCTCTGTGTTTCTGCTTCTTCCCTCTTCATCTTTTTAACTTCTTATCTCCATCTTTTTTAATTTTTTTAACGTCGTGTGCGTATGTATATACTGTATATACATACAGGTATATATATTAAACTTTCTTTTTAAAAATTTAATATAATTTCTTTTTACTTTCTTTTAAAAAAAATTAAACTTTCTTTTTAAAATTTCGATTTTGATTTTTACTTTAATTATCAAAAATTGTTTTCATTATTTTCATTTTAATTTTGTTCACTGGTTTTTTCATTACTTTTATTTTTTTAATTATTCTTATTTCACATAATATTATTGTTATTCTTTCAAAATAATTTTAATATTTACTGTAAAAAACAAAGTCCCCTTATTTTTTAATTACATCTGAATTTTAATTTATCAATTTTTCAAAAGCAAGTTTTCAATTTTATTTATATTTCACAATCAAACAAACTGTGTGTACATTTACACATCGTCATCAAATTACAGTGGGTCTTTCTTCTTTAACTATTTCTTCTGTTGCAAAAAAAAGAGCAGAATCAAAAAATGATCTTCTGCTCCCACTCTGCTTAACTTCACTCTGCTTCACTTCACTCTGCTTCATTACAGTACACCCACTGCTTGCACCTGTATAACATTATAACATTAATTTCAACATGCTTTCTGCAGAAAAAAATGGATATCGAAACTGAAAGTACGCGGAGGGAATTGGCTAAAGATCCTAAAAGAAAAGCTAGTCGATCAAATGATCCCGGATGGAAGTATGCTTTTTATCCTATGTCGGAAGTTAACAAAGATGTTGTTAAGTGTATTCTTTGCGGGAATTCAAATCATGGGGGAATTAATCGGTTTAAACAACACTTGATTGGTGGTTATCCGGATATTGTTAAATGTCCCAAAACAACCAAAGATATTACAAAAGAAATAAACGACTTTGTTCAAAATAAGAAGAAGAGGAGTAAGAAAAATGTGCAGAATTTTGAAGAGGACAGCGACGATGATGATGTTCAGGAAATTCCATCAACCGCAGCATCAAATACCTTACCAAGTTCAAAATCTACTGCTGGAAGTAAAGGGAAGGCTGCTGCCCAGCCATCTAACTCCAAAAAGCCGCCGTTAGGGAGCAGCAAGTCAGTAGCTTCTATGTTAATGAAGACCCCAGAACAGGTTGTGGAAGATAGGCATAGAAAAGGGGCAAGTCAAACCACTTTGGAGAACCGCCTAAGAACTCCGGAAGAGAAAGAAAGGGTCCATATGCATATTGCAAATTTTTTCTATGAATGTGGGATTCCTTTCAATGCGGCGAACTCTAGGAGTTATGAGGTGATGGTTGAGTCCATAGGCCAATATGGCCCGGGTTTAAAGCCTCCAACATATCATGAATTGAGGGTTCCTCTACTTAAAAAGGCGAAGGACGAAACTGAAAAATTGAAAGAAAAGCATGAAAAGGCTTGGAAGAGGTATGGTTGTACTCTTATGTCCGATGGGTGGACCGATAGGCGAGGAAGAAGTCTCATAAACTTCCTTGCGAATAGTCCCGAAGGTACTTTCTTTTTGGGTTCGGTTAATGCTTCAAGTGAATCACATGATGCACAAATGTTGGCAAACTTGCTTGAAAGTAAGATAAAGGAAATTGGTGAGAAAAATGTTGTGCAAGTTGTGACGGACAATGGGGCGAACTACAAGCTAGCCGGTCAGATCTTGGAAATAAGGATGCCTACTTTATTTTGGACTCCATGTGCTGCACATTGTGTTGATTTGATGTTGGAGGACATTGGCAAAATTCCAGCATTTAAGAAGACAATCAACCAGGCAAGAAGATGCACTACATTTATCTATAGGCATGGGCGTGTTCTTGATGCTATGAGGGAGAAGACTAATGGGAGGGACCTAATCAGGACTGGAGCTACGAGGTTTGCCACTGCTTTTCTTACATTGGATAGTTTGCAAAAAAAACAGGAACCATTGCGTTTCTTGTTTTGTGGGTCGGATTGGACCATGTCAAAGTTATCAAAATCAGAAAATGGAAGGAAAGTTTGTGACACTGTTCTCTCGTCCGTCTTTTGGAGTAATGTTGGAGATTGTGTAGAT
Organism: Apium graveolens; assembly: GCF_009905375.1. Lineage (NCBI taxonomy): Eukaryota > Viridiplantae > Streptophyta > Magnoliopsida > Apiales > Apiaceae > Apium > Apium graveolens. The sequence goes on along the minus strand of NC_133648.1, from coordinate 246,064,371 downwards.
GCATCATTGCCACTTCTTCAAGTGTTGCGCATTGCGGATGGTGATGAAAGGCCTGCTTTGGCTGAAATTGCAGCTGCTATTGATTATGCAAAAGCCGAAGTCAAGAAGAAATTTGGAGGTGGAAAAATGGCAATCAGGAACAAAGTGGTGAAAATCATTGATGATCGTTGGAATATTCAAATGGGAAAACCATTACATGGAGCTTCTTTGTTTCTTAATCCCGGGAGATACTTTGATCTTCTTGAAAACGATCCCGACTATGCCTCACGACTTAGAGAAGATTTCAACGATGTGCTTGAGAAGATGGTCAAGGATAGGGATACAAGGAACAAAATAAGTGATTATGCGGATGCCTACAAAAATACTCGGGAAGGCTTTACAAGGGAAATGGCAATTGAGCATAGAAAGTCAAAAAGTCCTCGTAAGTTCATTTCAAAACTTTGTAAATTTCATAAAAAAAAGAATGCTTATTTTGTGTTATTCTTGTTTATATATTAGTTGATTGGTGGGATGCATATGGAGGCCGTGCGATTGAGCTTCAAGCATTTGCTAGGCGTATTGTTGGTTTATGTGCATCATCTTCCGGTTGTGAACGTAATTGGAGTACATTTGAGTTTGTAAGTGCCTCGTCTTTTTTAAAGTGTTTATTACTTTATTGCCAATTTGCAACTATTTCTCCTATTGTTGGTCTAATTACATTTAATTAATTTAGATACATACAAAGAAGATGAATAGGTTGGAACATCAACGTTTGAATGACTTGGTGTATGTCCAATACAACCGGAAGATTGATTCAAGATTCAAAAAGAGACGTGAGCTAGGAAGGAAATTTGATCCACTTGTATTTGAGGACTTGGAATGGGCTAATGAGTGGGTTGGCATTGAGGATAGGTTTTGGGAAGCGGTGGATATAGCTTCGGGTGCATCTGAATCACTTGAGGGACGTAATTTTCCGAGGAGAGCTAGAGGTGGTTCCACTCTAACCTATACTCGACGGAACACTAGTTCGACACAAGATCGGATTGATGAAGAAGATGAAGATGAAGATAATATTCCTTTCGATGATGAGGAAGTGGAAGATGATTATGGTGTCCCACCCGAGGAGAATACCCAAGGAGGAGATGGAGATGATTCTGAGATGGATGATTATGATGCATGATTGTGTTTGTTTAGTTGATTTGACTCTCTAGTTATGTTTTTATTTTATTATAGATGTTTGACTTTGGATATTTGAACTTATTATCTATTAGTTTTTACTTCAACTATTATTTTGAAGTTTGTTTACTTATATTATATATTATAATTACTCTAAATAGGATATTGTCGACTATTTACGACTTTTTACGACTAGTCGGGCGACTTGTCGACTAGTCAATTCCACGGTACTCGGGCTCGACTTGTCGACTTGTCGACTTAACAACCATGGGTAGCATATCAGTAAGTGTGTAAAAGGGGAATCCCCACTCGATTTTGTAAAAGATCTTCTCAGGGTCCATTTGAGGATGATACCAATGTTTCATTTGGAATGTTTAAGGTCGTTGATGGTTTCTGAATTGATTAATATAGTTCTGAAAATGTCTTCCCTTTAATGAAACTAGTCTATTCTTCAAAGATAAGACTGTCCATAATCAAATTAGACATGGTATTTTTCTGGAGTTTAATTGTGCAATTGATAAGGGTAATATGTCTAAAACATGTTGGTTTGAAGGGATCCTGTTTTGGAGGTAAATGTGGCAAAGGAGGAATACAGCTATTTTAGTTTGACAAGTCTCCAACTTGCCAGCTCCTCTAGTTGACTTAGAAATCAGAGGAGGTTTTTTTTGGTGGATCCCCTTTAAGAAAACCTGCATTAGAATGATCGGTTTTCTCGTCTGTAAGGCTGAGTTGACCTGTTTCATATGAATAGGCATAGGGATCTAATTTCTATTCCCGAATTATTCTTCCTATTAATGACAACTTGATGAAATATTCTGGTACTGCTTCCCCCACCCCAAAAAAAAAAAAACAGAATGCCATAAAATTATGGTTTGTGCATCGGCGTGCTAAATTTTTGGTTATAGATTTTGTATTGTTTCTTGAAGCTGGGCATCCAATGCTGTTGTCTAGTTCAGTAGCCTTCACAAGGTTTGCTTCAGCCTTCTAGATTTGGATCTAGATGTCTATTTTCTTAAACACGTTGCCTGTAATTGTCTGTCTGTTTATCTTAGAAGCTTGGTGTTGTGAATATGGGAGAAAAGTGAAGTTTCCATGTTATAAACTCTGAAATCTGAAGGTTCTAGGACCCCTGTTCATTACAGTAGCTGTGAGTAATATGATATTGCCTATGATCTTCAATGAGTGCCCTATCAGAGTACAATGCCCCGGAATTTCTCTGTTAATTGTAGTAATTGCCAATGATCATTAACAAGTGCCCTGTCAAGTAAACTTCTTTTTCTATATGGTCAAGACCAAGTTAACCATGCTATCGAGATCAAACTTCTGTCAGACCATCCTCTAGCCCTCTACAAGAATCTTATGTGCAACTTTGTACATTGCAATTTTTCTATTTGTTTGAGTGGGCTGACCCAATGCTTAGTTGCTCTAAGCGTGTACCTCATCGTAGCATTCTTCACTAAAAGTGATTTCAATTGATTATTTATATATTAAAATGAAAGGCAGTTGTACGTGATTTGGTATTTTTATCTGTAGAATATGTTAACATTTTGTATTTGGGCCAATTGTGGTAGTTGGTAAGTGCTGTTGGGTGAAGTTCCACCTCATGAACTTGACCAGATGAGTACTGAGTAGTACCATCTCTTTACAATCAGATTTTGTCATAAGCCACCAGAAATCAAATTGTGTCCTGTTTCACCTGAACCTAAATTTGGAAACAAACTGCGTCCTTGTCCATATTAACATATATTCGAAAGCAGTGGTTCATCTGAACATCTATTTGGAAGCACCGGTTCATCTGAACATCTATTTGAAAATCATTTCGAAAGCACTGGTTCAGCTGAAAATCTTCTCGAATACAATTGTCTCCTAGCTTACCTAAAATTATATTGTATCCTGGTTTACCTGATCAACATAAAGATGAGGTGAGGTAATCATTGATCCTTTTTGACAAATTGTGAAAACTGTCATAGAAGCATGTATAAATATATGTTGTGTGGACTTGTATAAGTATATGTTTGTGGACAATTACTTCATTCAGTGTCTCCTACTGGTAGTGTAACTTTTTTACAAAAATGGGGTAAATATGTTTGAGATTTTATCTAATGTGTAGTTAAACCCAAAGTATGTGCTAAACCTATTCAAATTTCCGAAGGGGTGATAAATTTACATGTAATTTAGTCTCTATTATCATGTATAATAACTTTAATTTTGTTGCATCATTTATGTCAATTAAGTTTTTGTGTGATTGCTATTGTTTTACACATCATTCTTTGTGTTTGTAATCTTTCCTAGATGGTATGTGTTGTCATCTTCCTTTCTTTAAATGCATTTAAAATATTATTTTTTTATGATATTTCAGTGCAATTTTGGCTATAAAATTTTAATTTTCCATTAGGTTACGTATAACCAATTCGGCTTGTACACCCTCAATAAGGAAGAGGCATCCCTTTAAACATCTAACAGTTTTATCCTGACTCAGGGGCCTTCACTTAATACACAAACTAAACCAAACATTGCCAAAAATACCACTATTGTATTCTGCATACTAATTGTTCATCAAATTTATTTCAGAGCAAATGCAAACTGCTACCTGTTCATCATATTAATTTCAGATCAAAGGCAAACAACTAGTTGTTCAATGTTCATCATATCTATTTTGAGGCAGAGGAAAGCAGGATTTACTAGCATTAGGAGAGACATCCTGATCAATTACCTGTATGAAGATATCTTCAGCAATATTAATTATGTTTAATGGTTCATATGCAGCTGGTTTTTTCTTTGACTTCCGAGTTTCCTGTGCAGGTGATTTTACAAAATGCTGATACACGTCAAATTCCTTATGTGAAGAAATGCTTACCCTTTGCTGATTCTGTAATTTATTTTTGGGATAAAAGTCATGCACTCTCTTACTCGTAAAATTGTTTTTTTATAAGATTTTAGTTCTTTTTGAACTACTCATACTATTATCAGTTTTTAATTAGTTTGGCGGTTTACTGCATGATTTTTGATGTGATCTTTACGGCTGTAATGCTTTATCACATGAATTTTTGCAGCAATTCAATGCATATATGACATGACTACTTTCTTACATCAGTGCTTAATCATTCATCTTTTTTTCGTGAATATACTGTTGGATATTCAAAGATTTCTGAAGTTTTTGTTTTGGGTATAGTTGAGTTCAAGCTCTACTATAAAGTTGAGCTCAGGCTGGTTATATCGTGGACCCAATTGGTCTGTCATTTGATGATCAAGTTAAGAAATGCATGAAGGATGAAATATGGTTCAGTGAATATGAGTCTAAGTATCCCAGTCCAAACAAGCTTGCTTTCTATCCGGTTGTTGCAGGGCTCAAACACAAATGCAAAAGTTATCTAGCAGTTATACGAGTCCGAACTGTGAAGAGGTTGATGGTCTTTGACCTTGGCACTAGGTAAGAACCTAATTTTAGCAATCTCTATATCTTGGGTTTTATGTTGCAAAATCTCAGTTGATAATCTCCTTTTAGCAGCATATACATTGCAAACTTTCATTGTACATTCATATTTGCATATTCTGGATAAAATTATACTTTTAGCAGCATACATATCGTGACATCTTTGATGTACCTTTCACATTTTTGCTTGTTAAATATTCAATTTCTAGGAACACGTTTTATGATTTGTGAAGTTCTCTTTGATGATAAAAAGTATAGTAAGTGATGGTTGGTACATGTTTTCTTTTACTGTTAATATATGACTTGAGTGAATGTTAAGGGAAGGTTTTTGATGCCTTAGGAGTGAGGTAGTCAAATCTGTAAGGTCCTTATAAGGTTTGATATATATAAACACAAGTTTCTATCCCGTATGATGCACGCTTTAATTTTTAAAATATTTTTAATTTTGTTTTTTATTTGTATTTGTTTTGTCATAGAGACCTGTTTAAATTAGGATAGGAACGTTTATTTTAATTAAAATAGGTTTTTAAAAGAATTAGTCCCTTTACAATAGAATTTTAAAATAAGTAGTCTCCAGAGATGTGTTAAATTTTAAAATAGTTACATGTGTTTTCATGATATTTACTGTTTAAATTAGAATTGTTAAATAAAAATGTTAAGAATTAGAATAGTTAAATTTGTTTTAGTTAGAATAGCTGTTCAAAATAATTAGTTATATTAAATTAGGATTACTATTCTCATAGCAGCATATACATTGGGACAACTTTGATGTACCCTTCACATATTTTCTTGATGTAACTATTCATTTTCTAGGAACAAGTTTTTATGATTTGCGAAGTATTCTTTGACCAATGAAGAGTATATTAAGTGGTGGTTGATACTGATAGGGCTGTTCACTAACCGAGTCGAGTTTTGACATAAACGAGCCGAGCTTTTATTTTTTCTCTGACGAATCGAGTCGAGCCGAGTTTTTTTCCCAAATAAAAAAACGTGTTCGAGTTCGAGCTCATTAATTAACGAGCCGAACTCGAGTTTGTTCATGAACACATACGAGCCGAGTCGAGGAGCTCGTTAACAAATAAGTAATGAAACAACTTGTTGGCCAAATCTAACCAATTCAAGCCTGCATATTTTTTAAAAAACAGTTAAAGCCCAACCCAATTATGTACTTATTCAATCTAAGCCCAATTGACTGTCATCTAAAAACCAAAACGTGTATTACCAATTCTTGTGTACTCTGTTCTGTTTTGTGCTCTCCTTCTTCTTCGCGCCTAGATCTTAAGGGTGTTGGTCCCAAATATCATTTTTTGGGGTGCAATGGCCCTCAATGTCACTTTAAAAAAATTTGGTCTCAGATGTCACTTCAAAACGGAGTCTCGGGGTCTGATTTTATTTTTTTTATATTTGAATATACAAAACGTGATTTCGTCTTACGTTTTTCAATTTTTTTTTGTCTTATGCTAAACGTGGTTTGGTAAACCGTTTTTAGCAAAACACACTTCCAATTCACCTTTTTCTATACAAAAACAGTAACTCGGCTTGCGTTTTTGAACAAAAAAAAAACAAAACGAGAGACGCATCTCCGTTTTTGTTTTATATGAAAAACAGTACCGAATCTCCGTTTTGGAGTGACATTTGGGGCCATCTTTTTTAAAAGTGACATTCAGGGCCATTATACCCCAAATAGTGACATTTGAGGTCTTTTTTCGATCTTAATTACGCCTAATATTATTTAAACACAATACACAGAATCATGTTAATAAAGCGCGGATTTATATCAGTTTTTTATCAACAATATGCGGCTTTAGATTTGGGATTTTATCAAGAATCGAAGGATATGTAAGTGGGTATTTGGAGACAATTGTTGGATTTGGTTGTGTTCCTGATTTAGTTTTGATTTGCTTATCTGTGTGTAATTGGGTATCCAATGATATGTAAGTGTATCATCATCTCTCTTTTGTCTCTCTGTGTAGATCCGTGTATGTAGATGAACTAAGTGGTGTAAACATAATTAAAAATATTCAGAAATTATTTATTTTTTTGAGTTTTGACGAGTCGAGTTCGAGTCGAACGAGTTCGAGCCGAGCCGAACATACCAAAACTCGGCTCGAGCTCGTTTGGCTTAACGAACACATTTTTGTGTTCGAGTTCGAGTTCATAAACGAGTCGAGCCGAACGAGTCGTTAACGAGCCGAGTTCGAGCTTGTTCGCGAACAGTTCGGTGTTCGGTTCGTGAACATCTCTTTCTTTGATTGTTACGGACTTACTGTATGACTTGAGTGAATGTTAAGGGATGGTTTTAAATGCCTTGGGAGTTGGGTGGTCAAGTCTGTAAGGTCGTTATTATTTTATTTTTATCGACCCTTTAATTTAATTTATAAGATATATGTCTTATTTTTATCGGTCTTTCTAATGTGTGCCCGAGGATATACAATAAACACTAAATTTTATGAATTTGATGCATTTTTATTGGTGGAGTTGTTGTAAATGCAGGAGGTCTATCAATATTTATGATCAGAGGACCAATCAAAATGCACCAAACTCATAAGAGTTAGTGCTTATTGTGTGCCATTAGGCACACATTAGAAAACCGGTATTTTTATTGCTAATGTTAACTATATAACTGCTAAATTTACTGTTTTCTATATGCAATTATAATCTTTAATGGTGTCAGCCTTATTTCTCAAAATTCCATGATTTTGGGAAATAAGGCTGACACCATTAAAGATTTCAAATCAAACGCTTGTAAACAAATGAATTTATATTGGGTATTGGTTCATGTAAATGTAGTTGCACTCGGGGGAGTATTGGTTCATACATCTTACATGATGCGCGACTAATTCTGATAACATTTAGAGCATCATCCTTCAACTGAACGGCCTCAACCAATTGAAAATCATATACAGCTCATGTTGCCTCTATCGTTGAGTAAAGAGAAAATCACCATTTTAATTATATTTTAATGACTCACGCCCTAATATACGAAAAATCGGGATTACGGTCCAAATTATCCGCGAGTCGGACAAAATACTGAAAAGACTAATTTCTTTATCTAATAACTGATATTATTTACTCTAAACTTCAAATAACTCATCCCCTGTGTCAGTCTTCCTTCTGTGATTACATTCAATACGTAACATACATACATAAGTTAGGTTTGTATGAACAATATATTTCGTATTTTCTATTTGTGGTAGTTTATATAAAGAAAAGAGTAGTGATAGTGTACTGAATTGTGTACAAAAAATTTGTATAGTGTGAAATATTTTAATTGAGCTTGTTAACGTAGTAAATACAGAAGACTTATTTAAATTAAAACCTATCATGTGTCATATTTTATAAAATTTTGTACACAATTTTATGTATCAAATATTTTCCTGAAGAAAAAAATCATAGGCTATACAGTCTTTAGATGACACTCCTGATCAATTAGGCAACAAAATGTACTTTGCCTTTTTATTCGAATCCAGCACGAGTTCGGTGAATGCTCGATGACCGGGATTTTGTCTCTGAAAGGCGTCTCAAGCCTATCTTGAGTCCTGATTAGATAGAGCGAATATAAAAATTATTCAGATATTGATACTCCATCATCTATCTGCACTAACGCGTTAAAATGATACTCCACTCCTGATAGCGTGTCTAACCGATTCTCCTTCACAGTTTTAACGACACCCTCTCACTAGTAGCGTGTCTTTGCCATACTCCATCTTCAAGTGTCACATAGGTATTTTGAACCGCGGTTTCATCCCATGGGTATACGGTATTTAATTTACTAAAAATGATTATGTAGGCTTTTAAGGGGCCTTGAGTAAACACCTTCTTCAAATTTATTTATACTATATTATTATAAGCGAAATATCGTTTCGTTTGATCGGTTGGTTAACACACCTTCCTAAAAAATATGTTAACACCTTTAAAAAAAAGTTTAAATAAATATTATTTAATTAAAATAAATAAATCACGTATCTAATATAACTACAAACTCTATGAATTATAATCCAACTTGATATCTAAGTGCACTCAACTTCTTTTTTAGTAGGAAATCAAACACTTCCAAAATTAATTTTATTAATTCAAATCTTTGGATATCACTCCCACATTCTATAGGTTGTAGAAGAAGAAAATACTTTTTTTTTTTAATTTTAACTATTGAAATTTTGAATCTTTCAATAATATAATACATACAAAATAATACGCAAGTATTTTAACTTCATTAATCTCAATAATGTATAGCCATTATTTTTATAATTTAGTTTTACGAAATAATAAAATTATAAATATTATAATCAGTCCGTGCATCGCTGGGTTGGTTTAGGGTTTAGTGTTTACAGACTAGTATAAATTATATCCTTTAACCAGTTTCGTAAAACCCAAGTGTCATATTTTTATTCGACTTACACGATACGAAACGCCACGAAAATTTAGTATTTGTGTTTGCAATTTTAGTACACGACACGAAAGTACACAAACACGAAAGTATACAGTCAAGATTTAGTATCGGTTTTGTGTTTGACCTTCGAGTACACGGCACGACATGAAGTATACGATATAAATAAATATTATAATTAAAGTTTAATATTTTTTATAAATATATAGAATTATAATAAATGTATGCATATTTATTTTTAAAATATTATTTGATTTCATTATTTTATGTAGAATTGAGATCTGAATATATATTTTTCATATATTTTATAAATTTTTTTACCTAAAAATCTTATATTTTAATTTATATTAATATTAAATTTAATATATATTAATATTCAATTAACACGATATACACGACACGAAACGACACGAAACGAAAGTACACGAACGCTAAACATGTCAGTTTTGTATTTGGCATTAAAGTACACGAAACACGAAAATACACGATACGAAAGTATACGAAACAACGAATTGTCAGGTCAACTTAAGACTATGTAACTAAACTAATCATATATACTCCTTTAACTCCTTTACATTAGGAGGTCGTTTGGTTGACACAGATTTAGATGGTACTTGAAATGCCTCGAAAGTGACATTGATATAATTGTTTGTTTGCATAAAATATGGGTATTAGAATCACCCATGAACTTCAAATGCCTAATGGGGAAGTTGGTCACCCACCCCTATCTAGATTAGTCACCCTTAATATAGAATCAATCCCTATATTAAATATTTAAAGCCTAAAATTTATGTGTAAATTAATATATTTTTTATTGAAGTTATTTAAATTAACAAAACCTAACTTATTATTTTATTAAAGTGTAGTATAGGTGCTAATAATATTTCATAATATTAATTTTTAAACCATGTAATAATATATGATATTTAAAACTTTAGTTAGCATACGGGTTTGCAATTAAAAATATAATTATTTTCAATTTTTATTATTATTCAACTCAATTATATTTAAAAATTTGAAATGTACATTTCTAATTTGTTAAAATGTTGATGATAATAAAAAATAATTTCAAGTCATATGTTAAAATACTAGTAATTATGTGTTTTAATACATTAATAAAAAATAAGTTGAAATATACATAATTTTGTATAATTTTTTTTTATTTTATATATTAAAAAATTAAGATAAATAGCGAGATAGATTGTAATGAAAAAAATAATAATAACTCAAAATAATTGTTATAAAAAAATAAAATAAATAAATTAAATAAAACATGAAAACTTAATACCTAGCAATTACAAATAAATGTCAACCAAATAAGTTTATTATAGTAAAAATTCCTGTGTGACACCCAACAAGCACTAACATTTTCATGATGACTATATAACTAAACAAATTTTATATTTTGTTATGAATAAAAAATTTAAATTTTAACATTTGAAAATACTATTATTTTTGTAATTTTTATTTGAAAGATTGACTAGAATACCAACTTTTTCACTCAAAAGTTTAATTAACCCAATTTCAAATTTGTCGCCCTTTTTACCTGTTACTCTTTGGACTTTGGAGCGTCTCATACTTCAACATTATACATTTATACAAACAAATCACACACAAATAAGATGTTGAAACTCGACATGCTTAAAACCTAATTTGATTGATCAACCAATAAATCTTTAAAATTAGGATCTGAAATGTGTGTTAGAGAAAGAGAGATTTAAGGAGGATTGTTTGAGAGAGAGAGATAAAGCTTTTACGAGGATTATCATGTGTAAAATTGATACTACCGAAATTTTTTTCGGAAATGTACTTGTACAGATACGCTGCATACATGTCAAGACCAATACAAATTGCATATGTTGTTATCACTGTAGCAAAAATAACCGTAAATAGTAAGTCACTAATGAATAGTAAAATGTACATGAATAGTAAAAATGAAATTTGAAGGTTAAATGAGACCTCCGGCAAGAATAAATAGAGAAACAAATAAAGAATATAAATCTAAAATAATAGCAACTCTATTAATTTTATTTATAGTATAAAACAAAGCAACACAACAGATGTGTAAGAAAATTTTATACAAGGAATTTGACTTATGGAAGATTTGAGGATACGATCAATTCAGTATATAGCTGATAAAGAACTAACATATAACAGGCTAATAAATCAACATATTGAAAGTTGTAAGATAAGCATGCAAATAATAAATGAAAAATTAGATATTATAGCTATGTTACGAACAACGTTAGAAGAAAGAGATGAAAAAATTAGGAGACTAGAGGAAGAAATTTTTTATTAAAACGAGAAAAATTTATTAAAGAAACTAATTTAGAAATCAAAATAAAAGACTTAAAAGAAGTATTAACTGAACAATATAGATTAATAGACGATTTAAGACAAAAAATTAAAAAATGAATTGGACAGATCCAAATGCAATAACTAGAAATAATAGAAAACTAAAACAATTAATAAAAAATCAAGAAAAATTAGAAATAGATCTGGAAAAATTACTAGAAAGAAAAAATAAAATAACATGGACAACAGAGAATAACGAAGAAATTATGAGAATTTACCAACAACTTAGAAATATGATAATAACATTTAGAAATGATAAACTAAGAATACAAGGACTTAAAAGAATAATTTTAACAAATAATATAACTGGATAAAATGTCATTAGAAGAAATAAGTGAAAAACAAGATATATATTATCAAATGAATGAATACGAAGGAGGAACATCACAAACCCTAAGTTTTAAATCAGATATATATAATCAAATTCAAAGTGAAACAAAAGAATTAACAATAAAAAAGATATTCAAGACATCATATTTTGAAAGAAATAAAGAAGTTAGGTATATAGCCCAAAAACATGAGAATGTAATAGATATAGATACAATAAATGGAAAAACAAGAATAAATTTAATAACGGATGGATTAATAAAAAGAGAATTATCCAAATTAAAATAAAAGGAAATAAATAAACTAAAAAATATATATTTTGGAGCAATAGAATTTACAATAAAAACATATTTTCAGAAAAATATCGATACTCCTATACAGATATATGTATTGGATGATAGAATAATAGGAAATATACAAGATTCATTAATAGCGGTAATAAAAGGAAACTTGATATATCAGAAATTAAAATTTATAATACAACCCGATTTCAGTATATCACTAAGGGATGAAAATAAAGAAAGATCTTTAACATTATACTATAAGTTAGATGGAATAAAAATGCAAAAAGGAAGTAAAGTTATTAGTATAGAAACCAAAATGGTTTACGCTATGACTGAAAACCATCACGTAAAGAAACAAACGGAATTAGGAATAATAGTACCAAAGTTATATAATGATATATTAGAAAAAATTGAACATAAAGAAGAATCTCAAATAACAATCCCAGAAGAAATTACAATAGATTTTAGTAATAGACAAATGATTCCAAGGCAGAGAATTAAACCAATATTAGAAGGATCTAGATTAAGTTTTAGAAAAGAACAAAATCCTATAAGATTAATTAGATCAATGAGTATGACGAGTAGAAAGATAGATTTAATAAAGATAGATACTGATCGTTTGAAAATAAAAATAATAATATTTGACGAAACAATAACAAGAGACTGTATAGCAGAAATTAATACAGGAGCTACCAAAAGTTTTATTCATATATGCAAGGTAAATGAAGAAAATTGTAAATGGATAGAACCTCAGACTTACAGATATGCAGAAAATGATAGAGAAATATTTATTACTAAATGTACTAATTTAAAATTTAAAATATTAGACTTGGAATATAATATAAATATAGGAGTAATAGAATATGATAGTTCGAGTGAATTATTATTAGGGAGCGACTTCTTAAAAATGATAAATTATAAAATTAATAATAATGGAATAAAAATAGTAGATCAAGGAAAAGAAAGATTTATAGAAAAACTATGAATATACAAGAAAAATTAAGGAATAAGAAAGAAAAGTTAAAGAAGATACAGAGTATGTTAGAAAGCGAAATAGATTCACAAATAAAATACTTAGAATGTAAGGAAAGACAAACAAAGTTAGAAAATGATATTAAAAAATTAGAAGAACAGAGTAAAAATACTAGTAAATATTGGATAGATGTTGGAAATGGTCGGAAGAAGCGAATCAACAAATAATAAAATGTCAGACTCAGAATTTATAAAAAATTTATGGGAAGAAATAATAGTTAAGGAAAAACTAAATGCAATAATGAGACTGATAGAAAAACAAGATAATCAAGAAAATTTGAGACAAATAATAAGAGAAGAGTTAACAAGCTTATGGAATAATTCTGAAATACCTACTTTAAAAATGATACTAGACAAGTTAATAAAATTAGAAGAAGGAAAATAAGAAATTATACCAGAAAAAGAAATTACAAATAATTCAGAACTAAAAGCCATAAATGCATGGAGAAGAGTTAATGAGCCAATGATGATAGATATAAGTAAAATGAAACCTAATATATCTGAACCAATAGGAAAAGTATTAGATAATTTGGGACAACTTAGTAAAAAAGGAAAGTTCTAATGGAAACTAAAGAACAAAAAGAATATAATGTGATAACATTTTTAAAGAATCATGGAAAAGAAATTTTAGAAAGAGAAAAATATAAGTATGAACCATTAAAAAAGGAAACAACTAGTGAAACTAAAGCTGAGTTTAAGATTGATACAACTATGATAGAATATTTAAAGTCAAAATTAGAACAACAAAAGGAAGAAGTAGAAGAAATAAGAACGGAGAATAAAAAACTACGATTAAATACTAATGAAGAATGGTTAGAAAAATATAAAAATAAATATAAAGAAACTAAAAAGGAACTAAAAGAGGTAAAAAGAGATTTAAAACAAACAAAAAAGGAATTAAATGAAAAACAGAAGAAAATAAAAAAGAAATAGAAATATTGAAAAAACAATTAAATAAGTTAAAAGGAAAAAAAGGATACAAGTGAAGTTTCTAGTACTGTGTCTACAAATAATAATACAAGTACTAGTGAATCGGAACAAGATAATTTAGGAAAAACGGTGAATATAATAGAAGAATATAACAGTAGTTATGAGGAAAATTCTGAAATAGAAATATAAAATAAAAATATAATAGAAGCTTTAGAAAGAATGAAAAATGTAAATGCAGTAATAAAACAAGAATCTAATAGTGACCAAGAAGATAAAGATAATTATACTGATATAGAAACTGAAGGAATAAAAAATGAGGAGATGGATAACTACCCAGAAGAAGAAGTAACCGACCATAATATGGAAGTTATAACAAGATATAGGAACACGATACCAAAACACGTACCAATAGGACAACATAATGAATTTAAAGAATTCATAGGATCAATGTCACAAGGCGTAAACTTAAATGGATACTTTTTAGACTTAGATAATGTATATGAAGAACAAGAAATTAGTAGGAGAATAACTGATTGGAATTTAGGAATGTATATAGCATTAATGAACTCCACTCATACAGATGAGTTAGAATATACTTATAACTTGATCTCAAAAACGTTAATTGAAAAGGTAGCATATTGGATAGAATCCATAGAATATCAGTTAAAAACTGAAGTACTAAGGTATGCAACGGATTGGAAATCAATTTTACAAATATTTGATATGATATTAAAAAGAGAATTCTTAGGAGAACCTTGGATAGTAGCTAGAGACCAAGTTCTAATAGAAAGAAAAATAGAAATAATAATGAATCTAAATAACATGAAATGCTGTAAAATTAACAAGTTACCAGAATATACTATAAGTTTTACTAAATTCTTTTATGAAGCTAGATTCTTACCCGAAGAAGGACATATATATCAACAATTATATTATGATCATTTACCAGAACCTTATAATACTGAGATAACTAAGGAATATAATAAGTTAGAACCTCGTGAGAACACTCTGGGTGAAAGAATAAGAGTACTAAGAGGATATCTAATGAGAAAATGTGAAGAATATAGGGTACAACAGAAGGTTAAAAAGGATAAAAAAACTAGGATTAAGAGAAATATGTGGATTCACTGAAAGAAGACTAGTATTTGGATGTGAAGATAAAAAACCCTATAGGAACTATAAGAAGAGGTATAATAAGAAAAAATCATATGATAAGTACAGAAGCAAACAAAATAAAAATAATTATCCTTATAAATACAACAGATATAAGAGAAAAAGATTTAGGAAATTTAGAAATATACCAGAAAATAGGAGAAGATATAAAAATAAGAGAAAGTTTAGAAGAAAACCTTTTAAAAAGAAAGATATAAGTGAATGTAAATGTTGGAATTGTAATGAAAAAGGACATTATGCTAATAAATATCCTAAACTGAAAGAAAAGAAAGTAAAATATATAAATACATCACAATTCATAATGGAAATAGAACAAATTAAAGAAGATGATAATAGATGGTATGAATATGAAGAGTTTTATATTAGTAAAACTGATAATGAAATAAACTTTATAAATTATGAATCATCTAGTGAAAGCAATTGGGAGGAATGGTATCAATATACATAGAAGCAGATGTAGAATATAAAAAATATAAATTCCTAAAACAAAAAATATTTATAGATAGTGGATCAGATCTATGTCTAGTAAAAAAGGAAGTTTTAGCTTCATATAGATGGGAAAAATCTAATGCACATAGAACTAGGGTATCAGGATTTAATGAACAATAGAAAGAATTAGATGTAATAGCAAAAAACATGAGAATAAAGCTAAATAAAACATTTTTCAGTCTACCTATTGTATATCAAAATAAGATGAAACAATCTATATTATTATGAAATAACTTCTTAGATTATTTTAAAACACATATAGTAACTTCAAATACCCTATCATTACAAACTCCGTGTAATAAGTGGATAGTATTAAAAAGAATTATGCCAATAAGTACTATAAATACTATAAGAATAAACAATGTAAGAATAGAAAGAAATAATAATCTACAAGAATTAACTGAAAAATATAATAATTTATTAAAATCCAACTTTGGAGAAAATCCTATGAGTTTATGGGATAAGGAAAAGATATATGCTGAAATAAAATTATTATACCCTAATGATATAATAAGATCTAAACCTATAAGGTATAGCCCTTCAGACCAAAAAGAATTTGATAATCAAACCAATGAATTATTAAAACTAAAATTAATACAAGAAAGTAAAAGTCCACATAGCAGCCCGACTTTCCTTGTAAGAAAACATAATGAACAGAAAAGGGGAAAAGCCCGTATGGTAATAGACTATAGAGAATTAAATAAGAAAACTATATTTGATGGATATTTCTTACCATATAAAAGAAATCTTATAAATAGACTAGGAAATAAGAAATGGTTTAGTAAATTCGATTGTAAAAGTGGATTTTGGCAAATAAAATTAACCAAAGAATCAAGGCCTTTAACAGCCTTTAGTGCTCCATAAGGACATTATGAATGGACAGTATTGCCCTTTGGATTAAAAAATGCGCCACAAATATTTCAACGAAGAATGGACCAAATCTTTAGAAAATTAAAAGATTTCTGCATAGTATATGTAGACGATATATTAATATATAGTGAAACTCTAGAAGAACATATAAAACATTTAGAGTAATTTATAAAAACAATAAACCAGCATGGAATATTATTGTCTGAAAAGAAATCTGAAATCTTTAAGAATAAGATAGAATATTTAGGATACAAAATAGATAAATAAGGTATACAATTACAAGATCATATAGTAACAAAGATTGTAAATTTTAAGGATAAATTAGAAAATAAAAAAGAGGTACAACAGTTTTTAGGAATAGTAAATTATGCCTCAGATCATATTAAAGACTTACCTAAATTAAGAAAACCATTACAGGAACTAACAAAAAATAAACCTTTTGAATGGACAAAAGAACATGAAAACTGTATAAAAATTCTTAAGGAAAATGTGAAAGATTTACCAAAACATAGAATACCCATAGAAACAGATCATTTAGAATTATATACTGATGCTAGCGATATAGGATGGGGAGCAGTCCTAATAGCATATGAGAAGGATGACATAGATAAAGAAAAGCCACATATATGTGGATATGCAGGAGGAACTTGGAAACCTAATGAATCAAACTACCACATAAATGAAAAAGAACTATTAGCTGTAAAATATGGGATTAAGAAGTTTCATTATCATTTGTTACCTGTTAAATTTGTAGTAAGAACAGATAATACTAAAGTAAAAGCCTTTATTACTAATAAAATAGAATTATTACCAGAATTAAATAAAAGAAGAAAATGACAATCTTTTTTCTGTTGTTATGATTTTGTAATAAAAAATATATCAGGAACAAAAAATGTGTTAGCTGACTATCTTAGCAGAGAAAATAAACAATGAAAATAGAATATACAGGAAGACAAGCTCAACCATGGAAAATAATATCGGGATCTTTAATAATATGGACTACTACTTCAGAAGCTGTAGAATTCATAAAAAGTTTTGCTCTCGAAGGATTAGATGAAAATAATACAGAAAAACTAGAAGAAGCATATAAATGATTTCTAGAAATAGAAAAACACATTGGTTATTATTTCACTCCTAATAGAAGGTATATTGATGAATTATTAGTATCAATTATTAGAAAATTAAATGCCATCGAATGTCATGCATTTTGTTTTTGTAAAGGGAAAATTTAATTGTTTGTTGTTCTTAGCTAGATAACAAAAGATGGAAAATTTTGAGAAATATATCACTGATGTCACTTCTTATATATCAACCAATAATGAGAAAATCACCAAACTCCAAAAGGAAATAGAAACCCTGGTTCAGGAGAACCAACATTTTCTGAAACAAATTGTGGAAGCTGTAAAAGACAAAACAACTCTACAAGCTTCAGTTGCAATCCCTACAATAAAACCTATGACATTTTCATCAAAGCTTGCAACCATGCCATCACCTTCAACCAACATATCAACTACTCTGTCAAATTTATCAATGAGTGATAAGCTGAAACACTCACCTGAGATAGTGAAAACATATGAGCAAATGATGAAATATTATGATTATAAATCTAACCCTGATATTTGCAGACTCACAAAATCTACAAAATATCCCAGATATATTTGTTGTGAAAATGTAAAACCTGACATAGTCTATAACCTGTTTATACATGGTTTTGTTGATAAGATCTTAACAAATGAAACCATGTATTGTATATCAAAGCTACCAAGTATAATTGTCAAATCCATGGAAGCTATGGTACGGGAAATGGGAGCAGGATTATACGGAATACAAGTTTTTGATGCATCAACTGATCTAGTTGGAAAACCCATAATAATATGTCAACTATTTAAATTGGGAAGGAATATGGCAGATATTGTGGGAGAAACCAAAAGCTTGAAATTGCCAAATCCCTGTGATATTAACAAATTCCAGGAATGGTTATGTGAAAAATGAGCCATTGGACTAGCTACCCTCAAGTCCAAAATACAAGATATATTACGAGCTCGGAAGGTTATAATCATTTCTGAAAGCCATGGTGGAGGTTTCACCGAAAGTATAATAACCTTATATTATGATAATAATATACAAAATTCAGGTACTATGGCATTAGAGATAATGCTTGATAAAATAGAAAACCTGAAATATAATCATGCAAAACATACTACTGAATATTATCAAAGAATAACAGGTCCTAGAAAGAGACCTATTATCAGTCTAAATGTTATTCCCAGTGGACTAACAATGAGATTTACAGAAGGGGGGTTGAATGTAAATCTCAAAACTTTTTCAAGTTTTGAGCAGTTTGTAAGGCTAAGTGTTTGAGTGATCAAATGTGTGTGAATTGCTTGTAGCTGATGCAGACAGATATATATTCAAACACAAATGTAATGAACACAAAGAACTTAAAAACTTTTCTGGTGGATTTGTTGTTCCACCAGAGATGTGTTATTTCAGAAAATCTGTGATTCAAAATTAAATCACAGCTGCTTCCTAGTACAAACTAGATGATTTTCTCTCTTGATATTTCTAAACAGCTCAGGGAAAATTCACATCTAATTACTAGATACTACTTGGTTTATATATCACCAAGTTTACAAGTGAAGACAAAGATAAAGTACAATAAGAAAATAGTTCTCCACTTGTTTCTATTCCATTTTTATCCAGTGTAATATGGAATTATCTGTTGACTTTCCATTTTGAACCAGACTAAAAACGGCTGCTTTTTCTGCTGTTCCTGAAATAGGCTACCACATTCCAGTTATCTCTGTCAATCCATGTGCCTCTGTCAGCTTTGTTGACTGTCACTATCAACTGCTATAAGACTGAGCATCCGTTGAAGTTTTCATCCGTTGATGGCTTTATCCGTTGATGTTCTAGCAGTTGAAGCTTTATCCGTTGAAGCACTTATCCGTTGATGGATATTATCCGTTGAAGCTTTGTTTCTTATCCGTTGAAGGTCTTCAATATCCGTTGACACTTCTTCACTTATACAAAATTACAAGGCATGAAATATTTACAATTAGCCCTCCTATTTGTACATCCATTAGTAGTCAACATGACTGATTATTTCCTAACAACATCTAAGAATTACAGCTTGAAACCAGAGAGTGAAATGTGCTACAATACCAAACTTATTGCTAAGTAAGGCTACTCCTTCAACGGATAGCCAAGATGGTCTTATCCGTTGAGGCTACAAACACTAGATTTCTACTTAAGTGTTTTGCTTAACTTATCATCAAACTAATACACATATTCCTAACAATCTCCCCCTATTTATGTCTACTAGAACTGTAGGCATAAATTTGGGTTTAGCTTGATGATAACAAAACACTTAACAAATATATAAACTGTAACAAAGCAGAAATTCAAAAGTGCTACAAAAGTGTATATGCTGAGATGAAATTGAAGAAATACATTGTTTCCAAGGGTGCTCCTTTAGCCTGAGCAAATTACTTTCTTTTCCTTTGATCCCTGGTTTTCTTTCCTAGCCTCCTGTCATTCTCCTCAATTTGAAGTTGAAGTTGTCTGTAGAATTCAGCTTCATCTTCTTCATTGATATCTAACTTAGATTGCATATCCTTGAGAGTTTCATTACTGGCAATCTTTAGCTGATCTTCAATTCTGAAAAATCTTCTGACTCCTTTGTTGTCTCTGAACTCCATCAACCAATGAGGTGATTTGTGAATTGTAATACCTCTCTCTTGAATGAGTAAAGTTCTGGGCAAGGCATTGGGCTCCCTCCAAGTTTTCCTTATGTTGGCAATCTTGTTGAGAATCTCAGTCCTGGCAGTCCTGGTAAAGCCAGAATCCCTTTGTATGGCTGAGTAGACTCTAATCAAGGTAGAGTAGTCTTCATTCAGAATTCTGTGAAGAGGCCATGTTCTTTCCCCAGCTCCTTTGTATTTGAACACTAGTCTTTCTGGTAACTGTCTGTAGGCAGCTATTCCCCTTACATCCTCCAGCTCATCCAGATAGAGTTCAATGTCTGAAAATTCTTTTATGTCACAGATGTGAACATAATCATCTTTAGAGGTTTGAGGTTTAGGCTTAGGCTTCTGTGTGAATTTGATTGAGGCTTTAGAGGGTGTTGATTTGATTCTTCTTTTCTGCTTCTTTGATGGTGTAAAAGAGGTTAGGAAGGTGGGCAATTTGATGGTGTCCCAATCAATTGATTCCTCCTTAGGAATGATTGGTTCACCATGAATGTTTATGAAGGGATCAGGCACAATGGGTTCAGGAATAGAGGGTAGTGGTTTGGATATTGATTGGTTTTCTTCAGTCTCATCTACCATCTTTCTCTTTGCATTGACCTTCTTTCTATTCCCTTTCTGCCATTCTTCCTTATTTCTTTCCTCCATCTCAGTACCAACCATGTCCCCCATAGCTCTATCTTCACCTTTGTCTTCAATTTCTTTCTGTTCTTCAGCCTGACTTAACTTT